>NC_092395.1:8863923-10113923 GCF_030028105.1 Mobula birostris | reverse complement strand
ACATTCTCCTCATGACTGTATGGCTTTCCACAGTATATTCCAGTTTCCTCCCACATCCCAATGACATCCTTATAGTTTAATTTGCTCCTGTAAATTACCACTTGGAACACACACGAAGTTCTGGAGGAACCCAGCAGGCCAGGCAGCATCGATAGAAATGAGTAAACAGTCGACGTTTTAGACCGAGACCCTTCATCAGAACAGGATTATTACTCCTTGTGTTAGGTAAGCGGCAAATAAATTAAAGGGGAGTTGATGGGGCATATGAAAAAGTGTAAGTTGCTGCGAATTACAGAGGGGGGAGAATTGGACAAATGGGATTGATCTGTTATGGGCCAGCATTGACCTGGTGGGCCAAATGGCTCCTTCTGACTCATAATAAGTAGGTAGGATATTTAATAACATATTTACAGTATATTCCAAGTGTTGTCTGGTTTTCTCTACCTCAAATGTGGTGGAGGCAGTACTCTCATAGTGTTTAAAAATTATTTAGATGCGCACTTAAGAAGAGAACATTACAGCACAGTGTAAGCCCTTCAGCCCACAATGTTGTACTGACCTTTTAACCTCCTCTAAGGTCAATCTAACTCTTCTTTCCTGCTTAACCCTCCTGTTGTGTATAAAATATTCCAATATTAGAGTAATATTCAATGTTGAGAGATGTCTTGCAGGATGGTGAGGATAAATTTGTCCCGGTGAGGAAGATAAAGAATGGTAGGGTGAAGGAACCATGGGTGACGAGTGAGGTGGAAAATCTAGTCAGGTGGAAGAAGGCAGCATACATGAGGTTTAGGAAGCAAGGATCAGATGGGTCTATTGAGGAATATAGGGTAGCAAGAAAGGAGCTAAAGAAGGGGCTGAGAAGAGCAAGAAGGGGGCATGAGAAGGCCTTGGCGAGCAGGGTAAAGGAAAACCCCAAGGCATTCTTCAATTATGTGAAGAACAAAAGGATGACAAGAGTGAAGGTAGGACCGATTAGAGATAAAGGTGGGAAGATGTACCTGGAGGCTGTGGAAGTTAGTGAGGTCCTCAATGAATACTTCTCTTCGGTATTCACCAATGAGAGGGAACTTGATGACAGTGAGGACAATATGAGTGAGGTTGATGTTCTGGAGCATGTTGATATTAAGGGAGAGGAGGTGTTGGAGTTATTAAAATACATTAGGACGGATAAGTCCCCAGGGCCTGACGGATATTCTCCAGGCTGCTCCACGAGGCAAGGGAAGAGATTGCTGAGCCTCTGGCTAGGATCTCTATGTCCTTGTAGTCTACGGGAATGGTACCGGAGGATTGGAGGGAGGTGAATGTTGTCCCCTTGTTCAAAAAAGGTAGCAGGGATAGTCCAGGTAATTATAGACCAGTGAGCCTTACGTCTGTGGTGGGAAAGCTGTTGGAAAAGATTCTTAGAGATAGGATCTGTGGGCATTTAGAGAATCATGGTCTGATCAGGGACAATCAACATGGCTTTGTGAAGGGCAGATCGTGTCTAACAAGCCTGATAGAGTTCTTTGAGGAGGTGACCAGGCATATAGATGAGGGTAGTGCAGTGGATGTGATCTATATGGATTTTAGTAAGGCAAGGTTCCACACGGTAGGCTTATTCAGAAAGTCAGAAGGCATGGGATCCAGGGGAGTTTGGCCAGGTGGATTCAGAATTGGCTTGCCTGCAGAAGGCAGAGGGTCATGGTGGAGGGAGTACATTTGGATTGGAGGGTTGTGACAAGTGGTGTCCCACAAGGATCGGTTCTGTGACCTGTACTTTTCGTGATTTTTATTAACGACCTGGTTGTGGAGATAGGAGGGTGGGTTGGCAAGTTTGCAGTGACACAAAGGTTGGTGGTGTTGTAGATAGTGTAGAGGATTGTTGAAGTTTGCAGAGAGACATTGATAGGTTGCAGAAGTGGGCTGAGAAGTGGCAGATGGAGTTCAACCCGGAGAAGTGTGAGGTGGTACACTTTGGAAGGACAAACTCCAAAGCAGAGTACAAAGTAAATGGCAGGATACTTGGTAGTGTGGAGGAGCAGAGGGATCTGGGGGTACATGTCCACAGATCCCTGAAAGTTGCCTCACAGGTAGATAGGGTAGTTAAGAAAGCTTATGGGGTGTTAGCTTTCATAAGTTGAGGGATAGAGTTTAAGAGTCGCGATGTAATGATGCAGCTCTATAAAACTCTGTTAGGCCACACTTGGAGTATTGTGTCCAGTTCTGGTCACCTCACTATAGGAAGGATGTGGAAGCATTGGAAAGGGTACAGCGGAGATTTACCAGGATGCTGCCTGGTTTAGAGCGTATGCATTATGATCAGAGATTAAGGGAGCTAGGGCTTTACTCTTTGGAGAGAAGGAGGATGAGAGGAGACATGATAGAGGTATGCAAGATATTAAGAGGAATAGATAGAGTGGATAGCCAGCGCCTCTTCCCCAGGGCACCACTGCTCAATACAAGAGGACATGGCTTTAAGGAAGTTCAAGGGGGATATTAGAGGAAGGTTTTTTACTCGGAGAGTGGTTGGTGCATGGAATACCCTGCTTGAGTCAGTGGTAGAGGCAGATACACTCGTGAAATTTAAGATACTACTAGACAGGTATATGGAGGAATTTAAGGTTGGGGGGGGGTTATATGGGAGGCAGAGTTTGAGGGTCGGCACAACAATGTGGGCCGAAGGGCCTGTACTGTGCTGTACTATTCTATATAATTTTGTGTGTGTGTGTGTGTGTGTGTGTGTGTGTATATGTGTTTGAGAAAGCATTCTTTTGTAAGATTAATCACAGATTATATGTAAAATATATTAATTGCATGTCATCATGCTACCATGTGATACGTGCTTGCCTCACTTATGGTAAGTATGAAGTTAGACCCACATTTCAGACTCCCATGTCTTCCTTTAAATTAGTTTAATGTTTTGAAGTTACAAAACATAATACCTCCATTTTTCTATCAACCATGTGCCTGTCTTAAGCTTCTTAAATGCTCCTAATATACCTGCCTCTACCACCGCCCCGGTAAAGCATTTCACACACTTGCCACTCCTTGTAGAAAAAAGAACTTACTTTTAGCATAGCCCTATCAATGTAAAATTATGCTTGAATCACCAAGGCATGGAAGGCTATAGACCAGATGTTAGTAAGTGAGATTAGTGTAGATCAGGGGGTTCCCAACCTGGGGTCCAGGGATCCCTTGGTTAATGGTCCATGGCATAAAAAGGTTGAGAACCCTTGGTATAGATGGATCATTGATGGCTGACAGGAACAGTGCACCAAAGGGCCTATTTCTGTTTCTAGTACACTTGTATGAACAAGATACAGTGAGATATCATTCCATTGCAACATCTCTGCTGCAATAATTTCCTTAATGCATGTTAACAAAGACCATTGGTTTAAAATGAAACTGTGTTGTGAAATTTGGCTGTAACTCCCTTCTACATGTACCAGGTTCTGCTCTTCCAAAACAGATTCTTGTAAATCTACATTACATTTCCAATCCACCGTGACTCAATTTAAACATTTTAACCCTGTGCTTAAATCCCTCTGTAGACTATTCTTTTCATTTCTCTGTGATTCGTTCTGACTCCTCTCTCATTTACTTTGTTTTTTCTGCTTGATGTCCTCTTTGCTCCATTCCTCTCTTGAGAAGTTTAGCTTTATTTGTCACCTGTATAGATATTGGAACAATTAAGTGAAATGTGTCATTGGCATCGAATTAGTGAGGATTGTGCTGAGTAGCTTGCAAGTGTCCCATGCTTCCGGTGCCAACATTGTATGCCCTCAATTCACTAATTCTTTGGAATGTGGGAGAAAACTGGAGCATCCAGAGGAAACACAATGTGGCCACAGGGAGAACATACAAACTCCTTACAGGCAGCAGCGGGAATCAAACCGCGGTCGATGATTATTATGCTACCACGCTACCCCAGTTTGCAGCCAGTTGGTGGTGTAGTGGCATCCTCACCGGACTTCGAGGCAAATAGTCCCGAGTTCAAATCCAGCCTGCTTCTTGCACACTTTCCATCTGTTCTGGTTTGAGCATCGAGTTAGCAACTGGACCTCATAAAAAAAAGTCAAATGCTACAGAAACAGCAAAAACGAAAGCCGCGCACGCGGCCTCTCCAGTGGTGAATATCTGTTATCTGTCAAGTAGGGGACCATGCACAATCCTGATTTGATGGAGATGGACGCGAGAGTACGGAGGAACATCTGGAAAACTTCTGAAATGCCCGCTTCGCTGTCACTGCTACTGTGTGGTAACCAGAATCTCCGGAGTAGAAGGCCCCGAAATCCTCGGCTTTGCGTGTTTCAGCGGCCGGGGAGAGGTCGAAGGCACTCGGCAGAGGATGGCACTCGGGAGGCTGTATCGAAGTGGCTGGTCGGAGGCTCGAAGTTTTCGGATGGATGGACTCAGTGTCGGCTGTGGTCGGTTGCTTCCAAGGCATCGGCAAGTTGACGGTGCCTGGAGGTTTATAGCAGGGAGTTTCTCCCTTTTGCTGCCTGCTATCAGGGACTCGGGAGTTGATTGACTCGGGGACTTTGAGACTATTTTTACCACACCCATGGTTTGTTCTTCATCAAATGATGGTATTGCTTTGCACTGCTGTAACTATATGTTATAATTATATGGTTCTGTCAGTGTTAGTCTTTGGTTTGTCCTGTTTTCTGTGATATCACTCCGGAGAAACATTGTATCATTTCTTAATGCGTGTATGCATTTCTAAATGACAATAAAAGAGGACTGAGTGTTCTCATAATCTTAAAAAAAATGCCACTCAAACCGCTAAAAAGCATGAAAAGGAACAGAAACAGCAATGCTACCCCTGTATTCCAGATGTGGCCCTATACAACTCAAAAAAAAAAGCACCTTACTTTTGGGAGTTGAACCGCAATCTTACTGCTGACACAGTAAGGCATGGCATTAACCGTGCTGCCCTACACCTACAATGTCTGTGCTGTAACGCTCAGAAATTCCGTTCTAAACCTGTTCATTCCTCCAAACCCATATGGAGCATCCTTTCTGGTTACCCCGTCCTGGTCTTTTATGAATACACTCCAAATGTCAGTGAAGCACCTCAGATAGTTTGCCATGTTAAAGACAGTACAAGACTATTCTTGCGGTCCTGGTCTCCCCATGTTTGTGCTCCCCTGGACGAGATTCAAAAGGTCCATTGTCTGAAGCATCCCAGAATTCAGCAGCATAGCCTGTATGTGTAATATACCAAATCCAATGGGGAGACTGCCACAAACACTACATAGGACAGACGGAGAGAAAACTATCCGAGGGATTACTTGAACATCACCTAGCTGCAGGAAGTCAAGGTCCTCTGTCACTCATCTCCAATCAGGGCCGTGAGGTGGGCCACAGACACCCGAGGAACCAATGCTCCCAATGACTGATAACCAGGGATACGGCCAGCAGAGATTACTCAGCTATCTGGTTGGCTGGGACTCAATGGAGAGTAGCAGCCAACACGACAGCCAACCAATCAGAACAATGAGTCGGACCAATATACACGTGAACACTCGGCAGAAACAACACTCAATTGCGCAGTGATGACGTCACCTCGACTGGTGATGAAATGCTTGCAGCCTTACCTCCAAGCTCGATGAACAACCCTACAAACAAATCTGAACAGTGACAGAGCCCCCAGCGATGTATGGATAGCTCCATATCAAAGATAGTGCAACTGCTTTGACAGTTGGTAAAGCCCAACGCCCAGCTTTCCAAGCGGAAAAGTTTGATGTCATTTGATGATATTCAGAGACATTTAAAATCTGTTAAGACTTAATAAATTAATTATCTTTAAAATTATGGAGAATATAAATAAAGTTAAAAATACCTTGAAACATTCATAAATAGAAGAAAATTGATAAATGAATAATGTTAAACCAGAAAGAAATATTTTAAAGAGTAGCTTTGCCTTCTTTGCTTCAAAACCACATAGGACATAGAATATAGAACAGTGTAGCACAGGAGCAAGCTCTTTGATCCACACTATTGTAACTAATTAACTAAGCTAATGATACCTTATCCCTTCAGCCAGCACAAGGTCAATATCCCCCTATTCTCTAAAACACCTTTATCATATCTGCTTCCATCACCCCCTCTGGCAATGCATTCCAGGCACAAATGTGTAAGAATAAAAATCTGCCCTATACGTGTTCCTTTGACCTTTCCACCTCTCACCTTAAATATACGTCCTTCAGTGTTAAGTCGGTTGAACACCAAGGAAAAAAATGCTGTCTTTATCCACGTCTCTCATAATTTTATAAATTTTTATCAGGTGTCTCTTCAGCCTCTGCTACTCCAAAGAAAACAATGTCCAGTCTCTCCTTCTAGAACCTACCTTCTAATCCAGGCATTTTCCTTGTAAACCTCTTCTGTACTCTCTCCAAAGTCTCCACGTCCTTCCTATAAATGGGTGACCAGAATTTCTAGATGCAGTCTAACCAGCGATTTATAAAGCCGCAACTTAACTTACTGGCTCTTTAACACAATGCCTTGACTAATTGTGCAAGTGTGTCAAGTGCCTTCTTTACCACCCTATCGAATTGTACAACCTTCTTAGGGACTTGGATCCCAAGATCTTTCTGTACACCAATGCTGTAAAGGGTCCTGCTATTAACAGTGTAATTTCCCTTTTCACTTGATCTCCCAGAGTTCAATGCCTCACACTTGCCTGGATAAAACTCCGTGCCCATAACTGCAACTAATCTATTTATTGCTGAATCCTTTGGCAACCTTCTGTGCCTTTCCACAATGCCACTAATCCTTGTGTCATTCTCAAACTTATTAATCACCCATCTGTCTTCTCATCCATTTCTATATCACAAACAATAGAGGTGCCATTTTGGATCACTGTGAAACACCACTTGGCATGGACCTCCAGCCAGAATTAGGCTCATCAGTTACTATTAGTCTTCTATAGGAAAGCCTATGTTGAGTCCAAATGGCCAAGTCACCATCGATCCTTGGCAAGTTAATCTAGAAGAGCTGACCATGAGGGACCTTGTTGTCGATTTGGATTTTGGAATAGAGAACAGTATAGCACAGTATAGACCCTTCGGTCCACAGTGTTGTGCCAACACTTTAACCTACTCCAAGGTCAATCTAATCCTTCCCTCCTACATAGCTCTCCATTTTCTTTTATCCATGTGCCTATCTAAGAGTCTGTTAAATATCCATAATGTATCTGCCTCTACCATCACCCCTGGTACCATGTTCCATGCACTTACCACTCTGTAAAAGAAAAACTGCCTCTGACATCTCTCCATGCTTTCTTCCCAGCACCTTAAAGTGACGTCCCTTCATATTAGCCATTTCTGCCCTGGGGAAAAATCTCTGGCTGTCCACTTGATTTTTGCCTCTTATCTTAATGTAAACCTCTATCAAGTCATCTCTTATCCTCCTCTCTCCAAAGAAAAAAGCCCTAGCTCACTCAACCTTCATTAGACATGTTCCCTAATCCAGGCATCCTCCCGGTAAATCTCCTCTGTACCCTCTCTAAAGCTTCTCCATCCTTCCTATACTGAGGTGACCAGAACTGAACATGATTATTCAAGTGATCCCTAGTTAGAGTTCTGTAGAGCTGCAATGTTACTTTACAGCTATTAAACTCAATCCTCTGACTAGTGGAGGCCAACACACCATATACCTTCTTAATAACCATATCAACTTGTGCTGTAAATTTGAGGGATATATGGATAGTGACTGCTAGAGCCCTGTATTTTTTTACACTGTTAAGGATCCTGCCATTAACCCTGAATTCTGTATTTTAGAAAGGAATTCAGCATCCGTTTCTCTGCGTTCATCAATTATGTTTGTCATCACCTCAAAAAACTCAATCAAGTTAGTAAGACATGACCTGCCCTGCGCAAAGACATAGTGACTCCCTAACTGCTTTTCCAAATGTTCATTAGCCACTTCTCAATCCATATATCAATCTCCATTGAATGCAATGGCTCTCCTCTGATTTCTAGACCTGATACTCGGAGTAAGTGCAGGGAGTCTGAGCAAGCTGAAGCTGGTGGTTTCCAAATGCAGCAGCAGAGTGAACTGACTTGGATGAGAATCATCAAAGGCTATTATTTGTAAGTCTGAAGCCAAGACTGTCATCACCACCCAGTTAAGCAAATGAGGGCTGATGACAATCTTGGTTTAAGCCTTTCAAATTGTATTTTTAAAGATTCTAGAGGTAAGCCAGTCCAAGTCACTTCATCCGATTGCAGCACTTGGAATAAGGGACTGACTACTCAGTATAGACAAGGATATACTCACCATTCACGTAATGGTAGAGCTGCTTCAGAAGATTAACATCATCCTGAATAGAGCTGTCCCTTATTCAACACAACTGCTGTTGAACTCAATATCTACCCATTGCATCATTGATGTACCATGTTTATCTGTAGGATATTGTGCAACAGTTCTATGATATTTCGGCTGTACTTTCCTCTGCTCTGCTCTTCATTACAGAAACATGGCATGAAAGGAAACAGGTCTATATAGGAGCAATCCAGCTAGTCCCACTTCCTATCCTCTTCCCATTTTGAAGGATGGAGAGTATTGTCGTACGACTACCATATGCATATAACACAACTATTGAATTTGGGCATGTCGATGATCAAAATAAATTTGTTATCAATTAGTACATATATGTCACCATCTACTGTATTACCCCGAGATTCATTTTCTTTCATGCATTCACAGTAGAGCACAGATATACAATAGAATAAATGAAAAACTACACACAAATAAAGAATGTCAAACAACCAATGTGCAAAATAAGATAAATTGTGCAAATACGAAAACAAGCAAACAAATAATACTGAGAACGTGAGTTGTAGAGTCTTTGAAAGTTAGTCCATAGGTTGTGGCATCAGTTCAGTGTTGAAGTTATGCTGGTTTGGGTTATCTATGGTTGAAGGGTAATAACTATTCCTGATCCTGGTGGTGTGGGACCTGATGCTCCTGTACCTCCTTTCTGATGGCAGTAGTGAGATGAGAGCAATGGTCAGGGTGTCCTTGATGATGGATGCTGCTTTCTTGTGGCAACACTCATTGTAGATGTGCACAGTAGTAGGGTGGGCTTTTCCTGGGATGGATTAAGGTGTATCCACCACATTTTGCATGTATCAGAATTGCTTCATTGTTGCTAGAAATCCCAAACACAAAACTAAGTGGAAGCACTATCGTCAGATAGGCTGCAGTTATTCAACAAAATGACTGCTATTGTCTCCTCAGGTCACCTGGAGTGACATAAACAAAATGTATTCCTGTTGATCCCAGTTCCACCCATCTGCCCATTCAAAGGGAGTCTGGAACCAAAGTAACTTTATAAAGCATTCGTTTGCTAGCGCCATCTTTTCTCACTTTGGTTCCTGCCATTTAGCTCATTTTTACTGAGCTGTCTCGTGGCCAAATAATCAAGATGTTATACTGTATGTCATCACACAGTGAGTGAAGGCAGCTTTTAAAATAAACTCTTTGAGAACACCTACACCTCTGATTGTTTCTAGCTTAATGCTGGGTGATGTAAAATAGAATCAAGGCAGCATATAAAATGATGCAACAAATCTTTTTATTGTATAATTTCAAAATAAAACTAAGGCAGGGGTTATCTTTAATCAGGGAAGATCTATCCTTCCCACCTCCTCACATATTTATCATCATAATTCTGCTGAAGCACCTCAGGCATCCAGTCCATTCAAAATAGAACTCCAGAATCAGGTGTAATATCATTGGCAGATGTCGTAAAATTGTTATGCGGCAGCAGTATATTACAATGCATAAAAAACTGTCAGATATGGTAAGAAGGATATATTTTTTTTAAAGTTAGTACAAAAAGAGGGGAAAAACAATGAGGTAGTGTTCATGAGTTCAATGTCCATTCAGAGGAGAAGAAAGTGTTCTTGAATTATTGGGTGTGTGCCTTCAGGCTTCTGTACCTCCTTGATGGTAGCAATGAAAACAGGATATGTTCTAGGTGATGGGGGTCCATACTGACTGATGCTGCCTTTTTGAGGCATTGCTCCTTGAAGATGTCCTGGATGCTGGGGAGGCCAGCACCCATGATGGAGCTGACGATGTTCGTAACTTTCTGTAGCTTATTTTGATCCTCTGAGTCTGCAGACACAGTGCAGTGTCTATTGGCCACACGATGTACAGGCAACTGATGCTAGTCAGACAATGTATAGCAACAGTCTTTTGTCTCAATTAAGCAGCAAAAAGCCCTAACTAAACAAAGGGAATCCCAGTTATTTCTCGATTAGTTTTTGTTCTATAAGAATTTTCCAAATAAGACACTGCCCCGATTAACTAATGGCCCAATTTAACTGAAATCTACTGTATTATCCAACAACTGTGAAACATGTGCCAGGCATGACGGACTCTTTTCCCTTGAAGGTATCGATATAGTATAAAAGACAAAATTTACCATGTAGGAATGATAAATGAGTAAAGTATTTAAAAATTGTTCAGTGACGTGGTAATATTGTTCAGTAATATGTAACAATATATTTGGGGCTCAGCTGTTATCAAGAATTAAAGAAGTTTCACCTGAGTTTTATCCCATCAGGGAAGAGGCTACGCAGCATCCATGCCAGGACCACTAGACTCAAACAGTTACATTCCTGAAGCCATCAAGCTGATCAACACCTACACCCATTAACCCATCCCACCACCCCCCACCACCACTACTTACACATTAGCCACTCCTCTCCACAGCTTCTCATCATCTTTCGTCTCCCCCATGTACTGCCACTTTACAGTTACTTGTACATTTGTGTTTTATAGGATTGCTTTTAAATTTTTATTTATTGTCATAGTCATAGAAAAATTCAGCACAGAAACTGGCCCTTCAGCCCATCTAGTCCATGCTGAACCATTTAGACTGCCTACTCCCATTGATATACACCTGAACCATAGTCCCACCATCCATGTACCTATCCAAACTTCTCTTAAATATTGAAATCGAGCTTGCATGCACCACTTGTGCTGGTAGCTCGTTTCACACTCTCACCACCCTCTGAGTGAAGAAGTTTCCCCTCATGTTCCCCTTAAACTTTTCACCTTTCACCATTAACCCATAACCTCCAGTTGTAGGTTCACCCAACCTCCGTGGAAAAAGCCTGCTTGCTTTTACCCTATCTATACCCCTCATAATTTTGTATACCTCTGTCAAACCTCCTCTCAATCTTCTACGTTCCAAGGAATAACATCCTAACTTATTCAACCTTTTGTTATAACTCAGGTCCTTCAGTCCCGGCAACATCTTTGTAAATTTTCTCTGTATTCTTACAACCTTATTTACATCTTTCCTGTAGGTAAGTTCCAAAACTTCATTCAATATTCCAAATTAGACCTCTGTAACATCTTATACAACTTCAAGGTAACATCCCATCTACTGTACTCAATACTTCAATTTATGAAGCCAAAATGCCAAACCATTCTTTGCAACCCTATCAACCTGTGACGCCACCTTCAGTGAATTATGGACCCGTATTCCTAGATTCCTTAGTTCTACCACACTCCTCAGTACCCTACCGTTCACTGTGTAAGACCTGCCCTGATTGGTCCTACCAGTGCAACACCTCGCACCTGTCTGCATTAAATTCAGTCTGCCATTTTTCAGCTCATTTTTCCAGCTGGTCCAAATCCTGCAACAAGCTCTGATAGTTTTTCTTGCGGCTCACTGCACCCCAATCTTGGTGTCATCCACAATTTTGCTGATCCAGATAGCTACATTATCATCCAGATCATGGATATTGATGACAAACAACAAAGGACCCAGCACCAATCCCTGCGGTACTCCACTACTCACAGTCCTCAGTCAGAGAGGCAACCAGCTACTACCACGATCTTGTTTCTCCCAAAAAGCCAATGTTTAATGGAATTTACTACCTTCATATTGAATGCCAAAGGACTGAACCTTCTTGACCAACCTCCCATCTGGGACCTTGTCAAATGCCTTGCAGAAGTCCAAGTAGACAACATCCACTATCTTGCCTTCATCAACTTTCTTGGTAACTTCTTCGAAGAACTCAGTAAGATTACACAACATACCACACTTAATCTCTAGAACATAAGAAATAGGAGCAGGAGTAGGCCATCTGGCCCCTCGAGCCTGCTCCGCCATTCAATAAGATCATGCCGGATCTGGCCATGGACTCAACTCATCTCCACCTACCTGCATTTTCCCCATAACCCTTAATTCCCCAACTATTCAAAATCTATCCAACCTTTTCTTAAATATATTTACTGGGGTAGCCTCCACTGCTTCATTGGGCAGAGAATTCCACAGATTCACCAGTCTCTGGGAAAAGTAGTTGCTCCTGATCTCCATCCTAATTCTGCTCCCCTGAATCTTGAGGCTATGTCCCAATTCTAGTCTCACCTCAGCGAGTACAGTCCCCAGGCAACTCAATCTCTCCTCATAATCTAACCCCCCTCATCTCTGGAATCAACCTGGTGAACCTCCTCTGCACTGCCTCCAAAGCCAGTATATCCTTCCTCAAGTAAGGAGACCAGAACTTTACGTAGTACTCCACGTGCGGCCTCATCAGTACCCGGTACAAATGCAGCATAACCTCCCTGCTCTTAAATTCAATCCCTCTAGCAATGAAGGCCAACATTCCACTTGCCTTCTTGATAGCCTGCTGCACCTACAAACCAACCTTTTGTTCATGCGCAAGCACGCCCAAGTCCCTCTGCACAGCAGCATGCTGCAATTTTTTACCATTTAAATAATAATCTGCTCTTTCACTTCTCTTTCCAAAGTGGAAGACCTTGCATTTACTAACATTGTACTCCATCTACCAGCCCTTGCCCACTCACTTAACCTTTCTATATCTCTCTACAGACTCTCTGTATCTTCTGCACTATTTGCTTTTCCACTCAATTTAGTAACATCAGCAAACTTAGATACACTACACCTGGCCCCCTCTTCCAGATAGTTAATACATATCGTGAACAGTTGCTGGCCCAGCACACTGCTCACCACTGATGCCAACCAAAGTTACACCTATGTATCCCAACTCTCTGCTTTCTATTAGTTAACCAATCCTCCATCCATGCTAATACATCAACCTCAACTCTATGCATCCTTATCTTATGGATAAATATTTTATGTGGCACGTTATTGAACGCCTTCTGAAAATCCAAACAAATACTGTCCATCTGTTCCCCTCTATCCACTGCGCTTGTTGTATCCTCAAAGAACTCCAGTAAGTTTGTCAAACAGGATCTGCCTTTGCTGAATCCATTTCTTTCCAGATGCCTCACTATTTCTTCTTTAATTATAGGTTCAAGCATTTTCCCAACTACAGATGTTGAACCAACTGGCCTATAGTTACCTCGCTTTTGCCTATATCCTTTTTGGAACAGTTGTGTGACATTAGCCATTCTTCCAATCTGCTGGTACCTGCCCAGAGTCCAGAGAATATTGGTAAATCATCACCAAAGCCTCTACTATAACTTCTGCCATTTCTTTCAGTACCCTGGGATGCATTCCATCAGGACCAGGGCACTTATCTATCTTCAGGCCCACAAGTTTGCTCAGCACTACCTCTATAGTGATAGCTATTGTATAGAGGTCCTCACCTCCCATCGCATCCATAACACCTCTTTTTGGCATGTTAGATGCATCCTCTACAGTGAATACCGACACAAAATAATCATTTAAAGCCTTGGCCATTTCCTCATTTCCCAATATCAATTCCCCCATCTCATCCTCCAAGGGACCTACATTCACCTTAGCCACCCTTTTCCGCTTTATACAATTATAAAAACTTTCACTATCCGTTTTCTATATTTTGTGCTGGTTAATTTTCATAATCTAGCTTCCCTTTCTTTATTGCTCACTCAGTGGTACTTTGTTGCTTTTTAAAGTTCTCCCAATCTTCCAGTTTCCCACTACTCTTGCCAACTTTGTATGCACAAACTTTTAGATTGATGCCGTCTTTTATTTCCAAGGCTGGCTCTCCCCACCCTTACTGTCCTTGCTTTTAACTGGAATATACTACTGTTGAGCACTAGAAAAATCTCTTTGAAAGTCTTTCACTGTTGCTCAACTGTCCAACCATATAGCCTGTGTTCCCAGTCTACACTAGCCAGATTCTCCCTCATTCCATTGTAGTCTCCATGCTGACTCTCCCTAATCAGTCAATGTTTATCCAAATATTCAAGAATCCTATTCCTTAGAATACGTTGCAATAACCTACCCACTACTAATGTCAGGTTCACCAGCCTGTAATTTCTCGGTTTATTTTTTAGAGCTTTTCTTAAACAGCGGAACAACGTTAGCTATCCTCCAATCCTCTGGTGTCTCATCTGTCGTGAAGGATGATTTAAATATGGGGCAGCATGGTAGCATCATGGTTAGCACAATGCTTTTCAGTACCAGCAATCTGGGTTCGATTCTCACCACTGTCTGTAAGGAGTTTGTACCGCGTAAGTTTCTTCCGGGTGCTCCAATTTCCTCCCAAAGTCCAAAGGTGTACCAATTGGTAGGTTAATTGGCCATTGTAAATTGTTCCATGATAAGGCTAGAATTAAATTGGGGGATTACTGGGTGGTGTGGCTCAAAGGGCCTATTCTGTGCTATATCTCAACAAATAAATAAATATCTCTGCTAGGGCCTCTGCAGTTTCTGCACTTGCCACCCATAGAGTATGAGGAAGCACTTTGTCAGGCCCTGGAGATCTATCCACCCTAATTTCCCTCGACAGCAAACACCTCCTGCTCGATAATCTGTTTTCGGTCCATGATCGCACTGCTGCTTTGCCTCACTTCTGTAGACTCTGTGTCCATCTCCCAAGTAAATACAGATGCAAAAAAATTAAGATCTCCCCATCTCTTTTGGCTCCGTGCACAGATTACCATTCTGATCTTTTAGAGGACCAATTTTGTCCCGTGCAATCTTTTTGCTCTTAACATATCTGTAGAAGCCCTTAGAATTCTCCTTCACCTTGTCTACTATGGCAAACTCATGCCTTCTTGTAGCTCTCCTGATTTCCTTCTTAAGTGTTCTCTTTCATTTCTTATACTCTATAAGTACCTCATTTGTTCCTACTTGCCTATACCTGCTATGCACCTTTTTTTTTTCTTAACCAGGGCCTCAATATCTCTTGAAAACCAAGGTTCCCTAATCCTGTTATCTTTACCTATTATTCTGAGAGACACGTACAAGCTTTGTACTCTCAAAATTTAATTTTTGAAGGCCTCATGCTTACCAAGTACATGTTTGCCAGAAAACAGCCTGTCCTAATCCACACACGCCAGATCCTTTCTGATACCATCAAAACTGGCCTTTGTCCAATTTAGAATCTCAACCTGTGGATCAGACCTATCTTTTTCCATATTTACTTTGAAACTACTAGCATTATGAGCACTAGATGCAAAGTGTTTCCTTCCACAAACTTTTGTCACCTTCTGTCATTCCCTAATAGCTAATCAAGTATCGCACACTCTTTCATTAGGACTTCTACGTACTGATTAAGGAAACTTTCCTGAACACATTTGACAAACTATCCCATCTAGTCCTTTTACAGTATGGGAAATATCCCGCTGAAAATGAATACTTCTGAGGGCCCTGCCATTTACTGTCTATAGACTTTTATGACAGGATAAAGTTGGATGAATTTACTTCAAAGAGAAATCTATAGGCTGCAACTCTTATACATTATTAGACAGTGTTTTGCTCTGTTATGCACTCCATATGTTTTATGGCATGGAGTCCACAGTAATGTTTTGTACAGGGGGAAATTGCATTCAGTATGTGATTGAAGTAACAGCCTCAATGCTTAATCTGCTTTCTGGAATATCACCCTTAACGTACAGTATATCCAACAAAATAATTTTAGAATGATGTAGAAATATTTAAATTAATAGGAATTTTACTTCCCAATGAGAATTATTAACAATGGACAATTTTAACAAAAGAATTTGGAAGATTCTAATATTTTGCAAACTTAAAGGACCATTTTATAGGTTAAAGGGCAAATATAAATAATTGATAAATTAGTCAGTTTTGTGTTTCACACGTTTTGTGTTTCACACTCAATATTTATGACTTTGAGTTGTATTATGAAATGTAAGAGTGAATTCTGCCTTATACACAACTAATAGGTGAACAATTCTGAACTATATACTGAATGTGTGGAATTCCTTGTCACAGATGGCTGTGGAGGCTAAATCAATGGGGATATTTAAAGCAGAAGTTGATAGGTTCTTGATTAGAAAGGACATCAAAATTTATGGAGAGAATGCAGGGGAATGAGTTTCAGAGATATAATAAATCAGCAATGATATGAATGGTGTAGCAGACTCAATGGGCCGAATGGCATAAATCTACTCCAATGTCTTATAGTATTAATGGTTAACCAATAGAAAGTAGAGAGTTGAGATACATAAGTGTTTCTCTAGTTGGCAATCAATGGTGAGCAGTGTGCCACAGGGGTTGGTGCTCGGCCTGCAACTGTTTACAATATACATTAACTATCTGGAAGAAGGGACCGAGTGTGGTGTACCTAAGTTTGCCGATAACACTAAATTGAGTGGAAAAGCAAATAGTGCAGAGGATACAGATAGTCTGCAGAGAGAAATGTACAGGTTACTGGTGAGGTCACATCTGGAGTACTGTGTGCAGTTCTGGTCTCCTTACTTAAGGAGGATATACTGGCTTTGGAGGTGGTGCAGAGGAGATTCACCAGGTTGATTCAAGAGATGAGGGGGTTAGACTATGAGGAGAGATTGGTCACCTTGGAGGTTGCCTCAGTAAATGTATTTAAGACAAGGTTGGATATATTTTGTACAGTAGGGAAATTGAGGATTATGGGGAAAAGACAGATAGGTGGAGATAAGTCCATGGTCAGCTCAGCCATGATCTTATTGAATAGCGGAGCAGGCTCGCCGGGCCAAATGGTGTACTCCTGCTCCTATTTCTTATGTTCTTATGTAATATAAGTGTGTTACAATAAGTACAACACAGGCTGCAGAATATTCATCAACTATTTGAAATAAAGAAAACAAGTTCTTGGTTTTTCAGTGTGTGGCCAATTCCTTTTTATTCTTCAATGATTTTTAGTATTTTTCAGTGTGGTAGATCTTGCACAACACTTCTCTTTTTACAGGCCAGTAAGCTATGGACATTACTTGAATAAAGTGAATATCTTGTAGATAAAGTGCTGATATCCTTTGTGATATTACAAACACAGACCAATGTATCCCGTAGTTCAGCGATTGTAAAGTTCTAGCTGTAAGCATTTCTCCATTGACCATGAGCAGAAGAATCAAACAAAGATTATGGATCTTGGCTGAATGATTTCTTACGTGTGTGCAACATTGTGGGTTGAAAACACTGTGCAGATGTGTGGCCAATGTCTGGGGCACCCTATACTGCAAGGAATTCAACCTTATGGTTTGCAGAGATTTTTTAAGATACAAAAATTTAATCTCTTCCTATTCATGTCTTGTTATTTCTGTCCACCCTTACTGTTTCCATCATTTTTAAAGCATTAAGTTCCTGAAAAAGGATCTAGTGCTTTTCCAACATATATGATGAATAAACTCTTCTCGGGCTTCCAGCTGGGTACAGGTATCGATTTTAACCAATGTTTCGATGACAAACTCTTCCACCTTCATCAGTGAGCTGCCTGGGAATGTCTAGTCCAGTGGCATTTTATCCTGTCATCCTTCCTTCCTCATTCAATCAGCTTTCCACTGTCCCACCTTGTTTACAATCTAATTCTAGTTCTTACTTAGAGCGAGATCTTCGTCTTTGTTAAAATCCTTTTCATCTAGTTGTACTTCAATGGCTTCCTTCACCAGGCAGTCCCAAAATCCATTGGCGCCAACAGAGCGGTGCCGGAATTGAACTCTGGGCTCCGATACCATGAGCTGTAATAGCGTTGCACTCACCACCACGCTACTATGGCAGCGTGCAGGAATTACTGGCAGAATTGGTGAATTTCATTTCTAATTAAAGCAATTACAATTATATACACCTTAAACCTAAATGTTTCATAACTTCAATTGTTTTTGAAACAAAATGATTACTGTCAGTTCAAGTTGCTCTGATTGACAACTGGTGGTTCTAGGAACTGGCAGGTGTCTGCTGTTTGGGTCTGAGTACATCTCTGGTTTTCATACTTCAACTTCCCGCTGATGCCCAAGCCGGTGCACCTGACCTCCCACTTCACCACTGGACCCACCACTGTGCCCAGCAGTAGAGGACCAATGCACCGAGACTGTTTTACTGCATTTCCCATCAGCCTTACCTAAGGGGAGGTCAGGGTACAAAACCCCTTTATTTGGGAAGAGATAAATACAAGAAAATCTTCATTAAAATAAAGTAATGGTTTTAATTACTTTTACTTCATTATCACGATTAAATTAATTTCATTTTTAAGAAAATGAGTTCGTTTATTTAGAGATAAAGTGAGGAACAGGACCTTCTAGCCAAACGGGTTGCACCGCCTAGCAACCCACCTATTTAACTGTAGCCTAATCATGGGACAATTTACAATGACTAATTAATCTACCAACCAGTACATTTTTGGACTGTGGGTGGAAACCGGTGCACCAGTGGGAACCCACACAGTCATGAGGAGGACATGGAAACTCCTTTCAGAGGATGCCGGAGTTGAACTCGGAACTTTGACGTGCCAAGTTGTAATAGCGTCGCACTAACCGCTACACTATTGAATTTTCTCCAGGTGTTTCACGAAACTACCACTTTCACTTTTTTTTAATGTATTTTTCTTTCAAATGTGATTCTGCCATTGTTGAAGCTTGGATTCTACATTTCAGTGGTGTGTTTTTAGGCCGATTGCCCAGTCTGGTGCTTTGCTGTCTCAGAGGTTGAAAGTTGAGGTTTTGAGCGAAGCGTGCGACCTCGAGGCCAAGAAGCCTGGAGAAGGGGTGCAAGCACTTGATCAACTCAATTTCTCGCCAGTCTCGCTAACTAAAGCATCGAGGAAGGTTAAAATCATCGAGGCATGAGCGGAAAGCGAGCGTGTGTTCAGTGTCGTCTACCAGGCTCTCCGTCGATGCTGCCAGAGGATTGACTGGAGTCCTGGGTCTTGGGCAAAGTTCAATCAACGTGGTTTGTAGATTGGACTCCGTAGTTCACGTTACGATATGTTTCTAGTTTTCTGCTTGCTCGTTCCTTTTGTTGCTATTTTGGGTGATTTTGATTGGGACAGCCTGCAAATAACGAACAACACAGAGCTAGATTGAGATGAACTGAATATGTCTGAATTCTTTTGATTTTGAGCAGTACAGTGCAATACAAAAAATTCTGTTTTTTGTTTGTTTTCTTTTTTTTGCTGTTTATGTGTTTTGGGTTTTTTTTGCACATATATGGAAGGGAGTTTGATGTTTGTTTTTGAATGCAGTTTCATGGCTGTCTGTGGGAAGATGAATCTCAGGGTTGCATAGAGCATACATACTTTGATAATAAATGCACTTTGATTCTTTGAAATGAGACCAACTCAAGTGGGCAACTCAGCAGGGGGGAGCTGGGCTAAAGGACCTGTTTCTGTGTCATGTGACTAATGCTGTGGGATCATTTCATGGTAATTTAAATCAAATGATCAGGAAACACTTGACTTCTAATCTGAGAAACAATACATCCAGTTGAGGGTCGCCTGCTGTAGTAAGAACCACAACCAAGCTGGCACACAAGTCGAAGCAAAAGAAAGACAAAATCACTTATTTTACTTTAAATTCATTATAATTGGATTTTCATTAGTCAAATCAGCATCTTGGTAACCCGATCACGTGGCCAACATTCCTTTCCAGATTATTTCTCCATCTCACTCACATTTTAATATATTTACCTGTGGCCTGCTGCATTGCTATTTTGAGGTCCCAAGTAAGCTTGAGGAACAGTACTGCATCTCCTATCTGAGCATGTCTAGCATTAACATGATCAGAACCAGCATCAGGTTTAATATCAGTGGCAAGTGTCGTGAAATTTGTTGTCTTTGCAGCAGTAGTACAATGCAATACATAATAATAGAAAAAACCTGAATTGCATTAAGTATAGTTTTCTTAATGATGGACCCCACCTTTTCTCAGGGTCTCGGCCTGAAACGTTGACTGCACTCTTTTCCATGGATGCTGCCTGGCCTGCTGAGTTCTTCCAGCATTTTGTGTATGTTGCTTGGATTTCCAGCATCTGCAGATATTCTCTTAATTCTGCATTAGTTTTCCAAGTTTGTAAATAATATATAGATTTCAAAATGAAGACTGTGGGGGACACTTAAGATCAAGATATTGGTTAAGATCTCAGAAACATTTTAAAATTAGAAAAAAATTCTACTTCCTTTTCTTAGATAATGGGCAATAAATGTTATTCCCACCAGCAATCTCTTATCCAACAAGAAATGGACTCTAAACTACAAATTCTGTTTTAAAATATTTTGTTGAAGAAATTGCAATTCGTTTCTTTAGCCTAGAGGAGCTTCTAACTTCATATTTAATCGCCTAGACCACATACAACTAAGGGCAACATTTCAAGATATTTGGAATGAGAAAGGATCATAAATACTTTATGGTAGCACAGGTGAAAATTTCGTAAAGATAAAGTTGAAGAAAGCTAGTGAGAGAAAGCTACTGCCAATGCTGGACTGCTGTTTAACTGCGTGGATGCAGGCAAGAAATTACCGTTCGCTTCACAGTGTCATGATGGCCATCAATTTGTCCTAGTTGATCATCTTATTTTTATTATTTTTATTTAGAGATACAGCACAGTAACAGGCCTTTCTATCCCATGAGGATGCTGCCTACTTATACCCTTGTGACCAATTAACCTACGAACCCATACAACTTTGGACCGTGGGAGGAAAATGGAGCACCCAGAGGAAACCAACATGGTCACAGGGAGAACGTGAAAACTTCTTACAGACAGTTGCGGGAAATAAACCCAGGTCACTGGCACTATAAAAGCACTATGATAACCGTTACTCTACCATGCCTCTCATAGACGGCCTAATGTGGAGCCCTAATCTACATAGGATATTGTGAGGCAATGCATTTCTTAAATGTGTGTCGACTATTGTTTTTGCACTGAAACCTTAGCTAATATTTATGTCTTAAGGTGATATCAAGGTTCATTGCCTCAATTGATGGAAGGTTTAGTCATTCCACTTCATCCATTATTTCTGGAATGAAAGCCCACCATTTACATCCAGTACTGATATGTCTGTAATAAGGACTGCTGGGATATTGAGGCTGGGAAATATAGCAATCACTTCCTTTATTGCCATTTGAGGTGGAGAACAATTGTAACATTCCCAGCAGAGGTCAATTAACTCAGCAACAGGCCTATGTGGGTGCCACAGTAGTGTAATGGTTAGAGCAGCGCATTTGCAGGTCCGGGCATTCCGGAGTTTGGAGTTCAAATCCGGTGCCTCCTGTAAGGAGTTTGTATCTTGTTCTCATGACCACATGGATTTCCTTTGGGTGCTTCAGTTTCCTCCCACAGTCCAAAGACGTAGCAGTTAGTAGGTTAATTGGTCAGTGTAAATTGTCCTGTGATTAGGATAGGGTTAAATAGGTGTGTAACTGGGCGGTGTGGCTTATTGGGCCGGAAGGGCCTGTTCTCCGCCCTATTATATAAATAAAAATAAATTTCCCTGTCTCAGTTGCATGTTGTTGTTTTTTCAGCTCTCAAAGATATTCAAGGATGGCTACAAATGTGCACATATAGGGCAGACTTCCCCAAATATCTGTTCAGTTGCCGGGTAAGACTTTCTGTTCCTCCTGCAAATGGGAATTATCATAACAAACTGTGTAATGAGCTGACCTCTTGCAACATGTAATTGAAGAGATCGTACTAATTCTCAGGAAAAGTGTCGTCAGCTAATGCATTTTCCTGGATGCAATCCAAAGCGTGGATAGGAAACTAGATATTTTATAATTAATATTGGAAAGGACCACTTGCTTGTCCTATAAGACAAATGTAACTGCAAAAGTTCAAAGTAAATTTATTATAGAAGTACATATATGTCACCATATACAACCCTGAGATTCATTCTTTTGCGAGCATCCACAATAAATACAAGAAACACAATTGTGATGCCCTCCGTTGGTCAGGGCTTACCATGGATGTTGTGTACCAGCTGCTAAGCAAGTTAAGAGTACATGGTATTACAGGAAAGTTACTGGCATGGTTAGAGCATTGGCTGATTGGTACAAGCCAGCGAGAGGGAATAAAAGCATTCTTTTCTGGTTGGCTGCCAGTGACTAGTGATGTTCTGCAGGGGTCGGTATTGGGACTGCTTTTTATGCAGTATATTATCAGTGATTTAGATGATGGAATAGATGGCTTTGTTGCCAAGTTTGCAGGTGATTGAAGATTGGTGGAGGAGCAGGTGCTGTTGATGAAACATGTAGGCTGCAGAAGGAGAATGGGCAAAAAAGAAGCAAATGAAATACAATGTTGAAAAATGCATGGTCATACACTTTGGTAGTACAAATAAATGTGCAAACTATTTTCTGAACAGGGAGGAAATCCAAAAATCTGAGATGCAAAGACACTTGGGAGCCCTTGTGCAGAACACCCTAAATGTTAACTTGCAGTTTGAGTTGGTGGTGAAGAAGGCAAATGCAATGTTAGCATTCATTTCAAGAGATCTAGAATACAAGAGCAGTGATGTGATGCTGAGGCTTTATAAGGCACAGTTTTTGGCTCCTCATCTAAGAAAAAATGTGCTGTAATTGGAGAGGGTTTAGAAAAGGTTCACAAGGATGATTTCAGGAATGATAGGGTTATCATATGAGGAATGTTTGATGGCTCTGGGTCTATACTTGCTGGAATTTAGAAGGGTGAGGGGGGATTTCATTGAAACCTTTTGAATGTTGAAAGGCCTAGACAGAGTAGACGTGAAAAGGATGTTTCCCTTGGTGGAGGAGTCCAGGACAAGAGGACACAGCTTCAGGATAGAGGGCATCCATTTAAAACAGAGATAAGGAAAAATTTCTTTAGCCAGGGGGTGGTAAATTTGTGAAATTTGTTACCACAGGCAGTTATGGAGGCCTGGTTGTTGGGTGTATTTAAGGCAGAGATTGATAGGTTCTTGATTGGACACGGCATCAATGGTTACAGGGAGAAGGCCAGGGAGTGGGGCTGAGGAAGGGAAAAAAGGATTCAGCCATGATTAAATGGCAGAGCATTCGATGGGCCAAATGGCCTAATTCTGCTCCTAAGTCTTATGGTTTATATGTGATATGCAAGCCAGGACAGTACGATATGGAGAGTAAGCTGTTATCCATTCAGCAGGCTCCCCATCACCACACAACTGTTGAATCCAAAGGAGCAGCAGAGAATGATAGTTTGGCACCAGCAGCATTCAGTCAGCACTGAACTCAACATGGGCTGAAACCTTCCCCATGAGTGGGTAGAACCACAAGGCAGTGTTGGTTTGAGATTAGTTTTCCTTCTACTAGTCAGCTGGGTTTTCCCAAAGTGACTGATCTTAAGGCACCAATACCCTCTTTGCCCCTTCTTCTGTCAGTAAAAATGGTTCCACCGGGCTTCCTAGCTAAGCCATATGTGGAGCCAGGAAGTGGACTTGGTTGTCAGATGCTATTTGCGATGCATGCCATTGGGAGCATTTAATAGGTAGCGGGAGCTTATTCCTAATACTGGGAAACGCAATAGAATAAATTAAAGACTGCACCCAACCGGACAGACATCAACCAATGTGCAAAGGACAACAAACTACAGAAACAAAATGAAAGAAAAAATAGAAATAATAATAATAAATAAACAATAAATATTGAGAACATGAGTTGAAGAGTCCTTGAAAGTGAGTCCATAGGTTATACGTCTGTACGTCTGTGGTGGGAAAGCTGTTGGAAAAGATTCTTAGAGATAGGATCTATAGGCATTTAGAGAATCATGGTCTGATCAGGGACAGTCAGCATGGCTTTGTGAAAGGCAGATCATGTCTAACAAGCCTAACAGAGTTCTTTGAGGAGGTGACCAGGCATATAGATGAGAGTAGTGCAGTGGATGTGATCTATATGGATTTTAGTAAGGCATTTGACAAGGTTCCACACGGTAGGCTTATTCAGAAAGTTAGAAGGCATGGGATCCAGGGAAGTTTGGCCAGGTGGATTCAGAATTGGCTTGCTTGCAGAAGGCAGAGGGTGGTGGTGGAGGGAGTACATTCAGATTGGAAGATTGTGACTAGTGGTGTCCCACAAGGATCTGTTCTGGGACCTCTACTGTTCATGATTTTTATTAACGACCTGGATCTGGGGGTAGAAGGGTGGGTTGGCAAGTTTGCAGACGACACAAAGGTTGGTGGTGTTGTAGATAGTGTAGAGGATTGTCAAAGATTGCAGAGAGACATTGATAGGATGCAGAAGTGGGCTGAGAAGTGGCAGATGGAGTTCAACCCGGAGAAGTGTGAGGTGGTACACTTTGGAAGGACAAACTCCAAGGCAGTAAATGGCAGGATATTTGGTAGTGTGGAGGAGCGGAGGGATCTCGGGGTACATGTTCACAGATCCCTGAAAGTTGCCTCACAGGTGGATAGGGTAGTTAAGAAAGCTTATGGGGTGTTAGCTTTCATAAGTCGAGGGATAGAGTTTAAGAGTCGCGATGTAATGATGCAGCTCTATAAAACTCTGGTTAGGCCACACTTGGAGTATTGTGTCCAGTTCTGGTCACCTCACTATAGGAAGGATGTGGAAGCATTGGAAAGGGTACAGAGGAGATTTACCAGGATGCTGCCTGGTTTAGAAAGTATGCATTATGATCAGAGATTAAGGGAGCTAGGGCTTTACTCTTTGGAGAGAAGGAGGATGAGAGGAGACATGATAGAGGTGTACAAGATAATAAGAGGAATAGATAGAGTGGATAACCAGCGCCTCTTCCCCAGGGCACCACTGCTCAATACAAGAGGACATGGCTTTAAGGTAAGGGGTGGGAAGTTCAAGGGGGATATTAGAGGAAGGTTTTTTACTCAGAGAGTGGTTGGTGCGTGGAATGCACTGCCTGAGTCAGTGATGGAGGCAGATACACTAGTGAAGTTTAAGAGACTACTAGACAGGTATATGGAGGAATCTAAGGTGGGGGCTTATATGGGAGACAGGGTTTGAGGGTCGGCACAACATTGTGGGCTGAAGGGCCTGTACTGTGCTGTACTATTCTATGTTCTATGTTATGGGAACAGATCTGTGTTGCTGTGAGTGAAGTTATACCGTCTGGTTCAGGAGCCTGATGGTTGGGGAGTAATAACTGTACGTGAACCTGATGGTGTGGGTCCTGAGGCACCTGTACCACCTTCTTCATAGTAGCATTGAGAAGAGAGCATGGCCTGGATGGTGGGGGTCCTTGCTGATAAATGTTGCTTTCTTGTGACAGTACTCCATGTAGGTTAGAATGTTTGATGAAATTTGTTGAAAAGGAAAACATCAGAATCGTAATTATTATCACCGGCATGTGACGTGAAATTTATTTGACGCCACATTGCCAAAGGCCTTCATTGGTTTATCTTCTCACATTAAAGTATAACCTAATATTTCGATGTATGAGTAACAGTAATGTGATGAATGTGCTGTTTCAAGTAGACTATTAATTCCTACTGCTGAGCCACACCCACAGAATCAATCAGGAAGTCAAACATTAAAATGCTATCACACTATATCAGTCAAGGAATATTTAATGTTTAGCACTGGAAATAGCGGCAATTTGGAATAGAAGGCACAATATGTCCTTAAGGCTGATGTACTTGAAGCAGGTGTGGCCTGTTCCTCGCTCCTCCTCCTCAGTAATCACCTGGGAAAATCATTTGGAATCCAAAGTGGAGCAGGTTCAATGGGTCATGAAGCACAACTCCCCAGAGCATGGAGGCTAAAGTGCACTCAACATTGCCCTTAACCTGATCAATAGCACCATGTATGGCTGTATCAGTGATTCAGGGTGCATGGACACTGACAGTTCTACTTCACCCCGGTGTTGAAGATGGGTCTGCCCCACCGCTATACTATTATCAGCTGGATATTGCCACACTAACTGTCTTTTGTGGAAGAGTTCTTCCAAGAAAATGCCTTTGCCTGCAAGTCCATCAGGCAGTGGTCAGTGCAAGACAGCTGAGGGAAAAGGATCCTTTGGAGTGGTGGGGCGGTTCCCTGAACAAACTGTCCAACAAGCACTAAGACCTCACTTAGCTGGTGGTGAGAGGGCCATCATAGTCAGATCCTTGCAGTACAGATGACATATCCACCCAACACACATCACCCTAGGGACGCTGCAGTGGAGAAGCTGTGGATTTGCTAAAATGCTGTGGAGAAGGATCCAAGGGTCCTTATTGTGGTTTATTCTCAGTAACTGTATAACAGGACTCTTAACTACAAGCTGTTCCCGAGGGTTCACACTCAGACAGACATCAAGTGCTGCTCAAAGGTTATCAACTCAATGAAAGGCGGCCTTAGATCTATCCTAAACTTGGTCTTCCAGAACAGTGAGATGTCTGTAAGGGAAGGTTGCTGTCTGGCACATTCTGGGGGATACACTGACATTTGGTGCAGCCAGTACAAAGGCTCTGTGGGGGAAAACCAGTCTGGGCTCCTTCCTCTGCCCCATGTGGAGAGGGCTGAGTCAGGTGGGGAAGCCCCTCACCCCAGAAAGCCACAGGAGTGACAATGGTGCTATGGTTCCAAAAAAAAATACTACTGAATTTAAAAGTTTTGCACTGATTCTTGATGTGTATATTATTAAGTTTAATTTTGAAATATAAACAAACTTTATTTCCATGTCCACTCAAATTCCACTTCCTGCTGTCAAAAATCTACATTTGTCTTCCAGAGTGACAGAAATCATCAGGTGAAAATCATCATTGGGTAGGAATTTGGACCAGGAACCTTGGCTGTTTCTTCAGTTCTAGCGGTGCATCAGAACCAACAGAATACAAGTAAGTTTTGGCTATGTTGCCTATAAGATTGAAATTATGTAATGCAATGCAGCACACATCTTTGGTTCTGCACTTAAATTCATCACAATTACACTTTCAACTTTCGGTGTGAGACCTTTCAGGCTTCTGGACCTATGGACTCACTTTCAAGGCTCTGCAACTCATGTTGTCGATAGTTACTTATTTAGCTACTATGTTTTTGCATGTTGGTTATTTGTCACTGTGTAGTTTTTCATTGTTTCTTTTGTATTACTTTGTTCAACTGTAAACATCTGCAAGAAAATGAATCTTAGGGTCATATATGGTGGCATATATATGCTTCGATAAATTTACTTTAACTTTAGCCGGTTGGTGGTGTAGTGGCATCAGTACAGGGCTTAGAGGCAAGTGGTCAAAATCCAGCTGGCACCTTACATGCTGTGCAGGGTTGAGAGTCGAGCTAGAAAGATGGCCTGGTAAAAAAAACACTAAAAAAACGGCAAGATTGCTGCCTGATGTGCCACAGAAGCAGGGAGTTGAATTTTTAAAGGATTAGGACTGTAATGTCAAAGTGACACTTGTTTTGTAAAAAAAAATGTACATGTTGATTACAACATCCAGCTTAAGTGCAGGACAACTCAATGACAGATGCTAGACAATTATTTGTCTGTAGCAGTTTCCTGGCACGAGTCACTAGTGGGAAAATACACTGATTTTAAAGACACCAGCTTATAAGGGCCCCCATTGTACAAAAGAAAGATGCACATTTTTGTTTAATTAGGACATCATTGTTTATTCACTCTATACAAAATTCAGTCAACCATGCAAAATGTCGAAGAGCAATCTCTCTGTAATGCTTTGTAGCTTTCTGCAATTTATCAGCACATTTACTAATATAACTGACCACCAGAATATAAAATACAATATCCATAAAATGGCTGTAAAAAAGTAAAATACAAAGCTTCCAGTAATACCAACTGCTACATGGGTACTACACGTACAGACTTAAACACGGGGATACTGATAGTGAAAACAGGATTCCTTTTAGGCACATATACTGGTAATTCCTGAATAAGACGCTTCTTTTTGAAGCTGCATCTACTTTGAAAGTTTAAAAACATTTGTTTAAATTGCCAAACTTTGACAGACTACATACACAAAAATCCAGTTTATTATTCCACACGTGTTTGCATTTTTAAAAGGTTAATTATTTTCAATGGTGCTCCCACCAACTTATTTTAAGGAAATGAATCATTGCTTCTGATTTTCTAGTAAATGCCAAATTTCCAAACAGCCGATGTAGAAATGCTCCATCGTTAAATAAAATCCTCCATTTATAAATGGGATGCTCTGAGTAATACAAACCAAGAAAATCCCCAGTCTGAATTATGTAATCAATGGAGACTCAATAGTTTACAATGTAAAAGGTGGGGGCAAAGGGGGAAAAACGTGGCCAGGATTCTCCTCCTGACCTTTGGATGCAAGATGAGATTATTGCATTGACAAACTCTGCTGTCTTTTGAGTCAGGAAGTAGGCACCAAAGTACCAAAGATATGTGTGCGTATAAATCACTGCACTACCGTAAATTGTTGGCCTCACAAGAGCGATGGAAAGGAGAGAAAACCAATGTGATTTCAGAAAAGATATTACACATCAAAATGTTAATGCTCATGTTGCATCTTTCAGTTGCATTAACAAAAAGGAAAATAGAAAGGTTGCTAAAACAGTACAAATTCAGGAAAACACTTAATACAATAATAATTTTTTTTTAAAATGTGCAATGTTTTGAAGACCAGAAGGGCATTCCTTACAGTAAATGTCTACCAGTCAGATTCCTCCCAAGAGACAGTATTGTTTTCAAGGCCCTAGATTGTGCAGGAGTTGTGACTAACAGCTTCCTCTTATCTACAGTTAGTAACAGCAACAGAACAGAACAGAGTGCTACAATGTGAAATGTTTGGTCAAAAGTGACCCTCAGTTTAAAAAGAAACTGGATTTCACAGGTCAGGACAGCCGTACAACATATAGAGAAGGCAATTTGCACAACCCAAGACAGAACTGACCCAATATATATTGGCTACTTCTTCTGGAATCCTAATGTTAGATCTATACCAATGACCCATTACTGGCTTCATAGTACTGAATACTTACGTTTATTGCAAATAAGTGAAGGGCTGCCTGCAGCCTTGGTTTTTGAATTATAAATTGGAATGATACAATCCTTACATCCTTAAATACTAGTATCTCAAAGAGTATGGCATTCCTCACACCTCATTAGCAACACCTACCAATGAAATAAAAAGCACATCACAAAACAGAAACTACATGGCTGCCCTTTGTTCAGTAACATTATCAAGGATAAAATCCCAACAACTTCAGCCAGCACTTTTGATGTGAAGCAAACAGCAAGCTTCTTCAAATGTCGCTTAACCAACAGCAGGCTGATCAAGCAGGACAAGAGGACCGAATTGACATCCTAATTGGAAGCTGGACCATCACAACCTATCTACTGGACAGCTTTTTCCACACAGTCAGACAACTATATGCAATCCACAAGGAGGAAGGGGATAACAATAGGCTTTATTCCAAGGGCAGGTTGATAGGATATTGGTATTTTGGAACAAATCAATCCTTATGCCAAAAGTATATCATATTACTGCCTCCAGCACAGGTCTACAGGGTTAAGCTTTGAGAACGTGGCTATTTTTGTGAATAAATCGACATCCATGTCTTGCGTAACCCTGATGCTAACAGTTCCAGGGACTCATTCTGTAAATGACCGTGACAAAGCCGAAGAGGCTTCACTGTGGAAGCTAGTTTTCAAAGCAGCCATGCTAGGCTATAGAATAGATATCTACTATTGGTCAATGATGATTGATGGGGGGGGGGGGGGGAAGAATAGTAAAAAGGTTTTTTTTCTGGGGGGGGAAAAAGGAATGTTTAAACAAAGCCTAAACATAGCATTCAAGCAAGAATTCAAGTGTCCCAACGTGGAGTTGAATGACTCAATGCTAAACTGGGAGGAGAAAACACAGAATATTGTTTTAAGATATGGGAAAAAGATTCTACTAAAAGGTAAAGTTTTTAAAAATGTATTAAAAACACCAACTAAGAGCAAAATGAAGATTGACAATAATGGTAGCAATGTCAGGAGTTTAAGGTCATAGATGAAATTATTGTGAAGAGCTTTATTTGGGTAATAGCCTCTCTCTGATTGCATGTTCTTGCAAATCAGATTACAAATCCTTCATTACCAACCTTGGCATCATTGCAATAAATGTCAGATATGCAGGAGTAAAATTTCTCTTTTACATAATGAAAATAAGTCTGATTATGAAACCGTGTTAACAAAATCTGGAATGTTTCAAGGCTAGCATTTCTATGATTTAACCTATGGACTATTTGCTTATTTATGGTTTTAACGTAATGAGAAATTACTACCCTGGATTTTTTTAAAAATGGTAATAACAACTACTACTGTTCTTAATATGTGGGATGTGTGATCAATTAAAAATCACAATCCTCCCCCCACCATATTATTTTGTTACTTGAAAGAATCTCGATGCCTGATAGGAATATTAAATACAAACGAGTTAATTTTAAGGGAAGCTCACAAATTATGTCAAACTAGCAAGTAAGAGTTACTCATCAGCACTCAGACTCAAAGATTTATTTGAAGCTGTCCAAATAAGCTGGATAAATCACAGTCAATTTAGGACCAATAGGGGAAGGCAAAAACAAAACAGTTGTGGATGGAAAATTCTATTCAGATCACTCTATTTTAAAAAACAATGCCTGGAGAAGACTGAGATGAGACTAAAGTAGGGGCATTTATATGATTTATGACCCGTGGTTGAATTCCTGAAACACATCTGGTTGAGAGGTGTGTGCATTAGTGCACAAGCTATTTATAGTAAAATAATCATTAGTGTAAATTTAAAATCACCTTAAAAACATGCTTTCCACAGATATTTACATTACCTTTTTAAAGTTATATTTATCATTTTTTTCCAAACACACATCTAGTAATTTTAGTAGAGTAGAACACATTTAGATAAAGAATATGAATATCTTCCCTTTTGGTAACTGATCAACAGTTTACCACAAGCAAATTGCTGGGAACAATACAGTTCCAATATCACACACTGAACAGGTAAAAACAACAGAGACACACACTCCACATTTACATGGTGAAATGCATGCATCAGCAACACAGCCCCCTGAGTAGAAATGTTACAAAAATACGTTATTAAAAGGAGCACTTTAAGAAAGGCAGTATGCACATAACCCCGCTGCTATTATTATTTTTGCACACAGATGACTTGAGCAGGTTAAAACCAGTCAAATGCCTTTCAATAAGATTTCCGATGAAAGCTCTGAAGACACAACTCTTGGTGCGCACGTGTTTGCACAGTTATCACCAGTGAATAGCAGATCTCAATAATATCCCATCGCATTGAAAGGGTTGCAGATCTTACCCGGAAGCAGTTTGTAACTTTTAGTTTTATTAGCATAAAGAGCACTGTCATTTTATTCCCAGAAAAACTGCCAACTGATCTCCGATGAGACGGGATACAAAATACCATTGTAATTTAAGTATTCTAAATGAAGGTGTCCTACTTTGGATACGTGTTACTGCTATGTCGGTTCACAGTGAAGTTAGCAAAGAAATAGGTATCATTATAGATCCTATGTTCAGGACATAGTTTACAAGAGATCAATCATACAAAGCAGACTGACAAAAGTATGAAGCCAGATTCTTGTTTAGATCTGAATGGTTTAGCTCTCTGCAATCTAAAATTCTCTACAGCAGAGTAAAACTGAATTGTCAGCTGGGAGATCTCCAACAGGCTGGGATTAATCTCAATCTCACTGTCATGCACAGCCTAGCCTGCTCTTTGTGCATGGATTATCAATCTGCCAGCAGCATGCTTACCATACAGCAGCTGCATACAAACATGCGGTCAGATGTACGGAGCAGCAGGCCACCCTCAAAAGAGAAACTATTTTACCAAAGATATGTCCAGAATTGCAGTCCTGGGTGTCTTTCTGCCACATATTGGAAAGATCTTTTGTAGCCCTGAGAGGTACCAACTGGATAAAGCTGCAAATCATTGTCAATGTATGATGAACACTGCAAAGTTGCAGTAATTCAGTTCCTGAGCTGAACACATTGTTCATGAGAGGGAAACTGTAACAAATGACTGAAAATCAATGGACAAACTAAACCAGATTTGATTCTTCAAGGTTTTTTTTTAATTCATTTGAACATATAAAGACTTGTTCATAAAACCTGAAAAAATGGAAAAAAAGTTTTACTCTCCCTGATCCAGTTAAAACTGCCCTAAACTGTCATTTATAGTTCTTTCTCAACAATGTGTTAGCACAGTGGAGATTTGTGTGGCTGGTTTAGTTGACGGTGAGAGCTGTTGCTCATTCGGTCTGCATGACTGTTTAATTTCAGAAAAAGCCACTAAAATAGGTCAATTTTCAACTAGGTTGATTAAACACAATGGATGTATTTTAATATACTTCAAAAGCCTGTATGGAGTTACTGCAATAAGTTAAAAATTAAAACATAAAAAATGGACATCAGGTCTAACTAGGACAGATAACATAGGGGACAATTTAAACAACATCCACAACTCACACTAATTTACTATCCCAACAAAGCAAGCAATTCTGTGGCTGGCTACAGTCACTGTGTGTGCAAAAACAATGCATATGGAAAAGGCCCTTCCCCCAACACTTGTCCGCAGAGACCGAAAAGGTTCAAAAGCGAAGATCATCTACAAGCACAGTCCACACATGCTCAGAGGGTAGGAGGCTAAAACTCTCAGCTTAACAAGACTTTTGGTACAAACTGGGTTCTTCAGTCTAACTGAACACTGGACTAGCTGGATTGGGAGAAGGAATAACAACGGAAGCGGGAGCTAGGCTGTGGAAGGTGGGCGCCAGCATTTTGGGGGGCGACACGCTCCTGCTGCTGGGCTTGACGATCATAGCAGGCTTGAAATCAGGATGTCGGCGAGCGTGCTTCATCAAATGGTCGCTGCGCATGAACCTCTTCTCACACATCGGGCACTTGAACTTCTTCTCGCCTGTGTGGGTACGGTAGTGTCGCGCCAGCTCGTCGGAACGGGCAAATTTCTTGAAACACTGTGGCCAGGTGCAGGGAAAAGGCCGTTCCCCTGTAAGACAAAACACACTGGACATCAGACACTGCAGGCTCAGTTTAAACAAAAACATAAAAGCTATTTTCACCTGCAACCTCTCTACCAAACCCCAGCCTCGATACACACACACCCCTTACAAGGCAGGGTGCACATACTCAGCTTGACTCCTCTTCCTGCCCCTACTCCCACTTCATAGAACTAACCAAGCAGCCAATTTTAATCGAGTTGCACACACCAAATGTTGGAAGAACTCAGCAGGCCAGGCAGCGTTTCTGGAAATGAATAAACATTCGACGTCTTGGGCCAAGACCCTTCATCAGGACTAGAGAGGCAAGGGTAAAGAAGTGTGTGTGGTGGGGGGAGGGGGAGGGGGGGTTGGAAGGAGGCTAAGCGGCAAGCTGCCAGGTGATAAGTGAGACCAAGTGAGGGGTATTAGGGGTAAAGTGGGTGGGAGGGATAAGGAAAATGCAGTGAGCAGCTGATGAAGCACCTCAGCCCAGCGCATCAACTGTTTATTTCTCTCCACAGATGCTGGCTACCTGACCTGCCGAGCTCCTCCAGCATTTTATGCATGTTGCTCTGGATTTCCAACATTTGCAGAACATCATGTTTTTGATTTAGCTTGCTGGATGAGAAACAACTGTTAAACCCAATTACCCACTCAGCACTTTAAATTTTGGAAATAATTTGGAATATTGTGTGCAGTTTTGGTCACACAACTACAGCGAAGATGCCAATAAAATTGGAAGAGGGCAGAGAAAATTTACAAGGATATTGCAGGGGCGTGCAGACCTGAGTTACAGAGGAAAGGTTAAATACGTTAGGACTTTATTCCCTAGAGTGTAGGGGAATGGGGGCAGATTTGATAGAGGTATACAAAATTGTGAGGGGTATAGATAAAGCAAGCAGGCTTTTTCCACTGAGGTTGGGTGGGACTAAAATTAGAGGTCATGGAGTAAGGGTGAAAGGTGAAATATTTTAAGGGGAACCCAAGGGGGAATTTCTTCACTCAGACTGCAGGTGAGTGTGGAACATGCTGCAGTGGAAGTGGTGGGTATGGATTTGAGTTCAACACAGTTAAGAGAACTTTGACTAGGTACATGGATGATATAGATATGGAGGGCTATAGTCCAGATGCAGGTCAATAGAACTAGACAGCATAAGAGTTTGGCACAGACCAGATGGACCAAAATGCAGTAGTGCTCTGTGACTCCTTATTTACCTGAACAGCAGGAAGAACACGTCTGTGTGTACTTTGTATATTCTCCATGACGCAATGGGTTTTTCCTTAACTCCCGCATCCCAGATGCAGTAGTAAGGTTATGGGCCATCATTGCCCCTAGTGCAGGTAAGTAGTGGAAGCAGTTTCAAATTCCTGGCTGCCAACATCTCTGGAGATTTACCCTGGACCCAACATACCGATGCAAGTCATGAAGACGCCACACCAGCGCTATATTTCATAATGAGTTTGAGGAGATTTGGTTATGTCCCCAAAGACTATCAAAGTTCTATAGATGTACCATGGAGAACATTAGGCCAAGGGGTTCCCAAACTTTTTAATGCCATATACCCCTACTGTTAACTGAGGGGTTAGTGGACCCCACGTTTGGAATCCCTGGTTGCATCACCATCTCGTATGGAGGGGCCACGACACAAGTATGGAACAAGTTGCAGAAAGTTGCAAACTTAGCTAGCTCTATCATGGGCACCAGCCTCCACACCACCAAGGACACCTTCAAAAGGCAACATCCATCATTAAGGAACCCCATCACCCAAGACATGCTTTCTTCTTATTACTACAGCAGCCTGAAGGCACACACTTAGCATTTTAGAAACAACTTCTTCCCCTCTGCCATTAGATTTCTGAATGGTCCATGAACATTACTGCACTGTTTTTCCACTAATTTATTTAATACACAGTACTGTGCAAACATTTTGGGCACATTTATATAGCTAGGGTACCCAACACTTTTGCACAATACTGTATATTGAAAAGACCATGCAATGCTGCCTCCTTACCACACAACAGAAATTTCAGAAAAACAGCACATCACTGCACACTGATGAGAGTCCAGCTACCTCTGATGCACCAGAAAAGGCAGATTTAGTTACATCCATTTACGGACTGCAATGTGGGTTTCATTCAGGCAAATACATATGCTTAGTGCTTAGAGTGAACAATAATTATTTAAATGAATGGAGTTCAGACATGACACAGCCTGGACACAAGTCAAAATGTTCAGCAGAGTTCAATCAAACCAAGATCTTCGATAGCTTTATGTTGTTCAACCACATGTGTTGCTGTCTTTCATACTGAAAACACATCACCAAGATTGAAAAGAGTAGGGAGAAAATTTACAAGGGTGCTGCCAGGACTTGAGCTCCTGACTTATAGGGAAAGGTTGAAAAGGTTAGGACTTGATTCCCTGGAGTGAAAGAGAATGATGGGAGGTTTGATAGATGTACTCAAAATTATGAGATGTATCGATAGGGTAAATGCTAACAGGCTTTTTCCACTAAGGTTGGGTGAGACTTGAGCTGTAGAGGTCATGGACTAAGGGTGAAAGATGAAATGTTTTAAAGGGAACATGAGGGGCAAGTTTTTTGCTCAGGGTAATGATAGCGTGAATGAGCTGCCAATAAACATTACGACAGGTGAATGACTACAAGGAATATACATTGAACTTGCCTTGTGCAGCTGCTTGGTAAAGGGTTGGTTTAAAATTATAATGTACAGCATTAGCCGTCAGCTACAAGCAATTTTAACTGTGGTTGCCAACAGTCTTTGTTGCAGTGACAGAGCAGAAAAATAAAAACAAGGCAAATGTTCTCCAGAAATAAGCCTGCTAAATATACCGATGGCATACGGCATCAGGATTCTGCTTTATAGGAAGCTGAGATTTGCTAAATGGCAAGCACTCAGCAGCAATAGCTGAATTGGACTATGTGTTGCTCCCACCACCACATGCAGTGCTGGAGGAACTCAGCAGGAAATCCTGCTTTCTGTTGATGGAGCAGTGGTGCTATTCTCCCCTTCCCCTCATCTGCCTTCCTCACTGTCCCTCCTCCTTCCCTTTTCCCCCATGGTCCATGCTATCAGATTCCTCCTTCTTCAGACCTTTGCCTACCCACTTCTCACTTCATTCCCCCTACCCCAACCACCCACACTCCACCACTCACCTTCTAGCCTGTTCTCTTCCCCTAACCACCCCCCCCACCTTATTCTGGCATGTTCCCCCTTCCTTTTCAGTCCTGAAGGGTTTTGGCCCAAAACGTCAAAAAAAAAATTACTTATTTAGAGATACAGCCCTTCTGGTCCAATGAGTCGCACCACCCAGCAACCCATCCATTTAACCCTAGCCTGATCACAGGACAACCCTCCAGCCAGCAGGTCTTTGAAGTGTGGCAGAAAGCCAGAGTTCTCAGAGGAAGCCCATGCAGTCAGAGATGAAAACATACACAGGACATTGGAAATAAACTTCAAACTCCGATGCACCGAGCTGTAATAGCATCGCTTTAATTATTGAATTTTGACAGTTCCCCGCATCAGGGTGTCCACCGTTACCTACATGATGCTGAAAATCTTAAGTGAAACGAAAAAAAATGCTGAAAGCAGCAACACACAAAATGCTGGAGGAACATGACAGATTAGGCAACATCTATAGAGGGCAATAGAGTTAACATTTCAGGCTGAGGCCCCTCATCAGGACTGGAAAGACAGGGGGAAGAAGCCAGAATAAGGGTGAGTGGGGGAAGAAAGGAGTACAAGCCAGGTTTGGGGGGGAGGGGGGCAGAAGAGAAGAAGGAAGTGAAGTGAGATTCCGTAAGTTAATAGCTGGTGAGCTGAAAAAGAAAAAAATCTGACAGAGGTGGAGAGTGGAACCACAGGAAAAAGTGTGTGGGGGGGGGGGGCAGGGAGAGAAGAACCAGAGGGAGTTAAGTTATTCCCCCCTCCCCAACACTCCTGTTTCATTCCCCATTCTGGCACTTCCTTACCCCCTTCTCACCTCCCTCAGTCCTGATGAAGGGTCTCAGCCTGAAATGTCAACTGTTTATTCATTTCCATAGATGCTGCCTGACCTACAGTGTTCCACCAGCATTTTGCATGAGTTAAACCAGTGATCTATTTTTAAATTAAGAATTAACAGAATTATAGTCACCACAACTGACAGACTATCATGAAAATTCATCTGGTTCTACTCCTCAAGGACATTTCCCATCCTTGTATCTCAAATGATTGTGATGAAGAAATTGATGGTTTTGTGGCCAAATGATAGGAAGAAAGGGTGGGGGCAGGTAGTTTTGAGGAAACAGAGGCTTCAGAAGGACTTAGATGGATTAACAGAATGGGTAAAGAGGCAGATGGAATAGTGTCAGGAAATGCATGGTCATGCACTTTGGTAGAACAAAAGCAGACTATTTTCTGAATGAAGAGAAAATTCAAAAATCTGAGGTGCAAAAGGGACCTGGGAGTCATTGTGCAGGATTCCCTAATTAAGGTTAATTCATAGGTTGAGTCAGTGGTGAAGGTGGCAAATGTGATGTTATCATTCATTTTGAGAGGATTAGAATACAAAAGCAAGGATGTAATGTTGAGGCTTTATAAGGCAAAGGTGAGGCCTCACTTGAACTACTGTGAGCAGTTTTGGGCCCCTTATCAAAGAAAGAATGTGCTGGGATTGGAGAGGATTCAAAGGAGATTCACGAAAATGATCCTGGGATGGAAAAACTTACCATATGAAGCGTATTTGATGGCCCTGGGCCTGTACTCGCTAGAATTCAGAAGAATAAGGGAGGATCTCATTGAAACCTATTGAATGTTGAAAGGCCTTGATAGGGTGGATGTGGATAAGATGTTTCCTACAGTCAGGGAGCCCAAGACCAGAGGGCACAGAGGGATGCTAGAGAGCAGTGAATCTGTGGGATTTGTTGCCATTAGGTATATACAAGGCAGAGGTTGATAGATTCTTGATTAGTCAGGGCATGAAGGGTTATGAGAAGGCAAGAGATTGGGCTGAGGGGGAAATGGATCAGCCATGATAAAAAAAAAGGTGGAGCAGACTTGATGGGCCAAATGGCTCAATTCTGCTCTTATATCTTATGGTCTTATTTAGTCTAACCTAAAGGACAATGTATTTGACATTGATCTGCCCTTTGAAATGTCCCTGCAAGTAACTCAGTTGCCCACCTTCTCCCCACCCCCCATGGTCACCTCAACAAATAATTGTACTTAAGCATTTAAATACAAATGAGAAATATTGCAGATGCTGGATGCCTGAAATAAAATAAAAAGGCATTGGGGTGGGGAAATTATCAATTATTTCTCTCTACAGAAATATTCCTGTGTCCTGGAAAGAATCAAAAATCCAATCTAAACTTTAAGATATCAGTGCATTAGTAATATTTACATAAATAAAAAGTTCTTTATAAAGCTATTCAGTCACAGCATACATATTAAGAATGTAAAATAAGGGGAAGGACACAGATTGAACCAAAGACTGCATTTTTAACCAAGATTTTGAATCCATGTTCCCCTAATGGTAAACTGTAAAATCAGGAAGTTATGTAATCAGCATAAACTAAAAAAAAATTTCAGACCAGAGGTTCTGTCAGACACCAGAAAAAGTTTCAGTGCCTCTAGATAGCACAGATAAAAACCTCTGCAGGTGCCCCACCCTAACAATGTCTCCATGCAGCACTTGTATGTAGGCATCAGACAAGGACTCAAATACATACAGTTAACTCGTTTCTGAGCCGACAGACAGAGCTCAGGTTTTGTGTGTGCAACCAAGGAATATGTTCATAAAAAGGGAAAAGGGCTGAAAGGGCCACGTTACATAAAATTGCCTTGTGCTCCCAAGTTTGTAAGGTTCAGAGTGTTCAGTGGTAAAAGGATTTCCTAAGGTAGAAGAGGTCTGTGTACATCATCTGAAGCTTCCCCGCTGGATATCTATCATTACCAATAATAAAATTCTTCCTGGTCAAGTACTTACTGTCTCATAGAAAACAGAACACCACAGTACAATGTCTTTCAGCCCATAATATTCTGCCAACTTTTTAAAACCTATTTTGAGATAAATCTAACCCTTCCCTCCTACACAGCCCTGTTTTTTTGCTATCATCCTTGTGCCTAACAGGTTCTTAATGTGACTGCCCCTACCACCATCCGTGGCAGTGCATTTCAGGCACCACCACACTGTGTGAAAAGCTTACCTCAGACATTCCTCCTATACTTTCCTCCAATCACCTTAAAATTATGTCCCCTAGTATTAGCCATTTCTGCCCTGGGAAAAAATTCTCTGGCTCTTCACTCTATCCATGCCTTTTGTCAAGTCGCCTCTCATTCTCCTTTGCTCCTAGCTCACTCAACCTATCCTCATTAAAAACTAACTTAATTATTTTTATTTGTATTTATTTGAGATACACTGCGGAATAGGCCCTTTCAGCTCTTTGAGCCACGTCACCTGGGAATCCCCCAATTTAATCCTAGCCTAATCACAGGTCAATTACCTACATTAACCAGCACATCATTGGACTGTGGGAGGTAACCAAAGCAGTTTCAGGGAGAACATACAAACTTCTTACAGGCAGCAAGCAGCAGTCACTGGCAAGTGTCATGCTAACCATTACACTACCTTGCTGCTCCATCTATAATTCATAATTATATTATGGATCCTTTTGTTTGGGAAATAGAGTAACTTCACCCTTGCAAACATGCTGTAAATTTATTTCTGTTTCTCCCAGAATCCCTATGATCAAGGTTTCTACCCAAGCACTGAAGCCCTTAATGACATGTGATGTTGCCATGGCAAAGGTCACTTGTCCTTTTCAGTCTGTTCCCTTCGGCCGTAGATGGTGTGGGCATTTGTTATCAATAATTCTCCACAAACCTGCCTGCTCCATTGGTTCCATTATAAATACCACGGGAGCCTAAACTCACCCTCTCCCTAAATCAATATTCTAGTGCCCAACCAAGAAGAATCTGCCCTGTCCCTAAATATTACCCAAAAATACCAATTTCCACTGTCTTTGGTCCCAATCACAAACTCTGCACCAGTCATTAATACCATTGCTGCCTGGTATCTCTCTGGAACAAAACAGGATGTTCAAAACCTCAATGTCGTATCTTACTAAAAATTAGCTTTGGTCTTCTCAAATGGGCCACCAAGACTAGCTCCAGAATATTACCATATTTCATCCCTGATTGGTTCACTGATGTTGGAAACCTCTGACTCCTTTGAAGGATTAAGGATTAGCTTTATTTGTCACATGTATGTCAGAACATTGAAACATACTGTAAAATGTGCCATTTGCATCAATGACCAAAACACACTGAGGATTGTGCTGAAGACAGCCTACAAGTGTTACCATGTCTCTGGCGCCAACGTAGCATGCCCAGAACTCAGTAACGCTGGAATCTGGGAGGAAACTGAAGGAACCTCACATGGTCACAGGGAGAACACAAAAACATCTTACAGTAGCAGAACAGAACCCTGATCAGTGATCGCTGGCACAGTAGAGCACTCTGCCACCCCCATTCTGTAGATGTGCTTCTCTTGTTCCACTCTCTAGAGATGATCTAAATCCTGTTGCCTGTATCTTAGCCCATTCACTCATCACCCGTGTTTGATGGCCTGCATTGACTAATTGTAAGAGCCTCATCCATGCTTTAAAACTATTCTATGGGCTTACACATTCTTGCTTCTAATTTCCTCCAGCCCACAACCCTCCAAGACATTTGCACTCTAATACAGGTTTCAGACATTCCTCAATTTCTCCAACATCGGTAGTTCAGCTGCCAAGATCTGGAATACCTTTCCCAAGACAGCAAATTCTCTATTCTATGATGTGCATTAAATAATTGTGTTTAGCAGAGCAAGAACTCCCAAAGGAATTCACGACAGCATCACCCCCAAAAATATATTGCATAACAAAATGCAATTTCAGGAAGCCCTCACTTCTTCTCTTTCCCCTTCTGATCCTCCTCCAGTCCCTCAATTTTGTCCCCTTCCCCACACTCCTCCATAGCCTCCTTCCCCATTCCAGTTCCATCCACCTACTAAACACAAAATGCATCCACTGGCTTTCCCCCCTCCACCATCTGCCATTCATCTTTCCCCTAATTGTTCCCATTATCACCTTCCTCATCAGATTCCAGCACTGGTAGCCTTTATGTTCCCCCTTATTACTCTCCCACCTCCCCCCAGCCCCATCTTCCTCTTCGTTCCTGCCCCCAAACATCACCACTTCCCCTCTCCTCTCTATATTGGATATCTCCCCTCTCCCTTCAGTCCTGATGCAAGGTTTCTTCAGTAATTCTTTCCCCCCAAAGATGTTGCTTGACACCGAGTTCCTCCAACTGATTGCATGTTACACAATAGTAAGTGGTCAACCATCTGGTCCAGGGGTTCCCAACCATTGTTATGCCACAGACCCTTATCATCAACTGAGGGGTCTGCAGACCCCGGGTAATGAACGCCTGGTCTAGTCAGTAATTTTTATTAAAAGGCAGAGCAGACTCTATGGATCAAATTCTGTCCCATCTCTTAAGGGCTTACTTCAATGAACTTCTTCCAAGGAAAGAAAGGAATCCATAATTAAAGGAACAGGCACAAATGAACAGTCAACATTTCAGGCCGGGACCCTTCATCAAGAGTTGTTAGTGGGGTCTTAGCCTAAAACATTGACTGTTTATTCCTCTCCATAGATGCTGTCTGGCCTGCTGAGTTCCTCCAGCGTCTTTTGTGTCTGATACTCTGGATTCCCAGCATCTGCAGAATCTCCTGTGTTCCAGAATTAAAGGTCTTGACAACAGAAGGTGCAGATACCTGGGATAAGCAATTCAGTTCTGGAGACCAGCATTATAGATGTACAGATATGCTGGAATGTTATGGCGATGTAAGAGATTACAGATGAAATTTGACCTTGAGGGACCTACAAACCATGAGAATTTTAAAACTGAGCCAGTACTTAACTGGGAATTGATGCATATCATTATGGTGAGAGCCACGATGTCAGCTGCAGTTTTGAATGACTTCAATGGCAGGAGTGCATTGAATATTCAAGTCTTGAGGTACACGCAAGAAGTAGGAATTTAATTGCTCGATGTCACAAAGATGGAAGCACGCAACCTCTGATGTGACATGGAGTCACACATCAAGTCTGCAAAGACTGGTTCAGTTCAGGCAGTTACCCAAGAAGTGGGTAAGATTAGATTTCTTCAACATTCCTTACTCCCACCCACCTGCACACACAGACAGAACTTCAACCCCAGGACAGGCCCCCTCTAAATCCAGGGCCAAAGAGGCAGCCTGTCCTGAGGTTGGAAGCCTTTCTGTGTGTGCGAATGGGTGTTTGAGAGGAAAGAAAGGGGTTTGTTTTGCTGCTGTTCTACTGAACACTGCAGGCTACCCACAGCACATCCCAGCATCTATTGGTTGTTAACGCAAATGATGAATTTCACTGTACATTTGGATGTACGTGTGCTTAATAAATAAATCTGGATCTGCTAAAGGTCTGCAGCTGAGAACTGGATGTTAGAGAACGAGCCTCACAATTTTCGACCCAAAGAGGGTCAAGAAAGGCAGTGGTGAAACAGATGGGAACTGACACTGGGCCTCCAAGGGGATTTGTGTGGGTGATGAACAAATGATCAAAGGTAGTGCCTCATGCTATTCAGCATCTTCTCAGCCCGTATGGGGGTGGGGATCAAAATCCAACTGAAGGTGCTTCAAATTAGTGTTTTGGAGAAGGAAAGGGAATTTGAAAATACGTTGCTAGTTGACAAGAATCAGGGCTAGACTGTGCTTGCCACACATTAATATTTTGAGATACCAGATTTGAAAGGGGAGGGGAAAACAGTACCCAAGGAAATATAACAGTCACATCTATGTGGGCGGCACATAAGCATAGTGGTTAGTGTAAGGTTGTTACAGTGCCTGTTGTAATATCGGGTTCATTTCCCACCTCTGCCTTTAAAGAGTTTGTACGTTCTCCCCATGACTATGTGGCTTTCCTCCCACACTCCAAAGACGTATAATTAGGGTTAGTGAGTTGCAGGCTGCCCAACACAAATACTTGTTGATTTGATTTGACGCATTTCACTATATGTTTCGGTGTACACATGGCAAATAAAGCTAATTTTTATATTGACTAACATGGAGGAGAGCAAAGGAAATTGGGTGCTCAATAGTTTTGGTGTAAGAGGTATACAAAATCCTTTGGCCAAGTTTTTGACAATTTGTCCAGCATCTCCTCATGAGTCTCCATGTGGATTGTAGTGCTTACACATTTTTGTACCTTAAAGGCACAATGTAGATACTAATTTTTTTTAAACAGGGAAACATGTTAAAATTACAGCGAGGTGGTTCAGAATGTAAAATAAGAACACTCTGCTCATACCCTCTCCTGGAAAAGCTTGGTGGGTGTTAGGGGCACGGGCATGGTGGGTGGCAGAAAAATGCTGGGAGTGTTGAAATGAAGCTGCATGTCAGCCGTAACCCAACAGCATGGAGGGGGCCAAAGACCTATTACTGTACTGTCCTCATGGCTGCCCCCCCCCCCACTCACATGACATGGACATACTGCAATGGCGTCTTCAGACAGTGAAATCCATGGTGAATGCATTAAGAAACCAAGGTGGGATTCGATGACTTCAGTCAATTCTGCCAAAACAATTTACTGTTAGGTCCATCCCCACTGAATTCACTTTAGAAAGGGAAATCGTCACTGATGAACAAAAATATAAATTATTCCACCCTCTCAAGACTGCAGTATAAAGATAGAAACCCACACCATCAACCAGAACTATATTATGTTACAAAGTAGATTATATAACTGTCGTCTGTTCAGCAAACGTGGGTCAAATGACTATTATTTAACAGGCTACAACAACTCCACATTTTTTCAAATGATACATTTTTTAAAATACTGATGTCGATTTAAACTAGAACCCTACATTCCAAATGCTTTGTGATAGCAATATTTCGCTCAGGCATCTAAAGCTTCAACCCTCAGGAAATTTGCCTGTGCCAATCTAGAAATCACCTTTTGTCCCACAACTAAATCTGTACTGACATTGTACTAATCTTTACTTAGTTTTTGGAAACGACAAGCAATGAGATTTACTGTTCCACAACAGGAAGACAAAAACTGGGAGTATTATTCCCCCGGAAACCATAAAAGCAGGGCTACAATTTAGATGTATTTATGTAAATAGCCAATGTTTCCAGCTTCACAGCACAAAAAAGAGCATTCTTCCACCCCCCCCCCAACTTCACACCACAAAGCCCCCCATCTCGCCCTCTTGTGTCTCATCAAACCATCTGCCTCCAACTGATCATGAAATGCCCTGCAGCACTATTTCATTAGAAACATGCTCGTTTCTCAAATAAAGCAACAAAATTGTTCCATCACAATCTGGAAAACTGTTAGATGCCCCAGTACAGGATGTGTGCAGTGCACAGCAAGATATAACTTACCTCAGCTGCAATTTCCCAATAGAAATTTGCTTGTTATTCAGGATGACTTCAGCATGCAATGGAACATAGAACATCACAGCACAGTACAGGCCTTTTGGCCCAGAATGTCATGTTGACCTTTTAACCAATCTAACCTTTCCCTCCTGCATAGGCTCACAAATGATAGAAAAATTGAGACCAATCTAAGAGTTTCTTAAAGACTTTTCTAATGTATCTGCTTCTACCAGCACCCTGGCAATTATGTTCCATGCACCCACCATTCTCAGTGTAAAGAACTTACCTCTTCCTTGCACTTTCCTGTGAGCAGCTTTCATCATCAGGGACCCCTACCACCCAGGACATACTCTCTTCTCACTGCTGCCATCAGCAGGAACGTACAGGAGCCTCAGGACCCACACCACCAGGTTCAGGAACAGTTATTACCCCTCAACCATCCGGCTCTTAAACCAAAAGGGGATAATTTCACTCGCCACACTATGTTCCCACAATCTATGGACTCTTTTTCAAGGACTCTACATCTCATGTTCTTGTTATTTATTTATTACCATTTATTTTTGTACTTGCACAGTTTGTTGTCCTCTGCACTCTGGTCGAACACCCTAGTTGGGTAGTCTGTCATTGATTCTGTTATGGTTATTATTCTATAGATTTATTGAGTATGTGCACAAGAAAAAGTCTCAGGGTTGTATACAGTGACGTATGTACTTTGATAATAAAACTGACCTTGAACCATAAAATTATGCACCCTTGTGGTAGCCATATCCACTCTGGGACATTGTCTCTGGCTTCCCACTCTCATCTTTGTCTCTTTAGCTTGTACACCTCATAGTTGGGATTTATTGATTTGCACTTCTGCCCCATTTTCATTTAATCTTTTGTTTTACTGATTAGTACAAGTAGGTGATAAATCTTGAGGCTGTACATGATCCAAGTGATTAGCAGGCTATTGCTAAGGCTGTGTTAAGCAGTTTGTGTCTAGCAGTGTTCCACAAAATACACCCTTTCCACCAGAGGTCACTCCCTTTTCAGTCCATGGATGCAGACACTCATCTTCCCTGTACTAAATGGCTTTGTTTAGTTGAACATGTGAGCTAATTTTCAGTCAATCCACATTTATTACAAACTTAATCAAGATTTTAGTTCAAATTCTCAACATTTTCAATGAAGCCAAATTGCTCTAAAACATGTATGAACATCCCTTCCCCCCCAGCTAAGGGGCACTTGAAGAGGGAAAATATATGGCAAAGGAGGAACTGTAAGGAAATGGGGATAGCGGGGGGGGGGGGGGCAGTGGAGAATCAAACTGTACATGCTAAATATCTCAAATAAAACAGAAAATATTGGAACACTCAGGTCAGGCACCATCTCTTGGTTATTGATTATTCCAGCAAAGAGCTTTCTTCTGGAGACGCAAGAGACTGCTGGAGCTGGAATCTGTATATCTGTTGAAGGAACTCAGCAGCAGCTGGGAGGAAACTACGGTGTTTCAGGTCGAACCCCCAAGTTCAAACTCAAGCATGGAGACGGACAACAGCTGGTACAAAAATGAAGGGGAGTGGCGAGACGGGGCCAAGGAGGGAAAAATGCTGATGAATAGTTCAAGCCAGGAAAGGATGGGGGAGGAGAGGCAGTGTTGGGAGAGAAGGTAGGTAGATGATATGCTGGGTTGTATGGTCTTATAACTATGTTTTAAGCATCTATAGATAACTCCCCAAGTCACATTCTTCCTCGGTCAGGAATAGAAAATTCAGACAGAAACGTTAGCATCAACTTGTATTCTCGGCCAAAACACTCCAAATGGAATTATTCCTAGGATTTTGTAAATCTAATAACCCTCATTCCCTTGGCTGTCTGAAACAATATCATGAGACAAGCAAGATGGGAGATTGGAAGTCTTGAAATATGAAGTCCAAGTAAGCTAGGTGTTTTCCTCGAATCAAAGGTGTTTGAAAGGGAGGCAAAGAGACCCAGACAAGGTTAGGGTGTGATAACTAGTATGGTAAGCTGTCTAAAACTAGAGGTTATAGGTTTGAGGTGAAAGGGAGGCAATTTAAAGGAGTAAATGTTTCACACAAAATGTGGTTGGTATCTGGATTGAGCTGGTGAAGGCAGAAGTAGGAACATTTAAAGGGCTTCTGGACAGGCATGGTGGGATATGGAGTTAATACAGGCAGTGGAATTAGTTGAAATAGACATGGTAGTCTGCATAAACAGGATGGGCTTGAAAGTGTTTCCATATTATATAGCTTTATGAGACATTGGTGAGACATTTATGAGACGTTGGTTCAATGGACCTGGTGGCATTTCTAATGCCTTACAACCTACCTATTAAGCTTGAACTTTGTGGAAGGAATGAGCATCAATACACCCTCTGGTATCAAAAATTTAATTATATTATTACAAATAGAAATTTATCCAAAACAAATAATCTAACATGCCGCTCATAATTCCAAAAACCCCTTTAGAAGTTTCACCACCATAGCCTCCCGTGCTGTTGTAGGAAAAGGGAGTTAACTTCGTAAGGGAAGGAGACACTTAGCTAAAGACTTGGAAACCACCAAGGGAGAAACTCTATCTGGATCTGAATATATGCTTAGCACCAGGGAAAACAGGATGCCTTTATATCCAGGCAGTTCTCAGAAACGCCAGTCGATTGCATCACATTCCCAGAGAATTATACTTGTGTACAACCACAGGCTGCAAAACAAGCGTGGTGGCGTGCGAGGCAGCAAAGAGAACAAGCACTGAATCACCAGGAAGCGATCTCAGCAATCGCAAGCTGAGGCGCGCGGCGAGCACGTGGCCCACGCAGGCTGTGTCCCGCCCCTCTCCGCCAATTGGCCCGCAGGACACTCGCCACGCCCTTGATTGTCCCAGGTTGGTTGAAAACACCGCCCAAGCGCCGCCCCTCTCCCGCATTGTGGGAACTGTAGTTACAATTAGCACACCATGCCTTAGCACAGAAAAAAAATTCTAGGACTAGGATGATTGCAAGCCCGCTTTTTTAAAAAAATAAAAATTAACCTTGCTGAAATCCCAAACTGCCTGCACCACATGTGCCTCCTTTTAGAACATTGCTTCCTCTTAAAATTAGCCCCTCCCATCCACACTAATCGCACAGTTCGCGCATCGCAGTCCAGGTTTTCTTAAAAAGAGCTTATTTTAACACAGAAGCCACACCCCAACCTACAATTTCTTAGATAAATATTACTGCGAAAGACTTCTTGCTGGCCAAAAAATCCACCAAGTCAGCCCACTACCGTCACTTGACTGGCAGTTCCGGTGTATCCCAAGTATGGGCTTTTTCTTTCCTCCTTAAAGAGGCAGAAACGCGCTTATTCTTGGCCATTACGAGCGGAGGAGGAGAACGTAATACTGGCGACCGGCCAGTGTCATGATCTCGAGTTTAAGCCCTTCTTCGCTCGTGTTTTTCGCTCTCTCCACGCACCACACCCACTCCTCCCCCTCCGCCAAGGGCACACGGTGGGAAATGACGCGCGCCAGAGGAGTGGGTGGGGAGGCTTTGCATTAACGGAGAAACGCCCAGCCAGGGTTTAGAAAGCAACCCCATCAAGAGCGCAAAGCCATTGCCCCCGCTGTGTGCCATGTGGCGCCACGCACCGTCCATTAGAACCCCAGCCAGAGCCATCCCCCATGGCACAGGAGATAACGGATACCCATCCCTCGCCTCGGGTTTGAGCCAAACCGCCCTGTTCGTTAGGACTAGTAATAGTAGGGCCGCTGCAACTTAACCGACTCAGTAACAGGTGGTGTGGCCTACTCCGCCCCCTCGCAACATTATCTAAACCAGCCCAAAAGAACCGGCGCTTATAAGAAAGGTACATTGCAGCCAAAATTTTAACCTTCCCCAGCGTTTAATCAAGCTCAGCTCAGCCACATCTCCGTCCGCCAGACTATCTCACACACCCCCCATCCCAGCCCATCTCTCCCACACAAGTTGAAACATGTCGAACCCAAAGGAAACTTAACGCCACACACACAGAACAACTTAAAATATCAATTGCCTTTTGTCCAGCAACAAACATAAAGAAGAATCCGCCAAATTATACAATATTTATGGCCGGCTACCAAGAGCCTCATTGTCTGTTCCACCAATGACCCCTCCCCTTCCCAGAATTGCTAAGTCTGCAAACGAGGACCTTAACCTGCGAGGGGAAAAATGTACGGTTGAAGCAAACTTCTTTGTTCTATATCAACATACCATATTTTTAAAATATATTTACCACGGACAACACCTCTTGTTGAGAGAACGAAAGCCATTAGAGTGGAATTAAAACAAAGAGCCTAAAATAAAACTGTAACAATGTTACCGACGACAGTTAATCGCTATAAATTATGCTGTGGTTTATACTACCAACGCAGCATGGTGTAACAAGAGTAAGGAATGCCAGTGAATAGAAAAGAACAAAGGAACCGGGCAGTTTCATCAAAAACGAAATGAAACGTGGTCACAACTTTGTTTCACAGAACAAGATAATTAAACCTTAATTCCTACCTGTGTGAGTTCTCATGTGTGCTTTCAGATGGGACGATTTTCCATACACTTTATCGCATCCCACAAAGTAACATTGGTGCTTCTTCACTAGAGATTTGTCCGACCGCTTAATTTTCCTCTTTTCCGACGTGCAGTTTGCGGCGATCAGTGTCGGGGGTGTGATCGGCGTGCAGGACCCTTCCGACAGGGTCGTGTAACCGCTCTCCAGGCTCTCGCCCGAGGAGGAATTGCTGCTCTCCGAGTTGGAAGACATCGGCCTGGATTTCTGTAGGTCGGTGAGAATGCTGGCCACCACCAGCAGGTTACCGCCGTCCTTCAACGTGTCGCTCACCTCTTTGTCCTCCCTTGAAGTTAGCTCGCAAGTTTCCCCCTTCAACGGGGAGCGGTGCACCACGGCGCCGCTGGAAATGGACATCAAACACTCGGCAGCGAAGTAATCGCGACACGCGAAGGCGGACATGGTTGGGGAAATTGCGGGAGACTCCCTCTGTGTGTGTGTGTGTGTACTGGGATCTTCACCTCCCTAAACCCCCTCCTCTCGGCTGGCCCGGTATATGGTTAAAATGCAGTCTCCAAGCGGTGGGGAGCCGGCGAAATGAGCCGCTGAGCCGCGGCCCCGATGCTTTGTCTGTGGCGGGGGGGGGGGTGGAAGAGGACGGGGAACGCCTCCTCTGAATGGGGTGTGACGCGCCGGGCGGGACCCAGGCACCGAGCCACTCGGTGACGCTCGCTATTGACGCTGGAAACCCCTGTCTCCAGTCGGGGGTGAAGGTGGGGGAAGGAGAGAGAGAAACACGACACAAGGGGAGGGGAAAAAGTTTGGAAGGTTTCCAAATTTCAGAACCAAATAAAAAAGTGCGCACAATTGGAGATAGATTCTGCATTATTTCGCACACCGAACAGTATGAGGGCGGATCGTAAAATTATCAGATGATGCTACGTTAGGCGGGGGTGAGGGAGGGAGGTGTTGGAGGAGGGGTGTAGTGCCTGCCAACGCAATTAGCCAATTTAAGAGTGAGCGGGACTAAACGTGCTGCGGGAGGGAGGGAATGTGTAGGATATGTAATGTTGCTGATGGGTACAGCAATGGGGAATATTACGCAAGGGAAAGGGGACCCACGTGTATATGAAACTACAGAGAGCTACAATGGAAAAACTAATCTGCAGCAACACAAACTGCTAGAGGAATAGAGGAACTGAGGGGTCGAGGAGCAGCCGTGTGGGGGCGGGGGGGGTGGAGGACACACGGGAGATGCTGGAGAAACATAGCGGGTCAGGCAGCATCTTTCGATGGAGATGGACAGATGACTGATCTCGACCCGCTATGTTTCTCCAGCATTTCGCGTGTTTCAGATTCCAGCATTTGCGTTCTTCCGTCTCGGTAGCCCCCAGCCTGAACGCACGAACATCGATTTTTCTTTTCCGTTAATTTTCCCTTCCCTCTTTTTCTATTCCCACCCTTCTCGCCTGCCTATCACCTCCTCCTGGTGCCTCTCCTCGTTACCTTCCTTCCACAATCCACTCTCGTATCAGATTCCTTCTTCTCCATCTATCACCTCCCAGCTTCTTACTTCATCCCCTCCCTCCCAGCCCCACAACCACCACGCACCTTCACCTATCACCTTCTAGCTTGATTTCCTTCCCATCTGTCCACCGTCTTATTCCGGCATCCTTCTCCTTCCTTTCCAGTTCTGATGAAGGGCCTCGGCCCAAAACGTCAACTGTTTATTCCCTTCCACAGATGCTGTCTCCTAGCCTGCTGAATTCCTCCAGAATTTTTTGTTTCTCTGTGTTTCCAACATCTGCAGAATCTCGTGTTTATGATCTGCAGTCTCTTATGCCAGCATTGCTGGAGGAGTATAGTAAGGACTTGTCCATAAGACATAACAGCAAAATTAGGCCATTCAGGCCATTGAATCTTCTCTGCCATTTCATCATGGCTGATTCATTTTTCTTGAACACCATCCTCCGCCTTCTCCCCATAAAAAAGACAATAAGATATAGGAGCAGAATTAGGCCATTTGGCCATCAAGTCTGCTCCCTACATTAGGGCACCAAACCTCAAAATAGAAGTAAGACTATTAACCCTACCCCCCAAGAGCCCTCTGGCCATGTGGACAGTATTTGACTCCTGTGGAGGCTGGGAATTAGCAGTAGATACTGTTTTTTCAATGGGGTTGGAGTTTGCTATGGGATGTGAGATGGCTGATGAGGTTACTGTGGAACAAGTGGGCAGTCTCAGATGTGTGCACACTCCTTCGAAATTTTCAATACCATTCCAAATACTTTTTGTCTAGGCAGTCCTGATGAATGGATACCCAAGAATTGGGAGGATTTTCAAGAAAGAGTGGTTGATGGCTAGCACAGACTTGCTGGGCAGAAGAGCCTGTTTGCATTCTGTATCTCTCTATATAACTTTTTCCACATAGGTCTTCCTGCTGTCCACTTGATAATCTTTTGCTGTAATGGATTACAGATTCCACCTCAGGGGTCCCAACAAGCACTCTGCTGGCAGAGCTATGGGAGAGAGGGTGGGGAGGAAGAAATGATCAACATTTTGGGTCAAATGATCAGTGCCTGTGTACCTTTGGTGGTACAGATTGGACTTGGAGTCAGCCAGGTAAAGACTGAGACCATGACCCAGACAACACACATAAAAGTTGCTGGTGAACACAGCAGGCCAGGCAGCATCTCTAGGAAGAGGTACAGTCGATGTTTCGGGCGGAGACTCTTTGTCAGGACTAACTGAAAGAAGAGCTAGTAAGAGATTTGAAAGTGGGGGCTGGGGAGGGGTAGATCCAAAATGATAGGAGAAGACAGGAGGAGGAAGGATGGAGCCAAGAGCTGGACAGGTGATCGGCAAAAAGGATATGAGAGGATCATGGGACAGGAGGCCCAGGGAGAAAGAAAGGGGGGGAACCCAGAGGATGGGCAAGGAGTATAGTCAGAGGGACAGAGGGAGAAAAAGGAGAGAGAGAGAAAGAATGTGTGTATATAAATAACGGGTGGGGTACGAGGGGGGAGGTGGGGCATTAGCGGAAGTTAGAGAAGTCAATGTTCATGCCATCAGGTTGGAGGCTACCCAGACGGAATATAAGGTGTTGTTCCTCCAACCTGAGTGTGGCTTCATCTTTACAGTAGAGGAGGCCGTGGATAGACATATCAGAATAGGAATGGAACGTGGAATTAAAATATGTGGCCTCTGGGAGATCCTGTTTTCTCTGGCGGACAGAACGTAGGTGTTCAGCGAAACGATCTCCCAGTCTGCGTCAGGTCTCAGTCTCCCCCTCTCAACAAGGCATATGGCATCAACTTACCCAACAACAGCACATTCACCTACCTGGGTAGCATCATTTGGCAGTATGGTGGAACCAAGGACGACATCCAGTGCAGACTCAACAAAGCTAGAAATGTCTTCAGATCCATGATCAACATTGTTCTGTCCACAGTCTTGTACGGGTCAGAATGCTGGCTGAATAAGGGATGATCTTGACGGCTGTTGTCATTCCACACCATGAGCCTCTGGAAGATCCTCCGTATTTTCTGGCCAAGAAAGATCTCCAACTACACCCTGCTCCTTCAGTGTCACCAAGTGGACATGGCTACAATCATCATGAGGAAACGTTGGAGATGGAGAAGGCACATGATGAGAAGAGAGAACAGCTCCATCAATAAGACAGCACTTCATTGGAACCCTGAAGGGCAGAGGAAATTCAAAAGACCAACGACAACTTGGCACTGTACCGCAGAGGCAAAAATGAGGACCCTGAGCCACATCTGGGGCATAATTGAGGAGATGGCCAAGGACAAACAGAAATGGAGAATCTTCATTGCTGCCCTAAAAGCCTGTGGCATAACAGGCTGTAACTAAGGTCTCAGTGGGGAAGTTTTTTTGTGAAACATGCAAGCGACATGAGTACATCTGCTAATAAACTGAACACTTGCACTTGACATAGAGTGGAAAATGCAGAAACTGGTTATTTGAACTAGTTTGTCTGCTCTTATGTTTCACTGACTCCCTCCCACTCAGACACAATAGGCATAAGCATCCGTATAAACTCAGAAATTCTAGAAATACTAGAAGGCCAGACTGCTTCTCTCCAGTAAAACCTTAACTTTGTTCCTCCCTCCTCAGAAGCTGCCTTACCTGCTGAATAAGCACAAGAGACTGTGCAGATGCTGGAGCTCCAGGGTACACACACTAAATGCTGGAGGAACTTAGCAGATACTGTACTGATGAAGGGTCTCAGCCCAAAATGTCGACTGTTTATTCATTTCCATACATGCTGCCTGACCTGCTGAGTTCCTCCAGCATTTTGTGTGTGCTCTGAATATCCTGGCATTTTAATTTCAGTCCACTCCTCATGATTAGTCTCTCCTTAAATATTTGACTTTAGTCACTTCACTGATCCACGTAGCAACAAACTTCACATTCAAGACACAAGAGATCTGCAGATGAAATCTTGAGCAACATGCACAAAATGCTAGAGGAACTCAGCAGGTCAGCCAGCATCTATGGGTGGAAATGAACAGTTGATGCTTTGGGCCAAAACCCTTCATCACCCTGAGCCAATAGGCTGGTCCTGGACTTATTTCATAATTTACTGGAATAATTTACATATTATTATTTAACTATTTATGGTTTTATTACTATTTATTATTTATGGTGCAACTGTAATGAAAACCAATTTCCCCTGGGATCAATGAAGTATGACTATGACTATCAGGCTCCTTCATAAGTTCTGATGAAGGGTTTTGGCCAGAAACATAAATGTTGCTCATGTTCTAACTATTCTCTGGGTAAATTCTCCTCTAAATTTCTGTTGGACTTATCAGTGATGATCACATCCGAGGTCTTTAGTCTTTCACCAGTTCAACATTCGGAGTTGCCACAAGCTGGAAATGCTGCTTGGATTGTGGGCAAGAGCAGAAGTTACTGAATTTATTGAAACATACGGCAGAGAGAGATGACTGCTTACTGAACCACACCTGGGGCTCCTCAATCCTGACTGAGAAGTTGCAGAACCTGGGCCTCTGTACCTCCCTCTGCAACTGGATCCTTGACTTCCTAACCGAAAGACCACAATCTGTGTAGATTGGTAATAATATATCCTCCTCTTCAATGATCAACACTGCCGCACCTCAGGGGTGTGTGCTCTGCTCTCTATCTACACATGACTGTGTGGCTAGGTATAGCTCAAACACCATCTATAAATTTGCTGACAATACAACCATTGTTGGTAGAATCTCAGGTGGTGACGAGATGGTGTACAGGACTGAGCTATGCCAACTAGTGGAGTGGTGCCACAGCAATAACCTGGCAATCAACGTCAGTAAGACAAAAGAGCTGATTGTGGATTTCAGGAAGGGTAAGATGAAGGAGCACATACCAATCCTCATAGAGGGAACAGATGTGGAGAGAGTGAGGAACTCCAAGTTCCTGGGTGTCAAGATCTCTGGGGATCTAATCTGGTCCCAACATATCGATGTAGTTCTAAGGAAGGCAAGACAGCGGCTACTATACTTTATTAGGAGTTTGAAGAGATTTGGGAAGTCAACAAATACACTCAAAAACTTCTATAGTTGTACCGTGGAGAACATTCTGACAGGCTGCATCACCGTCTGGTATGGAGGGGCTACTGCACAAGACCAAAAGAAGCTGCAGAAGGTTGTAAATCCAGTCAGCTCCATCTTGGGTACTAGTCAACAAAGTACCCAAGACATCTTCAGGGAACGGTGTCTCAGAAAGGGAGCGACCATTATTAAGGACCTCCAGCATTCAGGGCATGTCCTTTTCTCACTGTTACCATTGGGAAGGAGGTGCTCAGTGATTCAGGAACAGCTTCTTCCCCTCTGCCATCCGATTCCTAAATGGACATTGAATCTTTGGACACTACCTCACTTTTTTTAATATACAGTATTTCTGTTTTTGCAATTTTTTAAAATCTATTCAATATACGTAATTTATTTACTTGTTTATTTATTTATTTTTCTCTGCTAGGTTATATATTGCATTGAATTGAATTTATTGCTGCTAAGTTAACAAATTTCACATCACATGCCAGTGATAATAAATCTGATTCTGATTCTGAAAAAGAACAACTCCCCTGGTCCTGATGGGATGCATCCCAGGGTACTGAAAGAAGTCATTAGCTGTATTTCAAGCAGAGGTTGATGTGTTCTGGATTAGCAAGGGTGTCAGAGATTACGGGGAGAAGGCAGGAGGATGGGGTTGAGAGGGAAAATAAATCAGCCATGATCGAATGGCAGAGCAGACTCATTGAGCTGATTGGCCTAATTCTGCTCCTATGCTTTATGGTCTTATGCAGCCACAGACTCACAAGATGGAAACAGGTCCTTCTGCCTGACTTGTCCATGCTGACTCTATTACCCTACCGAACTAGTCCCATAGCTCTCTCAACCATGTTCTTGGCTGTTAAACTTTGTTAAGGTGCCAGTCACAAACCATTGTGACTTCCTGACGGGCATTCATGGTATTGGTACGGGTTTATTATTGTCACATGTACCAAGATAGAGCGAAAAGCTTGCCTTGCATACTGTGCATAGAGATCAAAATCATTACACGGTGCATTGAGGTTGAACAAGGTAAAACATTAATAATGAAGAATAAAGTGTAACAGCTACAGAAAAAGTGCAGTTTGTTCATTATGTGCCATATATGACATAGGCGATCATGACCTTTCCATGACCATGATTGTTCTTGGCAAACATTGTCTTCTTCAGGGCAGTGTCTTTACAAGATGGGTGACCCCAGCCATTACTAATACTGTTCAGAGATTGCCTGCCTGGCATCAGTGGTTGCATAACCAAGATGTGATATGCACCAGCTGCTCATATGACCATCCACTACCTGCTCCCATGGCTTCACATGACCCTGATCAGGTGGGAAGGGAGAGTGTTAAGCAAGTTCTACACCTTGCCCAAGGGTGATCTGCAGACTAGCAGAGGGAAGGAGCACCTTACACCTCCTTTGGTAGAGATGTATCTCCACCTTGCTACCCTGAAAGTGCAGTACAGCAACAATAAAGTGCAAGATCATAATGAGGTATTAGTGATTCATAATTTTCTATCATCTCCCCTCCTATCACTATCCTCAAATGTTTCCATATGTCCATCATCCCTCCTTCATCTGGTTCCACTTATCATCTTCTTTACTTTTCAGATTCCATCATCTGTAGACTCTTTTTGCACTGATCAGCCTCTCTTGCTACCTCCTTTCCTTCCCTCCATGTGTAACAACTGTCCCTCTTTTCTTTATCCTTTACCTGTCGCTACCTATGGTCCACCAGCCACTGTCTCCCAGCTCCATCCCATCCCCTTCTCCTCTCCCACCTGGCTCCACCTGCCCATTATCCCTATACACACCTGGTTCCACCTATCGCCAGTCAGTCCCTGAATCATCCCCCTACACTCTCAGTCCTGAAGCAGGCTCTAATGCCAAAATGTCAGCCCTGCCTTTGGTAGAGTTGGTTGAGAGGTAACTTGATAGAGGTGTATAAAATGATAAGAGTGGACAGCCAGATAGATTTTCCTAAGGCGGAAATAGCTCAAACAAAGGGGCATAACTAGGGTGTTTGGAGAAAAGTGTAGAGGGATATGGGAGGTAAGTTTTTTTACACAGAGAATGGTGGATGCTTGGAACGTGCTGCCAAGGGTGGTGGTAGAGGCAGATGAATTTGGGATAATTAAGAGCCTCTTCAGTAGGTGTAAGGATGAAAGAAAAGGAGGGCTATGTGGGAGGGAAAAGGTTAGATTGATCTTGGAGTAGGTTAAAAAGTCTCCACAATATTTTGGGCCAAAAGCCCTAACTGTTCCATATTTTATGTTCAGCCAATATAATTTTCCCAGGGTTGAAATGTCTAGTACTAGATGGTATGCATTTGAGGTAAGAGGGGATAAATTCAAAGCGGATGTGAGGAGTTTTATACAAGATTTTATTTACACGGAGAGTGGCCGCTGCCTGGTGTGGTGGTAGAGAAAGATTTGATAAAGGCATTTAAGAAGTTTTTAGACAGGCACATGATTGGAGGAGTAGACCATGTATAGTCAGACGGGATTAGTTTAATACGGCCTAATTAGTATAATTAGATCACACAAATTTATGTTCCAGTGTTGTACTGTTCTAGATGTTACTTAACCAGCTGAGTCCTCCAGCAGTTTGTTCTTTTTTTGCCCCTGATTCAAGCATCTGTGGTATCCACAAAAATTCATGGCCCAGTGCATTGTGGGTAAAGCTCTCTCCCACCATTGAACACAACTACATGAAACACTGTCACAGGAAAGCAGCATCCATCATCAGGGTCCCCCACCACCTAGTACACTTTCTGCTCGCTGCTGCCATCAGGACAAAGGAACAGGAGCCTCAGGGCTCACACCACCAGGTTAAGGAACAGTAGTTACCCCTCAACCATCAGAGTGGATAACTACACTCAGCTTCACTTGCCTCAACATTGTAATGTAACAACCACCTATGGGCAGTTTCAAGGACTTTTATTCTCATGTTTTTGTATTAATTGTTTATTTATTTTTATTATTATTTCTTTCTTTTTGTATTTGCACATTGGCTGGACACCCAAGTTGGTGCAGTTTTTCATTGGTTCTGTTATGGTTATTATTCTATGAGTTTATTGATTATGCCTGCAAGGAAATGAATGTGGTGAAATGTACAGTATGTACTTTGATAATAAATTTACTTTGAAGTTTGAAATTTGAACTTGTGTCCTCGTGTTTCCATGAGCAGAAGGGGAAAAGAAAAAAAATTAACAAATAATTCTAGCCTCCTGTGGCCCTCAACTTAAATCCCAACAGCAGCACAACCTGGTTTGGGAGAGGAAATGCCCATCAACTGCCATGGGTTTAGAACTGTGCTCCAATGGCTTCAGCTGCCATGGGTTTAGAACTGTGCTCCAATGGCTTCAGCTGAATTTAATCTGCATATCTAAAGAGCTTTGGACTTTGTCATCTGACTTAAATTTGTATGTGATTAGATTGAGGATTGAGACAGAGAGGAGTGCCAATCAGTTGCTTAGTTTTAAATTGTTTCCCCATCTCATGATATCTCCTTTCCTTCGATATACCCGCACCACCAGGAATACTTATTACCCACACTACCATCAGGCTTCTGAACTGGCATGGATAATTTTACTCAGCACAACTCTGAACTGAGTTTAGAAACTACAGACACATTTTCAAGGAACAGACCCAAAATGCTGGAGGAACTCAGCAGGCCAGGCAGCATCAATGGAAAAAAAGTCCAGTTGACATTTCGGGCCGAGACCCTTCCGCAGGACTATTTCAAGGATTCTTTATAACTCAATTTGTCTGCTTTTGCACATTAGTTGTTTGTCAGTCTTTATATATAGTTTTTTTGGTAAATTTTATTGTATTTCTTTAAAATGAATCTCAAGATAGGATATGGCAATATATACATTGATAATAAATTTTACTTTAACTTTGACTGACTTTATTAATTCATTTCTATATGTCAGATAATTTAGAGTATGCGCCCACTGGCTCAAACCTCAAGGCTTTGAGCTTCTCTTTGTTAATACAATAAAGACATTTAAGAGAACTTTCGATAGACACATGAATGGGCAGAGAATGGAATGACGGACATTGCAAAGACAGAAAGGATTTGTTTAGTTAGGTGTTCAATTACTAGTTTAATTAGTTTGCCACAATGTTGTGGGCTGAAGGGCCTATTCCTGTACTGTACTGTACTATTCTATGTTCTAATGTCAGAAAAAAAATGAAAGACCATAGCTGCCTTAGGAAGGGCTGGAATCAGAGCAGCCACACATTCAGAACATAGAACAGTTAAGCGTTCACCATATAGATAGATAAATAAACAAGCAAACAAACATTTTAATAGATAGATAGATGGTAAAAAAGCAAAAAAATGAGTTGGTCCTCATGAGTTCATTTACCATTCAGAAATCTGATTGTTTCGCGTAGTCTAGAGTAGTTTTGTGTTGTTTCAGGTAGTCTAGTGTAGTTCTGTGTTGTTTCATGTAGCACCATGGTTCTGGAGGATCATTGTTTCGTTTTTACTGTGTACTGTACCAGCAGTTATGGTTGAAATGACAATAAAAGCGACTTGACTTGACTTGACTTGAAGAAGCTATTCCTGAATCGGTGAGTGTGGGTCTTCAGTCTCCTATACCTCCTCCCCAATGGTAGTAAGATGAAGAGGGCATGTTCAGGATGGTGAATGTCTTTAATGATGGTTGCACCTTCTTGAAGACCCATCTCTTAAAGATGCCCATAATAATGGTGAGTGTTGAGCTGGCTGAGTATACAACCCTCTGCAGACTCTTGCAGTCCTGTGCATTGGAGGCTCCATACTGGGCAGCGATGCAACCAGTTATAATACTCTCTACTGTACATCCGTAGAAATTTGCAGAAGTCTTTAGTGAAATACCAAATCTCCTCAAACTCCTAATGAAGTAGAGCTGCTGGCATGCCTTCTTTGTGATTTGGGCTCTGTGATACTGGATACTAGTCTGGAAAATTGTATTTTCATAGGATTTGGTTTAATTTCATATATTTCACATTTTTCTTTTCACTTATTTTTGTTTTTGACAGCCATGAGTGGTTGTTTGACAGCAAGGAACACGAAATAAGAAAACTCTTAAGTGTATCAAGTGATCATACGGGTTAAGGTTAGTGAGATGTTATTCTGGCGCCGGAAGCATGCTCCATCCCCCAGCACACCCTCGGACTGCATTGGGTATTGATGCAAACGAAACATTTCACTGTATGTTTCGATGTGCATGTGACAAATAAAACTAACCCTGAAACAAACTGCACAATCCATTTCAACGTTTAAGCAAAGTTTGGATAGGTACAGTACATGGATGGTAGGGATAAGGAAGGCTATGGTCCTGATGCAAGTCGATAGGAGTAGGCAGTTAAATGGTTTTGGTATGGACTAGATGGGCTGAAGGGCCTGTTCTGTGCTTTCCTATGACTCTATGATGCTAATCTTAATCACTACCTCAGTCTTGCAGTACTACAACCACTTGATCACTACAATGAATTTTGTTTTTTTTATTCGTCCTATGTTCTTGAGTAATTTTTGGAAAATTTATGTTTAATTTATGAATTCTGTTTGAATATAATTTCTCTAATGCTATGTCAGATATAGAATCAGAATCATGTTTATTATCACTCTCTTCCATGGCATGGAATTGGTTGTTTTGAGGCAGCAGTATAGTGCGAAGACATAAAATTACTATAAACAACAACATAAATAAATGGTGCAATAAAGGAAGGGGTTGCCTGTGATGTTATCATAAGACCATAAAATATAGGAGCAGAATTAGGCCATTTGTTGCTTCAAGTTGATACTTGATCCAATGTACTTGTGCATTTGACAATGAACTTGACTTGACATTCAGCGTCCAGAACATTGGCCTTCATAGATTAAAGTATTGGGTACAGGAGATGGGATGTTATGTTGAGGTTGTATAGGACGTTGGTGTGAGGTCTAATCTGGGGTATTGTGTGTACTTTTGGTCACCTACCTACAGGAAAGATATAAATAAGATTGAAAGAGTACAGAGAAAATTTACAGGAATGTTGCCGGGTCTGGAGGGACCTGAGTTATAAGGAGCGTAGAAGGTTGAGGGGGAACTTGATAGAGGTGTTTAAAATTTTGAGGGGGATTGATAGAGTTGACACAGTTAGACTTTTTCCATTGTGAGTGGGTAAGATTCAAACAAGAGGACATGGGTTGAGAATTAGAGGACAAAATTTAGGGGTAACATGAGGGGGAACTTCTTTCCTCAGAGAGTGGTAGCTGTGTGGAATGAGCTTCCAGCAGAAGTGGTTGAGGCAGGTTCTATGTTGTCGTTTAAAGTTAAATTGGATGGATATATGGACAGGGAAGGAATGGAAGGCTGAGTGCAAGTCAGTGGGACTAGGATAGGGTAAGAGTTCGGCACGGACTAGAAGGGCCGAGATGGCCTGTTTCCATGCTGTAATTGTTATATGGTTATATGATCACTGAAGCAACCAACACAAAATGATGGAGCAACTCCACAGTAGTGTAGCAGTTAGCACGACACGATTATAGCTCGGGTCATCAGAGCTCAGAGTTCAATTCCGCCATCCTCTGTAAGAAGTTTGTACGTCTTTCTCGTGAGAGCGTGTGTTTCCTCCCGGTGCTCCGGTTTCCTCCCACAATGCAAAGACGTATTGGTTAGTAAGTTACTTGGTCATTGATTATAATTGTCCTGTGATTAGGCTAGTGTTAAATGGGTGGATCGCTGGGCGGATTGGCTCATTAGGCTAGTGGGGCCGATTCCACACCGTATCTCTAAATAAATAATTATTAAATAACACAGCAGGTCAGGCAGTATTTATGCAGAGGAGTAAACAGTCAACATTTTGGCTGAGACCCTTCATGTATTAGATCCTTCAATATGAAATTATTTTACTTGATAGATTCACTCTTGAAACTAAAAGACCTTAAAAATTGTTATCTTAGTGTCATTTGTTTTAAAATGAAACTAGTTCCAATGATTCATCTTGCCACTAAGGCAATAGACATTGTATACACACGTATGGGGTGTCCAGGGAGGGGTAGCACCTCTGGTGAAGGGGCTTGTCGTGTTCATTCTCGGGCCAATCACTCACCTTTGGACCTCACCGAACACTCAGCTCTCACCTGTGGCTCCAAATAGCTGTTTGGATGCAACAGCATCCACACCCCGGTACACTGCTTTGACGAGTGGGCTAAACCAGGTAAGAATAGCTGGTAGCCTCATACCCCAGTGAGATAGGGACAGGCGTTATACTAACATCTATGCTACCGAGCCGCCACCCCGCCCCCCGGTAGGAAATTAAGGAACAGCATTTTCATTCAGAGGTGGTCTGTCTATGGAATGAGCTGCCAGAGGAGATGGTTGAGACAGGTACATTAACAACATTTAAAAGGTACTTAGACATGTATATGAGTAGGAAAGGTTCGGAGGGTATTCAAAGATTCAAAGTATATATGTAGTATACAACTCAGAGATTCATCTTCCCACAGACAACCACGAAACAAAGAAACACCATGGCACCCATTCAAGGAAAAACATCAAATTCCCAACGTGCAAAAAAAGAACAAATTGTGCAAGCAGCAAAAATGAGCAAAAATCACAGGATATAAAACATCAAGCCACTAAGTCAATGAAACAAACAGTCCAGGAGTCTTCAGTTTCAGTTCTGTTCAGTCCAGTGCTGTATCATTCATTGACTGCAGGCCACAGAACCAGTCCACAGTACAAAGCAGCGACCAGAAACCAGAAACACATCATAACATGAAGTACAGAGTCCAATCACAAACCGTGTTGATTAAACTTTGCCTAATATGACAAGATATGGGCCAGATGGTAGCGAGTGGGACAAGGCCAGCTGGGAACCTTGATCTGTATGGACCAGTTGGGCTGAAGGGCCTGTCTCTTTGATGTATGACACCATGTCTCTATTTCCTTCTTTTCTATTGGTTTGATTGACTCAAGTGGAGATCCTCTTAACCTCATTCTAAATGCAGTAACAAAAGATCATCTTAATTGTTCATAACACTTCAAAGAAATGGTGCTAGTGTCAAATTGGTACTTAGAGTTAAACAGAAACATTGAGTACAAGTGACACATTGGTACTTTGAGTAAGACCAAAACATTAATGATTTATAATGGTTCTTTGTCATTCTTGGAACCAGCACAATAGTTATTGCCATTTACTTTAGCTGCAAAGATCTGATGTAACAAGGCACAGTCTGTGCGTGAAGTAGAAGTGAGTAGGGGTCAGCTGCTGAGGGAAAAGTTACCCTGCCCACTCTCCTGCACATCGGAAGGAGTCATGGGTTTCAACAATGCTGCAAGTTTTTTCATTAGTGTTTAAAATGTCAAGAGCCTAGGGAAGCATTTTTATTTCTAGAGTAAAACAGTAATCAGAATCAGGATTATTATCGGTGACATATGTTGTGAAACTTGTTTTGCAGCAAAAATACAGGGCAAGGTATATTAAAATATATAAGTAACAAAAATAAAGCATTCATTCGTTTGTTATGTGCTGTGTCATATGATGTGGGCAATCATACAAGAATAAATATATGAGGGGTGATTGATAAGTTTGTGACTCCTTGTAGAAGGAGTCAATTTTAGAAAATCTAGCATGTTTATTTTTAAACATAGTCCCCTCCTACGTTTACACACTTAGTCCAGCGGACGTAGAGCATACGGATCTTGGACCTCCAGAAAGTGTCCACAGCAGGGGTGTTTGATAAGTTCGTGGCCTAAGGTAGAAGGAGATGAGTTATACAGCTCTCATTACACACACATACAGTTCAACTCTTTGAGTGATTATGCAGAAAGTTTGAAGTTAATAACTCATTTCCTTCTACCTTAGGCCATGAACTTATCAATCACCCCTGATGAGTTATTAACTTAAAACCTTCTGCATAATCACTCAAAATGTTGAACTGCATGTGCATGTAAAGAGAGCTGTATAACTCATCTCCTTCTACCTTAGACCACGAACTTATCAAACACCCCTGCTGTGGACACTTTCTGGAAGTCCAAGATCCATATGCTCCACGACCGCTGGACTAAGTGTGTAAACGTAGGAGGGGACTATGTTGAAAAATAAATGTGCTAGGTTTTCTAAAAGTGACTCCTTCTACCTTAGGCCACGAACTTATCAATCACCCCTCATATACTGCAAAATATGAGTAGCGAGGTAGCGTTCATGGGTTCATAGATCTGATCGCAGAGGAGAAAGAAGCTGTTCCTAGATCACTGAGTATGAGTTTTCAGGCTCCTGTATCTCCTCACCGATGGTTGTAACAAGAAGAGGACATGTCCTGGATGGGGTGGGTCCTTTATGATGGATGCCACCTTCTTCAGGTATAGCCTCCTGAAGATGTCAAATACTTAGAGGAGACTCTGAATGATCTTGTGGAGACACACTCATCTATGACTGTTTTTATAAAGTCCGTGACAACTGTGCTGTGTTCATTATGATCCACAGATGAGTCCTTGAACACGGCCCTGTCCATCGACTCGAAGCAATCTTGCAGCCGCTCCACTGCCTGTCGCAACCACCCCTTTGTTGTCCTTATCTCTGGAGCCTTCTTTAGCCCCTGCCTGTATGCATATAGGAGAAGGACAGCTAAGTGACCAGATTTCCCAAAGTGCATCCTAAGCATGGAATAGTAGGCGTTCCTAATCATAGGTACAGTAGTGATCTGCTATGTTGGGACCCTGGTGCTGCAGGATATAAGCTGATGATAATGTGGTAGAGATTTCTTCAAACAAGCCTGATTTAAGTCCCCAACTATGATTTGAAATGCATTGGGGTGGGCTGTGTCTTGTTTGGTGATGGCAGCATTCAGTATCTTGAATGCATGATTTATGTCAGCTTTTGGTGGCATGTAAGCTGCAGTCAGGATCACAGAGAACTCTTTTGGTAAGAAGAACGGTCAGCACCTAATTGTTAGATGTTCCAGGTCAAGGAAGTAAGAGTGCGATGAGATTGCTGTGTCCAAGCACCACAAAGAGTTTATCATGGAACACAGACCCCCACCTTTTGCCTTCTTTGAATCAGCAGTCCAGTCCATCCAGTGTATCGAAAAGCCTTTGAGTCTTACTGATGTAACCAGCGTGTCCAGGGTGAGTCATAACTCCGTGAAACACAGAATGCAGAAATTCCTCATTTCTCTCCAATACAGCAACAGACCCTTAGGTCCTCAATCTTGTTCTCCACTGACTGTACGTTGCCAACAAGATGCTGGTAAAGGAATTTTGGTTCCTTTGGGATTCAGCCTGGCTTGGAGCCCTCCCCTCCTCCCTCTCTTCCAATCATGGCAATGAACCTTTGTCCGCTTAAAGGTACTGAAACTGCTTGCTTGAGAGGTAAGTCCGCCAAATCCTTCAGAAGATTGTGAAATCGCTCCTTCATTAAAATGGGTCAAAAGTACATTGCTTAAAGGGAAATTATAGGTTGCAGATTGCAGTGAGAGTAATTCTAAAGAGGTCCATTTAGAAGTTTTGTAAGCAGCCTGTTACACTTTTTTCATGGTTCAGGTACTCCAGCTTTGCTCTCTGATTTCTCTGATAACATAGTCCATGCCTTGAATGTGGAAAAGCTTTACTCCCCGGGTGCTGGGAGTCCCTCAGTGGACTGAATATACAATCATCGAAAAGCAAGAAAAAACCCTGCAGGGGATGGAAATCAAGGATCAACTTTATTCACCATATACATTTACATGTATTAGGAATTCACTGTGGTGTATTGGTGCGACATGAAACAAAAATAACATTCAAAAATTCTAAGGAGTAAAAATAATTAAAGGTTAAAGTGCGAACTTTGAGTAGAATGTGCATAAATACCAGCATGTATTTACAATATAAACATCATTTAAAAAGTGGTTTAAAGTGTTTACAGTGCAGTGCTGTGATGGGGGATGGCGGGGATAACATCAGAAAATGTTGGAAAGACTCAGCAGGTCAGGCAGCATCAGTAGAGAGAGAAACGGTGATGATTTTTCATTGGAACTAGAAGAAGCTACAAGCACATTTTATGTTACAGAGAAGAGAAAGGGGTGGAGGGGACAAAGTGATGGAATGAAGTTCCAGTGAATGATTGACGCACAAATTGGCGGTGCTGGCTGTGGGAGGGTGATGAAGTTTGGTCGTTGTTGATAACATGAGGAAAGGAGTGTGACCTGAGGGAGATGAATACAGGCAAAGGAGAGGGAAGCATGCTGAAACTGCAAAACACAAACATGGATGTTGTTGGAATACTGGAATAAAACAAGAATGCAGGAAATACTTAACAAGTCAGGCAGCATCTGTGGAGAGATAAAAAGTGGGTTTCCATTACAGATATTGACCTTGCATCAGAACAGTTCAGACTTTTCACATGAAGGAAAGGCTGATGACCTGGCATAGTTGGATTCCATGCTGAGTCCTGAAAGCTCGAATATGTTAGATTAGATTAAAATAGATGTATTTGTTAATCACATGTACATCGAAGCATACAGCGAGATGTGTCAATTGGATTAACAACCAACACACCCAACCTACAAGTGTCACCACTCCATTAGACTATGATATAGGAGCAGAATTGGGCCGGGTGTGCTCCTCCATTGCATCATGGCTCATTTATTCTCCATCTGAACCCCATTTTCCTGCCTTCTCCTTGTAACCTTTGATGCCCTGACTAATCAAGAACCTATAGCCTCCACTTTTAATATGCCTAATGACTTGGCCTCCACAGTCGTCTGTGGCAATGAATTTCACATATCCTCCACCCTCTGGCTAGAGAAATTCCTCCTCATCTCTGTTATAAAGAGACATCTTTTAGGAAGCCTTTGTTAATGAAAAATTCTCATAGGATGTGGAGAAAGTGTCTTTACCAGTACAAACGAGATGACTGGATAAACCTTGAAGATGGAGCAGAGGAGGTATAGACTTAATTTAGTTACAGAATTTGAATGAGGAACTGATAACGCAGAACTCATGTGACCTCAAGAAATTATCTCCCCCACCATTCCCTTCCCCATCTCACCACTGAAACATCTCCTGCAGTGAGCTTTAATTAAAGGCTACACAGTGAGGGTCTTTTTTTGTCCATTCAGATTTCATAGAAACATACTGTTAGATCCAAGTGTTTAGAGTGGATGAGGTACAGATAGAGCCGCAGAGGGAACCTGAGGCAGACATGAAGATCTGGAAGTTTTTCTTCAAATTTACTTATTGAGGTACAGTGTGGAATAGGCCTTTCCAGCCTTCGAGCCGTGCCTTCCTGATTTAACCCCAGCCCAATCATGGAACAATTTACAATGACCAATTAACCTACTAACCGGTACGTCTTCAGACTGTGGGAGGAAACTGAAGCACCCAGAGGAACCCGCATGGTCACAGGGAGAATGTATAAACTCCTTACAAACAGCGGCAGGAACTGAACCCAGGTCTCTGGTACTGTCAAGCATTGCGCTAACCAGTACATGTTCGTGTCACGAGTGTCAGAGGCTGAGGGGAGACCTGATAGAAGTTTAAAAGATCACGAGAGACGTCGATAGGCTAGACAGAGTCTTCTTCCCTGGGTAGAAATATCAAGTATAAAGGGACATACATTTAAGTTCAGATAGGGAAAGTCTAAAACAGATGTACGGCATAGGTTTTTTTACACAGTGAGTGCTGGGGGCAGCCAGCAAGCGTCGCCACACATTCGGGTGCCAAAAGAGTATGTCTATAAGTACCTGGAATAGGCAGGCATGATAGTGGGTTTCAGAGGCTCTTAGACACATGAATATGGAGAGAAGAAAGGAAAATTTATCTTGTACAGGAGGAAGAGAATTAGTTTAATTCAATATAGATCAGTGTAGGTCTTGTGGCTGTTCCTGTGTTGTACGGTTTTGTATTCTATAGACCTTTATGTTGGAAATTGTCACAGTGTGATGTTGTTTCCTTCAGTTTGGTTGTTTAAATAGGATAGTAACACAGGCCAATCACAAGATGCTACGTCACAGGGGAGTCTGTACGAGCTTGTCTAATTATAGGTAATGCAGACTGTGTGCCCACAAATTCATAATCTATTTCTGCCACAGAAATCGAACAAAAAGGCAAGTGTGTCTACTGCTATTATCATTGGCACCTGTTGATAGTGCTGATGGCAGTCGGGTGTACGAGTGTGTTGATGCCAGGTCTGAGTGGGTCATTTGTGGCAGTCACCACGCAACGCCCCACTGATGGTCACTGCACAGGATCACGCGGCAGAACAGGCACCTGGGAGAGCAGCCAGAGGGCTAAGACTGGCCAAGAGCATGCAGCACTGCAGCAGGAATTCACATCCACATTAAAATGGGAGATGCTACATGAAAATATTTGTTTTAAATAACCTCATCTCTTCTCATGCCCTCTTCTCATTGCTACCATTAGGAAGGAGGTACAGGTACCTGAAGCTACACACTCAGTGATTCAAGAACACCTTCTTCCCCTCCGCCATCCGATTCCTCAAGGGACATTGAACCCATGAACGCTACCTCATTTTTTTCTATTATTTCTTTTTTGCACTACTATTTTTAATTTAACTATTTAATATACATATATACTTATTGTTATTTATAAGTATATTATTCTATATTTATTTATTTATTCTATATTTATCAGGTATTGCACTGAACTGCTGCCGCTAAATTAACAAATTTCACAACATATGCCAGTGTTATTAAACCTGATTCTGATTTTGAATGCATTGCAAAATAATATACCACTCTAATGTAATGTACAAAATGCTGGAGGAACTCAGCAGGTCAGGCAGCATCCATGGAGAAGAACAAACAGCTGGTGTTTCTGGCTGAGACCCTTCATCTGGAAAGGAAGGGAGACAAAACCAGAATAAGAAGGTGGATGTAGGGGAAAGAGGATAAGCTGGCAGGTGATTAGTCAGGCCAGGTGGGTAGGGGGGAGAGCATGAAGTAAGAAGCTGGGAGGTGATTGGTGGAAAAGGTGAGGGATGAAGAAGGAATCTGATAGGAGAGGAGAGTGGCCTGTAGAAGAAAGAGAAGGAGGACTGGCATCAGAAGGAGGTGACAGGCAGGTGAAAAGAAATGAAGGGGTAAGAGGGGAATCAGAACAGTGAATTGATAAAGAGAGAAGGAGAAGGGGGTAAAGTTACCAGAAGTTGGAGAAATCAATGTTCATGTCTTCCTTCAGTTAGTCCTGACGAAGGGTCTCAGCCTGAAACGTCGACTGCACCTCTTCCTAGAGATGCTGCCTGGCCTGCTGTGTTCACCAGCAACTTTTATGTGTGTTGCTTGAATTTCCAGCATCTGCAGAATTCCTGTTGTTCATGTCATCAGGCTGGAAGCTAGCCAGTCAGAATATGAACTGTTAGTTCCCTTCATGAATACTGCCTGAGCTGTTGATTTCCTCCAGCATCTTGTGTGTGTTGCTCAAGATTGCAGCATCTGCAGAATCTCTTGTGTTTATCACTCTAATGTATTATATTAGCTGCTCAAATAAATATAAAAATTTTGGTAGAATCATCATTTTAACTATATGAATACGACCAACAATTTTTATATTTATTTCAGAATATTCCTGTTTTTTTGACTAGGAAGTTTTTTGATCGGATTGATTCTATTATTTTATCTTTTATTTGGAATAATAAAAGACCAAGAATTAGTAAATGTCATTTACAAAAATTGAAAAAGGATGGAGGTCTTGTTTTGCCTAATTTTAGAATGTATTATTGGGCTGTTAATCTGCGATATATGTCTTTTTGGTTATACTGGGTTGGTAAGATTGATCAGCCAATTTGGGTAGATCTGGAACTAAAAGTTGTAAAACAGTTTTATTTAACTTCGTTATTGGGGGCTCCTTTACCTATGCAATTCGGTAAAGTTGTTAATTTAAATTTATATCCTGTGATTAAGGGTTCTTTACAAATTTGGCTCCAGTTCTGCAATTCTTTTAATCTTACAAAATTTAAACTTTGTAGTTTAATTTACTGAAATTACTTTTTTAAGCCTTCTTTGAGTGATCCAATTTTTCTACTTTGGAAAAATAAAGGTATTAATTCTTTTTTGGATTTATTTAAGGAAGATAGATTGATGTCCTTTGAACAATTAACTGATAAATATTCTCTTTCATATTCACACTTTTTGCAATACCTTCAAGTTAGACATTTTTAACAAAAATATTTAAGTAATTTCCCTTACATATTGGAGGCTGACCTGTTAGATACTATTATGAGTATGAATCCTTTGATTAAGGGTTCTATTGGAAGAATTTATAATTTATTATTACAATGGGATAAGCGTCCTTTGTCTAAGATTAAACAGGATTGGGAAAAGAAACTTAATTTGACTTTTATGACGGAGGATTGGATGCGGATATTGAAGTTGGTTAACCCTTCTTCAATTTGTGCTAGTCATTCATTGATTCAATTTAAAATTGTGCATCGTTATCATTTGACAAAGGAGAGACTTTCTAAAATTTTACCTAATGTTGATAGTTATTGTGATAGATGTAAAACTGAGATAGCTACACTGACACGTATGTTTTGGTCTTGTTCTATATTGGAACAGTTCTGGAAGTTGGTTTTCTCAACAATTTCTAAAGCACTTAAAATTAATTTACAACCTAATAAATTAACTGTGCTTTTTGGAATAGTTCCTCAAACTATTCATGGTATTTCTGTGTCTGACCAACATGTTATTGCATTTGTTACATTGATAGCTAGGAGGGCCATTTTGTTGAAGTGGAAGGATACATCAGCTCCCACTTTGTCACAATGGTTCTCTCAAGTAATGCTATGTCTTAGTTTGGAGAAAATTAGAAGTCGAACCTTTGAACCTTTATTTGATTTTGAGAAAAGATGGGGCTCATTTACTCGTTATTATCATTTGAGTAATTGATATAATTTTTCCACGATCTAATTGTGAACTCTTTTAGTATATTTTCTTTTCTTGCTGGCGGTTTGATGTTTATTTTTAGAAGCTTTTTGTATGACGCATGGCTCCGGGGTTGTACACCTAATGGGTTCTCTTTTTTCTTCTCACTTTCCTGCTTAGTAGGTTTTTTTTTGTTATCACAACATTTTGTTTTCAATCTTTAAGATGATGGGTTTTTTTTGAGGCATTGTAAGTGTTGTTACTTCGATGTACTCGTGTTATTTTTCCTATATATATATATATATATATATATATACACAATATAAAGATTTGAAAAGAAAAAATATTATGTTAGCTGCAATTATATAACATTACTTGTACAGTAGAAAGAAAGGCAGAATCAGACTCGTGTTACATCTCACTGTGGATCTGGATGTAGAATTGATTTTCAATGACTTACCACAGTTCATGAGAAACCAAACTAGGGACAAATAAGGAAGAAATGGTTTTTGTGCTGTTCTCTCAACTTCAAAACATTGCAAAATATTTTGAAGTGCTGTCACTGGCAGTCAATTTATGTACAGCAAAATCCCAGAAATATCAAGAACCAGATTACCAGATTATTACCGGTCAGGAGAAAACACGAATGCTGTTTTTCAAAATAGTTTCATGGGAATCTATGTGTCCAAATGAAAAGACAGAGAAGGCCTCAACCAATCACAAAGGCAACATTTCCTAAAGGAGAGCAATCTATCAGGAAAACACGTGGATTACTCCATCAGAAATACACTGGGTGATCACCACAGGTTTAGTGCTCAGAGAACTGGAGCCCCACCCCGTTTCCCTCCTCCGATGGTCCACTCTTCTCTCCTATCAGATTTCTTCTTCTTCAGCCCTTTACCTCTTCCACCTATCACATCCTAGCTTCTAATTTTATCCCGCCTTCCCCCTCACCCATCACCAGCCAGCTTGTATTTCCTGCCCTCCTCCCACTTTCTCATTCCAGCTTCTTCCCCTTTCCTTTCCAGTCCTGATGTAGGGTCTCAGTTTGAAACGTTGATTATTTCTCACCATAGATGCTGCCTGACCTGATGAGTTCCTCCAGCATTTTGTGTGTGTTACTCTGGGTTTCCAGCATCTGCAGAATCTCTTGTCTTTACTTAAATAGGGAAGCTAGCTTTAATATCTGGTGCAGTGCGATGTCCATGTTATGGGAAATATGTGACTACATTAGAGAGCATGCAGTAGAGGTTTACAAGGCAGTTTCCAAGCCTGAAATTTATAGCTATGAGGAAAAACTGAATAAGTTAGAGAAGTATTCTTTGGAATAGATGAGGCTGAAGAGAAACTTATTGGGACAGGAGCCTTAAGATCCAAACCACCAGGTTCAAGAACAATTGTTACCCCTCAACCGTCAGGCTCCTCAACCAGTGGCAATAACTTCACTCATACCAACACTGAACTGTTCCCTCAATCTATGGACTCACTTTCAAGGACTCTTCATCTCATGTTCTCCATATTTGTTTCTTATTTATAATTATTAATGTTATTATTGTTTTCTTTTTGTATTTGCACAGCTTGTCATCTTTTGCACACCAGTTATTTGTCCATCTTGTCTCTGGCCTTTCATTGAATCTATTCTGTTTCTTTATATTTACAGTGAATACCTGCAAGAAAATGAATCTCAGGGTTGTATATGGTGATATATAGGTACTTTGATAATAAACTTACTTTGAACTTTGATATAATATTAGTATAATTACTTACACGGCAGGGGATCATTAGTGTTCAAGAAGGGCCGAGGTTCCAGGATGAGGCTATCCCATTGCACTTCAAGTGTTATGAAGCTTACAAGATCACCAAATGCGGGGTACTTGATTGCATAACCTGTGATACTTTGGTCCCTGATAATCAATCTAAAGGCAGAATTGTGCGGCGATATTTGTGGGCTACCCCCAGTACATCCCTAGATGAGTTGGTTGTTAATGCCAATGACACATTTCACTGTATGTTTTGACGTATATCTGAAGAATGAATCTGAATCTGATTCTGACAAGGAGCTAACAATGGGGAAGAAGGATTTATTTTCTAACTCAGCAGAGGGATTAAGAACCAAGGAGCAGAGCTTTAAAGTGGCTATTTAAAGATGAAAGAGTTTTTTTTTCTAAACAGTAGTAGGGTTCTGGATTGCTGCCCAAATGGATCGAAGAAACAGAATGCCCCCTCACGTTTAAATGTAGGACAATGTACATGAAGATGCATGGCCTCCAGGGTGGACTGTGGACCCCTGTCTGAGAAGGTAGAATTGGGCTTGATCCCTCCTTCAACTGGCAGAGACACAGTGGGCTAAAGGTACTGTTGTGTCATAACTTCTTTATGAATCTATTTGAGAAGATTTGGTATGTCACCAGATCAGTGGCATTCAGGTCTGGCAATCAAGTAAGATACAAAGGATCTAGATACAATCTCCAGAAAGCCACTTCACCTGTGAAGTGGCAATTCTGGACCAAACTTGAATCACTGAAGGATGTTTGAAAGCCGGGGCAGCACTTGAATGCTATTACCTCTTATAAAATGAAACCAGACAACATAGGTGACAACAAAGCTTCACTCCCAGATGAGCTCAGTGCCTTCTATGCTTGCTTTGACTGTCAAAACATGGAAGAACCTTCATGAACTCTCACAGCCGCCAGTGACACTGTGACTTCAGTCTCTGAGGCCAATATGAAAGCATCCTTCAGAAGGATGAACCCACAGAAAGTATCCAGCTCAGATGGGGTACCTGCTAGAAATACTAAAGACCTGTGCTGATCAACTGACTGCAGTGTTTACTGATATCTTTAACCTCTCGCTGAGGCACCCACATGCTTGAGGCAGGCCTCAATTGTACCAGTGAAGCCTTATTTAGTAACCCGCCTCAAAGTCCACTGTCCAACAGCACTTACTTTCACTGTGATGAAGTGTTTTGCGAGGTCAGTGATGAAAAATATCAACTCCTCCCTGAGAATTGACTTGGATCTGCTCCAACTGTCATAACAGGTCTACAGCAAATGCTGTGTCATTGGCTCTTCACTAAACCCTGGAACATCTGAACAGCAAAGATGCATACATCAGGATGCTTTTTGTCGACTACAGCTCAGCATTCAATACCATCATCCCCTCAAGACTAATCAATAAGCTTCAAGACCTTGGCCTCAATATCTCCTTGTGTAATTAGGTCCTTGATTTCTTCACTTGCTCACCACATTCAGTTCGGATTAGCAAAAACATCTCTGTCAGCAGAAGTGCACCATAAGGCCCCTGCTCTACTCACTTTATCCTTATGACTGTGAGGCTACGTAGTGCTCCAATGTCAGTTTTAGGTCTAGTGATGACACCACTGTCATTGGCCAAATCAAAAGTGGTGACAAATCAGCATATGATGAGGAGACTGAAAATCTGGCTGAGTGGTGCCACAACAACAATCTCTCACTCTGTTTCTGCAAGATCAAGTAGCTGATTATTGACTTTAGAAGGAGGAAGCTGGAGCTCCATGAGACCAGTTCTCATCAGTGAATCAAAGGTGGAGAAAGTTAGGAGCATTAATTCCTCGATGTTATCATTTCAGAGGATTAGTCCTGGGCCCAGCACACAAATGCTATTACGAAAAGAGCACAGCAGTGCCTCTACTTCCTTAGAAGTTTGCAAAGATTCAGTATGACATCGAAAACGTTGACAAACTTATTTTGAAGTGTAATGGAGAGTATACTGTATCAACTGACTGCATCACGGCCTGGTTTGGAAACATCAATACCCTTGGACAGAAAATCTTACAAAAAGTAATGGATATGGCCTGGTCCATCACAGGTAAAGCCCTCCCATCCATAGAGCACATTTACACAGAACTATCATAGGAAAGCAGCATCTATTATCAAGGACTCCCACCACTGAAGCCACATTCTCTTCTCGCTGCTGCAATCAGGAAGAAGGCATAGGGCCTTCATGACCCACACCACAAGGTTCAGGAACAGTTATTACCCCTCAGCCATCAGGCTTTTGAACCAGAGGGGAAAACTTCACTCAACTTCACTCTCTACATCACTGAACTGTTCCCACAACCTATGGACCCACTTTCAAGGACTCTTCATCTCATGTTTTCAATATTTATTGCTAACTTATTATTTTTTTTCCTTTGTATTTGCACAGTTTGTTGTCTTTTGCACATTGATTGTTTTCCGTCCTGTTGGGTGTGGTCTTTCATTGATTCTGTTATGTTTCTTCAATATACCGAGTATGCTCACAAGAAAATGAATCTCAAGTTTGTATATTGTGACATACAGTATATGTACTTTGATAATAAGTTTACTTTAAATTTTGAGTCCTCTTCTTGAGATTAAAAAAAACATAAGTATTTACATTTTTCTCCACTGCATCAGGTCACGTAGATACCTTGTTGTAATGTTGGAAATACAGTGGGTGAACTCAGACCACAAATGTCCATTGGCAGCAATGTAATTATAAACAATGGCATTGTGCCAATAACTTGGGGGAAAATCTTGATTGACTCAAACACAAGCGTTAACTCTTCTTCCAAATCATCCCACAGGATCCTTCACTCCCACCTGAGGGAGCCTACAGGTGATATAATCCAAAAGATGAAACACAAGGTTGTGCAGATGCTGGAAATAGTAATAATAATAACTTATTTATAGAGTACTTTTCAGACAGACGATGTAGCTCAAAATGCCTTAGGGATAAAGTGCAAATATGAAAATAAAAAATAAAAATAAACATGAAAATAAAAGACTAAAAGATGTCAGTTAAGAGCAAGGTTAAATAAATAAGTTTTGAGCTGGAATTTAAAAATCTCAACTGAGCCTGCAGCCCTTATAGTTTTAGATATTGAATTCCACAGTTTAAGAGCATAATTCAAAAAAGCTGACCTGCCAATTATCTTTTGACAGAGATTGTTTAAATTTAAGAGACCGCCAGAAGAAGACCTGAGAGCTCGAGCAAGATTATAAAACCAAAGTGATTCTGTGATGTGCTCTGATCCCAGACTATGGAGAGCTTCAAAAACAAGAGAACTTTAAAATCAATTCTAAAAGATACAGGAAGCCAATGCAGAGAAGTTAGTACAGGAGTGATATGCTCCCTCATCCTGATTTTAGTTAGAGGTCTAGCAGTGGCACTCTGAATGAGTTGAAGTTTGCCAATAGATTGCTTTGGAAGGCCAATAAAAAGTGCATTGCAGTAATCTAGTCCATTTGATATAAAGTTGTGAAGTCATTTTTCAGCATCATTACATGACATAAACGGACGTACCTTTACAATATTTAAGTGTAGAAATCCAAAATGCTGGAGGAGCTCAGCATCTATAGAGGGGAATAAACAACCAATGTTTCAGGCTGAGATTCTTCATCAGGAAAGACAGTGGTTGCAATAATATTGAACTGTATTTGTGCAGCTGAGTCTCTGCAGTAGGAATGAGCTCATAACCTTCTGATTCAGGCAAGATTGCTGCCAATAAAGTCACAGCTGGTGTTGGGAAGGGACTGGGGAGGAGGGTTGGTAAGTGGAACAGCAGATGTTACAAACCTGCCAGGAGACTGGGTCTTGCCTTTTCAGTGTCACGCACAGGTGTGATTCAAGGGCAAGCCAAAATGTTGTAAGAACTTTGTCAGCATGTGGGTGCTGAAACTACCTTTGCATCTCTGAGAGGCATTGCATTGCATGGGTGAGATCTAACTGGGGAATTTTTGATCTGTACATTTCAGTGGCATGCATTTACTCGTCACATGGCTGGGAACATCAAGTCTTTTAAAACAAGTGTAAGCTTGCATAAACAACAGGATAAGAAATGCTTTAAGGTGATATATACAAAATAGAACAACAATGAATAGTGAAACTAGGATCTATATTCCAGGATTTAAATCGAATATCTTGCTATAGAGTTAGATTTATAGATATTTAATCTCCAACCCAATTATATAGCAGAGGATTAAAATTATCATTTGCCTTATTTTCATAGTGAAAGTTTCTGAGGCCTATTTCTTATATGAGATTTTGCTGTTTATTTTATAGCCAATACTCACTCCTGAACCAATGTGGATAACTTCACTCACGTCAACACTGAACTGATTCCACAACCTATGGACTTGCTTTCAAGGACTTTACAATGCTTGTTCTCAGTATTTACTATTTATTATTATTATTAAAATATTTTCTTCTCAGCTCAAGCTGGTAAAACCTGAGGTACAGGCATAGATAAAGACACTCATTTCTCAACTGCTAGCAGCTTTCGGACTATTCTAGTGGTGATTAGTATTGTGGCTTTCTGAAGATTTACATAAATATTGCTGTGTAGGCCTAATTGTTTAATGAGGTGATGCAGTGACTTTGGAAGTATACCAGTTGTAGATATTACTGTTGGGACAATGTATACCCTGTTCATGTTCCATAATCTTACAATTTCCTCTTTAATTCGGCATATTTCTGGTCTTTTTCACTTATTGATATCTGTATGTTGTGATTGGAATGGCTATTTATATTAACAAAGTTGTTCTTGCTTGTTTATCCTGTATTGTTATATTTGGACAGTTATTATGGATTGTCCTATCTGTAATAATGGACTATTATTAGTATTATTATTTTTGTACTTGCACAATTTGTCTTCTTTTGCACGTTAAACAACAGGAATTCTGCAGATGCTGGAAATTCAAGCAACACACATCACAGTTGCTGGTGAACGCAGCAGGTCAGGCAGCATCTCTAGGAAGAGGTGCAGTCGACGTTTCAGGCCGAGACCCTTCGTCAGGACTAACTGAAGGAAGAGTGAGTAAGGGATTTGAAAAATGGAGGGGGAGGGGGAGATCCAAAATGATAGGAGAAGACAGGAGGGGGAGGGATGGAGCCAAGAGCTGGACAGGTGATAGGCAAAAGGGATACGAGAGGATCATGGGACAGGAGGTCCAGGAAGAAAGACAAGGAGGGTGGGGGGTGGACCCAGAGGATGGGCAAGGGGTATATTCAGAGGGACAGAGGGAGAAAAAGGAGAGTGAGAGAAAGAATGTGTGTATAAAAATAAGTAACAGATGGGGTACGAAGGGGAGGTGGAGCACTAGCGGAAGTTAGAGCAGTCGATGTTCATGCCAGCAGGTTGGAGGCTACCCAGACGGAATATACGGTGTTGTTCCTCCAACCTGAGTGTGGCTTCATCTTTACAGTAGAGGAGGCCGTGGATAGACATGTCAGAATGGGAATGGGATGTGGAATTAAAATGTGTGTACAGTAGACTGCGTCCGGTGCTCCCGATGTGGCCTTCTATATATTGGCGAGACCTGACGCAGACTGGGAGACCGCTTTGCTGAACAACTACGCTCTGTCTGCCAGAGAAAGCAGGATCTCCCAGTGGCCACACATTTTAATTCCACATCCCATTCCCATTCTGACATGTCTATCCACGGCCTCCTCTACTGTAAAGATGAAGCCACACACAAGTTGGAAGAACAACACCTTATATTCCATTTGGGTAGCCTCCAACCTGATGGCATGAACACTGACTTATCAAACTTCCGCTAATGCCCCATCTCCCCCTCGTACCCCATCTGTTACTTATTTTTATGCACACATTCTTTCTCTCACTCTCCTTTTTCTCCCTCTGTCCCTCTGAATATACCCCTTGCCCATCCTCTGGGTCCCCCCCCCCTTGTCTTTCTTCCCGGACCTCCTGTCCCATGATCCTCTCGTATCCCTTTTGCCTATCACCTGTCCAGCTCTTGGCTCCATCCCTCCCCCTCCTGTCTTCTCCTATCATTTTGGATCTCCCCCTCCCCCTCCAACTTTCAAATCCCTTACTCACTCTTCCTTCAGTTAGTCCTGACGAAGGGTCTCGGCCTGAAACGTCGACTGCACCTCTTCCTAGAGATGCTGCCTGACCTGCTGCGTTCACCAGCAACTTTGATGTGTGTTCTTTTGCACATTGGTTGTTTTGTCAGTCTTCCTGGGTAGTTTTTTTTATTTAATCATCGACCTACTGTGAATGCCTTCAAGAAAATGAATCTCAGATAGTATATGGTGACATATACGTACCTTGATAATAAATAAATTTACTTTACTTTAATAATCTGACACTACAATTCTCCTCACTTAAGGACATAAATGCTCCACTTTCTAGATATTGTTTTTTACTGTTGGGTTCATCTACGTCTATTCATTGGTTCCTTGCATTTTGTAAGATGGTTATACGGAATATAGGGCATAGAATATTACAGCACAATATAGGCCCTTCGGTCCACAATGTTGTGCTGTCCTTTTCACCCACTCTCAGATCAAACTAACCCTTCCCTCCTACATAAACCTTCATTTTCCTATCATCAATGTGCCTATCTAAGAGTTTCTTAAATATTCCTAATGTACCTCCTGGTTGTTGTTATATGCTGGATAATTTCTAACCTTGCACTGAACTTCAGTAAGACCAGGGAATTGATAGTGAATTTTCAAGTCAACATCTCAGAGGATCTATCCAGAGCCCAACACATTTATGCAAACATGAAGAAGGCAATCCAACAGCTACAATCCATTAGAAGTTTAAGAATATTGGGTATGTCTCCAGAGACTTTTTCAAACTTCTACAGATTGCACTCTGCCTGGCTGCATCACCACCTGGAATGGAGATGCCAATACACGTGATCTTACGAGGCCGCAGAGGGTTGTAGACTCAGCCAACTCCGCCATGGGCACAAGCCTGAGAACATCTTCAAAAGGCAGTGCCTCCATCTATCATTAAGGAAACCATCCAAGACAAGCCCTCTTCTTTGTATTACCATCAGGGAGGAGGTATAGGAACACCAAGACCCACATTTAATACTTCAGGAGCAGCTTCTTCCCCTCTTCCATCTGAACAGTCCATGAACCCATCAATCCTATCTACCTGTTCCTCTTTTGCACTATTTATTCATTTATTTGTTATTGGTACAGTATTTTTTTAATGTCTTGCACTGTACTGCTGCCACAAACCCACAAATTTCACGACATCTTATCTTACTGCCCATTGCACCACTGACACTTAGGGAAGCAATGAAGGTCCTCCATCTCTGTCAGTGCTCAAGGCTTCATTAATTGTGTCAGTAGCTTCCTTTCAGTTTTCTTTACCGTCAGCTGTGCAAGTCCTGGGTGGAGATCCAGCAATACCATCACATGCAGATGTGGAAGAATTTTTCATTGCTGTTTCCGTCACAGTTTTGTTTGACCAGTCAGGTTTGCTGGTCCTGAGCTGAACCCCTGAACCCGGAGGACCGGTGGACCGCTCTTAGTCTGGCCTCAATGCTTTGACCTGTTTGTGTGACCCTACCAAGAGCCTAAGCATAAAGCCCTGACTCCAGCCAACATAGCTCTCGGGGTCATTGAGGCACACAAGCCTCCAGACAAGTTGCAGTCCTTTTGGAGGTTCAGGACATAAACAATTATGATAATAAACCTCATTCTGATTCTGAATTTCTCTAAATCAGCTGTTAAAGCCCCTGAATTCTTTTAAGGACATGGGCCTTAAATGGCCATAATCTCTTTTTATTCCATGTCAAAACATGGTTCATTGATGTTACGAACCTTTCCTCTATTGACAAAATAGCTGAATGGATCCCACTAAGAAATTAACAAGAAGGCTAAAGTTCAACGTTTTGAAGGAGGCAGTGTAGAATATTACTTTATAACTCAATTCCATTAAATTCTGAAATAGAAAATGCTGGAAACACTCAGTAGGTCAGAGAGTAGAAGGAGAAAGGGTTAACGTGTCAGGTTAGAAATACTTCATCAGAATGACAAGTTTTCACTTTTCGTGTTGACTAACACTCCAATCTGCAAGTTGTAGTTAAGAAGAATTAAGTCAGTCATTAACTGGCTCAGTAATCGAATGACTCATGTTTCTCAACAGCTTAATTCTAATTCTAGGAGATTTCTGTGAACCACTGGTCCCACAAACTGAGGTATGATTAGTAAACCTTTGAAACAACTTCAGTGGAAGAGGTCTTCGATGTTTGTAGGTGTCCTGATCAAGACTCTCAACCCGAAATTTCACCTCTTTATTCATCTCCACAAATACTGCCTGACCTGCTGAGTTCCTCCAGCATTTTGTGTGTGTTGCTCTGGATTTCCAGCATCTGCAGAATCTCTTGTCTTTATGATTTGCTGCTCCATTGCGAAGTCTCTTTGAGGGACACCGGGAAGAAGTTTAAATCCCTTTAATGAGAGTCACATCTCCAGGCCTCACTTCCCGCTGCCTGCCATGGACCACTCCAACACTGGGCACATGCCTTCAACCCACTTTTTCTCTTTCTTTAGTCTCAGCCCAAAGTATCATCTTTATATTCCTCTCCATAGATGCTGCCTGACCTACTGAGCTCCTCCAGCATTTTGTGTGTGTTACTTAGATGTTTAGGTTTGTCACTTCTGACTGGAAGGAATTTTCTGTTGAACGCAGCAGGCCAGGTAGCATCTCTAGGAAGAGGTACAGTCGATGTTTCAGGCCGAGACCCTTTGTCAGGACTAACTGGAGGAAGAACTAGTAAGAGATTTGAAAGTGGGAGGGAGAGGGGGAGATCCAAAATGATAGGAGAAGACAGGAGGGGGAGGGATGGAACCAAGAGCTGGACAGGTGATTGGCAAAAGGGATGATCATGGGACAGGAGGCCCAGGGAGAAGGAAAAGGGGGAGGGGGGAAAAAACCCAGAGGATGGCCAAGGGGTATAGTCAGAGGGACAGAGGGAGAAAAAGGAGAGAGAGAGAAAGAATGTGTGTATATAAATAAATAACGGATGGGGTACGAGGGGGAGGTGGGGCATTAGCAGAAGTTTGAGAAGTCAGTGTTCATGCCATCAGGTTGGAGGCTACCCAGATGGAATATAAGGTGTTGTTCCTCCAACTTGAGTGTGGCTTCATCTTTACGGTAGAGGAGGCTGTGGGTAGACATATCAGAATGGGAATGGGACATGGAATTAAAATGTGTGGCCACTGGGAGATCCTGCTTTCTCTGGTGGACAAAGCGTAGGTGTTCAGCAAAACGATCTCCCAGTCTGCGTCGGGTCTCGCCAATATATAGAAGGCCACATCGGGAGCACCGGATGCAGTATATCACCCCGGCCAACTCACAGATAACGTGTCGCCTCACCTGGAAGGACTGTCTGGGGCCCTGAATGGTGATAAGGGAGGAAGTGTAAGGGCATGTGTAGTACTTGTTCTGCTTACAAGGGTAAGTGCCAGGAGGGAGATCAGCGGGGAGGGATGGGAGGGACGAATGGACAAGGGAGTTGCGTAGGGAGCAATCCCTGCGGAAAGCAGAGAGAGAACGGGAAGGGAAAGATGTGCTTAGTGCTGGGATCCTGTTGGAGGTGGTGGAAGTTACGGAGAATAATATGTTGGACCCGGAGGCTGGTGGGGTGGTAGGTGAGGACCAGGGGAACCCTATTCCTAGTGGGGTGGCGGGAGGATGGAGTGAGAGCAGATGTGCGTGAAATGGGGGAGATGCGTTTGAGAGCAGAGTTGATGGTGGAGGAAGGCATCCCTCCCCCTCCTGTCTTCTCCTGTCATTTTGGATCTCCCCCTGCCCCTCCCACTTTCAAACCTCTTACTCGCTCTTCCTTCAGTTAGTCCTGACAAAGGGTCTCGACCCGAAACGTCGACTGTACCTCTTCCTAGAGATGCTGCCTGGCCTGCTGCGTTCACCAGCAACTTTGATGTGTGTTGCTCGAATTTCCAGCATCTGCAGAGTTCCTCGTGTTAGGAATTTTCTGTGGTGTGTTGTTCAGGGTGCAACATGCAACAATAAACAATATTCAACAATTATAAAGAATAAATACTTATATTCACAACATAGGGAGCATTCTAATTGGCTGCATCACTGTCTAGTGGGGGAGGGCTGGTGTTGCTACTGCACAGAATCAAAGTAAGCTGCAGAGAGTTGTAAAGTCAGCTCAGTCAGCTCAATCATTGTCACTAGCCTCTGAAGTATCCAGGACATCTTCAAGGAGCGGTGCCTCAAAAAAAGCAGCGTCCGTCATTAAGGACCCCCACCACCCAGGACATGCCTTCTTCTCATTGCTTCCATCAGGAAGGAGGTACAGAAGCCTGATGGTACAGACTCAATGATTCAGGATCAGCTTCTTTTCCTCTGCCATCTGATTTCTGAATGGACATTGAACCTCACTATTTTTTTTTACGTTTGTAATTTCCTGTTTTTTGCACTACTTAATTAGTGCCATTTTCCAGATGGGTGATCAGTTAGTTTTGTGCAAGGGAGAGTTGGGGGTTTGGCGTATATGTGCTTTGTTTCTGTTTCTTTTCGTGCAGGGTGGAGGGGGTCGATGTCTTTTCTTTCAATGACTTTTGTGGTTTTTCTGTACATCAAGGCTATCTGGAGAAGGCGAATCTCAGAGTTATATTCTGCGTACATACCTTGATAATAAAATAAACCTTTGAACCTTTTATTTAACTATTATATATATATCTTTACAGTTTTTTCTCTATTATCATGTATTACATTGTACTGCAGCTGCAAAGTTAACAAATTTCACAACATATGTCAGTGATACTAAACCTGATTCTGATTCTGATTATATATAATAAAATAAAGTTGGAGGTTAAAGTGTGGAAATGGAATAAAATGTGCATAAATGCCAGCGTGTATTTACAGTGCAAACAGCATTATAAAAAGTGGTTTACAGTGCAATGCAGTGACAGGGGTAATAGATAGAGGGGTGGGGAGGGTGTTAAGAAGAATGGCTGATCAGATAAGCAACAGGACTCTTTTTTTCCCCTTTAAACAAACCCTAATTATTGTTATTCATTTATTATCAATAATGAACTCTGCTCAAAATTAATAAGGCACATGAGAGAATTTTTTAGAAGATTTTCACCAATGTGGACACACACTTTCAAAATGGTTCACTGACTGAGTGGACTAAGGAAGGGTTATGATATGGCTTCTGATGGCTTTAAAACCAAACTTCTGTTTAAAAGTACAATGGCCTTTTTGTCTGGTTTGCATCTTTGAAATGTTAAGATTATCACTCAAATATTTACTCGTGCCCAAATGTAGACAAATAGGATTCTTACTGTTGATTAGTTTCTTGTTAAGGGGATATCAACTCAGTGACCACTTTATTAAATACCTCCTGTACCTGAGAAAGTGGCTACTGAGTGTATGTTCATGGTCTTCTGCTGCTGTAGCCCATCCTCTTCAAGATTCCATGTGTTGTGCATTCAGAGATGCTCTTCTGCACCCCACTGTTGTAACAAGTTACTGTTGTCTTCCTGTCAGCTTGAACCAGTCTGGCCATTTCCTCTGCCCTCTAAAATTAATAAGGCATTTTCACTCACAGTACGGATGCCCACTGGATATTTTTGTTTCCCGCTCCACTCTATGTAAACTCTAGAGTCTGTTGTGCATTGAAATCTCAGGAGATCAGCAATTTCTGAGATACACAAACCACCCCATCTGACACCAACAATCATTCCATGGTCAAAGCCACAGAGATCACACTTTTTCCCCATTCTGATGTTTGGTCTGAACAACTGAAACTCTTGACCATGTCTGCATGTTTTTAGGCATTGAGTTCCTGCCACATGATTGGCTGATTAGATATTTGCATTAATCAGCAGGTGTACATATGTACCTAATTAAGAGGCCACTGAGTGATTCTGTTAATACAAAATTAATATTGCTAATTAAACAAAATGCAACACTCAATTCCATGTGAGGTGCTAGAACTAATTGGAAGTCTTCTTTCCAAATATTTTTCCTATCCAACAGAGGTATGTCGTTTTGCACAGTGGTGGGTATGTGGAATGCCCTACCAGGGATGGTGATAGAGGCAGATACATTAGGGGCATTTATGAAACTCTTAGGCACAAGGATGATAAAAGTAGAGAGACACAGGAAGAGAGGGTTAGATTGATCTTAGAGTCAGTTAAAAGGTCAGCACAACATTATGGGCCAAAGGGCCTGTACTATCCTGCAATGTTTTTATGTTCTCTGTTCTATGACCAGTGAAGAAATTCCTGTGGTATTAGAATTGCATCCGACTATAATTGTGGTTAGTAAAATACTGATTTTGTTGTACAGTACAGGATTTTCCATTCACCAGATATGTGTGACTCTGCCAAGGGCAACATTTATTACCTTCAATGTCACAATGTCAAGTTTATTATCATTGGCATAAGCAGCTGTATAGATACTGTAAGTATAATGAAAAACTTACTTGCAGCAGCATCACAAGCACATTGCATTAGAACTGTTCATAACATCAAGTGGGGGTATATGAGGTGTCCAAGGAGGTGCAGTACCTCTGACGAAAGGGATTGTCGTGTTCCCCTAGGGACAGCTCATCCACCTCTGGTCCTCACCTGACAATCAGCTCTCACCTCTGGCTCCAAGTTGCTGTTTGCATGTGACAGCGGCCACATCCCAGTGCTCTGCTTCGAACGCTGGGCTAAACCAGGTGAAGGTAGATGGTTTGCCTCAAATGACAGTGAGAGAGGGATATGCCTATCCTAGATGAGATCCAATGGCCAGGAAGGTAGTTCTGCATCGCTCCATGGAGAGCCAAGGGCATGGCAAGGCACAGAAGATATCATGGCCATCCACTGCAACCGGGGTCTCCAGTTGTGACAATCACTTACACCACTGGAATTGGGCTTCTGAGGTTGAAAGAATATAACTGTCCCAGTGCAATGGTTTTTCCACTTTAAAAGCTTTCTCACACCGCTTCTTGTTGTCATCGTCGAAATTGACGGGCAACCTACTTTCATCATGTTAAAAGATTAGCCTTATAGATAAACATTATTTATCATTTGTACATCAAAACATACAGTGAAATACATCATTTGCATCAACAACCAACACAGTTCAGGGGTGTGCTGGGTGCAAGTGTCATCACACTTCCAGCACCAACATAATGTACCCATAATTTACTAACCCTTACTCACACGTCTTTTGGAATGTGGGAGGAAACTGGAGCACACAGAGGAAACCAATACAGTTACGGGGTGAACATACAAACCGTTTACAGACAGCATCGGGAATTGAACCCCTATCAATAGACAATAGGTGCAGGAGTAGGCCATTCAGCCCTTCGAGCCAGCATCACCATTCACTGTGATCATGGCTGATCATCCACAATCAGTACCCTTTTCCTGCCTTCTCCCCATAGCCCTTCACTCCGCTATCTTTAAAAGCTCTACCTAACTCTTTCTTGAAAGAATCCAGAGAATTGGCCTCCACTGCCTTCTGAGGCCAAGCATTCCACAGAACCACAACCCTCTGTGTGAAAAAGTTTTTCTTCAACTCCATTCTAAATTGTCTACCCCTTATTCTTAAACTGTGGCCCCTTGTTCTGGACTCCCCGAACATCGGGAACATGCTTCCTGCCTCTAGCGTGTTCAATCTCTTAACAATCTTATATGTTTCAATCAGATCCCCTCTCATCCTTCTAAATTCCAGTGTATACAAGCCCAGTCGCTCCAATCTTTCAACATATGACAGTCCCGCCATTCTGGGAATTAACCTCGTGAACCTACACTGCACTCCCTCAATAGCAAGAATGTCCTTCCTCAAATTTGGAGACCAAAACTCCAGGTGTGGTCTCACCAGGGCCCTGTACAACTGCAGAAGGACCTCTTTGCTCCTATACTCCACTCCCCTTGTTATGAAGGACAACATGCCATTAGCTTTCTTCACTGCCTGCTGTACCTGCATGCTTACTTTCAGTGACTGATGAACAAGGACACCTAGATCTCGTTGTACTTCCCCTCTTCCTAACTTGACACCACTCTGATAGTAATCTGCCTTCTTGTTCTTGCCACCCCAATCAATAGACAATAAGTGCAGGAGTAGGCCATTCAGCCCTTCGAGCCAGCACCGCCATTCGCTGTAATCATGGCTGATCATCCACAATCAGTACCCTTTCCCTGCCACAATCCTCAATCCACATGCAGATCTCTGGCATTGTAAAGGGTGATGCTAACTGCTAAGACCATGATTGCCCACATCATACGACACGGCACATAATGAGTGACTGATATGGAGGCATCTTTGCAAGAATTGATATGATATGATGTATTTTTTTAAAATATTTGAAGGCACATAAACTTGACAAGTTCTAGACTACTTTCTGGTGAAGTGGCTTTCCTGCTCTGGATTACCAGTGTGCAATAACTACCAGCTAGTGTTGATAAATCAGAAGAAATTCCTGTGCTATCCATTGGAATTCCAACATCCAAATGTTTTTTTAATGTTATAGTTGTAGAATTATATAACACAGAAACAGGTCTGTTTGCCAACTGAGTCATTCCTTCAAGCCTCCATCTCACTATTCTGTGCAGGACCCATTGATATTCTCACCACATTGTTATCACCTCACCCACTAATTAACCTACCAACCAACATGACTATGGAATGTGGGGAGAAACCAGAGCACCGGGATTAAACCCAACAGGCAGTGCTGCAGGCAGTGCCAGACTTGAACCTACTGAATCAAACAGGGAAGACTGGAAAACTCATGGGTGTGGCAATATCTGTGGAAAGTGAAACAGTTAAAGTTTCACACCTGCGACCCTTCTTCAGAACTAGGAAAGAAATCCTCTCCTTCCACAGATGTTGCCTGACTTGCAAAATTTTTCCAGAATCTTCTGTTCTTATCTCAGATTTTCAGCATCTGTAGTTTCTTTGATGTCATTTAAAAGTATATCCGGATGTTGTCATAACACTGGACAGCTATTTGTTTCTAAAGTGTTGCTTCCTCAGAAATTTTCTTTGTTTATGATAGACGGCATAAACTGAACACAAATATTATTTCAGACTACTTGTATCACATAGGAATTTGGAGAAACAAGTAATGAAATTTTATTGAATATAATGTGTTTAATTGCATAATGGTGCTGATGATTTATAATCATTCAACAAAGTTAAAAATGTTTTGTTGATGATTTTTGCTTCTGCTCAGTGTCTGAGGCTTTCATAATCAGCCAGCATTGATGGATTCCAGTTGCCCTGAGACTGTTTCTTCATTACTGCAATGTCCTGGTGAAACCTTTCACCATGCTCGTCACTGATGGCGCCAAGATTTGCAAGAAGTCTGAATGGAAATGCAGAAAATTAATCTTCAGTGACATGTTGTACTTCATGGTTTTGTATGCTTGAAGCATGTTGTTAACCAGGTGCACGCAGTTTGGTGCTCTGTAGTTGCCAGTAAAATTTTCAACAACATCCTGAATGTCTTTCATGTGATTTTCTCTGGTTTTCTAGAAGTTTTTCGAATTGCCTGTCACTGATAACCTGTTTGATTTGTGGACCAACAAAAATACCTTCCTTAATCTTGACATCACTTATTCTGGAAAGCACCCATCTCAAATATCGAAATCCATCACAGAAAGTTTTAGCCTTTCTAAAACCTGCCCTACCATGCAGCATCCACCCTGCCTAAGCATGCCCAGGCATGCCTGGACAAGATAGAAAACTTTTCAGCTTACTTTGTGGGCAACATTTTAATTGACTTGAACGTTGAGTTGAAATAACAAACATAAGCAGTTTTAAAAAATAGTTCATGATAGGGAAATTTCATGTTGATTTTCATCATCGGCAACCCAAACTCCCAAAAGTATTCAGGAATCAAAATCTTTGTTGTCCGGTGTAATTAAATGCTGAAGGCTGGAGAATGGGGTTGAGAAGGAAACTATATCTGTTATGATCAAATGGCAGAGCAGAGTTGATGGGCCAAATTGCCTAATTCTGCTCCTACAGCACGGTACAAAAATCTTATATATATTAGGTGCCTATGTTTATTGCACAGTACTGTATTTGTTAATGTGGAGCGGAGAGGGAGGTTGTAAATCTGGTGGGAGCAACGGATGTTGGGAATGGTGAGGGTGGAGTGCTGCGGGAGGATGTGGGAGAGGTAGTGGAGAAGGAGGGCCAGGGGTGGAGGGAGGGAGGCACAGTGCAGTCTCGCCCAGCCCTGAGACACCAGCAAGGTCATTTGATTGCAAACAATTGCTTTTTTAATCATCACAGAATGTCTCTCTAGTGCTACCTGCTCCCACCCACCTTCCCTTTTTCCCAACCATGATTCCCATCTCCCTGCCCCCTTCCCACTCTCAGTCCACAATAGAGACCCATCTCAGAATCAGATTTATCATCACTCACATCCGTCATGAAATTTGTTTTCTTTTGCAGCAGCAGTAAAATGCAATACATAAAATTACGACAGTAATTTATATATATAGCTCCTTAACTATATATATGTGCCTAAGCCTTTAGCATGGTACCGTCTGTCACTGCATGTCTTATGGTCTTATTCTGGAGGAATTGAACAAAACATTGACCATCGGTTGCTGCCTGATCTACTGAGTTCCTCCATCATTATGTAACCAAAGAACCTGCATGTCTTTGGGATGCGGTAGAGAACCAGAGCACCTAGAGGAAGCCAGATGGTCACCAGGGGAACTTGCAAACTCCACATGGTCAGCATCAGGGATCAGGATTGAACTCCAGTTGCCTGCACTTGGAGGCAGCTGCTGTACCTACCGAGCTACTGGGCTGCCCAGAATGTCAGATTGCCACAAACAGAGAAGCCAGGCATCAGGGGTGGTGAACCTCTGGCACACGTGCCAAAAACATTCTGTTACAGTGCCGCTCCTTGATCTTTTAAATCTGACCCATAATAAGAAAAAGTGGGTGACGGGGTGGAGATACGTCTCTACCAAAGGAGGACTGAGGCGTTTCTTCCCTTCACTAGCCTGCAGGTCACCCTTCCCTTAAGTATGTACCTGCTTAGCCCCCACCCCCCCCATGGGTTGAAAATGGTCGGGGTCACCCATCTCGTAACGACACTGCCCAGAAGAAGGCAATGGCAAACCACTCCTGCAGAAAAATTTGCTAAGAACAATCTCGATCATGGTTAAAGACCATGATCGTCTACGTCATACAACACGGCTCATAATGAAGATGAGAAAGGTGGGTTGCTGGGTGGCAGGGCTCATTAGGCTGGAAGGGCCTCTTCCATGTTGTATGTCTAAATAAATGAAACAAATAAACAAATACTAATGAGAAAATCTGCAGATGCTAGAAATCCAAAACAACACACACAAGATGGTGGAGAAACTCAGCAGGGCAGGCAGCATCTGTGGAAAAGAATAAACTGTCAACACTTCAGGCCCAGACCCTTCTTCAGGACTCAGTAAATGAATGCTCCATCACAGCCCCACGACTAATTCTTCACCTCCTCTGGCTGAATACTTGAAGAAGAGTGAATAAAAGTACAAGTTACTATGACAACAAGACCCAGAACTAATGTGACAACAAGTGAATTAAATATACATTACATTCCATGCAGAGACGGTTGATTTAAGGGCATAAATAGCAATTCGTGTCCCAGTGAAATCTGGTGATGTCACAGGCTGTACGTCCCATGGATATTACTGATCAGCCTTGGAAGCAGGTTGCTGTAATGTGCAGCAGAGGGGCTCAGAAGCACCGTTTCATCTTGGTACAGTCCATTATTGGGTGATGTAGCCAGTTCCTGGTGCCTTTCCTGGGCTAGTAAGGTCATTACAGTTTTTTCCATTATGAAATGCCAGTGTATGTTGTTTGCTCTGACACTCATTACTCTGGACAGTTCTAACACTAGCCTAAAGCAACTTCTTCAGCCTGTTTCAAATGTGCACCTTCCTTCTTGTAACTTTAAGCAGCAACAATCCAACATTTAAGTCTCTAAGAGTGGGAGTGATATTCGAGTGTATTTAATATTTCAGTAATACTTGAGTAATCTTGTGCATATGTTCATGTCGGTCCATGGCCTCCTCATGTGCCAAGATGAGGCCATCCTCAAGGTGGAGGCGCAACACCTATATTCTGTCTGGGTAGCTTCCAACGTGATGGCATGAATATTGATTTCACCTTCTGGTAAGAACTACCCCCCTCTCCTTCCTCTGTTCCGCACTCTGGCCCCTTACCTCTTCTCAACAGCCTATCACTTTCCCCTAGGCCCCCTCCTCCTATGGTCCACTCTCCTCTCCTATCAGATTCTTTTTTTCTCCATTCCTTGATCTTATCCACCCACCTGGCTTCACCTCTCACCTTCCAGCTAGCCTCCTTTTCCTCCCTGCACCTCTCTATTCTGACATCTTCCCCCTTCGTTTTCTGTCCTGAAGAAGGGTCTCGGCCTGAAACATCAACTGTTTATTCATTTCCGTGCATGCTGCCTGACTTGCTGAGTTCCTCCAGCATTTTGTGTGTATTGGTTTTTAAATATGTACGTTGTTTGATTAAGCAATCTTGTTCATTTATGTAATTCATTATGGGTTATACATATAAATAAAAGAATCGCATACATCATTGTGATATGTGCACGCCTCGCTTAAAGTAAAACGTGAAGTTAGACTCACATTCCCAGCACTCCTTGTTTTTCTTCCTATTAGTTTAACATTTTAAAGTTACAAAACATAATTGGGGGAACAGTATTCATACTGACAAGAGATTCTGCAGATGCTGGAAGTCCAGAGTAACACACACAAAACGCTGGAGGAACTCAGCAGGTCAGGCAGCATCTATGGAGAGGAATAAACAGAAAACGTTTCAGGGTGAAACCCTTCATTAGAACTGGAAAGTAAAGGAGGAAGAAGCCAGACTAAGAAGGTGGGGGAAGAGAAGGAGCACAGGAAGACCAGGTGAAGGGAAAGGTGGGTGGTTGGGGGAGGGAGGATGAAGAAAGAAGCTGGAAGGGAGGGCAAAAGAGATAAAGGTCTGAAGATGGAAGAATCTAATAGGAGAGGCAAGTAGAACATGAAAGATGGGGAAGGAGGAGGGGAACAAGAGGGAGTCAATAGGCAGGTGAGGATAAGACTAGGGGTAATTGTGTAACTGGGATGGAGAATGGAAAAAGAGAGAAGGGGGGGAGAGAGAGAAATTACCAGAAGTCAGAGCAATCAATGTTCATGTCATCAGGTTGAAGACTACTCAGATGGAATATGAGGTGTTGTTCCGTCCATTTTGAGTTTGGCCTCATCACAGCAGTGCAGGAGGCCATGAACAGACATACCAGAATGGGAAGAGGAAATGAAATTGAAATGGGCAGCCACGGGGAGGTCCTGCCTTTTGTTGTATACAGCCATCAAAATGGTATCCACCTCTCACCCCTCCTCCCGTTTGTCCACCCTTTGTTTATAGCTCACACAGGATCCAGGTAGCATCCTGGTGAAGCTCTGCCAAGCCGTCCCAAATCTTCACACACTTCTTGTAATGGAGCAACCAGAACTGTTGTCCAACAAAAGTTTAGTGTAACTGCAACAGAACTTTATGACTTTTACACCCTGTGCCCCTTGTGATGAGGGCAAGTCTGCCATGTGCCTTCTTTACCACTTTATCTCCTCTCAGTGAGCCCCGAGGATCCTCTGCACTTTGAATTGTGTGCTCAGCACTGGCTGCCAACAGAAATCACCCAAATGAGCAAGTAGCTTGCAGTATTCTCACCCACCTTTGTGCCTGTTTACCGCAGATACAAGCATTAGTTCATCATTCAAATCTCATGTCTCTGGCAATAATCAAGGCTGGTTCCTGTTACACGTGTAATCGGATTACAGTTGACCATTGGCACTGGGACAATACAGTTAAACATTCTGAGTGAATTAACTGGAGCCATGTACGTCGGCATTGTTTTACATTTATCCAGTCTTTCCCTTGTTTGTTGTCAAATTTAAAGAATCAAGAGTCTCCATGTCAAAGCAGAGCTTCATCCAGTCTGTGAATCTTGTTCAGTGTGATGTTGACCCCAAGCATCCTCATGTATGTTGTCCTAATGGGGCAGAAACAGGACAGATGAAGTCACTGTTCTTTTCTAATGCTGATTTCAACTTGTAATAGTTATGGTTAATTGGCACACATTGGGACCAGTACATTTTGGCCCAATTAAGTGGCTGCCCCAATTCACTGAAGTTTCATGGAAATAGTTAAGAAAGTATAAAAAAGACAAACTGCTATTTAACTGAGTAAAAATTGATATATTTAAATAAAATACAGAACAAATTAAAATACTATCAATACCACTACAGTACTATAAACCTGTATTAGTTCCTAATAATTATTGACAGAGGAATGCATCTGCCATGTTCTTTTGATTGATTGTAAATGAATAAAATCAATGTAGACACTTAGTGAAGATAATGGGTTGCCTTCATACAATGCTATCAACAACTGCATCCTCTAAATCTTCATTTTCATTTTAACATTCAAGATGATTGTCAATACATTTGTAATTCTTAACTTGTTGAATGAGTGGATCGTTTCACTTTCACTCCCAGCCGTTTCTGGCATCTCGAAGTTTGAATGCTTGAAACTACGGTGAGAAAAACAGATCTGAAATGTCTTACTGTTCATTTCTCACCAACTATCAGGGACAAAAATCACTGCTTTTTGAAGACAAGCACACACAAATGATGCTATTTAAAAAATGATCTCTCAAAGCATGGTGTCATGTTAATGGCCATGCAAGTGCAAGTGACTGACACTAGTTAGAAACTGTTCAGCAACAGTCTAATGCCCTGATTAAGCAATGTAGTATCCAAAATAAATGAAAGGAATACCAGCTACATTCTCAATTTAGTTTTTGTTCTTTAAGAATTCTCCCAAATAAACAGTTGTACTGATTAATCAATGGCCCAATTAACCAGAATCCACTGTATTAACCCTTAACTTCATCCCTCCCAAGAAGAACAAGATGCAACGTGCCTGTGATGCAGCTGTAAGTTTTTCATTTGCATCTGTGAGTACAAGTACTTGTTCATGACAATGAGCTGGACCTTGAAGAGCGTTTGAGGGCAAGAGGGGCAAATGCATCACTCATGGGTTTAGAGGAGGGGTCCCCAGTTTGGGGTATAGAGAATTGGGGGAGGATCAGTATCAGGTTTAATGTGTCATGAAATTTGTTAATTTTGCGGCAGCAGTACAATGCAATACAGAGTAATAGTAAAGAAAAATACTGTGAACTACAGTATATATATAAAATACTTAAATTAGTAAGTAGATAATACTTAAATTAATAATAGAAATAAAATAAGTAGTGAGGTAATGTTCATGAGTTCAATGTCCATACGGAAAGCTGATGGCAGAGGGGAAGAAGCTGTTTCTGGATTACGGAATGTGTACCTTCTGGCTTCTGTACCCCCTTCCCAATGGTAGCAATGAAAAGAGGGCATGTCCTAGGTGATGGGGGTTCTTAATGATGGGTGCCGCCTTTTTGAGACATCGCTCCTTGAAGATGAGGAGTAGATGGGAGAGGCAGTAGGAAACATCTCACCACAACACTGAAAACAAAAGTAGATTAGATTAGATTTATTTGTCACATGTACATCAAAACATTGATGCATATAGTGAAATGCGCTGTTTTGGGTCAATGACCAACACAGTCCAAGGATGTGCTGGCAGCTGCCCACAAATGTCACCATGCTTCCGGGGCCAACATACAGTGGCATGTTCACTACTCCCTAACCCTAACCAAACGTTTGTGGAATGTGGGAGGGAACGGGAGCACCCAGGGGAACCCCACATAGTCACGGGGAGCTTGAACAAACGCCTTACAGACAGCAGTAAGAATTCAACTCCAGTTTTACAGTTGGCGCTGTGAAGTATTGCACTAACCACTACCCAACTGTGCTCCCTGTGAGGTTTCAGAAAGTACCCTTGTCACTTTGGTTGGGATCTGGAAACACACACCATGGTTGGTGGAGACAGGTTCTCTCATAGCATTTAAGAAGTGTCAAGATCAGCAGTTGAATTGTGAAGGCAGTAAAGGCTGGCCAGTGGGATCAGTATATGAACAGCATCAAGGACCCTCTATATTGATCCCATAGTATACAAGTTCAAGTTTATTATCATTCAGCCATACACATGTATGCCTGAAGTCACACACTCAACATTTCAGGAACAGCTTCTTCCCCTCCACCATTAGATTTCTGAATGGACAACAGGCACTACCTCACCAATTTTCCCTGCTCTCTTTTTGCACTACTTGTTTAATTAAGATTTATATATATATTTATTTCTGTAATTTATACTTTTTTATTATTATGTATTGCAATATACTGCTGCCCCAAAATAACAAAGTTCACAACACACGCCGGTGTTATTAAACCTGATTCTAATTCCAAACGAAACATTGTTCCTGTGGGGCCACGGTACAAAACACAGTCACACACAGCACATCTAGTTAGTATTCAGCACACACAATCACAAAGTAACATTAGCACAAGTCCCTGAGTGTCATGGCATGGCCCGAAGACCGACAGGTTGACATTAAGTGCAAGGTGCACGTTTACGAGAGAAGTGGGCTGTAGGGCCTGTTCTGCGCTATATCCCCCCGTGTCTTGCAGTTGTTTTGCACCCGTGCATACGTGCACTTGTGTGGATGACAACCTTGACGTTAACGTTGACTCTGCATGAGGATCTTGGCAAAATTCCCAGCATCAGGAAGGAGCCTGTCAGTTCTAAAACTCCAATATTTGCAATGGGAAGGGTAAACACAAGAGATTCTGCAGATGCTGGAAATCCAGAGTGTTGTGTATTTAATATTTCAGTAATATTTGAGTAATCTTGCAAATATGTTGATGATTAAGCATTCTTTGTTTGTTTAGATAATCCATTAGGGGCTATATATACAAATAAGTGAATTGCATACGTCATGGTCCCTGTCATGAGAGGTGGAAATCAGTAAGGCTAGGAAACAGGGCTGTGGTGAAGCGGTATAGGCCAATCCCCTGTATCGTCAATACAATGGATTACACAAACATTGAGGAACTCCAGCCATTACATTGACTTTGGATGATGGAGATGGGAAGTCATCAATGCTCTATGCTCTGGCGGGAGCTAAGGGCCCAAGAAGAAGATACATCATGACGCTACCACTTGATACGTGTGCGCCTCAGTTGAAGTAAAAGAATAAACTAAGGTTTGCATCTCTTGGGCTCCTGTCTTTTTTTCTTCTGATTAGTTTTATGTTTTGGACCAAGATCCTTCATCAGGACTAGAAAGGAAGGGGGACGATGGTGGGGGAGGGGGAGGAGGACAAATTGGAAGGTGACGGGTGAAGCCAGGTGTTTGGGGGGGGTTGACGTAAGAAGGACTGGAAGGCTTATGGAGGAACAGGGAAGCAACACTGTCATGGTCACAGAATTATATTCTTGTGAAAAGCCTGAATCATTGCTGCAGCAGAGCAGCAGGAGGAGAGGGTTGCCACAACACAGGCCAATTAAAGCTCCTGCAATTAAGGCATTTCACAGAAGTACATCCAAGGCATGAGTCACACCCCTGAGATATGGAGAACCTCACAGTTACACTTTTCTGTGACACTTCCTGGGATCTTCCTCCTGAGAGGGGCAACAGAGATAATCAGGATCCCTATGTCACTCTGCCCCTCCCCCAGCTGTCTATCACCTCCCACATGGTTCCGCCTCCTTCTGCTACCCATTGTGTTTTCCCCTATTCCTTCTTCACCTTTCCTGCCTGTCTCCTCCCTGCTCCCCCTCCCCCACCCCTTTGTCTTTCCCCTTACTGGTTTTTCACTTTAACCTACCAGCCTTATCCTTCCCACCCTCCTCCCACCTTCTTTATAGGGCCTCTGCCCCTTCCCTCTACAGTCCTGATGAAGGGTTCCGGCTGGAAACGTTGACTGATCATTTCCACGGATGCTGCCCAACCTGCTGAGGTCCTCCAGTGTGTTGTGAGTGTTGCTTTGCCCCCAGCATCTGCAGATTATTTTGTGTTCAGGTTTACTATCACCAACATGTCATGAAATCTGTTGTGTTACGGCAGCAGTACAGCGCAATACGTAAAATATACTAGAAATTACCATCAGAAATATACAGAAATAACATTAAATAAGGAGTGCAAACACCCTAAGAGGACCACACCCTTGTCATGGTTTGGAGGCTTGTGTACCTTAATGACCCAGAAAGCTATGCTGGCTGGAGTCAGGGCTTATAAAAGTTGCTGGTGAATGCAGCAGGCCAGGCAGCATCTCTAGGAAGAGGTACAGCCGACGTTTGCAGCCGAGACCCTTCGTCAGGACTAACTGAAGGAAGAGTTAGTAAGAGATTTGAAAGTGGGAGGGGGAGGGGGAGATCGGAAATGATAGGAGAAGACAGGAGGGGGAGGGATGGAGCCAAGAGCTGGACAGTTGATTGGCAAAAGGGATATGACAGGATCATGGGACAGGAGGCCTAGGGAGAAAGAAAAGGAGGGGGGGACCCAGAGGATGGGCAAGGGGTATAGTGAGAGGGACAGAGAGAGAAAAAGAATGTGTATATAAGTAAATAACAGATGGGGTACGAGGGGGAGGTGGGGCATTAGCAGAAGTTCTCCTGTCCCATGATCCTCTCATATCCCTTTTGCCAATCAACTGTCCAGCTCTTGGCTCCATCCCTCCCCCTCCTGTCTTCTCCTATCATTTCGGATCTCCCCCTCCCCCTCCCACTTTCAAATCTCTTACTAGCTCTTCTTTCAGTTAGTCCTAATGAAGGGTCTCGGCCCGAAACGTCGACTCTACCTCTTCCTAGAGATGCTGCCTGGCCTGCTGCATTCACCAGCAACTTTTATGTGTGTTGCTTGAAATTCCAGCATCTGCAGAGTTCCACGTGTTTGTGGAGTCAGGGCTTCATGCTTTTGCTCTTTGTAGAGTTACCTATGCCAAACAGGTCAAAGGGTAGAGTTCAAAGTTCAATATAAAAAGTTCAAAGTAAATTTTATTATCAAAGTATACATACGTCACCGTATACAACCTGAGATTCATTTTGTTGGCATACTCAGCAAATCTGTAGAGTAGTAACTATAATAGGACCAATGAAAGATCAACCAGAGTGCAGAAGACAATAAAGTGCAAATGCAAAAATAAATGAATCACAATAAATAACTAGAACATGAGATAATGAGAGAAAGTCCTTAATGTGAGATCATTGGTTGTGGGGCAAGTGACTGTAGTTATCCCCTTTTGTTCAAGAGCCTGATTTTTGAGGGGTAATTACTGTTCTTGAACCTGGTGGTGTGAGTCCTGAGGCTCCTGTACCTTCATCCTGATGACAGCAGCGAGAAGAAAGCATGGCCTGGGTGGTGGATAATGGACAGACTAAGAGTGGTTTACCAATCCTCCAGGCTCAGGGGTTCAGCTCAGGGCTAACAACCCTGACTGGTAAAACAGAATTGTTATGGAAACAGCAATGAGGAATCCTCCTATATCTGAGTGTGAAGGTATTCCTGAGTCTCCACCCGGGACTTGCATGGCTGACAGTAGTGAAAGCTGAGAGGAAGCTACTGACACGATGAAGGAAGCCCTGAACACTGCCAGGGATGCAGGGCCCTCACTGCTGTCCTAAACGCCAGCGACATAACAGGCAGTAAGTAAGTGAAGAGTGCAAAAACAGCGAGGTAGTGTTCATGGGTTCATTGTACATTCAGAAATCTGATGGTGGAGGGGAAGAAGCTGTTGCTGAATCACTGAGTGTGGATCTTTAAACTCCTGTAACTCCTCCCTGATGGTAATAATGAGAAGAGGGCATGTCGTGATGATGGGGACCTTAATGATGTCTCTATAGGCTCTGGATACTGGCTTGACCTTATTTTTTGCTTGATGTAGTCAGGGGAGGAAGAGGGGGGATTAAGAAAAAAATAACCTGCAGATGCTGTATATCTGAAATAAAAGCAGAAAATTCTGGAGATACTCAGCATGTCAGGCAACAAGTTTGAAAAGAGAAACACGGTTAAAGTTTTGGAGCTGAGACCATTCCCCAGAAGGACTGTTAACTCTGCTTCTCTATCCAGGGGAGGGAAGAGCCATTATCAGTATCGGCAAGGAGACGCAAACGATTGCAGATACTGGAATCTGGGGTAACAAACAAACTGCTGGAAGAACTCTCTGTCTATTTATTGGCGAGAGAGAGAGCCTGTGATATGTCGAATTGTCAGGTGAATGATTAGCTTTTGTTGTACTGCAGATCATGGTCTTTCTTGGGGGCTTTGCCAATACTTGCTTGGCGGGTGGAAGGTGCTGATGCTTTCTTGCGGAAGTGGATGGGGCTGGGGAGGGTCATCGTTGCTTTGCTACTACTTGTGCGTGGGAGGTGGGATTTAGTGGGCCTTTGGGGCTGTAATATTTTTACTGTCACTCATTCTTTGGGGCACTCTTCTGGTCTTGTGGATGTCTATGAAGAACAAGAATTTCAGGTGAATATCGTATACATTGTCTGATATTAAATGGAACTATTGAACTATTGAACTCAACGGCTCGGACAGCATCTGCAGAAGGAAAGGAATCATCAACATTTCAGATCGAAAGCCTTCAATTGGACCTTGGTCCCAAATATCTACAATCCCTTTCCTCCCTCAAGTGCTGCTTAACCTGCTGATTTCCTCCAGCAGATTATAAACTCGCAGCGCCCGTGGTGAGGACTAAGAAGGTTTGATCAAGGGGGGTGGAGGAGCACTTATAGGACTGCTTGGAGTCAGTGAACTGGACAATATTCAGGGATTCATCAAGACTTGTATGGATGAGAACATACCGGACATACCCAAATCAAAAGCCATAGATGAACCAGGAGATTCATAGTCTGCCGAGGGCTAGATCTGTGGCATTCAAGACCGGTAAGCCAGAAATATACAAGAAGTCCAGGTATGACCTTCGGAAGGCTATTTTAAGAGCGAAAAAAACCCAATTCTGATTGAGATTAGAGATGGGATCAGATGCATGTCCCCTCTGTCGGGGTTTGCAGGCCATTACTTCCTACAAAGCAAAACCCAACATCATGAATGGCTGTGATGCTTCCCTCCCGGATGAGCACAACACCTCTTAAGCACGCTTTGGAAGGGGGAACCTGTGTGAATCCCTGCAGCATCCAGTGACCCTGCGATCTCTGTCTCAGAGGCTGATGTCAGAACATCTATCAAGGCAGTGAACCCTCGCAAGGCGTCCACCGTCAGGGTTAAGCACCTGGTAGGGCTCTGAAAACCTGTGTCAAGCAATTGGTGGGAGTGATCAAGGACATCTTCAATGTCTCATTACTGCAGTCGGAGGTTCCCACCTGCTTCAAAAGGGGGACAATCATACCAGAACCCAAGAAGAGCAGGGTGAACTGCCTCAACAACTATTGCCTAGTGGCACTCACAACTACTGTGATGAAATGCTTTGAGACGCCAGTGATGGCTGATATTAACTCCTGCATAAGCAAGGACCTAGTCTCACTGTCTATGTCCACAACAGTTCTACAGTGGATGCAATATCACTGGCTCTCCACTTGGCCTTCAATCACCAAGTCAATAGTAATACTTAACGTCAGACTGCAGTTTATTGACTACATCTCAACACCATCATACCCTCTGTTCTAATCAACAAGCTCCAAAACCTGGACTTCTGAACCTCCCTCTGCAAATGGATCCTTGACTTCCTCATCAGGAGACCACAGTCTGTGGATCCAAACTAACATGCAGGATAGACAAAGGAGAGTGGCTTGATGCTATGTACTTGGACTTTCAGAAGGCCTTTGACAAGGTGCCATGCATGAGGCTGTTTATCAAATTACCAGCCCATTGTATTACAGAAAGTATTTTAGGATGGATAAAACAGTGACTGATCGGCAGGAGGCAAAGAGTGGGAATAAAGGAAGCCTTTTCTGGTTGGATGCCGGTGACTAGTGGTGGTCCACAGGAGTCTGTGTTGAGACCGATTCTTTTTATGCCATATGTCAATGATTTGGATAATGGAACTGATGGCTTTGTTGCAAAGTTTGCAGATGATATGAAGATAGATGGAGGGGCAGGTAGTGTTGAGGAAGTAGGAAGGCTGCAGATGGACCTAGACAGATTAGGAGAAAGGGCAAAGAAGTGGTAGAATATAGTGTCAGGAAGGGTATGGTCATGCACTTTGGTAGAAGGAATAAAAACGTAGACTATTTTCTAAATGAGAAGAAAATACAAAAAAAACCTGAGGCACAAAAGGACTTGGTAGTCCTTGTACAGGATTCCCTAAACGTTAATTTGCAGGTTGAGGCTGTAATGAGGAAGTCAAATGCAATGTTAGCATTCATTTCAAGAGGACTAGAATATAAAAGCAAGGATGTAATGTTGAGACTTTATAAAGCACTGGTCAGGCCTCACTTGGAGTATTGTGTGCAGTTTTGAGCACCTTATCTTAGAAAGGAATTGCTGAAACTGGACAGGATTCAAAGGAGGTTTAGGAAAATGATCCCAGGATTGAATGGCTTGTCATATGAAGAGTATTTGTTGGCTCTGGGCCTGTATTCACTAGAATTCAGAAGAATGAGGGGTGACCTAATTGAAACCCTGGAATGGTGAAAGGCCTTGATAGAGTGGATGTCGAGAGGATGTTTTCTACGGTGGGAGGCCAGCCTCAGAGTGGAGGTGCATCCATTTAGACCAGAGAAGGACTTTCTTTAGCCAGAGAGCGATGTATCTGTGGGATTCTTTGCCACAAGCAGCTGTGGAGGCCAAGTCTTTATGTATATTTAAGGCAGAAGTTGATAGACACTTGATTGGTCATGGCATTAAGGGATACAGGGCGAAGGCAGAAGATTAATGCTGAGAGGAAAACTGAATCAGCCATGATGAAATGGCACAGCAGACTCAATGAGCCAAATGCCCTAATTCTGCTCCTATATCTTATGGTCTATGGTCCAACAGCTCCTCCTCACTGACTATCAACATTGGTGCACCTCGGGGATGCATACTTAGCCCACTGTTCTATCCTCTCAACACCCACAGTTGTGTAGCTAGGCACAGCTCAAAAACCATCTATAACTTTGCTAATGTTGACAGAATTTCAGATGCAAGTGAGGAGGTGTACAGGAGCAAGATAGATCAGCTGGTTGAGTGGTTTCACAGCAACAACCTTGCAGGCAACATGCATAAGATGAAGGAATTGATTGTGGACTTGAGGAAAGGTAAGTCGAGGGAACACACACCAGTCCTCACCAAGGGATCAGAAGCGGAAAAGATGAGCAATTTCAAGTTTTTGGGTGTCAACGTCTCTGAGGATTTATCCTGGGCCCAAAATATTGATGCAATAACAAAGAGGACATGAAAGGGGCTATAGTTCATTAGGAGTTTGAGGAGAATAGGTATGTCACCAATTGGAGTATCCCAATGAATCTCGCAAATTTCTACAGATAAAACCATAAGATATAGGAGCAGAATTAGGCCATTTTGGCCCATCGAGTCTGCTCCACCATCCAATCATAGCTAAACATTTTTTTTCCCCTTCCTCAGCCCCACTCCCCAGCCTTCTCCCCGTAACCTTTGATGCCGTGTCCGATCAAGAACCTAGCTCTGCTTTAAATATACCCAGTGACCTAGCCTCCACAGCTGCCTGTGGTAATAAGTTCCAGAAATTCCCCACCCCCAGCTCAAGAAATTTCTCCACATCTCTGTTTTAAATGGACATCCCTCTATCCTGAGGCTGTGCCATCTTGCCCTAGACTACCCCACCATGGGCAACATCCTTTCCACATCTACCATGTCTACACCTTTCAACATTCAAAAGGTTTCAATGAGATCATCCTTCTAAATTCCAGCGAGTACAGGCCCACAGCCATCAAACGTTTCTCATATGATAACCTTTTCATTCCCGGAGTCATCCTTGTGAAACTCCTTTGAATTCTCTCCAATGCCAGCACATCTTTTCTTAGATGAGGAGCTGAAAACTGTTCACAATACACAAGGTGAGGCCTCACCAGTGCCTTATAAGGCCTCAGTATCTCACCCCTGCTCTTGTATTCTAGACCTCTTGAAATGAGTACTAACATTGCATTTGCCTTCCTCGCCACTGACTCAGCCTGCAAGTTAACCTTTAAGGTGTTCTCCACAAGGACTCCCAAGAACCTTGCATCTTAGATTTTTGGATTTTTTTCCCCATTTAGAAAATAGTCTGCATATTTATTTCTTTTACCAAAGCGCATGACCATGCATTTTCCAACATTGTATTTCATTTGCCACTCTCTTGTCCATTCTCCTAATCTTCTCCTAGTCCTTCTGCAGCCTACCTATTTCCTCAACGCTACCTGCCCCTCCACCAATCTTTGTATCATCTGCAAACTTGGCAACAAAGCCATCTATTCCATCATCTAAATCATTGATATACAGCGTAAAAAGAAGCGGTCCCAACACCAACCCCTGCAGAACACCACTAGTCGCTGGCAACCAACCGGAAAAGGATCCTTTTATTCCCATTCGCTGCCTCCTACCAATCAGCCAATGCTCTAAGTATGCCAGTAACTTTCCTGAAATACCATGGGCTCTTAACTTGTTAAGCAGTCTTATGTGTGGCACCTTGTCAAAGGCCTTCTGAAAGTCAAATATACAACATCCACTGCATCTCACCCCTTTATCTATCCTACTTGTAATTTGACAAGGTTCCACACAGTAGGCTTATTCAGAAAGTTAGAAGGCATGGGATCCAGGGAAGTTTGGCCAGGTGGATTCAGAATTGGCTTGCCTGCAGAAGGCAGAGGGTGATGGTGGAGGGAGTACATTCAGATTGGAGGATTGTGACTAGTGGTGTCCCACAAGGATCTGTTCTGGGACCTCTACTTTTCGTGATTTTTATTAACGACCTGGATGTGGGGGTAGAAGGGTGGGTTGACAAGTTTGCAGACGACACAAAGGTTGGTGGTGTTGTAGATAGTGTAGAGGATTGTCAAAGATTGCAGAGAGACATTGATAGGATGCAGAAGTGGGCTGAGAAGTGGCAGATGGAGTTCAACCCGGAGAAGTGTGAGGTGGTACACTTTGGAAGGACAAACTCCAAGGCAGAGTACAAAGTAAATGGCAGAATACTTGGTAGTGTGGAGGAGCAGAGGGATCTCGGGGTACATGTCCACAGATCCCTGAAAGTTGCCTCACAGGTGGATAGGGTAGTTAAGAAAGCTTATGGGGTGTTAGCTTTCATAAGTCGAGGGATAGAGTTTAAGAGTCGCGATGTAATGATGCAGCTCTATAAAACTCTGGTTAGGCCACACTTGGAGTATTGTGTCCAGTTCTGGTCACCTCACTATAGGAAGGATGTGGAAGCATTGGAAAGGGTACAAAGGAGATTTACCAGGATGCTGCCTGGTTTAGAAAGTATGCATTATGATCAGAGATTAAGGGAGCTAGGGCTTTACTCTTTGGAGAGAAGGAGGATGAGAGGAGACATGATAGAGGTGTACAAGATAATAAGAGGAATAGATAGAGTGGATAGCCAGCGCCTCTTCCCCCGGGCACCACTGCTCAATACAAGAGGACATGGCTTTAAGGTAAAGGGTGGGAAGTTCAAGGGGGATATTAGAGGAAAGTTTTTTACTCAGAGAGTGGTTGGTGCATGGAATGCACTGCCTGAGTCAGTGGTGGAGGCAGATACACTAGTGAAGTTTAAGAGACTACTAGACAGGTATATGGAGGAATCTAAAGTGGGGGCTGTATGGGAGGCAGGGTTTGAGGGTCGGCACAACATTGTGGGCCGAAGGGCCTGTACTGTGCTGTACTATTCTATGTTCTATGTTCTATGTAATCTCCTCAAAGAATTCCAACAGGTTCATCAGGCAAGTTTTTCCCTTAAGGAAACTATGCTGACTGTCCAATCTTGTTTATTGTCACCAAATACTCCATAACCTCATCCTTAACAATTGACTCCAACATCTTCCCAGCCACTGAGGTTGGGCTAACTAGTCTATAATTTCCTTTCTGTTGCCTTCCTCCTTTCTTAAAGAGTGGAGTGAGATTTGCAATTTTCCAGTCCTCTGGCACCATGCCAGAGTCCAATGATTTTTGAAAGATCATTACTAATGCCACCACAGTCTCTACCACTACCTCTTTCAGAAACCTAGGGTGCAGTTCACCTGGCCCAGGTGACCTATGTACCCTTAGGTCTTTCAGCTTTTTGAGCACCTTCTCCCTTGTAATAGTAACTGCACTCACTTCGCTTCCCTCACACCCTTTAACATCTAGCACACTGCTAGTGGCTTTCACAGTGAAGACTGATGCAAGATCCTAAATTAGTGCATCTGCCATCCCCTTGTCCCCCGTTATTATTTCTCCGGCCTCATTTTCTAGTGGTCCTATATCCACTCTCTCTTTTACTTTTTTACATACTTGGAAAAAGCTTTTACTATCCACTTTGTTATTGTTTGCTAGCTTGCTTTCATATTTCATCTTTTCCCTCCTTATGACTCTTTTAGTTCCTCTCTGTAAGTTTTTAAAAGTTTCTTAATCCTCTGTCTTCCCACTAATTTTTCTTTGTTGTATGCCCTCTGTTTTGCTTTTACATTAGCTTTGATTTCCCTTGTCAGCCATGGTTGTACTATTTTGCCATTTGTGTATTTCTCTGTTTTTGGAATATATCTATTCTGTACCTTCCTCATTTTCCCAAGAAACTCATGCCATTGCTGCTCTGCTGTCATCCCTGCCAGCATCTCCTTCCAATTTGGCCAACTCCTCTCTCACACCACTGTAATTTCCTTTACTCCACTGAAATACTGCTACCTTAGACTTTACTTTCTCCCTATCAAATTTCAAGTTGAACTCAATCATATTGTGATCACTGTCTCCTAAGGGTTCTTTTACCTTAAGCTCCTTAATCAACCTCTAGTTCATTACATAACACCCAATCCAATATAGCTGATCCCCTAGTAGGCTCAATGACAAACTACTCTAAAAAGCCATCTTGGAGGCATTCAACAAAAGCTCACTCTCTTGAGATCCATTACCAACCTGATTTTCCCAATCAACATGCATTTTGAAATCTCCCATGACTATCATAACATTGCCCTTTTGACACTCCTTTTCTATTTCCTGTTGTAATCTATGGTCCACATCCCAGCCACTGTTGGGAGGTCTGTATATAACTGTCATCAGGGTTCTTTATTAAAGTTGTAATGCGGAGAGCGTTCTAACTAGTTGCTGCACCTTCTGGTATGGAGGGGTCACAGAACAGGATCAGAAAAAGCTGCAGAAATGTGTAAGCTCAACCAGCTCCATCATCTAACCTCCCCAGCAATGACAATACTTTCAAAAGGCAATGCCTCAGAAAGGAGGTATCTGTCAGTAAGGCTCTCCCCATCACCCAAAAAATGACGTCTTCACCTTGCTACCATCGAGGAGGAGGTGTACAAGCCTAAAGACACACACTCAACATTTCAGGAACAACTTCTTCCCTTCGTCCATCAGATTTCTGAATGGACAATGAATTTTTAAGAGACTCCTGGATAGGTACATGGAGCTTAGAAAAATGGAGGGCTATGGGTAACCCTAGTGATTTCTAAAGTAAGTACATGTTCGGCACAGCATTGTGGGCCGAAAGGCCTGTTTTGTGCTGTAGGTTTTCTATGTTTCTATGAAACCATGAACACTTTCTCAGTATTTTCACTCTGTTTTTGCACTACCTATTTCATTTTTAAATATACTTATTATAATTTAACATACTTATTGTAATTTATAGTTTTTATCACAATGTGTTGCAATGTACTACTGCTGCAAAATAACAAATTTCACGACATATGCTGGCGAGATTGAACCTGATTCTGAAACACAAGAGTTTCTGCAGATGCTGGAAATCTAGAGTAACGTAAACGAAATGCTGGAGGAACTCAGCAGGTCAGGCAGCATCTATGGAGAAGGGTAAACAGTCAATGTTTCGGGCTGCGACGTCTATGGAGAGGGCATCAGGGGAGCATGGTGATTAGAGTGATTCTATTACAGCTTGGGGCATCGGAGTTTAGAGTTCAATCGTGCTGTTCTTCGTCAGGAATCTGTATCTCCTCCCCATGGGTTTACTCCAGATGCTCCGGTTTCCTCCCACAGCCCAAAGATGTACCAGTTAGTTGGCTAATTGGTCATTGTAAGTTATTCCCTGATTAGCTAAGGGTTAAATGAGGAGTTTCTGGGTGCAATGGCTAGAAAGGCCTATTCTGTTCCATACCACTAATTAAAGAAATAAGCAAACAGTAAATGTTTCAGCCAAAACCCTTCATCAGGACCTGACAAGGGTCTCAACGTGAAACGCAGGCTGCATATTCCTCTCCATAGCTCCTGCAGATGCCGGATATTTCGAGCAACGCACACCAGATACTGGAGGAACTGAACAAGTTAGGCAGCACCTAATGAGGAGAATTAACAGTTGATGTTTCGGGCTGAGACCCTTCATCAGGCTGACAGATTATCCCCAACCATAATTGCTGCCTGACTTGGTGAGCTCCTCCAGCGTTTTGTGTGTGCTCCTCCAGCAGATTGTTTGTTGCTATCAAAACCAGCATATTAGGTGAGCAGGGAAGTGTATTAGAGTAGTGTGACAGAATGGAGACGTGCATGGCAAACTTGTTCATCTTATCCTCAGAGATCTTGTAGTATTTTGGGTGAAGAACCTGCTCAGGATGGAAAAACACTGAATAGAGCTGTAGGTGCCGAGAACACACTGCCAGGGAAGGTGGTAGAAACAAAAATAATCCAGTTTATTTTCATGTGCACAAGTACAGGTGTAATGGAAATCTTACTTTCAGCAGCATCACAGGCGCATAGCATCAAAGTAGATTAGATTAATTGGTGTGTTTAAGGAGCAGAATCAGAATCCGGTTTATTCCCATTAACTTACAATGCCTATAAGAAGTATTCACCCACCCACCCCCAGAAGTTTTCATGTTTTATTGTTTTGCAATATTGAATCACAGTGGATTTAATTGGGCTGTTTTGACACTGATCAACAGAAAAAGACTGTTTTGTGTCAAAGTGAAAACAGATCTCTACAAAGTGATCTAGATTAATTACAAATATAAAACACAAAATAACTGATTGCATAAGTATGCACTTCCTTCAAGTCAGTATTTAGCAGATGCACCTTTGGCAGCAATTACAGTCTTGAGTCCATGTGGATAGGTCTCTAGAAGTTTTGAACATCTGGATACTGCAATTTTTCCCCATTCTTCTTCACAAAACTTCTCAAGCTATGTCAGATTGCACGGGGATCGTGAGTGAACAGTCCTTTTCAAGTCTAGCCACAAATTCTCAATTGGGTTGAGGTCTGCGCTCTGACCTGGCCACTCTAGGACTTTAACTTTGTTGTTTTTAAGCCATTCCTGTCTAGCTTTGGCTTTCTGCTTGGGGTCATTGTCTTGCTGGAAAACAAATCTTCTCCCAAGTCGCAGTTCTCTTGCAGACTGCATCAGGTTTTCCCCCAGGATTTCCCTGCATTCATTTTACCCTCTACCTTCCAAGTCTTCCAGGGGCTGCAGCAGTGAAGCATCTCCACAGCATGACGCAGCCACCACCATGCTTCACGGTAGGGATGGTGTGTTTTTGGCTTATACATAGTGTTTAGTTTGATGGCAATAAAGCTCAATTTTGGTTTTATCAGACCACAAAACCTTCTTCCAACTCATTTCAGAGTCTCCCACATGCCTTGTGGCAAACTCTAGCCAAGATTTCATGTGAGTTTTTTCAACTGTGACTTTCTCTTTGCCACTCTCCCGTAAAGCTGTGACTGGTGAAGCACCCAGGCAACAGTTGTTGTATGCACAGTCTCTCCCATCTCAGCCACTGAAACTTAAACTCCTCCAGAGTTGTCATAGGTTTCTTGCTGGCCTCCCGTACTAGACCCCTTCTTGCATGGTCAGTTTTTGAGAACGGCTTGCTCTAGGCAGATTTACAGCTGTGCCATATTCTTTTCATTTCTTGATGATTGACATAACTGTACTCCAGGGGATACTTTCTTTTTTTATAGAAACCATAGAAACCGTAGAAACTACAGCACAGAAACAGGCCTTTTGGCCCTTCTTGGCTGTGCCGAACCATTTTCTGCCTAGTCCCACTGACCTGCACACGGACCATATCCCTAACTTTTATCCATCTCCTAACTTGTGCTTTTCAATAATCTTTATGCAGAGTTGCTTGGAGTGTTCTTTGTTTTCATGGTGTAATTTTTGCCAGGATACTGACTTTTGCCAGTCGGAGCTTCCAGATACAGGTGTATTTTTACTGTAATCAATTGAAACACCTTGACTGCACACAGGTCTCCGAAAGCAGATCTCCATTTAGCTAATTATGTGACTTCTAAAACCAATTGGCTTGACCAATGATGATTTAGGTGTATCATATTAAAGGGGGGGGGGGGATGAATACTAATGCAATCAATTATTTTGTGTTTTATATTTGTAATTAATTTAGATCACTTTGTAGAGATCTGTTTTCACTTTGACACGAAAAAGTCTTTTTCTGTTGATCAGTGTCAAAAAAACTGAATTAATTCCACTGTGATTCAATGTTGTAAAACAACAAAACATGAAAACTCCCAAGGTAGGTGAATACTTTTCATAGGCCATGAAATTTGTTGTTTTGCAGCAAACACATAAATATCTATAAATTAAAACATAGAACATAGAACATAGAATAGTACAGCACAGTACAGGCCCTTCGGCCCACAATGTTATGCCGACCCTCAAACCCTGCCTCCCATATAAGCCCCCACCTTAGATTCCTCCATATACCTGGAGGTATATGTTTTGTTTTTTGTTTAAAAAAACAAAATAGTGCAAAAATACCAAATAACATGGTAATGTTCATTGGTTCATTATTTTGATCTCTTTTTGCACTACTTAATTATTTTTTAAATATATTTCCTATTGTAACTTATAGTAATTTTTTATGTATTGCACTGTACTACTGCCACAAATCAATAAAATTCATGACAAATATTGTTAATAATAAACGGAACACAAGAGATTCCGCAGATGCTGGAAATCCAAAGCAACACGCCGAATGCTGAAGGAACCAGCTGGCCGGGCAGCATCAATGGAAATGAATAAACAGTCGACGTTTCGGGCTGAGACCCTTCTTCAGGACTGGAAAGGAAGGGGGAAGATGCCAGAATGAAAGAGTGGGGGAAGGGAAGGGGGATAGCTAGAAGGTGATAGGTGAATCCAAGAGGGTAGGAAATATATAGTGCTGGAGAGGAAGAAATCTGAAAGAACCGCAGCAGGAGAATATTTTCACCAAGATGTTTGTTGAGGAACTGAAGTTATGCAATTTTGCATGATATTTTTGATTATTACCTGAACCATGTGTTTCCTTAACTGGTGGAGCACTCTCTGCATGTGTGCCTCCTGTTAGTCACCACATTAAAAGGCAGTCTATCTGACTCTGTCTAAGGTGTGGTCACACCTCGTCTTTGAGAGATTTATTGTGAAGCAAACTGGAAAAAAAAAGCGGACTAACCTAGCAGGTTTTACAAATCTCTGGTAACTCTGAATAAAATAGCACCGTGTTGTTTATTTCTGAGAAAGTATTAAAGCTGACAGGCACAAAACATGGGAATGACAGGGCAGCCAGAGCTTCAAATCCTGCATTTGAAAATTAGAACTAAGCAAGTGTATTTTTAGAAGCCAATCTAATCTTTTACAAGTTGCATTAAGTTTGTGGCTTTAGGACAGTGGCCTCATCTGTTCTACTGTCACAATGGACATCTGAAGTCGAGGGTGGAGCTTCTGGCACATTGCCAGGAGTGTGCTACCTGTCACTGTGTATTGGCTCCTGGAAGCCACTTTAAGTTGAACAACGCACATCAAAGTATGATTTGGGCTTTTTCGGAATGACATTGCTGCTTATTTCTTTCGCAAGAAGCTGTCAACCCTGAGGCACAAGAGATTCTCGGTGGGGCGGGGAGCAGCGCAGTAGCGAAGCGATCAATGCAACGCTTCACAATACCAGCAGCCCAGGTTCATTTCTGGCTGCTGTCCGTAAGGCAATTGTGCGTTCTCCATGTGCCCCGGCTTCCTCCCACGTTCCAAGGACGTACAGGTTAGTAGGTTAATTGTTCACATGAGTGTAACTGGGCAGCAGGGGCTCGTTGGGCCAGAAGGACCTGTTACCGTGAAATATCTTTTCAAATAAAACACACACAAAATGACAGAGGAACTCAGCAGGTCAGGTAGCATCTATGGTGGGGAATAAACAGTTAATATTTTGTGCCAAAACCCTTCATCTATCATCAGAGATTGATAGATTCTTGATTAGTCAAGGCATAAAAGCAGCAGATTGGGACTGAGAGAGAAATGGATCTGGGACTGATGAAATGGCAGAGCAGATGCGATAGGCCAATTGGCCTAATTCTGCTCCTATACCTTGTGGTTTTATCAGGATTGGAAAGGAAAAGGGAAGGAGACAGAATAAGAAGGTGGGGGAGGGAAAGAGGACAAGCTGGCACCTGATAGGTGATACCAGGAGAGGAGGAAGGTGGGTAAGTCAGGGAGGGTGGATAAAGGAAGAATCTGGGAGATAATAGGTGGAGAAGGTAAAGGGCTGAAGAAGGAGGAATTTAATTGGAGGGAACAGTGGACCACAGGAGAAAGGAGAGGAGGGGCACAAGAAGGAGGTGATGGGTAGGTGAAGAGAAGTTTCTCAAGATTTCCAACAATTTTAGAAATCTGTCAGCTAATCCAACAGCTCAGGCAATATCAACGGAACTTAGTATCAATGAAATTGGAGGCTGGCAGTTCTGGACAATGTTTCTCGCCCTCTGCATGCCACCTTGACTGAACAGAGGAGCACTTTTAGTAACAGACTAAGACAACTGCGTTGCTCCAAGGAGCGCTAAATGAGGTCATTCTTACCGTCGGCCATTAGGCTCTATAATGAGTCAACCTATAACAAGGGAAGTGATGACCCCCTCCTGTTAGACTGTTTGAGGTAACTTATTCTTTATCCTTTCCTACTTCTAATATTTGTATATTAATATATCTGAGCACTTGTAATGCTACCGTGACATTGTAATTTTGGTATCAATAAAGTATCCATCTACTTAAGCCCACTATCTCTACTGGGAAATAGGCTGCCGACAGCTGCTCACTAGAGTCCTCTGCCCTGGGCCGGTCCTTCAAGTCGTCCCCAGGCGTAGCCCACCTTTGAAGATCTTTCCTCTCCAGGGATAAGGTCTTTGGAGCTTTTGTTGGCATTTCTGTAGCACTGAGTTTTTACGCAGGCCGTAACAACCTTCCTCCTTTCACAGCCAGGCTTGGGTAGTCCATGGTGGAGTTTATCAATGGAAGGAGAGATGGAATTAACGTTTCAGAATCCTTTTGTCGATTAACTCTATTTCTCTTTCCACAGATGCTGTGGTCAAATGTTTCCAGCATTTTCAGTTATTATTTCAGATCTCCAAATACCTGTATTTTGCTTATTTCACATCATGGGTAAATCCCTCCCCAACACTGAGCACGTCTACACGGAGCACAGTTGCAGGAAAGCAGTATCCGTCATCAGGGACCACACCATCCAGGCCATGCTCTCTGCTCACTGCTGCCATCAGGAAGAAGGTACAGGAGTCTCAGGACTCACACCACCAGGTTTAAGAACAGTTATTACCCCTCAGCCATCAGGCTCTTGACCAGGAGGAATAACTTCAACTTTGCTCATCCCAACATTGAACTGTTCCAATAATCTACAGATTCACATTCAAGGACTCTTTATCTCATGCTCTCAATATTTATTTCTTATTTCTTCTTTTTCTCCTTTACTTTTTTCTTTCTTTTTTGTATTTGTGCAGTTCATTGTCTTTTGCACACTCATTGTTTGTCCATCTTGTTATGTGCAATCTTTCACCGATTCTATTCTTTTCTTTGTGTTTTTACAGTGAATACCTGCAAGAAGGTAAGTCTCGAGGTTGTATATGCTGACATATACATACTTTGATAATAAATTTGCTTTGAACTTTGAACCTACCGCTCCCTAGAGGGCCTAGAACCCAGAGGCTCAGAGACCTGCCTGCCCACAACTTCAACGTCCTGTCTCCCTGTAATTTTTCTGAACTCCACCCCCCCCACCCCAACATTCCACTTCCCAATTTATACCAATTTCTGGGATGTCTGGTTGGATCTCTTTGACAATGGTTGTCAGGCTCATTCCCAATCTGACATGTCTGTCCATGGCTTCCTCTTCTGCCACGGTGAGGCCGGACTCATCTTCCAACAACTCATATTCTGTTTGAGCAGCCTCCAACCTGATGGCGTGAACATCGACTTCTCTAACTTCCAGAAATTGCCCTCCCATCTCTCCTTCTCCCTTTCTCCACTCCTCACTCTGGCTATCGTCTCGCCCCTTGTCTTCTTTGAGAAGTTCTCCAGCATTTTTACGTGCGTTGCCCAGTTAACACAGACTTTGTTCACTCAGAGGGTCACAGAGATTTGGAATTCTTCACCCGGAGATCTGTAGAGTTGGAGTCAGCATTTGCATTGAACTGCTGCCACATGGTTAACAAATTTCACGATGTATGCCAGTGATAGTAAACCTGATTCGGATTGACAGAGCTGTGATTGGCAGTGCAGACAAGAGAAACAGGGAGGGAATGGAAAGGATGTGTTGAAGCCAAGACTGGATCCACTGTAGGCACATACAGGATGGTAGAACAGGTTCAAGGAGTGGACCGATCTCCAGTTCCCACGTTCTTTGGAAATCTCCTCAGCCAAAGACAGTGGAAGGACAAGTTTAGAATATCTTTAAGGCAGAGGTAAATCTGTTCATGATAAGTAAAGGGGTGAAAGATTACAGAGTATAAATAAGAAAGCAGGGTTGAGGTTAGTCAGTTACCCCTTTTCTTAACGATTGGCAGATCTGGTGAAAGGCACCCACTGAGTCTCTTGCCCCTAATTTGCATATGTGCGTGTGAGACAAAACTAGTTATTTGCTTTCAGCTAAAAGTCTGATCCATTGCAGGAAGTCTACTTCCTCATTTTTAGATCATAACCAAAACAAAGCCATTTGACAAATGTACTTAAAGCCTTGGTCTGCCTGACATTTGACAGTAAACAGGTCAATGTGGTGAATTTAACACTCCAGTGTCATTACCACCATGCTTCCTGCTGGTTACGTGTGCGTGGTTTTGTCTACTGCGTTAGAGACATTTCTCTATTGCAAACAGTCACGGCCCCACACTTGCATTTACCCAAAACCTTTGAGTGGAATGATTGCACTGAGCCAATCTAGGCTTCTGTTACGAAACCCAAAATTATTGTTAACAACTCTCACCCCAGTCCAAAAAAGTTTAAAGTTCAAAGCAAATTTATTTTCAAAGTATATAAGTCACCTCGGAGGAGGGGTGGAGATATGGCTCTACTGAAGGAGGTGTAAGGCACTCCTCTCCAGTAACCTGCAGGCCAACCTTGGGCAAGGTGTAGCGCCTGCATAGCCCCCCAATAAAGATCATGTGAAGCCATGGGAGTGAGTGGTGGATGGTTGTTTGAGCAGCTGATGCATATCACAAGTCCTAGTTATGCGACCACTGATGCCAGGCAGACAACCTCTGAAAAGTATTGATAATGGTTGCGGTTTCCTGTCTTGTAAGGACACTGACCAGAAGAAGGCAATGGCAAATGACTTCTACAAAAAAATTTGCCACCAGCAATCATGGTCACGAGGCCTTGATCGCCCACATTATACGGCACGGTGCATAATGATGATAAGTCGCCAAATACAACTCTGAGATGCATTTTCTTGCAGGCATTCATAACTAAATACAACAGAATCAATGGAAAACTATACACAAAGAATGTGCAAAAGAAGACAAACTCTGCAAATACAAAAATAATAATTTTAATAATAAATCAATAATACTGAGAACACAGGTTGTGTAGGCCTTAAACGTGAGTCCAAAAGTTGTGCTCAGTGATCAGTTCAATGTTACGGTGATGATTTCACTCAGCACAATATTGAGGTTGTCCGGAAAAGTCCAAGTGAGTTAACGTACCACTTCACATCGCCAGTGACCTGGGTTCAATTCCTGCTGTTGTCTGTAAGAAGTTAGCATGTTCTCCCCCGGTCCCGTGAGTTTCCTGTAGATGCTCCAATTTCCTCCCACTGCTCAAAGACGAATGGGTTAGTAGGTTAACTGGACACATGGGTGTAATTGAGCGGTGAGAGCTCATTGGGCCAGGAGGGTCTGTATTCGTGCTATATCTCTAAATAAAAAATAAAGAAAATACAAGGATTTTGTAAACCTAGGGCTAAGTTACCTAAAGAAGTTTGTTTCTTTGACTGTCCTTTCCCTATTTGGTCAATTAATCCTAAAGTGTTTTGACGAACGGTGATTGACTCTATTAGATTAGATTATGAGGACACTCAGTCCTCCTTTATTGTCATTTAGCAATGCATGCATTAAGAAATGATAGTGTTCCTCCAGAGTGATATCACAAAAAAACAGGAAAAACCAAAGACTAAAACTGACAAGACCACATAATTATAACATATAGTTACAGCAGTGCAAAGCAATACCATAATTTGATAAAGAGCAGACCATGGCAAGGTAAAAAAGAAGTCTCAGAGTTCCGATCGACTCCCGATAGTCTTGGCAAAAGGGAGAAACTCTCCCTAGCATAAACCTCCAGGCGCCGACAACTGCCGATGCATTGGAAGCACCCGACCACAGCCGACTCTGAGTCCATCCGAAAACTTCGAGCCTCCGACCAGCCCCTCCCATACAGCCTCTCCGAGCACCATCCTCTGCCGAGCGTTTCGACCCTGCCCTGGCTGCCGAGCAACAAGCAAAACCAAGGACTCAGGGCCTTCCCCTCCGGAGATTCTGGATCACACAGTAGCAGTGGCAGCGAAGCAGGCATTTCAGAAGTTTCTCCAGATGTTCCTCTGTGCTCTCACATCTGTCTCCATCAAATCAGGATTGTGCACGGCACCCTACTTGACAGATAACAGATATCATTCACCAGAGAGGCCGCTGCACGCTGCATCGCACCGCCATCTTCTCCTCCTCCTCTCCCCATTGAAGCTGACTGACCTGCTGAGTATCTCCAGCATTTTCAGCTGGTGTAACAGTTGTGTCCTGTTTTCTATGCTCTTAAAGACCACCCCTTTTCTTCCTTCTTCCTCCACTGCCTCTTCGTTTCATTTTAAGACCATAAGCAGAATTGGGCTATTCAGCCCGTCAGGTCTGCTTCACCATTCCATCAAGGCTGATTTATTACTTTGCACCTTCACCCACTCGTTTTGTGGCTTCTGTCCTCCCCCTCACCACCCAAACGAATAAACTGAAAAGTGTTCTCCAAATGCACGCTGTGCAGTACCTACTCCATCATTAAATACATCAGCATCTCAGATCAAAGCACAATAGAACCAAAAATTATCTTAAAAAACAAACATCAGAAGTTTAATGCATCATATCTCTAGCATCAGTCACTGCTGAAGAAATATTGTATTTTATTCTATTTATTTATTTAGAGATACAGAACGGAACAGGCCACTCTGACCCAAAGAGCCACGCCATCCTGTCAGCTACCTATTCATCACTAATATAGTCACCGGGCAATAACCAAGTAATCTACTAGCTGGTATGTCTTTGGACTGTCAGAGGAAACCAGAGCACCCAGAAGAAACCACACACTCATAGCAAGGACATACAAAGTCCTTAAAGGTGGTACCGGAATTGAATTCTGGACTGCGGAAGGCCCTGAGCTGTAACACTTCTGTTAATGACAGAATACCTGGACAGGAAGGCTCCACAATGGGTAGTTAAAACTGCCCAACACAACACTGGCATCAGCCTACCCACCGCCAAGGACATACATATATACAGAAAGGTGCCAGAAAAAGGCCAGCAATATCATGAAGAAACCGAGACATCCTCCTCATGGACTGTTTGTCCCAATCTTGTCAGGGGAAAGGCTCTACAGTATCCAAGCCAGGAGCACCAGACTCAAAAGTAGTTACTTTCCCCAAGCAGTAAGGCTGATCAACACCTCCACCCACTAACCCCCCCCTCCAGAAACCCCCCCCCAGCCCCGCCGTTCAAGTCACCTTAGGTACAGATACTCCTGACGAAGGGTCTCGACCCGAAACGTTGACTGTACCTCTTCCTAGAGATGCTGCCTGGCCTGCTGTGTTCACCAGCAACTTTGATGTGTGTTGCTCCCGTGCCTAGTGTCACTTTATGTAGATACAATCTGTCTATGTATCGAAACTAATCTTATGTATTTATATTTATTGTGCTTTTATTAAGTTCCTTATGCTTATTGCATCGGATCTGGAATAATAATCATTTTGTTCTCCTTTCCACTTGTGTATTGATGAATGATAATAAACTACCTTGAATCATGAACCTTGGAATCTTAAATCATTCAAAGACCGGATTGTAGTTTCTGTCCCAGTAGAAGAGAAAGTCAGGGCAGGCGCTGCAGAAGTTTAACCCCTGTATATTTAAGGTAATGTGGGACATCACCGTAACACAGCTAGCAGAGCAGTTGCCTCATAATCTTCACTTTGGATGTTGTCTGCATGGAGCAGCACACACACACACAAAATGCTGGAGGAACTCAGCAGGTCAGGCAGCATCTATAGAGGGAAATACACAGTCAACGTTTCAGGCTGAGATCCTTCAATGTGTGGAGTTCGCTTGTTCAACCTATAATCACAGGGTTTCCTCCAGGTGCTCCAGTTTTCTCGCACATCCCACATATGCAGGTTAGTAGGTTCATCTGCTACTGTAAGTTTCCTCTGCTCTCTAGGTAAGTGGTAGACAATAGACAATAGGTGCAGGAGTAGGCCATTCATCCCTTCGAGCCAGCACCGCCATTCACTGTGATCATGGCTGACCATCCACAATCAGTACCCTTTTTCTGCCTTCTCCCCATATCCCTTCACTCCGCTATCTTTAAGAGCTCTATCTAACTCTTTCTTGAAAGAATCCAGAGAATTGGCCTCCACTGCCTTCTGAGGCAGAGCATTCCACAGAACCACAACCCCCTGTGTGAAAAAGTTTTTCCTCAACTCTGTTCTAAATTGTCTACACCGTATTCTTAAACTGTGGCCTCTGGTTCTGGACTCCCCCAACATTGGGAACATGCTTCTTGCCTCTAGCGTGTCCAATCCCTTAATAATCTTATATGTTTCAATCAGATCCCCTCTCATCCTTCTAAATTCTAGTGTATACAAGCCCAGTCACTCCAATCTTTCAACCTATGATAGTCTACCATCCCGGGAATTAACCTCGTAGATACAAGAGATTCCGCATTTGCTGGAAATTTTGAGCAACACACACAAAATGCTGGTGAGACAGCCTCTATGGAGAGGAATAAACAGTCGACATTTCAGGCCAAGACCCTTCATCAGGAGTGGGCAGAAGCCAGAACAAGAAGGTGGGGAGAGGGAAAGAGTACAAACTGGCAGGTGATCGTGAAACCAAGTGAGAGGGAAGGTAGGTGGGTGTCGAGGGGAGGGGATGAAATGAAAGGCTGGGAGAGGATAGGTGGAAGAGGTAAAGAAGATGGACGGACGTGGATGGGAGGGATACGGAGGGCTGTGGTCCAGGTGCAGGTCCATTTGTTCTATCGGATTTCTTTGTTTTGTGGCAGCCTGCAAGGAGACGAATCTCAAGGATATATATAGTATACACACTTTAATAATAAATGCACTTTGAACTTCGAGCTTTACCCAGAGGTAAAATGGTTTAACTTCCTTTAAAAGGCAAACATGTAGAATAGAACACTGCGGCACATCACAGGCTCTTCAGCCACAGTGTAGAGCTGATACTTTGACCTACTTGAAGATCAGCCTAACTCTTCCCTCCTACATAGTCCTCAATTTCTATCCTCCGTGTGCCTCTCTAATAATTCCTCAAAATGTCCCTAATGAGTCTGCCTCTACCATCACCCTGGCAGAGTGTTCCAGGCATTCACCACTCTCTGTGTTAAAAAACAAACTACCCCTGACATCCTCCCTGCACTTCCCTCCAGTTAGTCATTTCTGCCCTAGATCCACTCGATCTGTGCCTCTTATCATCTTGTACACCTCTATCAAGTTGCTTCTCATGCTCCTTTCCTCCAAAGAGAAAAGCCCTAACTGGCTCAGCCTAGCCCCAGAATGAAAAGTTTTTTTTCTTTGCTTTGTTCCTCTTTGATGAAGGCCACAGGGGCAGTCACATGGCTCATGTATAGCTTATTACGCATGCTTATGTTGTATATGAGAGCAGACTCTTGGGTATCACTGTGTAACATCCTAGCTTTCACTGTAACACAATGAGTACGAACTTGGTCAAACGCCCCTGCACACACCTTCTTATTCTGGATTCGTCCCTCTTCCTTTCAAGTCCTGAAGAAAGGTCTCGGCCCAAAACGTCACCTGTTTATCTTCTCCATAGATGCTGCCTGACCTGCTGAGTTCCTCCAACATTTTGTGTGTGTTGCCTCTGGATTTCCAGCATCTGCAGAATCTCTTGTTTTCTTGTTTTCCACCCCTATACTTGGGGAAGCTGAAATTGCTTATAACATACATCGCTCTCCCCAAGACAGAGTCACAGTAAAACATGTTCAAAAGTGGAGGGCTATGTGGGAGAAAAGGATGAGGTCGACCTTGCAGCTGTTTAAAAGTCGGCACAACATTGTGGGCCGAAGGGCCTGTACTGCATTCTTTTCCATGTTAAAAGCTGTTTAGTTGGACCATTGGAATGTGACCCAGTGCGATGTTTGAAAGTATGCTCAAAGAATTTAAAGGAATTTTGTATTCAAAATTTAATGTTTGGATGGAGCAGGTTGCGAGCTCTGAAGTACAAAACAGAAAATGCTGGGGATATTTGGCAAGTCAGGCAATATTGAAGAAAGAGTTAATGTTTTAGGCTGGTGGCATGGGAGACTGCTGATGCTGGAGGCCCAAGACTGATCCGAGCAACGATACCTCGTTTTCTGCCTGGGTAACACACATAAAATGCTGGCCCCTTCCTAATGGAAGATCTGGGCCTCAAATATCCACCCATTAGTTCTCTCCACAGATGCTGCCTGACCTGCTAAGTTCTTCTGGCATTTTGTGTGTGTTTCTCCGCATTTCCAGCTCCTGCAGAATCTCCTCTGTTTATATGCTGCCTGGGTGGTCTTTAAACCAATAGCATAAATGCAGTTTTCCAATTTCTGGAACTGCCCCTCCCCTCTAGTGGGATCTTTTACCTCCCTCCTCCCATTGATCGTTCTGGTCCACCTAATTTTGTCCACTTTTCCCTCAACTTCATCCCACCACCATGCCCCCCTTCGACCCCCTCCCCCTGGTTCCATCCACCCACCAAACATCCAGTTTACCCTCCTCCTCCCCTCCCCACCCCACCCCCTCTCTGTTTCTAGTTCCAAATGTCATTCAGCTCCTCACTAATGGCTCCCATTGTCACCTCCTTTACTTATCAGAGTCCTGCAACAGCTGCCCTTTGTGTTCCTGCCTCCACATTCAGTCACATGCTAGATAAAGAATTGAATAATTAGGAAATCTTCACCACAGGCTCGACAACATATTCAAGTAATTACCCCAGACTCATTTCTTGATCTCTTCATGATTTACTGCATACTGTGTGAAAGATTGCCTGGTCTTCTGTTGGTCACGCACATCTGCTCTCACCCCATCCTCCTGCCACCCCACTAGGAATAGCGTTCCCCTTGTCCTCACCTACCACCTCACCAGCCTCCGGGTCCAACATATAACTCTTCATACACCTCCAATGGGATCCCACCACTAAGCACTTCTTTCCCTCCCCCCCTCTCTCTGCATTCCACAGGGATCGCTCCCTATGCGACTCCCTTGTCCATTCGTCCCCCCCATCCCTCCCCACCGATCTCCCTCCCGGCACTTATCCTTGTAAGGGGAGCAAGTGCTACACATGCCCTTACACTTCCTCCCTTACCACCATTCAGGGCCCCAGACAGTCCTTCCAGGTGAGGCGAAACTTTACCTGTGAGTCGGCTGGGGTGATATACTGCATCCGGTGCTCCCGATGTGACCTTTATTGGCGAGACCCAACGCAGGCTGGGAGACCGTTTCACTGAACACCTACGCTCTGTCCGCCAGAGAAAGCAGGATCTCTCAGTGGCCACACATTTTAATTCCACATCCCATTCCCATTCTGATATGTCTATCCATGGCCTCCTCTACTGTAAAGATGAAGCCACACTCAGGTTGGAGGAACAACACCTTATATTCCGTCTGGGTAGCCTCCAACCTGATGGCATGAACATCGACTTCTCTAACTTCCGTTAATGCCCCACCTCCCCCTCGTACCCCATCTGTTATTTATCTATTCATTCATTTATTTATTTATTTATTTTCTCCCCTTTTTTCTTCCTCTGTCCCTCTCACTATAACTCCTTGCCCATCCTCTGGGCTTCCCTCCCCCTTTCTTTCTCCCTAGGCCTCCCGTCCCATGATCCTCTCCTTTCTCCAGCCTCGTATCCCTTTTACCAATCAATTTTCCAGCTCTTGGCTCCTTCCCTCCCCCTTCCGTCTTCTCCTATCATTTTGGATCTCTCACTCCCCGTCCCACTTTCAAATCTCTTACTATCTCTTCTTTCAGTTAGTCCTGACGAAGGGTCTCGGCCCGAAACGTCGACTGTACCTCTTCCTATAGATGCTGCCTGACCTGCTGCGTTCACCAGCATTTTTTATGTGTGTTGCATAAAGGGAGCCTTTTCCTGATTGACCGCTGGTGACTAGTGGTATTCTGCAGGGTGTTGGGACTGATTCTTTTTATGTTGTATGTCAATGATTTGGCTGACAATTAATAGCTCTGTGCCCAGTTTGCAGGCGATATGAAGGTAGGTGGAGGGTTGGGTGGTGAGGAAGTAGGAAGGCTGTAGGTGGACTTCGACAGATCAGGAGAGAGGGCAAAGAAGTGGCAGAAGTAAGACAGTGTCAGGAAGGGTATGGTCATGCACTTTGGTCGGAGGAATAAAAGTGTAGACTATTTTTTAAATGGGAAGAGAATACAAAAAAAATTGAGATGCAAAAGGACTTGGGAGTCCTTGTACAGGATTCCCTAAAAGTTAATTTGCAGTTTGGGTTGGTAGTGAGGAAGGCATATCCAATGTTATTCAAGTGGACTAGAATATAAAAGCAAGGATGTAATGTTGAGAGTTTGTGAGGCATATGTGAGGCCTCGCTTGGTGGAGTGTAAACAATTGTGCACCCCTGATCTAAGAAAGGATGTGTCGACATTGGAGAGGGTTCAAAGGAGGTTCACAAAAATGATTTCAGGATTGAAAGGCTTATCACATGAGGAGCAATTGATGGCTCTGGAATTTAGAAGAAATTGAAACCTTTTGAATGTTGAAAGGGCTAGATAGTGTGGTCGTGGAGAGAATGTCTCCCGTGGTGGGGGAATCTGGGACCAGAGGGCACAACCTCAGAATAGAGGGACGTCCATTTCCAAAGGAGATGAGGAGAAATTTCTTTTGCCAGAGGGTGTTGATTCTGTGGAATTCATTGCCACCGGTGGCCAGGTCGGGTCATTGAGTGTATTTAAGGCAGGACATGAAAGGTTACAGGGAGAAGGCAGCTGAATGGTCTAATTCTGTTCCAATGTCTTATGGTCTTATGGAATTCAAAGGAACGGTAGAGACTAATAAAAGTGTAGCACCAGTGGTGTTGCAGGAGTTGAACTCAACATTAGATTGCCTCAGGGACTCCAGCTCCAGATTTTTCTTGGGGTTTACTCCCAAAGCCTTCCACATAAGTGGGTATAGCCACAAGGCAGAGGAAGTTTGAAATCAGTTTTCCTTCTCCTAGATGAGCTTCCAACCATGGCTAACGAGACCCATCTGCCCAAAACAACTGGTTTTAAGGCACCGATGACCCCTTCTCCTGTCAGTAAAAATGGTTCTTCTGGGCTTAGTAGCTAAACCTCATGTAAAGGCCAGGAGCTGGACTTGGTTGTCAGAGGCTTGAGATGCATGCCATTGGGAGCATTTAATAGGTAGTGGGGGCTTATCCCTACTACTTTCCCCAACTATGATGACCTTAAGGAACTTAAGTTATACAACATGTATATAAACAAACAGTGGAAACGAGTACATGTCATATATTGTCAATGGGTTCATGGACCATTCAGAAATCTGATGGCAAGAGGGAAGAAGATGTTCTTAAAGTGTTGAGTGTGTGTCTTCAGGCTCCTTCCTGTGGTAGTGGGTATAGTTCTGTTCACCCTGATACAAGAAAGACATTGGAAAGAGTGCACAGAAGATTTTTCGAGGAAGCTGGCTGGACTTAAGGTCCTGAGTTATGGCCAGAGGTTGGACAGGCTGAGTTTATTCTTTGGAATGTTGGAGGGAGGCGTGTGTCTTTCCCCCAGGGAAGTGGCACTGAAAAAGGTTTAAGGTGAAAGGGGAAAGATTTAAAAGACACCAGAGGGGCACTTCCTCACTCAGAGGGTAGTGTGTGTATGGAATCAGCTGCCTGAGGAAGTGGTTGTGCCAGGTACAATAACATTTAAAAGACACCTAGTTAGAGTAAGTAGATGGGTAGGACAGATTTAGGGACCAAACTCCGGCAAATAGGACCTGCTTGGTGGGCACCATGGTCAACATGGGCAAGATGAGGCGAAAGGCCCAGTTCCATACAATAGGAGTCTATGACTCGAAGCCCTTGAGTTGTCACCCCACATAAACTCTTATGCACTCAATAACCACAAGAGATTCTGCAGATGCTGTAAATGCAGAGTCACACGCACAAAATGCTGGAGATAGGTCAGGCAGCCTCAATGGAGAAGCATAAAGAGTCAATGTTTCGGGCTGAGACCCTTAATCAGGACTGGAAAGAAGCCAGTGGGGGGAGGGGGAAGGAGAACAAGCTGGAAGGTGATAGGTGAAGCTGGGAGGGTGGTGGAGCAGAGATGAAGTGAGAAGCTGGGGGGTGATAAGTGGACGAGGTAAAGGGCTGAAGAAGAAGGAATCTGTTACGAGAGAAGAGTGGAATGTGAGGAAGTGAAGGAGGAGGGGGTCCCAGAGGGAGGTGATGGGCCGGTGAGGAGAAGAGGGTACAGAAGAGGTTTACCAGGATGTTAACACAAGGAAATCTGCAGATGCTGGAAATTCAAGCAACACACATCAAAGTTACTATTTCTCTCTAGGCTTCCTGTCCCATGAACCTCTCATATCCCTTTTGCCAATCAACTGTCCAGCTCTCCCCCTCCTGTCTTCTCCTATCATTTTGGATCTCCCCCTCCCCCCTCCACTTTCAAATCTCTTACTAGCTCTTCCTTCAGTTAGTCCTGAGGAAGGGTCTCGGCCTGAACCGTCTACTGTACCTCTTCCTAGAGATGCTGCCTGGCCTGCTGCGTTCACCAGCAACTTTGATGTGTGTTACCAGGATGTTGCCTGGATTAGAGCGTACGGGAGGTTGGACAAACATGGATTGTTTCCCTGCAGCAGGGGAGACTGTGGTGAGATCTGATAGAGAGGTGTAGATAGAGTAGACAGACAATATCTTTTCCCAAGGGTTGAAATGTCTAATACCAGAAGGCATGCATTGAAGGTGAGGGGGGTAATTTCAAAGGAGATGTGAGGGGCAAGTTTTTAACACAGAGAGTGGTGGTGCCTCGAATGTACTGCCTGGAGTGGCGGCAAAGCCAGATACACTAGGCACTTTTAAGAGACTTTTAGGTCAGCACACGAATGTGAGGAAGATGGAAGAAAATGGACAATGTGCAGGCCAAAGTTTAGTTCGGGTATTTGATTACTAATTTAATTGGTTTGGCACAACATTGACTGCTGAAGGGCCTGTTGTACTGTTCTACGTTCAGAGTGAAGGGCTACGAGTTATGCACTCTGTGAACTTTCCATGAGATCTCTGGATCTTCAGCTGGAATAAAGATGCTGGATTTTTAACAACGTAAGAGTTAGGAGCTGATCCCCCAACTCTGTTGCCATGGTACCTGGCCTTAAGCATGCATAAGCAGCAAAGGAAATTATTCATTTCCACGGATCCTGCCTGACCTGCTGAGTTCCTCCAGCATTTTGTGTGTGTTGTTCTGGATCTCACAGATCTGCAGATTTTCTCATGTTTACGATTTGCTGCTTCACTGCGAAGGCTCTTCGAGGGATGCCTGCCCTGAAGAAGTTTAAATTTTCTCTCCGATGGGAGTTCAGTGAGACCCTTTCTCATTTGCTCCCTGTCTGTGATTTCTGCTGCCTTTCGACTCTTCAACCCTGCACCCATCCAGCGTCACTACCACAGCTATATATCCTTCCTGGGCCTTCCTCTCCAGCCCTTTACCTTTCCCACCCAAATGGTTTCACCTATCACCTCCCAGCTATCCTCGTTCCCCTCCCCTCCCCTCCACCTTTTTATTCTGGCATCTTCCCCCTTCCTGAAGAAGGGTCTCAGCTCAAAACATTGACTGTTTTACTCAGTTCCGTAGTTGCTGCCTGACCTGCTGAGTTCCTCCAGCATTTTGTGTGTATTGCAAAGGAACTTAATGACATCATTTTAAGTCAGCTTCAAGTCTCAGATCTGAACTGATCCTATCTCCACGGAGGGGGAAATCACTGAGATTATTAGGTGGTTCAATAGACTGGAACAAATTGCAAATTGCACAGTATCAGACTGAATGTACAAGCGAAAGAAATCATATGCACGCCCATTCACAATTGGAAATCCTTTGCCATTCTGTTAATTGTTCTCACTGTTACAGCTTTTTATTTCGCCAGCAATTCCCTGGCTTTCTTTGTACTTGTTCCTGCTTCCCTTTGGCACATTCAGTAGATGAGAAACACAAGAGATTTCACAGATGCTGGAAATCCAGAGCAACACCCACAAAATGCTGGAGGAACTCAGCAGCTCAGGCAGCATCTATGAAAATGAATAAACAGTCGACAGGGCCTGAAATGTCGATTGTTTATTTCTCTCTGTAGGTGCTGCCTGCCTTGTTGAGTTCCTCCAGCATTCTGTGTGGTGTTACTCAAGATTTCCAGCATCTGCAGGATCTTGTGTCTATAAACTTATATCTTCAACTACTGCCTGACTTGCTGAGTTCTTCCACCATTGTGTGTGTGTGTGTGTGTGTGTGTGTGTGTGTGTGTGTGTGTGTGTGTGTGTGTATGTATGTATATGTGAGAGAGATGGCGCTTGTATACCATCTCTACCAGACCTGACTTTCTAGTAATCTCCTGGAAAACCTGGTCAGATTTGAAGGTGGAAGGAAACATGGGGAACTTGCTAACACCACACAGCGGGACTGAGCCCAGGTCACTAGCCACGTGAGGCACAGCTCCATCACCCGTTCTGTGTTCTGCGGAGAGCATTCTGACTGGTTGCAACACCGTCTGGTGTGCACAGGATCAGGAAAAACTGCAGAGGGTTGCAAACTCAGCCCTCTCCATCGTGGGCACTAGCCTCATTAGCATTGAGGACGCCGTTAAAATACAATGCCTCGAAAAGGCAGCAGTCATTATTAAGGATTGTCACCACCAGAAACTACCCTCTTCTAATTGCTTCCATCAAGGAGGAGGTCCAGGAGCCTGAAGACTCTCACTCAATATTTTAGGAATAGCTTCTTCCCCTCCACTATTAGATTTCTGAATGGATCACAAACTCATGAACACAACATCACCATTCCTCTTCCGCACTATATTTTTATTGCAGCTTGTAGTAGTTTTATGTCTTACGCTGCATTGCTGCTATAAAATAACAAATTTCACAACATATGTCAGTGATAATAAAACCTGATTCTGTTATGCCTGCAGCTGTATTCACTGTTTTTGCTCTCTTTTTGCATGACTTATCTTATATTTTAACATATAGAATAGGGTGCAAAAGTCTTAGGCGCACAGACACACACACACGCACGCACGCACACACACACATACACACACACACACACACATACACACACACGCACGCACATACACACATACACACACACGCACACACACACGCGCGCGCGCACGCACACACACACACGCACGCACACACACACACGCACGTACACACACACACACGCACACGCACGCACACACACACACGCACGCACATAGGATGCTTAAGACTTTTGCGCAGTACTTGAGTAATTTTATGTATTACACTGTACTGCTGCCACAAAACAATTCTTATGACGTATGTGAGTGATGATAATCCTGATTCTGATATAGGTCTGTATGGTGGGCTGAGAGTGGGAAGGGGGCAGGGAGAAGGGAATCAGGATTGGGAAAAGGGGAAGAGAGAGGGGAAGGAGAGGAAGGCACCAGAGAGACTGTGGTAAACCATATATATATGTTGTAACTGGGTTACCTGTCTGGACACGCCCTTCTGCTGACTGCTCCTGTGGCTCCTCCCACAGACCCCTGAATAAAGGCGATTGTGCCATTGCCCCTCCTCCTCAGTCCAGGGGCAGATACTCAGCATGATGGAGGTCACATTTTACTGCTAATAAAAGCCTTTCAGTATTTACTCTACTTCCAGTCTTTTGGAGTTATTGAAGGTGCTTCAGAGACATTCCTGTAATGATCAATAAACCAATTATTCAGAATTGAGTGACCTTGACTGGTGTCTCGTGGCTGGGAGGGTCTGCACCCGTGTCACCCAACACCCTGGCACTCCTTCTCTGCCGCCTGTCCCACACCCCTCCTACGGCACTCTACCCTCACCATTCCCAACATCCCTTGCTGCTACCAGATTTACAGACTTGCTCTCCACTCCACATTGACAATACAGTTCTGCGCAAAAGTCTTTTGCTCACTAGCTATAGATATGTGTGTCCAAGACTCTTGCACTGTATTGTACATCTTATTGTAATTACTGCTGTCTCAAAACAACTTTCACAATATAGTGCTGACGAAGGGTCTCGGCCCGAAACGTCGACTGTACCTCTTCCAATAGATGCTGCCTCCTCTGCTGCGTTCCACCAGCATTTTGTGTGTGTTGCTTGGATTTCCAGCATCTGCAGATTTGCTCGTGTTTGCGTTTCACAACGTACGTCAGTGATAATAGAGCCGATCCTGATTCTGATTTGCTACTGCGCCACCAGCTCTCACTACTTACACACAGACTGTCTGAGATATCCACTGATTCACTAACTGTGATTTCCATTGTAACGCCCGTCCTTTCTCCTTCACCAGGTTCATTTTGTCCATTGGTAAATGAAACAGAAGTTCTGGCGTAATGCCACTCACCACATCAATCACGTACATTATTCCTGAGCCATTGCTGTCATACCCAGCGGTTCCCAGCTTTGTTTATGACAAGTTTGTATGTTCTCCCCGTGACCACACAGGTTTTCTCTCTCTGTGCTCCGGCTTTCAAAGAAGTACGGGCTCGGTTAGTAAGTTGTGTTTTGGCACTGGCAGCATGGTGACACTTGTGGGCTGCCCCCAGCACAATGCTCGACTGTGTTGGCCGTTGACTCAAATGATGCAGTTCACTGTGTGTTCTGCTGTTTTGATGTACATGTGACAAATAAAAGCTAACCTTTCTTTCAAAAACAGTCCACGTTTTGAGCCAAGGCACTTCATTAGGGGTCATCAAGAGACAGACTTCAAAGAAATCTAAGACTTGAAGTTCAAGACTTCAAAGTAAATTTATTATCAGAGTACGTATATGTCACCATATACTACTCTGAGATTCATTTTTTTGTGGGCGTACTCAAGAAATTCATAATAGAATAATAACCATAATTGAATCAATGAAAGACCACACCAACTGGGTGTGAACCCATGTGCAAAAGAACACATTGTTCAAATACAAAAGAGGGGAAAAAATCATCATCATCATAATCATTATGTGCTGTTTCATATAATGTTCATCTGTCTTTAATCTGTTTATTTGTTTTCCTATCCATGACCATGATTGTTCTTAGCATTTTTTTCTCCAGAAGTGGTTTGCTCAATTCTTTACATTGATTAATTCACAAGATTCATTCACCATTGAGAACATCTACATGGAGCCATGTCACAGGAAAGCAGCATTCATCACCAGGGATCGTCACCACGCAGGCCATGCTCTCTTCTCACTGCTGCCATCAGGAAGATAGTACAGAAGCCTCAGGACTCTCACCACCAGCTTCAGGGGCAGTTATTACCCCTCAACCTTGAAACAGAGGGGATAAATTCTCTCAACTTCACTGACCTATACCCACAACCTATGGACTCACTTTCAAGGACTCTTCATCTCATGTTCCAATATTCATTGCTTTTTTTTTGGACTTGTTTAGTTTGTTGTCTTTTGCACGCTGGTTGTCCACACTGTTGGTGCGGTTTCATTGATTCTACTACGGTTATTGGATTTACTAAGTATGCACACAGGAAAATGGATCTCAGGGTTGAATATGGTGACATATATGTATTTCGATAATACATTTGCTTTGAACTTTGCCTCTATTTTACTCTGATGCTTGAGCTATTTACATGTCGGACAGCAAACTCACTCTTAAGCAACACACAAACATCTGGAGGGATGCAGCTGGCGGAACCAGGCAGCCAACATCTGAGGTTGAGACCCTTTTGAAGGATCTCAACCCAAGACTTCAACTGACCACTTCGCACCATAGATGCTGCCCGACCTGCTGTGTTCCTCAGATTTCCAGCGTCTGCAGTCTCTCTTGTCTCCAAACACATGCTTTCAAATCAGCAATAAATATTTGATGATCACTTCAGACCATCAACTGAATTCCACTGTATACAGAGCTTACTTTCTTACTGTCTGTTATGCCACTGGCATCTGGGGCAGCAGCAAAGGACCTCCATCTCTAACAGTGTTCAGGGCTTCTTTCGTCGTGTCAGTACCTCAGTTTTCACTACTGTCAGTCACGCAAGTTCCGGGTGGAGACGCAAGAATACCATCGTACTCAGACGTAGAAGGATTCTTCATTGCTGTTTCCATAACAGTTTTGTTCTACCAGTCAGGGTTGTTGCCTTGAGCTGAAACCCCGAACCTGGAGGACTGATAGACCACTCTTGGTCTGGCCTCTACCCTTTGGCCTGTTTGGCATGGGTGACCCTATGAAGGGCAAAAACATAAAGCCCTGACTCCAGCCAAAGTAGCTCTGCAGGTCAGCCAGGCATGCAAGCCTCCAGACCCAATCACAAGGTCGTGGTCCTCTTGGAGGGTATACGGAGCAGATCATTTTTAACTTGACCTCTTTTCCTTGTAGCCCATCTCATCTGATGACGGTACTTGACCAAAGAAGCGGTTACTTTGACAGCCTGACCCCGAGGGCTCTGCACACGCATAAGGACCATAAATTAGTCTATTTATTGAACTTTCATACATAGTTTATAATTAGCCCAATCCCAAACAGTGATTTAATTCACTTACTGAGGAGGGTCAATTTCTGGTGATTTGAACTGAATAACTTCTCTCATACAGAGGGAAGTTTATTTAGATTCGGGATATACCAAAAATAGACTGAATCCAAACCTCAGAGACTACATAAGTGAACTCAGGTGGTAAATTCTGCAATAAATACTGACAACTCAACGCAGAGTAGATGGGAAAAATCAACATATTGAATGCACGCAACCTAAGGACTCTGTGCGTGTTTGTGTTAATGTAAGAATATTACAACAGGAATATTTGGGAGTGGGGGGGGAGTCAAATAATATCTCAGGATGGAGACAGGAATGATGTCATTTGCAGTGGGAATGGTAGAAATTACACTTAATGGTTATTTAAGTTTGTTTAGAGATATAATTCCCAAAGGGATGCTGTCAAATCTCTCTCATTACTCAAAGCGTCTGGCTTGCTTGCCTTGACCACAGAGTTAATATTAAGGTGTAGGTTAGAAACCAGCTGGATCTCCTGACTGCATTTGCTGTTCTAGAGCAAGAGTGAGGTAATCAGGTGGTCTGCTGTGATGCATTGTGAGGAGGAGGGACAGAAGTATGTACTTGCAATTGTTTATGTGTTCAGGGCTTGGCTTCCACCATCGAGGAGGGCGGTCAGAAACAAAACGGACGTATTTTCAGAGAATACACGATGAGAAGAAGAGACACTCAAGCTGATGTTTGCATTTTCAATTTTTATTAACTCTTTGTTCAAATTTTCCAAATTTCAATACTTATTGGTGCACCACAGGGAACATCCTATCCGGATGCGTGATGGCTTTCGTACGGCAACTGCTCTGCCCTACACTGCAAGAAATTACACAGAGTCACGGACACAGCTGAGCACATCACAGACAACAGCCTCCCCTCCATAGACACTGTCTTGGTAAAGCAGCCAACATAATCAAAGACAACTGTTGTGTATTTAATATTTGAGTAATCTTGTATATATATTCTGGGCAGACGGGTGAAGATACATCTCAATCAAAGGAGGTGTAAGGCACTCCTTCCCTTTGCTAGCCTTTGGGCAAGATGTAGCACCCGCTTAGCACCACCCCACGCCCCAATTAGGGTCACATGAAGCCCTGGGAGCAGATGGTGGGTGGTTGTATGAGCAGCTGGTGCACATCACAAGTCCTGGTTACGCGACCACTGATGTCAGGCAGACAATCTCTGAAGAGTATTGATAATGGCTGGGGTCACCCGTCTTGTAAAGACACTGCCCAGAAGAAGGCAATGGCAAACCACTTTTTGTGAGAAAGATTTACCAGGAACAGTCATAGTCATGGAAAGGCCGTGATGACCTACGTCATATGATGATGATGATGATGTATATATAAAATCGATTGATTCAGCAATTTTGCTCATTAAAATAGTTCATTACAGATTATATGTATAACTATGTGAATTTGCATACATCATGATGTAACCACACGATACGTGAACACCTCACTTGAAATGAAGAACAAATTTACAGCTTGCATCTCTCACCTCTCTTATTTCCCTTTGAATTGGTTTCATGTTTTGAAGTTACAAAATTTAACAGCGCCACTCACCCCGGGCATTATCTCTCCTCTTCTGAATGGGGAGAAGATACAAATGCCTGAAAGCATGTACTACCAGGCTCAAAAACTGAATGGGTTCCTTCGACAATACTGTGCAAATGCCCTGGACACATAGATCTAGCTAGGGTGCCTAAGACTTTTGCCAGTACTGTGGTAATTTTATGTATTGCACTGTACTGCTGCCACGAAAAAACAAATTTCATGACATATGTGAATGATGATAAACCTGATTCTGATCTGGGTCTCTATTGTGGACTGAGAGTGGGAAGGAGGCAGGGAGAGGGGAATCATGGTTGGGAAAAGGGGGAGGGAGAGGGGAAGGAGTGGGAAGCACCAGAGAGACATTCTGTAATGATCAATAAACCTATTGTTTGGAATCAAGTGACCTTGGCTGGTGTCTCAGGACTGGGTGTGTCTGAATTGCCCCTCTGCCCCTGATACTTCTCTACCATATGATAGCATAGCAGGGTGGTTAGCGCGGTGCTTTACAGTGCCAGCTGTGAGACTGGAGTTCAATTCCTGCTGCTGGCTGCAAAGGAGTCCCTACGTTTCCCTGTGACTGGGTGGCTTTCCTCAAGGTGCTCCAGTTTCCTCCCACGTTACAAACATGAATGGGTTAGGGTTAGTGAGCTGTGGGCATGCTACGTTGGTGCCAGAAGCATGGCGACGTTGGTGGGCTACACCCAGCACAATCCTCGCTGGCTCGATTTGATGCAAACGACGCATGTCACGGTACGTTTCAATGTACATGTGACAAATAAAGCTAATCTTTAATCTTCAAAATGTGAAGATTCACCTCAAGACTATTATCCCACCGTGTCAAACCCACAGACTGAGGGGATTGGGCCAACAAACGATCTGCTGGAAGAGCTCAGTGGGCCAGGTAGCATCTGTGTGGGTGGAGAGCAAATGTTGATGTTTGAGACTGAAACCCTGCTTTAGGGTGTGGGATATGAAACTGAGACCAAAGGGGTAAAGAGTCCCACCAGTACAGTCACTGCGCTAAAGAAAATGATGTTTCCACCATGCCTCAGCTGAGATTAAAGATTAGCTTTACTTGTTACATGTACAGTACATTGAAACATCAAATGATACAGTAAAATGCTTCTTCTCCAGCCCTTTACCTTTCCCACCCACTTGGCTTCACCTATTGCCTCCTTCCCCTCCCCCACCTTTTTATTATGATGCCTTCCCCCTTCCATTTCAGTGCCAAAGAAGGGTCTTGACCCAAAACGTCGACTACCTATTCGTTTCCACAGATACTGCCTGACCTGCTGAGTTCCTCCAGCATTCTGTGTGTGTAGCTTTCGATTTCCAGTGTCTGCGGACTTTCTCGTGTTTATACAGAGCAATGCTTTGCTTGTGTCAAAGGATGTGCCGGCAGCAGCTCGCAAGAGTCTCCATGCTTCCAGCGCCAACATTGCGTGCCCACAACTCACCAACCGCGCATCTCTGGAACGTGAGAGAAACCCTGAGTTCTTTGTCTAGCTCATTGGTGCTAAATTGGTTATGGTGTCCCTCCTACTTACCCCGTTCATAGCAGACAGACTGATCAGGCACAGTGGCAGAGCAATTAGCCTGACACCAGCGACCCGGGCTCAATTTCATCAGGAGTTTGAGGAGATTTGGTTTGTCACCTGAAACACTTGAAAACTTCAACAGTTGTACCGCAGAGAGCATTCTGATTGTCTGCATCACCGTCCGGTATGGGGGGTGGCGTGTGGGGCTACTGCACAGGATTGAAGGTAAACTACAGAAAGTTGTAAAGTTAGTCAGCTCCATCGTGGGTACTAGCCTCCTCAGTATCCAAGACAGATTCAAGGAGTGGTGCCTCAGAAATGTGGCATTAAGGACCCCCCATCACTCAGGACATGCCCTCTTCTCTTTGCTGCTGTCAGGGAGGAGGTACAGAAGCCTGAAGACACACACTCAGTGATTCAGGAACAGCTTCTTCCCCTCTGCCATCCGATCTCTGAATGGACACTGAACTCATGAACACTATGGCACTATTTTTCTTTTGTTTTTGCACTACTTATTTAATTTAACTATTTAATATACATATATATATACTTATTGTAATTCAATTTTTTAATCTATTAATTGTATTGTACTGCTGCTGCAAAGTTAACAAATTTCATGACATTTGTCAGTGATATTAAACCTGATTCTGAATCTGATTCTGCCAGTGTCTGCAAGGAGTTTGTACGTTCTCCCCATGATCATGTGGGTTTCCTCCCACAGTCCAAAGACATACAGGTTAGAGTGGTCGGTTGTGGGTATGCTATGTTGGCAACACTAACGAGCTGCCCCCAGCACATCCTCAGAAAGCGTTAGTTTTTGCTGCAAACAATACATTTCACGGTATGTTTTGCTGTTTCAACATATACTGTATGTGACAAATAAAGACAATCTTTAATTTCTTACATCTCTTTCCCTCAGCCTATGGTCCAATGCTAAGCAATGTCTTTTGAACAACTTAGCTTCTGCTTTGACATCTGTTGCTGAGTGAGCTAATTTCAGTTCAGGGAAGGGAAAGGAAGTTGCATCCAGTAAATGAGGAGGTCCAAACGATTCCCCTGCCCCCCATCAAAGTTTTCTGTCCATTCTCAGAGAATGGCACTTTGTGTGTCATCTCCAATCAGTTATTACAGTCACTCCTAATTACCTCCTATTTTTCATACCTTGGCTATTTTCTGTGTTAGATTGCATTAACTTTCAACTGCTATTACAGCTCAGAGAGTTAAGGAATTCAGAGTTTAGTTCTGGCACCGTCTAGAAGGAGTTGGTACGTCTCCCCCGTGAACCGCATGGGTTTCCTCCAGGTGCTCCGGTTTCCTCCCACAATCCAAAGGCATACCGGTTGGTAGATCACTGGATCATTGGAAATTGTCCTGTGATTAGGTTCGGGTTAAACAGGTGGGTTGCGGTCGGTGGTGTGCCTCGCTGGGCCAGAAGGGCCTGTTTCACAGTGTAGTCCTAAATAAATAAATAATGTTGTGGGAATACAGCAATTTTATTTCTATTCCTTTACGTGGTTTCCCAATTCCAAATTGTTTTTGGACGAGGGTGTCTTGTTTAAGGACAATTGTGAAAAATAACCCTAAGCACAAAAGAGTCTGCAGATGCTGGAAACCCAGAGCGATGCACACACAACACTGGGGAAACTCAGCAGGTCAGGCAGCATCTATGGAGGCGAATAAAGAGTTGACGTTTCAGCCTGAGACCCTTCACCAGGACTGGGTAAAGATAACCCAGTGTGACTCAACCAGGAAGAAAAGAAGGGAAAAAGATTAAATTGAATGGGAGAACAAAAATGGTGACATAATCATTGGTATGGTTACATCATATTTGTATCCAGCAGTAAAAATCTTTGCTTTATCAAAACAAATCAGAGAAGGAAGAGAGAAAACAATTTGTATTTCTTTGGCAAAGTCCTGCTGCACGAAACCAAACAGAACAGCGAAAACATCTTGAGGCATTCTGAGTCATTGTGATTTGTCCTTTTGAACCAATCATTGTAAATAGAATTCTGCCCTCTGTCGGGAGAGCACTTATGAAAGGTTACCAAAGAAATAACCGTCTCAAATAAAAACATGACGTACAGGAAATACTTCAGTAAAATAAATCTGAGGCGTATATAATAATATACTATTTAAAACTAATATGAGAACATTGAAGGATCTGTGTTTGTGGCAAGGACTTAGCAGAGAGGTGCAGGAGTAGGCCATTCAGCCCTTCGAGCCAGCACCGCCATTCAGCCCTTCGAGCCAGCACCACCATTCATTGTGATCATGGCTGATCATCCACAATCAGTACCCTTTTCCTGCCTTCTCCCCATATCCCTTCACTCCACTATCTTTAAGAGCTCTATCTAACTCTTTCTTGAAAGAATCGGAGAATTGGCCTCCCCCTTCTGAGGCAGAGAATTCCACAGAACCACAACCCTCAGTGTGAAAAAGTTTTTCCTCAACTCCATTCTAAATTGTCTACCCCTTATTCCTAAACTGTGACCTCTGGTTCTGGACTCCTCCAACATTGGGGACATGTTTCCTGCCTCTAGCGTGTCCAATCCCTTAATAATCTTATATGTTTCAATCAGATCCCCTCTCATCCTTCTAAATTCCAGTATATACAACCCCAGTCACTCCAATCTTTCAACATATGACAGTCACACCATCCCGGGAACTAACCTCGTGAACCTACACTGCACTCCCTCAATAGCTAGAATGTCCTTCCTCAAATCTGGAGACCAAAACTGTTCACAATACTCCAGGTGTGGTCTCACCAGGGCCCTGTACAGCTGCAGAAGGACCTCTTTGCTCCTATACTCAACTCCCCTTGTTATGAAGGCCAACATACCATTAGCTTTCTTCACTGCCTGCTGTACCTGCATGCTTACTTTCAGTGACTGATGAACAAGGACACCTAGGTCTCGTTGTACTTCCCCTTTTCCTAACTTGACACCATTCAGATAGTAATCTGCCTTCCTGTTCTTGTCACCAAAGTGGATAACCTCACATTTATCCACATTAAACTGCATCTGCCCACTCACTCAGAATGAAAGGGAAACAGTAAGGACAAGATACCACACATCACTGATGTAAACTGGTGGGTTACCGTTGGATTAGAAACGACACAGGTCACAATGCAAAGATTATCTTGCCCTTTATCATGACCATGTGAAACAGGAAAAAGATAAATCCAGGCAAATACAAGTAAATTGTTGTGTATTTTATATATCAGTGGTATCTGAGTAATATTGTTTCACTAGGCATTCGTGTTCTTACTTACTGCTCATTTTGCTGCTGGCATTTAGGGCAGCAATGAAGGTCGTTCATTGTTGTCTGAATCAAAGGATTCTTCATTGCTGTTTTTGTAACAATTGTTTTTTGACTAATCAGGGTTGTTTGCCCTGAGCTGAACCCCCAAACCTGGAGGACCAGTGGACCACTCTGAGTCTGGCCTCTACCCTTTGACCTATTGGCAAGGGTGACCCTATCACAAGCCAAAGCATAAAGCCCTGACTCCAGCCAGCATAGCTCCTCCAAACCACAACAAGGTTGTGGTCCTCTTGCAGGTTAAATGATTCATTACAGGTTATATGTGTAAATATGTAAATTCAAAGATTCAAAGTACATTTAATATTAAAGTGTGTATGCAGCATTCAAACCTGAATTTCGTATTCATCGAGACAGCCACGAAAGAAAGGCATACCGTGGAGCCAACCAGTTCAAAGGAGAACTTCAAATCCCCCCCATGTGCAAATGGCAAAAAAAAGAGCAAAGACACAGACTATAAAACACAAAATCAAAAGGCATGTTTCAGTTCAGCTCAGTTTTCGTTATTGCAGGCTGCCCAGTTCAAAAGTAGCAACGAAAAGCGGAGTGACCGGAATGAGAACACACCGTAAACATAAACATAAATGTTGCATACGTCATCACGCTACTGCCTGATACGTGAGCGCCTCGTTTAGAGTAAACACGAAGTTGGTCTCACATGTTGGACTCTTGTGCCTTCCTTGAAGTAGTCAGGATCATTTCTGTATCCGGTGCTCCTGGTGCAGTCCCCTCTAGCCCGGTCAGACCCAGCGTAAACTGGGGATCGCTTTGACAAGCAGCTTCACTCTGTCCATACCACAGTGGTGTAGTGGTCAGCGCAGCACTTTACAGTACAGGTGACCCAGGTTCATTTCCTGCCACTGCCTGTAAGGAATTTGAATGTTCTCCCTGTGACCGCATGGGTTTCCTCTGGGTGCTCCAGCTTCTTCCCACGGTACAAAGACGTACTAGTCGATGGGTTAGTTGGTCATTATAAATTGCCCTGGAATTAGGCTAGGATTAAATTGGGAAATTGCTGGGTGGGGCCTATTCCGCGCTGTATCTCAATAAAAAATAAATTTAAAACGGAAGTATTTCCCAATGCCCACTCATTTTAACTCCCATTCCAACATGGCCTCTCTTACTCCACAATGAAACCACTCTCAGGTTGGAGGAGCGACACCTCATATTCCACCTGGGCAGCCTCCAACCTGATGGCATGGACATCAATCTCTCTAATTTCCAGTAACTCCCTGTAACCCCCCCCCCCCCACCAAACCTTCTCTCTTTTTCCATTCGACACTCCTCTTACCCCTTCACTTTGCCTCACCTCTGCATATCATCTCTTTGGTGCCCTTCCTCCTTCCATTTCTCCCATGGTCCACTCTCCATTCCAGTCAGATTTCTTCTTCTTCTCGAGCCGTTTACATCTTCCAACTAACACCTCCCTGCTTCTCACTTCATTCACCCTACCCCTCCCACCCACTTTCTCCCTCCCCTGGTTTTGCTTATCACCTGCTACTTGTACTCCTTCACCCTCCTCCACCTTCTTATTCTGGTTTTCTTCCCCCCGCCCCCCACCAACACCTTTCCAAAGCTGATGAACGATCGCGTCCCAAAACACTGACTGTTTAACTGCTCATTCATTTCCATAGATGCTGCCCGATCTGCAGAGTTCCTCCAGCACTTTGTGTGTGTTGCTCTTGATTTCCAGCATCTTCAGGGCCTCTTATGTTTAAAATAAAAGGAAAGTTTATTTTTAGACTGAGTAATTCTTGCTCTCTGTACCACGGAGCGAGAGACCAGTAAGCTGAAATGAACTCTGGGATTGTTTCTCACCTAATTCAATCTCCAATCAATTAATAAAGAAACTCCTAATCACCTCCCATTTTTCATGTTAGAACATGTCTATTTTAGGCAGTTCAGATTCTGCAGATGACAGAAATTTTGAGCAATATACTGGAGGAAATTATCAGGTTGGGCAGCGTCTATGGAGGGGAATAAACAGTTGACGATTTGGACAGCTATTGCAAGTCCTACTTAATGGAGCGGCCCTTCCCTGAATCGCTCTTGGCCTCGCTCTCCGTGGTAACACATAGCATGTGCTAACAGTTCTGAAATGCACCGACCCAAACCATAACGACAAATTGGCTGTGAATGGTTCTGATTTTACCCGTGCTCACTGGGAAGATTACTTAACAAACCTCTTCGAATATCGGGGTATGCTCGACCCATGGAGTTCCTACAGCAGATTGTCTGTTGAACAACAGAACACACACAAAACGCTGGAGGAACTCAGCAGGTCAGGCAGCTTCTATTGGAGAGGAATAGACTGTTAATGTTTCAGGGGAGGAAGGAGTACAAGATGGCAGGTGATAAGTGACACCAGGTGAGGGTTAAGGTGGGTGGGGGAGGGCAGGATGAAGTAAGAAGCTGAGAGGGGATAGTTGGAAGAGGTAAAAGGGCTGAAGAAGATGAAATCAGATCGGAGAAGGAAGAAAAGGAAGAAGGGAATTTTCTGTGTTAGATCATATAAGCATCAACTATAGTACAACTACTAGAACATTTACTGAGCAATTACATGTATATAGGTGATTATATAAAACACAAGCAAACATAGCAAACAAGCAGTTCTGGTCACCTTCCTGCGGGAAAGATGTAAATAAGATTGAAAGAGTACAGAGAAAATTTACAAAGAAGTTGCTGGGTCTGGAGGACCTGAGTTATAAGGAAAGATTGAATAAGTTAGGACTTTATTCTTTGGAACATAAAAGGCTGAGAGGAGATTTGATAGAGGTATACAAAATTATGAGGGGCAGAGATAGGGTAAATGAAGGCAGGGTTTTTCCACTGAGGTTGGGTGGGACTAAAACTAGAGGTCATGGGTTAAGAATGAGAGGTGAAATATTTAAGGAAAGCATGAGAGGAAACTTCTTCACTCAGAGGATCATGAGAGTGTGGAATGAGCTGCCAGCACAAGTGGTGCATGCAAGTTTGATTTCAAAGTTTAAGGGAAGTTTGGATAGGTACATGGATGATAGGGGTATGGTCCCAGTGCAGGTCGATGGGAGTACACAGTTTAAGTGGTTTCAGCACGGACTAGATGGGCTGAAAGGCCTGCTTCTGTGCAGTACTTTTCTATGACTCCACGACTCAATGACGCAGGATCATCATTGCCATTCCCAGTCATGTGGTCCCAAGAGTTCCAGGAATGTGTGTTGAAGCAACTGCCAGGCTGGACCTTTGAATATACTGATTTTCAAGACTTAATAGTTGTTTTGAGGAATAAAGATCTGTTTAACCCTTTCATCCTAACAAGCTGCATCACTGCAACGTACGGAAACTGCACTGTGGTGGACAGGAAGGATCTGCAGCAGGTAGTCAGAGCTGTCCAGCGCATCACTGGCACCAGCCTACTCGCCATCAAGTACACACGAGGTATATACAGAAAGGTGCCAGTAAAAGGCCAACGATATCAGGAAGGATCCTACCCACCCACTCATGGACTGTTTTCCCCACTCACATCAGGGAGAAGGCCACATGGCATCTATGCCAGGATTACCAGACTCAAAAACAGTTACTTTCCCCAAGCAGTAAGGCTGATCAACACCTCCACCCACTAACCCACCCCTCCACACCCCCAACCGGCACTACTTTATCATTTCCAGTCAGTCACCTTATGTACAGACACTCCTGTGCCTAGCGTCACTTTATGTGCGTATAATCAATGCATATAAACTACCTTATGTATGTATATTTATTATGTTTTTTGTTATTGTGTTCTTTATCTTATCATCATACTTAGTGCTGCTTCAGATCCGGAGTAACAATTATTACATTCTTCTTTACACTTCTGTACTGGAAATGACGTTAAACAATCTTGAATCTGATGGATGTGTCTGAGTACACTGAACTAACACAGTTACACTCATAGATATGATCATTATGACTAATTTAGCAATCAAATTCTTCTTCCTTCCCCTCTCTCTGCTGTCTTCTTCTCACTTCTGCCCCCTTTCCTTTCCAGTCCCGAAGAAGGGTCTCACCTCGAAATGTCCACTGTTTATTCCTCTCCATAGATGCTGCCTGACCTGCTCAGCTCCTTCAGCATTTAGTCTGTTGCTCTGGATCTGCAGAATCTCTTGCATTTATTCAAATTCTATACCATTTACCTTATGATTAGACTATTTTTTCCCCAGAGAAGCTTATCTATTATACCAGGTCTCTATAAATTAAATGAACACTTCAGAATTGGTCTATAAAAGTCTACGAAACTTCTGATTTGAATAAGAGTCATAAGCCTTCTATTCAAGGGGACCTACTGGCACAAAAAAACGAGTAATCACTTTAAACTGCTTCACCGTGAACTATAGTGTGAACACAAAACCCTGTAAATGCTTTTCCTCTGCATTTTGCGCTCTGTATATATGTGTGTATTGTGCAAGCCTCCAGCGTAGTGAAACATGATTACAGCACCAAGGACTCAAGTTCTATTTGCACTGCTGTCTGTACGTCCTTCCCGTGACCATGTGGCTTTCCTCTGGGTTTCTCCCCGTGTTCCGAAGGTGTACGGATTAGCAGGTCACTTGATCACGTGGGTGTAACTGAACGGTGCGAACCCCCGGGCCGGAAGGGACTCTTACTGTGCTGTATCTCTAAAGTAAATAAAAGTTATATATTACTGCCTCACTTCCTGTAAATCTTTGATTAAAAACTAAAAATGAGCTCACTTGAACTTCCAAAAGTTGGTTTCTCTGGCGTGGGAAATGATTACAATAGCTTTCGGGTTGAAACATGCAGCTTCGTGATTCTGTCCAGGCAGCTCGGGAAGGAAGGCGTACTTGCCAACTGGCAGAGTTATTCAAAGACAATTTCAGTCTCTCGTTGCTACAATCGGAAATTCCCACCTGCTTCGAAAGGGCAACAATTATACCAGTGCCCAAGAAGAGGACTGTGAGCTGCCTTCATGACTGTGGTCCAGAAGCACTCACATCTACTGTGAGGAAAAGCTCAAGAGGTTGGTCATGGCTAAAATCAACTCCTGTCCCAGCAAGGACTGGGAACTTCTACAATTTGCCTGTCGCCACGATAGATCTACAGCAGACGCAATCTTACTCTCTTCACATGGCCTTGAATCACCTTACAAGTACCCATGTCAGGATGCTGTTTATCGACTACAGCTCAGCGTTTAACACTATCATTCCTACAATTCTGATTTCTGAATGGACATTGAACCCATGAACACCATCTCACAACCTTTTTTTTTAACCCTGTTTTTTTGCATTACTTCTTTATATATATATATATATATATATATATATCCTGCAGTTCACAGTTTTCTTTTCCTCTCCATTATCAAGTATTTCATTGTACTGCCGTCGCAAAGTTAACAAATTTCTGATTCTGATTGTGCCAGTGACGTGGTTGCCACGTTGAACAGCACACTCTGTGCGATGCTCCTTTGGAGCCTGGCCAGGAGAAATTAGTCCCTGTGGTTGGAGACCGTGCATGCCACTGGGTGTTTTGTGGGTTTCTTTCCTCTGCAGCAGAGAGACTTAAAGATTAGCTTTATTTGTTACTGGTACTGTACATCAAAACACACGGTGAAATGCTTCATTTCTGCCAACAATAAACACAGGCTGAAGATGCGCAGGGGGGGCAGCCTCCAGTGCCAGCGTAGCATGCCCACAACTTAGTAACCCTAACCCGTACCTCTGTGAAGCCAGAACACCTGGAGTGAACACACATGGTCAGAGTCAGAATCAGGTTTAATATCACTGGCATATGTCATGAAATTTGTTGTTATGTGGCAGCAGTACATTGTAATATATAATAATAAAAATGGTGCATTACAGTAAGTACATATATAAAAAAGTTAAATTAAGTATATTGTGCAATAAGAGAAAAAAAATAGTGAGGTAATGTTCATGGGTTCATTGGCTGTTCAGAAATCTGATGGTAGAGGGGAAGAAGTTATTCCTGAATCATTGAGTGTGTGCCTTCAGACTCCTGTACCTCTTCCCCAATGTTAGCAATGACAAAGAGGGCATCACCTGGGTGACGGGGGTCCTTAATGATGGATGCCGACCATTTGAGGCATCGCTCCTTGAAGATGTCCTGGATGCTGGGGAGGCTAGTGCCCATGATGGAGCTGACTGAGTTCACTGAGGTCATGGGGAGAACGTACAAACTTCTTATAGGCAGCATGGGAATTGATCCTGGACTGCTGGCCTAGTAAAGCATTCCGCTAACCTGCCACCCCAATTTATCTTCATTTAGCATCATTTGGATTTCAACCAGAGAATCAAAGGAGAATAACGATGGGTGCAACTATTTGTTGCACTTCATTAGGAGCTTGAGGAGACCACCTACTCCATCAGTAAACGAGGGTCTTGTTCACTTCTTAGCTGATCGTATATCCCACAATTCTCTTAATGCTTATAGATCTCAACAATCAAGCACCTATTGATACTGGAGCTGGAGAGAGCAAGTGTAGACACCACTCTCTGGGAAGAGATCCTACCTCTTCAGGTCTTTATGGGATTACTACCATCTTGGACTTTGTAACCAGCAAACTTCAGATAGTCAGGATGCACAACTGTTCCTCCCTCCCTATCATCCTCAACACAGATGCCCCCTGGGCTGTGTGCTGAGCCCATCACTGCCGACTCTGGTCACACGTGACTGCATGGCCATACTCCCGAGTAATCCCATTGTCAAGTTTGCCGGTGACACAACTGCGGTGGAGCTTATCACCAATAACGATGAGACTGCCTACAGAGAGGAGGTGGAAGAGCTTGAGGCCTGTTGCCTTAAGGTCAACAAGACCAAGGAGATAGTGATCAACTTCAGGAGAATTCATACCCCCTTTATATTGGCGACACAGCAGTTTGAAATGTTTGGAAGTGCACAATGGTTCCAGAACACGTCCTACACAATCCAGAAAGACCACAATGCCTCTACTTTCCGAGGAGGCTGAAGACAGCTGGACAATGCACACCCATGCTTCTGCAGTTGCGCAGTAGAGAGCATCCTAGCAAGCTGCATCACTGCATGGTGCGGAAACTGCACTGCGGCAGACAGGAAGGCTCTACAACAGGTAGTCAAACTGCCCAGTGCATCACTGGCAACAGCCTACCCACCATCAAGAACATAGATACAGAAAGGTGCCCGAAAAAAGGCCAGTAACGTCATGAAGTGTCACCTAGAATCATTTTAATATACATACAATCAATCTATATTTGTTTATTAAGGTAAAGATGAAGGCATCCGTTAGTCTTGCGAGACCATGGATCTGCGCCAGGACGCAGGCCTGGGCAAGGTTGTATGGAAGACCAGCAGTTGCCCATGCTGCAAGTCTCCCCTCTCCACGACACCAATGTCGTCCAAGGGAAGGGCATTAGGACCCATACAGCTTGGCACCAGTATCGTCGCAGAGCAATGCGTGATTAAGTGCCTTGCTCAAGGACACAACACATGTTGCCTCGGCTGGGGCTCGAACTCACAACCTTCAGATCGCTAGTCCAATGCCTTAACCACTTGGCCACGTGCCCACACATTTGTTTATTATTGTGTCATTTATCTTATTGTGTTTGTTGTGCTTCTCAAATCTGGAGTAACAATTATTTCATTCCCCTTTCCACTTCTGTCCTGGAAATTACATTAAACAATTTCGATCTATCCAGCCATAATTCTGCATGGATTCCAGAATGCTGTCTGAACTAGAGGGCATGTCTTACAAGGTTAAGCTGTGTGAGCCAGGGCTTTCCTCTTTGGAGCAAAGAAGGATGAGAAGTGACTTGATAGAGGTGTTCAAGATGATGAGGGGCATAGATTGAGTCGATATCCAGACATTTTCCCAGGACAGAAATGGTTAATATGAGGGGGTCTAATTTTAAGGTGACTGGGGGGGAAGTATCGGTGGGATGTCAGAGATAAGTTTTTTTTTACAGAGAGTTGTGGGTATGTGGTATGTGCTGCCAGGAGAGGCAGATACATGAGGAACATAAGAAATAGGAGCAGAAGTAGGCCATCGGGCCTGTCGAGCCTGCTCCACCATTCAATAAGATATAAGATCATGGCTGATCTGGCCATGGACTCATCTCCACCCACCTACCTTTTCCCCATATCTCTTAATTCCCTTACTGTGCAAAAATCTATTCAACCTTGTCTTAAATATACTTACTGAGGACATGTCCTCTTATTATGATGACCATCAGAGAGGAGGTACAGGAGCCTGAAGACATACACTCAAACCACTCCACCATCAGATTTCTGGATGGACAATGAGTGCATGAACATTACCTCAGTATTTTTGCTCTCTTTTTGCGCTACTTTTTAAAATATATATTTCTTACCGTAATTTATAGTTTTTTTTATGTATTGCTCTGTACTGCTGCAAAAAAAATCAACAAATTTCAGGACACAGGTCAGTGATAATAAACCTGATTCTGATTCTGAAAAATGTCAGAGGAAAGGTTGGATTGATCTTAGAGCAGGCTAAAAGGTCAGCATAGCGTTATGGGCCAAAGGGCCTGTGTATGCTGTACTCTTCTACTGTATGTTCCGTGTTGAGTGCTGCTTCAATATTAGAAACTCTCCTCCCCAAAAAAAGCGTTAAGTATTTACATTATTCCCTAACATTCTGGCTTTTTTTAGAACAAAAGGCAGCCTGTGCTTTCTCGATCTCCTTTCTGCAGCTGAAAATCAGGAAAGGAAAACGTACCTTCCTCATACCAGCCTCCCATCCATCTGTCAGAAGCAGTTAGATGACTGGTGAAATGAGGCCAGACGCCCCCCCGAACAGAAGAAGTGCCCACACCCTGAAATGATAATTATTGTCAAACACAAAGGGGTGGTGTGCCCAAACAGAGCTGCAATCCAAAAATTAATTGTGCTCCAAATTTCCTTTCTGACTTCAGAATGAGCCAATTACTCACTTTCTTATAAAAAGTTTGGAATGTGAGCAGTAAACTGTTTTAAAAATGTTGCCATCTGATTGATTAACCGGCTGCCACACAAAGCAGTACTGTGCTTTTGCAGAATACTGTATAATGGCTACAGTGTAGAATCACTAAACCTTGCACCAAAATATATGGGTTCATAAATTAATTAAAACACTGACTTTTGGTCTATATTTCAATCATTTTTAAAACCCTACTCCCCCCTCTCCTTCCCAAACACACAGGACCTGTGCGTTATACACTGGACCCTCTATTCCAAACTACAGAAAAGAAGCTCATCAGGGACTGATGTGAAACAAATAAAATGTGAGGTGACTCTCAGATGGTGAGACCTCTTGGACAGCAATGTCCTCTTTTCGAAAAATTACGGTTTCTAACATTCCTGGTGCAAATTTCAAGTCCTAAAATTTGAAAGATGGAAAGATCTTTAAAATTGACTCTAGATCAAGGTCTCTTTGGGGGCTTTTGCTATTGCTTACATGGTGGGGGGGGGGATTCTGCTGCTGGTTATACATGGGAGGAGGAAGGGGGGCTTTGGGGTTCTGATATTGCTATCATTCATTCTTTGGGGTTCCTTGTTTCATGGATGGCTGCAAAGAGTAAGAATTCCAGGTTGTATACTGTACGCATTCCCTGATACTAAATTGAGCCATGTGAAGATTAGGTCTATTTATCACACATACACTCATTGGCCACTTTATTAAATACCTCCCGAACCTAATAAAGTGGCTCAGGGTATAAGTTCCTGGTCTTCTACTACTGTAGTCCATCCACTTAAAGATTCGACATGTTGTGCATTCAGAGATGCTCTTCTGCACACCGCTGTTACTGTCAGCTTGAACCAGTCTGGCCATTCTGTTCTGACCTGTCTCATTGACAAGACGTTTTCACCCACAGAACTGCAGCTCATTGGATGTATTTTTTTTCTTGCACCATTCTCTGTGAACTCTAGAAACTGTTGTGGGTGAAAATCCCAGGAGATCAGCAGTTTCTGAGATACTCAAACCACCCCATCTGGCACCAACAATCATTCCATGGTCAAAGTCACTTAGATCACATTTCTTAACCATTCTCATGTTAGGTCTGAACAACTGCTGAATGTCTTCACCATGCCTGCATGCTTTTATGCACGTGATTGGCTGATTAGATATTTGCATCAATGACCTTGTGTACTGGTGTACCTACTAAAGAGGCCACTGAGTGTGCATTGAAACATCAAAACATACAGTGAAATGCATTGCTTGCATCAACACAGTTTGAAGATGTGTTGGGGGCAGCCTACAAGTGTCACCACGCTATTCCTCTCAACTCTATTCTCCTGCCTTCTCCCATAAAACTTGACTCCCATACTAATTAAGAACATACCAACCTCAGCTTTAAATATACCCAATGACTTGGCCTCGACAGCCACCTGTGACAATGAATTCCACGGGGTCACCACTTTCTGGCTAAAGAAATTCCTCCTTATCTCCATTCTAAATGGACGTCCCTCTATTCTGAGGCTGTGCCCTCTGGTCCTAGACTCCTCCACTATAGGAAACATCCTCTCCTATAAGTCCACTTTATCTAGTACATTCAATATTTTATGACTTTTAATGAGATACCCCACCCTCATTCTTTTAAACTCCAGTGAGTACAGGCCCAGAAGCATGGAATGCTCCTCATATGTTAACTGTTTCATTCCCAGAATCGTTCGCATGAACCTCCTCTGGTATTTATTTCCTTATTGCCCTTAGTCTTGTGAGACCATGGATCTGTGCCTGGAAAGTCTTCACTCTCCAGGGCGCAGGCCTGGGCAAGGTTGTATGGAAGACCAGCAGTTGCCCATGCTGCAAGTCTCCCCTCTCCACAACACCAATGTTGTCCAAGGGAAGGGCATTAGGACCCATACAGCTTGGCACCAGTGTCGTCGCAGAGCAATGTGTGATTAAGTGCAATGCTCAAGGACACCACACGCTGCCTCGGCTGGGGCTCGAACTCACGACCTTCAGATCGCTAGTCGAACGCCTTAACCACTTGGCCACGTGCCCACACATTGCCCTTAGTAAGCTAAAACATATAGTAGCCCCTCTACCTTTTGCTGAGCATCGTACAGGACATAGAACAGCACAGTACAGTCCACGATGTTGTGCCAATCTTTTGACCTACTCTAAGGTTAATCTAACCTTTCCCTCCGACATAGCCCTCCATTTTTCTGTCATCCATGTACTTGTCTAAGAGTCTCTTAAATGCCCCTAATGTACTGTATCTGCCTCTACCACCATCCCTGGCAGGGCATTCCACACACCTTATATTTCAAGCACCTCAGTTAAATTTCCCACATTCCCCACAGTTCTAAAGAAAACAACCACACCTTTGCCATTCTTTCCTTATGGCTAAAGTTAACCAGTCTTCAAAAATCTCCTCTGTACCTTCCATAAAGTCAGCACATTCCTCCTGTAATATGGCACCCAGAACCCTACATTGTTCTCCAACTTCAGCCAAGCTAGTGTATTGTACAGGTCTACCATTGCCTCTTTGTTCTTATGTTTTACACAGAAAAGGGAAGTATTCTGTGCACCTTCATAACCACTTGGTCCATTGCCTTGTGCATGCATACACTCCAAGATCACTCTGTACCTCCACACTTCCCAGTATCCTGTTATTTATTATCTATTCCCAGCCCTGTTTGTCCCTCCAACTCTAAACCACGTCCCATTACTTCCTGACAGCAGTCCATCCTCCCCAACATTGACTCCAGCTACATTTCCTGCCACAACAGGAATGCACCTGACATAATCAAAGACACCTCCCACCTCGGCTGATCTCTCTTCTCCATTCTCCCATTGGGCAGAGGTGTCATGAGCCCCGAGGGTCTCTGCAGCCAGCCATAGAGTGTTGGGCTTCTAGATTTCTCGAGCGCCTGCATTTGCTAATTGTTGTCTTAATAAGAGTTGCTAAGCCCCAGTGTCTTCTGTTTAATCTTGTCGAGTTAATTGGGACTGGCATGGGGTTTCCGTACTCTATGATTATTTAAAGGGGACTCTTGTTCAGAGCTTTAGCGGAGCCCTGTGTTTGTGGAGAATGATTTGTCTCGCAGTGTCGCTTGGTCGTGCTCTGTTGGCATTCGGGTTTCTAACCTCTTCTGCCCATCTCTTCGTGAGGAGTCTGCTCCAGGGTTGAGTTGTTGTCAGCGTTGACTATGATGGAGTCTGCCGTTCCTCCACACCTGGCTCCAGCCCTGTCGGCGAACACTGTGACAAGAGGTCACAAAAGCTTGAGAGAGTGAACCACAGCTTCTGTCCCAACGTAATCAGACACAGGGATGGTCAGCCCGATGGTAGCAGCTCAAAGGGATTGTTGGGTGGACGAGAGGGATCATTGACAATGCTAAGGGCCCTGCGTATGCAGCATTCCTGATCGATATTTTTTATCAGGATGGAGGAGAGAGCCTGATGATTCTCTCAGCAGTCCCCACAATCCTTTGTAGGGACTCACAGTCAGATCCCTTGCAATTCCCGTACTAGACAGTAATGCAGTGGGTTCAAAGTTCAAAGTAAATTTTATGATCAAAGTATATATGTCACCACCTACAACCCCGAGCTTCATTTTCCTGTGGGCATACTCAGCAAATGTATAGCACAGTGACTATAAACAGGATCCGTGAAAGATCAACCAGAGTGCAGAAGACAACAAACTGTACAAATACAAATATAAATACATTGCAATAAATAATGAGAACATGAGATAATGAGTGAAAGTCCTTAAAGTGAGATCATTGGTTGAGGGAACATTTCAATGATGGGGCAAGTGAGTGCAGTTATCCCCTTTTGTTCCGACCCTGATGGTTGAGGAGCCAGGATACTCTCAATGATGCTCCTGTCAAATTTGGTTAGAATGATGAAGGGAGGGATGTGCCTAAAGCATTGATTGTTTATTCCTCTCCATAGATGCTGCCTGACCTACTGAGTTCCTACAGTGGTCTGCGTACATTGCTTTTCACTGTATAGAGTCATACAAAACAGAAATAGGCACTTCAGCCCAGCTGGTCTACTTTGACCAGGATGTCATGCAAGCTAGTCTCATTTGCCAGCACTTGGGCTATAACTTAAACCTTTCCTATCCATCTAGCTGTCCAATTGTCTTTTAAATGTTGTTATTTTACCTGCTCAGCCACTTCTTCTGGCAACTCAATCCCCTTTCCATTCGAGCTACTGTCCTCCATGCAAAAAAATTCCCCTTCAAGTTCCCCTCTCACCTTTAACCTATGCCCTCTACCTCTTGAGTTCCCAACCCTAGAGAAAAAGACTGAGTGCACTCACCCTATCTATGCCCCCCATGATTGTATATGCCTCTACAAGATCACCTCGCAGTCTCCAAGGAGCCCGTCCAACCTATCTTGTTGGTGAGACAATCTCTAGCATGTCCTCCTTCTCCTCCCCCTATTCTCTTGCTCTGCCATCTTTTCCCTACCTTTCCAGTCATCATGAAGGGTCTCAGCCCAAAACCTTGACTGTTTATTCATTTCCACAGATGCTGCCTGACCTGCTGTGTTCCTCCAGCATTATGTGGTGAGCTTGCATTCCTAGAGCCAAGCATTTAAGAACTGGTGCTATGGCCTTTTGCTCTTATGCACCAAAAATCTGGACTCTTCTACCAACTGAGATACACCAGGTTAGTACTGTGGAATGTTTTAAAACACTTCCAAAAAGCAGAGCACCCAGAGGAAACCTACACAGTAACAGGAGGACATAAAACCATAAGGTATAGGAGCAGAATTAGGCCATTCAGCCCATCAACAGACAAACTCTTTACAAACAGCGGCAGAAACTGAACCCAGGTTGCTAGCACTGTAATAGCATTACGGTGCCTATAAAAATTATTCACCCACCCCTTGGAAGTTTTCATGTTTTATTGTTTTACAGTATTGAATCACAATGGATTTAATATAGCTTTTTTCAACACTGATCAACAACAAAAAAGGACTCTTTCATGTCAAAGTAAAAACAGATCTCTACAAAGTGATCTAAATTAATTACATGACAGTGACTGCTCAGGGTACATCCACACTACGCTGGATAATTTTGAAAACAAAGCTTTTTTTCTTCGTTTTGGCCTTCTGTCCACACTGAAACGGCGTTTTCATCCCCCGAAAACGGAGATTTTCAGAAACAGTCTCCAGAGTGAATAAATCTGAAAACGCCTAATATCCGTTGTAGTGTGGACGAGGTAAACGGAGAGATTTAAAAACACTGTCATGACAACACCAGAACAACAATGCTTTTTCTGCTTCTGCTTGGTACTGTGCAAGCTGTTATAACGCGCAGTCAGTGTGAACGGCGTGAGAGTTAAATTGTAAAGAGAGCTTTTTTTGACTATTTAAAAATGCGTTTTCAAAACCGGTGTTTTCAAAACCATCCGGCGTAGTGTGGACGTAGCCTCAGTGTATCTGCTGTTTATAGAAGTAGGAGGGGTACCATAACCAATTTAGCATCTATGAGTCAGGAAGTGGGACAAACAAAGAGACCCAGGCACTGTAGTAACATTACACTAACTACCGTGCCACACACCTTGTTCTGGCTGTGCTCCTTCCTGTGAAAATTGTTATAATTATGTTCAAATTATTTTTCTTGTGAACGCTGCTTGTGCGATAGGATGTGCCTGTGATCTTGTTACAAGTAAGTTTTTCACTGCAGCTGTGCACACATGGGCTTTTGAACATGACAATAAACTCAACTCTAATTGTGACTTTCAGTGGGTGACTGGTTTAAACTTTAGGGAAGGGATATGGAGGAGCGAGTGGAATGTGTGGAAGAAGATATTTATGCGGCCGATGGTAATGACCTGGAAAGCACTTCCTAAAGCGTAGCTGCATCACAGCACGGTATGAAAACACCAATGCCCATGAATGGAAATATCCATTACAGGTAAGCCCTCTCGCACCAACAGGTTCAGGAAAAGTTACTCCTGAACTAGAATGGATACTCAAGTCAACACTGAACTGATTCCTCAGCCTATCAACTCACTTTCAATGACTCTACAAGTGATATTGTCAATATTTATTACTTAGTTGTTTAAGATTATTATTGGTTTCTTTTTCTTTTTTACATTTACATGATTTGCACATTGGTTCTTTCGTTTTTGTGCAGTTCTCCATTGACTCTACTGTGTGTTCCCTTGTTTTTATTGTGAATGCCCTCTAGGAAGTGAGTCTCGGAGTTGTATATGGTGGCATATTTGTACTTTGTCATAAAGTTATTTTGAACTTTGAAATTCATACTTTGAGGGAACACAGAGACAGTCAATAATTCCAAAAGGACATTGAATAGGCACTTGAGGGAAATAAATTTCTGGGATTACTGGGGAATGGGACAGAGGGATGGCATGAATTGGATGGTGTGAATGGCCACCATTATTCCTTATTCCTTTATTTTCCTGAAAATGGCTGCAAGAAAATGAAATTCAAAGTAGTATGTGTCAATGTATACATATTTTAATAATAAATTTTACTTTGATTTTGATCATATCTGAACCCAAGATTAATGTAACCAATGTTCAGTACCGTGCACAATCTTAGGAACTGTAGATTTTTTACATAGTTTCAGGTGGTATGGCCACCAAGGAGCCCTGATCGCAAAATCAGATTTGATTTCGTTTTTTACAATTTACTGCTCTTTATAGTAAATTTAGAAACTTTTCATTTCATTATTTTGGAAAGCATCTTTGCTTTACAGACGCAAACACGAGGAATTCTGCAGATGCTGGAAATTCAAGCAACACACATCAAAGTTGCTGGTGAACACAGCAGGCCAGGCAGCATCTCTAGGAAGAGGTACAGTCGATGTTTCGGGCCGAGACCCTTCGTCAGGACTAACTGAAGGAAGAGCTAGTAAGAGATTTGAAAGTTGGGGTGGGGGGAGATCCAAAATGATAGGAGAAGACAGGAGGGGGAGGGATGGAGCCAAGAGCTGGACAGGTGATTGGCAAAAGGGGTATGAGAGGATCATGGGACAGGAGGCCCAGGGAGAAGGAAAAGGGAGAGGGGGGAAAAAACCCAGAGGATGGGCAAGGGGTATAGTCAGAGGGACAGAGGGAGAAAAAGGAGAGAGAGAGAGAAAGAATGTGTGTATATAAATAAATAACAGATGGAGTACGAGGGCACGTCGACTATACCTCTTCCTAGAGGTGCTGCCTGGCCTGCTGCATTCACCAGCAACTTTGATGTGTGTTGCTTTGCTTTACAGATATTTTTTACATGTGCCTAAAACTCTTGCACAGTACTGTAGATTGATTGATAAGAAGGATGTAATGGGTATAGGAGCCCATTTCTGTTCTGTCCCAGACTAAGGATCACATAGGTAAGTTAGATATGGCTCTTGTGGGAGTTAGATATGGCCCTTGTGGAGTTAGATATGGCCCTTGTGGCTACGGGGATCAGAGGGTATGGAGGGAAGGCTGGTGCAGGGTTCTGAGTTGGATGATCAGCCATGATCATAATAAATGGCGGTGCAGGCTCGAAGGGCCGAATGGCCTACTCCTGCACCTATTTTCTATATCCTTGTTCTCACGAACACTGACCATTTCCACCTCTTTAACAGATCTCCTCCCTTAGCACTTCGGCTGATAAAACTCACGTTCAAACCTCTCATGGCTCCAAACTCGCAATACAACCTCATAAATTCTGAAATTCTACAGGTGCTGGAAATCCAAAGTGACACACGCAAAATGTGGGAGGAACTCAGCAGATCAGGCAGCATCTATGGAAGCGAATAAACATTCAACGTTTCGGACCAAGACCCTTCATCAGGACTGCAATCTCCCTCCTCCTCCTCCTCCTCCCACACTCTGCTGCTCCTGTACCCCCACACACACACACACACACACACACACGCGTACACACACACACACGCGTACACACACACACATAACACACACAGACACACACACACACACACACACACACACACACACACACTTCGTTATTCATCAGACCTAGTTTACTCATCTACAATGGGCCCAATTTACACAATGCAACAATTATAAGATCCTCACCTCCCCCCTCCGAACTGTAATCTCACCCAGTCTGATAGTCTCCAACAAGAACAACAAACGCTCTGCTGGAAGTATATTTTTGCACATTGGATGTATGACTGTTTGGGGATTTTTCGTAGATTCTATTGTGTTTCTTTGTTCTTGTGGTTGCCTGCAAAAAGATGAATCTCAAGAACATTCTGCGGGTGCTGGAAATCCAGAGCACCACATACACAATGCTGGAGGAATTCAGCAGGTCTGGCAGCATCTATGGAAATGAATAAACAATCTCAAAGTGCTAAATGGTAAACAGACTTTGACAATAACTGTACTTTGGACAGATTGAACAGATTCTCAGAATCGCAGACAAGTATTCTTTGTTTTACTCTTCTCCATATTCAATTCCCAAGCCAATGGCAAACCAGCTCTGAAGGAAAAAGAAAATCTCTCGCTTAATCTGTATCGAAACATATATAATATATAAAATCAAGATGGCCATAGATAGGGTGAATGTGAATGTGCACAATCGTTATCCCAGCGTGAAGGGAAACAATGTTTGGTGTGAACTGAATTGAATTGACTTTATTTCTTACATCCTTCACATACATGAGTAAAAATCTTTACATTATGTCTCCATCTAAATGTGCAATTTATAGTAATTTATTATAAATAGTATGCACAACAGGACAGTCAATAGAACATAGAAATACAATTGTGTCAGCGTGAATTAATCAGTCTGATGGCCTGGTGGAAGAAGCTGTCCCGGAGCCTGTTGGTCCTGGCTTTTATGCTGCGGTACCGTTTCCTGGATGGGAGCAGCTGGAACAGTTTGTGTGTTTGGGGTGACTCGGGTCCCCAATGATCCTTCGTGCCCTTTTTACACACCTGTCTTTGTAAACGTCCTGAATATTGGGAAGTTCACATCCACAGATGTGCTGGGCTGTCCACACCACTCTCTGCAGAGTCCTGCGATTGAGGGAAGTACAGTTCCCATACCAGGCAGTGATGCAGCCAGTCAGGATGCTCTCAATTGTGCCGCTGTAGAAAGTTCTTAGGATCTGGGGACTCATGCCAAACTTCTTCAGCTGTCTGCGGTGAAAGAGATGCTATTGTGCTTTTTTCACAAAAGGGGTGAGAGATTTAATGTGAAATTGAGGGATCTGGATAACTTCATTCACCTCAACTCTGAACAGATTCTACAATCTACAGACTCTTTACAAGCCATGTTGTTAGTACTATTTTTATTTGCAGACTTTGACTTAGTTTGCACACTGTTGCTTGACAGCGATTATTATGAAATTCTTTTTCATTAAATTCTATTGTATTTCTTTTTCTCTATAAATGCCTGCAAGGAAATGAATCTCATGGTAGTATATGGTGCGATGGTAGCGCAGTGGTTAGCACAATGCTGTTGCAGCTCAGAGCGTTGGAATTCAGAGTTCACGTCCAGTGTCCTCTGTAAGAAAGTTTGTACATTGTTTACGTGAAGCACAGGGATTTCCTCCGGGTGCTCTGGTTTCCTCCCACAGTACAAAGACATACTGGTTCGTAGGTTAATTGGTCACTGTAAATTGTCCTGTGATCAGGCAAGGACAACAGAACTGTCAAATCTAACTGTGTTTGTCAGATACAATGGACAACCAACCATTCATGTGTAGGGTCGAATGACAATTAAACTTGAACTTGAAATGAAGGGGATATTAAAATGGAAATTCTTGGAAAACGTTCAGGCAGCATCCGTGAATGAGAAACAGTGGACATTTCAGCTCAGATACTCTTAATCTGAACTGGAAAAGAGGGTATAGACAGGCCAACTACTGTAACTGTACAAGATGACGTGACCTGCTTCCAAGTTCAATCACACTCACTCTGCTATAACATGAACACTTACTTCCTGGAGGGACTCAGCAGGTCAGACAGTATCTGTGGGGGAAATTTATTTAGAGATACAGAACAGTAACAGACCCTTACAGCCCAACGCTCTGCCCAGTTACAGCCATGTGACTGATTAACCCATGATCCCATAATCTTTCAAATGGGGAGAACGTGCAAACTCCTTACTGACAGCAACGGAACTGAACAGGGTCACTGGTACCTTAATAACATTACGCTAACTGTGCCAGCCAGTTAATAGCTTGGCTCAGGGCTGCTGGAACTGCCCATTTCCCTCCACAGATGCTACCTGACCCGCTGAGTTCCTCCAGGAGTTTGTGCTTTGCTCCAGGTTTCCTGCATCTGCAGAATCTCTTGTGTCTGCATCTATGGTACTGTGCAAAGGTCTTAGGCACCCTAGCTATAGATATATGTGCCAAAGTCTTTTACACGGTACTGTGCTCCGTGTGAGCTGCCTGCAAAACATCGCCAATTATTGCCAGCACCGTCGTTTCAACCGTCAGGCCCCTGTAGCAGCATGGACGACTTTACTCACGGCAACTCCAAACTGGTTCCACAACCCAGCAATCCAGCTTCAGGGAGGATCGGCAATCTACGTTGTCAGTATTACTTATTTTCACTATTTGAATAATTTGCCTTCTTTCGCACATTAGCTGTTTGTGTATAGCTTTTTAAAATTCTGTTGTAAGCGGAGGTTGATAGGTTCTGGATTAGTACGGGCATCCAAGGTTACGGGAGAAAGCAGGAGAATGGGGTTGAGAGGGTTAATAAATCAGCCATGATGGAATGGCGGAGCAGAATGGCCGATATTGACACCTATGTTTTATGGTCTTAAATACCTGCAAGAAAATGAATCTTACGGTAGCATATGGTAACATACACATACATTGATAATGTATTTTAATTTGATTTTGACTTTCCGTTTGGCCTAACTGGGGGGGTTTATCACCCTGCATTATTAACTGAGCAGAGTTAATATCAGTGAAAGGTTCTAATTCTGTTTCTACATCAGGGAATACTACAGAGAATCATTGTCATAGAAAATTACATCAAAGAAATAAGCTCTTCGGCCCATCTAATCTGCACCAAACCATTTAAACTGCCTACTCTTATCGATCTGTACCAGAACCATACCCCTCCCATTCCCCTCCCATCCATATACTGTACCTATCCAAACTTAAATGTTGAACTGAGCTCGCATGCACCACTTGCTCTGACAGCTCGTTCCACACTCTCATGATTCTCTGAGTGAAGGAGTTTCCCCTCATGTTCGCCTTAAACTTTCACCTTTCACCCTTAACCCACGACCTCCAGTTCTGGTCTCACCCAACCTCAGTGTAAAAAGCTGCTTGCATTTACCCTATCTATACCCCTCATAATTTTGTACACCATCCAGAACAAAAATTAACAGCTGGAAGAACTCAGGTGGTTGAGAGCAATATCTGTGGAGGCAAAAGAGGTGATTCGACAGGGACACTGGAGACGGTAGACACTGTTATCTGGAGCAGCAAGCAAACTGCTAGAGGAACTCAGCAGGTCAAACAGCATCCATGGGGGGAAAATGGACAGTTAGTGTTTGAGGTCAAGACCCTTCATCTGGGTCATTTCCCTCCACAGATGCTGCCTGAACTGTTGAGTTCTTCCAGTGCTTTATATGTTGCTCCAGAATCCAGCATCGTCAGTCTCTTGTGTCTTGTATCTGCTGGAGAAACCCTGCAGGTGATGCAGCATCTGTTGGAGGGAAAAGAACTGTCAACATTTCAGGTTAAAACCTGGATGTCTGATCCTCTGAGTTCTTCCAGCAGTTTCTTTGTAGCTGTAGATTTCCAGCGTCTGCAGTCTTATATTTTCTCCCTTCAGAATACTGTTCAACTCTTCTTCCGTTTTCATGTCTTTCTTTTCCTCTCAAGGTGGCCGGGGTCCTGTCGGAGTCTGTGATCTATAGCTGCATCTCAAACTATGGTTCTCCATGGGTGGTGGCTTCTCATTCTCAGACTCAACGTTTACCTTCGGGGTGCGGACCCATGAACGACCCCATTCCTCACCAATTAAACTGTCGCGGGAGATTGAAACATTGAGACAGCAGCCGGTGTCTCCCGATGTCGGAAGGCCCCTGCACTTGAGCAAACTCTCTCTCTCTCTCTCTCTCCCCCTCTCGATGCTCTGTTGGTTCTCAAATTAGTGAACTTGGACAAGCAGCGTGGCAGATTGTAACATCGAAACAACGAGCTGCTGGTTTCCCCTCTCGTTGCTGCAGGAGCGATATCTCTCTCTCACTTGCTGGTGAGAGGGAGAGCCTGTCTGAGATGTTGAAGTGTTAGATGGGTAGCAGTTTTTGATGGAAGCTTTGAGAAATGATCTCTTTGAGGGCTTTGCTGTTGCTTACATGGTGGGGCGTTGATGCGTTTGCTGGAGAAAATGGGGGAGTGATGTTTTTGTTTTTGTTTGTGCATGGGAGGGGGTGGGGGGGCTTTCTGTTTCTAACTTTTTCTGTCATTCATTCTTTGTTTTTTTTCTGTTTTGTGGATGTCTGTGAAGTGCAAGAATTTCAGGTTGTATACTGTATACATTCTCTGATATTTAACTGAACCATTTGAACTCCAATATATCTCTTTTTGCACTATAATTTATTTTTGAAATACCAGAGATTCTGCAGATGCTGAAAATCCAGAGTAATGCACGTAAATGCTGGAGGAACTCAGCAGGTTAGGCAGCATCTAAGGAACGGAATAAATTTCAGAAGTTCAAAGTTCAAAGTAAATTTATATCAAAATACTTATATGTCACTATATACAACCCTGTGATTTATTTTCTTGTGGGCATACTCAATAAATCCATAATAGAATAATAGACATAATTGAATCGATGAAAAACCACATCAACTTGGATGTTCACCCATAGTGCAAAAGACAGCAAACTTGAACTATAAAAAGAAAGAAATAATAAAATAATATTAAATATCAAGAACATGAGATGAAGAGTCCCTGAAAGTGAATCCACGGGTTATGGGTACATTTCAATAATGGGGCAAATAAAGTGGAGTGAAGTTATCCTCATTGGTTCAAGAGCCTGATGGTTGAGGGGCAATAGCTGTTCCTGAACCTGGGGTTGAGTCTGGGGGTTCTTGTATCTTCTTCCCGATGGTAGCAGCAAGAAGGGAGCATGATCTGGGTGGTGGGAGACCCTGATGATGGATGCTGCTTTTCTGCGTCAGTGCTTCATCTAGATGTGCTCAATGGAGGGCTTTATCCATGATGGCTTTACGTGTTGACATATCATTAGAATTAATTTTTTATATTTCTTATTGTAACTTTAGTATTTTTTAAATACTTTATATGTTATTGTCACCAAACAATTGATACTAGAGCATACAATCATCACAGCAATATTTGATTCTGCGCTTCCCACTCCCTGGAGTACAAATCAATAGTAAATATTAAAAATTTAAATTATAAATCATAAATAGAAAGTAGAAAAATGGGAAGTAAGGTAGTGCAAAAAAAACTGAGATGCAGGTCCGGATATTTGGAGGGTACGGCCCAGATCTGGGTCAGGATCCGTTCAGCAGTCTTATCACAATTGGAAAGAAGCTGTTCCCAAATCTGGCCATACGAGTCTTCAAACTCCTGAGCCTTCTCCCGGAGGGAAGAGGAACAAAAAATGTGATGGCTGGGTGGGTCATGTCCTTGATTATCCTGGCAGCACTGCTCCGACAGCGTGCGGTGTAAAGTGAGTCCAAGGACGGAAGATTGGTCTGTGTGATGTGCTGCGCCGTGTTCATGATTTTCTGCAGCTTCTTTCGGTCTTGGACAGGACAACTTCCATACCAGGTTGTGATGCACCCTGGAAGAATGCTTTCTACGGTGTATCTATAAAAATTAGTGAGGGTTTTAGGGGACAGGCCAAATTTCTTTAGTTTTCTCAGGAAGTAAAGGCACTGGTGGGCCTTCTTGGCAGTGGGCTCTGCTTAGTTGGACCAAGTCTGGTCATTTGTGATATTGACCCCGAGGAACTTAAAGCTTTTGACCTGTTCCACTTGCGCACCAAAATGATGTAAATTGGGTCATGCGGTCCGCTACTCCTTCTGAAGTCAACAACCAATTTCTTCATCTTGCTGACGCTGAGGGATAGGTTATTGTCTTCGCACCATGCCACCAGGTTCTTAATTTCCTCTCTGTACTCAAACTCATCATTACCCGAGACACGGCCTACAATTGTTGTGTCATCAGCAAACTTATATATTGAGTTCGATGGAATGTATAGCACTGAACTGCTGCTGCAAAACAACACATTTCATGAGATATGTTAGTGATAATAAACTTGATTCTGATTGTGAGTATATTGTTTAATTGCCTGCAGTTGGAAGCCCATCCCTTTGATTGAAAGAAAGAGGGAAATACAGTTCTGCAGAGATTCACACCTCATTGCAAATGGACAATGGAGCAAGCTACTCTGTGAGCAAAACACTATTCACAATGACAACAGAGAGGCATTTTAACATAAGTGCTTTGGCTGCACATTTAACAGTACTCTAGATGAGATTAGCAGTTTCTTGGTGCTAACTTCTCATTTAAGTGACCGCAAATGTGCGAAAGTTGAAATCTTGCAAACAACTCTACATTTTTTATCTTTTGGGGAGGTGATATAATGTTGTAGGTTTGATTTGTCATATCTTCAGACTTTCAGAAACTTCTTAAAACAGAAGTATTTTTCTCATTTGTAACGTCACAATGAAGGCCTTGAGTGGAAGCAGGCCTGTGTTACCATGGCGATTGCTGAAAGGAAAGGAGAACAGCGGCTGGGAGGAGAGCTTATAGGATTTCCTGTCAGTACTTGACTGAAATGCTTACTGACAGGATCTTATCACCGTAGTGTTTTTGATCTAAAAGTTATGGCTGGATATAAAAGACAGATAAAACAATATGGAGAGATGAGGATGTGCTTGGGTACATAATAGCTGAGTGAGGGTGGAGGCTGGTACTCTTACATTTAAAAACGTTCTAGGTGAACACAGAATTAACCACGTATTGAAGTGCCACTAAATGGGAATCATGACTAAAACGGAAGATGCTAAAGACAATCAGAATCAGGTTTACTATCACTGACATCTTCATCATGTACCACATCTTATAACATGGACAATCATGGTCTTCCTCTCTCTACCCATGACTATGATTGCTCTTGGCAATTTTTTTTACTGAAGTGGTTTGCCATTGCCCTCTTCTGGGTAGTGTCTTTACAAACACGAGAAAGTCTGGAAAAGCTGGAAATCCAGAGCAACCCACACAAAATGCTGGAGGAACTTAGCAGGTCAGGCAGCATCTGTGGAAGAGAGTAAACATTCAATGTTTTGAGCCGAGACCCTTCATCAGGACTCCTGTCTTTACAAGGCAGGTGACTCCAGTCAATATCAAAACTCTTTAGAACCTGTCTGCTTGGTGTCAGTGGTTGCATAACTAGGATGTGATATGCACCAACTGTTCATATGACCATCCATCACCTACTCTCATGGCACTGGCAGCCAGCCAGAAAAGGCTCCCTTTATTCCCATTCTTTACCTCCTGTCATTCAGCCACTGCTCTACTCATGCTAGAATCTTTCCGGCAATACCATGGGCTCGTAGCTTGTTAAGCAGCCTCATACCTCATCCTTAACAATCGACTCCAACATCTTCCCAATCACTGAGGTCAGACTAACTGGCCTATAGCTTTCTTTCTTCTGCCTCTCTCCCTTCTTGAAGAGTAGAGTGACATTTGCAATTTACCAGTCTTCCAGAACCATTCCAGAATTAGTGATTCTTGAAAGACCATGACTAATGCCTCCGCAATCCCTTCAGCCAGCTCTTTCAGAACGCTGGGGTGTAAACCGTCTGGTCCAGGTGACGATCTACTTTCTCAAGAACTTTCTCTCTAGTAATGGTAACCACACCCTTCATGACTCTTGACACCCATAACTTCCACTGTACTGCTTGTGTCTTCCATGGTGAAGACTGATGCAAAATATTTATTCAGTTTGTGACCTTGTCCCCCATTACTATCCCTCCAGCATAGTTTTCCAGTGGTCCAATATCCACTCTGGCCTCTCTTTTACACTTTATGTCTGGAGAAAATATGGAAGGAAATTGCCTTTTAAACACGTGAGAGCATAGGCCATCAACTTTTTTCTGTTGATGTTTCTGTAGCAGGCATTTTCTTTTTTACGAGGTCAGGTTGCTAGCTCGACTCTCAACCCAGCATGGATGGAAAGCATGCCAGGGGGCCGGCTGGGTTTGAACTTGGGAGCTTTCACTCTGAAGTCTGGCACTGATGCCACCAGCGGGCACATCAGAAGATATAATGTTAATATAATTTTGAAATCTATGTTAATATAATTGTGAAATACCCTGTAATTAATTATGTGTAAATGAATATAATCCATAAACTTTCTAAATAATAAACATACCAAACCATTACTTTGAAACTTTATAAAGTTTCAAAACATGTACATTGTCAGTGTTTCAAGTTACAACATTGTTACAAATTGTAACAATAAACACAGAATGGAAGTTGGTTAGCTCATTGTTAATAAACAGCTGGCCTGCTGAATGCCAACACCATCTAGTCAGAACATTTTATTTTTGCCATTGTGCCTGTAAGTTGTTTTGACTGCCTAACATCAGTTACTTTCATTATGAGTTGTGGATTGTGTTTGTTTGATGTGAAAAATTCTATATTCTGACTTTTCTAATAAATCTTCCTAAAATCATTATCTAATAAGAATTATTAATTAATAAATTGTTAGAACAAGGTAAAAATTATATTAAAAAAACATTTAAAGTGCCACACAGTTTTCAGGCCATGTAAAAATTTCCTGCTCAGAGCAATGATTGGACACGCAGTTAAAAAAAATTAGAGGAAATGTTGCCAGTGCTGGACATTCCTAGTTTTGACCTTGAACAAAAGCAACAGTCCAACATTTTGTGTGTGTTTTGCTCAAGAATTCCAGAACCTGAAGAATCTCTTGTGTCAAGGTGGGAAAGAGGAATGGACTAGTTTTGCTGTTGTTGTTTTGTTGCTTATTGAGTTCTACATTGTTCTGCCGAGTGTTGTAGGCATTCCATGTGATGAGATTTACGGGCTGCCCCCAACCACATTCTTATGTGTGTGGCTTGTTAACGTGAAAGACACATAGCACTGTATGTTTTGATATACACATGATAAATAAATTTGAATTTTGAACCTTGAATGGTTGAATGTGGCTGGGGTTTGGACAGGAACTCCCACAATAATATTTAAACCTCCAATGCCATCAAACTTTCCTTCGGGAAGGGAGAAGTCAGGGCTGATTTACTCTCTATATCAATTCACGTTAGGGTTTCAGTAAGTACAAAGTTGATCCAAAGTTCCAAGTAAATTTATTATCGAAGTATGTATATTCTATCCTGAGATTCATTTTTCTTGCAGGAATTCACAGTAGAACAAAGAAATACAACAGAATTAATGAAAAAACTACACAGAAAAACAAAGAGTGACAAGTAACCAATGTACAAAAGAAGACAACCTATGCAAATACAAAAGAAGAGATAGATAGATAGATAGATAGATAGATGGATAGATAAATAGATAGATAGATAGATGGAACTGAGAACATGAGTTGTAGAGTCCTTGAAAGTGAGTCCATAGGTTGTGGAATCAGTTCAGTGTTGTGGTGAGCGAGGTTCATAGTACCAGTTTCAGTTTCTCTCAATTGCATTCTGATGTTTAACATCTAGTATCTGGGAAAAGAGGAAGTGCTGTGACGCACTTGTGGTTTAATGTACGAGGCCTGGCCATCTTGTGTTGATAGCGCAGTGAAGCGGATGGAGTAATTGACAGCTGAACATCCCCTTACCATCCCAGCCCCCATCATACCATCAGGCATAGGATGACAAAGGGAAGTTCACTAGTCACATGAACAGGTCCAACTGATCACGTAGTAAGTCACTATTCTTCACAATCTGAAGAAGGAAGACGAATTTCACCTGGTAAGGTTACATTTGCTGAAGATATAAAATCGGAGACACATAGACTTTTACAGAAGAGAGTTGGGTCCTTCAGTTTAACTGGTCCATGCCGATAAGATGCCACTGGCGTGCATTTGGCCTATATCTCTATACAGAAAAACTAGGCTTCCAGTTCAAGGTCTTGAGACTTTCTGCTGGTCGACGTCAACCATGGATGCTGCTTTTCAGCTGTCTGTGTGATATATAAGACAGGGCAGTAGAAGATGGAGAGCCAACTGTTACCCATGTAGCAAGTTCCCACTCTCCATGTATCTGATGAACCCAAAGGCAGAGGCCGATACAGTTCGGCAGCAGCAGCATCGCAGGAATTGCCAGTCAATGTTGAACTCAACGTGGGATTGCCTTAGAGACTCCAGCTTCAGACTTTTCCCTTGGAGTTTACTCCCGAAGCCTTCCTCATAAATAGGTGTGGTCACATACCAGCGGAGGTTTGAAATCAGAGTTTCCCTTCTCCCAGAAGAGCCGCCAGTCATGGCTGATGAACCCCTCTGTCTGAAGTGACTGGTTTAAGGCGCCAGTAACCCAACTTTGCCCCTCCTCCTGTCAGTAGGAATGGTTCTGCTGGGCTTAGGAGCTAAGACACACATGAAGGCCAGGAGCTGGACCTGGCTGTCAGAGGCTATTTGAAGCACACACCATTGGGAGCATTTAATAGGTAGCGGGAACATGTGCCCACCACCACCCCCAGCTATATCAATCTTAAGGAAGCAGTGTGTAGGCACCAATCAAACTCTAATCTTAGAGATGCTGAGGAAAGTTGTGAAAGGTCCTATGCAAATGCGAATCTCTTCCTTTTCCTTCTTTCCTTGTGTTTCTTCCTCTTGCCTTGGCAAGTTTATGATCCCACATTATTCATGCATACCGTCATTTAGGAATTTAGTCAGAATGTTTTAAATAATAAAACCAGAATACGTGGAAATACTCAGCAGGTCAAGCAGCATCTAAGGAGAAAGGAAAAGAGCAATCATTGACCAAGGAGTATGTAGGGGGAGTCGAAGTACATTATGTAGGTGAAAGATGATTATAACGTCTTACTTTGGCCGTCATGATCACAAGATAAATAATGTTTTGAAGCAAACACACCAAAGTACACCAATGGAAATCAGAATAGCCAATGAGACCTTCTAAAAATGTCTTTGAACTGTGCTCTTGTTTAACACGGGTAGTATCAACAGGAGATGCTGCCTCAAGAAGGCAACATCTATCACCAAAGATGCTGCCCACCCAAGCCACGCCATCGTTTTGTAGGTACCATCAGGCAGGAGGTACAGGAGCCTGAAGTCCCACGGTACTAGGGTCAGGAAGCAGCTACTTCCTTCAACTCTTTGGTTCTTTGACAAACCCTAGTCAATACAGTTAGCAACACTCTGTCCACTTAGATCACCTCGCAATAAAATGGACATTTTTTTTCGTTTAATTCTGTTCTTTCTTGTAAAAGTTGTGTCTAATATCTGTTTGCTTGTGAATGCTGTTCTATGATGCTCTTGCCGGTAATACTGCTGCAAACATTTCATTGCACACATGTACTTGTGCACATGGCCATAGACTCGGAGAGTCATAGAGTCACAGAAAAGTACAGCACAGAGAAACGGGCCCTTTGGCCCATCTAGTTCATGCTGAAACCATTTAAACTGCCTACTCCCATTGACCTGCACTGGAACTATTGTCCTCCACACCCCTACCATCCATGTACCCATCCAAACTTCTCTTAAACTTTGAAATCGAGCTTGCATCTACCATGTGCTGGCAACTTGTTCCACACTCTCATGACCCTCTGAGTGAAGATGTTTCCCCTCATGTTCCCCTTGAACTACTCACCTTTCACCCTTAACCCACGATCTCTGGTTGTAGTCCCCCCCAGCCTCAGTGCATTTACCCTATCATGCAACATCCTTCTTGGACTTGGCAGAGTTCATGTCCTCAGTGGCTGCAGGACTGCAACCAAGGCTCACAGTCTCAAAACAAGGGGTCGAAACCCGGAGACTGGAGAATCTTCGGAATGCATCGGGAAACAAAGGCTCGATTGCTGACAATATTCAAAAATGAGATTAGTAGGTTGGCAGATGTGTGGTTGGTACAGTCCTGCTGGGGTATGAGGAACATTTAAAGGAATACTGAACTAAACCCACACCACAAGGTTCAGGAACAGGTATTACCCCTCAATCATCAGTCTCTTGAATCAGTGGGGATAACTTCACTCAACTTCACTCACCCCAACACTGAACTGTTCCCACAACCTATGGACTCACCGTCAAGGAGTCTTCAGCTCATGTTTTTAATATTTATCACATCAGGTCAAGTCAAGTTTATTGTTAATTAACTATATACATGTATACCGTCAAATGAGACAATGTTCCTCTGAACCAGGGTGTAAAGCACAGTTGTACACATGATACACAATAACTTATTGTGGAATCTGCAGGTGGATTATACGTAAATAAACAAACTAAAGCGCATAAATTAAATATTGTCAGGTACAGAACAGATTAACTGGTGACACTTTGAATAGGATGTGGCAGAGACTTCAGAAGACTAATGCCCAGAGGGTAGAACCTGTTTCCTATGGATTGTTAACAACAGGAATTCTGCAGATGCTGGAAATTCAAGCAACACACATCAAAGTTGCTGGTGAATAAAGTTCCTATTGACTGTTCTTGTTTTTATGCATCGGAGTCTCCTGCCTGATGGTAGAAAGTCAGAGGATGCTGGATGGATGGGTGGGATCCTTGATAATACTAAGGGTCCTGTGTACACAACGCTCCTGATAAATGTCCCCAACGGATGATAGGGAGACCCCTATGATCCTCTCAGCCATTCTCACAGTCCTTAGTAGGGACTTCCAGTCTGATGTTTGGCTGCTCCCTTACCAGATGGAGAAACAACTTGTCAGGACACTCTCAGTGGTGCTCCTGTAAAATGCAGTTAAGATGGTGGTGGGGTTGGTGGGGAGGGGCCTCACTTGCCTCAGTCTCCTGAGGAAATGGAGATGCTGCTGTGCCTTCTTGCTCCAGGAGGTGATATTAAAGACCAGGTGAGGCCATCTGTGATGCAAACTCTCAGATTTCTTATTTATTCTTTTTTTTGTATTTGCAGTTTGTTGTCTTTTGCGCAGCGGCTGTTTGTCTATCTTTATTGTCCACGTTTTTTTCATTGCTTCTGCAGCGTTTCTTTGTGTTTACCATGAATGCCCACAAGAAAATGAATTTCTGGATGACATAATATGTACTTTAATAATAAATGTACCTTGAACTTTGAACTCTAAGGTCAGCTATGACCTCATTGAATAGTGAAGTAATCACGATGGATGAAATAACCCACTCCAGCCTATAATTCGAATGTCTTCATAAGATGTTAACTTGAGGGTCTGTCTACACTGTAGAGGCTCTTAAATGTCATTTATTTATTGATTTATTGATTGATTAATTGAGATACAGTGAGGAACAGGATATCTAGCCCTTCGAGACACGCTGGCCGCCCAGCAGTCTCTTGATTTAACCCTAGTCTAATCACAGGACAACTTACAATGTATCTGCCTCGACCACCACCCTCGTCAACGCGTTCCACAAACCCACTCTCTGAATGAAAAAATTACCGCTGACATCCACCCTATACTTTCCTCCAATCACTGTAAAATTATGTCCCTTTAGATTAGACAGCTCCGGCTGGGAATACGTGATTGAATTTATGTGAGATCCCGTAATACCCTGACCACAGTTCCCAATGAGTGTCATTCCTCGCTGGAAGCATGTGAATACTCAGTCAGTCTTTACACATCCACTCCCAGCAAGGTTCTTTGTATGTTGCGGTGAGCAACTGTCGACATTGTTGATTTGTGGTCTTTAATTCAGGAATGTTGAGGTTAATTCCAGTTTCCTAGTTTGAGATCAGTTAACATTAGCACAGACTGGGTTAGAACACAGAGCTCTCTGGACTGTATCAGTCTCAGATAGTTTGTCCTTTTAATTCCTGTGTTATTTTAAAACAGATTTTAAAAAACTTTAATCTGCTGAAGGCTTCTATAGCTTCCCAAACAATGCCTGGAATTCCACTGTGCATGAGGAAACATTTTTTATTTATTTTTACTTTCGAGCTACAGAACAGTAACAGGACTTTCTGTGCCAGCGAACCTGTGCCACTCAATTCCACCCATATGACCAACTAATCTACTATCCGGTACATGGAACAGCACAATAGACAATAGGTGCAGGAGTAGGCCATTCGGCGCTTCGAGCCAGCACCGCCATTCACTGTGATCATGGCTGATCATCCACAATCAGTACCCTTTTCCTGCCTTCTCCCTATATCCCTTCACTCCGCTATCATTAAGAGCTCTATCTAACTGTTTCTTGAAAGCATCCAGAGAATTGGCCTCCACTGCCTTCTGAGGCAGAGCATTCCACAGTTCAACAACTTTCTGGGTGAAAAAGTTTTTCCTCAACTCCGTTCTAAATGGCCTACCCTTTATTCTCAAATTGTGGCCTCTGGTTCTGGACTCCCCCAACATTGGAAACATGTTTTCTGCCTCTAGCGTGTCCAATTCCTTAATAATCTTACATGTTTCAATCAGATCCCCTCTCATCCTTCTAAATTCCAGTGTATACAAGCCCAGTCGCTCCAATCTTTCAACATATGACAGTCCCGCCATCCCAGGAATTAACTTCATGAACCTACGCTGCACTCCCTCAATAGCAAGAATGTCCTTCCTCAAATTTGGAGACCAAAACTGTACACATTACTCCAGGTGTGGTCTCACCAGGGCCTTGTACAGCTGCAGAAGGACCTCTTTGCTCCTATACTCAACTCCCCTTGTTATGAAGGCCAACATACCATTAGCTTTCTTCACTGCCTGCTGTACCTGCATGCTTACTTTCAGTGACTGATGAACAAGGACACCTAGATCTCATTGTACTTCCCCTTTTCCTAACTTGACACCATTCAGATAGTAATCTGCCTTCCTGTGCTTGCCACCAAAGTGGATAACCTCACATTTATCCACATTAAACTGCATCTGCCATGCATCTGCCCACTCAGCCAGCCTGTCCAAGTCATCCTGCATTATCTCAACATCCTCCTCACATTTCACACTGCCACCCAACTTTGTGTCATCTGCAAATTTGCTAATGTTACTTTTAATCCCTTCATTTAAATCATTAATGTATATTGTAAATAGCTGCGGTCCCAGCACCGAGCCTTGCGGTACCCCACTAGTCACCGCCTGCCATTCTGAAAGGGACTCGTTAATCCCTACTCTTTGTTTCCTGTCTGCCAATCAATTTTCTATCCATGTCAGTACCCTACCCCCAATACCATGTGCTCTAATTTTGCCCACTAATCTCCTATGTGGGACCTTATCAAAGGCTTTCTGAAAGTCCAGGTACACTACATCCACTGGCTCTCCCTTGTCCATTTTCATAGTTACATCCTCAAAAAATTCCAGAAGATTAGTCATCAGCATCTTCCCCACCACTGATGTCAGGCTAGCTGGTCTATAATTCCCTGTTTTCTCTCTCCCTCCTTTCTTAAAAAATGGAATAACATTAGCTACCCTCCAGTCCTCAAGAATTGATCCTGAATCAGTAGCGTAGCACAATGCTTTACAGTACAGACAAACACAAAATGCTGGACGAACTCAGCAGGCCTGGCAACACCTATGGAAAAGAGTAAACAGGTGACATTTCACCTGAGTCCCTTCATCAGGACCGAAACATCGACTGTTTACTCTGTTGCATAGAAGTTGCCTGACCTGCTGAGTTCCTCCAGCATTTTGCGTGTTGCTTGGATTTCCATAGTCTGCAGATTTTCTTGTGTGTTAATTCCTGCCGCTGTGTGTACGTTCTCCCTGTGACTACGTGCATTTCCCTTGGTGCTCCAGTTTCCTCCCACAGTGCCAAGATGTATCAGTTAGTAGGTTAATTGGTCATTGTGAATTGTCCCGTGATTAAGCTGGTGTTAAAATGGGGGGGGGGGGGGTTGCTTGCTGGGCAGTGTGGCTCGAAGGACTGGAAGGCCTATTCCACACTGAATCTCAATAAATAAATCAATCGATCTTTAGAATGTGGGAGAAAACGAGAGCACCCAGAGGAAACCCACGCAGCCACAAGAAACTCCTTGCAGACAATGGCGGGAATTGAACTCAGGTTGTTGGCATGATGCTAACCACTATGCTACTTTGCCATCCCTTATGCTATTCGAATTGCTGTATCAATAAGAAAGGAAGCAGATTTCACGGGTATACCAGGAAATCTGCAGATGCTGGAATTTCAAGCAACACACAGGTCTCGGCCTGAAACGTCGAATGTACCTCTTCTTAGAGATGCTGCCTGAACTGCTGCATTCACCAGCAACTTTGATGTGTGTTGCTTGAGATTTCATGGGTAGTCACTATGGCGATGTGGGAACATGCAGCCAATCAGAATACAACAAGGAGGTTGAGAACGACCACTTTATCTAATTAGTGAACATAAAAAAAGTTGCTGGAAATCTGAAATCAGAACAGAATTTGTTTCCAGTCTGTCCGGGTAACTCTGCTTGCTGTCCGACTGAGCCCTCCTTAACACTGAGCACATCGACAAGGAACACTGCCACAGGAAAGCAGCATCCATCATCAAGGACCCCCACCATCAAAGCCATACTCTCTTGTTGCTTCTAATTTAAGGAAGGAGGTACAGGAGCCTTGGGTTCCACACCACCAGGTTCAAGATCAGTTATTACCCCTCAACCATCAGGCTCCTGAGCCAATGTAGAGAACTTCACTCACCTCAACTCTGATCTGATTACACCTTCAAGGAGTGATGCCTCAAAGAAGTGGCTTCCATCACCCAGGTCATGCCCTGTTCTCACTGTTACCGTCAGGAAGGAGGTACAGGAGCCTGAAGGCACACACTCGCCGATTCAGGAACAGCTTCTTCCCCTCTACCATCAGGTTTCTGAATGGACACTGAACCCATGAACACTATCTCACAACGTTTTGCACTTCTTATTTAACTTAACTCTTTAATATATACATATACTTACTGTAACTCATGTGTTTTTTCTCTGTTATTATGTATTGCATTGCGTTACTGCCGCAAAGACAAAAAAATTCACAAGTGACATCAAACCTGATTTTGAACCTACGGACTCACTTTCTAGGACTCTACAACTCAAGTTCTCAGTATTTTTGCACGATTTGTCTTCTTTTGCACATTGGTTGTTTGTCCGTCTTTGTTTATGATCCATATCCCACCAATCCCTGCATTTTCTTACAATAAGTTCTTATTTTCAAGTCTGATTGCCCCGCCATAGGAAGGATGCCTGGTTTAGAGGGCATGTTCTGTCATGAGAGGCTGAATAAACTCGAGCTGTTTTCTCTGGAGCAGCCGAGGTTGAGGGGAGATCTGACAGAGCCTTGTAAGTTTATGAGAGTCATAGATAGAGTGGACATCTGGTATCTGTTTTCCAGGGATGATATATCTAATACCAGAGGACATGCATTGAAGGTGAGAGGGGGTAGATTCAAGGGGGGATGTGAGAGTTATGTTTTTATTCAGAGTGGTGGATGCCTGGTATGGTGGTAGAGGCCAGGCTGTCAAGGGACATTTGGATCCCCATCCATGTACGGAAGATGGAGGGATATGGATATTGGGCAGATAGAAGGGATTAGAGTTTGGGTGTTTTTGATTTGCTTTTTAGCTGGTTTAGCACAACAGTATGGGCCGAATGGCCTGTGCTGTATTGATCTATGCTCTATGATTGTTTTATTTGTCCTGGTTACAAGCCTGGGTCCATTATTTCCAGAGTGTAATGTGATAGAACCTATCCTGTCACCAGTGATTGTGCAAGGAGAACTCTAGCTCGATGTGTAGAAAAACCTGCCTGCATGCCCCTTCACGGTATCTCAGTAACGTTAACTTAGTTTGTTGTCATATTCACAAGTGCATATATGCCCAAGCAGCAGCGTCACAGGCACATAGAATTAGAGACACAGAGTCATAGAACATCACAGCACAGAATCAGATCCTTCAGCCCATCTAGTCCGTGCCGTAGTATTAATCTGCCTAGTCCCACTTTCCTGCACCCAGACTATAGCCTTCCATAGCCCTCACAACCATGTACCTATCCAAAGTTCTCTTAAATGTTGAAAAATGAACCTGCATCCACCATTTTGCTGGCAGCTCACTCTCACCACCCTCTGAGTGAAGAAGTACCCCCTCATGTCCCCCTTTAACATTTCAGCTTTCACCCTTAACCCATGACCTCCAGTTAATTAGAGACACATTCACATGACCAGGATAAGTTACATGAGGAAGAACACAACTGGAACAAGGGCAAAGTAGTCAAAGTGGTCATAATGTTGCCATAGTGACAATAATTAACTAATTAATTACCGGCTTGTCTCCATTCATGGGTAACTCCTCCCGATCATCCACTAGCCTATTAAAATTCAAAACTATGGATTCAAAATCTATTTCTTAAAGCATCACCTTACTTCAGTGCTCATCCCTAAGACATTGGATTCTATAAAGAGGAAAAGTCACATTTACCTATCTGTGTATTTACATTTAAGAGACTCTTAGATAGGCTCAAGGATGACAGAAAAATGGAGGGCTATGTAGGAGGAAAGGGTTGGGTTACAGGGTCGGCACAACATCACGGGGCTGAAGGGCCTGTATTGTGCTGTACTGTTCTATGTTCTACGTATGTAAGAACATAGAACATAGCACGAGAGGGCACAGTTCTAAGGTGCTGGGGAGTAGGTACAGAGGAGATGTCAGGGGTAAGTTTCTTACGCAGGGAGTGGTGAGTGCGTGGAACGGGCTGCCGGCAACGGTGGTGGAGGCAGATACGATAGGGTCTTTTTAGAGAATCCTGGATAGGTACATGGAGCTTAGAAAAATAGGGGGCTATGGGTAAGCCTAGGTGATTTCCAAGGTGAGGACGTGTTCAGCACAGCTTTGTGGGCCGAAGGGCCTGTATTGTGCTGTAGGTTTTCTATGTTTCTAATTGGATGAACACTCAATACCATCACCTATCACCTATCTGCTTATCACCCCGTCCTCATTTTCATCCAGCAATCATTGGAGAGCTCTTTTTCCACCAACAAAACGCTGGAGGAAATCAGCAGGTCAGGAAGTGCTGCAGCGTTCTATGTTCTGTAACTTTTCGCTTGGTGAATTCCAATGTGAAGATGTTACTGTTGTCTAACCTGAACCCTAACTGAACTAAGGGAAAGAAATCAAAGTGGCAGTTCTCGCTCTCTGAGAACACAAATACCAGATACAAGAGGAGCATTTGACTCTGGAAGCAACATTTCTCCAAAAAAACGTTTCTGATATATGCTGCTGAAACACAAGTGCTTTAAATCCATCCCCAGGGAGCTGCTGTGATACTATCACTACTGATTGCAGTGGGGGACACTGACGTCTGTGCCATTTCAAAGGGAGAGTACAATGCATTGGCACTATTAGATTGCATGTTAGTTAGCAGTGACAGGATGATTTCCGAGGCAATTTTCTAAGTCTTTTCTGCATTTGTAAGGAGCATTAGACAGGGTGCGAGGAGACGCCCTCTTCTACAGACCAGTGCCTCTGACAGTGCATCAATCAGACAGGAAGGCTTACTTTAGATTGTCTGCACTGTGAAGATTAAACCCATGGGGTCAGTTAACTCATCGCCAAGGATAGTAGCATTGGACAACCATGATACAACAGGCTTCAAAAAGAGACTTTGCATTCACATTTTTTCACGATTTTAAAATTTCTAATGATGTTCTTCATTGTATTATTTTGAATGATCTAATTCTTATTTGTGTTCTTTTTGTGAATGTTGTGTCTAATGTTAGGTGCCTGTGATGCTGCTTCGAGTAAATTTTTCATTGCATATATGGACTCGTGCATTTGACAATAAACTCCATTTTGGTTTTGTCATCACATAGACCTCTACAATTACTGACTTATTTCCTTGACAGATCCCCATTACAGTACTGTCCACAAAACTTAGGCACCCGATCATAAACATGAGAAATTCTGCAGATGCTGGAAATCCAAGCAACGCACACAAAATGCAGGAGGAACAAAACAAGTCAGCCAGCATCCATTGAATTTGGTCAACAGTCGACATTTTGGGCTGAGAATCCTTCCTCAGGAGTGGAAGACATCAGAATGAAAAGGTTGGGTGGGGGGAGGGGAAGGAAGCTAGCTAGATGGTGACAGGTGAAGCCAGGTGGGTAGGAAAGGTAAAGGGCTGGAGTGGAAAAAGTCGCATAGGAGAGGAGAGTGAATCATAGGAGAAAGAAGGAACAGAGGCACCAGGGGAGACGATAGACAGGTGAGAAGGGGTAAGAGGCGAGAGTGGGGCACCCTAGATTTTTTAACTGGTTTCAGATGGTATGGCCTCCACAGAGCCCTGACGTCAACATCACCAAGGCTGTCTGGGATTACATGGAGAGACAGAAGCAAGCACGACCGCCAAAGTCTGAAGAACAGCCATGACAAGTTCTCCAAGGTGCTGATTTTGATGCAGTTTTAAGCACAAAGGGTCATCACTCCAAATATTGATTTGATTTAGATTTTTACTGTCCACTGCTCTTTATAGTAAATATTTGATATTTAGAAACTTTTCATTTCATTATTTTTGAAAGCACCCTCACTTTACAGAATTCTTTTAGATGTGCCTCAGACTTTTGCACAGTACTGGATATTTTAGCAATTGCCGCTGCCAGTTTGTGCATGGCTCGATTACTCAAATAGTTGTGTAATAAAATGTCAGCTGTTCTGCTTTTGTAGAATTTCACGGACAAATATTAGTCAGAACAATGGGAGGACTGCCTTTTCATCCTCGGATATATCTCCTGGGATTTTTTTACATCAAGCTGAATAGGCAGACTGGGCATCTTGTCTTACATCTTGTTCAAAAGACAGAAGAAGTCAACATAACTGAATATCAGAAGTGGAACTCAATGCAGATGTGAGTAGCTTTGTGTGTAAATGTCTATCTCAGTGCCTCAGGCAGTACTAAAATATCAGGCTGCATTTTGTCCTAAATCCATTAATTCAAAAGTTTACATTCAGAGACAAGAGCCTATCTTGGAGCAAAGCTTGAACTTATTAGAGTCATTTGTAAGAAAATATGTGCAGGATAACATAATAATAGGGATTTTAGGGTATTGACTTCCATTTCTTGTGTCCAGTGTAATATTACAGATTTCAGAACTAGATGTTGTCAGACAGAGTTTAATAACTAAAAAGGCTTCTCACAACTGCTTCATCTTCAGAGGCCAAACAGAGTCTTTGAGCACTATAGCACAGTAACAGGCCCTTCGGCCCATCTAGTCCATGCTGAACTGTTGTACTAGCTTGTTTGATGTACAGCTCCAACGGTGTGTATAACTTTACTGTTGACCCCACTTGGCTGAATCAGAGGCGGTGACAAATCAGCAAATAGGAAGGAGATTGAAAATCTGGCTGAGTGGTGCCACAACAACAACATCTCACTCAATGTCAGTAAAACCAAAGAGCTGGTTATGGACTACAGGTGGAATGAGCCGGAGGTCCGTGAGCCAGTCCTCATCAGGGGATCAGAGGTGGAGAGGCTCAATAGCTTTACATTTCTCGGCACCTTCATATCAGTGGATCTGTCTTGGGGACAGCACCTAAGTCGGCCTCCATTTTCTTAAAAGTTTGTGAAGATTCGGCATGTCATCTGAAACTTTCATAAAATTCTATAGATGCGCAGTGAAAAGTATCTTAACTGGTTGCAAAATGGCCTGATATGGAAACACCAATGCCCAGGAATAAAAAGGCTACAGAAAGTTGTGGACACAGCCCCTTCCATCACAGGCAAAGTCCTCCCCACTACTGAGCACATCTACACACAGCACAGTCACAAGAAAGCAGCATTCATCATCAGAGACCCCCCCTCACAATCCAGGCCACACTCTCTTTCCTCTACTACCATCAGGAATCAGGTACAGGAGCTTTAGGTCCCACACCAACAAGTTCAGGAACTGTTACTACCCTTCAACCATCAGGCTCCTGAACCTGTGCAGATCACTTCACCCTCCTCAAGACTGAACTGATTCCACAACCTACAAACTCACTTTCAAGGGCTCCTGACAACTATTCTTAGTATGATTTTTATTTGCCCACTTTGTCATCCCTTGCACGTTGGTTGCTTGTCAGTCTTTGTTTATAGAGACATGGAGCACTACAGCACAAAAACAGGCCCACCTAGGCTGTGCCGAAATATTATTCTGCCTATTCCCATAGACCCACATCTGGACCATAACACTCCTTAGCACCCCCCCATCCATGTACTTATGTGTAGTTTTCCATATATTCCATTGTATTTCTTCTTTCCCTGTGAATGCCTGCAAGAAAATGAATCTCAAGGTAGCATATGGTGACGTGTAACTACTTTGATAATAAATGTACTTTGAACTTTGACATCCTCTCCGAAAGGGTCAACACATCCTATCTAACTGGAACAAATGCCATCCAACTGAGACATCTAAATCAAACATACCTCTGACTGATTTATCTACTCTCAGCCAGGGCTAAAGGACATTTCTCTACACTGTTAAAAGTTTACAGAAGTAACCAAGTGCTCTAATGCAACCCAGTCGCAGGGAATGAATTGTAAGTGTCGTTTGCTAGGTTTATCTAGGATATCTGGGCTAATTTTACACTTACTGATTTTGTAAGATATCTTCGTTTTCATGCACATTCATCTTCTCCATTATATCAATTTAAATGAAGTCCTCAATGGGAATATCTGATGATAGATGCCAATATGTGAAGACCTGTTGAGGAAATCCTTTTCCCAGTCACCCGTTGAGATTTTGTTGACTTTTAGCAGGTATTACCTGAGACACAACAGAAAATGGGTGTTTCTAGTTAAGAAAACGTACTTTAACAAAATAAGCCTTGTCAGTCTTCAACTCCTCCCCCAGCTGTCCCCAGCCACTGCTTTGCCAGTCAGAGCTGTACTGGTCCCAATCAAGTGGATTGATAAATATCAGCTTTATTCGTTAATGTACATCGAAATTTCAACACGTGGAGTAAAACGTGTTTGTGTCGATGACTAACACGGTCCGAGGATGTGCTGGGGGCAGTCTGCAAGTGTGGCCATGCTTCTGGTACCAATGTAGCCTGCCCACAACTCAGCAACCCTGACCCTAGCTTGTACATCCTTTGAAGAAACCGGAGCACGCAGACGAAACCCACACGGTCTCTTAGACAACCACAAACTCCTTACAGACAGCAGCGGGAATTGAAGCGGATCACTGACGCTGTAATGGCGATATGCTAACCACCACACTACCACGCCCCCCTCAAATCCACATAACAATCTATAGAGCAGAGGCAGATATATCCCTGAGTCTGAGGGCTGACACACGGGAGAGACCTTGGTCATGCTTCCACTGCTGACCGCGACACAACTGTGTCACCCCAGTAGATCATTGTATTGTCTGAAGAGTTGTAAGGGAAGTCCTATCTCTCAAGACGGGGTAGGGTATCATTATTAAACCACTGATATCCACTCATCTGTTTTAACCCATTGTGACTACACTATACGACATACACACGTACCTTCAGCCACACTTCCTAAACCACTGTGACCAGAAAGATTACTCCAAGTATAAAGGAGCGGATAGAGCAAATCCAGATCTTGGTTTTGTTACCTCTAAAGTAGAAACTCAGATGGAAATTTGCTTCCCATTGAGGCCAGTCTGTTACAAGTTGGGGCATCATGGTAGAGTAGCGGTTAGCGTGACGTTATGGCAGCTCGGGGCGTCGGAGTTCAGAGTTCAATACCATTGTCCTCTGTAAGCGAGTCTGTACTCTCCTTCTTGCGTGTGTGTGGGTTTCCCCCGGGTTCTCTGGTTTCCTCCCGCAGTGGTTAGTAAGTTAATTAGTCATTGTTAATTGTCTGTGACTAGGTTAGGGTGAGTTGCTGGGCGACGCGGCTCGAAGGGCACTGTATCTCAGATAAAGAAAGAAGTGCTACACCTGATTCTAACATCTTTTTATTAAAGAGGAGAAAGTCATTACTAAGTTCACCTATGATTATTGTCAGCAAACTCCTCTGGCCAGGGACTGATGTGAGCATCAGTTGGCATCTGGGTCAGGCTCCGTAAGTGAAAAGGTTTCTCACCTTCAGTCTTAACTATTGCAAAACAGTATTGGCCAGGTAGTACCTATTCTAATCTCCATAAACTCGAGTTCATTCAGAGATTTGTTGTTTGGTTCCATCAAGCCTCATTCACCCAGTAGCTACCCCAGGTGAACTCATTCAGCTAAGGTAAAGCAAGCGTACAATTTTAAAATTCTCATCATTGCTTTCAAGTTCTTCCACAGGCTAATCTCCTCCTGCTCTACGACACCCTGTAATATCTGCCCTCTGATAATCTCATCTCTTGTACATCCAGAATCAGAATCAGGTTTAATATCACTGGCATATGTCATGAAATATGTTGTTTTGCTGTAGCAGTACATTGCAGGACATATTTTTTTAAAGATCTATAAATTACAATAAGAAATACTGTATATATAAAAAATTAAATTGAATAAGTAGTGCAAAAGACAGCAAAAACGGAGAAAAACTAGTGTGGTACTGAACATGGATTTATTGTCCATTCAGAAATCCGATGGTGCAGGGGAAGAAGCTGTTCCTAAAATATTGAGTGTGTGTCTTCAGACTCCTGTACTTCCTCCTTGATGGTAGCAATGAGAAGAGGGCATGTCCTGGGTTGAGTTGAAGATGGTGCCAATAAACGGCGACTCTTCACGTGCAGCTCCAATGAGAATCATCAAATATTCCCATCTGAGGCTACTACAGCTGAATCCAGTCACAGCCATGGGTACTGTAGTAAGCAACATCATGGATATTTAAATAAATCTATAGATCTTTGAATTTGGTTGTTCTGCTTTCAGTGACTCCTTCCCTAAACCCTTTCTACACATAACCTCTTGTAAGAAAATCCTGAAAATCGGCTTGCTTGTCCAAGATTTTGATGATTGCCTAATACTTCCTATTGTACTAGGGAAACAAATTCCATTCTTCTCAAAAACAGTAAACTCAAAAAGTGGCTTTTGCCCTCTTTACAGCAGGAGACGTTAACACTTCTGATGTCACGAATTTGGAAGGTGATTTAAGAGGAGTCAATTTTTGTTTGGAAATAATAAGACCATAAGACATAGGAGCAGAATTAGGCCATTTGGCCCATTGAGTCTGTTCCGCCATTCAATCATGGCTGATCCTTTTTATAAATCTCCACTACCCTAGTTCCTGGCCTTCTCCCCATAACTTTTGATGCCATGTCCAATCAAGAAATGTGTCCTTGCCTTTGAGTATTTTACTTTGTTAAAGTGCTACATAAAAGTTGTTTTTGTTGTAGCTTATGTAAAGATTCACATATTAATGATGGGCTGTTGGGAAAGTCCACCACTGAGTGATTCTAAAGATTTACATATTAATAAGAGACTGTTTGGCAGTCCACCAATGAGCGACTCTAAATTCACATATTAATGAGGGACTCTTTGGACAATCCACCAATGAGTGACTTTAAAGATTTACATATTAATGAGGGACTCTTTTGACAATCCACCAATGAGTGACTTTAAAGATTTACATATTAATGAGGGGGCTGTTTGTCAGTCCACCAATGCGTGAATCTAAAGAGTCACATATTAACAGGGAACTATGTGGAAAGTCCACCACTATGTGACTCCCAGCAAAGAACTCAGTACCTTGAAAAGAAGATTAGGGAAAATTAGCAAAGGAAATTTGAAAGAATCTACCAGTTAAGGTCTCTGGCCACTGTTCACTTTTAAAGGCTGATAAAGAAAGGACATTCGAATTCAGATTTATTTATCACATGTACATTGAAATTATTGGGTGGTTGGGTGGAGATATGTCTTTACCAAAGGAGGTGTAAGACTCTCCTTCCCTCCGCCAGCCTGCAGGTCACCCTTGGGCAAGGAGTAGCACCTGCTTAGACCCTGATCATGGTCAGGTCAAGTCATGGGAGCAGGTGGTGGATGGTCATATGAGCAGCTGGTGCATATCACAAGTCCTTGTTAAGTGACCACTGACGCCAGGCAGACAATCTCTAAAGAGTATTGGTAATGGCTGGGGTCACCTGGCCAGGAGAAGGGAATGACAAGCCACTTCTAGAGAAAAATTTGCCAAGAACAATCATGGTCACTATTGGTCACATACATCATATGACACAGCACGTAATGATGACAATGACTTTGAAATACACCATGAAATGCATCAATTGCGTTAAGAAGCAACACGCCCAAGGATGAGCCAGGGACAGGCCGCAGGTGTTGCTACACATTTCGGCACCAACATAGCATGCCCACAAAGTTCGGCAGAACAACACAAGCCACAACGACAACGAGAACAGAACAGAACAAATCAAAACCAGCAAAATAAGCTCCTTCCCCACCTTCTCATCTCCCACTCCCACTCACACACACAGACAGTATGCAGGACAGGAACAGGGCCTTTCTCTCACGAAATCGGTGTTGAATTAAACTGAATCTCTTCTGTTCGAGCATCGTCCAAATCCTTTCATCATTCAGTTTTTTTAAATCTCTTCTGCACTTTTTATTTATTTGTTTCTGTAAAGTAACTTCTAGTAACGTTTACAATTTGCAAGTACTGCAACTACAAAACAACAACTTTCACAGCATATTATCAGTGAAAATAAACTTGACTTTGATTCTACTCTCTGTAAGTTCTTGTATTAAACTCCTCAGTGTTATCATTTCAGAGGATCAGTCTTGGGCCCAGCACAAAGTGCAATTACAAAGAAAGAATGGCAGTGCCTCTACTTCCTCAGGAGTCTATGGTGATTCGGCATGACGTCTAAAACCTTGACAAATTTCTATAGGACTGACCTGGTAGGGGAACTCCAATGCACTTGGAAAATTGTACAAAAGGAACTGGATTCGGCCCAGTACATCACAGGGAAAGCCCTCCCCACCCATTGAGCACATGACATGAAACGTTGTTGTAGGAAAGCAGCATCCATCATCAAAACTCCTCACCACCCAGGCCATGCTCTTTTCACGTTGCTGCCATCAGGTAGAAGGTACAAGAGCCTCAGGATTCACACGACCCAGTTCAAGAACAGTTACTACCCCTCAACCATCAGGCTCTTGAACAAAGAGGATAACTTCACTCACTTGCCCATCCACTGAGATGTTCCCACAACCAATGATCTCACTTTAAGGACTCTTTATCTTGTCATCTCCTATTCTTGTTTTTTATTGCTATTTATTTATATTTGTATTTGCACAGTTTGTTACTTCTGCGCTCTGGTTGATCTTTCATTGATCCTGTTATAGTTACTATTCTGTAGATTTGCTAAGTATGTCCACAGGAAAATGAATCTCTCACTTTTATATGGTAATATATATGTATTTTGGTAATGACATTTACTTTGAACTTTATTTATCTTAAAGCCTTGTGGATGTTGTTTTCCTATCTTTTTCCATTACCAACCCTAGTAGCACGTTCCAGGAACTCTGTGTAAAAAAAATCTCACCCACACATCTCCTTTAAGTCTCCTGCCTCACCTCAAAGAAGCTGCAGAATGTTGTAAATCTAGTCAGCTCCATCTTGGGCACTAGCCTACTAAGTACCCAGGACATCCTTAGGGAGTGGTGTCTCATTAAGGCAGTTTCCATTATTAAAGACCTCCAGCACGCAGGGCATGGCCTTTTCTCACTGTTACCATCAGGGAGGAGGTACAGAAGCCTGAAAGCACACACTCAGCGATTCAGGAACAGCTTCTTCCCCTCTGCCATCCGATTCCTAAATGGACATTGAATCTTTGGACACTACCTCACTTTTTTTTAATATGCAGTATTTCTGTTTTTGCATGTTTTTAAAAATCTATTCAATACACATAATTGATTTACTTGTTTATTTATTATTTTAATTTATTTAATTTATTTTTTTGTTTCTCTGCTAGATTATGTACGTATTACATTCTACTGCTGCTGCTAAGTTAACACGTCACATGCCGGTGAGAATAAACCTGATTCTGAAATCCATACTCAAAGCTGATGCAAACATTGTACTTGGTCCTTGAGGAAATCCCAACACTTTAATACTTGGCGTAGTTTGTTAAGGTTGTCATTGCCGGGGGTGGGGGGTGGGTGGTGGAGGGAGGTAGTGGGGACAAGCTCCCACTAACTATTAAATGCTCGCAATGGTGTGCCCCTCAAATAGCCTCTGACAACCAAGTCCAGCTCCTGGCCTTCATGTGTAGCTTAGTTACTAAGCCTGGTGGAATCGTTTCTACTGACAGGGAAGACAGGGGCAAAGACGGGTTACTGGCACCGTAAAACCAGTCGCTTTGGGCAGATGGGACTCATCAGCTGTGTATGGCAGCTCACCTAGGAGAAGGAAAACTCTGATCCCAAACCTCCACTGCCTTGCGGTTATACCTGCTCATGGGGAAGTCTTCAGGACTAAACCCTGAGAGAAAAATCCAGAGATGAAGTCACTAATGCTGCCCTACACTGAGTTTAACCCTGACTGGCATCTCCTGCGACACTGCTGGTGCCAAACTGTATCGGCCTCTGCTATTCCTTTGGATCAGATGTGTGGAGAGGGGGAGCCTGCCACACGGGCAACAATTTGCTCTCGGTATGGTACTGCCCAGGCTTATGTAGCCAGACAGCTCAGACACAATATCCACGGTCAACTCTGACCAACAGGGGCCTCAGAAGTACTTGGCATCTAGTATTTGACACTTCCACCCTGGGATAAAGATTCTGACTCTCTCCCCTATCTGTGCCTCTCATAACCCTTTCAGGTTCCAACAGTTCAGAGAAAGCAGCTCAAGTTTGTCCACGTTCTCGTGACAGCTCATACCTTCTAATCCGGGCAGTTTACTGGCAAATCTCTTCTGCATTCTTTAATGGGAAGACCACAAACGTGCACAATACTGCAAAAGTTGACGGTTTCTGCAGTTTCATAATTAGAAATGTATTTAATGATTGTCACAGGACTGCACATGTTCGCTGGTCTCTGGCTTTCTGCATTAAAATGACTTTTGGGCTGAGGCCCTTCACCAGTCCTGATGAAGGGTCTCGGCCCAAAATGGCAACTGTTATTCGTCTGCATAGATGACACGTTCCTGCAGCATGTTGTGTGTGTCGTTCTGTGGAGGCAGTGTCGTCGGGTATGTTTAAAGCCCAGCTTGATTGGCCAGGGCATGAGGGGATACGGGTAGACATGAGGAGATTGGCACTGAGAGGGAATTGGATCAGCCATGATGAAATGGCGGAGCAGACTTGATGGGCCAAATGGCCTCAATCTGCTCCTATATCTTCTGGTCTTATGGATTTCCAGCATCTGTAGAATCTTTTATGCTTAAGAACAAAGCTATCCTTTATTTCTCACTGTTGCAATACTTAGATCTGATTTGACTGGTGCAGTACCAAGACAGCAATAAGGTACTTCTCCACTGGAGGAAGGCTATCAGCTAACAATGTCCCCTTCCCTCCTCCCTCATTACTACTCACTGCAGTTGAGTGAGTTAGCTACTGCTGAAAGGATTAGAAAGATAGGGTTGGTGTGACACGTGACTCCCGTCAGGCTGAGCAGCCTGTCTGCGTTAATCACAATGCTTGCAACCAGTCCACTTTCCTGTACAGCTCCTTCTGTCCCAGGCAACACAGAGCACAGAGACCCACTGAGGTCAGAGCTCCTGTTACAATAACTTCCATTCGGGTGTGGGTGCAGGGCGTGGGTATGTAGAGAGAGAGAGAGAGAGTGGTAGAGAGAAAGAGGGGGGAACAGAGAGAGGGGGCGATAGGGAGAGAGAGGAAGAGAGAGGAGGATGATAGAGAGGAATAGTGAGGAGGGAGATAGCGAGGGGGAAGAGAGAGAGAGTGGGAGATAGAGAGAGAGGAGGGAGATAGAGAGAGAGAGGGGAGAGAGCGGGAAGATGGAGGGGGAGAGAGATAGATAGAGAGAGATAGATAGAGAGAGAAAGAGGAAGAGAGAGGAGATAGATAGAAAGTGACAAGGAGAAGGGAGATAGACAGGGGGAGAGAGGGGGTAGCTAAATAGATAGAAAAAGACAGGGCAAGAGAGAGAGGGAGGTCGATGGAGGTAAGAGAGAGGGAGAGAGAGGGGAAGGGAAATAGAGAGTGAAAGGGGGGAAACAGAAAGAGAGATGAGGGGGCGATTGAGAGAGGGAGGGTAAGAAAAAGGGGGTAGATAGAGACAAAGGAGAGAGAGAAAGAGAGAGAGAGAGGAAGAGAGAAAGAGGGGAGATAGGGAGAGAGAGACAGGGAAAGGGAGGCAGTCAGAGGCAGAACAAGAGTGAGAGGGAGAAGGAGGCAGAGGCTGGGAAAGGGAGGTAGAGTGAGTCAGAGAGAGGAAGGGGGGACAGAGAGGAAGGAGAGGAATGGGGAGAGAGAGAAGGGAGGAATAAGTTTAACTAGATCTGAAACAGATAAGCTGGAATTCAATGTGTGGTTAACCATTTAAAGTAGCCGACTGTTCTGCAGGACAACAGATATTGCCGCAGTGGATACTCTGAAACTGCATTAACTTTGCCTTCTGCCCTTGAGTCTCTCTGCACCATTCAGTAGAACCCTCGCTATGCCTGAAAGGGGGATGTTTCTCTGCCCCCAGACACATATCTTTAGAATCTATCAAAAGAAACTGTTAATCAGATCAACATTGCATAGAACATTTGCAGCTGTAAATCACATCTATCGGTGTTGATTACCGATGGCAACTTGTTTTTCTCTTTTTGAGATGTCAACAACTTCTTGCTAATGTTTAGCTACAACTGTTGACTGTGAGATCGACCCACGATGGTCCTTTGCTACAAAAGTGCGATAAAGGATGAAATGGTAGCGGCTGTCATAGAGCAGGTTGTAGAGCTCCAGAAGTGAACACTCAGCATCTATCAGACTGAGGCACCGACCAGATATTTAAACTCAAAATAAACACAAGCAAACTCATTAAGATTTCCCTCTGTTTTAGCGCGAGAACACATTCATTTCTTCATTGGATAGATAAACGATTCTCCATTTACACAAAGCAGTCACTTTAATACCTTTAACTCACACAGTGGCATGTCTTGACATCTTCTTGACCAGCGTGGTTGCCTTCCTTCATGTTCTGAGGTTCTCTCGTAAAAATGGTTTTTCACCCATGTTGCACACCAGAAGCCCACGATGGGATTTTCATTCCTCGGTCTCCCACATTCCTTCTGAAGCAAAGAAACTGAAAAATTAAGTAAGATTAATCAAACGTCCAATAATAGTTAAAAACTTCATGATATAACTATAATGTTCAGAGAGAAAAGAACATAGACTGATATAATCTTTTTTTCAAAAATGTATTAGCTTCTGCCTGTAATGTTGCTGACATTTAGGGCAGGAAACATATACTAGAAACTTCAATTTGATTCATTTTGTAGTTTAAGGAAATCTTGAATTTTGAGATTTCCTCTTCTCTTTCTTCTCTTTTCTCAAATTCCTGTTTGCTTTGTCTTTATATCACAATTTTGCATACTCAGTTCACTCTGTTTGCTTTTTGGTCTTTCTCCCAGTCCCTCTCTCCCCTCTGCTATTCTTTCCCACCCACACAAACACAGACGACCTCTAGCTAAATCAGATATTCGACTTATCTGACAACAGTTTCAGACCAGTGCCTCTTATACCAGCTCTGTTCATGTGATAACCATGTGAAAGAAAACCTGAACAATTCTAATTAATTTGGGGATCTCATGACCTGGAAGGATGTCTGTCTTAAGACTTACCTCATGACCCAAGAGAAGCCAAATTAATTCATCAATAGGTCCATTCTCCTTCACTTCATCGGTGTAAAATCTTCAAAGTTGTCATGACCCAATGATTATTTAAAATTTTTTGTTCTTTCACTGTTGAAGTTTCCTTTGATTATCTGATAAATTATTATTCTAAAATGCAACAATCAACACACATTTGGTTTTACTTGTATTTTGCTTATTTTTCATTTATTTAGAGATACAGTGTGGAACAGGCCCTTCCGGCCCAACAAGACATGTTGCCTAGCAACCCACCTATCTAACCCTAGCCTAATCACAGGGCAATTGATATTTTTACTTTTTATTTAGAGATGCAGTGTGGAACAGGCCCTTCTGGTTCAATGAGCCAAGCCACCCAGCAAAGTTCAAAGTTCAAAGTAAATCTTATTATCAAGGTACATATATGTCATCATATACAATGAGATTCATTTTCCTGTGGGCATACCCAGCAAATCTATAGAATAGTGACTATAATGGGATCAATGAAAGATCAGCCAGAGTGAAACTTCAAGCCACCCACCCAGCAACCCACCAATTTCACCCAAGCCTAGTCACAGGACAAGATACAGTGACCAATTAACCTCCGAACCAGTACGGTTTTGGACTGTAGGAAAAGTGCTGGAGCACCCGGAGGAAACCCACACAGTTCACGGGGAGAACATACAAACTCCTTACAGATGGTGCTGGATTACAGCTAAACCCTACACTACAGTGATCCCCTGAGTTGTAATAACATCACATTAACCCCTACACTACAGTGATCCCCTGAGCTGTAATAACATCACATTAACCCCTACACTACAGTGATCCCCTGAGTTGTAATAACATCACATTAACCTCTACACTACAGTGATCCCCTGAGCTGTAATAACATCACAATAACCCCTACACTACAGTGATCCCCTGAGTTGTAATAACATCACATTAACCCCTACACTACAGTGATCCCCTGAGCTGTAATAACGTCACAATAACCCCTACACTACAGTGATCCCCTGAGTTGTAATAACATCACATTAACCCCTACACTACAGTGATCCCCTGAGCTGTAATAACGTCACATTAACCCCTACACTACAGTGATCCCCTGAGCTTAATAATGTCACATTAACCCCTACACTACAGTGCTCCCCTAAGCTCTAATAACTTCACATTAACCCCTACACAACAATGATACTTTGATATGTCTGCAGTTGCGTTGTCACCTTATCAATAAAAATAAACATATTGACTAACATCAAAATTTAATATTTGTTGAAATTTCTATCATATCAAATTAAAATATATATTGCTTTATTCATTAAAGTAAAAATAAGTACAAATTCATTCATGATGTTTTGTTTGATAGCACAAACTATATCGGCCCCAAAGTAAAATTCTCCTACTTGGAAATAATGGGGTCAATGAACAGTCCATTGAAAGGAGCAGCTAAAAATATTATGAAGAAATCAAACTCATTGCATCATGCTGCATGGTGTAAAAATAAATTTAACACACCACTGTAAATTTAATGACTGGTATTCTGCCTGTACAATCAATGAAAGGAGGCTTTAACTGAAGAAAATCTCGTGCTCTGTCATGTGCCTCTGCCTCGTCCACATCGTGTCAGATTTAATTCTCCATATATAGGTCAGCCTCTCGGTAGAAAGCGATGAATGATATACTGTATAACCAAGCGGAAGTTCTTCAGTCCTCACAGAATCTGAGTTCAAAGTAAATTTATTATCAAATAAATATGTACATGTCGCCATAGACAATGTTGACTTTCATTTTCTTCTGGGCAGTCAAAGTTCAAAGTAACTTTATTATCAAAATACATGTATATCACCATATACATCCCTGAGATTCATTTCCCATGGGCATGCTCGGTAAATAGTCTATAGAAAGTACTGTAACTATACCAGGATCAATCGGAGACCAACCGGAGTGCAGAGGACTCAAAATGTGCAAATGCAAATATAAATAAATAGCAATAAATAACAAGAATATGAGGTCATGAGATAAAGAGTCCTTAAAGTGAGGTCACTGGTTGTGGGAACATTTTAATGATGGGGCAAGTGAGTGTAGTCATCCCCACTTATTCAAAAGCTGGTTGGTTGAGGGGTAGTGACTGCTCTTGAGCTGGGTGGTGCCAGTCCTGAGGCTCCGGTACTTCCTACCTGATGCTGGCCGAGAGAAGAGACCAGTCCCAGTAGAGCAAAGAATGCGACAGAATCATTGGAAAACTACGCACAGAGACGGACAAACAATCAATGGGTAAGAGGAGACAAACTGTGCATTTACAGGAAAATAAATAAATAGTAAATATAAAATAATATCACAGTAACAGCTTTAAAATAGAGATGGGTAAGTTTAGCATTTCTGAAAACATTTGTAGAGTTTAATGCTAATTCCTTTCTCACTTGCCTGCATCGAATTAGGTGCGTTCAGCATCTTCTGAAGATGGAACAGAGCTCTTAAAGAGTGTTACTTCGAGCAGAAATTTTCATTTGCTCTGATGTTGTAGATAAATTTCAGGGAATGATCAAACAATTCATTTAGCTTGTAATGTCATCTCTTGGGATGTCAGATATTCTCTTGACAAAATTAGAACATTGAACATACTCTAGTACAACAAAGGAACAGACCCTTCGATCCACAACGTTGGGCTGAAGCAGTAGTAATGAAGTGCTTTACTAAACGATCCCATCAGTCAACAAGATCATAGCTGGTCCAATCGTAATCTCAGCTCCACCTTCCCATCTACCCATGGTAACCTTTCTGGCCAGGTTTATCAAGAATTTATTTTACCTCTGCCTAAAAAAACATTCTCACCTTGAGAAGAGCTAGTTTAAACAGAGTAATTTAGAGTACTGCAACAGGGAAGGTAGATTTTAAGAGTAGAAGGTTATTTCTGTTGACCAGAAACGCAAGAAAATCTGTAGGTGCTGGAAATCCAAAGTAGCATACACAAAATGCTGGAGGAATTCAGCAGATCAGGCGGCGCCCCTGGAGGGGAATAAACAGTCAACGTATATTCCGAGACCCTTCATTAGGACTGGAAAGGTAGAGGGAAGATGGCAGAATAAAAAGGTGGGGGCAGGGTAAGGAGGATAGTTAGAAGGTGATAGGTGAAGTCAGGTGGGTTGGAAAGATAAAGGGCTGGAGAATGTGCAATCTGATCAGAGAGGAGGGTAGACCATAGGACAAAGGAAAGGAGGAGGAGATAGGCAGGTGAGAAGAGGTGAGGGGCCAGAGTGGGGAATTGGAGAAAAGGGGAGGGGGAAGGATTTTTTTAACTGGAAGGAGAAATCAACATTCATGCCATTAGGTTGGAGGCTACCCAGACAGACCTTTAACAGGAAAGTGCAACACGGAGGGCCCTTCCAGTGACAATGGTCTGAATAGGATGGATAACATTTACAGAACTGAACTGCTGGATGGTGAGAAGGATGTAGTTAGGGAAGGGTCACACACGCCATTGATTGTAAATAGTCACACACACGGGTTTGCCTGAGTGCAGTGGAATACGTTTCCAGACAGCATCCGTGAGACCAGACTGTTTGGGTGAAGCCGATCAGGTTTAAAAAATGTGCGCGTTCCCAAAATAGATTAAAATTTCCAATGAAGTCAAAGTTCACATTGCATCTGAAGCCAATCATGCAGACTGAGGAACCTGGAAAAATGCCCAGAACCAAGACCCAGTCAGGGGATTGGTCCAGAGATAAAAATGTCCTTGCCACTGATTTAGAGAAATACAAAGAGACCACTAAAGTCACGTCTGAGAAGTTCAGATTGTTGCTGAACAATGTCACTTGTGTCAATGTGGGCAATAATCCTTTTCACAGAGGGAAAGGGAACTCGTGTATTACATCAGCTACTTCATTTTCATTTTCATATTTGCACTTTATCCCATCGTAAGACACTTCGAACTACATTGTCTGTATGAAAAATGCTCTAAGTATTATTTTTAATAAGGTAAAAAGATTTTCTCAGCTCTAGCTGATAAAACCTGAGCAGGGGCATAGACAAGCACACTCATTTCTCAATCGCTAGGAACTTTTGGTCTATTCTAGTGCTGTTTGTGGCATGTGGCTAAGTGGTTAAGGCATGGAACTAGCAATCTGAAGGTCGTGAGTTCGAGCCCCAGCCGAGGCAGTGTGTTGTGTCCTTGAGCAAGGCACTTAATCACACATTGCTCCAGTCCACCTAGCTGAAAATGGGCACTGGCAAAATGCTGGGGGTTAACCTCGCGATAGACTGGCATCCTATCCGGGGGTGGGAATCGCTTCACGCCACGGAAACCGGCACAAGCACCGGCCTGATGAGCCTATAAGACTTGGGACAGACTTTAACTTTAACCTTAACTAGTGCTGATTAGTATTGTGGCTTTCTGGAGATTTAGAAAAATATGGCTGTGTAGATCTTATTGTTTAATGCTATTTTGTACTGCCTTTGGGATGACACCAGTTGTAGATATTACTATTGGGACAAAGTATATCCTGTTCATGTGCCAAAATCTTTCAATTTTCTCTTTAAATTCAGCATATTTTGGTGTTTTTCACTTATTGATTTCTGTATGTTATGTGTGTTTGGAATAGCTATATCTATTAAGTAAGTTGCTGTTGTGGCGACCCACTTTCTGGCACACACAAACCGGCTCACAACAGCTCGCGCAGGCAGAGGGCCGGCCCCAAAAAGGGCACCAGGCCATCTTCACCATCGGCTCACAACAGCGCGCAGAAAGGGTCTGGGAATATGCATTCCCCACAGCAGTCCCGCCCCAGGGAGGGCGGGAACGGGAAGGCTTTAAAGCGGGCCGCGAAGTTTGAATAAATCTCTTTCATCGCAACTCTAACTCACCGACTCCGTGTGGTTATTTTAGCACTGTGTGTAGCACATCGCTACACTGTCTTGTTTATCCTGTGATATTATATCTGGACAATTATCATGGATTGTCCTATCTGTAATAATGATCGGTTGTAATATAATTTGTGGGATTTTGACTCTAAAACTGGATCAGGCTTGTATTTATAGTGAGGTATGGTGTTTTTTTATGAGTTTGTATTTTAAAGCAGCATTTTGATGAATGATGTTTACCTGTGTAACTAGTCGGAACGATTTAAACTGCAGCATTAGTTTCAGAGTAAATATGCAAAAAGAAAAGTCTGGTGCGCGGGTTGAGATTCTAAATTGGAGAAAAGCCAATTTTCATTGTATCAGTAAGAATCTAGCAAATGTGTATTGGGACAGGCTGTATTCTTGCAAAGGTGTACTTGGAAATTGAAAGGCCTTCAAAAGTGGAATGTTGAGAGTACAAAGCTCGTTTGTGCCTGTCAGAATCAATGGTAAAGATAACAAGTGATGGGAACCTTGTTTTTCAAGAGATGCTGAGGCCCTGGTTAAGAGAAAAAAGGTTTATAGCAGGTATAGGCAGGTAGGAACAAATAAGGTGTTTATGGAGCACAAGAAAACACTTAAGAAAGAAATTAGGAAGGCTAAAAGAAGGCACGAGGTTGCCCTAGCAGACATGAACATAATACTTAAAAATAATACTTAGAGCATTTTTCATACAGACAATGTAGTTCGAAGTGCTTTACGATGGGATAAAGTGCAAATATGAAAATAAAATAAAGATAAAAATGAAAATGAAGTACTTGATGTAATACACGAGTTCCTTTTCCCTCTGTGAAAAGGAATTCCACAGATATGTTAAGGGCAAAAGGGTTGCTAGGGACAAAATTGGTCCTCTGGAAGATCAGAATGGTAATCCATGTGTGGAGCCAAAACAGGTGGGGGAGACCTTCAATGAATTCTTTGCATTTGTGTTTATTCCGGAGCTGGTTCAGAGTGAAGCAAAACGACATCAACTTCATGGACCCTGTACAGATTAAAGAGGCGGAGGTGTTTGCTACCCTGAGGCAAATCGGGGTGAATAAATCCCCAGGGACTGACAAGGTGTTCCCTCGGACCCCACGGGAGGCAAGTGCAGAAGTTGCCAAGGCCCTAGCAGAGATATTTAAAACATCCATAATGACAGGAGAGATACCAGACGATTGAAGGATAGCCAATGTTGTTCCACTGTTTAAAAAAGGCTCCAAACATAAACCAGGAAAATACAGGCAGGTAAGTCTGACATCGGTTATGGGATAGTTATTGGAAGAAATTCCAAGGGACTGGATATTTGAGTATTTGGATAGACATGGACTGATTAAGGAAGTCAGCATGGCATCATGCGTGGTAGGATATATCTAACCAATCAGTTACCAGGAAAGTGGATGAAGGCAAGGCAGTGGATGTTGTCTACAAGGACTTCAGTAAGGCATTTGACAAGGTCCCACATGGAAGGGTGGCCAAGAAGATTCAGTCGCCTAGCGTTCACGATGAGGTAGTAAATTGGATTAGACATTAGAAGAAGCCAGAAAATGGTGGTAGAGAGTAGTCTCTCTGGCTGGAGGTCTGTGACTAGGGGAGTGCCGCAGGGATCAGTGTTGGGGCCTTTGTTGCTTGTCATCTATATCAATGATCTGGTTGAAAACGTAGTTAACTGGATCAACAAATTTGTTGATGACACCAAGATTGGGGGTGTAGTGGACAGTGAGGAAGGCCATCGTGGCTTGCAGAGGGATCTGCATCAGCTGGAAAAATGGGCTGGAAAATGGCCATTTCCCAGGGTAGTTCTTACTCAGTGAATGGTAGGGCACTGACTAGTGTGGTAGAATAAAGAGATTTGGGGATACAGGTACATAATTTATTGAAAGTGGCGTCACAGGTACGAAGGGTTATAAAGAAGCTTTTGACACATTGGCCTTCATAAATCAATGTGTTGAATACAGGAGATGGGATGTTATGTTGAAGTTTGGATAGGTACATTGATAGTAGGAATATGGAGGGCAACAGTCCCAGTACAGGTCAATGAGAGTAGGCAGTTTAAATGGTTTTGACATGAACTAGATGGGCTGAAGGGCCTGTTTCTGCACTGTATGTCTCTGTGACTCTGTGATCCAGTAATGTGTTGGATTGTTTCTGGTTTCTCTTGGCATTTTCTGCATTTATCATCTTGAATTTGTTGGTCTTCTATTTTGTATTTTTGATTTTTTTTGCGTCAATCATCTGGTCCTGTATTGCCACAAGGAACCGTTCTGCTTCTGGGAAGAGATCTCCAACTCTGAGCCAGGCGTTTGACACTTCCTTGCTGACATCTCAATAGGTTCAATAGGTACATTTAATGTCAGAGAAATGTATACAATATACATCCTGAAATTCTTTTTCTTCCCAAACATCCATGAAAACAGAGGAGTGCCCCAAAGAATGAATGACAGCCAAACGTTAGAACCCCAAAGCCCCCCCAGCTCCCCCCATCCACAGACAAGCAACAGCAAAGCAACGATACCCCCACCAGTAAAAAAGCATCAGCGCCCTCATCTGCTCAGATCGTGGGCCTGCCTTCCATAGAGGGTATTATTATTATTATTATTTTAAAAATATTCAAAACCTCTGCTTCCTCTCCCTTTGAAGAAGAGAATTCCAAAGACTCATGAGTTCCAGCTCTGTCCCCTTCATTTTTTATCAATAATCTGTTGCTTTAAATTCTCCCACAAGATGAGGCATCCTCTCTATACCAAGAGAAGTCTAGACTCCTCAGGATCTCACCTGTTTCATTCAAGTCAAGTTAGAACTTAACTAAATGCTGAATTCTTAACCAAATCTTAATGGTGTAGCAATTAGCACGGTGCGATTTCAGCTAGGGGCTTTGGGGTCTGGAGTTGAGTCCTGTGTCCTTTGTAAGGGGTCTGTACGTGCTCCCTGTGGAATGCATGGGCTTCCTCCCACAGTCCAAAGACCTACCAGTTAGTAGGTTGATTGGTCATTGTAAACGGTCCTGTGGTTAGGTTAGAGTTAAATCAGCGTTGTCAGGAGTGCGTGATGGTGTGGCTCGAAGGGCCAGAAAGGCCTGTTCCGCACTGTATCGCTAAATAAAAAAACCTCCCGAGAGTATAACATTTTGAAAGCAATAGCAAAATAAGGTTATATTAATCAATTTTAAAACTTTAGGCAATTGTTATAATGAATGAACAGCAGGATATTTCCTTTCTATTAACTGGAAAGCTCTTTAACTATTAGCATGCATTAACTAATCGTGATGTCTCAATCTATCTGCTTAGAAATTTAAATATAAATCTATTTCAGTATATAAATCATATCTGGGGTGTCTGGGGGGTCCAGGCAGAGGTAGTAGCTTTGGTGAAGGGGCTTGTCATGTCCGTTCTGGGGCAGATCACTGGTCCGCACCAGACACTCAGCTCTCACCTGTGGCTCCGCGTAGCTGTCTGCAAGTGACAGCGGCCACACCCTGGTGCACCGCTTCGACAGGTGGGCTGAACCAGGTGGGGGTAGCCAGAGGGGCTCGTACCCCGGTGAGATAGGGACATGCCCGTCCCAGCATGTGAAGTCTGCTCCGGCAGACAGGGCAGATGAGATCTACAGTGAGGTCCAACGGCCAGGAAGGTGGTCCTGCAACGCTCCGTGGAGATCGAAGGGCGTGGCGAGGCACAGATGAACTCACGGTCATCCACAGCAACCAAGGAACACCTCAGCTCTGAGGTGGAGAGAGTGGAACTGCCCCCAGCGCAATGGCTTTCCCACCTTTAAAAAACTCTCCCACACAGGTTTCTCATCCTGGATGGGTACAACGTACAACGTGCAATTGGATGGTGACGTAAGTACCATTGGTTGAAAGAACAAGTTGCTTGGATTGTTCGGAACAAACAATCTGCCGGAGGAACACAGTAGGAGGACTGAGCAGCATCTGTGGGAGGAACGGAATTCCGGTTGAAACCCTGCATGGGGACTGAGAGTGGAGAGGCGAGATGGCCAGTAGAGAGAGGAGGAGAGCGCTGAGAAAGTGGGTGGGGGACTGAGGGATGACAGGCAGAGAACGGGACAGGAGCAGGGGTGAATGAGGGGTGGAGATGGACAAAGGGAGAGAGGGAAAATATTTTAGAAAACAACAGATGGGGCAAATTGTGGTTGATTTCAGAAAATGGATCAATAATGACATAGGAGGCCATTTGGCCCATTGGAAGCAATTCCATCCCCATCCCACAGCAGTATAGTGGTTAGTGCAATGCTATTACAGCCCGGTTCCAGAGTTCAATCCTGGTGTCCTCTGTAAAGTGCTTAAACGTCCTCCCCAGGGAATGCGTGGGTTTCCTCGGGTGCTCCGGTTTCCTCCCACAGTCCAAAGGCATACCGGTTAGTTGTTTATTGTAAGTTGCCCCGTGATTAGGTTGGGGTTAAATAGGTGGGTTAATGGGTGGTGTGGCTTGAGGGCCACAAAGGCCTGTTCCTCGCTGAATCTCCAAGTTAAAAATAAATAAGTTATACCCTTGCAACATTTCTGTTTTGAACATACCCATTGTCCGCTCTTTTGATTCCTTTTGCCAGTAAGGATTGATATACAATAGCCAATGAATCTACCAGGCAAACTCTAGAATGTAGTTGAAAATTGAAGAACCCGGAGAACATCCGGGCAGCCACGCAGAAAACACGCAGACCCCACACGCCTGAAATCAGGATCATATTTAGATTTCCGAAACTCTGAGGCAGTCACTTCCCTTTGCATGGCTAGAACAGACCACGAACTGAATCAGCCTGTATGCATGTCTGCTCCGCATATTGATCATAGCACACTAATTAGCTGGTATGAAGCCACTAAACATACAGGTAGAGTTTGAGAATGTGAATGAAGTTGAATAGAAAGATCATATTACATCCGCGGAATTTAATCTCGCCCCTACCAGAGGAAGGTGCCCACATTCGACTGGTCTCTCTCTTTCTCTCCCTCTTGTTTGATGCTGTCGGAGGATGGTGCCGGAGTCGCGGGTCTTGGGCAAGGTTTAATCGACGCAGTTTGCGGACTGGACTCTGTAGTTCACATTATGATGTGTACCTGGTTTCTCACAAACAAGAGAATATCTGCAGATGCTGGAAGTGTGTCCATTGTGTCTGGTTGCTTCTTTTTTGTTGCTATTTTGTGTCGTTTTGATCGGGGCGGACTTGCGCTGTTGTTTTGATCGGGGCAGACTTGCGCTGTGACAATGAGGCTCTGGTTTGAGCTGAACTGAACTGAAGTGAATATTCCTGGACCGTTTCGATGACTTGTGATTTGATGTCTTATATTCTGTGTTTTTTGCTTGTTTTTTTGGTGCTATTTTCATGATTTGTTCTTTTCGCATTGGGGGTTTGATATTTTTCTTTGAACGGGGTCCACGATGTTTCTTTGCTTCATGGCTGTATGTGAGAAGACGAATTTCAGGGTTGTATACCACATAAGTACTTTGATAATAAATGTATTTAGAATCTTTGAATCTTTGAAGTTCCTGATTATTTACATATATTTCCTAAAACATGTTCAAATGTCAATTACCCAGTAAACACAAAATACTCTGCAGATGCTGGGGTCAAAGCAACACTCACAACGCGCTGGAGGAACTCAGCAGGTCAGGCAGCATCTGTGGAAACGATCAGTCAACGTTTCAGGCCGGAGTGTTGACTGATTGTTTCCACGGATGCTGCCCGACCTGCTGAGTTCCTCCAGCATGTTGTGAGTGTCAATTACCCAGTGACTGAAATGAGAGATTCTCTGAATAAACTTGTAATGGATATTCACTCTCTAGGGCCAAGGGAACCTTTTCTTTTTTCCAAGCTCAGCTTTCTAAACAATGCAGCTGGGAGCTTCTGTAGATCAAAGGGCTTTTTTTCTGAGTAAGTTAAACTTCCAGCCAATATTCTTTGTTTAGCTTCTTGTCATAAATGGGAGCCAGTCTTAAGTTCTTAATGTAAATAGCAAGCAAAAATAAGTTTGAAGTTAAAAGGGCAGCTTTGCAAACAAGTACTTTCTACAGAGTCACAGGCTTGGTGGCACCACAGCACTTGGGCTAACTCCTCAAGAGTTACAGTGTGAGACAGTGTGGTTATTTACTCTGGCTTGTTTCAAACAGACAACACTGGCTAAGTTATTTAGTTCAAGGAAGCTTACAGATGAGATTGATATTATCACTTAAAACGCCAAATAGCTGATCTGTTAAAAGTTAGAAGGTTCGTATTCTCATGGAATCAGCTTTACAGTATTAATTGTGGGTACCAGGGAACTCTGTCTGCAGAAGCTTTTAGACCATTTGTGTTAAAAAGTATCTGAAAAAATGTCATGTGTGTGAGAAGCCACCCAAATGACTAGTCCCATAGAGACGAGTTCAGGCTTTTTAGAAATGGTCCAAGAACATCAAGAAGAATGACAGAAAGAGAGTGAATTAGAAACTATTCCTTTGCCTTTGATTTTGGCAGCTTATGGGTATGCCTTTTTAGCTGATAGGAATTGTACCCATATTTTGGAAATCCTTTGTGCTTTAGAAATAGTCTGTAATTTGGAAATCTTTTATAAGATAGAGATCTTCTGTGAGTTTTAAATGTGTTTTAAGAATGTTGCTTGGATTTAAACATGTATCATTGAAAATAAATGAACTATGTTTAAGCTACTTCATTAGTTAGAAGTATCTCCTCCTTGGTCAGGAGAGAGGACCCACCAGTCAAATAGTGAGTATTGGCAGCTGAACTCATTGTGGAGGATAAACAGGAAAGTGAGAAAGTCTTTGAAGGCTAGGAAGTTACAGTATAACCTCCCTTTAGTCAGGGTACCGGTGATATCTATATTAGATATAGGTAGTGCTGGGTCTGCTTTTTTTTACATTATATGTCAATGATTTGGATGACAGAATTGATAACTTTGTGGCCAAGTTTGCAGATGATACAAAGATTGATAGAGGGATATGCAGTGTTGAGGAAGTAGGGAGGTTGCAGAAGAATTTATACAGATTAGGAGAATGGACAAGGAAGTGGCAGATGGAATACAATGTCAGGAGGAAGGAATCTGGTAGAATGTGTAAAAGCATAGACTATTTTCTAAATGGGAAGAAAATTCAAAAGTCCGAGGTGTAAAGGGATTTCACAGTCAATGTGCATGATTCTCTAAAGGTTAACTTGCAGAGCCAGTGGTGAGGAAGGCAGATGCAGTTGTAGCATTCATTTTGAGAGGACTAGAATATAAAAACAAGGATGTAATACTGTGGCTTTATAAGGCACTGGTGAGGCTTCAATTAGAGTTGAGTGAGCAGTTTTGAGTTCCTTATCTAAGGAAGCATGTGCTGACATTGAAGAGGGTTCAGGGGAGATTCACGAGAATTATTCCAGGAATGAAAGAGTTATGGTACGAGGAATGTTTGATGGCTCTGGGTCTGTGCTCATTGGAGTTTAGAAGAATGGGGGGGAGGGATCTCATTGAAACCTATCAAATGGTGAAAGGCCTAGAGAGAGTGGCTGTGGGGAGGATATTTCTTTTAGTGGGGAACCTGGCATCAGAGGCCACAGCCGCAGAATAGAGGGTGGGTGTCCATTTAAAACAGAGATGTGGAAGAATTCCTTTAGTAGCCAGAGAGTGGAATTCATTGCAACAGGGGGCTGTGAAGGCCAGGTCATTGAGTGCATTTAAGCCGGAGGTTAATAGTTTCTTGATTAGTTTGGACATGAAAATGTATTTGGAATCTGGGGAGGAAATCGGAGCACCCAGATAAAGTCCGCGTGGTCACAAGGAGAACATACAAACTCCTTGCAGACAGCGGCTGGAACTGAACCCTGGCTGGTATTGCTGCAAATGGTTGTACTAACTGCGATGCCACCGTGGCACGACCAACGGCCCCCGTTGCCACCCAGGTACAGCCCTGATTTAATGTTCCTTTCTCCTGCATCACACAGTGATTTCCTTAATGCCTCAGTGTGTCAGGCACAACATAATCAGCACATGTTGGTGTTGTCAAGGACAGGGAAGATTTCCCTTTTCTCTGTGTGGGCAGTAAATTTACACTATAAAGATCTCACAGTCTAATGCATTCTGTGGAACCTCAGCTGAATCAACCACTTCAAGATCCATGATTTCTTCCCTAGAACAGAGCTTTTGATACTAGTTGTAGACAGCTGTCAATTAAAGTTTGAAATTACAAATGTGTAGTGAGTCAATATTTTTATAATCCATTCCGCCAGGTATCCGAGGCTGCTACAAACTTCTATACGACCACAGACACAGGAGCAGAATTAGCCCATCCGACCCATTGAGTCTGCTCCAACATTGTATCATGGCTGACTTATTATCCCTCTCAACGCCATCCTCCAGCCTTCTATCCGTAACCTTTGACGCCCTGGTTACCAACCTCCACTTCAAATATACCCAATAACTTTGCCTCTACAGCTGACTGTGGCAATGAATTTAAGATTCGTCACCCTCTGCCGTAAGAAATTCCTCCTCATCTCTGTTCGAAATGGACATCACTGCATTCTGAGGCTGTGCGGCCTGGTCCTGGACTCCCCCACTATGCGAAACATCCTCTCCACCTCCATATTAATATCACTTGAAATTCAGCTCAAATAAGTGAGCCCAGGTGACTGTGGAACTTAAAAGGTTAAACTAGACCGACAGGACTTAAGGTATTACCATACTCTTCCTGAAGGGACTGTATCACATGACCGGCATAAATCCTGATAACTCCGTGTAAGTATGTAGATTAGAATTGTCACATGGTCCAGTCCCTCAGGCATGAGATTCTTCTTTTAACCAGGGCTGAATGTTCCTCTTTATGAGCAACTAATAAATTGAAGGCACAAACATAAGCCTCATTGCTATTAAAAATATACACTGATGTAATATTGTTCCTTCAGTTTTAACAGAATCCAGAAACTCCCCGGATTGTTCTGAGGCACATGGACCAAGTCTGAACAATAGTGCTCTTCAGATGACCAATGGCTGGTTATAAATTCTCAGAAACGAGGATTAAAATTTAGTTTTTCAATTGTACTGCCAACCTGCATGAGCCAGTGGGTTCCTGATTTAATTCCCGGTCATTACTGAATTAACTGATCTAATCTGGCTTGATAATAAGGTCAATAAAAATCTTAACACAAGAGATTCTGCAGATGCTGGGAATCCACACACACACACACACACACACACACACACACACACACACACAAAATGCTGGAGGAACTCAATGGGTCAGGCAGCATCTATGGGGAGGAATGAAGTGTCAATATTCGGGTCCCAGCCCCATCGTCGACTCCTTTTCCTTTCCGTAGACGCATTGAGTTTCTCCAGCATTTTGCACATGTTAAAATAAAATAGTTCTCAACGTTTCTTGAAGATCCAAGAATGTTTATTGTCATTTTTCAGTATTCTAGTGTAAAGGAGAATGAAATAATTGTTACTCCGGATGTTTACACAATACTCCAAACGTGTTCTGACCAACGCATTACATCCTTGGTTTTATTTATTTATTTAGCAATACAGTGTGGAATGGGCCCTTCCAGCGACACTGCCCAGCAACTCCCGACAAACCTCATCACGGGACAACTTGCAATGACCAATTAACCTACCTGGAAGGTTCTTTGGACTGTGGGAGGAAAACAGAGAATTCTGCGAAAACCCATACATTCCACAAGGAGAAGTACAGAGATTCTTTACTGAACAGCACCGGAATTGAACTCTGAACCCTGGAATCTCCTGAGCTCTAATAGCATCTCGCTAACTGCCGCGCCACCTTTGCGCCCAATATTCTAGTCCTCTCGAAATGAATGCTGATATTGCATTTGCCTTACTTACTACTGACTCAGCCTGCAAGTTATCCTTCAGAGAATCCTGTATAAGGACTCCCAAGTGAATAATTGGGATAGTGAGTACTTGGGATTGAGTGCCCGGAATGGTGAGTATCTGGGATTGAGTGTCTGCAAGAAGATGGCGGCGCGACGCAGCTCGCAGCGGCCACTCCGGTGGTGATGTCTGTTATTTGTCAAGTAGGGTGCCGTGCACAATCCTGATTTGATGGGAAACGGACATAAGAATACGGAGGAACATCTGGTGAAACTTCTGAAATGCCTGCTTTGCTGCTGCTGCTACTGTGTGGTCTGAAATCTCTGGAGGGGAAGGCCCCGAGTCCTCGGCTTTGCTTGTTGTTCAGCGGCCAGGGTGGGGTCGAAGTGCTCGGCAGAGGATGGTGCTCGGAGAGGCTGTGTCGAAGGGCTGGTCAGAGGCTCGAAGTTTTCGGACGGACTCAGAGTCCGCTGTGGTCGGGTGCTTCCAACGGTGCTGCATCGGCAAGTTTGCGGCGCTTGGAGGTTCATGGTGGGGAGAGTTTCTCCCTTCTACCGTCTGCATGAGACGATGAGGCTATTGGGACTTTGAGGCTTTTTATTTACCGTGCCCATGGTCTGCCCTTTATCAAATTACGGTATTGCTTTGCACTGTTGTAACTATATGTTATAATTATGTGGTTTTGTCAGTTTTAGTCTTGGTTTGTCCTGTGTTTCTGTGATATTACTCTGGAGGAACATTGTATCATTTCTTAATGCATGCATGCATTTCTAAATGACAATAAACGAGGACTGAGTGTCCTCATAATCTAAAAAAAGTGCTGGAAGAACTCAACAGGTCAGGCAGATCTGTGGAGGGGAAAAAACAGTCAACGTTCCGGGTCAAGACCCTTCGTTAGGACTGGAGAGGAAAGGGCAAGAAGTTAGAATGAGAAGCTGAAGGGAAGGGGGGAGTACAAGCTGGCAGGTTATTTATGAGGCCAAGGTGAGAGGGAAGGTGGCTGGGTAAGGGGGACGAAATAAGCTCAGAGGTGATAGGTGGAAGAGGTAAAGAGGTGAAGAGAGATCTATTGCCTTTAGAGGCATATTGCGACTGACAGACACACTTTCCCCCATTGTATGGATAAGGGCACCTTGCAATCACATCGTCAACAGTAAAGGACTTTGGAAAGTTCCAAAGCTGTGAATAATGTTGTAAAAATGCAAGTCTTGCCTTGCTTTTCCATGTGCCATCCTGACTGGGGAGGTTCAAAGAGCCAAAATCAAAGCTGTGAAGTGTGGCTTTACACAGTCACTGACTGTGACTTGCTACCATCGGGGAGGAGGTACAAAGCCTCCTCAATGCGCACTCAGTGTTTCAGGAACAGCTCCTTCCTCTCCGCCATCAGATATCTGAACGAACAATGAACCCATGTACACTACCTCACTATTTTTAAATTTTCTTTTGCTCTCTTTTTAAACTACTTATTAAAATGATTATTAAAAGATATATATATCTTATTGTAAGTTGTAGTTTTTTATTATTATGTATTACAATGTACTCCTGCCACAAAACAACAAATTTCACGACATACCCTTACCATCATCATCATTATGTGACATGTCATATGATGTGAGCGATCATGGTCTTTCCATGGACCGTGACTGTTCTTGGCAAATTTTTCTACAGAAGTGGTTTGCCATTGCCTTCTTCTGGTCAGGGTCTTTACAAGACGGGTGACCCCAGCCATTATCAATACTCTTCAGAGATTGTCTGCCTGACATCAGCGGTCGTATAACCAGGACTTGTGATGTGCACCAACTGCACATACGACCATCCACCACCTGATCCCATGGCTTCACGTGACCCTGATCGGGGAACTAAGCAGGTGTTACACCTTGCCCAAGGGTGACCTGCAGGCTAGTGGAGGGAAGGAGCATCTTATACCTCCTTTGGTAGAGACGTATCTCCACTCCAGCACCCTATATGCCAGAGGTATTAAACCTGATTCTCTGCCTGTCTCTATTGTTCACTAAAAAGTCAGCACACACTCTGAATCTCAGGTTACACCACAAAGAACTTGTGAAATATCGTCTGTCATGTAATCATCAATTTTCTCCAAAAACACTTACAGTATGTCTGGAACTCAGCAGTTCAGGTTTTGTCTATGGAGAGGATTAAACAGTTAATGTTTCATGCAGAGTCCCTTCATCAGGATAAAAACAGACTGAAAAGAACAACTCTAACATTATGAAGAAAGTAAAAAGTAAAATATATTAAGTTTATTAGCAAAGCACAGCATGTATATTCAAGATGCAAAATTATTTAATATTATTCTTCAGTACACAAGTGTAAAGAAGAATGAAATGATTGTTATTCCAGATCTGATGCAGCATAAAGCTATGGACCAGGTGTTACGAGGCTACCCAGGCACTCAGTGTTACCTGGATGACATCATTGTTACTGGTGAGGATGACAAGGAGCATCTTCAAAATCTCATGATAGTGTTAAGAAGACTAGAAGGTTACGGGCTAAGAGCATGACACAACACGTATGAATTCTTTAAACCAAGCATCACTTACTGTGGTCACACCATTGACATACAAGGTTTACACAAGTGTGAGGAGAAAATTCAAGCAGTGGTGGGTGCCCCAAAGCCAAAGGACATGTTACAGTTGCAGTATTTTTTGGAATTAGTCAATTACTATAACAGGTTCCTGCCAAACCTGGCTATTGTGCTCCACTCCTTGAACTCATTGCTACAGATCGGGAAGAAATGGCAATGGACAAAACAGTGCGAGGTGGCTTTCCAAAAAGCAAAAGAATTGGTGAGGTCAGACACCGTACTCAGACATTATGATCCACAACATCCAATGGATGTCTGTGACACCTCATCCTATTATATAGGTGCAGTCATGTCACATGTTATGAGTGATGAAAGTGAACGCCCCATATTCTCTGCATCACCTTCTCTTAATGCTGCAGAGAAAAATTATGCACAGATGGATAGAGTGGCCTTGGATCTGATTTGGGCTGAAAAATATTTCAACCAGTCCTTGTATGGGAGAGAGTTTACCCTCATTACCGATCATCAACCACTGGTATCCATTTTCAATCCGCTTAAGGCTGTTCCACTAATGGCAGCTGCATGGATGCAGAGGTGCGCTCTGTTTCTTGGAGGACACAGTTACAAGATCAAAATCAAGAGGACAACTAATCATGGAAATGCTGATGAATTGTCCGGTTGACCTTTGGAGAAGGCAATACCTGAAAAATTTACAAAAGGTGACACTCCTCTTGATGAACTCTCCCTATTACAGCAGAGATGACCCAAAGGGAAACCAGAGAAAAGCCCGCTCTCTCTCCGGTCTACATGGAAACCCAAAATGCCTGGAATGCGCAGCAGAATTTCCAGTTCCCTCATTTTTACCAGTGCCGGGATGAACATGCCCTTGAAGGGGGGGTTGCCTTATGTGGGAAATGGAAATCATTGTACCATCCAGCCTGAAAGCTAGAGTGTTGGAGGAGCTACAAGCTGGTCACCTAGGCATGGTCAAAATTAAAGCGTTGGCTCATAGCTTTGTCTGATGGCCTGGGATAGATCAGAAGATCGAGCAGCGTGCCACGCACTGTTCAGGATGCTAATAGAAAGAAAGATATTCAGAGCTGTCAGAACCACTTCCTCCAAACCCAGAGTCAACTCCTGCAATCACGATGGAGAAGGCCCCAGAAACTGAGATTGTTTCACAGCCATAAGTCTCACCTGCCAAGCAGAGTGATCTCCCTTGTCAGGAAAGAAGTTGTCCCACTAGAGTAAGAAACCTTCTGCAACAATTAAATCTTTAGGCCAGAATGGGATAATTTAAAATTTACTATGCTGTGGATGTCTATATAGTAGCTGTATTATATGGTATACTGTGCATATATAAGATAACAAGAGAACAATATGTTACATATTTGAGTTGAGATGCATTCTATATTGCGTTGGACTTTATAGCAAAGCAGGGAAGAACGTTGTGTATTTAATATTGCAATAATATTTGAGTAATATTGAAAATATATTGTTTAATGAAGAATTCTTGTTTGTTTAAATAATTCATTATGGTTATATGTAGAAGTATGTGAATGGCGTACGTCAATTCGCCACCAAGTCATTTATACATGCCTCACTAAAAGTAAAAACAAAACTAAGTCATACATTGCAGACTTTGTGTTTCCTTTCAATTAGTTTTATGTTTTGGAGTTACAAAACATAACAGTACTTATTTAATATACATTTTGTTGAAGGCATTTACCAGAAAGTAAAGAAATACAATAGAATTTCTGAAAAGCTATACATCAACAAAGACTGACAAACAACCAATGTTCAAAAGAAGACAAACAGTTTAAATAAAAATAAATAAATAAAATATCCATAAGATCATCAGAATTAGGCTAATTGGCCCATTGAGTCTGCTCTGACATTCCATCATGGTTGATCCATTTCTCTCTCAGCCCAATCTATTGTCTTCTTCCCATAACCTTTCATGGCCTGACTATCAACCCCCACCTTAAATGCACCCAGTGATCTGGCCCTCACCATGGCACGTGCCAATGAATTCCACAAATTCACCTCCCTCTGGCTAAAGAAATCCCTCCTTATCTCTGTTCTAAATGGACATCCCTCTGTTTTGAGGGTGTGCCCTTGGGTCCTAGACTCCCCCACCATAGGAAACATTTCCTTCACAGCCACTCTATTTAGGCCTTTCAACATTTGATAGGTTTCAATAAGATCCCCCCCCCCCCATTCTTCTAAATTCCAGCAAGTTCAGGCCAGAGCCTTCAATTGCTGCTGGTATAATTATCCTTCCATTCTCAGAATTATTCTTGTGAGCCTCCTTTGAATCCTCTGCAAGGTCAGCAAATCCCTTCTTCAGTGAGGGGCCCAAAACTGTTCATAATACCCTGAGTGAGGCCCCACCAGTGCCTTATAAAGCTTCAGCATTACATCCTTGTTTTTATATTCTAGTCCTCTTGAAATGAATGGTAACATTGCATTCACCTTCCTCACCACAGACTCAACCTGAAAATTAACCTTTAGATTAGATTAGATTATGAGGACACAGAGTCCTCTTTTATTGTCATTTAGTAATGCATGTATTAAGAAATGATACAATGTTTTTCCAGAATGATATCACAGAAACACATGACAAACTGACTGAAAAACTGACAAAAACCACATAATTATAACATGTAGTTACAACAGTGCAAAGCAATATCAGAATTTGATAAGAACAGATCATAGGCACGGTAAAAGTCTCAAAGTCTCTCAAAAGTCCCATCATCTCACGCAGACGGTGAGCCTCCAGCGCCGCAAACTTGCCAATGCAGCATCCTGGAAGCATCCGACCACAGTCCGACTCTGAGTCCGTCCGAAAACTCTGAGCCTCCGACCAGCCCTCTGACACCGAGCACCGAGCACCACCTCTGCCGGGCGCTTCGACCCCGGCCCCGGCAACAGGCAATAGGCAAAGCCGAGGATTTGGGGCCTTCCCCTCCGGAGATTCTCGATCACACAGTAGCAACGGTAACGAAGCAGGCATTTCAGAAGTTTCTCCAGGTGTTCCTCTGTGCTTCTCGTGGCTGTCTCCATCAAATCAGGATTGTGCATGCCCCCCTAGTTAACACATATCAATATCATTCGGAACAGCCGCATGCATTCCATCTTCTCCTCCCTCCTTCCTTTAGGGAATCCTATACGAAGACCCCCAAGTTCCTTTGCACCTCTGATTTTTGAATTTTCTCCCCATTTAGAAAATAGTCTATGCTTTTATTCCTTCTATCAAAAGTGTATGGCCATACACTTCCCAACACTGTATTCCATCTGTCACCTCCGTGCCCATTCTCCTAATCTGCCTACATCCTTCTGCAGTGTCTCTGCTTCCTCAACACTACCTGCTCTCCATTTATCTTCGTATCTTGTGCAGACCTGGCCACAAAATCATCAAATTTCATCATCCAAATCATTGACATACAACGTAAAAAGAAGCGGTCCCAACACAGACCCCTGTGGAACACCACTAGTTGCCAGTGACCAATCCGAAAAGGATCCTTTTACTGCCACTCTTTGCCTCCTGCCAATCGGCCAATGCTCTATCCATGCTAGCATTTTTCCTGTAATACCTTGGGCTCTTGTTTAGCAGCCTCATGTGTGGTACCTTGTCAAAGGCCTTCTGATAATCCAAGTACACAACATCCACTGATTCTCCTTTGTCTATCCTGCTTGTCATTTCTTCAAAGGATTCCAGCAGATTTGTCAGGCAAGATTTCCCCTTAAGGAAACCATGCTGACTTTGCCTATTTTGTCATGTGCCTCAAAGCACCCCAAAACCACATCCTTGACTCCAACATCTTCCCACTCACTGAGGTCAGGCTATATGACATATAACTTCCTTTCTTCTGCCTCCCTCCCTTCTTGTTGATTGGAGTGACATTTATAATTTTCCAGTCTTCTGGAACCATTCGAGAATCTAGTGATTCTTGAAAGATCGTTTAATGCCTTCACATTCTCCTCAGCCACCTCTTTTAGAACCCTGGAATGTAGTCCACCAGGTCCAGGTGACCTATCTACCTTCACACCGTTCAGTTTCCCAAGTACCATCTCCCTAATAATAGCAACTGCGCTCACTTCTGCCACTTGATTTTCTCAAACATCTGGCATACTACTAGTGTCTTCCACAGTGAAGACTGATGCAAAATACTCATTCAGTTCATCTGCCACTTCCTTGTCCTCCACTGCTACCTCTCTGGCATAATTTTCCAGTGGTCTGATATCTACTCTCACCACACTTTTACTCTTCACATACCTGAAAAAAAACACTTGGTATCATTTTTTTAATATTATTGGCTAGCTTACCTTCATATTTCATCTTTCCCTCTTATAGGTTTTTTAGTTGCTTTATGCTGGTTTTTAAACATTTTCCAATCCTCTAACTTCCCACTAATTTTTGCTATATTATATGCTTTCTCTTTTGCTTTTATGTTGGCTTTGACTTCCCTTGTCAGCCACAGTTGCACCATCCTGTCTTTAGAATACTTCTTCTTTGGGATGTATCTATCCTGTGCCTTCCAAATTGCTCCCAGAAACTCCAGCCATTGTTGCTCTGCTGTCATCCCTGCTGGTGTTCCCTTCCAGTCAACTTTGGCCAGCTCCTCTCTCATCTCTTTGTAATTCCCTTTACTTCACTGTAATACTGATTCATCTGACTTTAGCTTCTCCCTCTCAAATTGCAGGATCAATTCTATCGTATTATGATCACTGTTTCCTAAGGGTTCCTTTACCTTAAGCTCCCTAATCATATCTGGTTCGTTATACAACACCCAATCCAGAGTTGCTTATCCCTTAGTGGGCTCAACCACAAGCTGATCCAAAAAGCCATCTTGGAGACATTCCACAAATTCTCTCTCTTGGGATCCAGCACCAACTTAGTTTTCCCAATCTATCTGCATATTGAAATTCCCCCATGACTAATGTAACATTGCCTTATTGATGTGCTTTTTCTATCTCCCATTGTAATTTGTAGACCATATCCTGGCTACTGTTTGGAGGTCTGTAAATAACTCCCATCAGGATCTTCTGACCCTTGCAGTTACTTTCAAGTAGCTCTACCCACAAGAATTATGTATCTTCCGATCCTATGTCAAACATCTGACTTCAGTTTTTACCAGCAGAGCCACTCCTCTCCCTCTGCCTACCTTCTTGTCCTTTCAATACAATGTGTATCCTTGGATGTTCAGCTCCCAACTACAATTGTCTTTCAGCCATGACTTAGTGATAGCCACAACGTCATACCTGCCGATCTCTTAATGTGCTACAAGACCATCTACCTTATTTCACATACTGCGTGTATTCAAATATAACACCTTCAGTCCTCTATATGTCACCCTTTACTGCAACCTATCCCACTGACTGCAATTTTGCCCTATCATCTGCCTGTCCTTCCTGACAGTCTCACTATGGACTACCTCTGCTTGTAAACCAACATCCCCATCATCAGCCTTATTTCTCCAGGTCCCATCCCCTTGCCAAAGTTTAAACCCACCCGAACAGCTCTTGCAAACCTGCCTGCAAGGGTATTGGTCCCCCTCGGTTACAGGTGTAGCCCATCCTTTTTGTACAGGTCATACCTTCCCCAGAAGAGATTCCAATGATCCATAAATCTGAATCTCTGCCCTCTGCACCAGTTCCTCAGCCACGCATTCATCTGCCAAATCATCCTACTCTTGCCCACACTGGTGAGTGGCGCAGGCAGTAATCCAGAGATTGTTCCTCTGGATGTCCTACTTTTCAGCTTTCTGCCAAGCTCTCTAAATTCTCTCTTTAGGAATTCCTCTCTTTTCCTTCCTCCAAGCTGTCTGGCTGCTCACCCTCCCCCTTCAGAATGTTGTGGACACAATCTGAGATATCCCGGACCCTGGCACCTGGGAGGCTAAATACCATCTGGATCTCTCTATCACATCCACAGACCCTCCTATCTACTCCTCTCAGTACAGAATCTCCTACCACCACTGCATTCCCCTTTCTGAGCCACAGTGCCAGAGACCCATTTGCTACGGCTCCCTCCTAGTAGGTCCCCCACCCCCCAACAGTATCCAAAAAGCATTGATAGGAATGGCCACTGGTGTACCCTGAACCGGCTGCCTTTCCCCTTCCTCTCCTGACAGTCATCCACTGACCAGCCTCCCACATCCTCGGGCTGACTCCTCAGATCCATCACCTCCTCAGGTTCCCTTATGGGCCGAAGGGCATTGAGCTGCAGCTCTCAGTTCTTTAAAATATCAAGGAGCTATAAGTTGCTCTCAAAATTCTGCTCCCCCTCCAAAGGTTATTGTGTAACTGATAAGTATCAGTCTGGAAGAGAGACACCGTGTTGGAACGAGATAAAGCACAATCTATGCCGGTGAGATGAGGTGGGGTCAGAGTTAAACCGAACAAGTACAGGCCTGGCAGCCTCCATGATAATCCACTTCTCCCACTCTCCTGGCAATGAATCTGAAAGGGAATAAGACAAAATAAACAATGAAAATAAAGCAAAGGGACTCTTCAAAAAAAAAACGAAAACAGGCCCCAACTCCTCTCAAGTGCTTATACGCTCTTCAAACTCTGTTGGAACATGAAACTCTGAAACATTGGAACTCTGCGCTTGTAGGCTGCAAAAGGATTTTGCCATTGCTTTCACAGTAAGCAGACAGTTCGACGTCTGCCCTGTTTGCATCTTTTGTGTTTTTCAGCAGTATTACAATTTCAGCTCAACTCCTAATAAATCAGAATGGAAAATGCATCCATTTCACTCCCTACAGTAGGATCAGCTGATTGCATAGGTGGGAGGAGGGGAAGGAAAGGATTAATTATTATTTGTTTTGTATTTGCAGTTTGTTATCTTTTGGACATTGGTTGCTTCTCAGTGTTTGCACGCACCTTTTCATTGATTCAATTGTGTTTCTTTGTATTTACTGTGAATGCCCACAAGAAAATGAATCTCAGGGTTGTATATGCTGACATATGCGTACTTTGATAATAAATTTACTTCCAAGTTCAAGTTGAAGTTAATTGTCATTCAACCATATTCTTTATCACCAAAGGAGACAATGTTCTTACAGGCTAAGAAGCATGCTGTACTGATAATTCACAAGCATAACCCATAAAGTAATATTACCACAGATAAATTAACGAGGTGCATTTAGGACTCAAGCTAAGAAGTAAACAGTATAACACTATTGGCACTTTGAACTTTGAAACCCAGGAAGTAACAGATACTCACAACAGCCTGTCAGCATCTCAGAGAGAGACGGGTTTATCTTGGTCAAGTCCCGTGATTGCAAATTCTTTTGTCACCTCCTTTGGCTCTACTGCCCACTGAACATCCTCCAAACCTGGCTACACATCCAAAAGTCTGCGGGAGCTTAGCAGCAAAGATGGGGGGAAAGAGACAGTCAACAAAACATCGGTTGCTTTATTTCTCTGTTGCAGGTTCAAGACTTTAGTGAAAGCAGACTTTCTTGGACGCGACTATGCATAATACCCCCTCAGGGCTGGGTGTGAATCCTGTACATAAGTCTTTCCCAAGAGTCCAGGGTTAGAAACATAGAAATATAGAAAACCTACAGCACAATACAGGTCCTTCAGCCCACAAAGCTGTGCCAAACATGTTCCTACCTTAGAACTACCTAGGCTTTACCCACAGCTCTCTATTTTTCTAAGCTCCATGTCCAGGAGTACTGTATCTTAAAAGATCCGATCATTTCCGCCTCCACCGCCGCCAACAGCCCATTCTACGCACTCGCAACTCTTTGCGTAAAAAACTTACCCCTGACATCTCTTTTGTACCTACTTCCAAGCACCTTAAAACTATGCCCTCTCATGCTAGCCATTTCAGCCCTGGGGAAAAGCCTCTGACTGTCCAACGATCAATGCCTCTCATCATCTTATACACCTCCATCAGGTCACCTCTCATCCTCCGTCACTCCAACGAGAAAAGGCCGAGTTCACTCAGCCTATTCTCATAAGGCATGCTCCCCAATCCAGGCAACATCCTTGTAAATCTCCTCTGCCAACATTGCCAACATTGTTTTTGCCACAGACCCCTACCATTAATCGAGGGGTTGATGGACGCCTGGGTGGGAACCCCTGCCCTAGACCCACCTTCATACTCTGGCTTCTGTCTCGGTTTGAAACGTTGACTGATTATTCCGCCCTGTAGATGCTGCCTGACTTGCTGAGTTCCATCCAGCATTTTGTTCAAAGTGAGTTTGTTATCAAAGTACATATATGTCACCATATACAACCCTGAGATACGTTTTCTTGTGGGCATACTCAGTAAACACAACCAAAAGAATCAATGAAAAACTGCACACAAGCAAAGACGGACAAACAACCAATGTGCAAAAAGACAACAAATTTGGGGGAGCCACGGTAGCGTCCCGGTTACCACGACGCTATCAAATCTCGGGGCGGTCCATAGATTGGAGTTCAATTCTGGCAGCATCTGTAAGGAGCTTGTATATTATCCCTGTGACTGTGTGAATTTCCTCCGAGTGCTCTGGTTTCCTCTCACAGTCCAAAGGTGTACCGGTTAGTAAGTGAATTGGTCATTGTAAATTGTCCCATGATTAGGCTAGGATTAAATGGGTGTGTTGCTTGTTGGGCCAGAAGGGCCTGTTCCACACTGTATCCCTGAATAAAATAAATAAAAAATTGTGCAAATACAAAAAACCTAAATATAATAAATAAACAAGTAATAAGTATTGAGATCATGGTTTGTAGAGTGCTTGAAAGTGCTCATCAGCTCTGGGAGTGTAACAAATTCATTGCCTGGTATTCTGTGTTCGCCGATAGCTGCCTGGATATAGGGAGGGAGGTTCCAAATGCAACGACCAATCAGAGTTCTTACTCACTCTGGCTGTCCAGTGACCTCTGCTGGTGTGAGTGTGCACGTGGATGCTGAGTGTGCGTTTAAGCCTGCTGTGAATGTGCGCAAGTTAATGCTTTATCGCTTCCTTAAGGTTGTTACAGCCAGGCACCATTCCCTCAGTTTTTTTTACAGCTGGGCAGACCAACCATTGCACTGACCAGGAAATTTTTACACAACCTGAAAATCACGTGGAACGTTAAACGTTTTTCTTGTAATATGCATGCTATGAATAATTAGAATGAAAGTCGAAAAATTTATGAACTGAAGGGTATATATAATGACACAACAAAGAAAATCTTTCACGTTTTGTAAACATATTCTCGTCTGTCTCTATTATAAATCCATTGTCCATAAACACTGTCCAGATTAATTTCGCTTCCAGATGAAAGATACGTCTTAATCCTCATTAAATTATCCAAATGTTCCACTTCTAGTCTAAATCTGGACTGAATTCATAATATGGGATCCACGTTCGCAGCCTGAAATGTTCCAACAATATCAACAAGAATTGACAGTTCTTCAAAATCTTCATTTCTAGGCACGTAGTTTAACATATCAATCAACGTCTTAATTGAACCAGTCTTACTTAACTTTCCAAGAAACCACAAATTTGAACTGAAGAGTATTGCTGTGATATTTTTGAAGCAAAGCATTCATCATAGTTCATAACAGCAGCTGCATTTTTTTGTCTGTCATACAACATTCTCTTTTCCAAATGTAAAATAATATCAGCATAAATTCAAAATTATATTAACACTTAAAGGCATCCATTAGTCTTGCGAGACCATAGATCTGCGCCTGGAAAGTCTTCACTCTCCAGGGCGCAGGCCTGGGCAAGGTTGTATGGAAGACCGGCAGTTGCCCATGCTGCAAGTCTCCCCTCTCCATGCCACCGATGTTGTCCAAGGGAAGGGCAAAGGCCAATACAGCTTGGCACCGGTGTCGTTGCAGACATTATATAAGAGAAAATTCCAGCCGTGCAGCAATAAAGGAATAAATAAAAAAGGAATAAAGCAGTAAATGCGTGGAAGCATTTTGTTTACAGCGTGGACATGCACCTGCACAGCTTGAAGAAAACAGGATCCCCAGGAGTGATAGTGGTGATAAGCTCCCACAATCTATTAAATGTTCCCAATGGTGTGTGTCTCCGGCAACCAAGTCCAGCTCCTGGCCTTTATGTGTGGCTTAGCTACTAAGCCAGGGAGAAGGGGCAAAGGGGGGGGGGGGTTAATTGTGCCTTAAAACCAATTGCTTTGGGTAGATGGTTGGCAGCTCATCTAGGAGAAGAACAACTCTGGTCTCAAACCTCCACTGCCTTGCAGCCATACCCTCACGTGGGAAAGGCTTTTGGAGTAAACCCTGAGGAAAAATCCGGAGCTGGGGTCCCTAAGGCAGTCCCACATTGAGCTCAATGCTGACTGATATTAACATCTGCCAGACGATGCTGAGGATGTTCTACGAGTCTGTGGTGGCCAGTGCGATCATGTTTGCTGTTGTGTGCTAGGGCAGCAGGCTGAGGGTAGCAGACACCAACAGAATCAACAAACTCATTCGTAAGGCCAGTGATGTTGTGGGGATGGAACTGGACTCTCTGACGGTGGTGTCTGAAAAGAGGATGCTGTCCAAGTTGCATGCCATCTTGGACAATGTCTCCCATCCACTACATAACGTACTGGGTGTGCATAGGAGTACATTCAGCCAGAGACTCATTCCACCGAGATGCAACACAGAACATCATAGGAAGTCATTCCTGCCTGTGGCCATCAAACTTTACAACTCCTCCCTTGGAGAGTCAGACACCCTGAGCCAATAGGCTGGTCCTGGACTTATTTCCTGGCATAATTTACATATTACTATTTATTTACGGTTTTATTACTATTTCTGGTGCAACTGTAACGAAAACCAATTTCCCCCGGGATCAATAAAGTATGACTATGACTATGACTATGTAACTCCTGTGACGCCACTGGTGCCAAACTGTATCGGTCTCTGCCGTTCCTTTGGGTTCATCAGCTGCACGGAGACGGGGAGCCTGCTGCATGAGCAACAGCTTCCTCTCCATATCGCACTGCCCTGGCTCGCGTATTACATTGAACAACTGGGATACAACATCCATGACTGACCCGAACCAACAGACGGCCTCAAAAAATGCTTTATCCACTTCAGGTTAACCTTAGTCACAAAGTTATGGGAAAAATAAGTTCGATTCACCTTAGTTCTTTGAGCAGAATAAAATATACTTTATCACATCATCACCCTTCAGAATGAGGGAATCTAAGGTTTTGGCTCCTCAGCCTTAGCCAGAAGGTCTTTTCAAATGTTCAGCATTCCCATGCATTCCTGATGTCTGTCTGTCTTTTATTCTGTTTGTCATCATTTCAGTCCAAGTCTGTGGCTTCACGATATGTAGTAGTGTCAGTAATTTTCTCATTCAGGAGTAACTTGTCTGAGATTAGTTTTTAATGTCTCCCATTCTCCTCAGACAGACAAACAGTAGCAGAGCAGGGAGGGAGGCTTCAGAAACTCACGCCACCTAGTAGCCAGAGTTCGCAACTACAGCGTTACTGTTGACATAGCAAAATGGAGCCATAGACCAAAAGACATTGGAACAGAATTAGGCCATTCGGCCCATTCGAGTCTGCTTTGCCATTCTATCATGGCTGATTTATTATCCCTCTCAACCCCATTCTCCTGCCTTCTCCCCGTAATACTAAAGAGAATTGATCCCAGGTCGCTGGCGCTGTAGTAGTGTTATGCTGCTACGTTACTGCGCTGCCACCAATTTAATTATGCATTTAATTCAAATTAACGTTTTGAAAATTTGCATTTAAGTTTCACAGCTGTAATGACGAGCCCTACATTAAGGGCCCACAACACCGTGTGCCTGTCCAGTTCCTGAGCCACAATACAATTGTACCTCCTTTCAATGGTGTCGTCGCATTCAGCTGCTCCGATTATTCTGTGACCTTCCCAAGCATTTGTCCAGATGAAAACTTGCACAGGCAGAAGGGAACCTCATGTACGGGAACACATTGAAACCTGTCAGATATCTCTATTCATTATTTAGTGACACAGTAGAACATTTCGGCCTTTCGAACCACGTCACCCTGGCAACCCCCGACAAACCCGAATTAACCCTAACCTAATCACAGGGCAATTTGCTATGATCAATTAACCTGCCTGGTATTATTTTGGACTGTGGGAAGAAAATCCACACATTCTACATTGAAAAGCCTGGATAGAGTGGACGTGGAGAGGATGTTCCCTATGGAGAGGGAAGTCTAGGACCAGAGGTCACAGCCTCAGAATAGAAGGATGTCCCTTTACAACAGAGATGAGGAGGAATTTCTTTAGCTAGATGATGGTGAATCTGTGGAACTGATTTCCACAGATGGCTGTGGAGGCCAAGTCATTGGGTATGTCTAATGCAAAGGTTGATAGGTTCTTGATTAATGGCAGCGTCAAAGATTATGGGGAAAAGGCAAAATTATGAAAGGTATAGGTATACAAAACTATAAGGGATATAGAGAGGGCAAATGCAAGCAGGCCTTTTCTTCTGAAGTTGGGTGAGAGTAAAATCCATGGGTCATGGGTTAAGGGTGAAAGGTGAGCTGTTTAAGGGGGACATGAAGGGGAACTTCTTCAATCAGAGGGTGGTGAGAGTGTGGAATGGGTTGCCAGCAATGGTGGATGCAGGTTCACTTTCAAAATTTGAGAGAAGTTTGGACGGGTACATGGATGGGAGGGGCATGGAGGGCTGCGATCCAAATGCAGGTCGATGGGACTTGGCAGATTAATAGTTCAGTATGGACTAGATGGGCTGAAGGGCCTGTTTTTGTTCTATGACTATGATTCTATCACTAAGGCAAGAGAAGGAGTTCAAGAGGGATACTAAATCAGCCATGATGAAATGGCAGAGCAGACTCGATGGGCCAAATGGCCTAATTCTGCTTCTATGTCTTATGGTTTTCAGAGCTGAAGCATGGATAAAGAAAATGAATTGGTAGCAATTACTTGTAGATTATTAGTCGGGTTTTGGAAGATCACCCGAAGGATGTTACACTCTTATACCTTGTACTGTAATAATGTGGCTGCAGGTTGCCCTGTACTGAGCAGAGAGCACAGGCAGATGGCCAGAGTCAAACACTTGTCATGGTTACAGTAATAAATAACTTTAATGCAAACTTTGACATGGTTCATTGCAGGTTTACGGCAACACAAAGGGAATTGTTAAAGCAGCACTCCACTAGTTGATAGCCCAATAACATCACAAATGTCCAGTTAGTGCCATTCACTCAATTAAAGATTAGCAGCAAGCGGCCAAAGTCAAACGCCTGCCCACTCACCAGCTCCCTCGCCTCCAAACAGTCCTTCCAGATGAGGCAACATTTCACCCACAAAACTGCTGTGGTTGTCTACTGTGCCTGGTTCTCCCAATGCAGCCTCCTCTACATTGGTATAAGACCTGTTGTAAATTGGGGGACCACTTCGCCAAGCACCTCCACTCTATCCGCCAAAATCGGAACTTCCCAGTGGCCGAACATTTCTCATTCTATTTCCAATATGCCAGTCCATAGCCTCCTCTTCTCACCTGCCTATCACCTCCCCCTGGGTCCCCTCCTCCTTCCCTTTCTCCCATGGTCCACTCTCCTCTCCTATCAGATTCCTTCAGCTCCAGTCCTTTACCTTTCCCACCCACCTGACTTCATCATCACCTAGTAATTCTACCATCCAGTCCGGAAGAAGAGTCTCAGCCTGAAACATCGACTATTTATTCATTTCCATAGACACTGCCCGGCCTGCTGAGTTCCTCCAGCATTTTGTACATCGAAACATGAAGTAAAATGTGTCATTTGCATCAAGCCAAATCAGCGATGATTGTGTTGGGCCAGTGTCACCATGCTTCCAGCGACAACATAAAACGCCCACAACTCGCTGACCCAAACTTGTACATTTTGGAAAGCGGAGGAAACGAGAGCACCCGGAGGAAACCCACACAGTCATGGGGAGAACGTACAAACTCCTTATAGACTGTGGCAGGAATTGAACCTCAGTCTCACAGCTGGTGCAGTAATAGCGAAACGCAAACCACTACACTACAGAACTGCAGAATATTATAACGGGTACTTGGTTTAATATTGTCACATGTCCCAAGTTACAGCAAAAAGCTTTGCTTGCATACCATCCAGACAGATCATTTCATACATAAGTACCTCAAGGGAGTACAAAAAGAAAAAGCAAAATTATTATGAATGCACACAGAACAGTGAGTTCAGTATGGGTGAGTGAACTAATGGAGAAAGGAAAGCCATTGGGAATAAATTTGGGAAGTTTAGTTTGGGAGCTGATATTAGCTGCAGAAGGTCTATTTATCAGAATATGTGTACACAATGTACATCTTTACAAAAGCAGTTTAAATATGGGCCCATTGCTCAACAAGTCCACGTAGTCAGGCATGAAGACACACATTCGACATGTTAGGAACAGCTTCCTCCCCTCAGCAATCAGGTTTCTGAGCGGAGCACAAACCCATGAACTCTCTCTCTCTTTCTAGATGCAGATGGGCACATCTACAAACAGTGTTGCCACAAGAAAGCAGCAGCGATCATCCAGGACCCCCAGCATCCAGGCCACGCTCTATTCTCTCTGCTGCCATTGGGAAGGAGGTGCAGGGGCCTTAGGTCCCACACCACCAGGTTCAGGAGTACTTATTACCCTTCAACCATCAGGCTCCTGAACCAGCGTGGGCCTCTTCAATCAGCACAACTCTGAACATAACCATGGACTCACTTTCAAGTACTCTACAACTCTCGTTCTCAGATTGTTTGATTGATTTGTTAATTTATTGATTGATTGATTGATTATTACTACTTGCTACTTTTTGAATTTGTACAATTTATCAGTCATTGAGCCCTGACGAAGGCCTGAAACATCGACTGTTTATTTCTTTCCATAGATGCTGCCTGTCCTGCTGAGTTCCTGCAGCATTTTGTGTGTGTTGTCACTCTTTGCTTGTGTGCAGTTTTTCATTGATTCTATTGTACTTCTTTGTTTATCGGTAAATGCTTGCAAGAAAACGATTTTCCGGGTAGTATTTGGTGACGCATACTTACTTTAATTAACTTTGAACTCTTTTTGCACTACACATTATTTTTTATATTTCTTATGGTAACTTACAGTATTGTTTTATGTGTTTCATTGTACTGCTGCCACAGAACAACAAAATTTATGGCATACGTTCGTGATTATAAACCTGATCCTAATTCTGCAAATTGAGCATAAACAGAAATTGATTTATAAATGAGCAAATCTAATGAGCTGATCCATAATTTCTGACACTTAGGAAAAAAGACAGATCAATATTTGATCATGAAGGCATTTGGAAGTATCTTTTGAACAAATACATCACTGGTAAATTGGTTTATTGTTGTCACATATGCTGAAGAACAGTGACAAACCTCAGTATATATGCCATCCACACAGAAGTTTGATTACAACAGTGCATTGAGGAGATACAAGGGAAAACAATAACAGAATGCAAATTAAAGTGTTATAGTTACAGGAAAAGTGCAGGCAGACAATAAGGTCAAGGCTATAGCAAGGTGACTTGTAAGGTCAGGAGTCTCCCTGGTCATACCAGGGGATCATTCAATAGTCTTAAAGCAGCGGAGTGGAAGTTATCCTTGAGTCTGGTGGTACATGCCTTCAGGTTTTTACATCTTCGGCTTGATGGGGTGGGTGGGGGAGAGAGAATCTCCAGGGTGAGGGGGGGGGGGGGTCTTTGATTATGCTGGCTGCTTTACTGAGGCAGCGAGAATTGTAGACAGAGTCCATGGAGGAGAGGCTGGTTTCTGTGATGTGCTGAGCTGTGTCCACAACCCTCTGCATTTCCTTGCAGTCACGGGTGGAGCAGCTGTCCCCCAAACCATGATGCATCTGCAGTGGATACCATCGGGGAACAAGGAGCAGCTGCTCCATGCCACCTTTCCCTATGGTATCCATGGTCCACGGTACCTGTAGTATCTCTTCCAACGGAAAGTCGGGATATCAGAGTAGATCCTTCCAGCAACACTGCAGTTCGAAAGACAAAGTATCTCAAAGTTTGCCAGGTTTTAACCGATCTCCTCACTACAGGGATCAGACCTGCCTTTCTCCTTCACCGCTGTGATACTGTCAGAGTCAGAATCCGGTTTACTATCACTGGCATATGCTGCGAAATTTGTTGTTTTATGGCAGCAGTACAGTGCAATATAAGATGATAAAAAACTATCAATTACAATAAGTATGTATATATAAAAAAGAAAATTAAAATATGCCACCATATGCAATCCCGAGATTTATTTTCTTGCAGGTATACTCAATAAATCCATAATCGAATCAATAAAAGACCGCACCAGCTTGGGTGTTCAACCAGTGTGCAAAAGACAACAAACTGTGCAAATACAATAAGAAAGAAATAATAATAATAAATAAATAAGCAATAAATATCGAGAACATGAGACGAAGAGTACTTGACAGTGAGTCCAGTGGTTGTGGGATCATTTCAATGATGGGGCAAGTGATGTTGAGTGAAGTTATCCCCTTTGGTTCAAGAGCCTGATGGTTGAGGGGTGATAACTGTTCCTGAACCTGGTGGTGTGAGTCCTGAGACTCCTACACCTTCTTCCTGATGCCAGCCGTGAGAAGGGAGCGTGGCCTGAGTGCCATCTTCATGTAGAGTGCTCAGTGGTGGGGAGTGTTTTCCCCGGGATGGACTGAGTCATATCCACTACATTTTGTAGAATTTTCCCTGATGTAGCAAAGAGAAGAGGGTATGTCCTGGGTGATGGGGGTCCTGAATGATGGATGCTACCTTTCTGAGGTGTCCTCGACGCTGGGGAGGCTGGTGCCCATGATGGAGCCGGCTGAGTTTACGACTTTCTGCAGCTTTCTCCGACGCTCTGCCGTGGCCCCTCCATAGCAGACAGTGATGCAACCAGTTTCAATGATCTCCTCGATACATCTGTAGAAATTGATCAGAGAGACTGACAAATGCATTACAAAAAATATAAGACCATAAGACCATAAGACAAAGGAGCAGAAGTAGGCCATTCGGCCCAGCGAATCTGCTCCGCCATTTTATCATGAGCTGATCCATTTTATCCTATTTAGTCCCACTCCCTCGCCTTCTCACCATAACCTTTGATGCCCTGGCTACTTAGATACCTATCAATCTCTGCCTTAAAGACACCCAATGACTTGGCCTCCACTGCTGCCCGTGGCAACAAATTCCATAGATTCACCACCTACTGACTAAAAAAACTAAAAAAATTTTTTCGCATTTCTGTTCTGAAAGGGCGCCCTTCAATCCTGAAGTCATGCCCTCTCGTACTAGACTCCCCCATCATGGGAAACAACTTTGCCACATCCACTCTGTCCATGCCTTTTAACATTCGAAATGTTTCTATGAGGTCTCCCCTCATTCTTCTAAACTCCAAGGAATACAGTCCAAGAGCGGACAAACGTTCCTCATATGTTAACCCTCTCATTCCTGGAATCATTCTAGTGAATCTTCTCTGTACCCTCTCCAACATCAGCACATCCTTTCTTAAATAAGGAGACCAAAACTGCCCACAGTACTCCAAGTGAGGTCTCACCAGCGCCTTATAGAGCCTCAACATCACATCCCTGCTCCTATACTCTAGTCCTCTAGAAATGAATGCCAACATTGCATTCGCCTTCTTCACTACCGACTCAACCTGGAGGTTAACTTTAAGGGAATCCTGTACGAGGACTCCCAAGTCCCGTTGCATCTCAGAACTTTGAATTCTTTCCCCATTTAAATAATAGACTGCCCATTTATTTTTTCTGCCAAAGTGCATAACCATACACTTTCCAACATTGTACTTCATTTGCCACTTCTCTGCCCATTCTTCCAATCTATCCAAGTCTCTCTGCAGACTCTCTGTTTCCTCAGCACTACCGGCCCCTCCACCTATCTTCGTATCGTCAGCAAACTTAGCCACAAGGCCATCTATTCCATAATCCAAATCGTTGATGTACAATGTAAAAAGAAGCGGCACCAACACAGACCCCTGTGGAACACCACTGGTAACCGGCAGCCAACCAGAATAGGATCCCTTTATTCCCACTCTCTGTTTCCTGCCAATCAGCCAATGCTCTATCCACGTATGTAACTTTCCTGTAATTCCATGGGCTCTTATCTTGTTAAGCAGCCTCATGTGTGGCACCTTGTCAAAGGCCTTCTGAAAATCCAAATATACAACATCCACTGCATCTCCCTTGTCTAGCCTACTGGTAATTTCCTCGAAAAAATTGTAATAGGTTTGTCAGGCAGGATTTTCCTTTAAAGAATCCATGCTGAGGTGGAAGGTCAGAGGTAGTATAGAGGTGGCCTATAAAGGTGGCCTGACCCAAAATCAGAGCCGAGGAGACAACTTAATGGTGAAGGATAACTTTAATAACAAACCACCAAAGAGTGAGCCATGAGGAGCCATAAAACAAGAGAGATCGGTTGCTAAACACAACAAGGCAACAAGTTTAGGGGCAACACACATCAAAGTTGCTGGTGAACGCAGCAGGCCAGGCAGCATCTCTAGGAAGAGGTGCAGTCGACGCTTCGGGCCGAGATCCTTCAGTCCTGACGAAGGGTCTCAGCCTGAAACGTCGACTGTCCCTCTTCCTAGAGATGCTGCCTGGCCTGCTGCGTTCACCAGCAACCTTGATGTATATTGCTTGAATTTCCAGTAACTGCAGAATTCCTCGTGTTGAAGTTTAGGGGCAACTTGTTGAGGCTGGCTGGTTTGATGAGTGAACAAGGATTGAGAATGAGAGCGAGGTTTAAATAGGCTGCAGGTGATGAGTTAGAAATGGCTGGATGGAGACTGAGAGAAGCCAGACATAACGTCAGTGATACAGAGGTATTGGACAAGTTGGTTCCTCCTAATCAGTGCAGAGAGACTGAGTGAAGGTTTATTCAGAGTCATAGAGAGGTACCATGTGGAAATAGGCCTATCGTCCCTCTGACTATCAATCGCCCCTTTACACTAATACTCTGTTAATCACACTTCTTAAGGGTGAGTGAGTTGTGGGCATGCTACGTTGGCATCAGAAGCATGGTGCTCTTGTGGGCTGCCCAGCACAAACTTCACTGATTGGATTTGATGCGTTTCGATGTATTTGTGACAAATAAAGCTACTCCCTCTTTAATCTCTCCTCCCACATTCCATCACTTACCAACACACCAGGGGGTAATTACATATTCAATGAACCAAGCATCCTGTATGTGTGAGAGATGTAGGGAGCAAGTAGGAAAACAGACATAGAACAGTACAGGCTCTTTGACCCATCATGTGTGCTGATCACCACCAGCAGCACACTTGACACACTCACCACTCTCTGTGCGAAAAAAACTACCTCTGACCTTCCCCCCCCCACCCCATACTTTCCTCCAATCACCTTAGCAGCAGGCTGAGGGTGGCAGACACCAACAGAATCAACAAACTCATTCGTAAGGCCAGTGATGTGGTGGGGATGGAACTGGACTCTCTGACGGTGGTGTCTGAAAAGAGGATGCTGTCTAAGTTGCATGCCATCTTGGACAATGTCTCCCATCCACTACATAATGTACTGGGTGGGCACAGGAGTACATTCAGCCAGAGACTCATTCCACCGAGATGCAGCACAGAGCGTCATAGGAAGTCATTCCTGCCTGTGGCCATCAAACTTTACAACTCCTCCCTTGGAGGGTCAGACACCCTGAGCCAATAGGCTGGTCCTGGATTTATTTCATAATTTACTGGCATAATTTTACATATTACTATTTAACTATTTATGGCTCTATTACTATTTCTATTACTATTTATTATTTATGGAGCAACTGTAACGAAAACTAATTTCCCCCGGGATTAATAAAGTATGACTATGGTTATGACTATGACTATGACTAAAATTATATTCCCTCATATTAGCCATTTCTGCCCTGGGAAAAAGTGGCTGTTCACTTGATCATTCTCTCTCTCTGCCTCCCAGCTTCTTACTTCAACCCCCTCCTTCATTCTCCTGGCTTCACTCATCACCTTCTCTAGCTTGACTCCCTTCCCCTCCCCCCACCTTCTTATTCTGGCTTCTTCCCCCTTCTTTTCCATCTCGGCCCAAAACTTCCACTGTTTATTCATTTCCACAGATGCTGCCTGACCCGCTGAGTTAGTTGTGCGTGTTGCTTATCGTCTTATACATCCCTGCAAAGTCACCTCCCATCCTCCTAAGAGGAAACCCACGTGGTCAAAGGGAGAGCGTGCACGCTCCACACAGACATTAGCGAGCCAGGTTTGAACTGGGGTCTGGGGGTATTGTGCAGCAACTGCTCGGCCCACTCCCCATGTTGTTCAAAATCGAGCAACGTTTAGATGGAGTAGACATGGCGGGTCTGCTCCAGCTGCTGGAAGCTGTAGTGAGCAGAGGACTGAGATACCATGTATTCAGAAGGATGGGGAATCAAACAATCTGCTGGAAGAACTCAGTGGGTCATCTACAGATTTACAAATTTCTACAAATCTACATGTTTTACAGCTATACTAACTGGGTGCATCACTGTCTGGTAAGGAGGGGCCGCCGCACAGGATCGGAAAAAGCTGCAGACAGTTGTAAACTCAGCCAGGTCCACCATGGGTACGAGACTCCCCAGCAGCCAGGACATCTTCAAAAGGCAATGCCTCAAAAAGACGGCATTCATCAGTAAGGACCCCCATCACCCAGGACATGCCCTCTTCTCATTGCTACCATCTGGTAGGAGGTACAGAAGCCTGAAGACACACACTCAGTGTTATAGGAACAGCTTCTTCCCCTCCACCTTCAAGATTTCTGAATAGACAATAAACCCATGATACTACCAACTTTTTTTCTCTTTCATTTTGCTCTCCTTTTGCACTACTTATTTAATATATATATAAATTTATTTTTCTATATATATATAACCTTTTAAAAATTTATTTATTTATTCTTTCCGGCATCTGTACTGCCTTAGAGAATTCCTCTTAACACAGCGATACAGCAATTCCCTGTATTCTGGATTCCACAGCCTATAAAAGTGGTAGGAAATAAAAAAGTTCTGACTTTTAAAAGCAGATTTGAAAATATGCAAATAGGAGAAACCTGCAGGGTCATGGGCCCCATGTCTACAAATCTCTGCAGGATCACTGGGGAAGCTGGTGCCCAGTGTCTGAGACTCCATGCAGCCACGGGGGGCTGGAGGCTGAAGGTGGCCTGTCCTGGGGTTAGAGAGTGTGGATGGAAAGGGGGGAGAAACGGGGTTTGATCTGCTGTTGCTGCTTGCGATGTTCTGTGTTGTTCCGCTGAACGTTGTGGACATGCTATGTTGACACCAGAACATGTGCCACGCTTACGGGCTGCCCTCAGCATATCCTTGGGTGTATTGGTTATTAACGCACATGACACATTTCACTGTATGTTTTGATGGGCTTGTGATAAATGAACCTGAATGTGAAGAGAGAGGGACTGACTGACTATTTGGTAAATACATAACAGGCCAAGAAATCGCTTTCTGAAGGATGAGAAACAGCTTCTTCCCTCAGGCCGTGAGACTACTAAACTTCCTGCCACCACCCAGGTCTCATCACGTATGAAGTGCCAGTAGCGTTCTACTGTTTCCGTTTTTGACTTGTGTTGTAAATACACCTTATGTTAAACATAGAAACATAGAAGCATAGAAAATAGGTGCAGGAGTAGGCCACTCGGCCCTTCGAGCCTGCACCGCCATTCAGTACAATCATGGCTGATCATCCAACTCAGAACCCTGTACCAGCCTTCCCTCCATACCCCCGATCCCTTTAGCCACAAGGGCCATATCTAATTCCCTCTTAAGTATAGCCAATGAACTGGCCTCAACTGTTTCCTGTGGCAGAGAATTCCACAGATTCACCACTCTCTGTGTGAAGAAGTTTTTCCTCATCTCAGTCCTAAAAGGCTTCCCCTCTATCCTCAAACTGTGGCCACTCGTTCTGGACTTGCCCAACATCAGGAACAGTCTTCCTGCATCTAGCCTGTCCACTCCCTTTAGGATTTTATACATTTCAATAAGATCCCCCCTCAATCTTCTAAATTCCAAAGGGATAAGCCTAGTTGATCCAGTCTTTCATCATATGAAAGTCCTGCCATCCCAGGAATCAATCTGGTGAACCTTCTTTGTACTCCCTCTATGGCAAGGATGTCTTTCCTCAGATTAGTAGACCAAAACTGCACACAATACTCCAGGTGTGGTCTCACCAAGGCCTTGTACAACTGCAGTAGTACCTCCCTGCTCCTGTACTCGAATCCTCTTGCTATGAATGCCAGCATACCATTCGCCTTTTTCACCGCCTGCTGTACCTGCATGCCCACTTTCAATGACTGGTGTATAATGACACCCAGGTCTCATTGCACCTCCCCTTTTCCTAATCGGCCACCATTCAGATAATAATCTGTTTTCCTGTTTTTGCCACCAAAGTGGATAACCTCACATTTATCCACATTAAATTGCATCTGCCATGAACCTGCCCACTCACCTAACCTATCCAAGTCACCCTGGATCCTCTTAGCATCCTCCTCACAGCTAACACTGCCACCCAGCTTCGTGTCATCCACAAACTTGGAGATGCTGCATTTAATTCCCTCATCCAAGTCATTAATATATATTGTAAACAACTGAGGTCCCAGCACTGAGCCTTGCGGTACCCCACTAGTCACTGCCTGCCATTCTGAAAAGGTCCCGTTTATTCCCACTCTTTGCTTCCTGTCTGCCAACCAATTCTCTATCCACATCAATACCTTACCCCCAATACCGTGTGCTTTAAGTTTGCACACTAATCTCCTGTGTGGGATCTTGTCAAAAGCCCTTTGAAAATCCAAATATACAACATCCACTGGTTCTCCCCTATCCACTCTACTAGTTACATCCTCAAAAGATTCTACGCGATTCGTCAGACATGATTTTCCTTTCACAAATCCATGCTGACTTTGTCCGATGATTTCACCGCTTTCCAAATGTGCTGTTATCACATCTTTGATAACCGACTCTAGCATTTTCCCCACCACCGATGTTAGGCTAACCGGTCTATAATTCCCCAGTTTCTCCCTCCCTCCTTTTTTAAAAAGTGGGGTTACATCAGCCACACTCCAATCCTCAGGAACTAGTCCAGAATCTAAAGGGCTTTGAAAAATTATCACTAATGCATCCACTATTTCTTGGGCTACTTCCTTAAGCACTCTGGGATGCAGACCATCTGGCCCTGGGGATTTATCTGCCTTTAATCCCTTCAATTTACCTAACACCACTTCCCTACCAATATGTATTTCCCTCAGTTCCTCCATCTCACTGGACCCTCTGTCCCCTACTATTTCCGGAAGTTTATTTATGTCCTCCTTAGTGAAGACCGAACCAAAGTAGTTATTCAACTGGTCTGCCATGTCCTTGCTCCCCATAATCAATTCACCCGTTTCTGTCTGTAGGGGACCTACATTTGTCTTTACCAGTCTTTTCCTTTTCATATATCTGTTAATCTAATATTAAATGTTAATCTGGAATATATTTTATTATTCATTTATTTATTTGTGATAATATTACTTTATGTGTTGTGAGTTATATGTGCTGTGTAGTGCACCTTGGTCCTGGGGAACGTTGTTTCATTTGGTGGTATATACCTGTGTACGGTTGAAGGACAATAAATTTGAACTTGAACTTCCTGTTCTGTAAGGTTCCAAGTGTCTGTGAGTTGGTTGATTAGCTATACATCCACATCTGCCTTCAAATTCCCGGGAGGGGGAAGAAGATGGCGGCGCGACGGCAGTGCGCGCGGCCACTTAGGTGATGATATCTGTTACCTGTCAAGTAGGGGACCGTGCACAATTCTGATTTGATGGAGACGGATGTGAGAGTATGGACGAACATCTGGGAAACTTCTGAAATGCCCGCTTCGCTGCCGCTGCTACTGTGTGGTAACCCGAATCTCCGGAGCAGAAGGCCCCGAAATCCTCAGCTTTGCTTGTTTCAGCGGCCAGGGCAAGGTCGAAGGCGCTCGGCAGAGGATGGCGCTCGGGAGGCTGTATCAGAGAGGCTGGTTGGAAGCTCGAAGTTTTCGGACGGATGGACTCAGTGTCGGCTGTGGTCGGCTGCTTCCAAGGCATCGGCAAGTTAACGGTGCCTGGAGGTTTATGGCAAGGAGTTTCTCCCTTTTGCCGCCTGCTATCGGGGACTCGGGAGTCGATTGATTCGGGACTTTGAGACTTTTTTTTTACTGTGCCCATGGCCTGTTCTTCATCAAATTATGGTATTGTTTTGCACTGCTGTAACTATATGTTATAATTATGTGGTTCTGTCAGTGTTGGTCTTTGGTCTGTCCTGTTTTCTGTGATATCATTCCGGAGAAACATTGTATCATTTCTTAATGCATGTATGCATTTCTAAATGACAATAAAAGAGGACTGTTCTCATAATCTAAAAAAAACTAATCAATGCATTCCAACACCCAGACCTCGACACCTCCTTGTGCAACTGGATCCTCAATTTCCTCACTTGCAGACCTCAGTCAGTTCGGGTTGGCAAACCGATGGGAGCAATTATTACCCCTCAACCATCAAGCTCTTGAAACAGAGGGGATAACCGTTACGTTTTGTAACTTCAGAACGTTAAATTAATTCAAAGGAAGACATGGGGGTCCGAGAATGCGAGTCTACCATTAAGTTTACTTTAAGCAAGGCATGCACATTTCACATGGTAGTGTGATGATGTTTGCAATTAATATACTTTTATATACAACCAGTAATTAATTATTTATATGAACAAGAGTGCTTAATTAAATATATGTATACACACACAAGATTAGTCAAGTATTATTCAAAGATTAAATACACAACATTAACTTCACTCAGTCCAGCACTGAACTGTTCGCACAACCTATGGACTCAATTTTAAGGACTCTTCATCTCATGTTCTTGACATTTATTGCTTAGTTATTTATGATTATTATTTTTAATTTTTTTTTTCCTTTTTGTATTTGCAGTTTCTTGTCTTTTGCACACTGTCTGTCTCGTTGAGTGTGGTTTTTCATGGATTCTGTTGTGTTTCTTTGTATTTACTGTGAAAGCACGCAATAAAAGGAGCCTCAGGGTTGAATATGGTGACATATATGTACTTTGATAATAAAATTTACCTTGAACTTTGAGCATCCACCATCGGATATCAGGGTTCATTTACTCTACTATGTGGATAGCGTAGTGAACGGACTTCATAGACACGGGACATTTGGCTCTCTCCTCCCCGTCCACACACACAAAGATGAATAGGTTTACTGTTCTCATTTTGTCAGCTTATTCATGAGACCCCGAGGAGCTCAGTCACATAAACAGTAAACCACAATGAGAACCAGACCTGAACTACTAAACCACCAGTGGAACTTCTTGTTTAATTTTGCATTGGATTATACAGGGTGTGTAGAGCAGAGACAGACCATGCAACCCCACCAGTCTATGTTGGGGACTCTGTTGTTCTTGTCCATATCATAGTCAAGCACGTCACGCTAGTGGCTGGAGTAACGTTATTGCAGTGCTAGCAACAGGGTCCAATTCTGCTGCGCCTGTAAGGAGTTTGTACCTTCTGCCCATGACTGTGTGGGTTTCCTCCTGGATCTCGGTTTCCTCCCACAATCCAAAGAAGTACGGGTTAGTAGAAAATCGGTCAGATGGGTGTAACTGGGTGGTGTGGGCATGCTGGGCCAGAGGGGCCTGTCACCATGCTCTATCTCTGAATAAGTAATTCCCTGTTCCTGTCTCTCTGACACATCTCTCTCAAACACGTCAGTCCTTTTGGCTTCAACCACTCCAGCTCCGCATTCAAAAAAAAAACACACAAGAGATTCCGCAGATGCTGGAAATCCAAGGTTACACACACAAAATACTGGAGGAACTCAGCAGGCCAGGCAGCATCTCTGGAGAGGAATGAACAATCGACATTTCGGGCAGAGACCCTTCATCAGGACTGGAAAGGAAGGGGGAAGAAGCCAGAATGAAAAGGTGGGAGGAAGGGAAGGAGGACAAGCTGGGAGGTGATAGGTGGGATCAGGTAAAAGGGGAAGGTAGGTGGGTGGGGGTCGGGGGAATGAATTAAGAAGCTGGGAGATGATAGGTAAGGACTGGTGAGGGGCGAGGGTGGCATGCAGTGAGAAGCTCAGTGGTGATAGGTGGAAAAGGTGAAGGACTGAAGAAGAAGGAATCTGATAGGAGAGGATAAAAATTAAACATGAAATTATTATAAATAAACACAAAAGCATGACATGTTTCCTATCAGACAGTGGTAAACAATGGTTTGTAATGGTCTGAACCCAAAACAGGTCAAATTCCCAAAAGAAGACAAATCCAGTCTCAGAAATTAATACTTTTGTTTGGAATTTACTTAATGTAAACCCCAATTTGGCCTCATTGGAATTACCCACAGCCACTGACAGATGGTAGAGACATTCACTAATCTATAGAGGAAAGAGTGGGTAAGAGTTCACTGTTTGTGCTGTTCGCTATGATTAGAGTAGAAAAATAACGACTGTTTCTGTTGCTGAGAACTGCCCAGCCCATCTGCCAGTTATAATCCAACAGCCGACATCAAGGCTGTTTAACAAGGGAATCAAATTCAGTTTCAATTAATGTGATTCCAATTAAGATCCTCCTGTGTCGCTGTATGTCCCCTCAAATCATTCTCAGGGATAATCTGATTGGGGCATAAAAAGATGGAAACTTTTTTCAGGAGAGAGGATTTGAAGAAATTGCAATCACGTTATGAGCTGGATTTAAAACGCTCCAAAAATATGGACATGGAAAACCCATGGGCTGAGGGCTCCCCTTCTTAATTTGGACAAGAGGTGAAGCTCTGATCGACCGTGCATTGCCAGCTGACCTTACTGTCTTCCCAGTGTTTAACAATGTTTAAAGGTTGAGTCAGCAGATGGAATCGAAACCTGTGCCAATGAATTTGACAAAAAAGTTAAATGTGCCGACATTTTTTAGCTGTGATTCAGTTGCCACTGCGAGAAAAGGCTTAAACACTGCGTAATTTATGTATCACTTTTTCTCTGTGTGTTGTTGTCTGAATTTACATACAGTGGCCACTTTATTAGTTACACCTGTACACTTGCCTGTTAATGCAAATATCTAATCAGCCAATCATATTTTTGTGTGTGTGTGACTGTGTTTTACTGCTACCTTATATGTGTTATACGTGCTTTGTGCTGTGTATGACTGTTGGTATTGTGTTCTGCACCTTGGCCTCATAGTAATGCTGTCTCGTTTGACTGTATTCATGGGTGTTCATACATGGTTGTGTAACGCACCAGTTAAGATCTCCACTGCTATGCTGTAAGGTAGTTTATATGAGCAGTTTTCTGTAAAAGCAGTGTGCCATGCTGGAGAGTGTGTTTTGGCTTTGGCTACAATAAGGACTCATGCTGTCAGCTTAGGAATATCAGTCAGCCGATCAAGATTGTGAACGGAGATTCTACAGAGCTGTGGGGAAGAGTTTTCTGAAGGACAGTGGTCTGGTTTGGGGTCTTTTGGCGGGAGCTGCGGAGCGGGACGGAAGGGAGGATGCCGCAGAATGCCGTTGGAAGGAGAGTCCCCATTGCAAAAAGTCTTTTGTGCAGATGGATGGCTCCAAGGGGGAAGGGTCAATATCCAGAGTTTGCTCCAGGTGGTCTTTGAAAGTGTGCCAGGTGTTTCCACACAGACCGTGGGTCCAGCACATGAGTAAGAAATACACCCCCAAATACTCCACAATGAGCTCCAAAGGTTACGTCCACATTGGACTGGTTTAACTCTAATGGGCCCCTTTCTTTTCTTTTTCCTATTAACTGTTTCATAAAGCTAAAATTAATAAGTATACTTGCTTTATAGTTTTATATGGTGTACGATCTGTTATTTCTTGCCGAACCATAATTGTGTATGAGCAGTATTTACACAGCATTCACTCAAATTAAGGTTCCTTTAATTGGAACATCACGATGTTCCTGTTTGGTTGAACCCCAAATCATACCGACCCTAGACGTATATTGTTTATGAAAGGTGGGCTCCTTACTGCTAAGTTACGAGACTGTCAACCGAGTTGGCTATCCGGTGAGAGGATTACAGTCAAATAACAATTAAACTTGAACCTGAACTTGATGTGTCAGCAACTCAATGAATAAAAGAATACAGACATGGTCAAAAGGTTCAGTTGTTGCTCAGACCAAACATCAGACTGGGGAAGAAAAGTGATTTAAGTTACTTTGACTGTGGAATGATTGTTGGTGCCAGATGGGGTGGTTTGAGTATCTTAAAAACTGCTGTTCTGGGATTTTCATGCACGGCAGTCTCTAGAGTTTACAATGAATATTGTGAGAAACAAAAAAAAACCCAGAGATTTGCAGTTCTGTGGGTGAAAGTACCTTATTAATGAGAGAGGTCAGAGGCGAATGGCCAGACTGGTTCAAGCTGACAGGAAGTGACAAGAACTCAAATAACCATGCGTTACAGTGACAGTAACAGTGACGTGCAGAAGGGCATCTCTGAATGCACAACATGTTGAATCTTGAAGTGGATGGGCTGCAGCAGTAGAAGACAATGAACATACACTCAGTGCCACTTTATCAGGTAGAGGAGGTACCTAATAAATTGGCCGTTGAATGTGCTTGCCTGTGACGCTACAGCAAGCGATCTTTTTCACTGTAGCTGAGCCTCACCGGACGTGTCAGCGTGAAATCGATGAGCCGAAGGCTGTATTACTCCTTGTCAGTTGTGTCCCTGACAGTCTCTGTAATGTCTCACACCGAAACTAAACCCGTGCTCCAAGAGTCCACAGATGCTCCGAGGAGCCTGTGAAAGGTGAGTCTCATCCAGTTCTGGCTTAAGGAAAGACACATGCTGTTCTACCTGGCAGTGCGAATGGGCAGTCTGAGACAGAAGTGATATTCAGATCATCAGCATCAGATCTCACCCGGTCCCTCAACACCACCTCTTTGGTCAAGAAAGCGCAGCGGAGTCTGCACTTTCTGAAAAGACTGAGGTGACCGAGGCTTCTCCTCCTCCCCCTACTTTAGCCAGTTTTTACAGGAGCACCATCGAGATTGTCCTGACCAGCTGCATTAACGTCTAGTACAGGAATCTGATCGTAAATCCCTACAAAGGATTGCAAGGACTTCTGAGAGGATCATCAAAGTCTCCCTTACACCTATCAGGGATATTTATCCAAAGCTCTGCGTACACTGAGGGTCCTAAGCATTGTCAATAATTCCTCCCATTCATCCAACAATCTCTTTGACCCCCTACCATCAGGCAGGAAGTACTGTAACATTAGGTAAGAACTGTTAGGATGGGAAACAGCATCTTCCCCCAGACTGTGAGACTACTGAACACCCTGGTCTCTTCACGTATGAAGCACCAGTAACGTTATACTGTTTACTTTTTAACTTCTTTCGTACAGTATATGCCCCTTATTATTTTTAAATTTATTTGAGGTAATATTACTTTATGTGTTATTGTGTGAGTTATGTGTACTGTGTTGTGCACCTTGGCCTGGAAGAACGCTGTTTCATTTGATGGCATACGTGTACTGTCGATTGACAATGACCTAAACTTGACCTTGAAAAACACTTCTTCGTGTTTCTGTAAGAACCTGGGGGGCAATGGGGTGGTTGGGGGGGCTTAAAATTCTGAGGATGCTAAAATTGATGGTTGTAAAGCCAGAGATGAGACAGTATTGGTGAACTTCTGACACAAACCCAGGTCCCAATAGAATACAGCCACTGCAATAGTTTTTGAAGTGTGTGCTTGCTGTTTTAGCAGGGAAATTCATTATTTATGAACAGCAGTGACAAATGGCCAGAGTGGGAATTGGTAGTACCCAGAGTGCTATAGGTGTAGCAGTTAGCACAATGCTATTACAGCTCAGAGTTCTGAGTTCAATTCCAGCGTCCTCTGTAAGCAATTTGTACGTTCCTTCCCATGTGTGTGTGTGGGTTTCCTCCGGGTGCTCCAGTTTCCTCCCACAGTCCAAAGATGTACTGGTCATTAAATTGGTTAAATTGGTCATTGTAAACTCTCCTGTGATTAGGCTAGTGTTAAATTGATGGGTTGCTGGATGGAGTGGCTCAACGAGGCGGAAGAGCCTGTTGTGTGCTGTATCTCTAAATAAATAAGTAATATCTGTGTGTAATACCTATACTGTTAATAGATGAATCATTCAGATGGAGCTCGTCGGGCATGTTGAGGGGGAGGGAACGTCAGTGGGGGGTGATGACTGCTCTTTTAGGAGAAGGAAATTTCTGATCTCAAAGCTCCACTGCCTTGCGGCTATACCCACTCATGGGGGAGTCTTCGGGAATAAACCCTGAGGAAAATTTCCAGAGCTGGAGTCTCTAAGGAAGACCTACATTGAGTTCAATGTTGCCTGGCAACTCCTGCGACATTGCTGGTGTCAAACTGTATAAAAAAAGGGGAGAAGGTACAAACTCCTTACAGACAGTGGCGGGCATTGATCAGTTGCACGGCAAAGCGTTACATTCATTGCTACGCCACTGATTTAGGCTGCATCTGGATACCCTTAGTTAGGCACGTGGCCAGAGGAAAAATGGAGGGTTATGGGCTGTGTAACAGGGAAGTTCAAAGTTCAAAGTTCAAAGTAATCTTATTATCAAAGTACCTATGCCATATACCATTCGGGCTAGATTGATCGTGGAGTAGATTGATAAAGGTCAGAACTATCTTGAAATTGGTACATTGTGGGCCAAAAGGTCTGCACCGATCCGTACTGTTCTGTCTTCCATGCAAAGAATGAATGTAAAAACATGCAGCTGAATAGTAAATAAAATTCAATAGTAGATGTTTTTTATGTATAGAATAACTTTTCATATATACATGTTAAAAAGCCAATTAAGTTCTGATGAAAGGTGGTCGGTGAAACTCTCTCTCTCTCTCTCTCTCTCTCTCTCTCTCACTCTCTCTCTCTCTCTCTGTCTTTCTCTATTTCCCTCTTTCTCTGTCTTTCTCTATTTCCTCTCTCTCTCTCCATCTTTCTCTATTTCCCACTCTCTCTCTCTATTTCCCTCTCTCTCCCTGTCTTTCTCTATTTCCCTCTCTTTCTGTCTTTCTCTATTTCCCACTCTCTCTCTCTCTATTTCCCTCTCTCTCTCTCTCTCTCTCTCTCTTTCTTGCTCTCTGTTTCACTCTCTCTTAACACATGTTGCTGAGTGTTTCTAGTTCTATTTTATTTTTGGACTAATTTTGGACGAATGCAGCTTGTTGAAGAATAAACACAGACCGCCATTTCAAAGCCGCCTCATCCCACCCAATCTGCACACAGATGATGGTCTTCCCTTCATCTGTGGGTACAAGTACTGAGAGAGCCGTATTGTGATGACAAGTGACGTGACGGAGATATTTCTCCGGAGACACCTAATGGCTGCACCAGGAATTACAACGGCAACACATTGCCATGTGATCACACCAGTGTAAAGGAGTAAAGGACCTAGAATGCCAGAGAGAGTTTGAAATTCTAAAATTAATCTCTGATCATTAGAATTTTTTGTTAAAAAATTTGATAATATCCAAAGATGCCCATCAAAAAGAATTTTAATACAACTTTAACTGCAGAACAATGAACAAAATATAAGTAAGTGTGGAGAGTTGTTGGAGATAGTAAAGAGATTTGGGTGGGGAAGAGAGAGAGGCATAAAGAGAGAAGAGACACGTATAAAGAGAAGAGAGGTAGTGTTGTGTATTTAATATTTCAACAATATTTGAGTAATATTGTAAATATATTGTTTGATTAAGCATCCTTTGTTTAAATAATTTATTAAGGGTTATATGTAAAAGTATGGGAATGGCATACAGCATTAAGCCACCACATCATAGGTGCGTGCCTCACTAAAGTAAAAATTAAGCATACATGTTCTCCCAATCTCCCATGTTTTTCTTTTGATTAGATTCTGAAGTTACAAAATGTAACAGTGGTGACAAGTAAGTTTTAAAAGAAACCCCAGACAACTACCTACCCGTTGAAGCGCAGTATGTTCTTTTCTTCGGAAGGGAGGAGAGAGACGTTCAAGTTTTAAAAACAGGCAGAAATTGGATAAATTCATGGATTCATAATCAGTGAGTACCAGGTGATAATAATAATAAAAATAAATAAAAAGAGCAGAAATGACTGGCTACTTTGGAAAGATAGATGCCTTCAATTGAACAAGAGATAACTGGAATATGTATACTGAACAAATTGAGCAGTATTTTAAAAAAACGGAATAGCCCACGAGAAACAAGTGCCAGTTTTGCTGAGTGCATTGAGCTTAAAGGAATACAGTTTGCTTACAAGTTTGATTGCTCCAACCAAACCAGCCAAAATGAGCTTTGCTGATATCATGAACATAATACAGGAACATTTAGAAATTAAAACATTGTTGATTTCAGAATGCTTTAGGTTTCATAACGGAATCAAAAGGAACAGGAATCCATTTCAGTGTATGTGGCTGAATTGAAGGAACATTTTGAGTATTGTCAGTTCGGTAACGGACTTAATGATGTACTAAGACATCAGTTAGATTGTGGAATCTTACAAGCAAGTATTCAAAAATGGATCCTAACTAAAGCACAACACATTTAAAAGAGCAGTTGAAATCACCGTATCAATGGAAGCAACAATGACAGACACAATTGAGTTGAATGAAAGTGAGTGTGAACAAAATTGCAACATCTAACCAAAAATCTATCTGCCGAATAAATTGTGTTACCTTTGGGGCAGGGGCTCACATACACCATAACATTGCAGGTTTAAAGGCAAAACTTGTAGAAAATGCAACAAAGTAGGACACATACAAAGAGCATGTCAGGCAGACAGAAATAAACGGACTGCACAGGGAAAAGATAAAGATAGAAAGTCAAGTTGCAGATTCAAAAAGAACACAAATCTGTATGCTGTTGATGAAAAATCTGATAATGGTAAGAGTGACACAAGACTGGGTTATAAATATATTGTTTAATTAAGCATTCTTTGTTTAAATAATTCAATACAGGCACATGTATATGTAAAAGTACATGAATGACATACATCATTACCACCACGTCATGTATGGACGCTTCCACTAAAGCAAAAGCTTAGCATACATGCCCCCTCAGTTAGTTTCTAATTGCAAAACATAACAAGGAAGGAGGGAGAGAGAGAGAGAGGTGGGGAGAGGGAGAGGGGAGGGAGAGAGAGAGAGATAAAGAGAGAGGGGAAGAGGGGAAAGGTGAGGGTTGGGAAAGGGAAAGAGAGAGAGAGAGGAGGGTATATAGAGGGAGGGGTGGCAGAAGGAGAGAGAGAGAGAAATGGGAAGGAAAGGGAAAGGGAGAAGGAGAGACAGATAAAAAGATAAAAATTAAGAGAGAAAAAATGGAGACGAGAACACCATAGCCCTACAGTTCAATTCATTAAATTTACTCCAGTTTTGTATCTTTCAGGACAGAAACGATTAAAGGAAAGCAAATTGGGGAATGTTAATCCCGCCCTTATGAGGATAATTTGTGTACAAGAGCATCTCTGAACACACAACACATCAAACCTTGAAGTGGATGGGCTACAGCAGCAAAAGACCATGAGCATACACTCAGTGGCCAATTTATAAAGTGCCCCCTGTACCAAATAAAGTGGTCACTAAGCTTATATGTCACCATATTGAGATTCAATGACTTGCAGGCATTCACAGCAGAACAATAAATACAATCAGATCAATGAAAATCTGCACACAAAGACTGGCAAGCAATCAATGTGCAATACAACAGTAATATCTAAGTTTGCTGACGATACTATGGTCATTGGCTGAATCAAAGGTGGTGACAAATCAGCATATAGGAGGGAGACTGAAAATCTTACTGAGTTGTTCCATAATAAAGACCATTCACTCAGTGTCAGCCAAGATCAAGGAACTGATTATTGACCTTAAGAGCAGGAAACCAGAGATCCATAAGCCAGCCCTCATCGGGCAATCAGAGGTGGAGAGGGTCAGCAACTTTACATTCCTCGGTGTTATCACTTCAGATGATCTGTTCCAGGCCCAGCACGTAAGGGCAATTATGAAGAAAGCATGGCAGTGTCTCTATTTCCTTATAAGTTTGTGAAGGTTTCTAAAACTTTGACAAACTTCTATAGATGTATGGTGGAGAGTATATTGACAGGTTGCATCACAGCCTGGTATGGTGTTTCCATGTCTTTGAATGGAAAATCCTACAAAAAGCCCAGTCTGTCACAGGAAAAGCCCTCCCCACCATTGAGCACATCCACATGGAGCGCTGCCGCAGGAAAACAGCATCCATCATCAGGGACCCCCACCACCCAGGCCAGGCTCTCTTCTCACTGCTGCCATCAGGATGAAGGTACAGGAGCCTCAGGACTCACACCACAAGGTTCAGGGACAGTTATCACCCCTCAACCATCAGGCTCTTGAACCAGAGGGGATAACTTCACTCTCCCATCACTGAACTGTTCCCACAACCTATGGACTCACTTTTAAGGGCTCTTCATTTCATGTTCTCGATATTTATTATTATTTTTTTTTGTTCCCTTAGTATTTGCACAATTTGTTGTCTTTTTCACACTGGTTGTTTGTCTGTCCTGTTGGGCGCAGTCTTTCATTGATATTATTACGTTTATTGGATCTACTGTGAATGCCTGAAAGGAAATGAATTATAGGATTGCATATGGTGACATATACGTACTTTGAGAATAAATTTACTTTGAATGCTTTGAATTCAATAGTAATACAATAAATCTCAATACAATAATAATTTCTTTTTTTTCCTATTTAAATGTTGAAAGGTTAGCTTACTAAGATTCTGGACTTGGTTTCTGACAAATAGACAATCCAGAATTCTTTGTTCAATTTAAGGAGCTGATTGATTCTCTTTGCTGACAAAGAAACGCTGCAATTTCATTTGAGCAAGGCCCAAATTAGCGGCATCAGTAGTAAAATCAGCCAATGAAATATGACGTATGAGTGTCCTAGCAACAAGATGTAGGGAAACTAACAACTGCTAATGACAAGTTTGTGTCTAAATTTAGAAAAATAAAACAAATACCCCTTTTGCAGTGAATCTGCCTAATCTTTATGTGGAGCCATTGGGGAAGACGTTACCCTCTTACAGTTCACCACAGGTTTGTTTTTATTCAGGTAATGGTTTTTTTTTGTTTTGTTTCTATTGGAATTTTTTAGAGACACCACCCCTACTATCACAATTGCACTGCACAAATAATAGGGTCTGTTTTCATACAAGCTATGTCACATTGGGGTGACACAGCAGCACAACGCTTTACAGATCAGCGACCCTGGTTCAAATCCCACCGCTGCCTGTAAGGAGTTTGTACGTTCTCCACGTGACCGTGTGGGTTTCCTCCGGGTGCTCTGGTTTCCTCCCACAGTCCAAAGACGTGCCGGTTGGTAGGTTAATTGGTCGTTGTAAATTGTCCCATCATGAGGCTAGGGTTAAATCAGTGGGTTGCTGGATGGTGCAGCTCACAGGGCCAGAAAGGCCAGTTCCTCACTGAATCTCTAAATAAAAAATAAATAAATTATACCCTTGCTACATTTCTGTTTTGAACATACCCGTTGTCTGTTCTTTTGACTTCTTTTGCCAGTAAGGGATGCTTTACAATAGCCAGTGAATCCACCAGGTAAACTCTGGAAAAGGGAGAAAACTGGAAGGGTTTGTTCCATGTTGTAGCTCAATAAATAAATAAATAAATTTGGTTTCAATAGGTACATTTAATGTCAGAGAAGTGTACACAGTGTACATCCTGAAATTCTTTTTCTTTGCAAACATCCACGAAAACAGAGGAGTGCCCCAAAGAATGAATGACAATTAAATGTTAGAACCCTAAAGCCCCCCCCCAGCTCCCCCTCCCATGCACAAGCAGCAGCAGAGCAACAACCTCCCCATCAGCAAAAAAGCATCGGCAACCCCCACTGAACACTCCTTGCAGCACCCCAAAGACTACTCGTTCACCCGATAATGCGACATGCCACAGGCCCTCTCTCCCTCCCTAATAAGGGAAAAAGAGATGTCCCTGTTTCACAGCGAGAGGGGAGACGTGACAAAACAACTCGATGACTTACGGTGTTACAAGTCTGTTGCGTCGCTTTTTCCGAGCCCAGTGCATCTGGGCACGCAGCCAACAGCCAGCCTGCTACTTCTGATCTTCCTTGTTCTCCCGCGGTGCATCAGTCATCAGTGGCGGCACCAGCCTTGACTCCACCCCCCTCCAGAGCCACGAAAATCCAGCACCCTAAAGGCGCACTAGTCTTCTAGGCCACGTCCTTGGCAATAGATAAATTGTATTGTAAATAGATAAATAAATAGGAAGATAGATAGATAGATAAATAAATAAACAAACAAGGTAATGAAATAAATAAATTCACAGATTGATACATGTATACTTTTTTTTACCTTGGGTAATGATGCTCCCAACCACAATTCATCAGATAAAATACATGTAAGAGCATTTCTCAAAGGAATAATGAAATCATTTTGATTTTAATATGGACAAAATGATCTCTCGTGATCCTCATTCCCTCCACCTGACTTCATAGTTCAGTAGGTAAACATACTCTTCAGGGTGGCATTGAGCTCTTGTTCCCAGATTCGATCCATGCTCAATTGGTCTCTTCATTCTATTTATTTATAAATACAGCACTTTAACAAACTAGTGCTGCCTGATTACACCTATGTGACCAATTAGACCATAAGACCATAAGACATAGGAGCAGAATTAGGCCATCTGGCCCATCGAGTCTGCTCCACCATAAAAATCATGGCTGATACTCTTTTCTACCTCCTCCTCAACCCCAGTTCCCGGCCTTCTCCCTGTAACCATTGATGCCATGTCTAAACAAGAACCTATCAATCGCTGCCTTAAATACACCCAACGACCTGGCCTCCACAGCTGCATGTGGTGACAAATTCCACAAATTCACCACCCTTTGACTAAAGGAATTTCTCTGCATCTCTGATTTTAAAAGGTGCCCCTCTATCCTGTGCTCTCTTGTCCTAGACTCTCCCACCATGGGAAACATCCTTTCCACATCTCCTCTGTATAGGCCTTTCAACATTCAAAAGGTTTCAATGAGATCTCCCCTCATCCTTCTGAATTCCAGCGAGTACAGACCCAGAGCCATCAAACATTCCTCCTATGATAACCTTTCATTCATGGAATCATCCTTGTGAACCTCCTCTGGACCCTCTCCAATGCCAGCACATCGTTTCTAAGATGAGGAGCCCAAAACTGTTCACAATACTCAAAGTGAGGCCTCACCAGTGCCTTTTAAGTCTCAGCATCACATCCCTGCTCCTGTATTCTAGGCCTTTTGAAATGAATGCTAACGTGGCATTTGCCTTCCTCACCACCAACTCAACCTGCAAGTTAACCTTCAGGGTGTTCTGCACAAGGACTCCCAAGTCTCTCTGCATCTTAGATCCCTGGATTTTCTCCACGTTTAGAAAATAGTCTGCACATTTATTTCTACTACCAAAGTGCATGACCATGCATTTTCCAACATTGTATTTCATTTGCCACTTCCTTGCCCTACTATTTCTTTGAGACATGGGAGGAAACCAGAACACCTGGAGAAAACTTATACAGTCATGGGGAGAACATACAGTACTGTGCAAAAGTCTTAGGTACATGTAAAACAAGTCTGTAGAAATTGGTACTCATTTCTCATTGGCTATATCATTTGCTTCAAGATATTGTTGAATTAGCTTAGTATACATATACCAGTTATCTTTTGCGTAATCAAATGCCTCAATTTTTCTGACGTAGCCAGCTATTTCTGCTCTTGCTTCTTATGATTATTATCACCCAATACTCACTCTTTGCGAACCTGTGAATACGTGAATTCTTCTGCTTTCTGACTTCTTTTTGACTTGACGACCTCTGTGTGTGCTGGGCTTCAACAGGTCAATAGCTGTCTTTGGTTCGTTTAAAAAAATATTAAACTAATTCAAAAGAAGGCACTAAAGTCTGAAATGTGAGTCCAACCATGTTTACTTTAAGCAAGAAGCATATGTATCACATGTAGTGTGATTACCTATGGAATCATATATTTATACATATAATCCATAATGAATTATTTAAATGAACAAGAATGCTTAATCAAACAATATACTTACAAGCTTACTCAAATGTTACTGAAATATTAAATACTGTACACAACTGTATTTGTCAACATGGAGCAGAGAGGAAGATTGTCAATCTGGCAGGGGCAAAGGATGTTGGGAATGGCAAGGGTGGAATGCTGCGAGAGAGGTATGGGACAGGTGGCAGAGAAGGAGTGCCAGAGGCAGGGAGGTGGCGCGGGTGGCAGACACACCTAGCCTGAGACACCAGGCAAGGTCATTTGATTCCAAACTATTGGTTTATTGATCATTACAGAATGTCTCTCTGGTGTTTCCTGCTCCCTCCTCTCTCCCTTCCCCTCTTCCCAACCATGATTCCCCTCTCCCTGCCCCCTTCCCACTTTCTGTCCACAATAGAGACAGAAAGTATCAGAAACAGGTTTATCATCACTAACTTAAGTCATAAAATTTGTTTTTTTTTGCAGCAGTATAGTGCAATACATAAAATTACTACAGTACTGTGCAAAAGACTTCAGTAACCTTGAATTATATATATTTTTAGAATTATAATTATTATATATATATAATGTGCCTCAGACTTTTCCACTGTACTGTACAACACAAAAAAGTTCAAAGTAAATTTATTATCAGAGTATGCATATATAGAATTTATGAAAAACTGTACATAAACAAAGACTGACAAACAACCAATGGAGACAAATTACGCAAATAAAAAAGTACTGAGAACATGAATTTTTGTACTGCTGAATAATTGTTACTTCTGAGATTCCTTGAAATGAAGCTTGAAAAATCACCATAGTAACTGGAGAAGACTGAACCAAATTATTTGGCTCCATCTGGGCAAGTCTCGCTGCACTGTTGAAAGTAAAATTATTCTTATAATTAGTCAGAAACACAAGAGTTTCTGCAGATGCTGAAAATGTTGAGCAAAATGCTAAATGCTGGAAGAACTTGGCAGGTCAGACAGCGTCTATGGAGGGGTCCCTGATGAAGGTGTTCAGCACGAAACGTTGACTGTCTGTTTCCTCTAAGGATGTTGCTTGAACTGCTGATTTCCTCCAGCATTTTGTGTGTGCTGCTTATAATTAATTAGTTTCCATATCCAGGATTGAATCACTGGAATAGTCCTGCAACTTATTATATTTCCTTCAAGAAGCAAAGGTTTAATTATTTCAGAGCTGCTGTAGAACCTGCATCTGGTCTGGGTTCATTATTGTCACAGGTACCGAGTTACCGAGAGAAGTTGGTCTTGCATACTGTTCATAAAGATCAAATCATTACACCATGCATTGAGATAGAATGAGGTAAAACAATAACAATACAGAATAAAGTGTAAAAACTACCGTGAAAGTGCAGTGCAGGTAAATGATAAGATGCCAAGTTGCTTATCTGTTTATCTATTTAGAGATAAAGGGCGGAATAGGCCTGTGAGGCCAATTGAGCAACGCCGTCCAGCAATTCCCCAATTTAACCCTTGCCTAATCACAGGACAATTTACAATGATCAATGAACCTACTAACTGGTACGCCTTTCGACTGTGGGAGCAAACCGAAGCGAAACCGCGCGGTCACGGGGAAAATGTGAAAACTCCTTGCAGACAGCGGCGGGAACCCGGGTCGTTGCTTCTGTAGAGCGTTGTGTTAACCACTGCACTACCATGCCGCCCCAATGAGGTAGCTAAACGACTCAGTGGTAAATTGAACTGAACTAAACTGAACAGTCCTAGACTGTTTCAAGGACTCTGCAGTGTGATATTTCATATTCTGTGTGTTATTTGCTTACTTTTTGCCGTTTGCATGATTTGTTCTTTTTTTTGTGCTCTTTGATATCTCCTTTGAATGATGTTTCTTTGTTTTGTGCCTGTCTGCCAGAAGACAAATCTTAGAGTTGTATACTGAATGCATATTTTGATAATAAGTGTACTTTGAATCTTTGAATTGTAAGGCCAAGTGTCCATCATATTGTATAAAAGTTCCATTGAAGAGGTAGAAGTTTTCCTTGAGCTTGGTGTATGTGCTTTTGTATCTGCTGCCCAACAGGAGTGGGGTGATTCCTAAACTGATTCCTAAGCTCCAGAACCTGGGCCTTAGCACTCAGATCTGCAGCTGGATCTTCAACCTCCTCACAGACAGGACCCAGGCTGTAAAAATAGGGGACAAGCTGTCCACTACAATCACTCTGAGCACCGGTGCCCCACAAGGCTGTGTACTCAGCCCCCTGCTGTACTCACTGTACACCCACGACTGTGTAGCCAAATTTCCATCGAACTCAATATATAAGTTTGCTGATGATACCACAATTGTAGGCCATATCTCAGGTAATGATGAGTTTGAGTACAGAGAGGAAATTAAGAACCTGGTGGCATGGTGCGAAGACAATAACCTATCCCTCAACGTCAGCAAGACAAAGGAATTGGTTGTTGACTTCAGAAGGAGTAGCAGACCGCACGACCCAGTTTACGTCGGTAGTGCACAAGTGGAACAGATCAAAAGCTTTAAGTTCCTTGGGGTCAATATCACAAATGACCTGACTTGTTCCAACCAAGCAGAGTTCACTGCCAAGAAGGCCCACCAGAGCCTTTACTTCCTGAGAAAGCTAAAGAAATTTGGCCTGTTCCCTAAAACCCTCACTAATTTTTATAGATGCACCATAGAAAGCATTCTTCTAGGGTGCATCACAACCTTGTATGGAAGTTGTCCTGTCCAAGACCAGAAGAAGCTGCAGAAGATCGTGAACACAGCCCAGCACATCACATTCCGTCCTTGGACTCACTTCACACAACACGCTGTCGGAGCAGTGCTGCCAGGATAATCAAGGACACAACCCACCCAGCCAACACACTTTTCGTCCCTCTTCCCTCCGGGAGAAGGCTCAGGAGCTTGAAGACTCGTACGGCCCGATTTGGGAACAGCTTCTTTCCAGCTATGATAAGACTGCTGAATGAATCCTGACCCAGATCTGGGCCATACCCTCCAACTATCCGGACCTGCCTCTCGGTTTTTTGCGCTACCTTACTTTCCATTTTTCTATTTTCTATTTATGATTTATAATTTAAATTTTTAATATTTACTATCGATTTGTACTCCAGGGAGCGCGAAGCGCAGAATCAAATATCACTGTGATGATTGTATGCTCTAGTATCAATTGTTTGGCGACAATAAAGTAAAGTAAAGGTGGGGGGAAGCAAGGAGAATGTCCAGAGTGGGTGGGGTCTTTGATTATGCTGGGTATTTTACTGGGGCAACAGGAAGTGTAGACAGAGTCCATGGAGGAGAGGCTGGTCACCATGAAACACTGTGCTGTGTCCACAGCTCTCTGTAGCTTCTATGGTCACATGTGTTGTGTGTTCTATGTTCAGTAATGTTTGAATAATCGTGTAAATATATTGTTTGATTTAAGCATTCTTTGTTGGTTATAAAGTTCAAAGTAGAATCTACTATCGGAGTACATACATGTCACCACATATAACCCTGAGATTCTTTTTCTGCGGGCATACTTAGTAAACCTATAGAACAGTAACTGTAAACAGGATCAATGAACAACAAACTGTGCAAATGCAAATATAAATAAATAGCAATTAATAACAAGTATGAAATAACAAGATAAAGAGACCTTATAGTGAGACCATTAGTTGTGGGAACACCAGAAATAGAATGACTGCAGCTATCCCCTTTTGTTCAAGAGCCTGATGGTTGAGGGGTAGTAGCTGTTCTTGAACTGGGTGGTGTGAGTCCTGAGGATCTTATACCTTCTATCTGATGGCAGCAGTGAGAAAAGAGCATGGCCTCGGTGGTGAGGGTCTTTGATGATGGACACTGCTTTTCTATGGCATCGTTTCATGTAGATGTGCTCAATGGTTGGGAGAGTTTTACCCGTGATGTACTGGGCCAGATCCACTACCTTTTGTAGAGTTTTCCACTCAAAGGCATTGGTGTTCCCGTACCAGGCCATAATGCAGCCAGTCAGCAAACTTTCCACCACACACCTATAGAGGTTTGCCAAGGTTTTCGATGACATGCTGAATCTCCACAGACTCCTGAGGAAGTAGAGGCGCTGTCGTGCTTTCTTCACAATAATATTTATATGGTCCAGGACAGGTCCTTTGAGATAGTGACACCCGGGAATTTAAAGATACTGTCCCTCTTCACCTCTGATTCTCTGATGATTACTGGCTCATGGACCTCTGGTCTCCCTCTCCTGAAGTCTACAATCAGTTCCTTGGTCTTATTGACATTGAGTGAGAGGTTGTCGATATTATACCACTCTGCCAAATTTTCGATCTCCCTCCTGAATGCTGATTCATCACCACCTTTGATACAGCCCACAACAGTGGTGTCATCAGCAAACTTATTGCAGAAGATCCAATTGCAGAAGGAGGTACAGAGGCCCAGATTCTGTAGCTTATCAATCAGGACTGTGGGAATGATGAATGATGGGAAGGATGATGATGCCACCAAGTGATACGTGCGCGCCTCACTTGAAGTAAAACACGAGGTTAGACTCACATTTTGGACCCCAGAGTCTTTCTTTTAATTAGTTTAGTGTTTTGGAGTTACAAAAGATAATAACAATATGCAAAGTAGTTGCTGTACCAAGCAGTTACACATCCAGACAGAATGATTTCCAGGTACATCAATAAAAAATGGTCACACTTACCATTTGATAACAAGCATGCAGGGCAAGTTTTTACACAGAGTGGCTGGAGTGGACTGCTGGATGAGTAGAGTGAGCAGATATTCAAAAAGCTGTGAGATCGACACCTGAATACACGGAGAACGGGGCCATGTGAATCACGTCACGTTCATTACACGTGGCCAGAATGAGTGGCCACACTTGCAGCACGTTGTGTGTGTGTTGGTTGTTAGCGGAAGTGGTGGCCTTCCACCGTATGTTTCGATGTGCGTCCTCCACATTACGGTAGCAGTTAGCAAGATGCTGTTATGGCTCAGGGCATCAGAGTTCAGAGTTCAATTCCGGCGACCTCTGTAAGGAGCCTCTGTACGCTCTCCCCGTAGAATGCGCGTGTTTTTCCCGGGTGCTTCGGTTTCCTCCCACAGTTCACAGGCGTACCAGGTGATCTGATTGGTCATTCTAACTCTTCCTGTGGTTAGGTTAGGGTTAAGTCGGGGTTGTCGGGGGTTGCTGGGGGCGGGGCGGTTCGAAGGACGGGAAGGACACACTCTGCGCTGTATCTCAATAAATAAAATAAACAAACAAATAAAATCTGAATCTGAGTCAAACAGGCAGAAGAGAATGAGTTTAAAAACACAAGGGAGCCTGCAGATGCAACACACACAAAATCCTGGAGGAACTCAGCAGGCCAGGCAGCATCTATGGAGAGGAATAAAGAGTCAACGTTTCAGGCCGAGACCGTTCATCAGAGAATTAGTCTAATTCGGCATGATTTTTGACACAGACCGCGGACCAAGGGGCCAGTCCTCGTGCCGTACTCTGCCATTTTCTCTGTAAGACGAAGACGCACAGGGCTCTTCTGAAACATGTTTAGAGATGACATATAAATTTTATGATTCAGTGGAAGTATTTTCACAAAATATCCTATTTTCTGCTGTTACTGCAAAAAACTAAAACTCTAACAGGAATCAGCGGTTTACCAAAAGTAAACCACCAACTGACATTGATCGTGTAATTCGTCATAAGTGCAAGAGGGTGAGTTTATTATCAAGGCCTGACTCAGTCTGCGGGTTTTCAGATCCTGTGTCAGGCTTCGGCTCAGCGTGTTACAGGTCCCGTGGGAACACGTAGTGTATCGAAGGACTTGCTCATTGTCCCGAGTAGAGTGGTGGAGCACTGGGCAAGTTGACAAGCCATTTGGACACTGTTCTCAGATTCAGATTCATTTATCACATCCAGCGAAATGCATCATTTGTTGCCGACGACCAACACAACCTAACGATGTGCCGGGGGCAGCCCACAAGTGTGACCACACATTCTGGCCCCAACATAGCATGCCCCACAATGCTCGGCAGAACAACACAGAACACAACAAGCAACAAAACAACATCAGCAAAACAGGCCCCCGTCCCTCCCACCAACTCACGCACCCAAACAGACAGTCCTGCAAACCCAGGATGAGCCTTCTGGGCCACCAGCAGATTCACACATAGAAATATAGAAAACATATGGTGCAATACAGGCCCTTCAGCCCACAAAGTGTGCCGAACATCTCCCAACCTTGAAACTACCTAGGCTTACCCATAGCCCTCAAATTTTCTAAGCTCCATGTAACCATCCATGAGTCTCTTAAGAAACCCTATCGTATCCACCTCCACCACCGTCGCTGGCAGCCCATTCCACACACTCACCACGTTCTGTGTAAAAAACCTACCCCTGACATCTCCTCTGTACCTACTTCCAAGCACCTTAAAACTGTGCCCTCTTGTGCAGGCCATTTCAGCCCTGGGAAAAAGCCTCTGACTATCCACACAATTAATGCCTGTCATTATTTGTACACCTCTATCTTTGTGTGTGTGTGTGTGTGTGTGTGGGGGGGGGGGGGCGTGTGTGTGTGTGGGGGGGCGTGTGTGTGTGTGGGGGGGGCATGTGTGTGTGGGGGGGCGTGTGTGGGGGGGGGTGTGTGGGGGGAGCGTGTGTGTGTGGGGGGCGTGTGTGTGTGTGTGTGTGTGTGTGTGTGTGGGTGTGTGTGTGTGTGTGTGGGGGGGGGCGTGTGTGTGTGTGTGTGTGTGTGTGTGTGTGTGTGTGTGTCCACCTACCGAGACCAAGCCCATGAGGAGAGGTGGTTTCTCCGCTGCTTGTTCAAGAGCTGCCTCTAAGAGGTGACAAATTAAAGTGTTCGAGTAGAAATACTGAATAAAATAAAGTAGGAAGGACGTGATTGGCTGGAGAAGGTTCAAGGACTGGAGGAATTCAGCTGTAAGGAGTGATTGGATATGTCGGGTTTGTTTTAACTGGATGTCCAGGAAGCTTAAGGTTAACCTGACAGTATATACAATTATGAGGCATACTTTGGTAGGTAGTCAAAATGCTTTATTCTCCGTGGTAGAGAGGGCAGGAATTGAAGGTGAGGTAGAGGGGATTTAGAAGGGTCAGAGGGTTAAGTTTTTCACGGAGGGTCTCGTCGATATCTGGAATCTGCTGACAGAGAAGGTGGAGGAGGCAGCTGTGTTCTCAGCACTTGAGAAGCATCTAGACCGGCACTTGAACAGTCCTTCCAGGTGAGGCAACACTTCACTTGCGAATCTGCTGAGGTCGACTGCTGTGTCTGGTGCTCTCGATGCGGCCTCCTCTGTACTGGTGAGACCCATTGTAAATTGGGGAACCACTTTATTGAGCACCTCTGCTCCATCCGCCAAAAGCAGAACTTCCTGGTGGCCGAACATTTTAATTCTGATTCCCATTCCCGTTCTGACATGTCGGTCCAAGGCCTCCTCTCGTGCTACAATAAGGCCACCGTCAGAGTGGAGGAGCAACAGCTTATATTCTGTCTGGGTAGCCTCCAATCCGATGGCATGAATATTGATTTCTCCTTCTGTAAAAAAATCCCTACCCACCCCTTTTCTTCTATTTCCCCCTCTGATCTCTTACTTCTTCTCACATGCCTATCACCTCTCCCCTGGGTCCCCTCCTCCTTCCCTTTTTCCTATGGTCCGCTCTCCTCTACTATCAGATTCCTTGATCTCCGGCCCTTTATCTTTCCCACTCATCTGTCTTACCGATCACCTTCTAGATATTTCCCTTCCTCTCCCCCACCTCTTTATTTCGATGTCCTCCTCCTTCCTTTCCAGTCCTGAAGAAGGGTCTCGGCCCGAAACATTGACTGTTTATTCCTCTCCATAGATGCTGCCTGACCTGCTGATTTCCTCCAGCATTTTGTGTGTGTTTCTCTGGAAGGCTATGCAGGCAAATGGTTAGTATAGACAGGTACAGAGTTGGCATGGATGTGAAGGACCACAGTTGGCATTCTGTTAACGGTGAATACCATTCCCTGTACGGAGATTGTATGCTCTTCCTGTGCCCGCGTGAGTTTCCTCCGGTTTCCTCCTACATTCCAAAGACAAATAGGTTAGTTTTAGCGAGTTGTGGGCACACTTGCGAGCTGCCCCCAGTACTATCCTCACTGATTTGATTTGACACAAACAACCCATTTTACTGGGTGCTTCAATGTACATGTGACAAACAAAGCTAATCTTTAAAAAGATCTTTATTCACTCATCACTTCAGCACTTTCTGACCTGCAAACGACTCCTGGTTAAGCAGTGCACTAATTTTAAAACTCTCATTATGTGCAGACTTGTTCCCTGGTGGACCACTGCTAACGTTCTGTGGCTTCGAAACCCATGCACCCAGTCGCTGTCAGCTCAATCAGATCTAAACCTCTTTGCGTAAGTACGCTCTTCCTGTGCCAGCCACCTCCTGTTGCTTCACCATTGACTGTATTACCCTCCAGACTGAGGATTCAGGTTAACATGACCCACAGTGAGATGCATCGTTTGCATTAAAAACCAGCACCTCCATGGACATGCGAGGAGGGGTTAGGGAGGACCTTGCAAGTGTTGCCTACAATGCTCAGCAGAACAACTGAACCAACAAAACAGCAACAGCAAAACAAGCCCTGTTTCTCCCTCCCTCCCTCCCATCCACACCCACCCACAGTCCTCAAACCCCAAGACAGTCTGGATTTGTCAAACCTCCAGTCTCCAGTGGACCAGGATTCAGACATGGACACACAAGCATTGGGCAGGCTTGCAGAGATGGACAGGAAAAAGAATTTGAGTTGCTTTGGGATATTACAGAGGGGCGTGATGTGCTGCAGCCATTTCTATACATTTCAGTTCACCACATAACATGGAGATAGCTGTTTAGAGTCTTTCAGGATCTCAGTACTTCAGTCAGGCTTGGGATGTCTGCATGACGACTTAGGCACCAGGCCAAGTTGGAAAGGTCAGGGTGAGGCGAGGGATGGGCTGGTTCAGCTCACTGCTTCACGAGGTTCACTCGGCTCTGCGCTGAACAAATGGTCTGTGGACTTGAGTTCAGAACTCTATTTGCTGTTTGCAAGGTTTGTTTTCTCTCTCTCTCTGCACATTGGATCTCCTTTGTTAATGGGTTCTTTGGGGTTCCTTTGTTACGCGGCTGCCTGCTAGGAGACGAATCTCGAAGTCGCATAAAGTATACATTCTTTGATAATAGACAAACTTTCAACTTTGGTCTTCAACACCATTGATTTATACTGACGCCCTCACCATCAGTATGTTTAGGAGAGGCCCACAGACACGGCAGTGTGGGAGTTTGCAGTGGAAATATAATTTTATTTTGACACAAATCTTTTACAGAATCTCAATGTCTCTCTTATCTAACTCACTTTAAGTCGGATCTTTGTGAGGCAAATCTTTGTTGCAATCGTCCTTACAGCAGACATACCCCTTTTTGTTAGCATACTTAGTTTTATTTTTTTTATGTAGAGAATCGTCACGGTAACAGGCCCTTCTGGCCCAGTGAGACCATGACGCCCAATTACACCCATGTGATCGATGAACCTACTACCCCGCGGGTCTTTGGACTGTGGGAGGGAATCAGAGCACCAGGAGCAAACCCACATGGTCACAGGGAGAATGTACAGACTCCTTAGGGACAAAGTCACTGGGTGCTGTAATAGCGTGATGCTAGCCACTGTGCTACAATGCTGCCCCCAAATATCTTCATCAAGTCAAATAACAGAGTGTGCCATACTTTTTTAATGAGGGGATCTGTGGTGCTGGGCTTCCAGTAGTTGTGGAACTAGTCCCCAGTGTGGAACTAAACATCTTGGGACAGAAATTACCAAAGGGCAGCACAGTACCTGGCCCTTTGTCCTACGATAAATGCTTTATGTCTCATGATTAGTACAACACTTTCAATAATCACCTCCAGCAAACTAAACTCTTTGGCTGATGCTTATCATTGTTTTGGATATTTAATCCTGCTCTGATTAGGGTGTTTCATATTTAGATTCAGATTTAAATTTATTTATCACGTGTACATCAAAACATACGGTGAAATGCGTCATTTGCGTTAGCAACCAACACACCCAAGGATATGCTGGGACCAGCCCACAAGCATCACCACACATTCCAGTGCCAATATAGCATGCCCACAGTGCTCAGCAGAACAACACAGACACTTATAAATGTTGTTAAGAGAACACCATTGTTTCAAACTGTGCCCGGGTTTACATCAGTAATGCCATAGAATTTAATAAACTTTACTACAGAATTTCACTGCTTTAGAACTTAAGAAATCTGCAGTGATATGGGAAAAGCGGATGCAAACTATATTGAAATGTTTGCTTTGCAGAAGCTCGACTGTCTTCTTTGTGACTATCCAGATGGCCTGGAGTGAATAAATGAAGTTCAAGTTTATACTTGTTCCACCACACACTGTATACGGCTGAATGAAACAACATTCCTCCAGGACTTATGTGCTCTTCCCATTGCTACTGTAAGGTAGGAGCTACAGGAGCCTGAAGGCACACACACAATGACTCAGGAACAGCTTCTTCCCCTCTGCCATCCGATTTCTGAATGGACATTGAACCCATGAACACTACCTCACTACTTTTTAATTTCTGATTTTTGTGCTATTTATTTAACTATTTTATATATACTTACTGTAATTCACAGTTTTTTTCCTCGATTATTATGTATTGCATTGTACAGCTTCCACTAAGTTAACAAATCTCACAATATGTACCGGTGATATTAAACCTGATTCTGATTCTAAACACAGAATATATATCATGTATAGCACATAAATAATATTAACAGATAATAAAAATACAATTCTGCAGATATACAAGTTGACATAAGTTCAAAGTAAATTTATTATCAAGGTACAAATGTCACAGGACAATTTACAACGACCAATTAACCTACCAACCAGTACGATTTGGACTGTGGGAGGAAACCAGAGCACCCGGAGGAAACCCACGTGATCACAGGGAGAGTGTACAAACTCCTTACAGACAGTGCCGAACATTGAACCCAGCTCCCCTGTACTGTAAAACATGCTAACTATTACGCCACCACACTGCCCCTTTTACTGTGAATGCCTGCAAAAAAAACAAATATTGGGGCAGTATATGGTGCTTTGTACTTTGTGCTTTGTAAGTACTTGCACATAAAGAATAAAACCTATTAACTGGTGAAGGAAGGACTGTTTTTCCTGCTCAACCCTGAAGTTTGCAGTGTTTGCAGTTTCAGGCAGAACTCCTGAGTGAGAACACATGTCTTTTAAAAGCCTTATGTTACTCCACCAGACGAACTTCCTGATTTCTTGGAAACATCCAGATGTTATTTTCAGTCATGACACTGTCCCTATGGTATACTTCCGTACAGATGGAGCTTTTTCTTTTAACCTCAGCTTTCACAAGAGAAAGAAAGATGGGTTTACTTCTTGAAGTGTTACAAAGACAACACACAGACGTTTGGCCATGTATGTAATGGTTCAGAGCAGCATATTTAAAGGCCAGTACGAGTGTAGGGTCAGTGCCGTTCAAGGATAAAGATTAGCTTTATATGTCACATGTACAGTAAAATGCGTCATTTTGCGTCAATGAGGGGCAGCCCACAAGTGTCACTAGGCTCCTGGCTCTAACGTGACATGCTCACACTCTCTAATCCTATCCCGTACATCTGCGGAGTGTGGGAGGAACCCCACTCAGTGGAGGGGAAAATGTGCCAAATGCCTCACAGGTGGCTGCGGGAATTGAACCTGGATCACTGGCACTGTAAAGCTGTGCACCTCGTGATCTGCTACCAAGCTGCCCAGTGGTTCCGATTAAGATTTAGATTCATATTTATTTATTTATCATATGTACATTGAAACATACAGTGAAATGCATTGTTTACACCAACAACCAACACACCCAAGGATGTATTTAAGGCAGCTCACAAGTGACACCACACGTCTTAGCACTGGCATAGGACACTCACAATACACAACCCGCTGCACAACAACAGAACATACCACGCATCAAATCAACAGCAGCAAAACAAGTCCTATTCCTTTCTCCCATCCATGTGTATATACACAGTCCTCTAACCCCAGGACAGGCCACCTTCTTCGGTCTCCAGCCTCCTGTGGACTCATGGCTCAGATGACGGAGACCACAGCCTGGGCATCATCTTGACTGTACCGTGAGCTCCTTCGCTCCCAAAACTCTGCCTCGTCCTCCCCAGTGATGTTGCCGATTTGGAAAATACAGTTGCCATTATCTAAGTGAGGTTCCTCACCGCACCTTCGGGCACATCGGGCGGCAACGTTGCCATTTCTTTAGTGTTTGACTGTTCTACGAGGCAGCGTTGCTGGCTCAACGTTCAACCCAACGTGGGTGGAACTCATGCAAGGAGCCGGCCGGATTCGAACCTGGGACCCCTCGCTCCGAAGTCCGGTGCGGATACCACTACACCACCAGCACACTCTTATCTAAGTGAAGCATCCCAGTTCACTCCCCAGCTCCCTAGATGTGTGTGAGATGGATTACGAGACAGATTAGTCTGAGAGCAATTTTGCCACGTCTGAATTTGGTGATGTTGTGTGGTCTACGCAGCTCTAGCGACTTCCTGCAGTGGGTTGTTAAGAATTAATCGCATTGCTGAAGATATCCTTAAGCCATCTTGAGTAAGGATGGCAGATTTCCAGGGAACCATATGGGCCTTGAACCATATTCCCGAGGTATGGAGACAGGTCATGCTTTCAAAAGTTCCTAAATTCTAAATTATTGTCTGTTGAATATTAACAACAAAGGTTCAAATGGAGTAGCAATGATTAGTTAGTTTGCAAGCAGCATGAAAATTGCTGGTGCTGTTGACAGTGAGGAAGGTTGTCTGTGGTATCAGCAGGATATAGATCAGGAAGTCACCAATGACCTGGTATGTCAGCAGGGACTCTCACAAATTTCTACAGATAGACCGCGGAGAGCATTCTAACCGGGTGCATCACCAACTGGTACGGAGGGGCCACTGCACAAGATCGGAAAAAGCTGTAGAAAGTTGCAAACTCAGCCAGTTCCATGTCCACTCGCCTTCCCAGCATCGAGGACATCTTCAGAAAGGCGGCATCCATCATTCAGGACCCCCATCACCCAGGACATGCCCTCTTCTCATTGCTACATTCAGGGAGGAGGTACAGAACCTTGAGGAGACTTAATATTTCAGGAACAGCTTCTTCCCCTCTGTCGTCTGATTTCTGAATGGACACTGAACCCACGGACACTACCTCAGCATTTTAATCCTCTCCTTGCACACTTGCTTAATTTATATTTTTATATACAGTGCTATGAAAAAGTCTTAGGCACGTATAAAAAAATTCTGTAAAGTGAAGACGTTGTTGAGCGCCGTCGACTCGTGTCGGCCCTGTAGCTGTCCGTGGGGTTTTCGTGGCAGGATACTGAAGTAGATTCCCAGGCCTTTCCCTTTCTTCCGCACAGACACTGCCACTGCCCAGTTTGGGACCCGGCTGGGTTTGAACTCAGAACCATCTGCCTTGAAGTCTAGTGCTGATGCCACTACCCACTGGCCGGCCAGTCAACCACTTTTGAAAGCGAAAACATTTTCAAGAGTAATGAAATGAAAAGTTTCTAAATATCAAAAATTTACCATAAGAGCAGTAAATAGTGAAAAACTAACTCAAATCAAAACTTGGTGTTTCCACCCTTTGCCTTTAAAACTGCATCAATTCTCATAAGTACAATGTTGAGCAGCTTTATAAGAAAATTGGCGAGTAAGTTGTTCCAAACATCTTGGAGAACTTGCCACAGTTCTCCGACAGACTTTGACTGTCTCACTTGCTTTGTCTCTCCAGGTAATCCCAGACAGTCTCGATGATGTTGAGATCAGAGCTGTGTGGAGCAAATACCATCTGAAACCAAAGGTGCCCAACACCTTTGCACAGCACTCTATATACTTATTGTAATTTATAGCTTTTATGTGTGTATTGCACTGCATTGCTGCCACAAAACAACAAATTTCATGACATGTGCCAGCAACATTAAACCTGATTCTGATTTGCAGATGGAAGAAAGAGGACCACGGAAAGATGGTGCCATTGGTTTTTGCAGACCCAGGCAGCTTCTTCCAAATTTGTCCACAAAACAGCTCATGCCTTCTCTTATGTCTTCCTTGTCTTTTCAAGGTGGCTGGGGTTCTGTCGGAGTCCGTGATCGCTAGGTCAAACAATGGTTCTTTGCAAACGGTGGGTTTTCGGACTGACTCTATGGCCCAGCATTTCGCCATCTCCAGGAACGGCCTGGAAGACATGCGCCCTTGGGGAACAGCCCTGCGATGATCCAGGTCCTCACCAATTTCACCGACTGAAGCGTCATGGAAAACTGAAGCATCGAGACAGCGGGCGGCGTGTTTGCCAATCGCTGGCTACTTTTGGAAGAAGGCCCCTGTACTCGAGCGATCCCTCCCTCTCTCTCTCTTTTGATGGAGAGGGAGAGCCTGTTGGTCCTCGAGTTGGCAGGGGGCTTGGAGAAGTGACGTGGAAGATTGTAACATCGGAACAGCGAGTTGCTGGTCTCCGCTCTCATTGTTGCAGGAGCGACCTCTCTTTCCTCGATGGACAGAGAGAGCCTGTCTGGCTTATGGACTGTAGTGTTTGATGGACTCCAGATCAAGGGGTCTTTGGGAGGTTCTGCTGTTGCTTGCATGGTGCAGGGTTGGGGGTTTGGTGCTTCTACAGGTATGAGTCGGGGAGGGCGGGTTTGACATTTTTGTTCCTGCTTATGCAAAAGGTGGGAGAGGAGCATCGGAGCTTTGATGTTTCTATCATTCATTCTATGGAGTCTCTTGTTTCTCGGCTGTCGGTGAAGAGTACAAATTTCAGGTTGTATACTGTATACATTCTTTGATATTCAATGAACTTTTGATAGTTGGGAAGAATGTTACATTTGGAACTTAATCTCAATAAGAGCTAAGTGATGCACTTTGGGAAATCAGATAGTCGTCAGACATACAGAGCGACCTTCGGGGGTCAAGGCATAGGTCCTTGAAAGTGGCAACAGAGGTGGTTAGGGTGGTGAAGAAGGCATAAGGGCTGCTTTTCTTCGTGGGTCAAGACAAAGAATATAAAAGTTGAGATATTTGTTCCAACTTTACAAAATACTGGATATGGCCCAGTCCATCACGGGTAAGCTCTCCCCACCACTGAGCACGTCCACATGGAGTGTTGTGGCAGGAAAGCAGCATCCGTCATCACCCAGGTCCCGCTCTCTTCTCACTGCTGCCATCGGGAAGGAGGTACAGGAGCCTCATGACTCACGCCATCAGGTTCAGGAGCAGTTGTTACCCCTCAACCATCAGGCTCTTGACCCAGAGGGGAAAACGTCACTCACCCCATCACTGAACTGTTCTCACATCTATCAACTCATTTTAAAGGACGCTTCATCTCATGTTCTCGATATTTTTTGTTTATTTAACTAGTTTTTTCCTTTTTGTATTTGCAAAGTTTTTGTCTTTTGCACACTGGCTGTCTACACTGTTGGGCAGTCTTTCATTGATTTTATTGTAGTTATGGGATTTATTGAATATATCCACAAGAAAATGAATCTAAGTGTTGTATATAGTGACCTAAATACTTTGATAATAAATTTACTTTGAACTTTGAGAGTTAGCATAATCGTGTGGTTACATAAAAGCTACATTGAGAGTATCGTGTGCGGTTCTGGTTGTCACACCATCTGAAGGGTGAGATTGCAGTGACGAGGATAAAGAAGAGATTCACCAGAATCCCTGCAAGCATGACAAGTGCTACACCTGCCCCTGCACCTCCTCGCTCACCACCAGTCAGGACCCTAAAAAGTCCTTCCAGATGTTCTGTACAGGGGGCAAGCACTGTAGCATAGTGTCTAGCTTAATGCCTTACAGCGCCACCAAATGGGAACAATTCCCACTGTAAGGAGTTTCCAAAGACAGAATGGCGGGGTGGAGATACGTCTCTACCAAAGAAGGTATAAGGCATTCCTTCCCTCTGCTAGACTGCAGGTCACCCTTGGGAGAGCTGTAGCACCTGCTTAGCCCCCCAATCAAGGTCACGTGAAGCCATGAGAGCAGGTGGTGGATGGTTGTATGAGTAGCTGGTGTATATGGCTGGGGTCACCCATCTTGTAAAGACACTGCCCAGAAGGTGGGAATGGCAAACCATTTCTTTAGTAAAATTTGCCAAGAACATTCATGGTCGAAGACCATTGCTGCCCACGTCATTCAACATGACACATGATGATGATGATGATGATGATGATTCCAAAGATTTACAGATGATGGTTAGTAAGTCACAGGCACGCCACACTGGCACCAGGATCAGGGTGACAATTGCAGGTAGACGACACAGCCTTTAACTGTATTAGTCGTTGCTGCAAACGATCGGTTTCACTGTATGTTTTGGTGTACATGTGATAAATAATGAGAACCTTATCTTAATCTTAATCTATGTGTTTTAAATTACACTGTAGAATTTTACCTGGTGTTAAACCAGCAATTGAAGCTCTTGTGAAGGATTCTGGTCAGTATTTACACCTCAATCATCACATCCCTGTATAAAAACCAGTCACTTTTTCTTCAGTAAGCCACACTCAGTGTCCACTTTATTAGGTACACCTGTAAATATCTGATTAGCCAAATGCATAAAAGCATGCAGACATGGTCAAGAGGTTCAGTTGTTGTTCAGACCAAACATCAGAATGGGGAAGAAATGTGATTTTGACTGTGGAAGGAATGCTTGTTGGTGCCAGACAGGGCGGTTTGAGTATCTTAGAAACTGTTGTTCTCCTGGAACTTTCACGCACAACGGTCTCTAGAGTTTACAGAGAATGTGGCGAGACACAAAAACATCCAGTTTGCAGCAGCTGTGTGGTCAAAAATGCCTTGCTAATGAGAGAGGTCAGAGGAGAATGGCCAGACTAGTTCAAGTTGGCAGGAAGGCGACAGTAACTCAAATAACCATATGTTACAACAGTGGCGTGCAGAAGAGCAACACTGAATGCACAACACATCGAACCTTAAATTGGATGGGTTACACCAGCAGGAGACCATGCCAGATTCTACTCCTGTACATAATAAAGTGGCCACTGAGGGTATATCTATTCCTTCCTCATTCTTCCTTTGAAGCAACAGCTGTATGTTCAGATTTCTAGTTGTAAAGGTATTGGGAATAATGAAAACAAGAGATTATATGTTTAGCTTGTACTGCTGAACTTCACTCTGTGCCAATATAAACTGCAGCTGTGCAAAATGAATGGACTGAAGCAGGTGTTCTGATAGGAAGTTTGTCTAATTCAACGGAAAGTTTTTAAAGACTTGCAATTACAAGAAGCCTATAAAACTGAGTGAGACTTATAAAGAAGCACATTTAGAGGAAAGGTTCACAGAATCTGGGAACATGAGATGGTTTAATCCTGAAGACTGCTGAAGCCCTGACGGTCTATCTGCTTAGTATTAGGTATATAGTTTTAAAAAATAACCTGGTGAATGAATGGGTGCAGATCGGGTGAACGGGTTGATTCAAGGCACACAATCAACATTTCAGGAGCAGCTTCTCTCCAGCATCAGATTTCTGAATGGACAATGAACCCATGAAAACTACCGTCCTATTTGTTTTGCTCTCCTTTTGCACTATTGAGATGGATTAACACCAGGAATTTAAAGCCACAGACCCTCTCCATCTCCGATTCCCAAATGAGAACCGGTTCATGGACCCTGCTGCTCTTCCTCCAGTAGATGACAAACAGCTCTTTGGTTTTGCTGACATTGAGTGAGAGGTTGTTGTGGTGGTACCACTCAACAGATTTTCAATCTCCCTCTCATATATAAGAAACTTATAGACCTGGAGGGGTCAAAGAGCCTTCCAGCCAGAAAAGTATTCAGTGTAAGTTCTTGGTCCATAATATTGTAGTGTAAGAGACTATTCAAAATATTTTCTAAAACACAGCAAGGAATTCTGCCTCTACTATGCCTCAGCTGGTGTTTTCCAGACACACAACCTCCTTTGGAGGAGTATCCTTTGTGTTTCCTTTCTCTAACTCTTCCTCCACCCTTTCCGTGAAACGTTTGTGGGCCTCTCGGATTTTATACACTGAGTTGTCCGCCCTTTGCCCCATTGTCTCAAACAATGCAAACCTAGCCAGGCTAGGTAGGTTTAGATCGACCTGCACTTTCTCCGTAACACTCTATTCTGCATTGTGCTTTTCTTTTCTACTTCCTTGATCTGTCTGCATGGCCCATTAACAAAAGCTCTTCATTGCATCTCAGTACACGTGACGATAACAAACCAATAGTCTTTCATCATAGGTAAACTTCTCGAAAGTGGAAAGGGTGAGCAATTTCAAGTTCCTGGATATCAACATCTCTGAGGCTCTATCATGGGCCCAGCATATCGATGCAGTTGCAAAGGAGGGTGTGAAGATTTGGTATGTTATCAAGGGCACTCACAAATTTCTGCAGATGTACAGAATTTCTAATTGACTGCCTCACTGTCTGGTGGCGTTTGGGGGGTGGTCACTGCACAGAATCAAAAGTTGTGAACTCAGTCAGCTCCATCGTGGGCACTATCCTCCCCAGCATCCTGGACGTCTTCAGGAGCGATGCCTCAAAAAGACCGCACCCAACATTAAGGACACCCATCACCCAGGACGTGCCCTCTTCCCATTGCTCCCATCGGAGAGGAGGTACAGAGGCATGAAGAGTCACAGAGTCAGAGAAAAGTACAGCACAGAAACAGGCCCTTCAGCCCATCTAGTCCACGCCGAACCATTTAAACTGCCTACTCCCATCAACTTGCATCGGGACCATACCCCAACCATTCACGTATCTATCCAAACTTCTCTCAAACATTGAAATTGAGTTGTATGGAACACTTGCACTGGAAGCTCGTTCCACTCTCACAACCCTGAGCAAAGAAGTTTCCCCCTCATGTTCCCCTTAAACTTTTCACCTTTCACCCTTAACCCATGACCTCTAGTTGTAGTCCCATCCAGCCTCAGTGGAAAAAGTCTGCTTGCATTTACCCTACCTACACCACTCATAATTTTGTACACTCCTGCCAAATCTCTCCTTAATCTTCTACATTCCAAAGAATAAAATCCTAACTTTTTCAAGCTTTCCTTATAATGCAGGTCCTCCTGAGCCGGCAAGTCTCAGCAACTAACATTGTGCAGAGCTTTCAAGCTTGACATAAATCTGGGGTCTGAGTTTCAGATAAATGACAAGCCTAGTGCAGCTTGTTGAGCCTCAGGCCTCCAGCACCCCCAGTTCAATTCTGACATTGGGTGCAAACTATTTGGAATTTGCACTTTCTCCCTGTGACTGTGTGGGTTTTCTCCAGGTGGTGCTCCAATTTCCTCCCACATTCCAAAGACCGTTAATTGGTCACGTGGACGTAAGTGGGCGGTGTGGGTTCATTGGACTGTAAAGGCCTGTTACTGTACTGTATCTTTAAATTACAATGTACAACAAAGATTTTGCTCCCTGAATACTTTTGGGTGTATTTTATGAATTTTGGGCTGCTGATCATGAAAATCACCATGAAATTTACCCATCATGCACCATTTCTTTTTAAACATCCATATTTGCTTTTTCAATTGATAATTCAAGTCAGAATAACTGATGCCAAGATTAAGGAAGGCATTTATGTTGGTCCACAAATCAAACAGGTCAATGACAGGCAATTCCAGTGGGACCAGAGAAAACTGCATGGAAGGTATTCAAGGTTGTTGGCAACTACAGATCACCAAACTATGTGCAGCTGGTTGACAACATGCTTCAAGCATACAAAACCATGAAGTGTAACATGTCACTGAAGATTCATTTTCTACATTCCTATTTAGATTTCTTCTCTGCAAATCTTGGCACTGTCCGTAGTGAAAGGTTTCACCAAGACATTGTGGCCATGGAGAAAAGGCATCAGGGCAACTGAAATCCATCATTGCTGGCTGCTTATTGTTGGACACTTAAGTGAGAAGCCCCAGACACTGAGTACAAATGAAAATCATCAACAAATCTTTTTTTTTTACGCTTAGTTGAACTATTGCAAAGTGTCAGCACTATTATGCAATTAAACACATTATATTCAATAAAAGTTATTTTCTTGTTTCTCCAAATTCCTATGTGATATAAGTAGTCTGAAATTACATTTGTGTTCAGCTTCAAACTATCATAACACAGAAACATTTCTGAGGAAGCAACGTTTACGAAAAAATTTGTTGTCCGGTGTAGTTGTCTGGCTTGAATTGGACATCGTGTCCAGAGAGTGATAGAATCTGAGAGGATGAGGAATTCATGAGTGTGTGGGAAGAATGATGATAAATACCAAAGGAAAAAGATTGTTCTGTGAGTCAGCATGGACTCGATGGGCCAAATAGCTTCCTTCTATGTCACAGAAAAATTAAGTAAAAAAAAACAACCACCAAAATCTTGCAATTTCATCTCATTAATCTGCTCCATATCTAATCACTGAGGTGAGATTTTGCTGGAGTTCTTAGCCTCCATTGCCTCAAAAGGTTCAAAGGTTCATTTATTATCAATGTATGTATGAAGTATACAACTCCAAGATTCGTCTTCTTCAGATAGCCATGAAACAAAGAAAACCGTGGAGTTGTTCAAAGAAAAACATCAACCCCATCCCAGCACAAAAAAAGACAAATCTTGCAAACGGCAAAACGATCATCAACCGCCCAGCCCACGCACAGACACTCAACGATTCAGGAATCGTTTCTTCCCCACTGTCGTCAGATTTTTGAATGGAATTGAACCCATGAACACTACGTTTTTTATCTTTTTGCACTATTTACTTAACTTTTAAAAACATGTACTGTAGTGACTGTAATATGTACTGTAGTTTTTTTTTATTATGTATTGCAATGTACTGTCTCCACATAACAACAAATTTCGAGACATATGCCGGTGATATCAAACCTGATTCAGATTTTTCTCCGTTTGGTTTCTAAATTCCTTTCTGAAGGGTCTAGGCCGGAAATGTCGATTACAGTATTAGATTTTTCGAAGCAACGAAAAGGAAGGGTAAATGATGTAGTTGTGCTTGGGATGCTAACAGCTCACTATTAATAGCTTCTTCAGTATAGAGTTTTCATTTTTTTCTAATGTCAAAAAAATCTCAATCTACTAAAGATATCTTAATCACATTTGTCTAGATACTGTATCTGGTACATACAGTACTAGAAAAAACACCGCGGGAGCCCACTACACACTACCACCAAAGATGAACATTTACTTCAGGTTGTCGAGACAACTTCGGTCCCTTGGATACACCGGGCTTTCACCAGTCTGCCGTGTGTGACTTCGTCAAAGTTTGCGCTGTGGACTGCATCGCACGGACAGCTACACCATTTACCCATCTTATCGTTGCTTCCAAAAATCCAACCGAGTTAATCAAACATGATTTTCCCTTAACAAATCCATTATTATGACCTTGGTTAACAGACGTCTTTCTGAACAGTCATTTATATTGTTGCTCAGAATACTTTTCAAACATTTTCCATCACAATTTATTGGCAAATTATTTCCGTTTTAAATGCATAGTTGATATAGGTTATTAACAACACTGTTGTACGCTGCAGCGTTCAACAATTAGAAAGGCCTCACTCAATGGGTAAAAGATTATCAGTCCTAATGAAGGAGGTCTGGGCCCGAAACCTCGACAGATTGCTCTTTTCCATTGATGCTGTCTGGCCTGCTGAGCTCCTCCAGCATTTTGTGTGCATTAATTTGTTTTTCGCATCTGCAGATTTTCTCTTGTCTGTGAAACTATTATCAAGTACTGAAGAGATTAAAGATTAGCTTTATGTGTCACACGTACAGAGAAACATCGAGACATACGGTGATATGCGTCGTTTTGCATCAACGACCAACACAGTCGTCAGAGTATGTGCTGAGGGAAGCCCGTAAGTGTCACCACGCTTCTGGTGACAACAAAACATGTTACAGTGTACTAACCCTAATCCGTACGTCTATGGAATGTGGGAGGAAACCGGAGCACCCGGAGAAAACCCATACAGTCACGAAAAAATAAACTCCTTACACACGGCGTTGGGAATTGAACCCCGATCAGAGATCACTGGTGCTCTAACGAACTGCGCTAACCTTGGCGTTAAATGCCGAAGAGACAGCGAATGCTTTCGTTGTAATTACAGTATAGCCTTCAGTTTGACTGCTAAAATCTAACTCGCGTCCTTTATTTCGCAAGGCGGTAACATTAATCTGCCTGTTGGCATATGGCGTGACCTGCACAGAATCAGATTTATTGGCACTGACATTAGTCATGAAATATGCTGTTTTCTGGCAGCAGTTCAGTGCAGGTGTGATTGTAAGTTCCACAGGGTGGGTAGGTAGCGCAGCGGTTAGTGTGATGGCTTACTGAGCCACACGACCAGGGTTCGATTCAAACAAGGGAATTTGTATGCTCTCCCCGGGGCCAGGTGGATTCCGTCCGGGCAAATCTGGTTTCCTCCCACAGTTACGAAATTGTGGGCATGGAAGTATGGCAATGCGCGTGGGCTTACCCTGCACAGACGGTTGACACAAACGACGCATTCCATTGTATTTCGATATGCAAGTGAAAAATAAAACCAATATTTAAGTCTTTAGGTAGATGAGTAGTAACAGCACTTCACAAGGAAGAGCTGATAGTGTTTCGTACACCCATAAATCTGCTGGAAGATTTTGTTCACCTATGTCCACATTATAGGATGCTGACCGGCCGGTTCAGTCTTGTTCCCTCCTTGTCGTGCTCCGTCTTTGAAAAGTAGGTAAAGGTTTCAAATGAAAAGACAGCATCATCCTAACAGCCACACAGGACATGGCAGAACACCGATCCTGCATTTTATTGCTTATTCAGAAATACAGTACGGTAAACAGGCATTTGCGATCCAGTGAGCCTGCGCCGCCCAATTTCCTACCATGTGTTTAGGATGTGAGAGGCAACTCACCCGGTCAAGGGGAGAATATAGAAACGCCTTACAGAGTGGCGGGAATAGAACTTGGGTCGGCTGGCGCTGTAACTGAATCCCAGTGACCCGTGGGACGCCACGTTACAGATGGCCCCGTGGTTGTGACAGAGCTCCATTCCTGAGAGCCGCTCCTAACCCAATCTGTTTGCAAATAGCAAATGAGTGAAAACGATGTGAGGGAGAGGACTGCACAAATAGTTGTGATGGAAGAGCAGCGCCAGCCGGCCTCAATGACAACTCCCAGATCTGCTCGGCCCCTGACTGTTGTGCCTCGGGTGGGGTCGGAGGCGGAGAAGGCTCTCTCCACACCCAGCAAAACATAACCCTCAGCCCTGCGGCAGCCGGCAACCCGCAACCCCATCGTCATCCCTCCTGCCTCTCTACCGATTTAGACGTTTATAATTGAGTTCTTCAATACTTCAAACCCAGCTTCATTTCCCTGTTTTTAGGGCAAACGACAGCACCTCTAAACAGGGGCTCCAAGCCTTTTCTTAAATGGCATCGACTAATGCCATGAGTGAGAGGTCCGTGGACCCCAAGGTTAGGAAACCTGCTCTAACCCTTTCCTGTGCTCGGACCTGTTGAAGTACCTTTTAAAATATTTACAACAGTGAGCTGTCAGGTCAGCAGAACTGGTCACTGGCTGCAGTCTACCATCGCTGCAAGACTTGTACGTGTCCAGGGCAAACAAGCAGTCAGGAAAAATCTTTGCAGACACTACCCACCCTGCAAGTCGCCTTTTGCAAAAGCTCCCTTCTGGAAAGCACTATAGGGCTATTAAAACAAAAACTTCACACCATTTTAACGTTTCTCCCCCCAGGCATTCTAATTATTCCCCCTCCCCATTACCCTCTTTTATCCCTGTCACTGCACTACACTGTACACAGTATAAACCACCTTTTGTAATGCTGTTCATACATTGGTATTCTTGCACATATTATTCCATAACCTCCAACTTTATTTTTATATACAGTAATACTTTGTAATTGTTGAATAGTTTTGTTGAAAATTGCAGTTTGACCAACACACCACAGCAAATTGCTAGTACATGTAAATATATATGGCGAACAAAGTTGATCCTTGAAACATGTTAATGTACAGTACTGCACAGAAGTCTTTGGCACCCTATCTATCTATGTGCCCAAGACTTTTGCACAGTACTGCACCTGCCTGGCTTTCAGTGTAGGTCAGCACTTTCACTTTGGAGCAGACAATCAGTTTCCTTTGATTCACCTAAATCAATATACAGAATGTTCATATGCATTCTCCTAGCGACAGCAGCTTACATCTACTGCCTAAATATTTCGACAATCAATGGACAGGTTGACTTGCAGAGGCACTGGTATATTTCCAATCAGAAAATCATTATCAGTTTAATGTCATTGATGTATGTTGTGAAACCTTTTCTTTTGCAACAGCAGTACACTGCAATAAACTATAAATTAGAATCATATATAATTGTAAATATAAAATTAAATAGTGAAAAAAGAGAGCAAAAATTATGAGGGGTTCAACAGTACATAGGTTCAGAAATCTGAAGGTAGAGAGAAAGAAGCTGTTCTCAAGACATTGATTGTGCGTCTTTAAGCTCCTCTATCGCCTCCCCAATGATAGCATTGAGAAATTAGTAGGGCATGTTTTGGGAGATGGGAGTCCTTAATGATGGATGCCATCATAGTTTCAAGAATTTTTACTAAATTGTGACATCACACTTCAGTAAATTTGGGAATCCTCATACTTATCTCACTGGTGAGCCCATTGCTTGATAATAGTGAATGTAGTTAGCAAAATATGGCTCTCATGTTGCACTTGCCAAAATGACTGGCATTATGTTTCAAATGCAAGGATCCTCCCAGTTCTACTAATACATCATTGGCTTTCAATATAGAACAAGATTCATTCAATAAAGTTCCAGTAGTCCATACTGACAAAAAGTAGCAGCAAACAGCAAGCTATTTTGTTCCATGTTTTGTACGCTCTTCAGTACCAATGTAAATAGCATATGTTTTTGGAAATCCTACTCTAAAATAACAGAATAACTACTTTGTCAAAATTTGCTGTTAAATGCATTTAGTAAGTTGCAATTAAGAATTTTCTTTGTTGTCGTTGCAAGCAATAATTGCTTCAAAATAGAGAACAATCCGGTGGCAAGGTCGCCAACAGCAGCCTCCAAGGGAAACGAATGGTGACTAAGAAGTGCGGATGGTAAACAGTTACATTCAGACTATGTCTGGCTTCTACATGACCACCTTGGATGATTGCATGTCTGTTACGTACTGAACATGAAATGGTATTATGTCAGAGGTGAGGCATTCACTGTACCACTCTCAGGTAGGCATACAGTGAAACTGCACACCATCACCTTGTGATCACCCAGTTTTGTGACACACAGCCCCTAACTGTCAATTGGGAGTAAGGCATCGGAATTCTCACACCTTTTAACAACTCGTTTTAATATTTAAGATTTAGAGATGTGCGTCAATTATAATTAAAAATACATTTGCCCTTAGAACCAATATTTGACTTAAATCATTTCCACCTTCTGATACTGGTTGTATCAAAACTTATACAGGAACCATAATGCTCATAATATCAAGATGGTGCAAGCACACACCTGCAGGTTGCAAAGAACACCAATTCCCAGAAATTAATCTAGTAGCCTACCCACACCCCCCCTAACTCAGCCTACAAAGTAGCATGTAAAATGTATGAAGTGGTTAATTTGTCCATTGCTGCTGTCTCCACATTTTAACAAAGGGGTTAACCTCCTTAAAACATACTGAACTAAAAGAGCCAATTAAGCAATATTCCATTGATGCCTGAAGTGCTTATTTGGTAATGTCACAGACGCCAGTTTCTAGTCTGTCACATTTTAAAATTTGATACTTTTTCTATCTCCCCCCCTCATCCAATGATTCTTTGTTTAGCATGCACCGAATTTTGTTTCGCCAACACCACTCTGGCATCTCAGCCAACTGGCCATGATGAGAGTCCAGATGGCGAGCGAGATCAAACTGTTCAACTCTGCGGGCATCACAACGTCTGTTTCTGCCCACAGTCAGGGTCAGGCTTTCAAGACGTCCCCTGAAAGTCATTGGATAGTAACCAGAACGAAAGCTGTTCGGTTTTTCACACTGGTAACCCAATGAGTTAAATGGCATGAATACAATCTCAGCACAGGCTAAAACTATGGATTATAGAGGGCTATTTTTAAATCTAGCAGTGCTGGGCTCCACACAATTCCAGGTAAAGATCCTGTTTATTTCATTTTCAGTTCTACTATTTGCTGATATGTATAAAATTAGTGGATATCAGCCATGTTTAGTTGCTCCAGGTTCTAGTGTTTACAGATTGAAAAAGATACAAAAAAAATTGTTCATTCAATATAATGTGAACAAGCAGTAGTGTAGATTTAAAACTGATTTACTGTACACTTATAGATAATCATTCTGTTCATTATATTACAGTTATATCTACTATCCAGGCAATCTTGCAAGATAATTTACTGGATTCAATCTTGCTGAGTGTTAGCAAGTATGAGATGGACTGTTGTTTCTTCGCCTCTCCAGTTTTGTTCTTCCCTCTCCTGAAAGCGCCCGACTCATGCTGGGACACAGTTCCACATGCAACGGCTGCCCCTCACCTCATCCAAGTGACAAGTGCAAGCACTGACCATGTAAGGGTCGGGGGGGGGGGAGAAGGTGGGTTGGAAATCAGAGACATGCCTGTTTTTATCCTCACCCAACACCCACAGATTTGCATGAGATCTAGCAGAAGTCAATGGAAAGCAATCAGGAGTGGAAACCCTAGCTAATCCCACCACCACCCCCCCATGCCAGGAGAGAGATTTCAAATTTGTCTAAGCTCACTACAGCTGAGATCATCTAACTCAGCATACGCTCAGATCCAGGAACCTCCTGCCTCCTGGTCTATATGGCTCTGTTTGAAACTGTGCAGTACACTCATCCACTGAACCACAAGGGAAATTTCATAAAGATGGGTCTCAGAATCAATTTAATATTGATTGCTTTGACAGCTTGCAATATGAAATGGAAGCCATAAGCATCGACACAAACTTTAATGGAGCTACCAAGTTGCTGCCAACCAGTTGATGGACATCTCGGTGTCCCCAAGCTTTCTCAAAGCATGAGATCCATGCTGTGAAAAGCAGCATGGTTGGCAATGTGGTCGACTGCACCAGATATTGAAAATGCACCCCATTTGACACTGAATAAACCTCACCTTTGTCTACAGGAATGGCAGAAGTAATAATGTGTGAACACTTGATACATTGAGCTGTGAAACTAACTGAACATTCACAGCCTTAAACCGAACCACGTTTATTAGTAGTTATTAAATAAATTTTAGTGAATATTGATGTTTCTTCCCCTCACCTCCACCAATCTGGCAGATTCTATACAGGCTTGTTCCTCCACAATCATGATTTCCTTAATCACAGTCTTGGGCCACCTTTCTCCATACTTAATTATACTATTTCTAACCGCACTACCAAAACAACTCGATGCAGCCTGGCAGCAAGTTCCAAAATCCTCCCTACTCCTTAGCACGTTTAAATGGAGCTAAGAGATGGCAGTTTATGTAGGAGTAATGGGAGAGGCTATGATACACAACCAGCTGATATCAATATGACAGATAAACATTCTCAATATTAATGGATGAGAAAATCGTAAAATGGAGTTACCTCTTAAGAGCAGAATTTTGCAATGCAGATACTATGGTCGTTTTGGCTAAGTTTTGAGAAAACAACCTCTTTCTTTTTGATGAGGTAATAGCCATCTTAAAATAGTGACCCAAGAATGACTTACTGTATTTGAGGACTCAGAACTGTTCAAAATACACTACAATTCTCTATTCATTAGCCAAAATTACCAAACATATTGCATTAGAGGGCCTCATCTTAAAAGGGACAAATTCATCTTTACTCTTGCTTCATCCCTACAATTGCTTACAAATAGAAAAGTAACTATTTACTATGGTTGTAAATAATTAGCAAAATTGTCGAGACTAATTGTTGCATCACATTTGTTTTCTATGCTTTACCTGTACTAGCACCCAATGTGAATTAAAAAAAAATCATGGATGTGTTTGTGTTTCTGATACTATCCAAAGTTCTCCTGAAAAAATAGACTTTCCAAAATCTTTGTTCTGGGTTGCGTTCAATTCCGTTGCACATTCACCAGTTCATACGAGATAAACTTTCGGAGGCGTTCCAGGTACTGGCTGTAGAGTTCAATGTCATTGTGACCAGCCCCTTCCACCCACAATGGCTCCACTGCCTTCATGCAGCGCTCATACAACGCAAGGCCGTGAGAGAAGTCGATCACTTCATCTTCGGTGCCGTGGATAATCAACACAGGAGATGAGATTTTGGAGATTTTATCAATGCTGCAAAACATGAGAGAAACAAAACCACAGCGTCAAAATAGGAGATTATGTACTTGATTCAGTTTCAACAGTTACGAACCAACACAGACAGGTTTTGCTATTGCTTGCATGATGGGTAGTGGTGGTGGGGGTGATGCTTCCTGCTGGAACAAGTGGGGGAGGGGGAAGGGTTGATGCTTTGCTGCGGTTTGTGCATGGTTGGGGGGGGGGTTCATCTTCAGGGTTCTAATGTTTTTCTGACATTCATTCTTTGGGGTTTTCTTGGTGCTATCTTGGCGCACTATTTAAGTTTAACTTTTTAATATTATTTTAACTTAAGTTTATCTAAATTTAAATTTAAGTTCCTGAGAACTTATGCTATGTCCATGCTTGATCCTGGGACAAATGATGACCAGAAGCATCATATGCTCTTTCTCCCACGCAACTCCATCATTCGGAAACCTGCAGATTAGTAGTAACACAGACCACACACATCTTAAAATCTCCCCACTCCATCACAACTCGACTGTGCAAAATAGCAGAAGAGGTGAACATGGAGTAATTTTTATACACATACAAATTGTATTAAACCGATGAAGAGCTTCTACTTATAAAATATATACAGTAATTCTAAAAGGTTATGTCAGTTAAATATTTCTCAAACAGTGGTAGCGTTTTTACCAGGATGCTACCTGGAATAGAAGGCACATGCTACAATGAGAGGTTGGACATGCCCTCTAATGCAGGCAGAGGTGGAGATCTGATAGAGATTTATAAATTATGAGCACTCGTCCCTTTAAGCTGTATGGCTGCATGGTAACTGAAATATCCTGTTGCACATAGCCTTTGTTACCACGCAGCTGGATATTAAAAAAAACATTATTTTATTCAACTGTCAAGCAGCTTTCAGGCCATGTAAAGATTTCCTACTCAGAGCAATAGTTGGTCCGCATAGCTGCTAAAAAAATAAAATTAGAGGAAATATTGATTATGAGGGGCATAGATCAAGCAGACAAACAGTATCATTTTCCCAGGGTTGAAATGCCTAATTTCAAGGTTCAAAGGAGATGTCAGGGGCTAGTGGTTCTCCCCTCCAACCCCCCCACCCCCACAAAGAGTGGTGGGTGCCTGAAACGTGCTGCCAGGCTGATACATTAGGGACTGTGACTATTAAGGGACATTTAGATATGCATGTGAATGTGAGGAAAATGAAGCCACCTGGACATTGTGTAGGCAGAGGGGATTAGTTTAACTAGCCACTTGATTACTAATTATTTGGCTCAGCACAACACTGTGGCCTTACAGGCTGTTTCTGTGCAGTACTCTATGTTCTATGTTTAAGTGAGTGGAATGCACTGCCAGCCGTGGTGGTAGAGGCAGATACATTAGGGAAATTTAAGAGACTCTTAGATACGTAGGCCCACGGATGAAAAAAAAATGGAGGCCTATATGGGAGTAGGTTAATTGGTCACTGCAAATTGTCCTCTGATTAGGGTGGGTTGCTCTGCTGCACAGCTCAAAAGGCCAGAAAGGCCTGTTCTGCACTGAATTTCCAAATAAAAAACAAAATAAATAAAAGGTTGGTACAACATTGTGGGCAAAAGGACCTGTAGAGTGCTATACTGTTCTATGTTATCCAAGTAATCCAGGCTGTTCATTACAATTTCTAAATTATTAGAATCTATACTAGCCATCGTGCAGTATTACAATTTTGTTTAAGTTGACCATTTATTATTGTGGCTTTCAATAATTTCTGTCAGGATCCCTCATGTCCTTCACCAAATTTTGACACACTATCATCAGTCCAGGGCAATCACTGACACCCTTAGGTATCCTTCAAGAACTTCTGAAAAGAAAGCACAAGGTTGTTCTTAAAGTGTATAGCATTTTATTTCTGCTAGCCAACAAGATATATTATTTTGCCTTGATTCCTAGAAATATCCCACACGATGAATTAGTAATTGTTTTTATGTGGACAGATAGAAAAAGCATAGACGTTTGATAAGATGGATTGAAATCTAATGACTTCACAAGTCAACAAGGACAAAAGCCTACAGTTTTAAAGCTCGAGTTTATGAGGTGTTCAGTTTAAATCAATTTCAATTATCTGATGGTGCAGAGAAATAGGCTTTATAATAAACAAGTAATTTATTTGCAAGTTTTGAATAGAGTGTACAGTAATTCACGTCCTCACTGATGTCATATGTTAGTGTTTGCTTTTGTAGGAAAACGCAGGTCAGACAGGATTTTAGACTGATTTAGTTAGACCTGAACTTCCTGCAGTATATTTAGACTACAATACTTTTTTTTTTTAAAACATCATATCACACGTGCCTTTTTTTGGTTTACTAAAATGTTCCAGTGAACTATAATTGCAGTTGGATGTGTTTCATTGTCTTACTGTGTGATCAAAAGGCAGGAATAAATGGGAAGGGAGCCAGAGACATTTGATTGTTTTGTTCCTCCAACATTCGAACTAATGACAGCTGTGGCCTGAATATCCACATTCACAAAGGAGCTGTGGTTCTACTCCCTAAACTCCCATAAGTACAAAACTCAGCACAATCTGTGACTAACAATTCTTATTTCCTCCAGACAAGCAACCCTCAAAAAGAACAATTATAATTGAAATACACTCAGAGTCCACCTTATTAGGTATATATGTACACTTGCTCATAAATGCAAATGTCTAAACAGTGAATCACATGACAGTAACAAAAACATGCAGACGTGGTCAAGAGGTTCAGTTGTTTAGACCAAACATCAGAATGGGGAAGAAACGTGACTGAAATGACTTCGATTGTGGAATGATTGTTGGTGCTACGGGCTGGTTTGAGTATCTCAAGAACTGCTGATCTCCTGGGATTTTCATGTACAAGTCTCTAGATTTTACGGAGAATGGTGCCAAAAAAAAACCCCAAAAAAAAACACATCCAGTGAGCTGCATTTCTGTGGCCAAAAACACTTGTTATTGAGAGAGGCTAAAGGAAAATGTTCAGATTGGTTCAAGCTGACAGGAAGGCAGCAGTAACTCAAACAACCACACGTTACAACACTAGTGTGTAGAAGAGGATCTGTGAACACATCAAACCTTGAAGTGGATGAACAACAGCAGCTGAAGCCTATGAACACAGACTCACTGACCACTTTATTAGGTACAGACAGAACCTGTAATGTTTGCATTATATTCTGAAACCACTACTGCTCTTATATTAACAACCTAATTTTAAGATTTTACTTTTTCCTCCTCGAGACCACTTCCACCAAGACATGCGCATCAATCCTATTAAATTCATTTTACTCTTTAAACACCTCAACTTTCCAAACACTGCTCCGTGGACTGAGTTCTTCCAACCAGATTCCTGTATTTGCAGGTATCTGACACCCTTTCTTTGTGCAAATGTTTGATATATATCTGATGAAAAACTGATGTTCTAGTTTATACTGCTGGTGAATTTGAGGCTTTCCTTTATCCCTACCCAAACCAATTAACAGATAAACTATTTACTAATCTTAAATGTTAACAACCAGCAAGACCTAAGGATGTGCTGGGGGCTGCCTGTATGAGTTGCCACGCTTTTGGCGCCAACATTACATGGCACACAACTTACTAACCATTACCTGTATGTCTTTGGAATGTGAAGGAACCCAAGGGAGAACATACCCAGGAGCATAATTAGGCCATGGTCTAAATATAAACTCTATACAGACGGCAGCAGAAATTGAACCCCAATTACTGGCCCTGTTAAGTGATATGCTAACTGCTCAACTCCCATATCACCATTTATAGCTCAACCTACCCATTCCATTTCCCTCCATCAATAGAATGCTGTTCTTGGACTGCAGTTCAGCATTCAACACTATAGTTCCATCCAGGCTCGACAGGAAGCTCACAGACCTCAGCCTTGACTCTGCCTTGTGCAGCTGGATCCTGGACTTCCTGTCAGATCGCCGGCAGGTGGTAAGAGTGGGCTCCCTCACCTCCACCCCCCTGACTCTCAACACAGGAGCTCCTCAGGGCTGTGTACTAAGTCCTCTCCTCTACCCCTGTATACCCATGCCTGTGTTGCCACCCACAGCTCTAATCTGCTAATTAAATTTGCCGATAACACTACATTGATTGGCCTAATCTCAAACAATAACGAGGTGGCCTACAGGGAAGAAGTCATCTCTCTGACAGTGGTGTTAAGAAAACAACCTCTCCCTCAACGCTGCAAAAACAAAGGAGCTGCTTGTGGATTACAGGAGGAATGGAGACGGGCTAACCCCAATTGACATCAATGGATCTGGGGTTGAGAGGGTGAACAGCTTCAAGTTCCTCGGCATCCACATCACTGAGGACCTCATGTGGACTGTACACACCAGCTGTGTGATGAAAAAGGTACAACAGCGCCTCTTTCACCTCAGACAGTTGAGGAAGTTTGGTATGGGCCCTCAAATCCTGAGAACTTTCTACAGGGGTACAATTGCAAGCATTCTGATTGGCTGCATCACTGCCTGGTATGGAAACTGTACCTCCCTTAATCGCAGGAGTCTGCAGAGAGTGGTGTGGATAGCCCAGTGTATCTGTGGGTGTGAACTTCCACTACTCAAGACATTTACAAAGACAGGTGTGAAAAAAGAGCCTGAAGGATCACTGGGGACCTGAGTCACCCCAACCACGGTCTATTGCAGCTGCTACCATCCAGGAAACTGTACCGCAGCATGAAAGCCAGGACCAACTGGCTCCGGGACAGCTTCTTCCACAAGGCTGATTAACTCACGCTGATTTGAGTGTATTTCTATGTTACATAGAAACATAGAAAAACTACAGCACAATACAGGCCCTTCGGCCCACAACGCTGTGCCGAAGATGTATCTACTTTAGAAATTACCTAGGGTTACCCATAGTCCTCTATTTTTCTAAGCTCCATGTACCTATCCAGGAGTCTCTTAAAAGACCCTATCGTATCCACCTCCATCACTGTCGCTGGCAGCCTATTCCACACACTCACCACTCTGCGTAAAAAACTTACCCCTGACATCTCCTCTGTACCTACTTCCAAGCACCTTAAAACTGTGCCCTCTCGTGTTAGCCCTTTCAACCTTGGGAAGAAGCCTCTAACTATCCACACGATCAATGTCTCTCATCATCTCTCTATCAGGTCACCTCTCATCCTCCGCCGCTCCAAGAAGAAAAGGCCAAGTTCACTCAACCTATTCTCATAAGGCATGCCCCCCCAATCCAGGCAACATCTTTGTAATCTCCTCTGCACCCTTTCTATGGTTTCCACATCCTTCCTGTTGTGAGGCGACCAGAACTGAGCACAGTACTCCAAGTGGGGTCTGACCAGGGTCCTATGTAGCTGTAACATTACCTCTCGGCTCTTAAACTCAATCCCACAGTTGATGAAGACCAACGCCTTCTTAACCACAGTCAACCTGTGCAGCAGCTTTGTGTGTCCTATGGACTCGGACCCCAAGATCCGTCTGATCCTCCACACTGCCAAGAGTCTTACCATTAATACTATATTCTGCCATCATATTTGACCTACCAAAATGAACCACCTCACACTTACCTGGGTTGAACTCCATCTGTTACATTTACTGTTCTATTTATTATAAATTACTATGATTGCACATTGCACATTTAGATGGAGACGTAACGTAAAGATTTTTACTCCTCATGTATGTGAAGGATGTAAGAAATAAAGTCAATTCAATTCAGTTTGTTCCAATACTGCTTAATTTTAAAACCTCCATCAAGATATCCTTGCCTCTCAGAAGTCCAACCCTACATCCCTGTTGTGAGAAGTGGAAACAGTAAGGCTGAAAAATAGGGCTCTAGTGAACTGTATAGGCCAATTCCCTGTATAGTGGATAGAATGGATTACAGAAACATCGATGAACTCCAACCACACCATCAACTTCAGAGGACAATAGAGATGGGAGGTCATCGATGGCCCATGCTTCACTTGGGAGCTAAAGGCTCAAATTAAGTTATCAAAATATCCTTAGTTGACATACTTCTAATGAAAATCGGTCAACTTTGAGTTCTTCACTGTGGTTGCCCTTCCTCACATCAAGTAGCACCTTGCTACATCTTTTCCATAATCTCTTGCTTGCCCCTAAATATTTTCTTTAAAGTGAAAATAAAAGCTGCATGCAAGGTTAAGAATTAATACGAATTCAACATTATAAATACAACTTGCATATGATACTGAATCTGATGTCCCAAAATACAAGGTTCAATCATTTTCAATGCCCTTTTTTAAATATATAAGACTGGCCTTATACACTCAGTGGCCACTTTATTAGGTACAGGAGTGGAATCCAGTGTGGTCTTCTGCTGCTTTAGCCCATCCAGTTCAAGGATCAACATTTTGTATACCACTGTTATAATGGTGGTTATTTGAGTTACCGTTAGCTTGAACCAGTCTGGTCATTCTTCTCTGACCTCTCTCATTAACAAACATTTTTGCTCACTGAATTGCCACTCACTGGATGTTTTTTTCTGTTTTTCACACCATTCTCTGTAAACTCTAGAAACTGCTGTGTGTAAAAATCCCAGATCAGCAGTTTCTGAGATATTCAAACCACCTTGTTTGGCACCAAGAACATTTCCATGGACTGAGTCACTTAGATCACATTCTGATGTTTGACCCGAACAAGTAAACCTCTTGACCATGCTTTTATGCATTGAGTTGATGCCACATGATTGACTATTGAGATATTTGTATTAATGAGCAGGTGTACCTAATATAGTGGCCATTGAGTGCACGTTTGGATGTTGATTCGTACATATGAATTTTCCGTCATGACTAAGGCTCTGCCAACTCAGAGTGCAATACTAAAATGCACAACCCCACTTCTAGTGATGAAGATCGTTTCTGTTTTTCCCAACCTTCCACCCCATGATGAAATTTCTTTTGCAGGTTCTGGTTTCCAGAATGATTAGCTTATGCCACACATTTTAGAATTCACTGTAAATTTGAAAAATTTGCACACAGAATTCTTGGCATGGCCTTGGAATTAGAGCCTTTATGTGTTGGAGGTTCGTTACTCTCCAATTTATCAGTGTTCCATCTGAGTGGGAAGTGCTACAAGATCTTGTAAGCTGAGAAGCTTTCACAGCTAATACTCACGTGGCTTCCTTTCCTTTATATAAAAAGGGGCAGTCACATCATAAAAGCAGCACCGAAGGGGGAGGGAATTATCTATGTGTGTGTGTGTGGGAGGCAGGGAGGGATCTGGTTTGACTCCAATACCATAGTTACAATCTAGATACAGTTTTAATCTGGCAGCAAGGCTCGGCTTGCCGTTAGAGTAAAACACAACTGGTCAGCTTCTGACGTGGGGATGCCATTTAAACTGCATGTTTATCTTTAGCAGGAGTAGCTTTTACTCCACAATCATGTGGTCAATGTGTATGATCAAAGTTCAAAATAATTTTATTATCAAAGTACATGTATGCCACCATTATTCACTCTTAAGATTAATTTTCTTGTGGGCATTCATAGAACAAAAAGTAACAAAACGAGGAATAAAAAACTGTACACAAGGACAGCAGAGGGGGGAGGGGGAGATAATATTCAAATGCACCCAAGTCATTCAGCATAAAGGAGAAAATCTGAAAAGATTACTGATATGAGGTATTCCAAATCCTTTAGTGTCATGTCACCATTGTTATCTCTCGCTCATTCCTAAACTACTGTCTGCACGGCACGTTTCCACGGTGCTGTGTATTTAACAGTATCGACAGGAAATAATGGGGGGAAATATATTATTTCTAGTAAACCTGAAAAGCAGCTACAGCTTGATGCACTTTACTCACTGTGTTTATGGGGAAAGGTCCCACACCAGAAATTTAATACAGAGTTTACAAGATAATTGCCAACATTTTATGCAAAATTAACAATGGCTGGGTTTGGGGCGGGGGAGTGAGTGTGCATGAATGCAGCCCAAATCAAAATCCTAGATTTTAAAGAAAGCACGGATACGCAACTCATAGAATACAAGGAAAAAGGTAGAGACAATTAGGAAGTTGAGACAATGTTTTAGCTTCATCCTTCAGCTGAATTCACAAATATCAGTGAAAACACTTGGCTGAATGGCTGTAGGTATTGGTATTCCCTCTTTAAAAAGGCTTTCATAGTTGGAGGTCACACAGTATACAGAGGACTAAGCTATCAGCTTTTTTTTTATTAATCTGGTCCAGCTATTAATGATTTATTCTCAGTAAGTGTTGCTTTCCAAAAATTGCATTTTGTTGAAAAGTTTTTGCAATGGGGCAAGGCGTATGTGGGATATAACAAGAAATCTTCTCAACAAGCAGCTCCAGTTCAACCATGGAAATGTGTACTTACTTAGGGAATGCATCAAAGCAGTACGTTTTCTTTGTATCTGGGAACGCCACTCGCATTCCTGAGGTCAGAGGAGAATGCAGAATAACGGCAGCGCACTCATATCGGGAAGCCAGGTCTACCGTCGGAACTGTACCAATACTCTGCCCATACAGTATAATGTTCTCAGGACTAATACCATATCTGTAATGAGAAAGAAACCAAGCATGAGTTAAAATCATCGGCTATCCAGCACTATTAGAGTCACAGAAAAATGTCCTGCTTTTGTCACCTCAGATCAACTCCTTTGTACTGCCCACCTTTTCCAACATTTCATGTCTTCATTACCAAATCTTGACATGGCTTCACCATCATTGGGTCCAGTTGTGACCACCATTTGGGCGCCATGCTAACATAACGGATAGCATGACGTTATTGCAGCTCGGGGCATCAGAGTTCGAATTCCATCAAGTTTGTAAGAGGTTTGCCCATGAACTGTATGTGCTTCCTCCAGATGCTCCAGCTCCCTCACACAGTCCAAACATGTACTGCTTAGTAGGTTAATTGGTCATTGTAAATGGTCCTGTGATTAAGCTCGGGTTAAACAGTGGGTTGCTGGGTGGCCCGTCTCACTGGGCCGGAGGGGCCTGTTCTGTGATTTATCTCTAAATAAATAAATAGATATATATAAATAAATACAAGAGCTCTCCTGGTCATACCAATAGGCTTCACTACATGGAGTTCAGTGAAGCATAGGTGACTGGGCAATAGTTGCTGACTTTGCCCGTGATATCCAATAAAAAAAAATGCATAGTTACCTGGATTACCTTCAGAATACTTTGATCAGATATGGCAATCTAAGATGCAAAGTGCAGCATTCCATGTCTTTTATTGGTCTCAGTCTCAATTGAAGACTTGGCTTTGGTGTGACTTGCACAACAGTACACTTGTGATAAGGCTGGATATTTCCCTAGCGACTACAGTTGAAAGCATAGTGGGACAAATGCATGGCAAAAATGAATTAGTGCTTCCCCAGCATATGTGGCAAATAAATTCTTCTCGGGCTTCCAGCCAGGTTTAGGTATCAATTATAACTGCTGTTTCGATGACAAACTCTGCTACCTGCATGGCACTTTGTGCTTCTGATGCAACAGACAGGATTGGATACCAACTTGTGTTCAGCTGCCAACCTTTTCTTCCTTAAATATTTATTGTTCACTTAAAAATCCATTTTAGGTTAAAAAGATAAACATGATAGCTAATTTCACATACACTTCATTCAGTAAACCTGCACGTTATTGCAAATATGTAACAAACCAATCATGTGGCAGCAATTCAATGCATGAAAGCATGCAAACGTGGTCAAGAAATGCGAACAAAGTGACTTTGACCATGGAATGATTGTTGGTGCCAGATGGGGTTGTTTGAGTATCACATAAACTACTGATCTCCTGGGATTTTCAAGAGTCACTAGAGTTTACAAAAAATGATGCAAAAAAAACAAAAAAAACAAATCCAGTCAGCAGCAGTCTTGTGGGCAAAAACATTTTGTTAATGAGAAGTCAGAGGAGAATGGCCGCACTGGTTGAAGCTGACAGGAAGGCAATAGAAGAGCACAAGAGGTATCTAATAAAGTGGCCACTGAGTGTATATATAGCACTTAGAAAAATAACTAGATTATACACATTAACATTTTGTTGGTTAAGGATAAATACACTTCAAACTTTCACCAAAGAGCCTCAATTAACATTTCATTTGCAAGACAGTGTACCACTGATGGAGAAGCTCCAACCAATAGCAGCTTGATTATAAAATTACATTGTGGGGCGGAAAGCAAAAAATAAACCTATGAAGACTAGCGACAAGGATGTTAAATTTTAGAAACAAACACCACTTATCACTAAACCACCTTGCAGAAGCTACACAGAGCTATATTCTGTACTACATTCAATAGGTAAACTCAGAACTTAGTACAGCTGAGGAAAACTTAATTTATTCATTCAGAGAAAAATTCAAATACCTTTCGCAAAAACTAATGAGATCATTTTCATGGCGTCGCTACAACAGAGAAACAGGCCCTTCAGCCCATCCAAACCATGTTACCCTGCTTAATCCCATAGACCTGCACCCAGATCAGTGCCCTTCCCCCATTCCCCTCCCATCTGCATATCTGTCCAAGTTTCTTTTAAAGCTTAAATTGAACATCCATCTTTTCCGCTGGCAAAACTACTCAAAATCATTCCCTCTGTATCTCGCCCAGAACGCCCACCAAATCTTTACTATTTTTGTCCGAAGATGAAATTAGTAACACAAGTCTTAAATTTTGTAATTTACAAGTGATATTTTGGAAAAAGTGTTCTATTTTTCCCTTCTGTTCCATGCTAATAAATTTAAAATAGGTCCAATAGACCACCACAGTCGACCCCTTCAAAATTAGTGAGTGCTAGCTTTTCCTGCCTTTCCTCATAACTAACTTTTTTGGCACTAGACACCAGTCCCATAACCCCTGTGTTGCTTCTAGAAGTTGAATGTTTTCCTTCTGTCTTATTAAAGGTTACTGAACAAACAACTTCCTGATTTCCTGGTCTGAAATTATAGCCTGTATTTACTCTGTGATTTCTTCCTGAGCTCATATTTTCAAAGGAAATTAATTTCCTCAGTGTTGGAATATGTACTTACTGGGCAAGAAAAAATGGTTTAGTAAGAGTTAAGGCTCAATGTTCAAAGTAAATTTATTATCAACGTTCATGTATGTCACTATATACAACCCTGAGATTAATCCTCTTACAGGCAATCACAGTAAATACAAAAAACACAATAAAATCAATGAAAGACTGTACCCAACAGGATGGACAACAACCATTGTGCAAAGAAAGAGCGAATTTTGCAAATACAAAAAGAAAAATAAATAAATAAGCAATAAAATTTCAAGAACATGAGATGAAGAGGCCTTGAAAGTGAGTCCATAGCTTGTGGGAACAGTTCAGTGATGGGACAAGTGAAGTTATCTGCTCTGGTTCAGCAGCCTGATGGTTGAGAGGTAATAACAGTTCCTGAACCTGGTGCTGCAGGTCCCAAGGCTCTTATACTTACTTGCTAATGGCAGCATCAAGAAGAGAGCACGGTGGGGGTCCTTGATGGTGGATGCTGCATCCCTGTGACAGTGATCCATGTAGATGTGCTCAATGTGGGAAGGGCTTTACCTGTGATAGACTGGACTGTATCCACAACTTTTCGTAGAGTTTTCCATACAAGAGCATTGGTGTTTCCATAACAGGATGTGATGCAACCAATTATACTCTCCACCGCACATCTACAGGAGTTTTTCAAAATTTTAGATGACATGCCGAATCTTCATAAACTTCTGAGAAAGTAGAGGTACTACCATGCCTTCTTTGTAATGCCACTTACGTGCTGGACCCAGGACAGACCCTCTGAAATGATAACACTGAGGAATTTAAGGTTGCTGACCCTCTCCGTCTCTGATCCCCTAATGAGGATTGGCTCAGGGACCTCTGATTTCCTCCTTTTTAGGTCAATAATTAGCTCTTTGGTTTTACTGACATTGAGTGGAGGTTGTTGTTGTGGCACCACTCAGCCAGATTTTTAATCTCCCTCCTTCATTACCGCCTTTGATTTAGCAGTAGTGTCATTGCCAAACTTAAATATGACACTGGATCTGTGCTTGATCTCACAGTCATAAGTATAAAACAAGCAGAACAGCAGACTAAGTATACAGCTTTGTGATGCACCTGTGCCGAGGGAGATTGCACAAGAGATGTTGTTGCCAATCTGAACTGACTGGTGTCTCCAAGTGAGGAAATTGAGAATCCAGTTGCACAAGAAGGTATTGAGGCCTAGGACTTGATGCTTTTTGACTAGTTTGGGGGGTGTGATAGTATTGAATGTCGAGTTGTAGTCATGAAAGAGTATCCTGATATATGCATCTTTGCTGTCCAGATGTTCCAGGATTGAATGAAGAGCCAATGAAATGGCATGTGCTGTTGACCTTCTCAGGCAGATGCTGATTTGGCCTCCCAAAGGACTTCATCACAGTGGATGCTATTGGATGATTGTTTACCACATTCCTTTTAGACACCAGTATAATTGAAATTTGCTTGAAATGGATGGGTACCTCAGGCTGTCAAAGTGAGAGGTTAAGGATATCAGTGAACACTCCAGCCTGTTGATCAGCACAGGTCTTCAGTACTTGGCCAGACACCCTGCCTGCACCAGATGCTAGATATCAGTGCAGAGTTAAGACGCCCTGGAGGATAGTGCCCGTGATGGAGCTGACTAAGTTCACAACTATCTACGGCTTCTTTTGATCCCGTGCAGCAGCCACACCCTTCCCTCCAACCGTACCAGACAGTGATGCTGCCAGTTAGAATGCTCTCCACTGTACATCTGTAGAAATTTGTAAGCGTCTTTGGTGACATATCAAATCTCCTCAAACTCCTAATGAAATATAGCTGCTGTCATGCTTTCTTTGTAGCTGCAGCAATATTCAAAGCAAAACAGAAAACAAACTAGGAATTCAGCGGTAGAGCAGATTCTGTCAGGGGAAAAGAAATTCAGCCCTCAATCTGCTTTACATCTGAGATGTCCTAAGGTGCTGGTAGAAATCATTTGTCTGTTTTTTCATGCTCTCATGTCTCAAATGGGAGTTCGAAGGAGGAGGAGGAGGACATAGCAGAGGAGAGAAGCCAGGAGAAGACAAAATAACTGAATTTGGTCTCACTTCATCCATTATGTACCGGCAGTCTTGCAGTCATCACCTGCTGTGCATAAATACTCTGCAAGATGCACGATGCATCTCATCAGTCCTTAGCTTAATAGATACCATCTAAATGCATTTCTAATGGTTCCTCGTGCCTCCTTACCTACAGTGTACATAAGCAATTATTAAAAAAAACTTTGCACAATGATCAACTAATTTCTGTATGCTGGCTCCTTTACTTCTTTCCCACTTTGCTTGCGTCCTGATTAAAAAATATTGTTTGCCTTGATATGGTTCACTTAGGAGCAGTAGAATATATTGCGTGACATGTGGTGAGAAGCCTGGATGAGAAAATCAGCAAGTATAAAATAACTAACGTTTATTGAAGCCTAACTACACAGAAGAAACCTACAGATCAGTTCAGCTGGCTAAAAAAAAGGTTTTAGGATGCTGACTTGCTCATATCTGGCTCTAATGAAAATTCTAAAAGCTTTTTTTTAATATTGTGGCATTACTTGGAATCACCTGTAGCAGGTATTTTGAGCAGCCATGTTGACTGTAAACTTTGGGTATTGCTTCAAGTCACAATATTAATTCTCATTTCTAATTCCAATCAAATTGTAGGCATTCAACCAGAACGTTACATTCCTTTCAAAGTTACCATTTGTAATCAGACCTCAGTTCCCCTGATTAGGATTCACTTTTTCATTAAAAAAAAGTTACAAATTTATAAAGTATTTCCAGTGATTTTGATGAGAACATTTGCTGCAACATGAAATAAAATTCTTTATTAATATAGTTTTCAGTAATGTTATTGAGGTCAAGGAAACTTTGGGAAATTGGAAAGGCAATCATTTATATTTAGAGACCCAGAAATAGTTTAGATATGCAACTCCCCAGCAGTTCCAAGGAGTAAATTCAGTCCACTCCTGCCCAACTCACAGGGAAATCTTAGCCACAAAAGTCAAAGGAATCACAGTATGGCAGAGAAACTACACAGCTGAAGTAGTGTTTAGCTTACTTGTCACTCTGTACTGTACTGGTCACCTTGTTAAGGGAAGACGACACTTACATTGGAGATAGCTCAGAGACAGTTTGCTATTAATCCAAAAGATTTAGGTACATAGGACCCACAGCGACTTGGAAGATGGGACTCAAAACTGGCTTGGGCAGAGGAGGTAGATGGTATTGGTGGAGAGATGTTATTCTGACTAGAGGTCTGGTATAACTGGTGTTCTGCAGGGATCAACGTGAGGTTTTCACTTTGAGAGGTCAAATGCAAAAGTACACAGTGACTGTCAGGGCTGACAGATGAGATTGGTTTAAATTAGCATCACAGTCAGCACATTCATAAGACCATAAGATATAGGAGCAAAATTAGGCCATTTGGCCCATTGAGTCTGCACCGCCATTTGATCATAGCCAATTGACCTGGCCTCTATGACCTCCTTCTGTGGTAATAAATTCCACAGATTCACCACCCTCCAGCTAGGAAAATTCCTCATCTGTTCTTCAGGGACATCCTTTCATTCTGAGGCTGGGCCCTCTAGTCCTACACTCGGTCACTATTGGAAACATCCTCTGCATGCCCATTCAATCCAGTCCTTTCAATATTCCATAGGTTTCAATGAGAATTACCTCAGCCATTCTTTTAATGGGCTGAAGGGCCTATTCCTCTTGTACGTTCTATTACAGAAAAGATTATAAAACTTCATAAAAGTATGAGGGGCAAAGATAGTCAGAATCTTTTTCCCAGGTATGTGAGTCTAGAACCAGGAGACACAGAATAGTAAGGGCACTGAATGGGGTAAATTGAGATGAGATCTGAGGACTACGTTTTTACACAGAGGCCCGCGAATATTTAGAATAAGCTGCCAGAGGAACTGATGGTAGCAGATACAACTACTATGTTTAAAAAATATTTGGACAGGTACTTGGATAGAAAAGGAGTAGAGGGATACAGGCCTAATGCAGGGTGGCACGCTAGCAAAGTGGTTACGGTAACTATTACAGCACTAGCGACCTAGGTTCAATTCTGTAGTAGCCTGCAAGGAGTTCCCCCGTGACCTCCCACTTTCTAAATATGTATGGGTTAGTAGGTTAATTGGTAACATGGTAATTGGGCACCGCAGGCTTGTGCTTTATTTCAAAATGGGAATAGTGTAGATAAGTATTGAGGATGGCAGGGATGAGGGTGGCCAGAAACATTTTGGCATGATTCTGTAGAAAAGGAATGAAATGGCAGAACAGATTGTCTTGATGGTTAAAAGATCTATTTGGTGTGGTACTAAGCCAAACAGAGCAAATGATAAATCCCTGGCTTATCCTAAGCTGCAGAAGGGGAAAAGCAAATTCAGCTTGAGCTCCCAATCAAACTTTTTTTTGTGCTTTGAAAAACAAACCCGTGGATGTGATTGGTATTAATGCTAATGGAATCAAATTATGCCTTCAAATGAGGGGAAACGGTTGGGAAGTGGGGTGAGGGGTGGGAGATAAATAGCCGCAAGAGATGGGGATGGGGAAGAGGGAGGTGGCGGAAAAGATTAGGCATTTGTATTAATGGCTGGATACATGCCAGTAACAATAACTGTAACCTAGCACAAAGTTTGCTCTTCAAGAGAAATTAATAAGGATAAGAAATAACAGAGTACTATGTGGCTGAACTGAACAGTTTCAGTCCTGTGGTGTATATGACAGCTGTAAGGGCCGTTTCTTGGCCAATACAAATAGTATTACTGAAGCCCTGCCCTTATCCAGTGCTGAGGCGTGCTCTGTCTTCAAGTAATGTCATTTATTACAGTATCACGTTTCTTTGAACAGATTTTTACCTCAAAGATCAAACAATCTAACTCCTAAATTAAATTAGTTTAAATTTCACCAACAAGCCATTCATAATCATTACAGTTCTTTTTTCCTCCCCAGCTGCTGACTTTGTCACATGATGTCAAACTAAACCACACATCTGTTAACATGAAAGCATCTTTGCAATGTCAGCTCTTCACTTCTTTCTTGAAGGCAGTGTATTTTCCTAGCACGTGATGCAGTAACTACCAGTTGCCTTGAGTACTTCCTTGCAATCAGTACCTTCACGGTTGAGGTTAGGCAGTTGTGGGCAGTGAACAGATTAGGAAAGTTTTAACAACTAAGCACAATCCTGACTGCAACAACAAAAGCAGGAAAGGCACCAAATGGATCTTTCCAAACAAGGAATTAAGGGAAGCAAGGGTGGACGGTGGACGCTGGACTGCTGGAGTAGTAGTGGGAAACAAAAACAGTGAAAGAACTAAATAAGTATATTGCATCAATCTTCACCAAAGAAGATGCCAGCAACATGCTAAAAATTCAAGTGTGTCAGGGGTGTAACCAATATTACTTAGGAGAAAGTGTTTGAGAAGTTGAAAGGTCTGAAGTTATGAAACAGGCATGCAATGCTTGCATTTATTTTGAGAGGACTAGTATATAAAAGCAAGGATGTAATGCTGAGGCTTTATACAGTATTTTATGAGCAGGTTTAGGCTCCTTATCCAAGAAAGGATGTGCTGGCAATTGGAGAGGATCCAAAGGAGGTTTACAAAATTGACCCTGGAGATGAAAGGACTAACGTGCATGAGGTGTTGTTGATGGTTCTGGTCCTTACTTGCTGAAGTTTAGAAGGATGAGGGGGAATTTATTTGAAACCTGTTGAATACTGAAAGGCCTGGGTGTAGTGGATGTGGTGAGGGTGTTTCCAGTAGTCTAGGACCAGACAGTACAGTCTCAGAAAAAAAAAGTCCCTTCAGAACAGAGATGAAGAGGAATTTCTTTGGCCATAGGGCAGTGAATCTGTGGGATTCATTGTAACAGTCAGCAGTGGAGGCCAAGTGATTGGGTATATTTAAGATGGAGGGTGACAGGCTCTTGATTAGTAGGTGTGTCAAAGGTTAAGGGGAGAAAGCAAGAGAATGCACTTGAAAGGGAATAATAAGTCAGCCATGATGAAGTGGTGGAGCAGACTCAAGTGTCTGAATAGCCTAATTTTGCTTCTCTCATATGCTTTGTCTTTGCATGGAAAAGTACACTGTGCCATGGCCTCTTTAAAAGCACAAGAAAGCAACTTTTACAAGGGTTTGGTTCAGGCTATGGACTAATTTTGGGCTGGGAGCTGGGGGCCAGTAACTAACACGTTTTCCTCACCAAGTCTACTTCAGGATTTCTAGTGTGGAAGAAGTACATTTTGGAAGTCAGAGGAGAGGTGACACTAAAATTTAAGAAAAATACTGGTACATTTGGAATACCCATCATCAATATTTCAACATCGTCCTTAACAAAGAGCATGCAATATGCTTTCTACTTGAAATTTTGCTAAGATCAATTAAGATGCATCAGGAAAAGAGAGGCTGCACAGACCTGCAATATTCTACCACTGTCTTCACTTATTTGTGCAAGAACAATCAGTCCCAGAAGAGGAAATCCACTTTGAGAATACAAAAGCCAAAAATCATACAGACCAATAGGCCATTCCCCATATTTTACCATTTCCCACGGAAGCAAAGGTTTCTCAGTTTCAAGCTCTGCTGAGGAATTTTTGGCCTGAAATGTTAACTCCATTTTCTTTTCACAGATTCTGCACGACTCACAGAGTGTTTCCAGCATTTTCTATTTTTATTTGTTCTCATTTTTAACATACAAGTGTCATGGCAACAAGACTTTCTGGTTCAGTACAGGATTACCAGACGAGCAGATGTCAAAATAGAAAAACAGGGCCTCTGTGATTATAACAGTAACCTTCCCCTGATTATTTATGCCCATTTGTACAGCCCTAATCCATGCTTGTTAAACTTAACCTTTTGTTCATAACAGCTGATTAAAGTGTCAAAATACTTCTTTATTTCACATGGAATGTTTAACTAATCAATTTAAGATTGACTTGCTCCTGTTCCTTTAGTCAAGAATCATTGATGAGCAAGTGTTTACATTTGCAAATTAGGTCACCCAAATCACAAAAAGGCAGAAGATGCTTGAGAGGAAAAATATTCCTATCAGTCAATTATGCGGATACTGGAAATCTTGAGCAACGCACACAAGGTACTGGAGGAACGCAGCAAGTCAGACAGTATCTACGGAAAGAAATGGACAGTCTGTATTTCAGGTCAGGTGCCAGAGCAATACTTCAAAGGAGATCAGGAGAAATACTGACTGCTCAATTCCCTCCACAGAAGTCTTTCTCAACATTTTGGACTAAGACCTTTCATTGGGGCTGGGAAGATCCCTTCAGCCAGTCCTGATGAAAGGTCTTGGTGCAAAACATCATCTGTTTATCCTCTCCATGGATACTGCTTCCTATCAATATTTTTAAAATAAAAATTGGAACTGGAGCCTCCTTTAGGCTGAAGAGAACAAACACAAATTGTGTGAGCACAGTGGTTCATTTTGCAAGACTGACTGACCGTCCCGTTGCTCTCACATCCATCATCATGAAATGTTTCGAGAGACTCGTCATGAGGCACATAAAGACCCTGCTGCCCCTCTCACTGAACCCCCCCTGCAGTTCGCGTATCATCCCAACCACTCAACAGATACCACCCTCCACCTGGCCCTTACCCACCTGGACAAAAAAGACACATACGTTCGAATGCTGTTCAAAGACTTCATTCAGCATTCAACGCTATCATTCCTCAGCACCTGATTGGAAAGCTGAAACTGTGGGCCTGAACACCTCCCTTTGCAACTGGATCCTAGACTTCCTGACTGGGAGACCTCAGTCAGTCCGGATCGGGAGCAGCATCTCCAACACCATCACACTGAGCACGGGGGCCCCCCAGGGCTGTGTGCTCAGTCCACTGCTGTTCACTCTGCTGACCCACGACTATGCTGCAACACACAGCTCAAATCACATCATCAAATTTGCCAATGACACGACCATGGTGGGTCTCATCAGCAAGAACGACGAGTCAGCATACAGAGAGGAGGTGCAGCAGCCAACAGGTTGGTGCAGAGCCAACAACCTGTCTCTGAATGTGAACAAAACAAAAGAGATGGTTGTTGACTTCAGGAGGACACGGAGCGACCACTCTCTGCTGAACATTGACAGCTCCTCCATTGAGATCGTTAAGAGCACCAAATTTCTTGGTGCTCACCTGGCGGAGAATCTCACCTGGCCCCTCAACACCTGCTCCGTAGCCAGGAAAGCCCAGCAGCGTCTCTACTTTCTGCGAAGGCTGAGAAACGTCCATCTCCCACCCCCCATCCTCACCACGTTCTACAGAGGATATATCAAGAGCATCCTGAGCAGCTGCATCACTGGCTGGTTCAGGAATTGCACTGTCTCGGACCGCAAGACCTTGCAGCGGATAGTGAGGTCAGCTGAGATCACCAGGGTCTCTCTTCCCGCTATTACAGACATTTACACCACACGTTGCACCTGCAAAGCTAACTGTATTGTGAAGGACTCCACGCACCCCTCAGACAAACTCTCCTCCCTCCTGCCATCTGGCAAAAGGCACCGAAGCATTCGGGCTCTTACGACCAGACTGTGTAACAGTTTCTTCCCCCAAGCAATCAGACTCCTCAATACTCAGGGTCTAGACTGACATCTACATCATTTATTATTATATTGTAATTTGTCCTCTACTGTGCCTATTGTCTTGTTTATTAATTATTGTACTGCCCTGCACTGTTTTGTGCACTTTATGTAGTCCTGTGCAGGTCTGTAGTCTGGTGCAGTTTTTAGTCGAGTGTAGCCTTGTGCTGTCTCACATAGTCTAGTGTAGTTTTGTGTTGTTTCCTGTAGCACCTGGAGGAACATTGTTTCGTTTTTACTGTGAACTGTACCAGCAGCTTATGGTCGAAATGACAATAAACTTGACTTGACTTGACTGTGCTTCCAGATCCCACATTTTAATTTTTCACTCCACCCCCACTCTGACCTTCATTTATGGGCTTTGTATGGTATTTCAACAAAGCACAATGAAACTTCAAGAAACTGTACTGAAACTTCAAGGAATTGCATCCCATCTTCCAGCTTGACAAATTATACATTCAAGAGTCCAACATTTCAGATAACCAGCTTTCATCAGAACCAATTGTTTGAACTTCAATTGGAATGTTAAATCATGGTTGAAAGATTTGCATTAATTACTCATAAAATGTGATCTGATCTTCATCTAAGTTACAATAATAAGTAAACACAATCTGCCTAACTGAGAACAAACAATTCTACTTCTTCTTGTCAATACTGAGTACACCATTTAATCAATCACAGTCTAATAAAGAAGATCTAGTGCTTTCCCGGCATATAGGAACAAAGGTGATGAACTGAGAGCTTGGATAAATACATGGAATTATGGTGTAGTGGCCATTACAGAGACTTGGCTGGCACCAGGGCAGGAATGGATTCTCAATATTCCTGGATTTCAGTGCTTTAAAAGGGATAGAGAGGAGGGAAAAGGGGAGGAAGGGTGGCATTACTGGCAGGGATACTATTACAGCTACAGAAAGGGTGGGTAATGTAGCAGGATCCTCTTTTGAGTATGGGTGGAAGTCAGGAACAGGAAGGGAGCAGTTACTCTATTGGGAGTATTCTATAGGCCTCCTGGTAGCAGCAGGGATACCGAAGAACAGATTGGGAGGCAGATTTTGGAAAGGTGCAAAAATAACAGGGTTGTTATCATGGGTGACTTTAACTTCTCTAATATTGATTGGCACCTGATTAGTTCCAATGGTTTAGACCAGGAAGAGTTTGTTAAGTGTGTCCAGGATGGACTCCTGTCACAGTATGTTGACAGGCTGACTAGGGGGAATACCATATTAGATCTAGTATTAGGTAACGAACCAGGTCAGGTCACAGATCTCTCAGTGGGTGAGCATCTGGAGGACAGTGACCACCGCTCCCTGGCCTTTAGCATTATCATGGAAAAGGATAGAATCAGAGAGGACAGGAAAATTTTTTAATTGGGGAAGGGCAAATTATGAGGCAATAAGGCTAGAACTTGCGGGTGTGAATTGGGATGATGTTTTTGCAGGGAAATGTACTATGGACATGTGGTCAATGTTTAGAGATCTCTTGCAGGATGTTAGGGATAAATTTGTCCCAGTGAGGAAGAATGGTAGGGTGAAGGAACCATGGGTGACAAGTGAGGTGGAAAATCTAGTCAGGTGGAAGAAGGCAGCATACATGAGGTTTAGGAAGCAAGGATCAGATGGGTCTATTGAGGAATATAGGGTAGCAAGAAAAGAGCTTAAGAAGGGGCTGAGGGGAGCAAGAAGGGGGCATGAGAAGGCCTTGGCGAGTAGAGTAAAGGAAAACCCCAAAGCACTCTTCAATTATGTGAAGAACAAAAGGATGACAGAAGTGAAGGTAGGACCGATTAGAGATAAAGGTGGGAAGATGTGCCTGGAGGCTGTGGAAGTGAGCGAGGTCCTCAATGAATACTTCTCTTCGGTATTCACCAATGAGAGGGAACTTGATGACGGTGAGGACAATATGAGTGAGGTTGATGTTCTGGAGCATGTTGATATTAAGGGAGAGGTGGTGTTGAAGTTGTTAAAATACATTAGGACGGATAAGTCCCCAGGGCCTGACGGAATATTCCCCAGGCTGCTCCACGAGGTGAGGGAAGAGATTGCTGAGCCTCTGGCTAGGATCTCTATGTTCTCGTTGTCCACGGGAATGGTACCGGAGGATTGGAGGGAGGCAAATGTTGTCCCCTTGTTCAAAAAAGGTAGTAGGGATAGTCCGGGTAATTATAGACCAGTGAGCCTTATGTCTGTGGTGGGAAAGCGGTTGGAAAAGATTCTTTAGAGATAGGATCTGCGGGCATTTAGAGAATCATGGTCTGACCAGGGACAGTCAGCATTGCTTTGTGAAGGGCAGATCGTGTCTAACAAGCCTGATAGAGTTCTTTGAGGTGGTGACCAGGCATATAGATGAGGATAGTGCAGTGGATGTGATCTACATGGATTTTAGTAAGGTATTTGACAAGGTTCCATGCGGTAGGCTTATTCAGAAAGTCAGAAGGCATGGGATCCAGGGAAGTTTGGCCAGGTGGATTCAGAATTGGCTTGCCTGCAGAAAGCAGAGGGTTGTGGTGGAAGGAGTACATTCAGATTGGAGGGTTGTGACTAGTGGTTTCCCACAAGGATCGGTTCTGGGACCTCTACTTTTTATGATTTTTATTAACGACCTGGATGTTGGGGTAGAAGGGTGGGTTGGCAAGTTTGCAGACGACACAAAGGTGGGTGGTGTTGTGGATAGTGTAGAGGATCATCGAAGATTGCAGAGAGATATTGATAGGATGCAGAAGTGGGCTGAGAAGTTAAGAAAGCTTATGGGGTGTTAGCTTTCATAAGTCGAGGGACAGAGTTTAAGAGTTGCGAGGTAATGATGCAGCTCCATAAAACTCTGGTTAGGCCACACTTGGAGTACTGTGTCCAGTTCTGGTCGCCTCACTATAGGAATGATGTGGAAGCATTGGAAAGGGTACAGAGGAGATTTACCAGGATTCTGCCTGGTTTAGAGAATATGGATTATGATCAGAGATTAAGAGAGCTAGGGCTTTACTCTTTGAAGAGGAGGAGGATGAGAGGAGACATGATAGAGGTATACAAGATATTAAGAGGAATAGATAGAGTGGACAGCCAGCGCCTCTTCCCCAGGGCACCACTGCTCAATACAAGAGGACATGGCTTTAAGGTAAGGGGTGGGAAGTTCAAGGGGGGTATTAGAGGAAGGTTTTTTTACTCAGAGAGTGGTTGGTGCGTGGAAAGCACTGCCTGAGTCAGTGGTGGAGGCAGATACACTCGTGTGAAACTTAAGAGACTACTAGACAGGTATGTGGAGGAATTTAAGGTGGGGGGTTATATGGGAGGCAGGGTTTCAGGGTCAGCACAACATTGTGGGCTGAAGGGCCTGTACTGTGCTGTGCTGTACTATCCTATGTTCTATGCTCTATATGACAAATAAACTCTTCTCGGGCTTCAAGCCAGGTAAAGGTATTAATTATAACTGATATTTCAATGACACACTCTGCCATCATCTTCAGAGATAATCATCACCTTTCTCTCTGAAGATGGCAAAGTTTGTCATCGAAATGTCGGTTCTAATCAATACCTGTAACCGGTCTGAAGCCCGACAAGAGTTTGTTAATCACAGTCTAGGTTGAAAAAGGTATGTGAACCTTAAGGGTAATGCTTTCTACAAGAGCTATCTGGAGTCAGGTGATCCAATCAATGAGATGGGATTTGAGGTGTGGGTTGCAGAGGAGCTCTGCCCTATATAAAAAAAAATGACACACAAAGTCAGGTTACTGACAGAGAATGCTCTTAAAGAAAGATCTGTTTATGTGCATCATGCCTCGATCAAAACAACTTTCAGAGGTCCATAGAAGAACTGTAGGGATGCATGAAGCTGGAAAAAGCTGCAAGAGCATTTCTAAAGACCCGAGTGTTCATCAGTCCAGAGTAAGAGAAATTGTCTACAAATGGAAAAAATTCAGTACTGTTGTTACTCTCCCTAGGAGTGGGCGTCCTGCAAATATCGCACCAAGAGCACAACGTGCAATGCTGAAGAAGGTAAAAAAGAACCCAAGGATAACAGCGAAAGACTGCAGAAATCTTTAGAACTTGCTAAAGTCTCTGGTTCATGTGTACGCTACAAGAAAAACACTGAAGAATGGTGTTTGTGGAAGGACACCACGGAGGAAACCACTCCTCTCCAAAAAAAAATTGCAGCATGTCAAGTTTATAAAAGACCACCTGAATGACCCACAGCACTCTGGGACCATGTTCTGTGGATAGGTGAGTCAAAAGTTGAACTTTTCAGCAGAAATACATATCACTATGTTTGAGGAAAAAGGGCACTGCACACCAACACCAAAATCTCATCCAACTGAAGCATGGTAGATGGAGCATCATGGTTTGGGGCTGCTTTGCTGCCTTAGGACATGAACAGCTTGCAATCGTTAAAGGACAATAAATTCAAAATCGTATCAAAACATTCTACAGGAGAACGTCAGGGTAGTGGTATGGCACCTGAGGGTTGATAGAAGTTGGATGATGCAACAAGAAAATGATCTGAACACAGAAGTAAATCAACAACAAAATTTAAAAAAAAAAGAAAATACATGTTTTGGAATGGCCAAGTCAGAGTCCAGACCTTAACCTAATTGAGATACTGTGGCATGACCTGTAGGGGGCTGTTCATGAAAGGTATCCAGAAATGATGAACTGAAACAGTTTTATATGGAGGAATGGTCTAAAATTCCTCCTCGCTATTGTGCAAGTCTGAACAGGAACTACAGGAAACATTTAGTGGAGGTGATTGCTGCTAAAAAAGGTTTAACCAGTTATTAAATACAAGGGTTCCAATACATTTTCCAGTCTGGACCGTGAATGATTAAACAATATGTTCAATAAAGACACGAAAAGTACAATTGTTCTTAGTTCATCGAACCTGACACCATCGTCCCATACTCATTCAGTTCTCCCTAATTCATTCCCATTTTTTCACTTCATTCTCAGAAATCAAACACATTTTCAATTACAATTTAAAAAAAAATTCTAATGAAAAGTTATCAACCTGACCAGCAACCAATCCAGACATCATAAGCTTACAAGGAGGGGATTTCACTCAGATCCACTGCCCAAGTAGAAAAGGGCAGCGCCAGATCGCGGCAGCTTATGTGAGCTCTGGCCAGCAACCAATCAATGACTGATCAGCAAGAGCAAATTAAAGGAAGGCAAGGGCAAGCGCAGCGGCCACAGTCAGAGTAGACCATGTTTGAGTGACGTGGCTTCAGTCAGAGAAGGTAAAAAAAAGAAAAGCTCCAGGTAAAGCTCCCCCCCCCCCACCTTCCCTTCTTTACATTTGCTCAGCTAGGACAGCAGAGAAGCCAGGGAGAACTCCAGTGTCCCTGACAACAACTGTGAGAGTGCGTTCAACTGCAGCTTCTAACAATCCATGTTAAGGAGTTGGAGCTGGAAATGGATGAACTCCAGATCATTCAGGAGGCTGAAGGGGTGATATAGAGAGGTAGTAACACCTAAGGTGCAAGACACAGGAAACTGGGTAACAGTCAGGAAGGGGAAAGGCTTTAAGGAGCCAGTGCAGAGTACGCCTGTGGTCATCTCCCCAACAACAGATATACCACTTTGAATACTGCTGGAGGGGGGAGGGGCTGACCTAACAGAGGAAAGTCATAGTGGTCAAGTCTCTGGCACTGAGTCTGCCTCTGTGACTCATAAAGGAAGGGGGGAGGGAGGGAAAAAGGAGAAGAGGCATACTGTGGTGATAGGGGATTCATTAGTTAGAGGAACAGACAGGAGGTTCAGTGGGTGAACAAGAGATTCCAGGATGGTATGTTGCCCCCACCTTGTGCCAAGGTCCAGAATACCTCGGATCAAGTCCTCAGTATTCTAAAGTGGGGGGTGAAAAGTCAGAGGTCGTGGTCCATGTAGGTACCAATGACATGGGTAGGATGAGTGATGAGGTTCTGCATAGAGAGTTCAGGAGTTAGAGCAGGATCTCCAGGGTTGTGATCTCCGGATTGCTACCTGTGCCATGGACTATTGAGTACAGAACTAGGAAGATAATGCAGTCTAACACATGGCTAAGGAGTTGTAGGAGGGAAGCTGTAAGATTTTTTGGATTATTAGGGTCTCTCCCAGGGAAGATGGGACCTGTACAAAAGCAACACATATCAGAGTTGCTGGTGAACGCAGCAGGCCAGGCAGCATCTGTAGGAAGAGGTGCAGTCGACGTTTCAGGCCGAGATCCTTCGTCAGGACTAACTGAAGGAAGAATGAGTAAGGGATTTGAAAGTTGGAGGGGGAGGGGGAGATCCAAAATGATAGGAGAAGACAGGAGGGGGAGGGATGGAGCCAAGAGCTGGACAGGTGATAGGCAAAAGGGGATACGAGAGGATCATGGGACAGGAGGTCCGGGAAGAAAGACAAGGGGGGGGGGGACCCAGAGGATGGGCAAGAGGTACATTCAGAGGGACAGAGGGAGAAAAAGGAGAGTGAGAGAAAGAATGTGTGCATAAAATAAGTAACAGATGGGGTACGAGGGGGAGGTGGGGCCTTAGCGGAAGTTAGACTAAGTCGATGTTCATGCCATCAGGTTGGAGGCTACCCAGACGGAATATAAGGTGTTGTTCCTCCAACCTGAGTGTGGCTTCATCTTTACAGTAGAGGAGGCCGTGGATAGACATGTCAGAATGGGAATGGGATGTGGAATTAAAATGTGTGGCCACTGGGAGATCCTGCTTTCTCTGGCGGACAGAGCGTAGGTGTTCAGCAAGGCGGTCTCCCAGTCTGCGTCGGGTCTCACCAATATATAAAAGGCCACATCGGGACACCGGACGCAGTATATCACCCCAGTCCACTCACAGGTGAAGTGTTGCCTCACCTGGAAGGACTGTTTGGGGCCCTGAATGGTGGTAAGGGAGGAAGTGTAAGGGCACGTGTAGCACTTGTTCCGCTTACACGGATAAGTGCCAGGAGGGAGATCAGTGGGGAGGGATGGGAGGGACGAATGGACAAGGGAGTTGCGTAGGGAGTGATCCCTGCAGAATGCGGGGGGGGGGGGGGGGGAGGGAAAGATGTACTTAGTGGTGGGATCCCGTTGGAGGTGGCGGAAGTTACGGAGAATAATATGTTGGACCCGGAGGCTGGTGGGGTGGTAGGTGAGGACCAGGGGAACCCTATTCCTAGTGGGGTGGCGGGAGGATGGAGTGAGAGCAGATGTACGTGAAATGGGGGAGATACGTTTAAGAGCAGAGTTGATAGTGGAGGAAGGGAAGCCCCTTTCTTTAAAAAAGGAAGACATCTCCCTCGTCCTAGAATGAAAAACCTCATCCTGACAGCAGATGCAGCGGAGACGGAGGAATTGCGAGAAGGGGATGGCGTTTTTGCAAGAGACAGGGTGAGAAGAGGAATAGTCCAGATAGCTGTGAGAGTCAGTAGGCTTATAGTAGACATCAGTGGATAAGCTGTCTCCAGAGACAGAGACAGAAAGATCTAGAAAGGGGAGGGAGGTGTCGGAAATGGACCAGGTAAACTTGAGGGCAGGGTGAAAGTTGGAGGCAAAGTTAATAAAGTCAACGAATTCTGCATGCGTGCAGGAAGCAGTGCCAATGCAGTCGTCGATGTAGCAAAGGAAAAGTGGGGGACAGATACCAGAATAGGAATATACCTGTACAAAAGGGCCAGTTTGTAGCTGCACTGGAGGTGGGCTAATATCCTGGTGGGAAGGTTTATTAACATTGAACGGTGGGGTTTAGACTAGAGTTGCAGGGGGATGGAAATCAGAGTGTCAGAACAGTTAGTGGAGATGTTGTAGAGACAGATGTTGGTAAGACCTAAACCAAAGTCAGGAATCAAAGGGTGGAGCGTGATGTGACTAGTGCCCTGAGCTGTGTGGATTTCAATGCAAGTAGTAGCAAGAATGTAGGAAAGGCGGATGAGCTCAGGGCATGGATCAACACCTGAAAGCATGACGTTGTAGCCACTAGTGAGACTTGGTTGCAGGAGGGGCAGGACTGGCAGCTCAATATTCCAGGGTCCCGTTTTTTTGGACGTGACAGAGCAGGAAGGATTAAAGGAGGGGTGGCGTTACTAGGCAGGAAAAATGTCACCTAAGTGCGCCATCAGGGCAGACTGGATAACTCGACTAGTGAGGTGTTATTGGTGGAACTGTGAAAATAAGAAAGTTACGACCTCGTTAATGAGGCTATATTACAAACCACCCAACAGTCAAAGGGATTTAGAGGAACAATTTTGTAAAGAGGTATGAAACATAAGGTTGTTATAGTAGGTGATTTTACCTTTCCACAAATTGACGGGGAATCCCATACTGTAAAAGGACTAGATGGGATAGTGTTTGTTAAATGTAGTCAGGAACGCTTTCTTCATCAGTACATAGAAGTCCCAATGAGAGAGCAGGCGATACTTTTGATACTATTAGGGAATGAGACAGTGCAGGTGTCAGAAGTTTGTGTAGGAAAACACTTTGCATCCAGTGACCACAGTGCCATTAGCTTCAAAGTAAACATGCAAAAAGATAGGTCTGGCATGCGAGATGAGATACCACATTGGAAAAATGCCAATTTTAGTTGGTAAGAGAAATGATCTGGCAAGCACGAGGAATTCTGCAGGTGCTGGAAATTCAAGCAACACACATCAAAGTTGCTGGTGAACGCAGTAGGCCAGGCAGCATCTCTAGGAAGAGGTACAGTCGACGTTTCGGGCCGAGACCCTTCCGAAGGACTAACTGAAAGAAGAGCTAGTAAGAGATTTGATACTCCTCTTTCAGTTAGTCCTGACAAAGGGTCTCGGCCTGAAACGTCAACTGTACCTCTTCCTAGAGATGCTGCCTGGCCTGCTGCATTCACCAGCAACTTTAATGTGTGTTCGATGATCTGGCAAATGTGGTTTGGGACAGGCCGTTTTCTGGCAAAGGTGTACTTGGTAATTGGGAGGCTTTCAAAGTGAAATTTTGAGTGTATAAGGCTTGTATGTGCCTGTCAGAATAAAAGGTAAAGATGACAAGTGTAGGGAACCTTGGGTTTCAACAAATATTGAGGCTCTGGTTAAGAGAAAAAAGGAGGTGCGTAGCAAGTATCGGCAAGTAAGAGCAAATGAGGTGCTTATGGAGTATAAGAAATGCAAAAGAACACTTAAGAAATCAGGAAAGTTAAAAGAAGGAATGAGGTTGCTCTAGCACAGCGGTCTCCAACCACCCAGCTACAAAGCATGTGCTACCGGGCCGTGAGGAAACGATATGAGTCAGCTGCACCCTTCCTCATTCTCTGTCATGCACTGTTGAACTTGAACATAGGGTTGCCAACTGCCCCGTATTTGCTGAGACATCCCGTATATCGGGTTCAGTTGGTTTGTCCCATACGGGACCGCCCTCCTGTATTTCCCCGGCTAAGGTAGAGCGTTTCTATGAAACCTTCCGTGCCAAAATGTCTTGAAATGAAGAAGCAATTACCATTAATTTATATGGGAAAATTTTTTGAGCATTCCCAGACCCAAAAAATAACTTACCAAATCATACCAAATAACACATAAAACTGAAAATAAATAACACTAACATATAGTAAAAGCAGGAATGATATGATAAGTACACAGCCTATATAAAGTAGAAATAATGTATGTACAGTATAGTTGGGAAGATGAAGGCAAAGCCGATTTGTTGGGGGGGGGGTAGTTGGCGGGTACGCGCATGCGCACACAGGTGCCCACACAAGGCTTCATGGTCATGGCAGTCTTTCCTGGGGTAAATTGTCCCGGGATTTGACGGCTACTTTTGTCCCTTATTTGGGAGTGAGAAAGTTGGCAACCCAAACTGTAGAAGACATGTTGAGGTGAGTTTAACCCTACTTGAACACACCCTCCCCCCCGGTCAGCCGGTCCGCAAGGATATTGTTAATATTAAACCGGTCCGCGGTGCAAAAAAGGTTGGGGACTCCTGCTCTAGCAGACAAGGTGAAGGAGAATCCCAAGGGATTTTACAGATATGTTAGGAGCAAAAGGATTGCAAGGGACAAAATTGGTCCTCTGGAATACCAGAATGGTAATCCATGTGTGGACCCGAAACAGATTCTTAAATGAACTCTTTGCATCTGTATTTACTCAGGAGATGGTTACAGAGTCCATAGAAGTGAGGCAAAGTGAATTTTATGGATCCTGTACAGATTGCAGAGGAGGTAATGTTTGCTATGCTGAGGCAGATCAGGGTGGATAAATCCCCAGGGCTTGACAAAGTGTTCCAATGGACCCTACGGGAGGCAAGTGCAAAACCTGCCAGAGCCCTATCAGAGATATTTAGATTATCCTTAGAGACAGAGGAGATACCAGAGGATTAGAGGATAGCCAATGTCGTTGCACTGTTTTATATAAAAAAAAAGGCTCTAAACAGAAACCAGTAAATTATAAGCTGGTGAATCTGACATCAGACTCGTGTCTGATTGGGCCGCCAGTGAGTCGGGCTCCTTCCGGTAGCCCAATCAGTGGCAGGAGCAGGCCACAGCGTTGAGGTTTCTTGCAGGTTGGTGACGCTTGCTTAAAAGGAGAGCTTTGTGAGTGTTCGGGCTCATTCCTGTGGCCCAATCAGCGGCAGGAGCAGGCCACAGTGGCGAAGTTTCTCGCAGGTCGGTGATGCTTGTTGAAAAAGAACAGAAGTAACAAGTGGGGTGGCCATTGTTGGGAGAGTAGTGTCAGTGGTGAGAGTAGGAGTATCAGGCTTTGGCTCACAGGAGGTTTCAGCTCGAAAAAGGCACGGCTCTGGATAAGCTTCTATTAAGATTCCCTAGTTTCCCCTCTTACTGTACCCAATGTAGTAAATGGCTGTTGTGTGTTCTTCATGCCAGATGTTGAAGTCCTGTGAGACCCAGAGCCCCCCAGGGAACTACATCTGCATGAAGTGCATCCAGCTGCAGCTCCTTGAAGACTGTTAGGGATCTGGAGCAGCAGCTGGATGAAGTTCAGCTTGTATGGGAGAGTGAGGACATAATTAATCGGAGTTACAACAGAAAAGTAATCACGCCCAAGTTGTAGGAGGTGAGTAGCTGAGTGACTGTCAGGAGAAATAGAAATGTGAATAGGCGGATTACCCCTGTGGCCATTCCCCTCAATAATAAGTATATTGTTTTGAATATTGTCAGGGGGATGACCTCCCAGGGGAACGTCACGGAGACCGGGTTACATGCACTGAGAATAGTAGGTCTGTAGTGTAGAAGGGAAAAAGAGAAAAGACAGAGGACAGAGCAGTAGTGATAGGTGACTCAACAGTGAGGGAAACAGACAGGAGATTCTGTGGACGTGAACGGGGCATCCGAATGGCACATTACCTCCCAGGTGCCAGGGACAGGAACATCTCAGATCTTGTCCACAGCATTTTGGAGAGGGAGGGAGTGCGGCCAGTTATCTTAATACACATTGGTACCAATGACATAGGAAGGAAAAGCAAAGAGGTCCTGCAAAGAGAATTTAGAGAGCCAGGGAGAAAGCTGAGATGCAGGACCTTCAGGGTAGTAATTTCTGGATTGCTGCCTGTGCCACACGCCTGTGAGGATAGAAACAGGACAATCTGGCAGACTAATGTGTGTCTGAGAAGCTGGTGCAGGGGGCAAGGCTTCAGGTTCTTGGATCACTGGGATCTCTTCTGGGGGAGGAATGACCTCTTCGACAGTGATGGGTTGCACCTGAACCGGAGGGAGACCAATAATCTTGTGGGCAGACTACTCCTGTGGCCATTCCCCTCAATAATAAGTATATTGTTTTGAATACTGTTGGGGGGATGACCTCCCAGGGGTTAGAGTTATTGGGGAGGGCTTAAACTAATTTGGCAGGGGGAGGTGGGAACTGGAGTGAAGGGACTCAGGGTAAGGATAGGACGGATGGTTTAAAAAAAAGTAAAGAGCATGCAGTCAGACTGTCAGGAAGAGTAGGCAGATCATAGGACAAAATTGCAGCCAGCAGGGTGAGTATCAATGCATTAGGGATGCAGAATCAAAAAGGGTAGCAAATATAGCACTCAGTTATATCACAATGCACGACGCATAAGAAATAAGGTGGATGATCTTGTTGCACTATTATAGATTGCCTGGTTTGATACTGTAGCTATCACTAAATCGTGGCTGAAGGATGGTTATACTTGGGAGCTGAAGGTTACACACTGTATCAGAGAATAAGAAGATAGGCAGTCGGGATGGCGTGGCTCTGCTGGTAAAGATTGGCATCAAATCAGTAGAAAGATGTGTCGTAGGATCAGAAGATGTTGAATCCTTCTGGGTTGAGTTCAGAAACTGCAAGGGTAAAAGGACCCTAATAGCAGTTATATACATGCCTCCCAACAGTAGCTGGGATGTGGACTACAGATTACAATGGGAAATAGAAAAGACACGTCAAAAAGGCAATGTTATGATAGTCATGGGAAATTTCAACATGCAGGCTGGTAATGGATCTCAAGAGAGTGAGTTTATTGAATGCCTACGAGATGGCTTTTTAGAGCAGCTTGTCATTGAGCCTACTAGGGGATCAGCTATACTGGATTTGGTCTTATGTAATGAACTGGAGGTGACCAGGGAGCTCGAGGTAAAAAGAACCCTTCAGAGGCAATGATCACAATATGATTGAGTTCAACTTGAATTTTGATAGGGAGAAAGTAGTCTGACATAGCAGTATTTTAGTGGAGTAAAGGAAATTACAGTGGCATGAGGAGGAGCTGGCCAAAGTAAATTGGAAGGTGATGCTGGCAGGGATGACAGAGCAGCAATGGTTTAAGTTGCTGGGAAAAATGAGGTAGGTACAGGAAAGATGTATTCCAAAAACAGAGAAATACACAAATGGCAAAATAGTACAACTGTGGCTGACAAGGGAAGTCAAAGCTAAAGTAAAAGCAAAGGAGGGACCATAAAACAAAGCAAAAACTAATGGGAAGACAGAGGATTGGGAGGCTTTAAGAAACCTACAGAGAGCAACTAAAAGAATCATTAGAAAGGAAAAGATGAAATATGAAAGTGAGCTAGCAAACAATACCAAAGTGGATAGTAAAAGCTTTTTCAAATAAGTACAGTCGACCTTCACTAATCTGACTACCTGTAATCCGGTTCCTTCGATAATCCGGCACTGATTTCAAATTTCCTGCGCAACTGTAATTTCAAATTTCCCGGGCCACCGTATCAATCTGCTGCGCTAGATCTGTTCACGTGTTGGCGCGCTCTTGTAAGCACAGACAGGCAATTCCTGCTTGTTTTCCTGCATTTATTAATATTACTTGCATGAGGCACGGCCGCCCAGCGCCCGCCCGTCTCACCCGCCAGCGGCAAAAGAAACTAACGAGGATTCCCTCAGTAACTGCGAGTGAAGAGGGAAGAGCCCAGCGCCGAATTCCCGGCCGCCTGGCGGTCGCGTGAAATGTGGTGTATAGAAGTCCTCCTTTCTCCGACTTCTGCTTCTGCTCACCCAGATGTGCTGCCACCAACATCAACAGTTTTCAAAGAAATATTGTGCCAGTTCCTGATGCTTCACTCATTTTTCAAGATGAAGATGTTGATGATCGTGACAACCCCACACTTGCAGACATGTAACTTTGCCTGAAGGTATATTAAGTGTCTCACTTTAGAAGCGGAAGTGCTCAATTGTTCTGTATAATTAATTCCTGTACATTTACCTGTACCCTTTATTTTATCTGTGCCTGTACAGTATATTACTTCACTAAAATTTCACTTGCTACTCATTTAATATTTCTGTTCCATTATTATCTAACTTGTACTGATTTACATGTTATTTTAAAGGTATGATGAGGTGGTTAGCTATTGCTTAATGTGATGCTTTTGTAATTCGGCATTTTCACTAATCCGGCACTCCTCAGGTCCCAATGGTGCCGGATTATAGAAGTTCGACCTGTAAAAAATAAAAGAGATGAGAGTGGATATAGGACCACTAGAAAATGAAGCCGGAGAGATAATGTCAGGGGACAAGGAGATGGCAGATGAACTAAATGAGTATTTTGCATCAGTCTTCACCGTGGAAGACACTAGCAGTGTGCCAGATATTGAAGGCTGTGAGGGAAGAGCAGTGAATGCAGTTACTATTACAAGGGAGACGGTGCTCAAAAACCTGACAAACTTAAGTGTACATAAGTCACCTGGGCCAGATGAACTACACCTGAGGGTTCTGAAAGAGGTAGTGGTGGAGATTGTGGAGGCATTAGTACTGATCTTTCAAAAATCATTGGACATGCTGCCAGAGGTCTGGAGAATTGCAAATGTCACTCCACTCTTTAGGAAAGGAGGAAGGCAGCAGAAAGGAAATTATAAACCAGTTAGCCTGACCTCAGTGGTTGGGAAGATGTTAGAAGTCAATTGTTAAGGATGAGATTATGGAGGACTTGGTGACACAGGACAAGATAGGACAAAGTCAACGTGGATTCCTTAAGGAAAGATCTTGCCCGATAAACTTGTTGGAATTCTCTGAGATTACAAGTACGATAGATAAAGGGGATGCAGTGGATATTGTATATTTGGACTTTCAGAAGGCCTTTGACAAGGTGCCACACATGAGACTGCTTACCAAGTTAAGTGCCCATGGTATTACAGGAAAGTTACTGGCATGGTTAGAGCATTGGTTGAGTGCTAGGAGGCAGTGAATGGGAATAAAAGGATCCTTTTCTGGTTGGCTGCTGGAAACCACTGGTGTTCCACAGGGGTCGGTGTTGGGATCGCTTCTTTTTATGATGTATGTCAATGATTTAGGTGATGGAATAGATGCCTTTGTTGCCAAATTTGCCAAGGCACCAGTGAGGCCTCACCTGGAGAAATATGAACAGTTTTAGGCTCCTCATCTAAGAGGAGACATACTGGCACTGGAGAGGGTTCAGGGGAGGTTCACAAGGATTCTGGGAATGAAAGGGTTATCATATGAGGAATGTTTGACAGCTCTGGGTCTGTACTTGCTGGAATTTAGAAGGATGAAGGGGGATCTCACTGAAACCTTTCAAATGTTGAAAGGCTTAGACAGAGTAACTATGGAAAGGATGTTTTCCATGGTGGGGGAGCCTTGGACAAAAGGGCACAGCCTCAGGATAGAGGGATGTCCATTTAAAACTGAGATGTGGAGAAATTTCTTCAGTTATAGGGTGGCGAATTTGTGGAATTTATTACCCTAGGCAGCTGGGTGTATTTAAGGCAGGGCTTGATAGGTTCTTGATTGGATATGGTATCAAAGGTTAAGGGAGAAGGCTGGGAAGTGGGGCGGAGGGGGGAAAAAAGGAGTAGCCATGATTCAATGGCGGAGTAGACTCGACGTGCCAAATGGCCTAACTCTGCTCCTGTGTCTTATGACCTTATCGTCGTGGGAAAGTTATTGGAAGGTATTCTAAGGGCCTGGATACACAAGTACTTAGATAGATATGGACTGATTAAGGACAGTCAGCATAGCTTCGTAGGTCATGTCTAACCAAGCCTAAGGTTTTGAGGAAGTTACTGGGAAAGTAGATGAAGGGAAGGTGGTGGATGTTGTCTACACAGACTTCAGTAAGCCATATAGGAGGCTGGTCAAGAAGGTTCAGTCGCTCAGCATTCAGGGTAGGGTAGTAAATTGGATTAGATTAGACATTGGCATTGTGGGAGAAGCCCTTTTCTAGTGGTAGTAGAGGGTTGCCTCTCTGACTGGAGGCCTGTGACTAGTGGTGTGTCCCAGGGATTGGTATGGGTCCTTTATTATTTGTCATCAAGATCATTGATCTGGATGATAATATGGTTAATTAAATCGGCAAATTTGTGGATGATACCAAGACTGGGGGTGTAGTGGACAGTAAGGAAGGCTATCATGGCTTTCAGAGGGATCTATATCAGCTGGAAAAATGGGTTGAAAAACAGCACTTGGAATTTAATGCAGACAAGTGTGAATTTTTGCACTTCAGTGGGACCAATCAGTACAAGTCTTAAACAATGAACGGTAAGGCACTAAGGGGTGTGATAGAACAAAGATATCTGGGAATACAGGTCCATAATTCATTGAAAGTGGCACCACAGATAGATAGGGTTGTAAAGAAAGCTTTTGACACATTGGCTTTCATAAATCGATGTGTTGAGTACAGGAGAGGGGATGTTGGTGAAGCCCAATTTGGAGTACTGTGTGCAGTTCTGGTCACTTACCTACAGGAAAGCTGTAAACAAGGTCAAAAGAGTACAGAGAAAGTTTACAAGGATGTTGCCGGGTCTGGAGGATCTGAACTATAAGGAAAGATTGGGTAGGTTAGGACTGCATTCTTTAGAATGCAGGAGATTGAGAGGAGATTTGATAGAGTATAGAAAATTATGCAGGGTATAGATAGAGTAAATGCAAGCAGGCTTTTTCTACTGAGGTTGGGTAGGACTACAATTAGAAGTCATGGGTTATGGGTGAAAGGAGAAAAGTTTAAGGGGAACACAAGGGAAAACTTCTACAGTCAAAGTGTTGTGAGAGTGTGGAATAAGCTGCTAGCATAAAGTGGTGCATACGAGTTTGAGAGTAGTTTGGATGGGTACACAGATAATAGGGGCATGGAGGGCTCTGTTCCTGGTGCTAGTCAATGGAAGAAGGCAGTTTAAATGGTTTTGGGATGGACTAAATGGGCCAAAGGGCCTGTTTCAGTGCTGTATTTCTCTACAACAAACCTGAAATGTTGACTTTGATTCTCTTCCCACAGAAGCTCCTGACCTGAATACTTTCCACATTTTTTATTTCAGATCTCTAGCTTTGCCGCCTTTTGCGATTCAACAAATAAGAGACTTGCTTTTTTTCCAACCCCATTTCCTTTGTCACGTTACCCCTTCAACCAGCTCATCATTGCAATGACGAAGTTACTCACCTTTCACATTTTGTCACACACACACACACACACAGGCTTAAGACTGCATCACCTCTCAAATCTGCCCTCACATCAGGTAACTAAATTTCAACCAAACAGGACAAAGCAACAGTATACCAATTTCCTGCTTCAAATGCTAGCTTAACTAGTTTCATTGGGAGGGTGAGCAAGTTTATTAACTTCTACATCTGCATCTCAACAGCAATTGCTGCCCACCCCAAAAATAATCCAAGCTCTCTGAGCAATTGCAACAAAAATGTCAGTCTGCTGGTACAGATATGTTTACAAGTCTCAGCTGAGGAATTCCAAAAGAGCTGCAAAAGTTATGACACGTATTGTCTTGGTTATATTTTAAATCTTTAAATATCAGGTTATAGAACACAAGGCTTCACAGTTGTTCTTCTGGGGATAAAATGGAACACTTGTTATTCCTTCGGGCCAGCTAAAGCTAATTTAATCAATTCATAATCTCTCAAAAGATAATTAGCCAGAAGTAAGGATAATGTGTATAGAGAAGGGTGACAGGTGTGTCTTTGAATAGTGATTGCATTAGTCATGCTTAATACAACCTGGTCATTAGCTTTGACTTTGCAGTATACTTCAAGCTGATTGATGATTTTTTGCACGGCAGAAGGAGTTACTTTGAACAGTATACAGCTGCACAGAATTTATTTCACTGAAATCAATGAAAGATAGAGTGGGGAAAGAACACATTGCCAATGGCACAAAAAGGATTGGCTGTAAGTTATGGCAGCCATGTTTTTTACTCTTTTCCTTCCACAACAATGTTAAGGAATAAGGCATAAGGTGAGTCAAAGGAGCTTTAAAAGGTAATGGTTTCTTTTTGTAGAATATCTGAAACTTGCTGCCAGAGCATGTAGAGGAATGAGATACAGTCACTACATTTAAGAGACATTTACATAGTCCTAATGTGGGCAAGTGGGATCAGTATGGATTAGGGATTCCCAGCCTGGGATCCATAGACCCCCTCGGTTAATGGTATTGGTCCATGGCATAAGAAAAGGTTGGGAAGCTGTGGTATAGATGGCAAAATGGTCTGCATAGATGCGGTTTCTGTGCTATATAACTCTGTTTAATGTCATTCATACAATTATATGGTAAAATGGTCTCTCACTCTGATGTTAATATCAGCCCCCTTTCTACATCTATGAACAATATAAACGACTAATCCAAAAAACAAACTAAGCGTAACATTATTACAGCACCAACGACCTGCGTTAAATTCCACCATGTCTGTAAGGAGTTTGTATGTTCTCCCCGTGATTGCCTAAGCTTCCGCCCACATCCTAAAGACATTGTCATAGGGGTTAGTGAGTTAATCGGTCACATGGGTGTGAAGTGGGTGACATGAGTTTGTTGGGCTGGAAGGGCCTGTTGCCATGTTGTATCTCTTAATAAAAACTGTATTAGTGGTGCTATGGAGACTGCAGCTTGGATGCCATTTCTAAGTCAGCTTAGAGATGGAGACGGAAAGCAGTGAATCACCCTTTCACACATTACCTGATGTAACACTTTGACAGCCAAGGCTGGTAACTATGGAAATGTCCGAGGATTGACTGTTATAATTGGATTTGGTTTTATAGCAAGTGTCTATAGGTAGTAGTGCAAACAAATTCAAAAATAACTGAAAATAAATTGCAGGGTATGTTGGTGCATGTGACAATAATAAACCAATTACCAATGCAAAAGAAGTGAAGATGCAAAAAAGGCTTCAGAAGGAATTCTGAAGCCCATACCCACCAGTGTTAGTGTGATTACCACTCCAAGATGTATCGTGCAGAGCATTCTAACTGGTGGCACACTGTCTGGTATTGGGGGGTGGGGGGGCACTGCACAAATTGTGAACTTTGTCAGCTCCATCATGGGCACTAGCCTCCTCAGCATCCAGGACATCTTCAAGGAGCAATGCCTCAAAAGGCGACATCCATCATTAAGGATCCCCATCACCCAGGAAATGTCCTCTTCTCATTGCTACCATCAGGGAGGTGGTACAGGAGCCTGAAGGCACACACTCAACGATACAGGAATAGCTTCTTCCTGAGTCGTTACTTTCAGTTACTGTAATTTACTGTTTTTATGTTTTATGTACTGCTGCCGTATAACAAATTTCACAACATATGCCAGTGATATTAAACCTGATTCAGATTCTGATTAGAACCAGGGATCAACAGTGGGCTCAGACTCGGATCTCAAAATGAGGCAAAAGCTTTAAGAGAAAGAATTACTGGATTCCAAGGCAATTTATATAAGTGAGTCCTGATGAAGGGTCTTGGCCCAAAACGCCATTTGCTTATTCCCTCCATAGATGCTGCCTGACTTGCTGAGTTCCTCCAGTGTGTGTTACTTATGTTAGTGAACACAGGATTGAAAATGATTATTAGGAAACATTCACTTAACTTTCACTTTAAAATAAGCTATTTTCTGATTGCTTTCAATGTGAAAGTAAACAATTAGACACTGAATTCTGAGTCAATAAGCAAATGAGTGTGGAAACTGGACAGACAAAACTTTATCTCATCCAAAACTGGAAATAAAATGAAATTGCTAAAATAAAATGACACCACTAAAATAACAAGTCAGTCATCAGATTTGTAACACAAGTAGCAGTGACCCTGGTAACTGAATAGAAAATTGGTTGTGTAATCTTTTTTTGATATCATATATCTAGAATAAGCAGTTCAGTAGTAGCATCTGTGACAGGTACATTACCACAAAGCAGATTCGTGACTGATGCCCTTTCAAACTGGTATTTATGTTTAACCTACATGGACATGGACAGAAAGGGGAGGAAACATGGAAATGCTACTGACCACATCTCATAGTTTTACCTCCTTTGTAGCATGGGGAATAGCCAAGGAAAAACAAGATTAGAAAAAACTGAATTGAATTTGAAATTGGTTTATTATTGACACATGCACCAAGATATAGAAACTATCTTGTCTTGTTATACTGTTCATACAGTTCAATTATAAAACCATAGGATGTAGGAGCAGAATTAGGCCATTTGCTCCATCAAGTCTGTTCTACCATTTCATCATGGCTGATCCATTTGTCCTCTCAGCACCAATCTCCTGCATTCTCCCCATATCCCTTCATGCCCCAACTAATCAAGAATCTATCAATCTCTACCTTAAATATACCTAAAGACACAGCCTACACAGCCAACTGTGGCAATGGATTCCACAGATTCACCACTCTCTGGCTAAAGAAATTCTTCCTCATCACTGTTCTAAAAAGGCACCCCTCTATTCTGAGGCTGTGGCCTCTGGTCTCAAACTCTCCCACCAGAGGAAACAACCTCTCCATATCCGCTCTATGGAAGCCTTTCAATATTCGGAAGGTTTCAATTAGGTCACCCATCTTCCATCTGAATTCCAGTGAATACAGAGCAGAGCCATCAAATACTCCTCATATCTTTTCAATCCCAGAATCATTTTCGTACTTACACAGTGCATTGAGGTAGTACAAGGCAAGACATAATTAAAATTATGACAGGCATACACAATGAAGATTAAAGCTTAACAGCTACAGAGAAAGTGCATTGCAACTAGATGATAAAGTGCAAGACCATAACAAGGCAGCTTGTGAGGTCAAGAGCCCATCTTATCGTACTAGGCTATCCATTCAGTTGTCTCACAACTCAGATTATTTATGCATAAACAATCAGGAAGAGGTGCAACAAGTAAATAATATTTACAAGAAACACATTTTTCATTGTCTAACAAAAGCTAGTGCACAACAAATGGGTTCCAGGTCCATAATTCACTGAAGGTAGCTACACAAATGGTTGATGTGGTAAAGACGAACTAGATTTGCCTTCGTTATAAAGGGTGTTGACTATAAGAGTAAGGAAGTCATGCTGCAATTATATAAATCTTTAACCTTATTGCACTTTGAGCACTGTATGCAATTCTGGTCACACCATTACAGGAAGGATGCGGACACTGCAGATTTTAGGAACAGCTTCTTCCTCCATCATCAGATTTCTAAATAGCCCATGAACAAATACTACATTACTATTCCTTTCATGCAATATGTATTTATTTAGTGACTAGTAATTTTTATGCTTTGAACTGTAATGCTGCCACAAAATGACAAATTTCATGACATATGCCAGTAATAACAAACATTTTGAGAGTGCAAAAGAGGTTTACCAGGATACTGCCTGGATGACAGGGTATAAGCTATAAGGAAAGTTTGGACAAACTTTTGTTGTTCTCTCTGGAGGCTGAGAAGAAGCCTGATAGTGATTAAAAAAAGAGATGCATATGTTGGGTAAGCAGAATCTTCTCCCCAGGACGGGGGAGGGGAAGGTAGGGAGGTCAGGTTACCAGGAGTAGAAGTGGAAGCAGGGAGTTTCGTAGCGATTAAGTGTCTTTCATTTAGAACCATGAGTCCATGAATATGAAGGGAATGGAGGGATATGGATGGTACATAGGACGACGACATTTAGTATAAATTGGAGTTAAGATCGACACAGCATAGTGGGCTGAATGGCCTGTCCAGTGAAATACTATGACGGTGGTGCCTGAAAAGAGGATGCTGTCTAAGTTGCATGCCATCTTGGACAATGTCTCCCATCCACTACATAATGTACTGGGTGGGCACAGGAGTACATTCAGCCAGAGACTCATTCCACCGAGATGCAGCACAAAGCGTCATAGGAAGTCATTCCTGCCTGTGGCCATCAAAATTGACAACTCCTCCCTTGGAGGATCAGACACCCTGAGCCGCTAGGCTGGTCCTGGACTTATTTCCTGGCATAATTTACATATTATTATTTAATTATTTATGGTTTTATATTTCTATATTTATACTCTATTCTTGGTTGGTGCAACTGTAACGAAACCCAATTTCCCTCGGGATCAATAAAGTATGACTATGACTATTTATAAAACAATGTTGGGTCAACTAATATTTTAGTAAGAAGCTGGAGTAGTACTCATTGAGACAGTAGTCACGGGGGTTAGTGAGTGAATCAATCTGACTCTCTAACTAGATTTGTCTTTCAAGTATCTGGAAGACAAATCTAGAGTGGTGATTGCAACAAAGAAGATGGAGCTCAGGAAGGAACTGACAGGAGAAATTACCATGTAAAGAGCTTTCTAAGCCTAACACCTTTTGATGTACAAGTAATTGGAATATAGACTATAACAACACTACTAGCTAGATTCTGGATTTCTCCTACTTATGTCATGCTAAATGGTCATGTTTTGCTCCAAAGCTAAACTCAATGATATTATTTCCAAAATTTAGACACTGTTGAGATGGGAAAAAGTGCTTTCATGATTTTCTTCATATTAAAAGGCACTGAAACCGATCTGCACCATCACGTAGGCAGTTGTCACCCTTGTCTATTACTGACAGAAGAAAGTCAGCATGATTATGTAGCTCATCCCACTGGATGCCTTGAAGTGAAAGTGGGCAGGGTAGGAATTTAAAAAATATAGAAAATAGATGGACAGTGTGGCACGGTGGTATAGTAGTTACTGCAATGCTCTATATTACTGTAAAATCAGGGTTCTATTCCTACCACTATCTATAAGGAGTTTGCACGTTCTCCCCATGACACAAGGCTTTCCTCCGGCTGCGCTGTTTTCCTCCCACATTCTAAAGACCTCCAGTTAGGGTTAGTAAGTTGTAAGCATGCTTTGTTGGCTCTGAAAACATGGTATCCCTTGCAGGCTGCCCCTAGCACATCCCCAAAGCAAGCGATGCATTCCACTGATTGTTTCAATGTACGTTTAATTGTTAATTGTTGCAGTTAATTGTTGCAAGTTTAATTGTTATTCAACCATACATGAATGATCATGAATACAGCCAAATGAGACAGTGTGATGACACGGGGTCAAGGTGCAAAACACAGTACCAACAGTCACACACAGCATCAAAACCACCGACTAGAAGAGTCCCGACACCTCCGACGTTGCAGCTTGAGGCCCAGTTCTCGCACACACAAAACAACAAACCCATATAGACTATCAGTAAAATATGACAACTCAGAATATACATGTATATAGTCCAGACCCCTTAGCCCACCGATATCATATCGACTTGCCCCAATGCCCACTAGGTGATTCCGCAGCTTTGAGGTCCTGACCTTGCATATACAAGCAGGTATAGAATAATAGTAAAACCACAACCACACAAATATAAAGCTAATCCTTAAATCTCTGTTGTGCGTTGTTTACCATTTGTTTTTTGTGTCTTGCAACTTCACCATATCTTTACTTCTTTCTTAGGTACACCAAGTACTACTTCCTTGCTGATCCAGAGTTGGTGTGGAGTGAGGGATCTGTCATGCAATAGATGTGGTCATCAGCATGACTACATTGGAACATAAAAACTGCTGCCAAAAAGGATGGCTGACAAATGCAGAGTTTTCAAATGTTTGTTCCCTTGTGGAACTATCCCTTTTAACATGCATCTTTAAATTTAAACTCATTTTAGAGGAAAGGTCAGTGGATCAGTGGATAGGTCTGCACTTAATACCCATCCCTAATTAACCTTGACCAGTGAACAAATACAGTGCCTTTTCTAAGTGCAAGCTTCTAACAACTTTCTACAGGAGCACAAACAAGTGTCCTGTCGGACTGTAGAATTGCATGGCAAGGAAGCTGCAAGGCACTGGATTACAAGACTCTACAGAGGATAGTAAAAACAGCCGAATAGATCACCGGAATCTCCTCTCCCCTATTCATGTCATTTACCAGGAGTGCTTTATACGAAAGGCCCCGAAGCATCGTTGATGATCCCCACCACGCATCCCACAATCTCTTTGACCCACTACTGTTAGAAAGGAGGTACAGGAGCATCAGGATTAGGACCACCAGACTGGGTAACAGCTTCTTCCCCAGGACATGAGGCTAATGAATACCCTGCCACCACCAAGGTCTCGTCACTTGGACAGCCAGCTGCTTATGGTACAATTTACTTGCATTGCGTACTTCACATGCACTTTGAATGATATTTTATTAACTTATTTGTAGTAATATTTTAATTTATGAGCTGTGTTTGTTATATGTTTTGTGGGCCCACCATGGTCTGGTGGAACTGTTTGGTTGTATATATGTACAGTCAGATGATAATAAACTTAAACTTGAAGTGGCCACACTGCAGCCATTATGTGTGTTGGACAGATTGAATGTTTCATAGATGCATGGGATGACAATTAAGCAGGCTGCTTTGCCCTGGGCAGGAGACAGGTTTAAGGAGCAATGTTGAAGCTGCACTCATCCAAAGTCAGCTGAAAGAATACATGATACTAGATATTTGAGCAAACTTTTTCTACAAGTTTCTGAAATCGCTGATGGTGGTTCTCTGACTGGACTCAGCACATAATGCCTGCAAGTACCATTAGAGTTTTCTCTGCAATGTAGAACAATCATTCAATATGACAATGATAAATTATCTTTTGAATGGGGTATCAAATCAAGGCCCTTTGTACCTAATGAATTGCTTTTTTTAAAGTTTCTATAATAGTTTGCACAAATTTATGTATTCAGGTTAACAACTAATATCTTAAGAGCAAAAAAAAAACATTTGATCATCTTTCCAGTATTACATTGTTTAAAAGTGGATGTTTTGGTTACCTGTATAACACCACTGCCTATTCTAAATTAATTCCCTAGTTGCAGATAATAGAATAAAATAAATAAAATAAAAATTTAAAATAATAAAAATAAAATGTCTCCATGCAATCCCAATAAGATTTGCCAATACCAATATCCCAACACCTTACTAGACTTTCTAACTCACCAGTTAGCAAAAATGCAGTAATCTGCATCAAGATAAGACATTTTTTAAACTTCTGTACTGACCTCCTACAAGGTTCAATAAAGTACCTGGTAAAACCCACCTGGTCCGCAATGCTTGCCATGCCGCATCAATGTCTGCATACAGATTCTTCTCAGAAGGTTTCCCATTGCTGACTCCATACCCTGAGTAGTCATAGGAGAAGATGTTACAGTTGATTCTGGTGCCTAGACCAATGTAGAAACTGCTCATCTGACCCAAATCCACTGCATTTCCATGGGAGAAGAGAAGGGTGAACCTGGAAGGTAAAAGAAGAATATTTACAAGCTGATATCAACATGATATTGTTTGTGGTAATAAATTCTACAGGCAAGTTCAGATTGTGCATAGGATTTGTGGGGAAGACAAAAGATGTTTTTGGACATAATGGGGAACTCTGTTTAACTAATGAGAAAGGTACCAGAGGGAGATTACTTTATGTACCATAACTATAATTGCACACTTAAGAATATTAACAGGTGGTTCACAACATAATATACAAGTTGAATGCAGTAGAAATTTTGGGAATACATGCAGTCATTGTTAGGACTTTGAAAATAAGAGCATGTGGCCCTACAGTTGTACTGCGGTACTTGCCTATCCATTACACTCCAGGTTCTTAAAAATTAGATCATTCTCTACAAACTGTTTCTCCTTCGACAAAGTCTGCCTGACATGAAGATGAGAGATTAGTTATCTCACATGTACATTGAAAAATAAAGTGAAACACATCGACTCAAATCAAATCAGTGAGGATTTAATTCTGAATATTTTGAAGTATCTTTCGTTTTATTTCATATTTGCAGTTTTTGCTTTTCCATTTTATAGCTGCTTGTGTAATAAGATAAAAAGTGACATAACTCTTGAAGAAACAATTAAACTGTGCTCCTGTGAGTACACAGTTTTGACCCCAGAATACATTTTTCTGTTACGTCCTTTCACACAAGTAGAAATGTACAGGTGTTGCTCCTGCTCCTTTAAAATGATGGGACCCTCTTATAACAAAAAAACAATATCAGAATAATCATAAGACTGGCAACCAGTTTAGACTTAGTCTTCAAGTAATCATGTAGATAACAGATATCAGTAGTGTTATTACCATCACAACTAATGGCTGTTAGAGCAGGAGCAAGAACTTTGCACACATGGCATTTTTGGTAATTTTTCTGGTTTTCCATGTATAAAATGACAGTTGAATAAATAAAATCAGATTCTCCAGCCCCAACCAGCACCCAGCATCCACGGTCAAAGAACAAGTCACAGAATATAAAAGGCGACAGCATGTAGTCCTTCACATAGTTCCATTTTTCCTGGCCTTCAGGAACACAGAGAAATCAGTTATTGTTTTGGTTATGGAAAGTAGTTTGCATATCTAGCTGGCGCCACAACGTACAATCTATTCAGCGCTGCCTCTGTGTTGCAAGTTTAGTCTAATCACTTGCTGTAGTACTAAATGTTCAACACATTTTTGGCCACTTCTTCACATAAATGACAGAAACTGAGTTCCCTTTTTCTCGCCCGTCTTATCACAAAAACAAGGTGGTAAAAAGGAAGCCAAGATAGAATGACTCCTAAAAACCACTTTGAAACATTCTAACCTCACACATCTGCCACTCAGCAGGAAAAAAGACTGGAGCTAATCAGCTTGAAGCTGCCACTTGAAGTCATTTGACTTCACCTTTCCAAGATATTCCCTTTGTCCGACCAGTTTCCCACACCCGCTCCCATCCACATACCCTGCTTCTGAAAACTAACTTATTTTCTCCTTCCTAATTCTGATGAAGGGTCGAGGATCTGAAACATTAATAGTTTCTCATTTCACAGATGCTACCTGAGTGCTTCCATCATTTTCCATTTCATCTCAGATTTGAAGCATCTGCAGATTTTAAATTTTCATTTAATAACACAACACTGCATTCATCTTGAACTGCTGAACAGGTCAATCAAAGTCAAAATACAAATTAAAAAGCAAATCCAAATATGACAATTCTCTTGATTTGTAAATATTTAGAGTCATACCTGAATAGACTGGGAAAATTCAGGTGAGAGAAAGCTGGTTTAATTTTATGAATGGTAAGAAGCAGAAGATAACTTTAACACCAACAAACTACACCTACATCTATAATTAAACAAAATTTAAACCAACGACAAAGTGGTTGTTGTGACTGAAAATTAAAGGGCGCCACTTTAGCGAAGCAGTTAATGAGACACTATTACTGCTCAGGGCTTTGTGGAGTTAGGAGTCCATTTTCGGTGCTGTATGCAAGGAGTTTGTACGTTCTCCCAGTGAACCATGTGTGTTTCCTCCCATAGTCCAAAGATGTACTGGTTAGCAGGTTAATTGAGCATTGTAAATTGTACCATGTTTAGGCTCGTGTTAAAATATGCAAGTTGCTGAGCAGTGTGACTCGCTGGCCTAGAAGTGCCTTTTCCATGTAGTATTGCCAAATAAATAAATATCCTTAATTATTCTTAAAGTAGTATGTATTTTCAGGACAGGAATTCTAGTTTTAGGGATTAAACCACTAAAACTAAGGATGTGCAAGAAGCCAAACGCTGAGCAGAGTTCTTAGAGTGGTGCAGGGATAAAGTTGCAAGAGGAGAACTATGAAAGAATTTGACAAGTGAAGATGAGAGTTTAAAGTAGAGGACTTGCTAAACCAAAAGGTAATGCATCTTCATGACAAATGTGTGGCATTAGAATATAGTCAGAGTATTGGATAAGCTCAAATTTTTGGAAAGTTCAAGATCAGAAGAGCATTGGAACATAGAGTCTAAAGTAACAAAGATACTGACAAATGAATGGAGGCATTAGACAATGGTGTGACCGACGTGTCAGAAGGCTGAAGATAGGTTGTTGACAAAGAATCATTAATCTGAAATGTATAACTGTTTCTTTCACTATACCATTTGACCTGCTGGATATTTCTAGCATTTTCTGTTTTCACCATAACCACACGGGATATGTGGTTTTGATCAGGGACATTCTACAGCAGAAAAAGAAACCCCACTGAATGTGGTCACATCTGATATGTCAGGAGAAGACAAGATTTGGGATATCAACACATTCAGGGAGTGGGGGAGCAATGCGCTTAGAGGTGAGATGTTAGTACAACTTGTTTTTTGGAAGAGGAGCACTGAAGATTTTTTTTAAAAAAGGTTAACTATAAACATCACTTGTTGACAGAAGCCCAGGAAAGGAATTTGGATGTTTTAGGTGCTTTATTATACAGCAGTTTGGTGATACAAGCACATTAATTAATAAAATATTGAAATGTCCTGTAACAGAACATTACAGCACAATATAGTGACTTTGGCCCACAATGTTGTGCGGATCTTTTAACCTACTCTTAAGATCAATATTGCCCTTCCCTCCAACAGAGCACTCCATTTTCCAATCATCCATGTACTTAGGAGTTTCTTAAATGTTCCACACACCCACCAGTGTATAAAAAAAAATCTTGCCTCCTTGTCCTCTAGACTAGACACAGAGGAATATGCATACAGACAAATGCTGTGAAATGCACTTGCCGGTCATGTCACAGTTTATATAAGATACTGAACTCAGACTACCTTTTCTTCATTAAGATGGATCTATGATATTCAAACATTATGAATTATTTTAACCCTGAGAACATGTACCTCATCAGAATTGACCTTCAGCTCCAAACATAATGTATACAGGATGGAGTAAAAAAACTTTTAACCAAGTTTGAATTCATTTCAAATTCACAAAGGCATAAAGTTCAAATAGAATGCATGGCTGCTCTTTGACACTGTAACATCAAATGAAAGGACAATCATTTATAGTGGTCTGTTTTTAGAAAGATCTATAACTCTCTCAAGATTATAGTCATAGAGCACTACAGCATAAACAGGTCCTTCTAGTCAATGCCAAACTGTTATTCATTATTTATTTATTTTGCTTTATTGAGATACAGTGTGGAACAAGCCTTTCTGGCCCTTCAAGCCGCACTGCCCAGCAACCCACCAGTTTAATCCTAGCCTAATCACAGGACAATTTACAATGACCAATTAACCTACCAGCCAGTACACCTTTGGACTGTGGGAGGAAACCAACGTAGTCTCAGGGAGAACATACAAACTCCTTATAGGCAGCGACAGGAATTGAACCCCGGTCGCTTGTACTGTATAGAGTTGTGCTAACCACTACAATACCGTGCCATTTCCTTGATCCATTGACTCCACAATAGGATCGTAGTCCTCGTGCCTCCCATCCATGTACTGTGCTTATCAAAACTTCTCTTAAATGTTGCAGTCAAACCAGCATCTACCTCTTCCGCTGGCAGTTTGTTCCACTATCTCACCACCCTGAGTGAAAAAGCCCCCCTCAGGTTTCCATTAAATACCTCATCCAGGCTCTTACTTCCTAAGTTTTTCAGTATGCTATTCAAATCTCCACTGCACTCCAGCTGGACTTACAACAAACTGCAGTAATAGAAACTAACCAGGACTCAATACAACTTAGCTACATGCCCCTTGCAATGACAAAAATGACTGAATGATGGATAATTATTGTAATCACCAATATTAACTTGTAACATTTTTTCAGATATTGCCTGCAATTTTCAAAATTTCTCAGGTTTATTTCAATACCAAGTTTGAAGAGAAAGCAAAGTAGAAATAATCATACAGTAGACGTGAACAATTAATACAATAAAAAATTTAATTTTTTCCAAACATCATGAGAAAAGCTGATAATTTACCTCAGAAACAAGCCACAGTACCTGGATTATTCCAATTACTGAACTGCCAAATCTCCCCTCTTCTTCTATTCCCCTTTCTGGCCTCTTACTTCCCTCTCATGTCTCTATCACCTTCCCCTGGGTCCCCTCCTCCTTTCCTTTCTCCTATGGTCCACTCTCTTCCCCTATCAGATTCCTTCTTCTCCAGCCCTTTAGCTTTCTTTCTCGTCTGGCTTCACCAGTCATCTTCTAGCTTGCCCTCCTTCCCCTCCCCCCACCCTTTTTATTCTGGCATCTTCCCCCTTCCTTTCCAGTCCTGAAGAAGGGCTTCGGCCCAAAATATCAACTGTTATTCATCTCCAAGGATGCTGCCTGACCTGTTGAGTTCCTCCAGCATTTGGTGTGTGTTGCCAAATCTATCATTTAGCACAGTCTTAGTCCACATATTTTGTGTAAACTGTAATTAATAATGCTGTCAACTTCCCAACCCAAAAATAATAGGAAGCACAAATCCAATGAAAGAGCTGAAGCCTTCTTTAATAAAATTTGATTGTCGGAGGCCCTGATACTTTAGGAAAAGTTACAGCTGTGACATACTCAATGATCAAAGTCACTTTTCTAATCAAATACAAAACAGAAAATTTTGGAAATCTCTGCACAAATCTCCATTACCAGCGATTAAGCAGGCTCTATTTAAAGAATTTAGGTGACATTAAGAATTTAATATAAAGCAAATGCACAAAGAAACAGACCTACAGTTTACTCAGCACAACCATGTCAAAATATAAACAATCTAACCAATTTGGTGGAAACCACCAATCCACATTGACAATATGCATTCATTGTTACATGGGTGCTTCAATACATAGTCAACTAAATAACACTGTTACACTGGATTTTGATGGTATAATTGCAGCCCAAGTCATTGATGCAGTTCCCTCCACCCAACTCCGTGCCCACCATCAAAAAGAAAGTTCTTTTTCTAATGATTTGGGCTTGCCCCCAACTTGGTGTTTACACTCACTGCGAGATGCACTTCCCAGAGGACAACCTACCTGTTTATTAACCTGAAACTTACAACTAAGCAGACTGTTTGTGAGATGAGCTTTTTACCAAGGTATTTTATGCTGCAATTTACATGAACTACATTCTATGCATTCTTGGTTTTTCCAAAGTTAACTAATTATTTATATCAAGTTTAAATTGCACATTAATAAAAGTCCAATTATTACTTTTTGAGAGAATTATTGAGAGAACACAATCAGTACAATGCTAGCCAAATTAACAAAAAGTGTCAAAAATTCGAATCTTTGTCATGTGTTTTAAAGTAATATTTTGTTGTAATATACAGTGTGGTTCATCTCACTAAAGACCATATAACAACTCAGAAAACAGTAAAACTGCCCAGAGGTGTATTATTACCATGGTTACTATATTACTACTTTGCCTTGAAGAAGGATCATCAACAGTTAAGTGTTTGTTTCACTCTCCATAGAGGCTGCCCAGCCAGCTGAACATTTCCAGCATTTCACAATATTTTTATTTCAGATTGTCAGCAATCATAGTTTTTTGCATTTCAGCTTCAACAATGCATTAATTTCTCAGATAAAAAGGGAACTTCCACATTGGCTATAGAAACTTACTTCTAAACGATTTCGGGCAAACAATATACAAACAGACGACTTCCAGATCAGATGAGTTTTCAAAGTTCAAAGTACATTTATTATCAATGTCTACAGTATACAGTCCTGAGATTTGTTTTCTTACAGACAACTAGAAAACAAAGAAACACCAAAGAACTCGTTTAAAGACACCTCCTACACAACAAGACCATCATCAGACATACAGAACAAACTGCGCAAACAACAAAAAGTGAACAAATAACACACAAAACATTAAACATCAAACCTTTGAGTCCCCAAAACGTGAGTACACAGCCACAAGCAGCTGAGGTGAATAAAGTCAGTCCAAGAGCCAATGGCCACGGCCCAAGCAATTGTGTTCAGCGTTGTGTCGATGCTGCAGACCTCAATCAAATCACGCAAATAGTAAGAGCATTCAGCACTGAAGACATTAAATATCAAACCATAGCCAAGAGTGAGTCCACAGTGTGATTTATTACTGACAGTTAGCTTGCATATCAAACAGCTTAACAGTTTTTGGACACAGAACTTGCCACCTGCTGATGCAATTGATTTGGACAAATACAAAAAAGAATCAATAAGGACAGGTTTCACCACAATAAAAGTGGTTATCTTAAAAGATCTGCATTTTATTTTTCGCCAAGTATATTTTAAAAATCCAAATAATGCAATTGAGTTAAGTTTCAATTTAAATATTGATACGGCTAAAATTTGCTTTGTTAAAAGTATTAGGAACCAATGACTCAATTTCAGTTTCCATAGCATTAAGAGTATTACGGACATCCCTATCAATGACACCATGAAAGATCAGTATCTATGATGGATACTGCAGTGATCACTAATAACACAAACCTAAATGCCTGATGCTTCAGTGCAACTGAAATGGCAGTGGCAAGATCAAGGATTAATATCCTTCCATGCTCTGCTTCAGAAGTTCAGGTTAATCAGGGCAGCCGTTTATTTGGGAGAACAAAAACTGAGATAATAGACAAGCAACACACATAAAAGTTGCTGGTGAACGCAGCAGGCCAGGCAGCATCTCTAGGAAGAGGTGCAGTCGACGTTTCAGGCCGAGACCCTTCGTCAGGACTAACTGAAGGAAGAGTGAGTAAGGGATTTGAAAGTTGGAGGGGGAGGGGGAGATCCAAAATGATAGGAGAAGACAGGAGGGGGAGGGATGGAGCCAAGAGCTGGACAGGTGATAGGCAAAAGGGATACGAGAGGATCATGGGACAGGAGGTCCGGGAAGAAAGACAGGGGGGGGGCGGGGGGACCCAGAGGACGGGCAAGGGGAATATTCAGAGGGACAGAGGGAGAAAAAGGAGAGTGAGAGAAAGAATGTGTGTATAAAAATAAGTAACAGATGGGGTACGAGGGGGAGGTGGGGCATTAGCAGAAGTTAGAGAAGTCAATGTTCATGCCATCAGGTTGGAGGCTACCCAGACGGAATATAAAGTGTTGTTCCTCCAACCTGAATGTGGCTTCATCTTTACAGTAGAGGAGGCCGTGGATAGACATGTCAGAATGGGAATGGGATGTGGAATTAAAATGTGTGGCCACTGGGAGATCCTGCTTTCTCTGGCGGACAGAGCGTAGATGTTCGGCAAAGCAGTCTCCCAGCCTGCGTCGGGTCTCGCCAATATATAAAAAGCCACATCGGGAGCACCGGGCACAGTATATCACCCCAGCCGACTCACAGGTGAAGTGTTAATAAAGTGTTAATAATAGACAGGATTCCCTTCATTCATTTGAGACACTATGCTACGTAATTGGCATAGGAGAGTACTGCCAAACAGTTTGTAACTAGTGTCAGTCGTGTGCACTTCTGTGGCCAATAGACACTGCACCATGCTGAGAGAGAACAATTTTTTAAAAATGTCAGTTGCATGTATTTGTGTTCAAAAAGCAGTGACTTTTGTCACTGATAGTTGGTGAGAAATCAGCAGCAAGACAATTCAGAGCTGTTTTGCTCACTGCGGCTTCAAGCATTCAGGTTTGAAGATGGAAGGAACAGCAGGGAAAGAAAATGAAACAATTTTACTACTTCAGCAAGTTAAGAATTTGAAGTTATCAACAATCATCTTGTTGCAACGAAATGTTACAATGAAAATGAAGATTTGGAGAAGGCAACAGTTTCTAACTAGCGTCAGTTGCATACATTTGTGTGACTGTTAGACACAATACCATACTTGGAACAAACGGTTTTAAAAGTGTGTCAATTGTGTTATTCAATTTCGCCAACCAGTGCTGAATTAAAAAGCAGTGATTTTTGACACGACTTCAGGAAGGCAATGAAGGAAGTCCATTATCTGCACTAGATGTCTGTGCAGATTTCGTTGATTTCCAACTAATTGAAAAAACACAGCAGCTAACACTGTATGAATTCCTCTGCTGATAACTATTAGGTTTTATAGTACTGTAGTAATATGTGTAGTGTTCATTTAAATACATAATTTGTTACTCAGTTAAACAGTTTGTTTTTTTTTTAAAAACTATTTCCATGAAGCTTTAGCTAATTGGGGCAGCTGCTTGATTGGGCCAAGATGTACTTGTCTTGATGTGTCCCATATAACCAGAATCTATTGTATTTCCGGAGAAGTTCCTGATTAAAAAACTTTTCTCAATGGGAAGAGTGCATGAAGAATACAAGGTTTTTTTTAAAAACAAAATAAACTTTATTCATAATAAAGAATTATTTACAAAAAACTGCCCAATGCTTTTTTATTCTGTACAATCATAGTCAATGCTTTCCATTCTGTTCTATTGCATTCACACACATCAATAGCACCGCTAACACTCTGCTGCAGTAATAATTGAGAGGCTTCCTCTCCCCAACCTGGCCCTGTATCCTCCCTCTCCAGTAAAAGAATCTCCCTACACTGGGGTCCTTCCCTACCAAGCCCAAGAGATACCAGGAGCAAATGAAATGGGCACTTGCAACTTGCTAAATTTGGTAATGCTACCTTACAACACATTATAAAGGGGTTCCCAAATGCACAGTGAATATCAAAAAAGGATTTGGCATACAATGATAGCCAACACTTGTTTACACTTCAGAGAAACATTCAAGGTTAAGCATTGTATTAACCAATACCTCCATTTTAAAATCTCTTGTTTTTAAATTCCTCCAGACTTCAAAACCTTCCTCTTTTATCTTGCAATATCTTCTAGCCCTATGGTGTTTTAAGAAATTTGCATTCCTCCAACTGTGGCCTTGTGATCATTCCCAAATTGAATTGCTCTACTATAGACAGCCCTGCCTTCATCTGACAAAGATCTTAAGCTCCAGAAAGTCTCCCTAGAATTCCCCTGACTCCTGCTTCTGTGACACAAAACCTTTCTTTGGTAAATTTGCTACAAGATCAAACTTGCATAACTCAGTATCAAATTTTCACAAGCAGAATCAGGTTTAAGATCACTGGCATATGTTGTGACACTTGTTGCATTTGCGGTAGCAGAACATTACAATACATGATAATAGAAAAAACCGAGAGATAGAGAGCGAGAGCGAAATAGTTAAATTAAATAATGTCGACTCAGACCATGAGAGGCCTGCGTCAGGCATTTTCATGCCTTACAAGGCGCAGATTGGAAGTCTGTGTGGGGTACCACTCCTCGCACAGACACTAGAGCAATGTGTGGTTAAGTGCCTTGCTTTAGGACACAAACAAGCTGCCACAGAAAGATCCCATCAGTTTGGATAATCACTTTACTAAATATTTTCATTGGTACAAGCTTGACCCTAAGGTTACAGTCAGTTTAACTCTGTCTCACTTCAATCTTTGTAACTTAAACACACAACAAAGCTCAAAAAGTTCATTTTCTGCCCTCAGCATAAATAATGAGAAGTTGTAGAATCTTATTGTTTAAATATCACAGAGTAAAAGGTCTTTCTGAACTAACGAGCCTGCACTGCCCAATTACACACGTGACCAATTAACCACTAACTTATATTCCTTTGTACTATGGAAGGAGACTGGAGAACCCAGAGGAAACCCACGCGGTCACAGGGTGAATGAACAAACTCACTCCTAGACAGTGGCAGGAATTGGACCCAGGTCGCTGACACTATAATAGCATTACGTTAACTGTGCAACATTTAATTATCATTTTGCTACTTTTGTACCTTCTATTTCACTCCCTTTGCTACCTAATTTTGCCTTTTGTCATTTAACGTTTCCTCTATTTCACCCTCTCACAGAACTTTGTTCGTTTTTCTCCCTTTGCTGCATCTTTACAATTTCTTTCCCTGCAGCATTTTCATTTCTGATCAAAATCATCACTGACGTTGAAGACTAATTCTCCCCATAGATTCAGCTTCAACTACTATTTTCCCTGTTAACATTCAACAAAGCAAGAGTGGGTCATAAGATCATACAGTAGATAGCTCTTGCTCAAGTAAATTTAGGACCCGTTTTTGCTTGTTTCACAATAAAGGATCACATATGCATACATAAACTTGCAGGAACACAGCCGATTAAAATCACATGATGCAACTAAACAAGATTCTATTAATTTTTCTAGTGAGCATCATTCTGAATTGGATTTATGCTGCAGGACAGCCGTATCAACAGTAACAAAATCAAATTAACTTTAAACAGTTCTCACAACACACTATTCTATTTCTATGCCTGCCCAAATATTGAAGGATAATTGATATAGTCCAATAAACCAGAAACTACAGTTCATCAATAAACTCAACCCATCAGAGTAACACACATAAAATGCTGGAGGAATTCAGCAGGTCAGGCAGCATCTATGGAAATGAATAAATAGCTAATGTTTCGGTCTGAAACCCTTCATCAGGATTAGAAAGGAAGGTGGAAAATGCCAGAATAAGGTGAGGGGAGGAGAAAATGAAGGTGATAAGTGAATCCAGGTTGGGGTGAGGGGGGGGGATGAAGTAAGAATCTGGGGGGTGATAGGTGGAAAAGATAAGAGTTGGAGAAGAAGGAATCTGATAGGAGAGGAGAGCGGACTATGGGAGAAAGGGAAGCACCGGGGGAGGTGATAGGTAGGTGAGGATAAGAGGTAGAGGCCAAAATCAATTAGAAGCCCCAATTTTTGCATGGTGCTCACAATTAGATTTTATCTTTGTTGTTAGAAAAGTTTTGTCTCCAGTAGCACAGAACTAACAACCCATCAGGGTAACAAGCCTCCCTATCACCAGTGAGTATACTTGCCTTGAAAACCTCGCATTTGTCATGTGTTTTCCTCATTATTAAATGAAAGAAAATCTATCAGGATAAACATTTCTAACAGATCCATACACATACCAAACTGGACCATATTGATTGAAGTCAGCAGTTCCATGGAGACACGAGGAATTCTGCAGATGCTGGAAATTCAGGAGACACGAGGAATTCTGCAGATGCTGGAAATTCAAGTAACACACATCAAATTTGCTGGTGAACACAGCAGGCCAGGCAGCATCTCTAGGAAGAGGTACAGTCGACGTTTCGGGCCGAGAACCCTCCAAAACATCGACTATACCTCTTCCTAGAGATGCTGCCTGGCCTGCTGAGTTCCATGGAGAACTGGCCAACTGTAGTGGGCTTGTCAGCACATTCTGAGCTTTTGCACCTGTGCACTATAGTACAAGACTACAGAACATCAGAATCAGATTTAATATTCCTGGGATACATTGTAAAATGTGTTGTTTTGCAGCAGCAGTACTTTGTAATACATAATAAAAACAATATAACAAGTAATTATTTTTAAAAACTACATTAAATAAGTAGTGCAAAAAGAGGAAAAAAGTATGGTAGTGTACAGAGATTCATCGTCCATTCAGAAATCTAATGGTGGAGGGGAAGAAACTGTTCCTGAGATATTGAGCATGTATCTTCAGGCATGTACCTCCTCCTTGATGTTAGAAATGAGAAGAGGGGATGTTCTGAGTGATGAGGGTCCTTAGTGATGGATGCCACCTTTTTGAGGCATCGCCTTTTGAAGATGCCCTCTATGCTTGAGTGCCCATGATGGAACTGGCTGAGTTTTCAATTTTCTGGAGGTTTTTCAGATTCCGTTCAGTGGCCCCTACATACCAGGCAGTGATGCATCCCATTTAGAATGCTCTCCGTGATACATCCATTGAAATTGACAAATGTCTTTAGTGACATACCAAGACTCCTCAAACCCCTAATGAAATATAGTTCCTTTTTTGTAATTGCATCAATATGTTGGGCCCAGGATAGATCCTCAGAGATGTTGACACACAGGAACTTAAAACTGCTCATCCTTTCCACTGCTCACCAACATCCTCACTACTTGAAAATGGCTCTCCTTATTGAATCCTTTGGTGCCCAATTGAGAGTTCAGCAATAGCTCCTGAAACTACTCAGCTGGTGGGCTGGCACATCTAACACAGCCCTACTCATCGGAAAGAAACAGTGGTGCTCACTTAAAGAAAATGGTTCTTAATTCATATTAATATATTAAATCAGTCATGCTGAATGCAGCTTTAGAAGAATTTAAACAGCACTTTTCACACTGTTTGATAATCAGAGACAGCTTGGAAGATTGGAAAGAGTACAAGCTGTCAAAAGGCCAGCAGGAACTTGTGTGCAGGTCTTTACCATTCCCACATCTTATGGTCCAGTTGAAGGTTGCGCATCAAACAGCCTGAGAACATTTAGAGAGCACTGATCAGTGGAGTGATGGGAACCATGTATCTGAAAAGTCAGTGCAATCACAGGGATCTGATGCCAGTGAATGATAGGCATGGCTGGGTCCGACACAAAATGTTCAATGCTCAGGAGGATTGAAAGTAACAATCTGCACACGGTTAAATCACCAATATTAGCATTTTTATGCCTATTTGGGGAATCAGCAGATAAAACTTTTACTTAGTGAACATGTTGGATTATAAATGCATGGTATAAAACTTTTCATTGAGTACTACCTTTCTGAAATTTGATATACTAAGGTGGGCAGTGGAGAGTATCCTGACTAGTTATATCATGGCCTGATATAGAAACACTAATGCCCGTGAAAGGAAAAGCCTTCAAATAGTAGTAGATATAGCCCAGTCCACCACTTGAAAAGCACATCTAGAAGGAGCACTGTCACAGGAATGCAGCATCCAAAGACCCCTGCCATCCAGGCCATGCTCTCTTCTCATTGCTGCCACAGAGGAGGTAAAAAAGCATTCGGTGCAACATCACCAGGTTCAGGAACAATTATTACCCTTCAACCATCAGGCTCTTGAACCAGAGTGAGCAACTTCACTCACCTCAACAATGAACCGATTCTGCAAGCTATGGGCTCACTTTCAAGGACTCTACAACTCATGTTCTCAGTATGATAGATTATTAGATTTGTTTTGTATTTGCACAATTTGCCATTTGCCCAACTTTCTTCGTGTGTAGTTTTTCATTGATTTTATTATACTTCTTTGTATCTGGTATTGCCTGCAAGAAAATGAATCTCAGTAGTATATACAGACACATGTACTTTAATAATAAATTTACTTTAAACTGCATTCATGCGCATCAACTAGCTATACAAAATGTTGATGGTAATGGTGATGGGATGGCAATACCATTGAACGTGGTTACACTCTTACCATTTTGGAATTGGTCAATGCTTGACACTTGTACAGTATTGGACAAGCCTTATTTGTGATATCAGCCCATGCCTGAATGGTGCCTAGATTTTGCTAAATGCAAGCGTGGATTGCTTCATTTGTTGAAGAATTGCAAACAGATCTAATCATTGACCTGTGATGACTGCATACCGGTGACACAGTTTAGACATTGGACTGTGCCTTGAGAAGTGCCCAGTAATAGGTATTGGTTTATTGTCACATGTGCCAAGATAGAGTGAAAAGCTGGTCTTGCATACTGTTTATACAGATCAGATCATTACACAGTGCGTTGAGCTAGGATAAGGTAAAACAATAACAATGCAGAATAAAGTGTAAAAGCTACAGAAAAAGTGCACTGCAGGTAAATGATAAAATGCAAGATTATAACAAGGTAGATTGTAAGGACAAGAGTCAATCCTATCACACAAGAGGCCCATTCAAGAGTCTGATGACAGTGAGATAAAAGCTGTCTTTCAGTCTGATGGTATGTGCTTTCAGTCTTTTGTATCTTCTTCCAGACGGGAGAGAGGAGATTAAATATCCAAGGTAGGTGAGATCTTTGACCATGCTGGCTGCTTTACTGAGGCAGCAAGAAATGTATACAGTGTCCATGGAGGTGGGGCTGGCTTCCATGACGTGCTGAGCTGTGTCCACAACTCTGTCTAGGCTCTTGCACAGAATAGTTGCCATACCAAGCTGTTATACATCCAATCAGAATGTTTTCTATGGTGAATCAATAAAAAAAAGCAAGGGAACATGCCAAAAGTGATATCGTGGGTCTGGGATGATTGACCTCAAATAACTAAAGCCATTTTCTTTTGTTGCAACCACTGGAGAGCTTTAATCTGTGATGCCCATTGTGTTCAGTCTTTGATACCACATTCAGCTACGTGCTTCCTTGAAGTAAAAGTCAGTCACATTCACCTCGTCTACAGAATGAACTATTTAAAGCATGCTTAGACCACAGATGTCATGTAGTATGATCTGAATGATCTTGGTGAGTGACCCTAACAGAACAAAGAGCTGATGATTGGTGAGTTAATGCCAGATTATACTATCAGATAAGTGAGAGTGGGCCGAAACACTCAGTGGCCACTTTATTAGGTACACCTGCTCATTAATGCAAATATCTAATCAGCCAATTATGTGGCAGCAGCTCAATGAATAAAAGCATGCAAACATGTCAAGAGGTTCAGTTGTTGTTCAGACTAAACATCAGAATGGGAAAAGAAATGTGATCTAGTGAGTTTGACCATGAAATGATTGGTGGAGCCAGACAGGGTGATTTGAATATTTCAGAAACTGCTGATCTGGGATTTTCACACACAACAATCTCTGGAGTTTACAGACAATGGTGTGAAAAACAAAAAAAAAAATCCAGTGAGTGACAGTTCTGTGGGTGACAATGTCTTGTTAATGAAAGAGGTCAGCGGAAAATGGCCAGACTGGTTCAAACTGACGGGAAGGTGACAGTAACTCAAATAATCACAGTGATGTGCAGGAGAGTATTTCTGAACACACAACACGTTGAACCTTGAACTGGATGGGCTACAGCAGCAGAAGACCATGAAAATACACTCAGTAACCACTTTATTAGGTGCAGGAGGTTCCTAATAAACTGGACACAGTGCGGGCAGCAATTAGCTATGCAAGCTTCATCTGTACAGTGAAGCCATGCTGTATTATATAAAGCATTTAGCCATTTTATTGAGAATCAAGATCCACTTGCTGTGTTGCCTGTAGTCCCGAAATCATTTGGGAAATCCCCTCAAAACATATCTCTCACATAAGTGATATCTAGAACATGATTTTATAAAATGCTGGCACAGCCTAGTCTGATTAAATGTCAAAGAGCTTGCAATATTTTTTATTACTGAACTGTATGAAATCTGACCAATGTAGTGAACACCTGAAAGGTGACAAGCTTTCAACGCGTATTTATACATGTCCCTTTGCAGTAAAAATCGCCAACATACCATTCGGCCAAGAATGATTCCAAGATAGAAAAGATGGGGAGAGCAAGTGCAAGAGAGGGCACAAGAAAACAGGACAAACATGGGAGGGGGAGAGAAGAGAGGGGAAAGAAAGGAACGGGGAAGAGAAGTGAGGGCATCAAAAGTTCAGGGGAGACAAACTGAGCAAAGGGAGGGAAAAGCAAATTATAAAGAACAAAGGATGAAATTATGTCCTTATATATAAATAACTTAGGCATAGGGGGGAAAGAAACACCCTTCAGAGAGAGAATTTAAAAAGTAATGCCAAACCAAAAAGGAGAAACTATTAGGAATAAACCACCCAAAATCTGCTCAGATTCTGGATACAATGTGCACAGCATCAGAAAAGAGAAAAATAAGTCATCATACCTCCATGTTGAAACAGTGCCAAATGTGCCATCTTCTACGCAAAGGCTGAAACCAAAAATAACTTTACCAAAAACAACTTGTCACTGATTTGGATAAGATCCAATAAGAAGCCAGCTATCCATGCTAATTTACTGCTTGAAATCCAGTTAGACCTCTCTACCAAACAACACATTCTGCTTAGTAGGCTTTCCCTCAGCAGTCTTGACAGCCTGTCCAATAACACTGCTTCATATTAGACAGTTCAGTTTTGATACATATGGTATTTTATGTAAGTTAAAAATACAACTCTACCCTTAGCTTTTAAATTATATTTCTATTCTATTTTGTTTCTCATTTTTTTTCACGTGTCCACCTAACTTCATATGTTGTAAAAACCCTAGCTCTCATATCCTTAGTCACGCCACACCCTGCTCATCTATAACAAACATGCTAAGATCTTCAAATGCTGGAAATCCAGGGCAAAATACAAAATGCTGGAGGAACTCAGCAGATCAGGTAGCATCTATGGAAATGAACAGTCAACATTTCGGGCTGAGACCCTTCATCAGGACTGGAAAGGAAGAGGTAAGCCACCAGCCTTAAGCATCATCCCCCTTTCTTTCCAGTCCTTAAGAAGGATGCTGCCTGACCTGCTGAGTCAGAGTCATAGAAAAGTACAGCATAGAAGCAGGCCATCTGGCCCATCTAGTCTGTGCCGAACCATTTAAACTGCCTACTCCAGCATTTTGTGTTTGCTGCTCATCCATTAGCCTGTTTGGATAACTCAGAGACAATGAGAGTTTTATGTGCCAATATAGTACTTTGGATTGATGCTTTACCACCAGTGGGCATACTTTCAGGTGAGAAAACTTCGAGTCTCAGGATTTACTCTTTAAAATACTCTTCCTTTCTTTTTAAATTATCTCCTGGAAACCCAATTCTGAATATGCTTTTGAATGTCTGATCTAATATCTCCCAAAATGCCCAGAGCCACGTTTTATTTGCTAATGTTCTTATGAAACACTGTAACATTTTAGTACATTAACGTTGCTCCTTAAAATAAATTGTTGTTGTTTTGCTAAGCTTCATGTGCCCATGGGAAGGACAGTTCAGGCGAGAAGACAGGGATTCCTCCTCCTCTTATTAAATTACTCAAAATATTTCCACGGAGCATTACTGAGTGACATCAGCAGCAACCACTCAAAAACACCGAGGACAGAACAAGAGATCACTGCTCATTTCTGACTAATTTAAGTTCTTTAATTTGAAGCTATCGAAGTGCTAAACAAGAGCAACTGACAAAGTGTCAGTTAAAACCTTACAGAATTGAAATGAGTATATTACTATGGGTAGAGAACTAATTAACTGACATTAAATTTACACAATCAGTCACTTCAGGTTGGACAGCAATACTAAAATAGTCAGTGTTGGAATTTTAGCTACTTACAATTTATATTAATGACCTTGATAAATGGTGTAAGTGTATTCATATCTGCTGCTGACAATATCGGGTACTTTATAAGTTCTTGATTAGTAACAGCATCAAAGGCAGGAGAATGGAATTGAGAGGGATAATAAATCAGCTGTGGTGGGATGGCAGAACAAACTTCATGGGCTGAATGGCCTAATTCAGCTCCTATGTCTTACAGTCAATACAAAGATAGGTGGAAATGTGAAGAAAAAGATGCAAGTATTCTACCAAGGGAGACAAGCAGGTTAAAAAAGTACGGAGAACACTAGAAGCAGAATAATGTGGGCAAATATTAAATACGGTAGGAAAAATAGAGAAATATTGTGCAACTTCTAATATCCAACGAAATCTAGGTATCACCATACTCTCAGTATAAAAGTTAGTATGCAGGTACAGTACATAAAAACAATGTCACTTTGTATTGCAAAATTTATAGCATTCTGTACTTAAAATGAACAAATCAATCCAAGTCGGATGCAGCCTAGATTGCAGAGGAAAAGTTACAAATTGTAGAAGTTGCAAAAACAAATTTCATGACATATGAGTGATGATAAGCTTGATTCTGACATGGACTGAGAATGGGAAGTAGGCAGGGAAAGGGAAATCATGGTTGGGAAAAGGGGAAGGGAGAGGCAGAGGGGATGGAGCAGGAAGCACCCGAGAGACATTCTGTAATGATCAATAAACCAATTGTTTGGAATCAAATGACTTTGCCCGATGTCTCAGGTCTGTGTGTGTCTGCACCTGCGCCACCCCTCACCCCAACATTCTTCTCTGCCACCTGTCCCACACCTTTCCTGCAGCACTCCACCTTCGCTATTCCCAGCATCCTCTGCTACCGCCAGATTTACAGGCTCCCTCTCCACTCCACATTGGGCAAATACTGTACTGTGCAAGTCTTAGGACTCTATACATATGCCTAAGACTTTTGCAGTACTATATAATCAGTTTACCAGCAAGAATAAAGTGCATAGAATAAAAGGTTATAGTAGTAGCATAGATAGATAGATAGATAATGGGTTAAAATGACAGGAAATAGAGCAGTAATATTTATCTAACAGAAGTCAAGTGTACACTTCTTTTTGTAGAGGTTAGTACTAACAATTAGCACTATTTCCCCTGGAAGAAATGAAGAATTCATCAGATAAATGGGTTATCCTATGAGGATAGATCAAATGGATTATATTCTCCGGAATTTACACCCCTGAAGTATAAAAATTCTGAACAAGGCCAGCAAGGGCATTTGTGAGAGCATTTCCCCTGGTAGGAGAACCTATAACCATGAGATATAGTCACAGAATAAACGTTCAACCACTCTAGACTGAAATGAGGAAGAACTTTTAAAGTTGCGAGCTTCTGGAAAATCCCATCCAAAAGAAGCGTGAGTGCGAAGTCATAATCAATGCTGAGATAGGTGGATTTTTGGGCTAGAGATGAACAAAATTTAATGGGGACAAGGAAAGTGAATCTCAGACCAATGGTTAGCTAAACTATTGCTACTGAATCACAGAACATGTTTAAGGGATTATTTAATTAACAATTACTGTTTCTTATTCTTGGGGTTTCATTTTCTTAAAAGCAATGTCTTCAGTGAGTTAGAATAACTAATTTAGTATTTTGCATGCTGATATATGCAAACTCACTTAGATCTGAGTATTTGATAACGCAATGATGTTTTGCCAATCCTATACAAACGAGATTCTGCAGACACTGGAAAGCCAGAATAACACAAAATGCTGGAGGAACTCAGCAGGTCGGGCAGCATCTATGGAAATGAATAAACAGTCAACATTTCAGTCCGGATGAAGAATCACTGAGCAGAACGTCGAATGCTTATTTATTTCCATAGATGCTCTCTGACTTTGCTATGTTCCTCCAGCATTTTGTGTGTTACCAATCCTGCAGACTATAATACATATTAGTTAATACAGAATAGAGCATACGAAGTATAAATTTGAGTTATTAAAATCAAATTTGAAATCATCATTCAAATTCAGCATTCCCAGACAATAAAATAATTTGTAAGAGACTAACTGAGAAAGATGCTGACAATACAAATTCTGAAGAAACAGGCAAGAAAACCGGTTTTACTTGAACGGGAGCTTGCCCTCAAGAACATCCACATTAATCTACAAGCCAAAACAAGCAAGTCTGTGGGTCAAAACTTTGCATTTAAAAAATTATTTAAACAAATGATAATGCCAAAATGCAATGAGGCTGTGAGAGCCTTTAGAGAAAGAGGCTTCTGAATGGGCACCTCTTTGGATATTGGTTCAAATAAAAACCTTTGAAATGCAGAGTATGTTTATGCGATCTTAAAAGCCAGAGAATCATTGGGTAGGGTGGAGAAACTGATTGCTAAACATGAAGGTGTGGCCAACCGACAGAAGGCAGTGAATTACTGTTACTCAGAACTGATCTGTCTCCTTGAGCTGTAAATACTAGTTGATGAATCAAGTGGAGAACATAAAACGAAATTACTAAGAAACTGAGGAACTTAATGAGAAACGGAAACACTAATACTGGTACTACAGTAAAGGAGGAACATGAGGGAAGGAGGTTCGGTCCCACACCACCATATTCAGGAAGTTATCCTTCAACCAGTAGGCTCCTGAATCAGTGTAGATAACTTCACTCACCTCAACAAAGACTTGAACCCTAATGCTGCATATATGAAGAAATTTTTGGACACAGGTTTTCAAACTAAATCTGTAATGAATCTGCAGAGTAAAGAGAATCCGAATCAAGTTTATTATCACTGACATATGTCTTGAAATTTGTTCTTTTGTGGCAGCAGTACAGTGAAAAACAAAAATACTACTAATTACAATTAAAAAATAAATTACAATAACACAAAAAAGTAGTGCAAAGAGCAAAACTTGTGAGGTAGTGTTTATGGACCGTTCAGGAATCTGATGGTGGAGGGGAAGACGTTGTTCTTAAATGCTGAGTGTGGATCTTCAGGCTCTGGGTTCAGTCTTCAGACAAGTGCATGCTCTGGGTGGTGAGAATCCTATTTTTCTGGGGCATCACCCTTTGAAGATGTTCACAATGGCTTTAGTATTCAGTGACAATTATTAAGGGCAGTGGGCTAATTTGTTGGTGAATTGAGTTTCAGAATAGCTGGTTTACAATTATAATGGACTTCACAGAAATTTGCTCACAAAGACTACCGAACATCTCTGTGGAGACAATTTGCCCCTTTCAGACATCCAATGTCACCACTACCAACTCAGTGTGATCCCTGGCGTCCGTTGCATTAGCTTACTAACCAAACAGATAAAAGGATTCTCACAGTTGCTAAGCCCACAAGGACAAGGCAGATCTTCAAATTTTGATGTTCTGGCAACTCCATTGTTCACCCCTTACCAGCTCATAAAAGAGTCTTTAAGAGACAAGTCAGTGTAATTTAATGTTAGAATTCAATAACCACAGAGCAGAGTTCCATTTGTGCATTTTCACATTGGGAGAACTGCAAGAGTATGCTCTGCGTGGGTTCAAGTTAAGGGGGCGGTATTGATAATTAAAAGCCTGAGTCATCAGGTTGAGTCAGGAAATTGAGAGGGTGCTGTCTTAACATGGATTGTCTCAGGTTGCTGTGAGCCTGTTACCACAGCAACAGTCTCCCAGATGTGCCAATGTACTCCAGGGGCAAGCACCAGTGAAGACACTCTTCAGAATATCAGTGAGGACGAAACACAGAATAACAACAATATTAAATAAATAATTCTGGAAACCAAAAAAAAACAGTCAATGCTATTCAATTCATAATTTAAGGCTTATAAACCATGTAGAAGTTTACTTAGCACACAATACAAGTTGCTTTTTACATTAAACCTCAGGAAAGTGATTCACATTTTTAAAAATGTATTTAAAGGGTCATAACACTGATTATTCAAACTAACACTTGCTCCAAGCCCAACTCATTGCTGTCGTGAATCCAGATATGCATTAGCAGTAGTCACAATTTACAAAAACAAAAAAAAAAACAGGAAATACAACAGTAATACAAGACCATAAGACATGGGAGCAGAACTAGGCCATTCAGCCCATCAAGGCTGCTCGGCCATTCTATAATGGCTGATTTATTATCCCTCTCAACCTCATTCTCCTGCCTTCTCCCTGTAACCTTTGACAGCCTTACTAATCAAGAACCTACCAACCTCCGCTGTAAACCTACCCAATGGCGTGGCCTCCACAACCATCTGTGGCAATGATTCACCACCCTCCAGCAGTCTAGCTAACGAAATTCTCCCTTGAATCTGTTCTGAAGGGATATCCTTGTATTCTGAGGCTGTGCCCTCTGATTCTGAACTCCCCTACTATAGGAAACATCCCCTCCACATCCACTGTATCTAGGTTTCGATGAGGTTTCAAAACTGGCATTGAGTAGTCATGAGAACACAAAAAAAATAGAATGAAGGGGCCATTCTTGGACTACCATTCTGAAAAAAACAAGGTCATATTTTTACCTGCAACACACACAAAACGTTGGAGAAACTCAGCAGGCCAGGCAGCATCTATGGAAAAAAGTACAGTCAACGTTTCAGGCTGAGACCCTTTGCCAGTCCTACAGTGTGTTGCTTGGATTTCCAGCATCTGCAGATGTTCTCTCATTTGTGATTGTATCTTTACCTCCAAGCTACTGCAAACCCTGACCCCAGACACCCCAACCAGGGAAAACCATCTCTGCAGCCACTATGTAAAGACCCTTCAGAATCAGAACATGCTCTCAGAGCTCTTGAGAACTAGTCAACTGATGAATACCACCTTTATTTTGATGATTCAAGAGGTTTTTCTCCAATTTAGAGCTAAAACCTCTTACACATTGGGGACTGGCAAGAGAAAACCAACAATAGAAGAGTGCAATATGCCAAAAGGGATAAAAACACACTACTAAATTCTTCTGGTAAGATTAGTCCAGACCTGGTAGTTTTATACATTATATTCTTCCAAAAGTGCTTCAGGGGGATAGTAATTATTCCAATTAATTCATACAAAAATTACTGAGCTGGCATTCAGTGATCAGACTTACGCAACGCATCTGAAATGCATATACCAATAAAGACAGCACAAACAGAACAATTACCTTTCTGTGGCCAGGTTGTAAGTGGAATTGGATTCTCTAAAAGGTGAGAATGTTCCAGGCTCGCAATTCAGAGGACTTGAAATATGAAAAGAAGCTACTTAACCCAACTAATCCACACTAGATTTAACATGCCATTGGAGCAAAATATTTAAATTACATTCACTCATCCTGCCTTGTTATCCCTTTAATTTTTGCCCTTTGTCCACCTATCCAATCTTGAACCTCAATCCCAGTAACCATAAATTTAAAGAAATAATCTTGCACTTCTTTTGAGAAATTAATTTTGCTTAGTTCTAAATCAACACCTCCAGTAACAGAGAATCAAGAGACTCCAAAGATGTCAGAAATCTTGTGCAAAGGACACAAAATGCTGGAGAAACTCATCAAGTCAGACAGCACCAATGGAGGGGAATAAACAGTCAACGTTTAGGGCTGAGATTCTTCATTAAGTCTTGAGGGCTTGGCCTGATTAAAAATTATCTTTACTTGTCACATGTACATTGAAGCATGCGTCATTTTGTGTCAAGGACCAAAACATTGAGGATGTGTTAGGAGAAGCCTGCAAGTATCACTACCATGCTTCTAGCACCAAAATAGCATGCCCATAACTTACTAACTCTAAACCTGTAAGTCTTTAGAATGTGGGAGGAAACCAGAGCACCTGGAAAAAACCCACGTGGTCACAGGGAGAACATAAACTCCTTTCAGACAATGACACAAATTGAACTGCAATCTTCTGAGATTTCTGGCACTATAAAGCATTACGCTAATACCACTACTCTACTATGGATTGAGAACAACCTAGCAAGAGGGAATAGCAGTATGTTATGAGACCTCATCGTCAAAATTTTTACTAACTGCAATAAACCAGTACATCTGACTAGTCTGCCCTCCACAAGAGCTGCTTCAGGTGTTAAAGGAAATTAAAAGACAAGATCTCAACTAGCTTTGTGAATCTTAAAACCTTTATCACCCCCAACTAGGAGTGCAGAATACAACTCTGTTACTAACAGTAACATCTAACAAGAAGGTAAGAATCCACAATTAAGGAAGGTGCAAGAAATATAGATTTATAGCATCCTGCTGATTTGATCACTCATATTGTGGGCAAAAAAAAATATATATATAGTGTTGATTAAGACAAAGTGTTGACTATGAAAGGAGGTTCAGAGAGTGACTGTGAGAATGAAACAGTTATCGTATGGTGACTGATCGATGGCATTGAGCCTGTACTCACTGGAATTCAGAAGAATGAGCAGGGATCTCACTGAAACCTACTGAATGTTGAAAGGCCTCAGCAGAGTAGATTTGGACAGGATGTTTCCTGTGATGGGGGAAATCAAAGACCAGAGGACACAGCCTCAGTAGAGGGCTGTCCATTCAGAATGGAGATCAGGAGGAACTTCTTTAGTCAGAGGGTGGAATTCACTGCCACAGGTGGCCATGGAGACCAGGTCATAGGGTATATTTAAAGCAGAGCTAGATTCGAGCATGAAGAGATATGGGAAAAAGGTAGGAGACCGGTGCTGAGAGGGAAATGGATCAACCATGATGAAATGGCGGAGCAGACCCGATGGACCAGGTAGTCCAATTCTGCTCCTATATCTTATGGTTCAAGATATTGTTAAGATCCAAGTTGGTTAACTAACTCATCAACTCACTTGGCAACTTTAATCTCAGACATAAAATTTAATCTCTGATACCAGGAATATCAAAAGTACCAAGTAAATTATTTTTCAAAGTATAGTTATGTCACCATATACTACCCTGAGATTCATTCTCTTGCAGGTATTCAAAGGAACATGATAGAATCAATGAAAAGTTACAAAGCAGACAATCAATGTGCAAAAGACAACAAATTGTGCAAATAAAAAAGAAAAACAATAATAATAATAGATAAATGAGTAATAAATAATACTAAGAACATGAGTCCTTTAAAGCGAGTCCATAAATTGTGGAATCAGTTCAGTGTTGAGTTGAGTGAAGTTATCCATGCTGGTTCAGGAGCCTCGCAAACACGAGGAAATCTGCAGATGCTGGAATTTCAAACAACACGCATAAAAGTTTGTCCGCCAGAGAAAGCAGGATCTCCCAGTGGCCACACATTTTAATTCCAGGTCCCATTCCCATTCTGATATGTCTATCCACGGCCTCCTCTACTGTAAAGATGAAGCCACACTCAGGTTGGAGGAACAACATCTTATATTCCGTCTGGGTAGCCTCCAACCTGATGGCATGGACATTGACTTCTCAAACTTTTGCTAATGCCCCACCTCCCTTTTGTACCCCATCCATTATTTATTTATATATACACACACATTCTTTTTCTCTCTCCTTTTTCTCCCTCTGTCCCTCTCACTATACCCCTTGCCCATCCTCTGGGCCTTTTCCTGCCCTCCCCCTTTTCTTTCTCCCTAAGCCTCCTGTCCCATGATCCTCTTATATCCCTTTTGCCAATCAACTGTCCAGCTCTTGGCTCCATCCCTCCCCCTCCTGTCTTCTCCTATCATTTCGGATCTCCTCCTCCCCCTCCCACTTCCAAATCTCTTACTAGCTCTTCTTTCAGTTAGTCCTGACGAAGGGTCTCGGCCCGAACGTCAACTGTACCCCTTCCAATAGATGCTGCTTGGCTTGCTGCGTTAACCAGCAACTTTTACGTGTGTAGGTTCAGGAGCCTGATAGTTGAGGGGTAATAACTGGTCCTGAACCATTTAACCATTTAATCTGTTTGGCACAAGTGGAAGAGCATCAGTTGCTCTCTGTGGCCTCACTCAAGTTATCACCTCCCCCCGCCCCCATACCACTACAGTCAAATATAGTTTCAATGATGGTGGGCATTGATTGGGTAATTTCCTCAGTCTTCAAATTTCATGTTCATGGAGCTGTCAGCGCCAGAGATTAATTTCACCTTGTAGTTTATATCAGTTAGTTTTCTTTAGAAACGGCACTAGTTTTGTCGGCAGATATTGACATAGTTCCTGTTTCCCTTGCTCTTCAGAAAGATGTTTCCTGAGTAAGCTTGCATTCTAACAGTAGACTGCTGCTAGTGACATGCCGCCCCATTTCAACTCACTGGCCAAAGAAGTATTGTCAAGGAGTGCTCTGTAAACAAGCTGGGATGTCACATCTCAGCTGACTATTAAACTACTGGAAATAACACTGACTGCTCACTTCACAGAATTTGACTAAATCTCCAGTAACCCATTCTGCTGAAAAAATATATAACCCTATTGGACTAGTCAATTATTATTGAACTTCAGTGAGAGATTAAAACTGATAAAAATAAAATTCTCTTCCTAGAATGTTCTAATATGAAATGAAGAATTTCATGTGATAAATAAAATACACTTCAGTCATATGAAACCAACTTCTTGAAAATACTTCATGATCAATTTCTGTTCTCTGCTACAAGTACTAATTTATTAAATTAAATATACTTTAGCACATAACTAATCTTATTGTGCACATTCAATCATGCTTTGATAATAGATGATCTACAGTTAATCTGTGTCCACCAGATCAATGCCCCCATTTCACGTGAACATAAAGAGCGTCACCAATGGAACATTATCCTTTAGTTCCTATTTCTGCTAAGCAAGGCCAATTTTAAAACTTCCCATTGCTTTATATAATATTTTGCTATTCAGCTATTAAAAAATCTCAACCCTTCTTAGGCATTTTACAGAAAATTGGTTATGTTTCTAATGAAATGAGGCAAGTCTGTTATCAAAAAATGACTTAGTAAAATATTCCATACTTGAATTTGGTTTTCACCTGGAACGTCACTGAGACACTTTGAATTAGTACTGATTAAAGATTAGCTTTATTTAGCATGTGTATATTGAAACATAAAGCATCAATAACCAGCGCAGTCAGAGGATGTGCTGGGGACATCTACATGCGTCTCCATGCTTCCACCACCAACACAGCATGCTGACAACCTACTAACTAGTACATCTTTGGAATGTGGGAAGAAACTGGAGCACCCAGGAGAAACCCTCCTGGTCACAGGGAGAATATACAAACTCATCACAGACAGCGGCAGGAATTGAACTGGGGTCAATGGCGCTGCAAAGTTTTATGCTGCTACACCACCATGCCATCCAGATTAACCCAGGATCACAAATTAAAATTGACAAAAACAAAGAAGTCGTAGATTCATCACTGAGCATCCAACAAACAATAATTACTTGGAGGAGATGACAAAGTTCAATTAGCACCATGGCTTGGCAACATCAACATCATCACGAAAGCTGGAGATTTAATGACCGTAGTTGAAACGGGGAAGTTTCTGTCTTTAGGAAAATAGTGTTGATCAAAGACATGGAAAAATAATAACCAATGCTGTAAGATAATCACATTTTAAATAACTTTAAAGAAGTTCAGACATTAAATACAGATGCAGTTTTGTACCTAGACTTGCAGAACTTCATTGGATGAAATATCACACTTACAAAATATATTTTGATGCATTGACAGTGGCTTCTACGCACCTATTTGTGTATTTCTCCAGCAGTCTCACTGTCAGCTGTCATGTGAGCTCAGGTGTGTACATCACTTGGAAAATAAAGAGCAAGAGTCGAAATTTCAAGCCATGCAGTTTCCATATCACTGTACGGTGAGGAAATTGCACTGCAGCATTCAGGAGGGCTCGGCAACAGGTAGATAAAACTGCGCAATGCATCACTGGCACCAGCCTAATCGCCATCAAGGACACATACAGAAAGGTGCAGGAAAAGGGCCAGCAGTATTATGAAGGATCCCACCCACCCTACTCATGGATTGTAATCCCAATCCCATCAGGGAGGAGGTTACGGAGCACCCACAACAGGACCACCAGACTCAAAAATAGTTACTCAACTCAAACTACGGGACTGATCAACACCTCCATCCATCCAATCACCACTACTGTATCATTTCCTATCAGTTATCTTATGTAGATACTCCTGTAACTAGCATCATTCTATGTACATACAATCAATGTATATAATGGATAAACATTTTTATTGCATTCTTTATAATTGTGTTTTTAACGCTGCATCGGATCTTGAGTAACAACCACCTCCTTTATACTTGTGTATTGAAGAACTACAATAAACAACCTTGAAGCAGTAGCAGGATGACAAAAATTCAGTGTATATATTTTGACATTTTTTCTTGATCCTATAATAATGATAATCCACTCAAAAAAGTTCTTTCTGCACCCCAGCTGATACCGTACCCTCAGAAACAAGTTAACTGGCTGCCTACTGTACAACTGCGAATAACATGTCTGAGGCAAATTTGTTTTGTTAGAGGCGATCATTCATTTTGTGCAGTCCTTCAAAATATCTGGATTCACATGCTCTGAAGTTGGGAAATGATATTTAGAAACACATGAAGAAATGATGGCATCATAAATAATCAACTCCATCACTGTATTTTCCTCTGTTCTGTTCTGATAATCTTCCACAGAAGACTGCAGGGGAAGCGCACAAAAATATAACCGTTATCCTGATGATCCAGAGGCCGGATGTTAATTAAATAAAAAATAGGAAACACTAAAAATATAACATTCTTCGGCAGAATCTGTTATTTCCCTCCTCAGGCATGAATATGCAACAAATTTTAATTATGAATATAATTTCAACATAGTAGAAAGTGCAAGGAGCTGTAATTATTTTATAATAGTTTGGATGTAAACAGGCTAAATAATAAAATCTTTTACCTAAGGGCACAATAAATGATATTTAAAAGCTTGCCTATTTGCAAAAAGTTTCAATGTTTTACAACAGAGTTTACAATGGCAATCCATCTGCACTGAAATGAAAGGAAAATCTGTCAGCCTATCTCACATATTCCCTGGCTCGTGAATGGAGGCCATTTTGACGAAATCGCTCACAAAATCTAGTTAATTACCCTCATTCTCTTCAGAAAATACAAGATGTGAAATTGTTCAATGCATTCATAATTTAACTAAGTTAAATCATATTCTGGCACTGAGGTTTCAGCTTGCTTTTCTTATAATATTTGACTGTCACTTCAAAGTTCAAAGTAACTTTATTATCAAAGTATACTTATGTCTGGGTGGCAGAGTGGAGATACGTCTCCACCAAAGGAGATGTAAAGTGCTCCTTCCCTCTGCTAGCCTGCAGGTGACACTTGGGCAAGGTGTAGCAACCTGCTTAGCTTCCCCCCCCCCCCCGCCCCACCAAAAAAATCAGGTGACATGAAGCCATGGGAGCAGACAGTGGATGGTCGCAGAGCAGTAGGTGCATATCACCAGTCCTGGTTATGTGACCACAGACGCCAGGCAGACAACCTCTGAAGAGTATTCATGTTGGCTGGGGTGACCCGTCTTGTTAAGACACTGGCCAGAAGGCAGTGGCAAACCACTTCTGCAGAAAAGTTTGTTAAAAACAATCATGGTCATAGAAAGACCATGATCACCTATGTTACACGACACAGCATATAATAAGTGTCACCAGAGTCATTTTCTTGCAGGCATACCCAATAAATCCAATAACCATAATAGAATCAAAGAAAGACCACACCAACTGGGCAGACAGCCAGTGTGCAAAGGGCAAAAAACTGTTCAACACAAAAATATTTTTAAAAAATGAACAATATAAATTTAGGTCACGAGATAACACACACAAAATGCTGGAGGAACTCAGCAGGCCAGGCAGTATCTATGGAAAAGAGTACAGTCGACGTTTCTGCTGAAGGGCCTCTACCTGTAATGTTGACTGTACTCTTTTCTATAAATGATGCCTGGCTTGCTGAGTTCCGCCAGCATTTTGAGAGAGATACTTGGATTTCCAGCATCTGCAGCTTTTCTCTTGTTTGTGATTAGAACATGACATGAAGAGCTGATGAAAGTGAGTCCACAGGTTGTAAGAACAGTTCAGTGATGGGATGTGAAGTTACCCTTCATGGATGGTCCCTCGAAACCAGTAAAGTAACTTAAATTCCTTCTCCTTTCTAGACATTAGAGCCCATTGTTAATCAAGTTATTCCATGCCAAACATTTTTTTTAAAAGAACAAGTATTTTCTAAGGAAAGTTCTCTTTTAAAAATGAGTGATATACACTTATATTTCATGACATTCAAAATTTAAAACAGTGTATGCTTTGGAGGAGTTCAATTGAAGTCTTTCAAGTCTGTCAACTTGAAAGAAATGAAACAACATATACACATAGCTGAAAGAACATTACTGGAGAGCAGTGGTTTAATACTATTTGCCAATGCTACTAACCAACTGAAAAATCATTGACAGAATCACATCATTCACCAATCTGATAATACAGAGAACAACATAATGGTCAAGTTTTAAACCATCAACACCAAATCCTGCCTAAATATCCCCCCGCCCCAAACACTGTTTTCTCAGCAACACACATAGAAGTTGCTGGTGAACGCAGCAGGCCAGGAAGCATCTCAAGGAAGAAGTACAGTCAACGTCTCGGCCCGAAATGCCGACTGTACCTCTTCCTAGAGATGCTGCCTGGCCTGCTACGTTCACCAGCAACTTCTATGCGTGTTGCTTGAAATTCCAGCATCCACAGATTTCCTCGTGTGTACTGTTTTCTCAGTACTGTATTAAAATTTGTTTTACTTTGCGTGGCAAGAATAACGATCACAAAGGATCCATCAATTCCACCTATGTTGCTACTTTGTCTGTTAATCTGAGTTTTATTCATCAACAATGCTTTCAATGTAAGAAATATTTAGATAATGGAGACCAAGTCATTGGGAATATCTAAAGCAGAGGTTGGTAGGTTAATTGAGAGGTTAATTAAGAAGGGTGGCAAAAGTTATGAGAAGGCAGAAGAATGGGGTTGAGAGGGATAATAAATCAGCCATGATCGAATGGCAGAGCTCTCTTGATAGGGTAACAATTAGGCCACTCAGTCCATTTCTTAAGGTCTTATGTATGGAACAAAATTGACCCCTTTCTATATTTAAATGCCATTGTAATTGTATCATTTAAAAATAAGAACCCTTGATTCAATTATGACAGCAATGGCTGAATGCAAGGAGCAGAGCTTGATCATGAGGTTGGGTTGGAATAGCTTCAATTCGGAATTTTCTGTGGTAATACAAGGAAATGTGGCTGTTCAAAGGTTACTACTGAAATAATGAACTACTTGTAACAGTGAAGTATTTGTATTTTTCTTTCCAGAAAATATTTGGGAAAATTAAATGAAATATGATTAAGTCTCAAGAGTTCTGCTCTGAGTACTTATTTTCAAATTCTTTTCGAAAACAACCAGTTCAAAACTTATTAATTTAACCTTGATTTTACAAACATCTTTTTATCTTTTATTTTTATGTTTGCACTTTATCCCATTATAAAGGACTTAGAGCTGTCCCTACACAACATCTGTTAAATAGTCTTTCCTGCCCTTCTTGTTCTGTTGATAGTTATTGAGTCTGTTCATAAATTCACATTTATCTAATTTAGATTACACTGGACAATAAGGATTTTGCTTTCTGAATACTTTTGGGTGTATCTTCTGGACTTTGGACTACTGATCATGAAAATCACCATGAATTTTTCCTATCACACACCTTTATTAAGATCAACTATATTTGTTATTTTAATTCATAACTCAAGTCAGAAAAAGTGATGCCAAGATTAAGGAAGGCAGTTTTGTTGGTCTACAAATCAAACAGGTCATCGATGACAGGCAATTCAAAAAACTTCTAACGGGACTGGGACCAGGGGTGGGGGGGGGGAATAAATCACATGGAAGGAATTTGAGGATGTTGTTGAAAATTTTCTTGGCAACTACAGGTCACCAAACTACATACAGCTGGTTGACAACATGCTTCAAGCATACAAAATCATGAAGTGCAACATGTCACTTACAGAACACACACAAAATGCTGGTGGAACGCAGCAGGCAAAGCAGCATCCATAGGAAGAAGCACAGTCGACGTTTCAGGCCGAGACCCTTCGTCAGGACTAGACCTGACGAAAGGTCTCGGCCTGAAACGTCGACTGTGCTTCTTCCTATGGATGCTGCCTGGCCTGCTGCGTTCCACCAGCATTTTGTGTGTTTTGCTTGAATTTCCAGCATCTCCAGATTTCCTCGTGTTTGCATGTCACTTAAGGATTCATTTTCTGCATTCCCATTTAGACTTCTTGCCTGCAAACCAGTGACGAGCATGGTGAAAGATTTCACCAGGACGTTGAGGTCATGTAGAAAGGGTATCAGGACAACGGGAATCAATCAATGCTGGCTGATTATTGTTGGAGACTTAAACAAGAAGCCTCAGACACTGAGTGCAAATGAAAATCATCAACAAAACATTTTTAGCCTAGCTGAACTACCACAAAAAGTCAGCATCGTTATGCAATTTAAAACAATTATTTTCAATAAAAGCTCATTTCTTGCTTCTCCAAATTCCGACATGATATAAGTTGACAAATTACATGTGCGAGTTCAAGCAGTCTATCATAAACAACAAAAAAACCTGAAGAAGCAACACTTCCAAAAAAATTTGTTGCCCAGTGTTTGCGCATGTGGCCATTCTTCTAATTGTTCATGGCTGTTTGCACTATTGTTTTGTAAATTGTTGGTTGCTTTTGTGTTGTCTGTTATTATCCTGTGTTTTATGCATGATACCAAACCATAAACAATGCTGGTATGTTTCACACACGAGTGTTAAAGTGATTCTGAATGAAATGTTAAAAACTATTATTAAGCAATACTGCTCAAATAAGTCAATCAGAACAAAGAATCACAACCCAATGATGCATTCAACTTGATAGCATTACCTCATCCAACAGTCATATCTACAAGCACATCCTCATATTGCCATGGTATCGCACAGATTTGAAGTGGAATTGAATATTCTTTATAGCATCACTTTCCAAAAATACCATTCTGACATCAACAACATTTATACAACCAATAATTCAGCAGTACAGGCCGGGGCTGTGCTATATTCAAATACTGCTTTGCAAATGATTACCTGGGTTTAGACTGAATGATGGCCTCGATATTAGAAATAACCTCAAATTACTCAGTGGAATACAGAGGGGAAAAGTTATTTCTTCTTCTTGAAGCACTACAGTTCACTGAATATAATATCCAAAGGAATGAAAGCTTTTAACTAAGATAGGAAGAAAAATTGGTGACAGAATTACAGCTGGTGGACTACTTGTGGCCCACAGAACTATTAACCTATAGGCACACCGTGTAAGATTTAAATCTGATTACTGGTATAGAAAGTTTAACGTTCAGATGCATTCTAGAAGCAACCTCACAATACCAGAGGTCAGTTCAACAGTCTTATAGCTGACTAATTTGCAATTAAAACTTGTAGTTCAACTATAACAGTAGAAAGGGTGTTTTCAAGCACATTGTTACTCCTTCAGAATAGGGTGCTAAACTATAATCACATTGTTAACCGCACCATAGATGGTCCCAAGCCAGGCTGTGAAAGGACGACGGTTGGGCATGGGGCTAGCAACCCCATCCTGTTAAAAACCCAGAGCTAAAGAAACTCCAATGACCTTATCCCTGGAGAGAAAGGATCTTCAAAGACAAGCTACACCTGAGGACAACTTGAAAGACTACTGATAGTCGTAAAAATATACCTGTATTGGGAAGGTCCAACTGCTGGTGAGCCAATATCCTGGCAAAAACTACACCACAAAGACAAAAGCAACTCCACGAAAAGGTTACTGAAAAGCACAAGTCAGGAAATGGATACAAGAAAATTTCCAAGTCATTGAATATCCCCTGGAGTGGTTAAGAAATGGAAAGAATATGGCACAGCTGTAAATCTGCCTAGAGCAGGCCGTCCTCAAAAACTGAGTGACCGTGCAAGAAGGGGAACTAGGGAGGGAGGTCACCAAGTGACCTATGACAACTCTGGAGGAGTTACAAGCTTCAGTGGCTGAGATGGGAGAGACTGCGCACACAATAACTGTGGCCTAGGTGCTTCACCAGTCACAGCTTTCTGGAAGAGTGGCAAAGAGAAAGCCACTGTTAAAAAAAAAACTCACAGGAATTCTCAGCTGATTTGCCAGAAGGTGTGTGGGAGACTCTGAAGTCAGCTGCAAGAAGGTTTTGTGGTCTGATGAAACCAAAATTGAGCTATTTGGCCATCAGACTAAACACAATGTTTGGTGTAAGCCAAGCACTGCACATCATCTGGAACCTACTAGCCTTTTCCTTCCCACCCTCCCCCCACCTTCTTTATAGGGCCTCTGCCCCTTCCCTCTTCAGTCCTGACGAAGGGTTCCGGCCCGAAACGTCGACTGATTGTTTCCACGGATGCTGCCCGACCTGCTGAGTTCTTCCAGCGTGTTGTGAGTGTTGCCTCAATCAAACTGAGAATTCGTGGCTAACTTGAAAAGGGCTGTTCACTTGATCCCCATGCAATCTGACAGAGCTTGAACAGTTATGTGAAGAAGAATGGGGAAAAATTGCAGTGTCCAGATGTGCAAAGCTGATAGAGACCTATCCACACAGACTCAAGGCTGTAATTGCTGCCAAAGGTGCATCTGCCAAATACTGACTTAAAGGGGTTGAATTCTTATGTAATCAATTATTTTGTGTTTTATATTTGTAATTAATTTAGATCACTTTGTAGAGATCTGTTTTCACTTTAACACAAAAGTTTTTTTCCTGTTGATCATTGTCAAATAAGACAAATTAAATCCACTGTGATTCGATGATGTAAAACAATAAAACATGAACACTTCCAAGGGGGTGAATACTTTTTATAAGCACTGTATATTGCAAAGTAATATTTGAACCTTCAAGCAAAAAATTGTTATCCAGCTTAATCCCAGATTTTTGTCTGAAGTTTTGTAGATTAATACATACCAAGAGTTTATTCAAATATATATTTTTAAAAAACCAAGGCAAATTCTTATCCCTAATGCTTCCAAACAGTATTCCAAATCCTCACCATTCTCAGTGACCTTTTTCCTTCAACTTTCTTCCAATCATTCTACCAATGACTAGATATCTATATTCCCTCAGTATTAATTACTATCCACTCTATGTAGAGCTTCCATGATTACGTACTCTTTAATCGAACCTCTTCTCAACCACCTACAATGTTCCAAAGTAAATTTCCCCAATTTAACCTTTCATCCTTTCTTCAACGCCCTCATAAATCACCACTGCACCCTCTTCACTATAAGACTCCACTTGAGACCTAGTGCTTTGCACAGTCGATGCATGATTCCTGCTTCAACACACTATACCTCAGTCAATTAAAAAGTCCTATTTTTTTCCTTTATAACTTTGTCCCCTTGTTACATGCAAAGATCTGAAAACATGCAAGACCCCTCTGATCCTCTTTTCTTCTAGTGCACTCCCATTTATCTTGCATCCCCATCTTCTTTACTCGATATCAAAACATGTGACCTCACAACTCTCCAAGTTAAATTTCTGTCAACTTCACAAACCCATCAATATCATACTAATAACCATACAGCCAATTTTTGAGTCACCTGATTTTTCTGAATCACAATTCATTTTTGACAAGCACCCCAAAAAAGCAAGGATCGCAACACTGCAGACTACTATCAGTTATGCATCTATCAAAATTTAGCCATTGCTTCTTGACACTAGTCAAGTTTGGATCCATCTTGCCTCTCCCCTTTATCCAATGAGCTTTTAACCTTGTTGTACACAATATCAAACAGCTTACTGAATCCCTAGACTTCAAATATACTACACCCATACCTCCTTCCCTCATTAACTCTTCAGTAAATGTGTAGTAGTAATAATAACAACTTATTTAGAACACTTTTCATACAGACAATGCAGTTCAAAGCACTTTACAATGAGATTAAATGCAAACATGAAAATAAAAGACAGAAAGATGTTAGTTAAATGCAAGGTTAAATAAATCAGTTATGCGCTGGTGTTTAAAAGCATCCCTTGTTGTTTTAGGTATTGAGGTCCATAGTTTAGGAGCATAGTTTAAAAAAGCTGACCTTCCAGCTGTCTTTCAAGGGAGATTGTTAGTTATGAACAATAAACATAAAATCTTCGATGGATGAAAGATTAAGATCCCAAATGTTCACCAATTGCTCTTTGGTTAATACAAGCAGACTATTTTGCTTGTTACCCGATTCGAATCATGTGTTGATTATTGACTGGAAGGAGCTAGTCTTTATTCTCAGAGCTGTAAACCAGTTACTGCTTATACACGATTATGCTTGTGCCGGTATATTGATGACTTTCAAAATGATGTCATTTTCCACATTCAGACCAACTCACTGCTTATCGATTACATTGATCTTATCCTTCAAATTCAAACCGGTCTAACAGTTAACCCTGGTGACAATCTGATTTATCATGCTCTGAGCAATACAATTGTAATCTGTAACACCCAGGCTTATACTCCCTGCTCAAACTGATACAGTGGTTAGGTAGCACACTATCTCACATCTCTGAACTTTCATGGTAATGTCATGCTCATGCCTCTTGACTGGTCATCTGTGTCCTTCATGCCCCGAAGTGCCACACCAGCAGGTTCAAGAGCAAACTACAAACACGAGAAAATCTGCAGATGCTGGAAGTCCAGAGCAACACACACAAAATGCTGCAGAAACTCAGCAGGCCACGCAGCGTCGATGCGAAAGAGTACAGTCGATGTTTCAGGCAGCAACCCTTCCTTCAGTCTTGGTCCGAAACGTTGACTGTATACTTTTTTCCACAGATCCTGCCTGACCTGCTGAGTTCCTCCAGCATTTTGTGTGTGTCGCCCAAGAACAAGCTATTTCCCTTCAACCATTCAGTTCTTGAACCACCCTGCACAAACCCTAATCTCTACCTAGCAACACTGCGACCACCTCGCAATACAATGAACTTAACTGTGTTTTCCTGTATTTTGTGTCATTTTCTTTTTAATGTCAAGCCCCTAATGTTGCAGTGTCCATTCTATCGGTATACTTGTGTACAGGACATTCAATTCTGCCGCTGGACGTTGGAGAATGGTAGGTTTATGCAATGAAGGGGAAGGGGAAAGGGAGGCAGAGGGGACAGGTTTTCCCCGTGGCTGCAATGTTACCTGGCAGTGGGCGAGCACCTGATGAACATGCAGGCGATCCTGTTTCCCCGGCTGGTGCGGGTGAGGAAGATGTCGGTGCAGTCGAGCTCCCTCTGGCCGTACTGCCACTCGGCGCGCTCGGTGAAGCGCAGGGTCCAGCAGCTGCCCGACTCGTCGGCCACCGCCACATAGGTGGGCTCGGGCGGCAGGAAGGCGAGCTTGGCGGCGATCCGGCTCGGGCAGGGCGGGCAGCAGAAGAGGCAGCAGAGCTCGCTGAGGGACAGGCCGTTCATGGCGGAGCCGGCGGCCGAGGGGCCTGCCACCTGCCGATTCCGACGGGAGAAGGGGGCTCGGGTCGACCGCGGCGGGGCTGTGCTGTGTGTGAGCGGTTCCTTTGTCAGGTCACATCCTTTTCCTCCATCTCCCGGCGATGAGCGAACACAGCTGGCCGCCGCCGGACGTGACGCAGGCCCCGGCGGCGGATGTGATGTGTGGCCGCGCCAGCCTCGGCTCCCTCCAGGTATCTGAGTCAAAGGTCGTCCAAATAATGGCTCCCCTTGAGTAGGGCTGGTGATTGTTTAATGTCATTTCCAGTACAGGAGAACGAAATAATTGTTACTCTGGCATAAAAAACACAATAGGATAAAGACCCCAACAATAAAAAGCACTATATAAATACATAAAAATTGGCTTGTAAACATACAACACACACAAAATGCTGAAGGAACTCAACAGCTATGGAGATTAATAAATAGTCGACGTTTCAGGCCAAGACTCTTCCTCAGAGCTTATATACATAGATTGATTGTATGCCCACAAAGTGACATGAACACAACGTGACCCTGACAGGAAAAATAAAAGAAGTGGTTGGGGTTGTGGAGGGGTGGGTTAGAGGGATGAGGTGTTGATCAGCCTTGCTGCCTGGGGAATGTAACTGTTTTTGAGTCTGGTGGTCCTGGCGTGGATGCTCATACAATTGTCCCTTTTGTATGGGTTTGTGTGTCAAAGACTCCATTCCTTTGGGTGGGTGTGTCATAGGGTCACTCACCCAGGTGGGTGTTTTCAGAAAGTCACTCCCCTTGGGCGGTGTGCAAAAAAGCCACTCACCTTGGTGAATGTGTGATAGACCATAAGGTATAGGAGCAGAATTAGGCCATTTGGCCCAAGTCTACTCTGCCATTCCTCTCAGCCCCAATCTCTTGCCTTCTTCCTGTATCCCTTCATGCCCTGACCAATCAAGAATCTATCAACCTCTGCCTTAAATATACTTAAAGTCATAGGGTCACTTAACCCCAGGTGGGTGTATCACAGAGTCCTGAAGTTGCTTCCGTAGACCAGGTGCCTGATAGAGTCACCCCCTTGGGCAGGTATGCCATGGAGTTGTAGAGTATTTCACTCTGGGTGTGTCATAGGGTAATTCCCTTTAGAGGGTGTGTCAGAGAGTCATGAAGTTGCTCCCCTTGGGCAGGTGTCTGATGGAGTCACCTCCTTGGGCAGGTAGGTCATAGAGTTGTAGAGTGTTTCACTCTGGGTGTGTCATAGGGTCACTCACCTTGGGTGGCTGTGACCTGGAGATACTTCCCTTGGATGGGTGTGTCAGAGAGTCCATCTTCTTGGGTGGGTGTGATATAGAGTCACTCACCCTGAGTGGGTGCATAAAAATCATAGAATCACTCCCCTTGGGTGGGTTACTCAGGTGCTTGAAGTGAGTTTTGCATCCAAACCCCTATGGCTGGGAGAGTGATTCTGTGAAACGCCCAGCCAAGGTGAGTCAGTCAGATTGGGTTTCATCGCCCAACTTCAGGTCTCATTACAACCTTAATCTGGAATTTGCATTTTTTATATATTAAATTCCTCTGAGAAGGTCATGACTCTTTATCATAGGAATATTCCAGATGGGATCTCTGGATATACTAACAGAAATTTGAATATGAAATGGGTGGTGGGTGGTGGAGTGTGAGAAATGTACTGAATCCAGGATTCGATCGAGCATGATGTCACTGACTGGAGGTGCAGGCTCCAGGACCATTGACCTGCCTCTCTTCTTTTTCTTATCACTAACTTCTTCATCTACAATGCTATGCTTTGTCAGATATGTCGCAGAGATGATTCTATTTATTTATTTATTTATTTATTTAGGGCTACAGAGCAGAACAGGCCCTTCTGACCAAACAAGCCCCTGCCCTCACCAGGCAGACCCACCTATTTACTCACTTACATACTGCCCGTTATGACTCTGGTGTTTAGGGTAGCAATGAAGGTCCTCCACCCCTGCCTGTCCTTGGCCAGTTTCCCTACTGTGTCCCAGATATGGTTCAGGGTCCTCATTTCTACCTCTACAGTACAATGCCAAGTTGTCTTTGAGCTCGCATGCTTCCTCTGCCCTGCAGGTGTCCAGTGAAGTGGTTTCTTGATGACGAAGTTGGCTTCTCTTCTCATCACGTGCCCAGTTCCTCTCCACCATTAGCCTAATCACAGGACAGGTTCTTTAAGGTTGTGTAGCACCCTGGGAAAAGTTTCACTGCTAATGTAAAGGTTTTTCTGTGGCAGCAGTGTTTGGCTAGAGATAACGGGGGCTTTGGAATGTGCGCCATCCAATGAAGGGAGTGTTTTTTTCTCGTTGTGTGCCTGAGACCGAGGTGATCTGGGTCTTTTGTTCAGCGGAAGATGAAGAGCGAAGACACCAGAAAGGAGAGGTCGGAGACACCAGGACAGAGCGGACTTGGAGTGGGGCCGGGAGTCGACGAAGCCTGGGGGAAATCAATGGAGGACCAACGGAAACCGTGAGCTCCAACTTGTGCACGTTAGACTGTTTCATTAAAATGGGCCCTTTTCCTTTTGTTTTACTTTACTAACCCTTTAGTCAAATTAAAAATTATAAAGCTAAATTGTTTAATTGCATATGGTGTACTGTTTGTTATTTCGTGGTGCTGATTTGTAACAGGGTGACACATCACGCAACATCCACACAAACAGGAGGTTTTGCACCTCAATCTCACACATTTGGTGGGGCCAGAGATCGCCTTCCCTCAACTTACTCCGCCGACAGAACCTGACAATTATAATTATTATAGCCGGGGGTGGTAATGGGCAATGTTCCCTCTAAGGTGTGTGCGTGTGTGTGTGTGTGTGTGTGTGTGTGTGGGGGGGGGGGGTAGTCTGTGTGCAGGGTTTGTGTGTGTGGAGGGTCTACGTGCGGGGGTCAATGTTCTCTCCAAGGTGTGCACACACATATCTTTTGCTACTCATGCACAAAGGAACTTAAACTGCGTACAAAAGGTTGTCACCCTCTCTCTCGTTGGCATGTTAAATATACTTCACGATCGTATACAATCACATTTCCTTTTCTGGTTTCTGATGAGGACAGTGTTGACAATGTGGAGTTTGTGATGCTTTGTCTGCAGATTTTATAACTGGCTTATCTATACTGTTTTTATTGAGCAATTATTGATTTACGATGTCGAATTCCAAAGAAGTAAAGGGCTTAAAGGGCAAAGAACTGCTAGTTCATTTAAAGCAGAATGGCTTAAAGAAACAGTACAAACTGTTACACCAAAAGCTCATGAGGTCAGGAACGTGCAGCTACGAGAAATATTTATGTGCAATACAGAAACTGGTGTTACGTGGGTGTATTGTCGCGATGCAGAAGTTGCTGGAGAATTTGCAAGTGGGAAGAAGTGGAGTGATATTTGGAAATTTGACTTCTTAAAACGTCATTTAGCAAGCAAATCACATATGGGTGGTGTGCAAAAGCTCCAGTGATAAAATTCTTCATTACCCGCGACAGTCCTGCTACATGTGTATTGTGAGAGTGTAGATGAACAAGAGGGAGAGTGATCAAACCCAGAGGAGATCAAAGTCTTATTGACAGTGTTATGCTAACTGTTAAAATTACTATCTCTACATATAAAATTCGGCGCACATGTGTTGTTGTCAGTGGGCAAAAAATTGCACAGCACAAATTAGAGGGAACATTGGTATTGGGGATAAGCTACCTATTAAATGCTCCCAATAACGTGTGCCTCAAAGTCTCTGACAACCAAGTTCAGCTCCTGGCCTTCACGTATGGCCTAGCTACTAAACCTGGCAGAGCCGTTTCTACCGACAGGAGAAGGGGCAAAGCTGAGTTCCTAGCTTAAAACCATTCGCTTCGGCCAGATGCAGCTCATCAGCTGTAGTTGACAGCTCATCTAGGAGAAGGAAGATTCTGATCTCAAACCTCTGCTGCCTTGTGGCCAAACGCACTCATAGAGAAGGCTTCAGGAGTGAACCCCGAGGGCTGGAGTCCCTAAACCAGTCCTATGCTGAGTTCAGCGCTGTCTGGCAACTCCCGCAGTGCTGCTGGCGCCAAACTGTATCGGTCTCTGCCATTCCTTTGGGTTCATCAGCTGCGAGGAAAGGGGGAGCTTGCGACAGCTTGGTCTCCATATCGTACTGCCCTGCCCTGTGTATCTAAACAGCCAGGACACAACATCTGTGGTCAACTCTGACCAATGAAGGCCAAACAATCACAGGTCAATTTACAATGACTAATTAACCTACTAACCAGTCCACCTTTGGTGCGTTGGTGAAAGCCAGAGCTCAGGGAGGAAACCCACGCACTCACAGGGAGAACATACGAACGTGTTACAGACAGCGCTGGAATTCAACTCCGATCTGCGGAGCGGCCGGAGCGGTGAAGAAACAGTGTTAAACACCAGGCTACCGTGGAGCCCCTTCAGCAGCCTAGCAACAGTGTTTCCTCCTCTATTGAACTGGAGTTCATTTGCCATCAACAGTAAAGAAGCCAATTAAACTCCTCACTGGGATCTATTTAACAGGTTGGATTTTTAAGCTGCTATTGGTAAATGTGTGACTGTAACATAAGAAAAAGGAGCAGGAGTAGGCTGTCTGTCCTGCTGAACCTGCTCCACCATTCAATAAGATCATGGCTGATCTGACCATAGACTCATCTCCACCTACCTGCCTTTTCCCTATAACTCTTAATTCCCCAACTGAGCAAAAATCTATACAACCTTGTCTTAAATATATTTACTGAGGTAGCCTCCACTGCTTCATTGGGCAGAGAATTCCACAGATTCACCACTCTCTGGGAAAAGCAGTTCCTCCTCATCTCCATCCTAAATCTACTTCCCCAAAACTTGAGGCTATGTCCCCTAGTTCTAGTCTCACCTACCAGTGGAAACAACTTTCCTGCCTCTATCTTATCTATCACTTTCATATTGTATGTCTCTATAAGATCTCCTCTCATCCTTCTGAATTCTAGGGAGTACAGTCCCACGCGATTCAACCTCTCCTCATAGCCTAACCCTCTCACCTCTGGAATCAATCTGGTGAACCTCCTCTGCACCGCCTCTAAAGCCAGTATATCCTTCCTGACTCCTCCACAAAAGGAGTCTGAACTTACAAGCTACGGCAAGTATCAAGGCTCCATTGTGTAATGAGAAAGGAAATAGCTTAGGTTAAAATTAAAGTCAGATTCCTACCTACAGTCAGTTTAATATCTGGGTTACAGAAGGACAAGAGGTACTCTTCACAGACTTTGAAGGGTTCATAAAAATGCAAATCAGTATCAGTGCAATTTAAACTTGTAGTTACCTCCAAAGCTGCCAGGAAGCACAATGAGAACCAGAGTGGCGTTTAGTTTTATTTTGTTTCCTGATGCATTGAGGTATTAGAATCGGGGGCATTATCTCCCATTTGTTGTAGAATTAGAAAGAGGATTCTCTTGCCTGAAATCCCTGCTCTTGGTCAGCTGCATTGCTCACATTGTTTTTGGATGGGAGACTTGCTTCCAATACACAAGTAATGTCCAGGAGTTACAACATCTCTCCAAGCCTCACATGATGCTAAGGTACTGCTGTTCACTCAGCCCAGCTCTCAGTCAAGCTTCCAGCTTAAATGCAAAATCTCAGCCTTGTAAGCAGTTTGTTCGCTCTCCCCGTGACAGCATGGGTTTCCTCCGGGTGCTCCAGTTTCCTCCCACAGTCCAAAGACACGCAGGTTTGTAGGTTAATTGGTCATCATAAATTGTCCTGTGATCAGGCCAGGATTAAATCGGGGATTACTGGTTGGCACAGCTCGAGAGCCAGAAGGGCTACTCTGTGATGTGTCTTCAGGATCAGAGACAAGAGTCACGATGAAGGGTCTCTGCCTGAAATGTTGACTGTTCACCATAGATGCCGCCTGGCCTGCTGAGTTCCTCCAGTGTTTTGTGTGTGTTGTGTAAATCCAGACTGACACATGTCGTGAAATTAGTTGTTTTGGAGCAGCAGGACAGTGCAATACATAAGCTATACTATAAATTATAATCATATATACATGCAAATATTCTTAAAATATAAAAGATATGAAAATAAATAAATAATGATCATGTTCTCTGAATTGCATTAAAATTGTAATTTTAATGAAATTTACAGTTCAAACAAGCATAGGATATTTATTAGTAAAATATGCACCTGTCAAATTTTCATTGAGTAAAGAGCAGTACAAGTTTAATGTCTTCTGACTGTCGAGTCGAGTCGAGGGCCTCTGTCGGCCAGAATTAACCATGGATACTGTGTCCTAGCTGTCTAGATACGCAAGACTGGGCAGTACGATATGGAGAGCAGCCTTGGCCCGAAATGTTGACTGTACTCTTTTCCATAGATGCTGCCTGGCCTGCTGAGTTCCTCCAGCATTTAGTGTGTATTGCTCATGTAGCAGGCTCCCCCACTCCGTGCATCTGATGAACCCAAAGGAATGCCAGAGACTGATACAGTTTGGCAGCAGCAGCATTGCAGGAGTTGCCAGTCAACATTGAACTCAATGTAGGTCTGTTTTAGGGACTCCAGCTTCAGAATTTTCCCTCGGGGTTTACTTCTGAAGCTTTCCCCATCAGAGGGTGTAGCTGCAAGGCAGCGGAGGTTTGGGATCAGAGTTTTTCTTCCAGATGAATTGCCAACCACAAGCCTCATATGCCCAAGGCAACTGGTTTTAAGGCACCAGTAACCTGCCTTTGCCCCTTCTCCTGTCAGTAAAAATGGTTCTGTCAGGCTTAGAAGCTAAGCCACACATGAAGGCCAGGGCTGGACATTTTGCATAGATGTTGCCTGGCCTGCTGAGTTCCTCCAGCATTTTGTCTGTGTTGCTTGGATTTCCAGCGTCTGTAGATTTTCTCTTGTTCTGGTTGTCAGAGGCTATTTGAGGTGTATGCCGTTGGGAGCATTTAATAGGTAGTGGGAGCTTGTCCCCGTTACCATCCATGGCTGTAACAACCTTAAGGACCTTTTGACCATACATGCAGTATATACAATTAAATGAAACAACATTCCTTTAGACCATGGTCCACCTACAAAAAATATATCACACAGACCACATTAAACAAAATATTACCACAAGTAAATTAGTAAAATACAATCCAAAATGCATATGAAGTGCACTGTACAGGTAAACAGTTAATAGCTCACAATCCTAGTGATGAGAACTTGGTGGTGGCAGGGTATTCATTAGTCTCAAAAGTCAATTGAAGTACATTAATTTGAAAATTCAAATGATCAGATTTGTAATAAATTACAAATACCTTGAGCCAATGATAACCTTTATCTTCATGACAGTGAATTCACAATTCATATATGGACAATCTCAAAGGCAAGGTTGACCCAAAGTTCAAAGTAAAATTTATTATCAGAGTACATACATGTCACCACATACAACCCTGAGGTTCTTTTTCCAGCAGGCATACTTAGCAGATCTATCGAACAATAACTACAAACAGGGTCAGTGAACAACAAACTGTGCAATTGCAAATATAAATAAATAGCAATAAATAAGGAGAACATGAAATTACAAGATAAGGAGATCTTAAAGTGAGACTGTTGGCTGTGGGAACACCAGAAATAGAATGAGTATAGTTACCCCCTTTTGTTCAAGAGTTGATGGTTGAGGGGTAGTAGCTGTTCTTGAACCTGGAGGTACGAGTCCTGGGGCTCTTGTACCTTCTGCTTGATGGCAACAGTGAGAAAAGAGCATGGCCTGGATGGCGAAAATGAGCCATTAAGTCATAGTAGAATGGTTGTTGAAATAGGAATTTGGATTTTAGGAAATCTGTTTTTCTTGGAGTGGGGTCTATGCTTGAAATGTAATTTAGTTCACTCATTCCTTACCTCCACTTTCCTGGGGACTAATAATATCCAGGGTGTATGGGGTGTCCAGGGAGGGGTCGCACCTCTGGTGAAGGGGCTCATCGTGTTCCTTCTGGGACAGATCACTCACCTCTGGTCCCCACCAGACACTCAGCTCTCACCTGTGGCTCCAAGTACCTGTTTGCATGTGGCAGCCACACCCTGGCACACCGCTTTGACAGCTGAACTAGACCAGGTGAGGGCAGCCAGTGGGCCTCATATTCCGGTGAGAGAGGGACATGCCAGTCCTAGTGAACTCAGCTCTGGCAAACTGGGAGGATGAGATCAACAGTGAGATCCAACAACTAGGAAGGTGGTTCTGCAACGTTTCGTGGCGGGCGAAGGGCGTGTCAAGGAGCAGAAAAAATCGCGGTCATCCACGACAACCAGGGAAGACCCGGTTGTGACGACTAATCGCATCACTGGACCCCAGTTTCTGAGGTTGGGAGAGTGGAACTGCCCCAGTTCAAAGACTTTTTCACTTCAAAAACTCTCCTGCACAGGTTTCCTGTCCTTGTCAGAGACAACCGACAACCAACATCACATTAATTTTCATTCTTGTTTACAGTGGGAATGAGACATTGTGGAGAAAACTAACTCACCTGGAACATATCCTTGTAAGCAGAACAAGTGCTACACATGCCCTTACACTTCCTCCCTCACCACCATTCAGGACCCCAGACAGTCCTTCCAGGTGAGGTGACACTTCACCTGAGAGTCGGATGGGGTGATATACTGCGTCTGGTGCTCCCAGTGCGGCCTTCTATATATTGGCGAGACCCGACGCAGACTGGGAGATGGTTTCACTGAACACCTATGCTCTGTCCGCCAGAGAAAGCAGGATCTCCCAGTGGGCACACATTTTAATTCCATGTCCCATTCCCATTCTGACATGTTTATCCACAGCCTCCTCTACTGTAAAGATGAAGCCACACTCAGGGTGGAAGAACAACACCTTATATTCTGTCTGGGTAGCCTCCAACCTGATGGCATGAACATTGACTTCTCTAACTTCTGTTAATGCCCCACCTCCTCCTGGTACCCCATCCGTTATTGCCCATCCTCTGGGCTTCCCCCCTCCCCCTTTCTTTCTCCCTAGGCCTCCATGATCCTCTCATATCCCTTTTGCCAATCAACTATCCAGCTCTTGGCTCCATCCCTCCCCCTCCTGTCTTCTCCTATCATTTTGGATCTCCCCCTCCCCTTCCCACTTTCAAATCTCTTACTAGCTCCTCTTTCAGTTAGTCCTGACGAAGGGTCCTGGCCCGAAACGTCAACTGTACCTCTTCCTATGGATGCTGCCTGGCCTGCTGCGTTTACCAGCAACTTTTGTGTATGTTGCTTGAAATTCCAGCATCTGCAGATTTCCTCATGTTTAACAACACTGTGACCGCTTTTTTTGATCTGATGGTGTTCTTCTTTATAAAACTTGTGTTTAATTTATGTTTTTTTTGTGAACGCTCATTACATGATACTCTGTGCCTGTGGTTCTGCTGCATCGATGTGTTTCATTGCACCTGCACAGAGATGTACCTGTGAGAATGACAATAAACCCATCTTGACTTTAACTTTGAAAGACGTGAACAGAAGCATGAGAATCTTCGATAAAAATGGTGACTACCAAACTGCAACATGTGTTTTCAAGCAGGTAGTTTCAGAGTGTCACTGACGGGTTAATTTCTTTAACAAGGTGAAGGCCAAGGCCCAAAGGGCAAGACATCACCATCATGGGCATTGGCTTCCCCAGCATCGTGAACACATTCAAAATGAGGCAGCCTCCATCATTAAGGACCCTGTCACCCAGGACATGCCCTCTTCTTATTGCTACCATCATGGTGGAGATACAGGGGATTGAAGACACACACACACTGCAGGAGCAGCTTCTTCCCCTCTGCCATATGATTTCTGAATGGACAATTAACCCCTTGCTTTTTTTTTTGTTTTTTGCTCTCTCTTTGCACTACTATTTAATTTAATTTTTAATATATATTTGTTATAGTAATTCACCATCATCATCATGTGCCATGTCGTATGGCATGGGTGATCACGGTCTATGGCCATGATTGTTTGAGGCAAATTCTACAGAAGTGGGTTATTTATATACACACATTCTTTTTCTCTCTCTCCTTTCTCTCTGTCCCTCTGACTATACCCCTTGCCCATCCTCTGGGTTTTTCTCCCCCTCCCCCCTTTCCTTCTCCCTGGGCCTCCTGTCCCATGATCCTCTCATATCCCTTTTGCCTATCACCTGTCCAGCTCTTGGCTCCATCCCTCCCCCTCCTGTCTTCTCCTATCATTTTGGATCTCCCCCTCCCCCTCCCACTTTCAAATCTCTTACTAACTCTTCTTTCAGTTAGTCCTGACGAAGGGTCTCGGCCTGAAACGTCGACTGTACCTCTTCCTACAGATGCTGCCTGGCCTGCTGCGTTCACCAGCAACTTTTATGAGCATTGTAATTTATCGTTTTTCTTTTGTTATATATTGCAATGTACTGCTGCTGATAAAACAACACATTTCACCACAAGTGCCAGTGATATTAAACCTCATTCAGATTTCGAAAGTGGTAAAGAAGCAAAGTAAACAGAGGGCCAAGTACATTGCAGACATCCCACCTCTCCCGGAACTTCCGGGAGTCTCCCTCATATTAATAGTGGCTCCCTGATGCCCACAAATTATATACAATATCACGGAAATCAATTTTTTTGAGAGCGAGCGAGCGAGAGAAAGCAAGAGAGAGCGCGTTCGTGAGAGAGAAAGCAAGCAAGCGTGTGAGCGAGCAAGAAAGTGAGAGAGAGCAAGTGAGTGAGAGCGAAAGCAAGCGAGAGCGCACGAGCAAGAGAGGGAGAGAGAGCGAGTGAGAGCGTGTGAGCGACCACGAGAGAGAGAGAGAGAGAGACAGAGCGCAAGCGAGAGCGTGCCATGGCGGAGTGTTCCAAAAAAAATATAAAACGTACGTCACCCCAGACTACACTAAAGTGTACCCCTGCCTAATAGGGCTCAAAATAATGACAGTGTTGCTCACTGCACTGTTTGCAACAGTGACTTTTCTATTGCCCATGGTAGGTTAAGACTGTAAAAGACATGTTGAGGTGAGTTTAACAGGTATCATTCATTCATTAGCATAGTTAACGTTATTTAAACCAGCTGGCCAGCTGCTAAGGAGCTACTCTATTGCAGACATCCCACCTCTCCAGCAAATTGATGGTGCTACCTCCCTGAAATGAGTTCTGTAGGGTGGGATGTCTGACATAAGGTTGAGATAAGGCATTATATTAGGTGATTCACGGCTATGTTTCGTGTCTCAGCAATGGTTGACAGAAAGTAGGCCACCATGCAATTAATTTGGATTTCAAAAGAACGGGGTGTAAAGTTGAAAAGGGAGTGCAATGTAGTAACCTACAGCAAGGGGAGGAATGGGGGGGGTTCTAGCTCTTACTCCTGTTGCTTGCTGTGTTCTGCCAAGCATTGCGGGTATGCCATGTTGATGCCAGAATGTGAAGTGACATGCTAATGGAGATGAGAAGTGGGTGACCTTGTCTTTCCGTTAGACAGACGAGCAGGATTGTGTCATTGAGCCCTGTTAAGTCTGCTACACCATTCGATCATGGCTGATTTATTATCCCGCTCCTGCCTTCTCTCCTCCCCCCCAACCTTTCATGGCCTTGACGAAGAAGGCAGAGTTTGTCATCAAAAAGTCGGTACCTGTACCCGGCTGGAAGCCTGAGAAGTGTGAGAGTGTGTGAGAGAGAGAGTGTGTGAAAGAGAGTGTGTGTGGGTGTGTGTGTGTGTGTGTGAGAGAGAGAGAGAGTGTGTGTGTGTGTGTGTGTGTGTGTGTGTGAGGGAGAGAGAGAGAGAGATTGATTATATTTTTATATATATATGTTTTTAAAATATTTATTTATTAAGGCCAGAGCAGAATTGAGAGGCCAGTTAGCCGACTCCTGTTTCTTATGTTCTTACAGCAGAAGGTCTTGAGGAATTATCTCCTATCTTTGGTTAGCTGCTTGATGTTAGACAATGGTTTCCAATGCTGTGTGGGTGTATTTGAGTGCTTTATTGCACTGAACAGCAAGGTAAGTGAAGTTCTATTGTCACATTTGCCCACACAAATTGCTGCTTAACTTTTACACTGCTTGGTGAGAGTAAGTGTATTAGCTGTGTGGAAAATTCCAGATCTATTACCAGAATAACCATTTCCAAAACTACAGTATAAAAAAAATTGAAGGGCAGTCTACCAAAATGCAAAGCAATTTTTCATGGCAACAGGACAACATTAAGTGTACATTTTTCTATTGTTGACATTGAATCCATACCATAGCCAATGGTCAATCTGTGTGCCTGGGAAACCAGCCAGAGAGGGAAGATCAGAGGTGATGACTTGCTAGTTTGCAAAGCAGCAGGAGATAAAAGGTTCACTGTCCTTGAATTAGAGTTGCAACGTGAAACAGCGTGTGGGATGGGGGACACATTAAGCAAAGTGAGCCAGGAATTGTTATTGTTGGACTTGATGCTTCAGAATACTCTGGAGACAACATGTATTTGAACGACTGCAGCAGACAGTGGTAGTAATGTTCTAAGTTTAGGATTTTAAATGCCATTTAGAAATACAAATGATACACTGTACTGGTAGTTATACAAGGCTAAAATACAGCACAGGATGTGAGATTTATACTCTGAAATCTACAACAGTCATTTGGTTATTGATGTTGAGAGATATACTGTTACACAGGGCATGTCAATGACCACTCATTGCAACCTTTTTTAAAGACCAAATTTGACTATATATGTTTGTATAACTTTAATATTTGAATGTTGATAGATCAATTTAATATTAAAATAGTAGTTTGGGTTTTCTTTAAAGAAAAGCAATGTGAAATATAGCTTATAAGTAATGTATCAGCCACTTTTGTTGAATACAGTTCCCCTTCATTAAAGAATGTTTGGTTAGATGTATCTTTTTGCTGATAAAAATGCAATGTAAAAGATCTTCGAGTGCTGAATAGCTGTTAACAGATCTACAGTTGTGCAATAAAATGTTTCCTTAGAGCAGCAGCCTGCAGTTATACTTTTTTTAAAAATTAATTCAAAATTGATCTAGAAACAGCTGATTTCCTTATTTTTCTCATGTCCCATTGTGCCAGCAACATTCTGTTAATAGCTGCAGCTGAAGCTGAATGTTATCTTGTGAGAAACACTGCAATTAACTACCCAATTATAATATGCAAACATGGTATTGGTACTAAATATATTATACATACATACATATACACACACAGTTAAAATGCCAAGTTGACAAATAACAACATGAATGGATTGAATAATACAGAATTTTACTGTGCAGGAACAGGCAAATTGCTTCAATCAATCCACCTGCATTTACGCCACACAAAAATATCTTTCCATCCCATTTCTTCCTACTCTATCTGCATAAAGGCACACATTGAAGCCTACCTCACTTTTTTTTTTAAAAAAAATTCCCTAACAAGAGAAAATATGAAGATGCTGAAAGTCAAAGTAATACACACAAAACTGCTGGAGGAAAGGTTCAAAGGTTAATTTATTATCAAAGCATACAACTCTGAAATCCTTACTGGAGATATTTGAGGATATAATGAGCACAGTGGATAGACGGAAACAGATGGACGTTATTTACGTGGATTTCCATGACATATTCAATAAGGTGAAGCATAAGACACTTGTATATAAGATAAGGATGCATAGAGTTGGGGGTGATGTATTAGCATGGATAGATGATTAGTTAACTAATAGAAAGCAGAGAGTTGGAGTATATGGGTGTGACTCTGGGTGGCAATCAGTGGTGAGTGGTGTGCCACAGTGTCCAATCCAGTACCCACAACGGTTTACGATACACATTAACGATCTGGAAGAGGGGACGAAGTGTAGTGTACCTAAGTTTGCTGATGTTACTAAATTGAGTGGAAAAGCAAATTGTGCAGAAGGTACGGAGAGTCTGCAGGGAGATATAGACAGGTTAATTGAGTGGGCGAGGGTCTGGCAGATGGAGTTCAATGTTGGTAAATGCGAGGTCATCCACTTTGGAAGGAAAAATGGAAGAGCAGATTATTACTTAACGGTAAAAAAAGTGCAGCATGCATGCTGTTGTGAAGAGGGATTGTGCACAACGCCTCTGCACAGAGAGTCCTTTTGTGCATGAATCACAAAAGATTGGTTTGCAGGTGTTGCAGGCTATCAAGAAGAGAAATGGAATGTTGGCCTTCATTGCTAGAGCGACTGAATTTAAGAGCAGGGAGGTCATGCTGCAACTGTACAGGGTACTGGTGAGGCTGCACCTGGAGTACTGCGTGCAGTTCTGGTCTCCTTACTTGAGGCAGGATATACTGGCTTTGGAGGCAGTGCAGAGGAGGTTCACCAGGTTGATTCCAGAGATTTGGGGGGGGGGGTGGGATAGACTATGAGGAGATATTGAGTCACTTGGGACTGTACTCACTGGAATTCGGAAGAATGAGAGATCTTTTAGAAACACATAAAATTATGAAAGGGATAGATAAGATGGAGGCAGGAACATAGCCTCAAGATTCGGGGGAAGTTGACTTAGGATGGAGATGAGGAAGAACTGCTTTTCCCAGAGAGTGGTGAATCTGTGGAATTCTCTGCCCAGTGAAGCAGTAGAGGCTACCTCAGTAAATGTATTTAAGGCAAGGTTGGATAGATTTTTGCATAGTAGGGAAATGAGAGTTATAGGGAAAAGTCAGGTGGGTGGAGATGAGTCCATGGCCAGATCAGCCATGATCTTATTGAATGGTGGAGCAGGCTCGACGGGCCAGATGGCCTACTCCTGCTCCTATTTCTAATGTTTTTATGAAAAAATATATCTCAAGTCACTATGTTTTGAGCACTTTTACCAATAAAGTGGTGTTGGGGTGGAATTATACTTTATAATATGGAAGAAAATTAAACCAGCATCAACCCGAGAGCATGGTTAGAGAGTAAATGAAATACTCTCTATGTATTGAATGAATGAAAATGAAATGAAATAGAAAGTCATGGGAGAAGACGAGGAATTGATACGGGGCCAGGGTCGGGAGAGTGGGCGAGAGTTGGGAGAGTGGGGCAGGTGAGGGACAGGAGAGTGAGCAAGTGATGGGAGCGTGGGAGAGCGGGGCGAGGTAGGGGAGTATGGGAGAGTAGGGTGAGGTACTGGCCAGTGGGGGGGGGGATGAGGTTCAGGAGAATGAGAGAGAGGTAGAGGAGCATGGGATTGGGGCAATTATTCATTAGAATGATAAGAACAAAGAAATACTTTGAGCTGGTACAGTGATGGTTGTATTAAATTACCCAGATTTACAATCATGAGAGAGCCAAATGAATTCTGGATACTCAAATATTGTGGCAAGAACTCCCCCACCCCCACTACTGGCCTACTGAGGAACAGTTTGTACAGAAAAGGGCAGCATGGTAGCATAGTGGTTACCACAACACTTTACAGTACCAGCAACTCAGGTACAATTCCGGCCACTGTCTGTAAGAAGTGTGTATGTTCTCCTCATAGCGTGTGGGTTTCCTCAGGTGCTTGGGTTTCCTCTCAGAGTCCAAAGACCAAAAGATAGAGGAGCAGAAGTAGGCCATTCAGCCTGTCATGTCTGCTCTGCCACTCAATCATGGACTGATCCAGTTCTTGTAGTCATCTCCACTTCCCTGCTTTCTCCCCATACCCTTCGATGCCCTGGCTAATCAAGAACCTACCTATCTCTGCCTCAAATGCACCCAATGACTTGGCCTCCACAGCCACCTGAGGTAACAAATTCCACGGATTTACCACCCTCTGACTAAAGTAATTTCTTTGCATCTGTTCTAAATGGACGTCCTTCTATCCTGAATTCGTGCCCTCTTGTCCTAGACTCCCCTACTATGGGAAATAACTTTGCCATATCTAATCTGTCCAGGCCTTTTAACATTCAGAATATTTCTATGAGATCCCCCCTCATTCTCCTGAACTCCAGGGAATACAGCCCAAGAGCTGCCAGACATTACTCATATGGTAACACTTTCATTCCTGGAATCATTCTTGTGAATCTTCTCTGAACCCTCTCCAATGTCAGTATATCCCTTCTAAAATAAGGAGCCCAAAACTGCACACAATACTCCAAGTGTGGTCTCAGGAGCACCTTATAGAGCCTCAACATCACATCCCTGCTCTTATATTCTATACCTCTAGAAATGAATGCCAATCTAGACTTTTTTTCTAGCCCAACCCAGGGTCATCTAGAGACCCCAGCCTTGGAACCACAGCTTCCTTACCTTTCTTTTTATTATTCACTTTTCTTGGTTCTTATTTGTTCAGGGAGTAGATCGATTAAGTTATATTCTGTAAATTTCAATGATATACTAACTTAGAGAGTAAGACCATATATTTTGGGTATATACCTCAAGAATGGTTGAAAAGAGATAAATATAAATATTTAATGAATGTACCACTGGTGACTGGTAAAAAGACCCTTACCAGGAAATGGTTATCTCCGGAGAGCCCAACTTTAAATGTATGGATGGAAATTACAATGGACATTTACAAAATGGAGAAGATAACAACATCTGTTAATCATAAGTTGGAACAATTTTATTCATACTGGAAAAAATGGTTTAACTACATAACATCTTATAGGCCTGATTTTATTCTCACAATCAATGAATATGTTGTTTAAAAAATCACTCCCTACTCTGTACATAGTTTTCTTCTTTCTATAGTATACTTCAGATAAACATTGTGGAGATTTGTGACAGATATGATTATATGATATATATGTACAGTATCTGAAATATATCTTATGGAAATGTTTGATGATGAAATTCAATATAAAAAATAAATTACAAAAAAAAGAAATGAATGCCAATATTGCATTTGCCTTCTTTGCCACCGACTCACCCTAGAGGTTAACCATTAGGGTATCCTGCACAAGGTCTCCCAAGTCCCTTTGCATATCTGCATTTTGAATTCTCTCCCCATCTAAATAACAGGCTGCCCGTTTATTTCTTCCACCAAAGTGCATGACCATACACTTTCCAACATTGTAAGACTCCCTGTTTCCTCAGCATTACCTGCCCACTCACTGTTTGCATCATCTGCAAACTTGACCACAACGCCATGAATTCCATCATCCAGATCATTAAAACATAATATGAAAAGCAGCAGACCAACAGACTGATTGGAACACTACCAATCACCAGCAATCAACAGAAAAGACTCCTTTTGTTCACACGATTTGCTTTCTGCCAGTCAGCCAATCTTCTGTCCATGCTAGTATCTCTCCTTAGGTTCTTATCTTGTTTAGCAGCCACATGTGTGGCACCTTGTCAGGGGTCTTCTGAAATTTAATATCCACTAATTCTTCTCTGTCTGTCCTGCCTGTTATTTCCTCAAAGGATTCCAACAAATTTGTCAGGTATGATTTCCCCTCAAGAAAACCATGCTGATTACAGCCTATTTTATCATGTGTCTTCATGTCTTTTGCCTCCATTCCTTCTTGAAGTGTGGAGTGACATTTGCAATTTCCAATCTTCCAGAAACATTCCAGAATCTAGTGATTCTTGAAAAATCATTACTAATGCCTCCACAATCTTTTCATCTTTCAGAACCATGAAATGAAATCATTCTGGTCCAGGTGACTTCTATACCTTCACACCTTTCAGCATCCCATGGTACTTCTTACACTTGAATTTCTGACATGTGACATGAAATACTTATTCAGTTCACCCACCATTTCTTTGCTCCACATTACTATGCCTTCTCCAGTGTCATTTCCTAGTGGTCCAAAGTCCACTTTCGTTCTTCATATACCTGAAAAAGAACTTCTGGTATCCTCTTCTATATTGGCTAGCTTATCTTTTCGCTCCTTAATGCAGTTTTAGTTGCCTTCTGTTGGTTTTGAAAAGCTCCCAAGCTTCCCACTAATTTTGTAATATTGCATGCCTACTCTTTTGCTTACATGCTGTCTTTGACTTGCCTTGTCAGCCATAATTACCTCATCCTCCCTTTAGAATACTACTTCTTCTTTGGTATGAACTGATCCTGCGTCTTCCGAGCTATTCCCAGAAGACTGCCGGTTTGAAGGTTAATAGGTCTTTGTAATTTGTCCTGTGATTAGGCTACGATTAAATTGGGGGCGGGGGTGGAATCACTCAGCTCAGAAGGTCAGAAGGGCGTATTCCGTGTTGTATCACAATAAATGAGTAAGTGATAAGGAACTATGGTGATTTATGCTTTGGCTTGCAGCAATTTCTTTTTTAGCATTTTAAAATATGAGTTAATGTGTTGAAAGAATGATTTCAAATGCCAACATTGATCCCACTGCTAGTCAGAGTACAAAATCTCCTGTTCTACTGATGTCCAATGATCCAATAGATGTCCAATGATCATGGACACTAGAACTACCTCTAACACATGAGCATCAGCTGAGACAATACGTTAAAAGTGACTCCAGCATGTGATGGCACAAGACGATGTGGCACTTGAGGCCAAAACTATTTTAAAATGTTGCATGCGTCTTACTCAGAGGTTAAAATGCAATTGGAATTTTTAGTCCCTTCTACACGTTTTAATGAAATGGAGATCTACGTTAACAAAATGACACTTCATTAGATGGAAAAATTGTTCTAGCAAGTGGTGTTGTTCAACTATAATTACTTTTTTGGGAGATGGGCACAATAATAAATGGTCTACAACTATTATTCAGGAATCTGTCTTCATGATTTCTAGGTAAGGACCTCCAACAGTCTTTTAAAATTAGTGTAGTTTGTATGTTGTAATTTCAACTTGACATACAAAGTTCCATAAGCCCCTGGGATCAAATTTATCGGCCATACACATTACATAAACAATTAATTTACTGTGGTGCTGGTCAGGGTGTGACATGCAACAAAAAACATTGAACAATTATAATAATTATACAAAATCAAGATTTGGAATAAAATGTACATAAATACCGATATGTATTTACAATGTAAACAGCATTACAAAACATTTTAAAGAGGTTGCAGCACAGTGACGGGGGGGGGGGGAGAGAATAAATAGAGGGTGGGGTCAAACTTGAACGGTTGATCAGATCAACTGCCTGGGGGAAGAAACTTTTAAGATGGCGTGAAGTTTTTGTTTTAGTACTTTGCAGAAGGGAGCTTCAGGAAAAGGTAGTTTATCAGCTGGGCAATGTCCACAATGAGTTTGTTGACCTCTTCTTTGTCCTGGACACATACAAGTCCTGCGGTGTTGGTAGATTACAGCCAATGACCATTCTCTACACTTGAGTATTTAGCATTTCAACTTGGTTTTGTATCTCGCACTACTTTTTGTTGTGTAAACTAGATCCATCCAGTGAGTTTTGTTCAGAGGTGGTAGATGTAGGTGTCATCTGCAAAAACCTACATCTACCACAAATTCCAAATTTCATTTCCATTGCTAATCTAAAGCTATACTAGACCCAGGAAGCTTGACATTCAATTTACATCCAAGTTTCAATCTTCACTCAGGCCAGAGATTCATTTTCTTGTAGGCATTCACAATAGAATAAAGAAAGAAATATAATCAATTAAAAACGGCACAGAGTGACAATCCATGTGCAAAAGAAAAACTGTGCAAATACAAAAGAAACAATAATAATAGTAATAAAATATGTCAATAATTAATACTGAGAACACAAACTGCAGAGTCCTTGAAAGCAAGTCCATAAGTTGTGGAATCAGTTGCCAAGTGCTAAGTATTGACCAATTCCAAAATGCTAAGACTGTAACCACATACCCGTTGTATTCAATGGCATCACAATCTTGAACAGCTAGTTGACCCACTTGAACATAGTTCAAGTTAATAATCAAAGTACATAAATGTCTCTTTATACTACCTTGAGATTCATTTTCTTGTGGGCATTCACAGATACAAAGAAACACAATAAAATCACTGAAAATCTACAAAGCCAGACAGCCAAATTGTGCAAATACAAAAGAAAAATTAACAATAAATAAATAAATGAATGATGCTGAGAACATGAGTTGTAGAGTCTTTGAAAGTGAATCAGTTCAGTGCTGAGGTGAGTGAAGTTATCCACACTGGTTCAGGAGCCTGATGGTTGAAATGTAATAACTGATCTTGAACCTGGTGGAGTGGGACATCCAGATGGCAGCTGTGAGAAAAGAGCATGGCCTGGATGGTGAGGGTCCTTTATGATGGATGCTCTCTTCAGGCAATGTTCCTTGGTAGATGTTTTCTGTGATGGACTGGGCAGTATCCACCACTTGTGTTTTTTCCATTCTTGGGCATTGGTGTTTCCATTCCAGGTCATGATGCAACTAGTCAGGATACTCTGCACTGGGCATCTGTAGAAGTTTGTCAAACTTTTACAGCAAATTGAATTGTTATATTTTCAATAATTCTTGGCCAACGTCTGAAATGAACTAACCTTACCTTTAAGCTTAAAGATTTTCCATCACCTTTCCCATGTTGCTTGGTTCAAACAGCTTGGGTGTCTAATCTTGATAAGACACAGGAAGCCATGTATATGTCTTTTAATGGCCAATTTCCATCCACCCACCCTCCTACCCATTTAACACACAGATTAATTCAAGTGCCTGCTCCAGATATTTTATATCGTCACTAAATCACAAGGAACCTCAATGTCTTCAAATGAAGATTTTAACTCAGGATATCTCAAATCTCTACTCTGCAGATCTGTGCTCCAAAACTGAAAGGAACATATAACTCTATCAAAACTGAGCTGCAAGTTTTAATTAAATACTAGGCTTTAAGATTTATTTAGCTTGGGAGATTCCTTAGGATAATTCTTTCGGTACTGCATTACAATCAGATATTTAACAGAGATCAGCCTTTGTCCATTTTGCAAATAGAAGCACAGCAGTTACAGAACCAGCAAGTCAATTCCGCATCGAGCAGGAGTGAAATCAATGAGGATGAGAGAAGGTAAGGTGGTGTTCCGCACCGTCTGCTGCACTTGACCAGTCAGTCTCTCCCTCTCGTTGCTGGAGTCTTGGGTAAAGTGTAATGAATGTGGTTTGTGGATTGGACACTAGTTCATGCTATGATGTTTCTGGGGTTTTTTTTATTGCTATTTTGCACAATTCTGATCAGGGCAGCAGGCTCTGCAGCCTGCAGTCAACATAAGATACAGTGGTAAATTGAACTGAACATTCCTAGACTGCTTCAATGACTGTGAATTGTTGTTTTATATTCTGTTTTTTGCTTTTTTTTTTGCCATTTGCGTGATTTGTTCTTTTTATTTTGTGCGTTGGGTGAAATCTATTCTTGAGCTAGATAAGTCATATTGTGTACAAATGAAACTACGAATTTTTAACTAGATGAGGGTGAAAAATCATGCAGTATTATGATTGAATTCCAATATGCTATTGCTACATTGTAAGCAGTCCTCTATTTTAGGCACCTTCATGCTTATTGGTAGAAATGTTGGTCGGCAAATAAAAGTCTGCTTTTAAGTCCTGGAGTCAGATACTGTGAACCTCTGCACAATTATACTTCTAATCTTGGTACACGGAGGCAAAGTACTACAATGCAGTACACAAATAACTCAGTTTAAACTTAGAACCAATGAGAGTTAAAAGAACACTCATACAAATTTAAATAGCTCTCCCATAAAGTACAATTAATGCAAAATTGTTTCAACTTAAAGTTAATGCACACACTCCTATTTATAGTCACTCAACAGTACATGTGTCACTTCTACCAAAGGCTCCTATCCAACAGCAGTGCTTGGACGGAGTTACATCTCTATAATGTTCATTTGTTGGATATATCTAATTAACACAAAACTGGGACAATAGAATATTCTCATGTCTCTAGAGCAGAATTGTGTTATTTTGGGAAGAATGTGATAATTGCATAGGACAGACTATCTTTAAATCTATACAATGTTACATTTTAGTGTTTCAACAGAATAACCCTTAAGTGAAAACCAGGCAGTGTTAACAAGTCTCTGACAAGAAGTCACCTTATATGGTACCTTATATGTACAAGAATTTATTTACACCTTGCATTTTCCAAACACAAGCTAAATCAAGTGTTGCTTGAATATAATAAATTGTGCTCTGTACAAATTCAAAATCCTAGGGTTTTAGTGAATTAATGTACAATAAACGCAGTCAATATGTTGTAAAATATAACAAAAGTAAATGAAGTGTATGCACCAATTAAAACCAGAAGCCTGCATTTTGCTGGGCAAGAAACCACACATTGAAAATAAAACGCATTAAAGAGGGTCACTTATGAAGCAACTCGTTAAATGAACATTAAACTATTCACCTCTAGTTTTGAAGTACAATAGAAAAACAGGTAATGTATGGTGACATTGCTGACCAGAGGCAATATTCCACTCCTATCGAAGAATAACAACCCAGTTTTATGGTACTGATGGTCATGAAAGCTTTGTTCAGAGTTCTCTGTATTTGCAGCACATCATATACCACTCTTCCAGAATATGGGTCATCGCAAAATGCATCTGCTCCCTCTCAAAAGTTGCTAGGATTTCATTTGATTAGAGGCTGTATTAGCCCAGTTCTTTTCCCCCCCCCCCCCCCCCCGTTTGCAGAAATATCCATCCTTAAAGTTTGGATCATGAATCAGTCAATTTCTTTATGAACCCTTACCAATTTCAGTGACTAATCCTGCCATGATTTATTATAGGGAAGCAGATAAAGTGAGGAAGATTAAAAATTTAAAAAAAAAAGAGCAGCTAGTTAAATTTCAGTGCTGCCACCAAGTCACACACAAAAAATCAAAAATGCTACATGTAATCTAACTTCATTACAAGGAGCAGTGTACTAAAAGCCCACGTAATTATAAAAAAAAAAATCCATTTCAAAAGGCACCATTAAGTCCAGTCTTTGAGGCTTCACGGGGACATAATGAATCTTCATGTGCATCAGTTGGTCCCGTGATGGTTTCTTGTCTCCTGTGCAGCTGATGAAGTAATTCCACTCAGAAACCAGGCTCAGTTTATAGTGAAGATGCTTTTAGACTCAACCTTGTAAAACAAAACTGCTTAGCAGTGGAAAGATTACATAAAGTTAATTTGTGATGTGACAAAATTTATGTACTAAGAATTACGGACAGCACTTTTAAAGAGGCAAAATTAGCCACAACAGTAACCAGGCATTTCAAATAAAATGCAAGAATTAACAATGAAAGTGTTTCAGGAATTCTTAAGTATTCAAAACTTCAGCTATGAAGAACATATTTTAAGTTAAATGTAGCAAAATTCATATTCTCAACTCTAATCTAAAAAATTTAATCTTCCACACAAAAAAAGATATCTAGAATAAATTTATTTTATAAAACAAAATGAAGAATTCAATCCAGGTAGACCGACCCACAAAATCAAGTTATGTCTGGGATACCACATACTTGTGCGCATGCTTGGCAAAACCGCACCTTTCAAACTGAAAATCAAACTTGACAATCATATGATCAAATACTTCAGCTTTGATTTATGCATGTTATATTGCAACAATCAGTAGAGAAGAGTTTGGAAGCTAGGACAATGTTTCACTATGCTGCCGGTATCTGTCATTTGTAGATTTACTGAACAAGAATCTCTCATTCAGTCTTAAGAGTAAGGACATTTCCCAATGGACAAAAGAAAAAAGGGCATTAAAATGGTCATGTACTTTCCTTTAAAATATCATTGTGTATTTTGTCCTTTTTAAAAAGGGATCTGAAATTTCAAAAATGCAACTAATTGTCTAGTGATTTAAATGCCGAGTCACGTTTCACCTTACAGATGCTCATCCAAACCACTACTAAGCAAACTGAACATAAAAGTTCAGCATTTTCTGTACTTAAAGTTTCAATAAATAAAGATCAAAATTTTAGAGTATGATTGTTTCTCTGGGAAAATAAATAAGCACAAAAAGAGCTCCCTTTGACTTGCTGCATATTATCCAGAAGGAGAGGTTTTCAAAGTAAAAGTCCTTGTTACAGCATACTATTCACATTAAATTCTCACTGCCAGCTCCAAGTGTGACAAGTCACCTAAGACAATTTCTTGTCAGCAAGCTGTGTCCAAACGAAAGGTGAAGGGCAAAGGAAAGCAGCAGCTGGGGGCATGATGGATAAAACAAAGCAATATCTACATTGAAAACAAAGAGTGCTTCCCAATGGATAAGATGTGAATCATGAACAGAAGCAATGACTGTGAATAAACATTTTTATCCAAGTAAAAATGGGTTATATAGGCCTTTTTGAAAGTGCTTATAAAATGCTATGCAATTAGACAATAAATCAATGACACAAAATATGCTGCATCAAAAACAACAGGGCAAATACTTTGTGAAAACTATAGTCTCTACAGTTTTCAATGAACATTAAACACAGGAGACAGAAGGTTATAACACATTTTCAACTGCATGAAATTGAATTTAAAATAGCATTGTTCAGCCTTTTAATAGCAAAAGCCTACTTTCATTTTATATGTTAACCAATTCATGATATTTCCTCAATTGCTGAACACATTGTATTGCAGCATTAGTATTAACATGCAACAAAATGAGGAAGATAATTCTACTCAAGCCAGGAAATTTCTAAACATGACAAACACAATTCTTAGTGTTCAATACATTCTAGGAAACACTGCAGTATTGGAATTGCTGTTTAGAGTGACAATGTGGAGATCTTAACTGGTTGTCTCTAGTTCAGTTTGATGTTGAAATGCACCACAGAATTTTTCAAAGACAACCGGGAAGTTCTTTCCCTGTGCTGGCAACACTGCACACTCAACCTTTGCAGAGTGAAAATAATTGTTGATCCAGCCAGTGGTTAGTAAGCACCTTGCTGTGAAAGGACTGGCCGCTATGTTGGGCAATTTACAACAAAACCCTTTGTTGATACATGGTGAAGAGCTAAATACAGGGTAGGACTATTCAAACTTTGTGGATTCAGACAGAAATCCCCCTATCCAAAAGCTTGCACTGCAAAGATTTAATTTATGTGTAATTCAAGAAAAATGCATTAATGATAAACTATAAATGAAAATTTATTCCTGAATGGTGTGCCAATCAGAGCAATAAGTATTGTTAATTTAACTAATGCTTTGACTAAAATTGATTTTGATATTTACCTGGGTTTATGTGGGGCACAAGTCATTTTGAGGACTAGCATCATATTGACACAGTCTAACTAAGACTCTTTAACATGGTAGATCCAATTAAGAATAATGCTAAATGAATTTTCTGAAATAAAAATCAGAAACATAATTAACAGTGGCTTTGTATTCTCTCCACAATTCATGCATACTGAAACAACTAACTTAAAGAGAATTTATGACATTACACAGTGTGAGGAAAATTCTTTAAACAAGTTTAAAAGCAGCAACATTAAAGATTGCTTCAAAAGAAAACCAGTCTTTTCTTTCATCAAAGTCACTGATTTTTAAAGAATTAGGTTTGGATAATAATAAAACATGGTGGTTGGCTCACAAACTTCAGCTCTCTGCAGAGCTGGACTGGCTTGAGATTCTGCTACCATTCCCAAAATGAACATTGAAGTATTCCATCTTCATAATTCTCCTATAAATTTGCAGGATATGTAAATTTTCCACACGCTGAGGTACAACTTGTACTTAATTTTCAACACAACTAAAACTGCAGTGCCAATACAAGACTTAGTTGATGTCAACTGTGGTGCCTTTTTCTCCCCAGAATAGAAACAGCAATTCCATGATACTAGTAGGCAGTTTGAAGAGGCTAGGAGTGTTGAGTGAAGGAGTGATACTGATCTGATGTAATGCACATTTAACATTATTCGACTTTGTAAGAAGTTGCTTTTTTATTGGTTGTATTTTGCAGTTAAAAGTTTGTCATTATGATTGGAGTACATATTTCAATTGCATAGGAGTTGTAAGCTTTCAAAATTAAATGTTTCACCGACTAATATTGCTGGTGTTTATTAAAATATAACATTTGGATTTGCATTCCTCCGATATGCAATGAAAGTCTAGCACAGAAAGGCCAACAAAATTGATATGTGTTTGACTTCACAAAGTTCACATTAGTCTCAGGATTTGTGAAGGTGGAAATTGACCACAGCACAAAAACTTGAGGGAAAATTACTTTTACAAACTAAATTAACAGTGTGAAGCCTAAAATAAAAGTACATTATACTTTACCATCTCAATCCTAACTTGGACAAATAATTGCCTACTCAATTTTTTTTGCTCAGGATGTTTTGACCTCAGTACCCCAATCCATTTACCAGGTATATATTGGATTGAACAGATTGTAAATCAAACTCTACTCCCGAGAAGCTACTTTCCTTTTTAAGTGCACACCATGAACTAGGGTCTCTAGATATTTTGCATGAAACATGGTGGCAATTGAATCAGTGCTTTGATTTGTTTTCCCCCATAATTTGTGTGTGGGCCAAGAAAGAAAAATATGTTTCACAAGAGATATAATGCTAACAGATCAGTTGCTTGGTTTGGATGTAATATACAGTGAAAGGCTACAGTTAAGAGCATGTGCACAACATCTGGTCAAAACTTCAGAAATCCAAAACTTAACTAACATGACCGGAAACACACAATTCAAGCAAACTACAATATATTATCATTTTATACCATACTTTTCATTAAAGGAAGGAAATCATGGGAAAAAGAAAAGCACACAACTAGCACCCAAGGCATTCAGTCATCAGCGTCTTCCACCCACATCCCTTTCCAATTTACAAGTTTAAACTGTACATTGTTACAAAGTGAGTAACTATCAAAGCTGAAATTAGTTATTAAAAAGGAAGGAGGGAGGAAAAAAAATAGGTATAAGACCGCAACACTGCAATTTATTTGCATGTAGCTCAGCTTGAAGTGTGCAGTGAACCGGGCCACACCCAAACCAGTGTCACATCCATTTGAGACAGAATGACTTTCTCTTGCTCCAGGTTGCCTCAAAATAAATCTGGATGCTACAACCCCAATGATTTTCATCCAAAATTCAATAAAGACAATAATACTGCAAAGAAAACCCAAGTCATTTGCCAGTCATGGATTTTTTTTTTGTTTTCTGCTAAAGTCATGCTGTGAAGATCCCCACAAAAGTGGTTGACATTAAAAATAGATTGTGATCTTTTGGTATAATCCATCACTAAATCTGATACAGCAAGCTTACTAAAAAAAAAGAGATACTGTCCCTCTAATTTGCCTGGGTAAAGACCCTTTTGGCTAACCCCTGCTTGCTATAAAGACCCATAAAAATACTTTAGAAATCTTGTCATTAATGTATCTATACTTACCTGTATGAATAAACCTTTTAAACTCAGAAAGCAGCCATGATACACAGCATAGTGTTTGACAGTTGCAATTTTTAGCTTTTTCATTTAACACTGAAAACTAATTTTAATTAGTTTATTAGATTGATTTCAATATCATTTCTTTTTGTGTACCATGGCAACTTCTAAGTCCATTCTTTCGGTCTGTAGAGTACTGGACAATTCCAGGTGCCTGTTATATATCAAGTAATTTCCTGAGGGGAGAAAAGGAATATAATCATCTAGATCAGACACACAAAGTTAATAGCTCATTAAAATAGAAGTAAACCAAATGAGGTCATTGCTCAGGTAATGAAGGGGCACAAGTACCTACAGGCACGTAAATGGGTACACTGGCCTGGTTCCCTGCAGACTTGATCTCAGTAGACTATTAAGGCAGAAGGCACAGTCAAAAGCCCACTGCTGAAAAAGGGACTGCATGTGTGGTACAGTTCACCTTATTCCTTTGCTGGTTGAACTTGCCACACTTGATAATATAGCTTCTTCATTTGTACCACAGGGCAAATTTCCACCAGCAGGAAGCCATTGACTAAACCATCTGCCAATCTCATGCCTATCCGTTTGCACAAAAACAGGATTTGTATTAAGCTGGGCTCTTCAAGATACCATGTTGGATTTTTCCCACATGAAAGTCATGCTACAATATAGCAGTTCATAATTTCTGAATCTTTTCAGCCACCACAATGGGATTCTCTTTCCTGATCTTCTCTGCTGCTTCGGCCTTGTAATCATAAGGACAGCTGTGTTTGTCTGAATAGCGGTGAAGCCCGCAAAAAAGGTTTCCACATCGACAATCGAACCCTGTTGGACATAAAATTGGAGAATCTTAGAGAAAAAGCATTTCTCACCTATCTCTTCAATGAAAGTATGAATCTAGTTAACATTGTCCAAGCAACAGAACAAAACATTAAAAAATATACATAGAACTTAGAAATAGACCATCGATTCGATACCACATGAAATTTTGCAAATGCTAGAAATCCAATGCAACACACACACACAAAACACTGGAGGAAACCAGCAGGTAAGACAGCATCTATGGAAATGAATAAACAATTGATGTTTCAGGCCAAGACCCTTCATCAGGTCCTGAAGAAGAATCTTCGGCATGAAACATCGACTGCTTACCCACTTCCATAGATGCTGCCTGGCCTGCTGAGTTCCTCCAGCATTTTATGTGTTGCTACCAATTCAAGTACAGGTCCACAATCCCTTATCCGAAATCCTTGGGGCCAGTTGCATTTCGGAATTCAGAATTTTTTGGATATCAGAACCCCCACCCCATACCAAAAAACACGTATGCTCAAGTCTCTTATTTAACCTGGCTCAGTGCAGTGGACTTTAGGACCCGGCAGCGCACCAAACCTACGCACATCCTCCCAAAAACTTTAAATCATCTCTAGATTACTTACAATACCTAATACAATGTAAATGCTATGTAAATAGTTGTTATACTGTATTGTTTAGGGAATAATGACAAGAAAAAAATTTCCAACAAAAACATTCAATAAAACATAAAAATATACAACTCCAAACGAACCGAATCAAACACATGGTAAGTGTCTTATTGGAATAAATGCAGAACGTCATTGTCACTATAAAACTTCAGTAACTTGTCATTGTTATCCATAGGGGTATCTGCAGTTCTTTTTGACATTTTCACAGTGAAATTAAACACAAAATCAACAGTGAACACAAAATATCAGCGAACAGCAAATGCACGTGTAACCAGTACGAGCGCTGAGCCAAAACTGACGTCTGGCGGCCTCTGCTAGTGCTGCCACGTTACATCTGAGTGATGTCAGCTGTTGGCGAAAAAAGTTTCGGTTTTCAGAGCTTTTTGGATTTCAGAATTTCGGATAAAGGAATTTGCACCTGTACAAGAAATATTGCTGGAGTCAGAGGCCACTTTATTAGATACACCTGTACACTCGCTCATTAATACAAATATCTAAGCAGCCAATCATGTAGCAGCAACTCAATGCATAAAAGCATGCAGGCATGGTCAAGAGGTTCAGTTGTTGTTCACACCAAACATCAGTATGGGGACGAATTGTGATCTAAGTGACTTAGACTGTGGAATGATTGTTGGTGCTAGACAGGGCAGAGTGGTTTCAGTATCTCAGAAACTGTTGATCTCCTGGGACCTTCACACACAATAACCTCTAGAGTTTACAGAGAATGGTGCGGAAAAAAAAAATCCAGTGAGCAGCAGTAGTGTGGGCAAAAACGCCTTGCAGGTGAGCGAGACCGGGGAGAATGGCCAGACTGGTCCAAACTGGCAGGAAGGCGCCAGTAACTGAAATGACCACATGTTACAACAGAGGTGTGCAGAAGACCACAAACAAACACTTAGCGGCCACTGTATTAGGTACAGGTGATACCAAATAAAGCATATATTCAGTGTAACAAATCTATGTAAAGATAACGTATCAATATTTAACATTATCCTTACCAGTCAATCCAACCTTCTTCCTGCAGGTAAAGCATCTGTTCTTCTTGGGCTTTGTTTTTTCTGGAACTTTCTCTCCTTCCGTGGAACTCTCTGCAGTTTCTAAATTCACAGCAGCTAGAAATATGTTGAATAGATTCAAATTTGTAGATATGGCTAATGCAAGCAGAAGGTTGAATACTGCTTCTGCCAGTTTACAGATTAGAACAGATATATAACAGATTTGTGACAAGTTAAAGCTAAGTCATTTTCTATGTAGTAAGCAGCAGGCAGGAAACCAAGTCACAGCAAGCATGGGTTAGATTAGGGGTTCCCAACATGGGTCCACAGACCCCTCGGATAAAAAAAGGTTGTGAACCCGAGTTAGATCGATAAAGTGTCAATATAAACTTCCTTCTGTGGATATTTTTATTTTAAAAAAAGCAGTTGCCACTAGAATGATTGTGGAACAATTGTTAAATTATAGACAAGCTATGTTATCTGAGTTTATATCATAAAGTCATTTAATTGAGGTATTGGTAATTAACAGATTATCTAAGAGAAAGTAGAAGAAATCCAGAACACTCAAACTCAAGGGATTCTGCAGATGCTGGAAAACTTGAGTAACACACACAAAATACTGGAGGAACTCAGCAAGACAGACAGCACCTATGGAGTGGAATAAATACTCAACCGTTCGGGCTGAGACACTTCATCAGGACTGGAAATGAAGGTGGAAGAAGCTAGCATTAAAAGAAAAGGTGGGGGGGGGGAGAGGAAGAGCACATGCTGGCAGATGAGAGCAGATGAGTGGGAAAGTGGGTGGGGGGGGACACTCACTAAGTTAGGTCAAATGAAAAAGACAAAACTGAGGTTGATAAGAATTTTCTTAGTGCATATTTTACTACAATATAAATGCAAGGTAAAATAAATCTGAGAGGCTGAATACCTACACCAGTTTCAGCATATGAATTCTGCAAGTACAACTGCAAGAAAAAGTTTGTGAACCCTTTGCAATTAACTGGTTTTCAGCATTGATTACTCATAAAATGTGATCTGATCTTCATCTAAGTCACAATAATAGACAAACACAATCTGCCTAAACTAATAACATACAAACAACTGTACTTTTCATGTCTTTACTGAACATATTGTTTAATTATTCAAAGTTCAGGCTGGAAAAAGTATGTTAACCCTTGTATTTAATAACTGGTAGAACCTCCTTCAGCAGTAATAACCTCCACCAAACATTTCCTGCAGCTGCTGATCAGACTTGCACAATGGCTAGGAGGAATTTTAGATCATTCCTCCATACAACACTTTCAGTTCATCAATATTTCTGGGATACTTTGCATGAACAGCCCTCTTCAGGTCATGTCACAGCATCTCAATTGGGTTAAGGTCTGGACTCTGACTTGACCATTCCAAAACATGATTTTTCTTCTTTTTAAACCATTCTGTTGTGATTTACTTTTGTCTTTCAGATCACTGTTTTGTTCCATCATTCAACTTCTATTAAGCTTCAGGTGACGGACCGCTACCCTGACATTCTCCTGTAAAATGTCTTGATACAATTTTGAATTCATTGTTCCCTCAACAATTGCAAGCTGTCCAGGTCCCGAGGCAGCAAAGCAGCCCCAAACCATGATGCTTCTCCTACCATGGTTCACAATTGAGATGAGGTTTTGGTGGAGTGCAGGGCCCTTTTTCCTCTATACATAGCATTGTGTATTTCCGCCAAAAAGTTCAACTTTTGTCTCATCTGTCCACAGAACATTGTCCCAGAAGTGTTGTGGAACATCCAGGTGGTCTTTTGCAAACTTGAGATGTACAGCAACTTTTTTTTTTTGCTTCCTCTGTGGTGTCCTTCCATGAACACCATTCTTGTTCAGTCTTTTTCAGATAGTGGACACATCAACAGAGCAAGTTATAGAGATCTCTGCAGGTCTTTTAGTGTTATTCTTGGGTTCTTTTGCTGTGATCCTTGCAGGTCGCCCACTCCTTAGGAGAGTAGCAACAGTACCAAATTTCCTCCATTTGTAGACAATTTCTCTTAATGTGGACTGGTTAACATTCAGGCCTTTAGAAATGCTTTTGTAGCCTTTTCCAGCTTCATGCATGTCTACAATACTTCTAAGGTCCTCTGAAAGGTGTTTTGATCGAGGCATGGTAGACATAAACAGATCTTTCTTGAAGAGCAGGCTCTGTCAGTAAGCTGACTTTATGTATCTTTTTTTATAGGGCAGGGCACCTCTACAACCCACGCTTCCAATGTCATCTCATTGATTGGAACACCTAGCTCCAAATAGCTTTCATAGAAGGCATAATCCCAGAGGGTCACATTGTTTTTTGAACCTAGACTGTGATTACTTAAGTGGTGTACACAATATTAATGAGAAGTAGAATTGTTTGTGTGTTATTAGTTTAGGTAGATTGTGTTTGTCTACTATTGTGACTTAAATGAAGATTAGCTCACATTTTACAAGTAATTTATACGGAAAACCAGGTAATTGCAAAGGGTTCACAAACTTTTTCTTACAACTATACATTACCAAATTAAAATAAATATTTTCTTTACTTAGCAACTCTGCTGAATAATTGTCATGATTTTCACTAACAAACGCACTGCTCCTTAATTCACAGGAAGAAAGCCAACCTGATGCTGTGATGACTTCCACTTTTAGAGCTCCCTCACTTTCAGTGCTTGGTTCGTCTTGAGAGATACTCATTGCGGTCATCTGCTGTGTTACAGGAGTGCTAGAAAGGGGCGAGAGTGTTCAACATCAGAATCAGAACCAGGTTTAATATCATTGGCATATGTCGTGAAATTTGTTGTTATGCCGCAGCAGTACATTGTAATACAGCTGTAAATTAAAGTACATACACACATTTAAAGTGTTAAAAAAGTAGTGCAAAAAGAGAAAAGAAAAGTAGTGAGGTGGTGTTCATGGGTTCAATGTCCATTCAGAAATCTGATGGCACAGTGGAAGAAGCTGTTCCTGAATTACTGAGTGTGTGCCTTCAGACTCCCGTACCTCCTCCCTGATGGTAGCAATGAGAAGAGGGCATGTCCCCTGGGTGATGGGAGTCCAAATGATATCAAACGCCGGCTGGTTTACTGACATTGTATTCACTACTGATCAAAAACAATTAAAGCTTCCTGAAACAAGCACCAATCCATTCTAGTGGGTGCACTATTAATATTAGCAGACACTAATCTAACAATGCCAGGCACTCATTTGGCAGATATTAATGTACAGAGTGTTGGAAAACAATTTCTTACAACTTTGTGGGCAAAGAAATAGCCTCAAGTCAGGTGCATCATGTGCATGCTGCATTGTTTCAACTGAACAAAACACTGTTTTACAATATCAGTCCAACTGTGTATATTATAGGTTGATACAGTCATAAAGGAAGCTTTTGGCACATTGGCCTTCATTAACAAAAGTACTGAGTACAGGAGATGGGATGTTCTGTTGAAGTTTTGGAAGACATCAGTGAGGCCTAATTTGGAGTCCATGTACAATTTTGGTCACCTACCTACAGGAAAGATGTAAATAAAGTTGAAAGAGTACAGAGAAAATTTACAAAGATATTGTTGGGTCTGAATTTATAAGGAAATATTGAAATAGGTTAGGACTTCATTGCTTGGAACATAAAAGACTGAAAGGAGATTTGATAGAGGAATACAAAAATCATGAGGGGTAAATGCAAGCAGGTTTTTGCCATTGAGGTTGGGTGGGACTACAACTAGAGGTCAAGGCCAAGGGTGAAAGGAGAAAGTTTAAGGGGAACATAAGGGGGAACTCCTTCACTCAGAGGGTTGCAAGAGTGTGGAACGAGCTGCCAGTGCAAGTGGTGCATGCGAGCTTGATTTCAACGTTTAAGAGAAGTTTGGATAAGTACATGGATATGGAGGGCTATGGTCCCAGTGCAGGTCGATGGAAGTAGGCAGCTTAAAAGGCTTGACATTCAAGATGGACTGACATTCCTGTTTCTGTGCTGTACTTTTGTTTGACTCTAATACAGAGAAGAGGTGATATTGCGATGGATGTTTTTATTCCATGCTGAGGTGCGAGATATTTCTGCTTATATACAGGAAATCATAGCTCAGCAATGCTCAAGGGAATAAGAACCAGGAGGGCCAAAACACTCCACAGCAATCCAGAGAAGTGTCACACTTCTCTCCTAGGTTGGTCATTAATCTCGAGGATACCATACATACCTAGTTTTGGCAGATGTGGCATTCACAGAGGTATCCGCCGACATTTCAGGGTTTTCTTCTGTACATTGAACTGGGATCGACTCTGTACTTGAAGTACTGTTACTACTGGCTCCACTAGCTGCTGGTAAGCAAAGAAAACACTAATGAAAATTCAGATTGTGTTTGAGTTGTTCACTTCAACTCTGACAGTCGCCAGGATGTAGGCTATAAATTATAATAAAGGCATGGGGATTTCCATTTGCAGCTAGATTGGGAAAATCAGGTTGATGCTGGATCCCAAGAATAGAAATTTGGAGAATGTCTATGAGATTTTTTGTTTTTTGAAAGAGCAGATTAGGGTTGAGCCCACTCAGCTAAAGGCAATTCTGGATTGGGTGTTGTGTAATGAACCAGATTTAATCAGGGATCTTAAGGTAAAGGAACCCTTTGGAGGCAGTAATAATAACATGATTGAATTTATCCTGCAGTTTGAGAGGGAGAAGCTAAATAGAATACATCTGTATTCATCAACATCATTATGTGTTGTCTTACCTGACTTAAGTGATCATTGTCCGATGACCATTAATGTTCTTGGCAAATTTTTCTACAGAAGCGGTTTACCATTACCTCCTTCTGGGCAGCGTCTTTACAAGACAAGCGACCCCAGCCATTATCAATACTCCTCAAAGACTGTCTGCCTGGCATCATTGGTTGCCGGCTGCATAACCAGGACTTGTAACAACGCCTGTTTTACTCCCATGGCTTCACGTGACCCTGATTTTTTTTGGGGGGGAGGGGGGCTAAGCAGGTGTTGCACCTTGCTCAAGGGCGACTTGCAGGCTTGCAGAGGGAAGGAACACCTTGAACCTCCTTTGGTAGAAACTTATCTCCACCCTACCGCCCAAATATCGATATTACAGATGAGTAAAGTTAACTACAGAGGAACAATAGAGGTGCTGGCAAAAGTTGATTGGAAGGGAACACTAGCAGGGATTGATGACAAAGCGACAATAACTGGAGTTTCTGGGAGTCACTTGGAAAACGCAAGATTGGTTCACCCTAAAAAAAATGCAGTCCAAGGGAGGATGTGGTGACCATACAATATAGGAAAAATTAGTGGTAAGTTAGAGGATTGGGAAGCTTTAAAAAAATACAAAGCAGATAAATACAGAGAAATACAGAGAAGTAATACAGAGAAAAGATTAAATACAAGGATAAGCTAGCTAATAATATAAAATAATATGGTTTGTTTCCAGATATATAAGAGAATAAAAGAGAGGCAAGAGTGGATATCAGACCTCTGGAAAATGATGCTGAAAAGGTAGTAATGGGGAACAAGAAATGGCAGACAAACTAAACAGGTATTTTGTGTCAGTCTTCACTATGGAAGACACTGGCACCATGCCAGAAATTCAAGGGCAGAAATGAGTGTGGTTGCTATTGGTAGGGAGATAGTATTAGTAGGAAGCTGAAGATCCGAAGGCAGATAAGTCACCTGGTCCAGATGGACTACATCCCAAGTTTCTGAAAGAGGTAACTCAAGTGACTGTGGAGGCATTAATAACTATGTTTCAAGAATCACTAGATTCTGCAATGGTTCTGGAGAAATGGAAAATTGCAAATGTCAAGTCATTGGGTATATTTGAAGCAGGAGTTTATAGGTTCCTGATTAGTAAGGACATCAAAGGCTGAGGGGAAAGAGCAGAAGAAAAGGGTCGAGAGGGAAAATAAATCAGCCATGATGGAATGGCGGAACACACTTATGGACTGAAAGGTGGAGAAAACACTCCATTGGCTGAATGCCCTAATTCTGTTCCTATGTCTTTTACAAGAATACCAGTCAACTTCAGCATAGCCTTTTTTCATTATGGTTTTTTCAGCATCGCCAGTTTTTGATTTGAACCTATTTAGGAGCGCATTTTTTCCTTTCCTAGTAGGTCTAATACAATGTAAATCTGAATTTAGAGAATTAAGACATGAACCATTATAAATATACATCATCCTTCCTCAGGGTATGGAACTCTATTAGATGAAATGTAACAATTAATAGTTACAGAGGCAGACAATTTATATATACTAATCACATTTCTTCAAAGTAAATTTTATTGCATGTATTAAAAAGTTCATTTTTTGAATTTCAGATGATACAGCTGTATGGGATACTAACTTGACAAAGGGTGTTTGGAATAAATTGAACCCCTTCACCAAGGAGCTAGCCACTTAGACGAAGAAGCACCTAACTTTGTTCAGATAGTGATTCTGTTCTGATGAAAATATTTGCATTCAGATAGGTCAAAGGGGCCATATTAGATTAGATTATGAGGACGCGCAGTCCTCTTTTATTGTTATTTAGTAATGCATGCATTAAGAAATGATACAATATTCCTCCGGTGTGATATCACAGAAACACTGGACAGACCAAGAGGTGCTACTAAGTGCGCACAAATTTCTCCTTTCTTAGGCAGAAATGGAAAAAGAGTACAGTTGACATCACAGCCCAAAATACCAACCGTTTACTCTTTTCCATAGATGCTGCCTGGCCTGCTGAGTTCCTCCAGCATTTTGTGTGTTGTTAAGATGTAATAAAACAACTTTTTCCATCAATTATAGTTCTTCAAGTTTTTCCACAAAACTTTGCTCAAAGTAACAAGAAATACCAGCAGCTCCATAGTCATAGAGCACTACAGAACAGAAATAGCTCATCTATTCCACGCCAAACTATTATTCTGCCTAGTCCCATCAACCAGCACCCAGACCATTAGCCTCCATACCCTTCCTGTATATGTACTTATTCAAAGTTCTCTCAAATGTTGTAATCAAACCTACATTCACCACTTGCGCTGGCAACTCGTTCCACACACTCACCACTTTGAGTGAAGAAATTCCCCATCAGGGTCCCCTTAAACATTTCACTTTTCACCCTTAAACCCACGACCTCTGGTTCTAGTCTCACCTTACCTCAGTGGAAAAAAAAAACCTGCTTGCACTTAATATATATTTTGTGTATATCTGTCAAGTCTCTCCTCACTCCAGGGAATAAAGTCCTAACTTATTCAACTTTTCCATATAACCCATGCAGCAAAGTTGATTCCAATCATGTGGTATGAAGGAAAGATGTCACTTCCGCAGGGCTAATCACAAACAAGAGAAATCTGCAGATGCTGGAAATCCCAGCAACAAATAAAATGCTGGAGGAACTCAGCAGGCCAGGCAGCATCTATGGAAAAGTGTCAACAGTCAAAGTTTCAGGCCAATATCCTTCATCAGGACTGGAAATGAAGGGGGAAGATGCCAGAATAATTGGGGGGGGGGGGAGAGGAGGCTAGCTGGAAGGTGATAGGTGAAGCCAGGAAGCCAAGATAAAAAGGGCTGGATAGAAGAGGGGAGTGGGGAGGGATTTTTTTTAACAAAAAACAACTGGAAGGAGAAATCAATATTCACAGAGGCTGCCCAGTTTTTATTTTGGCTTACCAGAATTAAACAGGAAATCAGTGAAGTTTATGGCTCTCCCCAAGTCTCCTGACAAAGTTGTTCACGTGTTCCAAGCTTACCTGGTGGGCTTATCCGTCCACCATTCTGCTGTCTCTGCAGAAATTCTTTGTAGCAAACTGAGCACATTCCATTAGTCCTTGGGTTGCCGTAGAAACCACAGCCTGTGGTACACAGCATGGGGACCTGCGTCTGATTCGTCTCCTGGGCCATCTTGCCTTATGCACACGCGCACACAATGTGCAATCTGAAATGTGAGAGTGCGAGAACAAATTGAGTTACAATTCACATGAGAAACATTACAATATTGTAAACTGAACACATTTCACCAATACAGAAAAGGGCAATCTAAATCTAAATTTAATTAGGACAAAATTAAGATTACAAGAATAATCCACATAAAATTAAAATGTGTAAAAATGTTATCGGAAAATGCTTTTTGCCCCCTTTGCTTAAATGAGGATATGGTTAAAAACCTTGACAGGAACAGGGAAGATTCTTTCCTTCATGCTAACCAAAACACCTTTTAATAACACTTGTTTCAGTCCCACATTTAAAGTTATGACAACTACCCCAATTTTGTCACTGACACGTCTCACACAATAGTGCAGAAGTTATCACTCAGTATCTAATTAAAACAGTCAATTTCAATGCAGATTTGAGAATAAAAAGGATGGAGGTAAGAGAATTTTCACAGAAATATCACTGCAACAATTGTTACCTTTAAGCAGCATTAAGGGACTCCAAGAGAAATTTTAAAAGGTAGATGTAAGAATTTCCGGTACAGTATTGGTGCTGTGAATTTATTTCCCACTTATAAAAATATTTCTAGTTTTTAAGAATGCCAAAAGAAATGAAATAACACATTGCTTGGGGTGGTGGTAGGGGATGTTTAGATAGGCACATGAATGTGAGGAAAATGGAAGGATATGGACATTGTGTAGATGGAGGGAATTAGTCAGGCTGGCCATTTTATTACTAAATTGGATTAGCACAAAATTGTGAGCTGAGTAACCTGTCCTATGTTCCATCCTTTCGAGAGGACTAGAATATAAAAGCAAGGATGGAATGCTGAGGTTTTGTAAAGCACTGCAAGGCCTCACTTGGAGTACTGAGGGCAGTTTTGGGTTCCTTATCTTAGAAAACACATTGGATACTGGAGAGGGTTCAAAGGAAGTTCATGAGAATGATACTGGGATTGAACAGCTTGTCATATGAAGAGCATTTGATGGCTCTGGGCCTCTATTCACTGAAATTCAGAAGAATGAGGGGAGACCTAATTGAAACCTATGAAATATTGAAAGGCCTTGATAGAGTGGATGTGGAGAGGACGTTTCCTGTGGTGGGACAGCCTAGGGCCCGAGGACACCGCTTCAGAATAGAGAAGCATCCTTTTAGAACAGAGATGAGGAGGAATTTCTTTAGCCAGAGTGGTGAATCTGTGGAAATCATTGCCACAGGTGGCTGTGGAGGCCAAGTCATTTGGTATATTCAAGGCTGAAGTTGATAAGATTCTTGACTGGCCAAGCCATGAAGGGATACAAGAAGGCAGGAGATTGGGGCTGGGCAGGAAAATGGATCAGCCATACTGAAATGGCACAGCAGACCTCGATGGGCCAAATGACACAATTCTGCTCCAATATCTAATGATATTATGGTCTTTTTCAAAACAATGGCAATACCGACATATACCAAAGCAACATAGTAATTAGCACGATGTAGAAGATGGGATATTAGACAGTACCAACTGACACTATCCATTCATACTTAGATGCAAGAAATTGTAACAATGAAATATCAGCCATTTAGGTAGAAAGTTGCCAAATACATTCAAAGGCTTTCCCTATACCCAAAGATTCATTCAACCCCATCAAATGTTGGATTTGACATTCTGGCAAAGGGACTTTGATCTGAAACATGAACTGTTCCATTTTCCATAAATGCTTCTTTACATATTGAGCATTTCCAGAACAGTGTTTATTGTTCTGGATTTAGACTGGGCGAAAATACACCGCTGAACATGGGAAAATAGTGATTCCCAAAAGGCACTCCTCTTCTCAAAAGAAGCCACTCATCTCCAATCTCAAGGATACATACTGACATTGACCATGAAGATCAGCCAGTTTATTCACCAGACATATGAAAGGATCTCATCTGTAACCCATCAACATCTAATATTGAAAATTAAAATGCAGAATGGAATCACACGGCAGCTAAATCAGGCAGCATCTATGGAGAAATAGTTAAAGATTCAGGACAATGACCCTTCATCGGAACTGAGAAAAGTGAGAAAAAATGCAGAAAGCAGATGCTACATTTCCAACAATAGTAGCAGAGATCTGGAGATTCTCTCCAGGAACTGCCAGCTGAATATTTCCCTCACAATGCACAACATGGCAATTTACTCAACCACTCCCATTTGTTAAATTCTACTAGCCCAAACAAGTTGTTTGTTGCATCTGATCCGTTACAAAAGCAACTTCACTTTCAAAGTATGTTCTTATTTGGATATACAGCGGGGAACAGCCCCTTCCAGTCCATTGAGCCACGCTGCCCAGCAACCCACCTATTTAACACCAGCCTAATCACAGGACAATTTCCAATGACCAGTTCACCTACTAAAGTTATAAATTAACAGTAGGCCATACTAACAGATGTTGTACATCATTGTTCACTGATGCATTTTAATCAAATTCTAACATCTAAAACAAAGGGAACTCAACAAATATGTTACATTTGAGGGGGGGAATTTGGCAATACATGTAAAGGGAGAGCCGACAGCTCACACTAATTGTAACGTCTGTCGACTGACTCCATACCACCTCAGGATAAAACATTATTGGGGCAGCACATAGCAATGTTGTTAGCATGCTATTACAGCACCAGCAACCCGGGTTCAATTCCTGCCACCGTCTGTAAGGAGTTTGTATGTTCTTCTCATGACTGTGTGCGTTTCCTCCAGGTGCTCCAGTTTTATCCCATATTCCAAAGGAATGAGGAGGGGAGGGGGCGGGGAATGAGGACGGGGGAGGGGGAGGGGGGTAGAAGGCTGTTTAGCTGCCTGACCTGCTTAAGTTTCTTCCAGCGTTTTGTAAGTGTTGCTCTGCATATCCAGAATCTGCATAATCTGTATGCTGATTTCACTCAGCAGTCTTCCTTGGGTAAAAAAAATCTGGCAGCTATAGTGAATGGCAGATCTGGTACACATGTAATGCTCAGAAACGATTAAGTTTTAAGAATCAGCCCATCTTAAGCTTGATTGAAATTGGATTTGATGCACTGAAAAGATGTTATTTAACTTTCTTCAAGGACTGCTTTGCCAAAACAAACAAAGCAGCTCCAACTATAAAGATCTCACTGGTCATTCAAAGATTCAGTGTTAAACATAGAGACTATGAAAGGCTAAAAAGTAAAACTTTGTAATTTCCTCACATAATTGGCAGCTGTTCATTTGCCTCTCCCACATACAACTTAGTGTAAAGGATTCTTTTCCCTTTCAAGATCAGATTGAGAAAAAAATTGCTTTGAATGATAGAAGAGAAGAGGCATTTGTGTTTAGAAATTTTCAAGTTTGTGCCAATGTTCAATAAATTTGAGAGCTGGCAAGAGTTGAGATTCAAAATGAAAGGTCTTAAACAGTGCTGATGTCCCCAACAAAAGACCAAGTGAGAAGCCAATGCCCCCATATTCTACTTTCTACTGTTTCACAGGACCTTAATTTTATTTCCTGATTAAAATGCAGAATTCCAGACAATGCAGCATTCTCTCATACACTGCAAATAGATGATGAGCTCAAGTCCCAAATGGGAAATAAAAACAAAGCTCCTTCTCTAGCTACATATAGACCAAACCTCAACCCACAGGCAAAAGTAGTGCTTGCTACTGCTATTTGGTAGAAGGTACAAGAGCCTCAGGACTCACATCTCCAGCTTCAAGAACAGATATTACCCCTCAACCATCAGGCCCTTGAACAAAAAGGGATAACTGCACTCAACTTCACTTGCCCATCATTGAAATGCTCCCACAACCAATGAACTCACTTTCAAGGGCTCTTTATCTCATGTTCCTGTTACTTATTGGTATTTATTTATATTTGCATTTTGCATTTGCACAGTTTGCTGCCTTCTGAATTCTGGCTGATCTTTCATTGATCCTGTTATAGTTACTTTTCTATAGATTTATTGAGTATGCTTGCAAAAAAGTGAATCTTAGGGCTGTAATGGTGACATATAAATTTACTTTGAACTTGAACTTTGAAAAGGGCTGCCACCAACACTGAAAACAATGGAGAATGTACAATTTTTCAAATATGGTAGGTAATGGACAATTTCCAGCAGAACTTCAACTTCCTGGGACTGAATTTTTTTTTTTAAATAGGGAAGGACGGAATATAGGTGCAGAAAGTTTATAAGCCAGAATGTTTATTCATGCATAAAGCAATTTATAGAGGGAGAACTACCAGTGCAGTGAAACTGAACTGAAGTTGTTACTCCTACATACCATTCTGTAAACTTATTCAAGTATGGAGATAACTTAAAATTAATCACAGAAACTTTACAATATAAAAACTAAATTGAAGCAGTTTTTTCCTTAATTACAGTATCTCTACTAGAATTGAATTACCTTCTTGGCAATAAACAGATTACCAATCCAATTCAGTCACTGCTTGTCTAAACATACTCCCTTCTTTTTTTTTGTTTGGCTAGATGTTGAGAAGAACCAAGCTGTTTGGAACTTCTGAACAGAACCACTGGCATTCATCTGCTCCCAGTAAGCACATCCCAGATTTGCACAGTAAACATTGACAGCAAGCAGAGCCCTAACACGTTGCAATTCAACTGAATTATGCTGAGGAGTCTATTTTACTAACCACTTGCAACCAGACTCTGATGTAGTAGGAATTCCCAACTTTCAAGTTTATTGTCATCTGCCTATACATATATACAATCAAACAAAACATTCCCCCGGACCACGGTGCACCCACAAAGCATACATCACACGCAGCACATATAGCAAAATAATACCTTAAGTAAATTATAATTCAAAATGCATGTAGTGCACTGCACAGATATACAGTAAACAGCTTACTGTCCTAGTGACAGGACCTCTGTGGTGGCAGGGTAGGAAAAATTCACTTTTACCTAACTGATCTCTATGTTGATATCTTCTAATTATTTTAATGGGTTTTTAATCATTGAAAATATGGTAGAAGTTTTACGAGCCTCACATACTTCTGTTAGAGCCAGGGCTCAACCCTTTCAGGGTGTGCTATCAGGGTTCCAGTGTCACAGCTGTGCAGCTGTGGCCTGAACAGAAATGATACTTTACAATACCTCCAGGCTCAGCATACAAGCATGCAAGATTAGTTTAGAAGTGTTGCATGACAAATCAGGCACAATTCAGCCCATTGTCTTGAGTTATTAAGAGAGACAACATTACATTCTGCTAGTTTTCAGACAACGGTTTGCACTAAATTGCACATGTCAGAAAGGCTAAAGAGGACAAGCTACAAGTGAGACACAGGAGGCTGCAGCAAAGAACCAAAATGATCAAAGATGAAGGATTAAAATATTAGCTTTGTCATATGTACATTGAAATGCTGGAAGAACTCAGCAGGTCAGACCTTGGCTTGAAACATCAACAGCTTACACTTTTCCATAGATGCTGCCTAACCTGCTGAGTTCCTTCAGCATTTTGTGTGAGAAGCTTTGCATTTCCAGCATCTGCAGATTTTCTTCTGCTTATAGGTATGCAAATTTAAAACTCCAGAAAGTCACTATTTAAGTATTCAGAAATCTTGCTGGTGTGACATCTAGCGTATTAGGTGATATTGCTTATGCTCTCTTAAAACACATGCAAGTCCCCTTTCCCAGGCTCTCCTTAAACTCACAGACCACAACAAAATTACAATACCGTCTAACACCTAAAAGGTAAATTTATAGGTGTGTTAGTGTATTAACACTCAATAGTCCAGGTAATTTCTCAGTTTACTACCAAAGCTGAATGTGTAGGATTATCAGAGTTTTATTGTAAATGGACATAGTTTTAATTTGCACAATGCTCTGGAAGATTTTTGGATTAGTAGTAGCATGTGATGTTATTGTTGATTAGAGGTGTTGCAGCCCTCATGTCGAAGGGAACAAGAAGAATGATCAAGGATCATGCCCAATCTAATTCAGCATGACTAAGCATAACATATTGCAAGTGCAAACAACATGCTCATGGGTTCACGCGGAAAATAAACACATCTATTTTAGAGTACACTATCTTTCATTCTAGACCAAGCTGTTCTCAATGCCCAGTCAGCAATGAGGCTGCTGGATTAAAGTAGCATTTACCTGGCAAAGGGAAGCATGTTATAAAGAACTTACTGTTCCTTCCTGTGTGTGTGTGGGAACATTGGCTAGTGGGGGAACAGGACTCAGTGGTTCATGAAATCTAAGGCACTGATAGCTAGAAACCACACAAAAAGTTATCGGTGCACGTAATGAGGCGCTGTTGAATGAAACAAGACTATTTAGGAGAGGTGAGAATTAAGTTTCCACAATGTTTGTTCAAGATATGCATTCAGTTGAAAGTCCCTTTGCCAAAATCTTTGATGGGTTTAAATTTTCAGTTAGGAAGGGTGTTTCATTCCACTGAACAACTCTCACATGTCAACACAGAACATGGGAATAAATTTTCATAGGATGCAAATACAAACTACATCAAACCTTTATTAAACACTATGTACTAGATGCCAAGCATTCTTCCAGAACATTAAATAAAAATTATTTATACAGTCTGGTCATTCCACTATAGGAAGGATGTTGAGGCTTTGGAGAGGGTGCAGAAGAGGTTGACCAGAATGCTGCCTGATTTAGAGGGCACGTGGTATCATGAGAGGCTAGACAAACTTGGGTTTTCTTTGGAGTAGCGGAGGTTGAGGGGAGATCTGATCGAGGTTTGTAAGATTAAGAGAGGCACAGATTTTACACCTCATATACCATCTCGGTAGTCTCCAGCCCCTTGGTATGAACACAGAATTCTCCAACTTCCGGTAATTCCCTACCCCTCCCTTCCTCTATCCCTATGTCACTCTGCCCCCTCCCCCAGCTGCCTATCACCTCCCTCATGGTTCTGCCTCCTTCTACTACCCATTGTGTTTTCCCCTATTCTTTCTTCACCTTTCCTGCCTATCACCTCCCTGCTTCCCCTCCCCCACCCCTTTATCTTTCCCCTTACTGGTTTTTCACCTGGAACCTACCAGCCTTCTCCTTCTCACCCCCCCCCCACCTTCTTTATAGGGCCTCTGCCCCTTCCCTCTTCAGTCCTGACGAAGGGTTCCAGCCCGAAAAGTTGACTGATCGTTTCCATGGATGCTGCCCGACCTGCTGAGTTCCTCCAGCGTGTTAATGAGTACCTTTCTCCTGGGTAGAAAAGTCTAATACCAGAGGGCATGCATTGAAACAGAGGGTAGGTTCAAAGGACACGTGGAAGCAAGTTTTTTTTAAACTCAAGAGTCGTGGATACCTGGAATGCATTGCTTGGTATGGTGGTAGAGCCAAATACATTAGAGGCTTTTAAGAGATGTCTAGATAGGCACATGAAGTGTGATGGAAGGATATAGACATTGTGTAGCTAGGAGGGATTAGCTTTTTTTTGGGGGGGGAGGGGGTTTGACTTTTTAGCTGACTCAGCACAACATTGTGGGCCGAGGGACCTGATCCTCTTCTATGTTCCACACCTGTACTATTTTCTTGTACCACCAACAGGGATAAAGTCAGGTTATGAATACCCAATTAACAGACACCTGTTCTTACGAACAAGCTTCCACAATATTACTCAAAAGCCCAACATATGTAAGTACACTCATGCCTTTGAGCAGAACTAGTTTCCTCTCACTTTAGTAAATTTCTTTATCAGTCATGTGCTTTTGATGCCATTCTTTACAATACTCTGGAGGTATGGTTGTAACATTGTCTCATTTTTGTGTATTTTTCCGGAGAAAACAGACATAAGGATGCCTGTAAAACAGAACCCACTTGTTACCAGGCAGGGTGTACTTTAATAAATATATTATTTTTACCAAATATTCTGTTCATTTTAACAAACTAATTGGATGTATACCATCCTTTTCCCCATTGTTGCAATTTCTTTCAAATCACTTAATATACATTTTTGCCAGTTGATGATTATTCTCAGAGAATAGTTTCACTGTGAATTCTATCATCTCATAAAATAAAAGCTGCCCCCAAAGGCTGAAAGAAGCATCTCAATACCTTTTATGCATGCTTTGAAAGGGAGAATGAAACTACATCTGTGCGAATCCCTGCAGCACCTGGTTACCCTGTGATCTGTCTCAGAGGCCGACGTCAGAACATCTTTCAAGAGGGTAAATCTGGCCCCAATGATGTACCTGGTAGGACACTGAAAATCTGTGCCAATCAACTGGTGGGAGTGTTTGAGATCTGCAGTCAGAGGTTCCCACCTGCTTCAAAAGGGTGATAATCATGCCAGTGCCCAAAAAGAACAGGGTGAGTTGCCTCAATGACTATCGCACTGTTGCACTCACATCTGGTATAATAAACTGCTTTGAGAAGTTGGTCTTGGCCAGAATTAACTCCTGCCTGAGCAAGGACCTGGACCCACTGCAATATGCCTATCACCTCATTTGAGCTACAGAGGATACAATCTTACTTGGCCTTAAACCATCAGGATAACAGCCGTAACTATGTCAAGCTTCTGTTTATTGATTACAGCTCAGCGTTTAACAGCATTATATCCTCAATACTAAGCAAAAAACTCCAAAACCTGGTCTCTGTACCTCCCCCTGCAACTGAATCCTTGACTTCCTCATTGGGAGACCACAGTCAGTCCGTGGATCAGATATAACATCTCCTCCTTGCTGACAATCAACACTGTCACACCTCAAGGATGTGTGCTTAGCACACTACTCTTCTCTCTCTACACCCACTAGGCTCAAACACCATCTCTAAATTTGCTGATTTCACCACTACTGTTGGCAGAATTTCAGATGGTGACGAGGTGGCGTACAGGAATGAAATATATCAGCTGGTTGAGTGATGTCGCAACAATAATCTTGTATTCAACGTCAGCAAAACCAAGGATTTGATTGTGCATGTCAAGAAAAGGAAGTTGAGGGAACACACACACACAGTCCTCACCAAGAGATCAGCAGTGCTAAAGGTGAGTGGTTTCAAGTTCCTACTGCTTAAAGTTGCAGGCTCAGCTAGCTTCATCATGGGCACTAAGCTCCCCAGCATCATGGACATCTTCAAAAAGATGATGCCTCAAAAAGCCTGCATCCATAATTAAGGACCCCCCCCCCACCACCAAGGACAAGTCCTCTTTTCATTGCTACCATCAAGGTGGAGGTGCAGGAACTTGAAAACACACACATGACGTTCTACAAACAGCTTCTCCCCCGCTGCCAACAGATTTCTGAATTGACAATGAACCCAAGTACACAACCTCAATATTTTCCCCCTCTCTTTTTACACTAATTTTTGTAATACAGTACTGTGCAAAGGTCTTAAGCACCCAATATGTATGCATCTAAGACTTTTGCACAGTACTAAATATTTCTTGTTGTGATTTATAGTGCTTGGTTATGTATTGCAATGTACTGCTGCTGCAAAATAACAAATATCCCGACATACGTCAGTGATATGAAACCTGATTCTGACTCTTAAATAATTGCTATCAGAAATATCATGCAGGATTTAGAGATAGCAGTATTTGTTGGGTTGGCAATGGAGTTGTGTCATCTGAAGGTTCAGTATTATTTACCAGTGTCTCTATTGGCTAGGCACAGCAAAAGCTAAAAATTTATTATTGACCCAATATTCTATACGTTTCACAGAATTGTTGAGACCCATGATACAATTGTGAGACTCTGCAATACTGTTACACATGGAAATTAATACAGCAACTGCATGTTTATCTATTTGTGTTTACCTGTAGAAAGCAGAGATCTCAGTTCACCCATACAGACAATCTCTGTATAATTACTTAAACATTATACAAAGGTAACCCCAATTTGTGATGACTACGCACAGCACTGGATCCAGACTTCTGAGGTAGGCAGAGTGGAACTTCCCCATTGCAACGGTATCTTTGCTTTAAAAACTCACTTGCACAGGTTTCCTGCCATTGTTGGATATGATGGACAACCTACATAACTGTGCTCTAAATGCACTGTTAGTTACTGATGTCAAACTGAAACACAATAATACAGACTGAAACTATAAACTTTTCCCCTGAAACTATGGAGGTGTTTGTGTGCGTATCCACGTGGGTTTACAAAAACTCCAGCCAATTTTCGGCTTAGGGATCCCACTGAGGTTTGCTTAGTCAACACAAGCTTCTTTTGGTCAATATAATCCAGCAAGAGCAGTGTGTAATTAATCTGTTACACTTGTCAGGAAACTGAATTGCCAGCAGCATTTCAGTAAAGTACAGAAGGTGGTGAGGCTTATATATCGACAATTCTTGCCAAGTACAAGTAGCATTATACTTTTCAACTTATACACATACACTAGATTCAATTATACTTCCTCCAATTTAATCTAAACCAGAATCTGGTTTATTATCACTAACATGTCATGAAATTTCTTGACTTGCGGCAGCAATACAATGCAATACATTAAAATTTAATGTCATTTTATATTTCTTATTCTAAGTAGTGCAAAAAGACAGCAAAGTAGTGAGGTAGTGTTTATGGACTGTTCAGAAATCTGAGAGCGGAGGAGAAAAGCTGCTCCTAAAACACTGAGTCTGTGCCACCTCCCTGATGGTAGTAATGAGAAGAGGGCATGTCCTGGGTGGTGACAATCCTTAATGATGGATGCTGCCCTTCTGAGACAACTAATTTTGAAGATGTCCTCAATAGTGGGGAGGTTTATCTCCATGATGGAGCTGGCTGAATTTGCAACCCTCTGCTGTTTTTCAGATTCTGTGTAGTGGCCCCTTCATACCAGATGGTTCAAACTTCAAAGTAAATTTATTGGCGAAGTACATATGTCATCATATACAACCCTGAGATTCATTTTCTTGCCAGCATATTCAATAAATCCATAAAAGAGTAATAACCATAACCAATTCAATGCAAGACTACACCAACTGGCCATACAACCAGTGTGTAAAAAACAGAATAAATAAAATAATAATAATAAATAAGCAATAAATATTGAGATGCTTGAAAGTGAGTTCATAGGTTGTGGAAATATTTCAATGATGGGGCAAGTGAAGTTGCAAGAAGTTATCCCTTTTGGTTCAAGAGTCTGACGGCTGAGAGGTAATAACTGAGAGGTAATAATCCTGGTGGTGAGAGTCCTGAGGCTACTGACCACCTTCTTGATGACAGCATTAAGAAAGCATGACCTGGGTGGCAGGGGTCCCTGATGGTGAGTGCCGCTTTCCTATGACAATGTTTCAAGTAGATGTGCTCGATGGTGGGGAGGGCTTTACCATGATGGATAGGCTGTAACCACTACTTTTTGTAGGATTTTCCATTCAAGGGCATTGGTGTTTCCATACCAGGCTGTGTTGCAGCCAATCATTATACTCTCCACTGCACATCTATAGAAGTTTGTCAAGGTTTTAGATATCATGCTGAATTTTTGCAGACTCCTAAGGAAGCAGAGATGCACTTGCATGCTCGGCCCAGGGCAGGTCTTCCAAAATAACACCTAGGAATTTAAAGTTGCTCACACTCTTATGAGGACTGGCTCACAGACCACTGGTTTACCTGATAGAGTTCTTTGAGGAGGTGACCAGGCATATAGATGAGGATAGTGCAGTGGATGTGATATAAGCCTTATATATATATATATAAGGCATTTGACAAGGTTCCACACAGTAGACTTATTCAGAAAGTCAGAAGGCAAGAAATCCAGGGAAGTTTGGCCAGGTGGATTCAGAATTGGCTTGCCTGCAGAAGGCAGAGGGTGGTGGTGGAGGGAGTACATTCAGATTGGAGGGTTGTGACTAGTGGTGTCCCACAAGGATCGGTTCTGGGACCTCTACTTTTCGTGATTTTTATTAACAACCTGGATGGGGGGGGGTAGAAGGGTGGGTTGGCAAGTTTGCAGACGACACAAAGGTTGGTGGTGTTGTAGATAGTGTAGAGGACTGTCAAAGATTGCAGAGAGACATTGATAGGCTGCAGAAGTGGGCTGAAAAGTGGCAGAAGGAGTTCAACCCGGAGAAGTGTGAGGTGGTACACTTTGGAAGGACAAACTCCAAGGCAGAGTACAAAGTAAATGGCAGGATACTTGGTAGTGTGGAGGAGCAGAGGGATCTGGGGGTACATGTCCACAGATCCCTGAAAATTGCCTCGCAGGTAGATAGGGTAGTTAAGAAAGCTTATGAGGTGTTAGCTTTCATAAGTTGAAGGATAGGGTTTAAGAGTCGCCAGGTAATGATGCAGCTCTATAAAACTCTGGTTAGGCCACACTTGGAGTACTGTGTCCAGTTCTGGTTGCCTCACTATAGGAAGAATGTGGAAGCGTTGGAAAGGGTACAGAGGAGATTTACCAGGATGCTGCCTGGTTTAGAGAGTATGCATTATGATCAGAGATTAAGGGAGTTAGGGCTTTACTCTTTGGAGAGAAGGAGGATGAGAGGAGACATGATAGAGGTATACAAGATATTAAGAGGAATAGATAGAGTGGATAGCCAGCGCCTCTTCCCCAGGGCACCACTGCTCAATACAAGAGGACATGGCTTTAAGGTAAGGGGTGGGAAGTTCAAGGAGGATATTAGAGGAAGGTTTTTTACTCAGAGAGTGGTTGGTGCGTGGAATACCCTGCCTGAGTCAGTGGTGGAGGCAGATACACTAGTGAAATTTAAGAGACTAATAGACACGTATATGGAGGAATTTATGGTGGGGGGTTATATGGGAGGCAGGGTTTGAGGGTTGGCACAACAATGTGGGCCGAAGGGCCTGTACTGTGCTGTACTATTCTATGTTCTCTTGAAGTCAATAGTCAGTTCCTTGGTCTTGCTGCCATTGAATAAGAGGTTGTGGTTATGGAACTATTCAGATATAATTTCAATCTCCCTTTCTCTCTCCTTTTGACTTAACCACAGTTACAAGGGTAAAGCGAGTAGAGCAGGGGGCTAAGCACACAAACTTGTGATGCACCTGTGCTGATAGAGATTGTGGAGGAGATATTGTTGTCAGTCTGAACTGACTGGGCTCCGCAAGTGAGGAAATCCAGGATCCAATTGCTCAATAAGGTATAGAGGCCAAGGTCTTGAAGCTTTTTGATTAGTTTTGACGGGATAATGCAGTCAAAAATATGCATTTTTCTGCCTAGACGTTCCAGGGTTGAGTGAAGAGCCAATGAGATGGCAGCTGCTGTGGAGCTGTTGCTCCAGTCAGAAAACAGGAGCGGATCCTGGTTGCTTCTCAATCAGGAGTTGACATGTTTCATCACCAACATCTCACATCTCAAACACTTCATCACATTGGATGCAAGTGCTACTGGATGACGGTCAGTGAGGCAGATTACCATGATCTTCTGGGGCACTGGTATAACTGAAGCCTGCTTGAAGCAGGTTGGTACCTCAGAATGCCAAAGTGAGAGGATAAAGATCTCAGTGAACACTCCAGCCAGTTGATCAGCACAGGATTTTAAACACTGTCAGGTACCCCATCTGGGCCAGATGCAGTTTGCGGATATACTCTCCTGAAGGCTGCCTGCACTATGGCCTCAGTCTCTAAGATCACAGGATCATCCGGGGCTGTGGGAGTTTGTGATTGTTCCTCCATGTTTTGACAGTTTGAGCAAGCATAGAAGGCATTGAGCTCATCCAGAAGGGAAGCCCTGTTGTCCCTGAAGCCCTGATTTAACAAGAGGTGGTACAAGTCCTGCCACAACTGTAGAGCATCCTTCACTGATTCAAGTTTAGTCCAGAGTCATACCAGGATCTCTTGTAGCTTCCATGGTCACTAGACTTGAATGCCTCTGATCTGGTCCTCAGCAGATTGCAGATCCACAGATGAGTCCTTGAACACAGCCCAATCCATTGACTTGAAGCAATCCTGTAGCTGCTCCTGCCTCCTACAACCACCTCTTTGTTGTCCTAATCTCGGGAGCTTTGATCTTTAGCCTTTGCCTGTATGCAGGTAGAAGGACAGCAAAGGGATCTGATGTACAGAACTGTGGTCTGGTCATGTAACTGTAGGCATTCCTTACTTTAGTATAACAGTGGTCTAGTGTGTTGTAACCTCTGGTGTACGGCTTACAATGCTGATGGTAATTGAGCAGGGCTTCCCCCCTCCCCCACCAAAACAAGCTGGTTGAAGTCCCTAACTATGATTTAAAATGCATCAGCGGTGGACTGTTGTGAAGATGGCATCATGCAGTATCTCAAGCACTTGATTATAGTCGGCTGCTGGTGATATGTAAACTGCGCTCAGGATAACGAAGGAGAATTCCCTAGGTAAGTAAAATTCACAGCACTTGACTGATAGGTGTTCAAAGTCAAGGGAACACGAGTTTGACAAAACCACCACATCAAAGTACCACCGAGAGTTTATTGTGAAACACACACCTTCACCTTTTGCCTTTTCCGAATCAGCAGTTCAGTCCATTTGGAAGATCGAGAAGCCTTCTGGTCTGACTGCTGTATCTGGTGTGGGGGAAAGCCATGTCTTGGCTCAGACATAGAACATAACAATCTCTCATTTCCCTCCAATATAGCAATCTTGCCCTCAGGACCTTAATTTTGTTCACCAGCGACTGTACATTTGCTAACAAGATTTTGGGTAGAGGAGGCCTCATCCCTCTGCATTTCAGCCTGGCTTGGAGTCACCCCTTCCTGCCTTGTTTCCGGACATGGTGATGAACCTTTGATCACTTACAGGTGCTGTACCTGCTTGGTCCACCAAGTCCTTCAGAAGTTTATGAAATCTATACGTCATTAAGTTGATTTAAAAATACATTTCTTAAAGAGAAATTACATGCTGCAGATTACAGTGAAAGTAATTCAAAAGGGGTATACTTAGAGGTTTTGTACGTAGCCCACCTGCAGAATGTCGCCGTGGTTCACCTGCATCATCTTGCTTTCTTGGTGGTGCAAACAGTTAGAATTCTCTCTATGGTACGTCTGTAGAAGTTTGATAGAATCTTTGGCGATATACTGAATCTCCTCAAACTCCTAATGAAATATAGATGCTGGTGTGACTTTGCCATAACTGCATCAATATGTTGGGCCCAAGATAGATCTTCAGAGATGTTAACACCCAGGAACTTGAAACTGCTCACGCTTTCCATTGCTAATCCCTCGATGAGGACTGGCAAGTGTTCTCCTGACCTCCCCTTCATGAAGTCCACAATTAATTCCTTGGTCTTACTGCCTTTGAGTGCAAAACCACTCAACCAGCTGATCACCTCACTCCTTCTGTATACCTCATCTCAGTTGTCATCAGCAAAATTGCAGGCGGTGTTTGAGCTCTGTGTAGCCTCACAGTGCTATTACACATTTCATATTCGGCATTTGGTCTTCATGCCCACAATGGAGAAACCAAACACAGATTGGGTGACTACATTGTGGAGCACATATATTCAGACTGTGAGCTTCCAGTTGCCCCTCACTAATTCCGCATCCCACTCTCACATTATCTGTGGCCTCATGTGCTGATAATAATGGTATTAACGCAAGTTTGGGCACAGCATCTTCTCGTGTTTGAGCATCTTATCTTGACAGGTTGCAATCTTCTGCATTCAATATCAAATTTAATAACTTCCAGTAACTTGCTTTATATCAGAATTGGCCAATTCTGCTATGAGTCATCTACCTGAAAGTGTGGCTCTCTCTCCACCAGTTCAGCTGGGCATTTCTTAAGTTTGTTTTTGTTACTCTCATGTATATCATTATTTGATTTCATTAATCACAATAGATCATAATTGTGGCACAGTGTCCCCACCCTCTAAGAGACATTTCCCATCCAATCCAACGATAAGATTGTTTTCTCACTTTTTCCAGTTCTAAGAAAGGGTATTCAACCTAAAATATTAACTCCATTTCCTTTTCCTCAGACAGGTATGACCCTTTAGAACAGAGATGAGGAGGAATTTCTTTAGTCAGAGGGTGGTGAATCTGTGGACTTCATAGCCACAGAAGGCTGTGGAGGCCAATCACTGAGTACATTTAAAGCAGAAGTTGATAGGATCCTGATTAGTAAGAGTGTCAAAGGTTATGGAGAGAGGGCAGGACAATGTGGATGAGATGGCACTGGTGAATCTCAGCAACATCGGGCTGGTGACCAACAAAACAAGGAAAACAACTACATATTTTGTTAAATCACTCTTCTTCTGGTAAAAAAAATCATCGCAAACAATAGTCTATAACTTCCCTTTGGACTTGGAGGCAATTTGATGTGGCAGAAATGAGACGAGACAAGGCGAGGCAGCAGGCACATTGCTGAGAGCAGGAAAGGTTCAATCGATTTAAGCACCAGACTGAAGTTGAAAGGTTGGGAACAGCCGAATTGAGGCAGCATGATCCAGTCCCCAGAGCATATCGAAGCAACAGAACCAGATGTTTGGATGACGACTTAAGCACCGTGCTGAATTGGAAAGGTTGGATACAGGCTGAATCGAAGCAGTGGGATCTAGATCCCAGAACATATCGAAGGAACAGAACCCAGTGTCTGGATGATGATTTAAGTGCCAGGCTGAATTGGAAAGGTCTGTATAGGCAGAATCAAAGCAGCGGGGTCCAAGTCCGAGAGCGAAAGAACCCGATATCCAGATGACGACTGAGGCGCTGGAACAGATTGAAAAGGTCAGGGTGTCAGGGCATGAGGGCGAGGGATGGGCTGTTCCACCCTGCACTGAACTAAGGGTCTGGGGATGGATTCTCTTTGAGGACTTCAGCTCAGAATGCCATTTGCTTGTGTTTACTGTTTGCATGATTTTTTATCTCTACACATTGGGTGGGTGCTTCAGTCTTTCTTCAAAATGTGTTCCTTTTGGATTTTTCATGGCCGCCTGATTGGAGATGGATCTCAAGATTGTATAATGTATAAATACTTTGATTATAAATGTATTTTGAACTTTGAAACCAGCCATAATGCAATGATGGAGCAATGGACCAATTCTGCGACTATGTCTTATGCTGAGCATTGCCAACATCTTGTTTTTAAAGAAATTTCATTGCCACCCTGTTAACCTATGACAACACACAAAAAGATGGAGGATCTCAGCAGGTTAGGCAGCATCTATGGAAGGAAAAGGTCAGTCCATGTCTCAGGTTGCTCTTTTGAACTCCTAGGCCTTCAGGAAAACTTCAATGAAATTTTGCATGTGGAACTAAAGTCAAAATGTAAATTAATCAAATTGCACTATCACAACAGCACCAATAAGTACACAACGGTACACAAATAAGAACACTTCGAATTCAGTAATTTGTGAGGTATTTATGAGAGAGTTCATTTACTATCAGTTATACATCATGGAAATAAATTATAGGCCCAGAGTCTGTGCTGACAACACACACACACACTTCCTTTTTTAATCTTCCACATATTTCCATCAATTTGAACTTCACAAGTATAAAATAAATATTTAAACAATCACCAAAAGCAAAAACTACTGTAAAAAAATTGCACTAAGTAAACTTTCAATGTCAAAACGTTTCTATAGGCATAATATTCAGCTGGAAATGATCCGGGCTAGGACAAAATAAACTCCACCATGGATGGTTCCAAGTCCGACTGCAAGAGGAGGAGGGCTAGCAACCCCATCCTATAAAAACCCGGTGCTACAGAAACACTGGAGGATCTGGAGATCTCATCCCTGGGAAAGGAAGGAGAAGATGGGCTAAACCTGTGATAATTTGGGAGACTGGCCTTGGACAGGGGACTCTGGTGAGCTGCTGTCAGAGACCTTTGTCCCAGTAGGGGTGATGGGCTTAAGTAAGAAAGAAAGATGAAATAATTGAAATGAAAATTTCCTCCACCTCAAAATCAAAAAGACTTAAAACAATAATCAAGTAGACAACAATGAATATATAAAACAATGAAAATTTGTGGACATCCAAGTTTTCAAATGCCAACAATCAGAAAGTGGAGTTTCCCAGCATAAAACCTAGATTCTGCTCACCAGGAAGTGCTGCCTTCACTGGTGCAGCAACAGAAATCACTCTGCTGGACTGACGTCTTTAAAAACCTTCAAGGAAATTATCTAGGATTGCTGTTTATGACTCTTCTGCAATTAGAAATTCTACATGCAGACCATATTTGACTCAACCTCAGGTTTTAGTTCAAACAAACTTTTGTGGGACCTTTGGAATTCAAGTTAAATATAATTTACCAAGACTGAGAAAACTCTTTCTCATCCCCAGCCTCAGCACAGAAACATGGGATATTAAAGATGTCAGTGCATTTAGACGAGCACTAATGTTAGCAGTGGCAAATGTACACTCAGTGGCCACTTTAGCCTCCAAATAAAGTGGTCACTTTTTTGCCACCACCTGTACCAAATAAAGTGGCCACTGAGTGTATGCTTGTGGTCTTCTACTGCTGCAGGTTTGACGTGCTGTGCAGTCAGAGATGCTTTTCTGCACACCATTATTAGCTGAGATACTGTCACCTTGAACCAGTCTGGCCACTTCCCTCTGACTTCTCTCATTAACAAGGCTTTTTCGCCCCCCAGAACTGTCACCCACTGGATATTTCTTGTTTTTCACACCGCTCCTTGTAAACTTTAGCAGGAGTTCTCAACCTGGGGCCCAGGGATCCCTTGCTTAATGGTATTGGTCCACGGCATAAAAATAGTTTGGGAACCCCTACTCCAAAGACTGTTGCTGCCACATGATTGGGTGATCAGATACTTGCATTAATGAGGTGTGCAGGTGTACCTAAAAAAGTGGCCACTGTGTGCTACTGAAAGTTGAAGTTAAATAAAAATAATTAATAATTTGAAAACAATACTGCTGTTTTTTTTAAGCGACTCCATACTATGAACAAAGACCACAGTAACTTGCCATGTAACATCTTTATTAAAAGACACTACAATGAAGATTAGGGAAACATTTACTCCTCTTTTGTCATTGGCAAAAAGGGTGCAACCGGTGCTCATGAGGATCATAAATCCAAGAACGGATCAGCTGGACTGGGTGGCATATGCCAAACGTCATCGGGAAGCGGCAAGGAGAGGGGGAGAACAAGAATCGGATGAAGCCAGGGCCGCATGACTCCAGGATCAAAGAGTCAGGACAAAAAAAGATGAGAGAAGAAGAGACAGAGGAGGAGAGGCATGCATGTCTCCAGGATCAGAGACAAACAACAAACAGAAGAGATGAAGAGACGGGGGATGAAAGGGCTGCACGTCTCCAGAATGACAAAAACAGGCACAGGAGGAGGAGAGAGAAAGAGACAAAGGAGCTGAGAAATGCACGTCTCCAGGATCAGAGATAAAGAACAAACAACAGAGATGAAGAGACAGGGGATGAAAGGACTGCAGATCTCCAGAATGACAACGAGAGGCATAAGGATGGCAAATAAACCAGAAATGATGCCATCAAAAGTGTCCTTCGTTAAACGAGGAGCTATACTGTATTTGCTTTGCTACGCATCGTTCTTCTTTAATAAACTGAAGTTTCCTACTTCAGTTTCCAAAGCAAAACGATACCAATAACATTCAGGAAAATTTAATGTTCATTCTGGTCACATCAGATTGCACTACCCTTTTCTCAAAGGGTGCCCCAACGGGTCACCCTATTGTCTAGTAAATTAATGAATCTGAATTAATTGGGAAACCACTAAAAGACCAAAATCATATCTCGAGAAGTGTATTACCTCAAAGATTGACAAGAACATTCAACTGCAGGAACAAACACATTCAGGATTGTAGGGAGTCATCATCATCATGCCCTATGATGTAGGCCACAGGATTCTCAACCTATTATGCCATGGACCCCTATCATTAACCATGTTTGCCTGCGTTGGGGTTTCCCAACCGGGGCCCACCGAACGGTCCATAGACCCCAGGTTAGGAACCCGTAACAAAGGTGATCACGGACTTTGTCCATGATCATTCTAGGCAAATCTTTCTACAGAAGTGGTTTGCCATTCTGGGTAGTGTCTTCACAAGATGAGTGACCCCAGCCACGATCAATATGTGCCATGTCATATGATGTAGGCCAGGGGTTCCCAACCTTTTGATGCCATTGAATTGAATTGAATTGACTTTATTACCTACATCCTTCATATACATGAGGAGTAAAAATCATTATACTACATCTCTGTCTAAATGTGCAATTATAGTATTTTATAATAAATATTATGTATTATGTACAACAGGATAGTCAATATAACATAGAAATACAGTTGCGTCAGCATGAATTAAACAGTCTGATGGCCTGGTAGAAGAAGCTGTCCCAGAGCCTGTTGGTCCTGGCTTTTATGCTGCGGTACCGTTTCCCGGATGGTAGCAGTTGTAACAGTTTGTGGTTGGGGTGACTCGGGTCTCCAATGATCCTTCACGCCCTTTTTACACACCTGTCTTTGTAAACGCCCTGAATAGTGGGAAGTTCACATCCACAGATGCGCCGGGCTGTCCGCACCACTCCCTGCTCTCCGGCAACTACTATTAACCGAGGAGTCTGTGAACCCCAGGTTGGGAACCCTTGACCATGACTGATCTCGGCAAAGTTTTCTACAGATGCGGTTTGTCATTGCCTTCTTCTGGGCAGTGGCTTTACAAGATGGGTGGCCCTAATCATTATCAGAGATTATCTGCCTGGTGTCAGTGATTGCATAACCAGGATGTGATATGAACCAGCTGCTCATACGACCACCCACCACCTGCTCCCACAGCTTCACGTGACTCTGATCGGTGGGGTGGGGTGGGGTGGGGTGAGGGAAGAGGGCGCTAAGCAAGGTTACACCTTTCCCAAGGATGACTCGCAGGTTAGCGGAGGGAAGGATGCCTTACACTTCCTTTGGTAGAGAAGTATCTCCAGTCTGCCACCCAGTTGTAGGAGGAACTGCCTTATACAAAAAGGAGAGGTAGGGAGGGAAGAGTTGAGAAGAGTCCAAAGTTACAGAAAATAAAGAGGGAAAACAGATAGGTTGGCATTCAAGGACTGCACAAGTCAATGGCAACAATTCTATAGGAAATCTTTCTACACCTTTATCATTTCTCTTCTAAAATGTAGCCCTTAGTATCAGTAATTAAATTCATGGAATTTATACTCAGCAACTTGCTGCCAAGAAAGATAGTACAATGGAACAAGCAGTCATTGTAATGTATACAATCACTTTAACAAGGCCCAGAACATATCTACAAAGTACAGGACTAAGTAGCGAAGATTAAAGCCACAATGACTTTAAACCCAATTCCCTCCAAAGAAATGTTACAAGTTACTGTGAAAAACACCATTGCTTTTTCATTTAAATCCCTGCTACTGACCAAACAATTATTGGTTTTAAAAATTAAACGATTTCCCTTAACGATTCAAAAACTGTAATAAGGTTTTAACTAACACATTAGTGCCCTAACAATCTATTTTCGACACTTTGGGCTGACGTTAATGGGGAAAAAACTGAATCAGCCTCAGTAATAGACTGTTGCAAATCAAACAATAGAAACAATACAACTTTAAACCAAGCAGGGAACAAAGAACAAGGAAAGACCATTAACCGCGAATGTCCAGAAAATGTCTATCAGCCCCAGGCACCAACAGCGCCTTAACTGACAGCGCGGCCACCCAATTGAGAGTGAAGCATACGGCGAATGCGTCCAATCAGCACGGGGCCAGTGGGCGGGACTTTCCCCGCAGCCAGTACGAACTGGTCTGGGTTAATCCCATTGAACGGCTGAGCCTCAACTTCCAGCCCGGAGGGGCAGCCGCTAACTTCACCCCGGGGCTTGGAGGGCCTCCGGTGGAAGCTGTGGGAGAACGGAGGATGGCAGTCACCCCCCCGGGGGAACAGTAATAACCTGCCCCTGTTGTGACGTGTACAGCAGCCATGGCGACGGGCCGCTCCGCCCGAATGAACCAGCAATATTTTCCTCTCTCTCGCACCCCATAACGTCCGGCTGCTGACCCGCTCACCCGGCTAACCGGGCCGCCGAACGGACTCTCCTTTACCTGAACTGGCGGCCCGATGACACCGCCGAACCGCTCCGCTCCTCTCCCGGCCGCTGACACTGATTGTTCTTTGCGTCCGGCCTTTCCCCCCCCTCCCCACCCCCCCCACTTCCCACAAAGGATGCCGACGTCACCGTCGACGTCACGTTCCTGGCTCTTGTTACGACAGCTGTATATGTGACGTCACTCGCTGGGCACCTTCCTGATGTTGTGGAAGAACAGAGCATGTGATTTTTGCAAAAACAAACCTGCAGATGATTGAAAAGCTGAAATTAAAAAAGTTGAATTTATTGTCATCAGAATCAAGGTACATTTATTGTCAAAGTATGTATACAGTATACAACTGAGATTTGTCTTCCCACAGACAGCCACAAAACAAAGAAAGCCATGAAGTCCATTCAAAGAAGAACATCAACCCCCACCTCAAGCAAAATTAACAAATCGCACAAATGGCAACACGAAAGGACAAGCAAAACCACAGAAAATAAAACACAAAATTGAAAAAAATCCATATTCAGTTCAGCTCAGAGTTCATTAGTCTAATCCACAAACTGCAGACTCAGAACTACAGTACATCCCTCAACAGCATCAAGGAGAGAGAGAGAGACCTTTCGAATGTAGGAACCTTCCCTCTGGAAGCAGCAGAGGCGAGAGAGAGAGAGCATCACACACAGACATTTTCCTCAGCAGCGAGTGAGAGACAGATACGCAGCACTGAACACCTGCTCGCTAGCCTTCCGCACTCGCCTCAGTGTTTCAATCTTCCTCGACGCTTCAATCAGTGAGATCGGCCAGAAATGGAGTCAATCGTGGGTTTGTGGCCCCTCTCTAAGCTGCTTGGCCTCGAGGTCTTCCGGAACCTTCTTCCTAGATTGCTCAATCAGCCCATCAAACTGACTCCAACAGTGGCAGAAGCACATTTAGGAGGGAAAAAAAATGTAAAAGTGAAAGAAATGGTTTTGTGGACCATCTTAACAGTGGTCAAACACTTTGACTCTGATTCCCATTCCCATGCCAATATGCCAACATCCACCAGAATGTTGCCCATGTTCACTGGCACCCTCTTTCTCCAGATTTACTATCAATGACCTGGATGGCATTGAAATTGTCGCTTTGCAGCAGTTACAGTACACAAAACTGCCAGAAATCACACAAACGGTTGATTAGAGCAAACAAGAGGAATGATGATATAGTGTTCCCCTTGCACAGACATTAGTTACAGGGTAATTTCCACCTCACTACACTCCATATGAAGAGTGCGATCAGAAACAGGTTTATATATGGCATGAACACGAGGAAATCTGCAGATGCTGGAAATTCAAGCAACACACACACAAAATGCTGGTGGAACGCAGCAGGCCAGGCAGCATCTATAGGAAGAGGTACAGTCCTGACGAAGGATCTCGGCCCAAAATGTCGACTGTACCTCTTCCCATAGATGCTGCCTGGCCTGCTGCGTTCCACCAGCATTTTTTGTGTGTGTTGCTTATATATGGCGTGAAATTTGTTTTGTAGCAGCAGCAGAGTGCAAAGACATAAAGTTGGTATAAATCATAAAAATAAATACTGCAAAAAAAAAAAGAAATAAGGAGGCAGACTTCATCTCAGGTCTCAGCCCAAAACATTGATTCTTTACTCTTTTTCATAGGTGCTGCCTGACCTGCTGAGTTCCTCCGGCATTTTGCGTGTGTTGCTCTGGGTTTCCAGCGTCTGCAGACTTTCTTGTGTTTATGATAACGATTGTGTTCCTGGGTTCATGGGCTATTCAGAAATCTGATGGAGGGGAAGAGGCAGTTTCTGAATCACTGAGTGTGATTCTTCAGGCTTCTGTAGCTCCTTCCAGATGGTAGGAATGAGAAGTGAGCATGTCCTGGGTGATGGGGGTCCTTCATAATGGATGCCATGTGCAAAATTACTCACAGTGTCATTACAGGCACATAAATCACTTCACTAGAAAAATAAATTAAGAACATACATTATTCAAGAAAGAACCCAATAAGAAAAAGCAAAACACACATAATGCTGGAGGAACTCAGCAGTCAGGTAGCATCTATGGAAATGAATAAGCAGTCAATGTTTCAGGCCCCTTCATCAGGACCGGAAAGAAGGGGGAAGATGAAAAAATAAAAAGGTGGGGGGAAGGGAAGGAGGATAGCTGGAGGGTGATGGGTGAAGCCAGGTGAGTGGGAAAGATCAAGGGCTGGAGAGGAAGGAATCTGATAGGAGAGGAGAGTGGACCATTGGAGAAAGGGAAGGAGGAGGGGAACCGGGGGAAAGTGATAGGCAGATGAGAAGAGGTAAGAGGCCAGAGTAGGGAATAGTAGAAGAGGGGAGCGGAGTAGAAAAAATGTTTTACTGGAAGGAAAAATCGATATTCATGCATCAGGTTGGAAGCTACCCAGATGGAATAAAAGGTCACAAACAAGAGAAAGTCTGCAGATGCTGGAAATCCAAACACACACACAAAATGCTGGAGGAACTCAGCAGGCCAGGCAGTGTGTGGAAAAAAGTACAGTCAATGTTTCCGGATGTGTCGACTGTGCTTTTTTCCATAGATGCTGCCTGGCCTGCTGAGTTCCTCTGGCATATAAAAGGTGTTGCTCCTCCATCCTGAGGCTTTTGGCACAAGGGGAGGCCATGGACCGACATATTGGCATGAGAATGGGAATCAGAGTTAAAATGTTTGGCCACTTAAGTTCCACTTCTGGCGGACAGAGCGTAGGTACTCGTCAAAGTGGTCCCCCAATTTACGACGGGTCTCACCAATGTAGAGGAGGCCTCATGGGGAGCACTGGACACGATAGACAACCCCAGCAGATTCACAGGTGAAGTGTTGCCTCACCTGGAAGGACTGTTTGGGGCTCTGAACAGAGGTGAGGGAGGAGGTGAATGGGCAGGTGTAGCACTTAAACCACTTCCAGGGATAAGTGCCGGGTGGCAGATTAGTGGGGAGGGATGAATGGACAAGGGAGTCATGGAGGGAGCGATCCCTGCAGAAAGTGGAGCTGGTGGGGGGAAGGTAAAGATACGTTTCATGGTGCGATCCCTTTGGAGATGGCAGAAGTCGTGGAGGATGATATGTTAAATGCGGAGGCTCTTAGGGTGGTAGGTAAGGACAAGGGTATCTCTGTCACTGTAAAGGTGATAGGAAGATGGGGTGAAAATGGATGATCGGGAAATGGAGGGGATGCAGGTGAGGACAGCATCAATGGTGTAGGAAGGGAAACCCTGTTCTTTGAAGGAGGAGGACATCTCTGATGTCCTGGAATGAAAGGCCGTGGCAGAAGGGAAGAAACTGAGAAAAAATAGCATTTTGAGAGAAATTAGGGTGGGAAGAGGTATAGTCAAGATAACTGTGGGAATCAGTAGGTTTATAAAAGGAGTCAGTTGACAGTTTTGTCTCCAGAGCTGAAGGTAGAGAGATTGAGAAAGGGGAGAGAAGTGTCAGAGATGGACCAAGTAAATTTAAGGGCAAGGTGGAAGTTAGTGGCAAAGTTGATGAAATTGATGAGTTCAGGATGGGTGCATGAAACAGCACCAGCTCAGTGGAGGGAGCGTTGGGGAGTATTGCCAGGGAAGGCTTTGAACATGGACTGATCTACATAGCCGACGAAAAGACAGGCTTAGCTGGGGTCCATTCAGGTGCCCGTGGCTACTCCTCATGATTAGAGAAAGCAGGAAGAGCCGAAGGAAAAATTGTTGAGGGCGAGGACCAGTTCTGCCGGACAGCGAAGGGCGGTGGTGGAGGGGGAATGGTTGGCTCTTTTGTCAAGTAAGAAACAGAGAGCTTTAAGCCCTTCTTGATGGGGGATAGAAGTGTATAGGGACTGGACATCCATGGTGAAAATGAGGCGGTGAGTGTCAGGGAACTGAAAGTTAGGAAATTGAGAACATGAGAGGTGTCGCAGATGTAGGTGGGGAAGAACTGAACCAAGGGGTATAGAATGGAATCAAGGTATGAGGACATGAGTTCAGTGGGGCAGGAGCAGGTGGAGATATTAGGTTTACCTGGACGGTCTGGTTTATGCATCTTGGGTAGGAGGTAGGAGGGAGCAGTGCAGGGTAAGGGACCTAGAGTTTGGTGCCAGTGGATGGGAGTTCTCCAGAATTGATGAGGTCAGTGGTGGTGTCAAAGACAGTTTTCATACAGTCCAGAGTGGGGTCTCCTTCAAGGGGTAGGGTGAGGAGATGTCTGAGAGTTGCCATCTGCCTTAGCGAGGTAGAGGTCAGTGCGCCCCCTTTGTCTGCGGGTTTGATGGTAAGGTTGGGATTGGTGCGGAGAGAGTGGAAGGCGGTGCGTTCAGAGGGGGTGAGGTTCGAGATAGGGTGAAGAGTGCTGAAGCCAAGATGGTTGATGTCTTGTTGGCAGTTTGTGATGACACAACCCAGAGCTGGCAGAGAAAAAAAATGCATTTTAGTTCAAAAGTGTTTATACCTTTGCTCTACCGAGACTATAAGACTATAAGGCACAGGAGCAGAATGAGGCCATTCAGCCCATCGAGTCTGCTATTCCATCATTAGTTGATTTATTATCCCTCTCAACCCCATTCTCCTGCCTTCTCCCCAGAACCTTCAACACCCTGACTAATAAAGAGTCTATCAATGTCCGATTTAAATATAACCATTCATTTGTCCTCCACAGCTGTCTATGTCCATGAATTGCTCAGACTGACCGCCCTCTGGCAAAAGAAATTCCTCCTCATCTCAGTTCTATTGGGACGTACTTGTATTTTGAAGCCATTCCCTCTGGTTCTAGACTCCCCCACTATTGGAAACATCCTCTCCACACCCACTCTATTGAGGTGTTGGTCGTGATTAGAGTTATGATGGAATTTGGACTATCTTACTCCTCATTGTCCTGCATAACACAGGCTTGCTCTCAGAAATGTTATCACAGTGTAGTCTTGGAGAAGGGTAGTGGTAACACAAACCCAGCAGGAAGTGTGGCGATTGACACGTACGGATGAAAATACACTTTCCAAAGAGTGATGTAGGTCTAGTGCATTAAGCAGGGAGCGAAACTGGAGCTGCTTTCAATGGACTGGGGCATTTTTGCTATACCAAGACTCACTGACCTTGAGAAGGCAACTGACACACTCGATTGAAGTCCTTGAGAGGAGAAACTTTGCATTCTGTTTCCACCTCCATTTCAATACTTTCTGCCTCCTTGTAGTAGGAGGTCATGAATCCTAATCTCTGCCCTGCTAACCACGCCTTCAGGCCCAGTGTCAGAAATTTAGAGTGAATGCAGTTACCTCTGGTGTGAGGTCACAAAGGACACCCAACCCTCTCCCTTTAACTCATGTGGCTATAAGGCATAGGAACAGAATCTAGCTTTAGTCAACGTCTTCTATCCCACAGAACTGGGTGTAATGTTGAAGCAGGTTCACAGTTTGGTGAGTGAGACAGAAAGCACTGACTGCGAATAAGTATATTAATCATTTACTTACAAACAGTAAAAATTTGACCAAACATTTAAGCCCCCCCCCCCCCAAGTTACATTACCACAGAACTAAATAATCCACTAATATACTTCCTTCCCGATGGTTCTGGGGATAAAGGGAGAGAGAGAGAGAGAAAATCTCTCATATGTGCTATTCTTTATACCCCCGAGGTATTTGAAACTGGACACTAGGTGCCATAGCACACAAGCCAACTAATGGGAAGAGCAGCTGTAGTTTTTAAACTGACCAATCACGATGGAAGCAGCTTTCAACCAGCAAATATGCCGCACCCCCTACAGGACACTGGGCCATGTGGTAATGTGCCAGGACCCCCACAGGAATAACACTGGACTGTTCAAAAAGCTATTTGGTGCACTATCTGCGTCTGTCAAGTGGGAAGAGCTAATTGTCCATTGTGCTCCCAGAGTCCCTTTACCAGCAACATTCAATTTAACCCCAACAAAAAACTTCTACAGGTCAAACAGCATCTATGGAGATGCTGTAGATCTATAGCTGTTTGGTGGAGAGTATATTGACTGGCTGCATCACAGCCTGGTTTGAACAGCAAATCCTACAAAAAATAGCGGGTTTAGCCCAGTAAGTCACGGGTAAAGCCCTTCCAACCATTGAGTACATCTACACGAGGCACTGGTGTGGAAGGGCAGCCTCCATCATCAGAGATCTTCACCACCCAGGCCATGCTCTCTTCTCACTGCTGCCATCAGGTAGGAGGTACAGGAGCCTCAGGACTCTCAGCACCAGGTTCAGGAACAGTTATTACCTGTGGTAAACCATATATATATGTTGTAACTGGGTTACCTGTCTGGATACACCCCTCTGCTGACTGCCCCTGTGGCTCCTCCCACAGACCCCTGAATAAAGGCGATTGTACCACTGCTCCTCCTCTCGGTTCAGGGCAGATATTCAGCATGGATGAGGACCCACTTTACTGTTAATAAAAGCCTTTCAGTATTTACTCTACTTCCAATCTTTTGGAGTAATTGATAGTGCATCATTATCCCTCAACCATCAGGCTCCTGAGCCAAAAGTGATTATCACTCAACTTCATTTACCCCATCACTGCAATGTTTCCACAACCTGTGGACTCAGTTTCAAGGACTCCTTATCTCATGGTCTCGTTCTTTATTTATATTTGCATTTGCGCAGTTAGTTATCTTCTGCACTCTGGTTGATCTTTCACTGATCCCATTATGGTTACTATTCTATAGATTTGTTGAGTCTGCCTGCACAAAAATGAATCGCAGGGTGAATGGTGACATATATGAACTTTGATAATAAAATTTACTTCGAACTTTGAAAGAGTCGAAGGTTTAGGAACAGTTATTACCTTCAACCATCAGGCTCCTGAACCAGAGGGGATAACTTCACTTATCTTAAAGCTGAACAGATTCCACAACCTATGGACTCACTTTCAAGGACTCTGCCACTTACGTTCTCAACATTTATTTATTTATTTGTTTGTTTGTTTGTTTGTTCATCTATCCATTCAGTCATACACTATTTATTATTTATTCTTTTTTGTATTTGCAGTTTGTCTTCATTTGCACCCTGGTTGTCTGTCAGCCTTTGTGTGTAGTTTTTCGCTGATTCTTTTGTATTTTCTTGTTCTACTGTGAATGCCTGCAAAAAATGAATATAAACGTACTTTGATAATAAATTTACTTTGAACTTACAACATGTTGCATCAAGACCTTTCATTAGATCATGATAAAAGGTCTAGACCCAAAAAGTCAACCCTTTATCCCTCTCCATAGACACTATCTGACCTGGCTATGTTTTGCCAGCATCTTGTGTGTGTGTACACGGTCCTCTGCTGCTGTAACCCAACTACTTCAAGGTTTGATGTGTTGTGCATTCAGAGATGCACGCCACTGTTGTAATGTGTGGTTATTTGAGTTACTGTCACCTTCCTGTCAGCTTGAACCGGTCTGACCATTCTCCTCTGACCTGTCTCATTAACAAGGGCATTTCCATCCACAGAACTGCCGCTCACTGGATGATTTTTGTTTTTTTGCAACATCCTCTGTAAACTCGAGAGTGAAAATCCCAGGAGATCAACGGTCTCTTTGAGATACTCAAACCACCCTGTCTGGCACCAACAATCATTCCACAGCTAGATCACATTTCTTCACCATTCTGATGTTTGGTCTGAGCAACAACTGAACCTCTTGACCATGTCTGCATGCTTTTATGCATGGAGTTGCTGCCACATGAGTGGCTGACTGGATATTTGTATTAACAAGCAGAGGTACAAGTGTACCTAATAAAGTGGCCACTGAGTGTACGTTGCTGCTTCGATGTCATTACATATTAAACATTCCAGAGATGCCTTTGGTATACTGACCTTTATCAATCAGAGTATTCAGCACAGGAGTTCGGATGTTGTGTTGATGTTGTATAAGACACTGGTTGAGGCCAAATTTGGAATATTCTGTGTAGTTTTGGTCACCTACCTACATTGATTGAAAGAGTACCGAGAACATTTAAAAAGATGTGGCTGGGACTTAAGGACCTGAATTATAGAGAAAGTTTGAACAGGTTAGGACTTTTTGCTAGAATGATGGGAGGTTTGATAGCGGTGTACAAAATTAAGAGGGATATAGATAGGGTATAGGCAAGCAGACTTTTTCCATTGAGATTGGGTGAGACGAGAACAAGTGGTCATGGGTTAAGGGTGAAAGGTGAAATGTTGAAGGGGGACATGAGGGGGAACTTCTTCACTCGGAGAGTAGTGAGAGTGTGGAATGAGCTCCCAGCGGAAACTAAGGACGCTGTTTGATTTCAACATTTAAGAGAAGTTTGGATAGGCACATGGAGAGGAGGGGTATGGAGGCTCACGGTCCAGCTGCAGGTCAATGGGACTAGGCAGATTAACAGTTCAGCACGGACTGGCTGGGCCGAAAGGCCTATTTCTGTGCTGTAATGCTCTGTGACTCTAATATACTGCACTTAACTCGAAAATCAGAACACTTCAGTACATTTTATTCCTGTGTTGACTAGAGCCACAGTTCAATTCCCCTGAGAAAAATGTGAGTTCTAACTTACTTTGCAAATGTTATATCTAAGTCAAGGTAAAATTAATTACGGAAGTACACATACATTGCCATTACACTACCTTGAAAATTCATTTTCTTGAAGGCATTTACCAAAAACTAAAGAAATATAAAATAATTTGTGAAAATCTATGCATAAATAAAGACTGACAAACAACCAATGTGCAACAGAAGTCAAATGGTGCAAATTTTTAAAAATACCGAGAACATGAATTGTGAAGTCCTTGAAAGTGAGTCTGTAGGTTATAGGATTGGCTTAGAGTGGTGTTCAGTGAAGTTAATCATGCCGGTCAGGAGCGTGATGGTACATGTGACAGTAGTAAATCAATACCATCACCAATATTAACCCTTAAAATAAGCACCCCAAGTATTAGGGTGTTGTACGGAAGCGGATTTGTGGGTTCGGTAAGAGAAACAGCAGATGCTGATTGTGGGTAAGTACAGCAGCTGTTAATTCACAGGCAAGCAGTGAAACACTTTACTCAATGTCAGTCAAACAAGCATTCCAACTACAAAACCCGTTAACACTAAACATACAATACACTAGTTAAATCTGTCCAGGTTACACAAGTTTAACAAGCGATAAACAACTACTTTACCAGGCGTGGGCTCGAAACATGAGCCCCTCCCCCTGTTAACTGTAACACACCTTCCAAATGGTTTCTCCAGAGCTGCCCATGGCTCACAGCCTGGAGTGGCTCAGGGTCAAGAGAGAGGGCACACGAGCGTTCACATTCGTACACCCGAAGACTGGAAACCAGTTGCAGGGGTTGCAGCATGTGATCTGGGACCAGAAAGCGGTTCCGCTGGGACTGGGAGCTAACCAATGGGAAGGTGGCTACACACCTCCAGCAACCAGCACAGTGGAAGTGACTTTCAGAACAATGTTCGACCAGCAAATCAGTTGACATTTCATTTCACACAGGGATGGACCTCAGGCCAGAACCAGACCCTAAATTTGGGTCAAACTGACAGATTGCTGGAAGAACTTGGTAGGTGAAGCAACCACTGATGCACAGTCCAGACACAGGTTTCTGACCTGAAACCTTGACTTATACCTTTGGTTAAAAAATATCCTTCCCGCTTCCCTCTTCTCTATTCCCCACTCTGGCCTCATCTGCATTTTACTTCACCCTGGGCCCCTCTTCCATCCCTTTCTCCTGAGGTCCACTCTCCTCTCCTATCAGATTCCTTCATCTCTAGCCCTTTACCTTTCCCACCCACTTGGCTTCACCAATCACCTTCCAGCTGCCCTCCTTCTCCTCAATGACTTACAGGGTTCGAGGATGTGCTGGCAGCCTGTAAACATCTCACTCATCCTAACCTGTCCATTTTTGGAATGTGGGACACAGATGGAGCACCCGGAGGAAACCCATGTGGTCATGGGGAGAACATCCAAACTCCTTACAGACAGCTGCAGAAATTGAGGCCCGGTTGCTGGTGCTGTAGAGCATTACGCTGGCTAGTGCACTAACATGCACTGTTGTGATAAATTGATTTGTGTGGATGGTGTGTGAGATGAGGGAGATTGAAAATCTGGCTGAGTGGTGCCACAACAACAACATCTCACTCAATGTCAGTAAAACCAAGGAGTTGATGATTGACTTCAGGAGGAGGAAACAGGAGGTCCCTGAGTCAGTCCTCATAAGGAGACCAGAGGTGGAGAGGGTCAGCAACTTTAAATTCCTCGGTGTTACCATTTCAGAGGATCTGTTCCAGGCCCAGCACGTAAGGGCAATTACGATGAAAGCATGGCAGTGTCTCTACTTCCTTAGGAGTTTGCGAGGTTTTGGCAAGTTATTATGATGTCAAACTTCTACAGATGTGTGGTGGAGAGAATATTGATTGGCTGCATCACAGCCTGGTATGGAAACACTAATGCCCCTAAGTGGAAAATCCTACAAAAAGTAATGGATTACAGACCAGCCCATTACAGGTAAAGCACTTCCCATCATTGAGCTCATCTACCTGGAGCGTTGTCACAGGAAAGCGGCTTCCTTCATCAAAGACCCCACCAACTAGGCCATGCTGTCTTCTCACTGCTGCCATCAGAAAGAAGATACAGGAGACTTAGGAACCACACCAGCAGTTTCAGGAACAGCTATTATCCCTCAACCATCAGGTTCTTGAACCAGAGGGGATAACTTCATTCAACTTCACCTACTGCAATACTGAATTGTTCCCACAGCCTATGGACCCACTTTCAAGGACACTTCATCTTATGTTCTCAATATTTATTGCTTCTTTATTTATTATTATTATTATTTTGTGTTTTTTTTTCTCTTTGTATTTGCGCAGTTTGTTGTCTTTTGCACACTGGTTGTTTGCCAGTCTTGAGTGCTGTTATTTCATTAATTCTATTGTGATTCTTTGTAATTTCTGAGAACGCCCACAAGAAAATGAATCTCGGGGTAGTATAAGGTGGCATGTATGTACTTTGAACGCTGGCTTCCCTTACAGTTAGTTGTACTGACAATTAGTTTCACTTTATTTACTTATTTTGTAATGCGGTGCAGAAGAACAGCGCTGGAGTTGAGCTCCAAGCTGCAATAACATCGTACTAACTGCTACACTACCATGGTGCTCCCTTTGGTGAGCAATTTTCTTACTCATTTTTTTGGAATCTGATCTGTCCACCTTGTTCAATCATCATGATCTTACGTGGACACACATGGTCTCATGACCATGATTGCTCTTGGCAAATTTTTCTACAGAAGTGGTTTGCCATTGCCTTCTTCTGAGCAGTGTCTTTACAAGACGGGTGACCCCAGCTTATCAATACTCTTCAGAGATTGTCTGCCTGGTATCAGTGGTCGCATAACCAGGACTTGTGATGTGCACCGGCTGCTCACACGACCACCCACCACCTGCTCCCATGGATTCATGTGACCCTGACTGAGGAGCTAATCAGGTGCTACACCTTGCCCAAGGGTGACCTGCAGGCTAGCAGAGGGAAGGAGTGCCTTACACCTCCTTTGGTAGAGACACATCTCCACCCCACCACCTTATTCAATACCCCAGACAAACTGAACCGACAAAGTCAATCTCACAAGCAATTCTTTAGGTCCATCCCAGAATGGCACATAGTTTGCACACGACACGTTCAGGGAAGATCTCACTTAGTTTAACAGATTAGCTCCACAGTTGAAAATGAGATTCAGCAAAATAACCAGCAGAGGGCTCTCTCCTTCATTATTTCAGAAAGAACTGTCACTGCACAGAAAACACTAGACACAAGAGATTCTGCAGATGCTAGAAGTCTTAAAGCAATGCACACAAAATACTGGAGGAACTCAACAGTTCAGGCAGCATCCATGGAGGGAAAGAAACAGTTGCCGTTTTGGGTCACCACTTTCATCACTTCAGAAGTTTTCGGATGACTCTGCCATAGTTGGATGCATCAGCAAGGGAGATGAGGCTGAGTACAGGGCTACGGCAGGAAACTTTGTCACATGGTGTGAGCAGAATTATCTGCAGCATAATGTGAAAAAGACTAAGGAGCTGGTGGTAGACCTGAGGAGAGCTAAGGTACCGGTGACCCCTGTTTCCATCCAGGGGGTCAGTGTGGACATGGTGGAGGATTACAAGTACCTGGAGATACAAATTGACAATAAACTGGACTGGTCAAAGAACACTGAGGCTGTCTACAAGAAGGGACAGAGCTGTCTCTATTTCCTGAGGAGACTGAGGTCCTTTAACATCTGCCAGACGATGCTGAGGATGTTCTACGAGTCTGTGGTGGCCAGTGCGATCACATTTGCTGTTGTGTGCTGGGGCAGCAGGCTGAGGGTAGCAGACACCAACAGAATCAACAAGCTCATTCGTAAGGCCAGTGATGTTGTGGGGATGGAACTGGACTCTCTGATGGTGGTGTCTGAAAAGAGGATGCTGTCCAAGTTGCATGCCATCTTGGTCAATGTCTCCCATCCACTACATAATGTACTGGGTGGGCACAGGAGTACATTCAGCCAGAGACTCATTCCACCAAGATGCAACACAGAGCGTCATAGGAAGTCATTCCTGCCTGTGGCCATCAAACTTTACAACTCCTCCCTTGGAGGGTCAGACACCCTGAGCCAATAGGCTGGTCCTGGATTTATTTCATAATTTACTGGCATAATTTACATATTACTATTTAACTATTTATGGTTCTATTACTATTTATTATTTATGGTGCAACTGTAACAAAAATCAATTTCCCCCGGGATCAATAAAGTATGACTATGACTATGTCATCAGGGTCCTGATGAAGAGTCTTGGTCCGAAACGTCAACCGTCTGTTCATTTCCATAGATGCTGCCTGGCCTGCTGAGTTCCTCCGGCATTCTGTGTGTGTTGTACATGCTTCAATACCTCAGAGGCTGTTGATTTGTCTGTATAACTGTCTGTCCATAGCTTTGTCTTGCATTCTAAGTTACTCATTTGTTGCAAAATACTTTGAATTAGAAAGAAGTCTGCATTCGATTTTATGGATGAATGAAACTCTTTCACAGGCCAGGTAACGTGACGCATGTAATCCTGGCCTTAGAACCTTTTTCCATGGCCAACAATGGCAAATACCAGAGGATACCTGCTTAAGGGGAATGGAGGGAAGTTTAGGGGAGATGTCAGAGGTTAGGTTTGTTTACACAGAGAGTGATAGATACCTGGAAAGCACTCCTAGGGCTGGCATTAGAAATCTGCAATTTCTGAGATACTCAAACTGCCCTGTCTGGCACCAGCAATCGTTTCATAGTCAAAGTCATTTAGATCCCACTTCTTCCCCATTCTGATGTTTGATCTGATCAACAGCTGAACCTCTTGACCATGTCACCATGCTTTTATGCATTGAGTTGCTGCCACATGATCGGATATTTACATTAACAAGGGTGGCGGGGTGGAAATATATCGCTACCAAAGCAGGTGTAAGGCACTTCTACCCTCTGCTAGCCTGCAGATCACCCTTGGGCAAGGTGTAGCACCTGCTTAGCCCCCCAGTCAGGCTCACGTGAAGCCATGGGAGCAGGTGGTGGATGGTTGTATGAGCAGCTGGAGCATATCACAAGTCCTGGTTACGTGACCACTGACGCTAGACCGACAATCTCTGAAGAGTATTGATAATGGCTGGGGCCACCTGTCTTGTAAAGACACTGCCCAGAAGAAAGCAAACCACATCCGTAGAAAAATTTGCCAAGAAACAATCATGGCTATGGAGACCGTGATCGCCCACGTCATACAACATGGCTCATAACGATGGTGCTGATGAACGACCAGGTGTACAGGTGTACCTAATAATGTATGATTCCTGATTCCAGTTTCACCATTTACTAAGGTCCCCAACCGCTATAAGATTTACTGAATTGTTTCTGGGAAGAAGTGGTTTTCCAGAGAGAAGCGATTTCTCACTGGTACTCAGTGAAAATATTCACACTGCAATATTTGAGTCTAACAGTGGGATGAGTAAGGAAAAGTTCTCTGCAGAACAGTGGAAGATGAGAAACAATTTGATTGATAGAGGTTTACAAGATGGTAAGAGGCAGGGATTAGATGGTTAGTCAGAGACCAGGGCAGATATAACTAATACCTGGGGGCATTATTTTAGGGTGATTGATGGGAAGTATAGGGGGAATGTCAGAGTTAAGTTTATTTTTACACAGAGAGTGGTGGGTGTGTGGAACACCCTGCCTGGGGTGGTGGTAGAAACAGATACATTAGGGGCATTTAAGAAACTCTCAGATAGGCAGGCACAAAATGCTGGAGGAACTCAGCAGGTCAGGCAGCATCTATGGAAAGGAATAAACAGTCGACATTTTGGGCCAAGAGCTTTCATCTGCTCTGGAAAGGAGGGAGAAGAAGCCAGAATAAGAAGGTGGGAAGGATAACATGGGAGATAGAATAATTGAGGGCTATTTAGGAGGAAAAGGTTAGATTGATCTTAGAGTTGGTTAAAATGTTGGTCACCTCAGGATAGAGAACTGGTCACCTCGGGATAGAGAGAGCTGGTCACCTCAGGGTAGAGGGCTGGTCACCTCAGGGTAGAGAGAGCTGGTCATCTCAGGAGAGAGAGCTGGTCACCTCAGGAGAGAGAGAGCTGGTCACCTCAGGGTAGAGGGCTGGTCACCTCAGGGTAGAGAGAGCTGGTCATCTCAGGAGAGAAAGCTGGTCACCTCAGGAGAGAGAGCTGGTCACCTCAGGATAGAGAGCTGGTCATCTCAGGACCCAGAACTAGATTCATCTCACAATAGAGAGCTGGTCACGTGAGGACCCAGAACTAGATCTATTTCAGGACAGAGGGCTGGTCACCTCAGGATAGGAGATCAAGATTCAAGATTGTTTAATGTCATTTTCAGTACACAAGTGTAAGGAGAATGAAATAATTATTACTCCAGATGCAATGCAGCTCAATAAAAACACAATGAGATAAAGAACACAATAATAATACAAAAAATAAATATAAATATGTAAGATAGCTTATATACACAGATTGATTGTATGTCCACAAAGTGACGCTAGGCACAGGAAGGTCTGCACATACGGAAATGATAAAGTGGTGGTGGCTGGGGGTGTGGAGGGGTGGGTTAGTGGCTGGAGCCTCACTGCTTGGGGAAAGTAACTGTTTATGAGTCTGGTGGTCCTGATGTAGAAGCTATGCACATCCTTGTGGATCTGTGTAGTCCACAGTGCTGTACTGATAGTAAAAAACCTTTTTGAGATATCAGGAATCTGGGGAATGGTATGAACGTAACACTGGGGTGGAATACTAGTTGCCACTTGTTTCAACTTCGCAGTCAATCCTTAGTTGTGAATTGCACACCTTCTACTTTTCCTCGGCAATAGTCACTCTTCTCTTGATTCATAATATCTGGCGTCCCAGAGAGCCACCTATACACCCTGTTGTTGACCCTGTTGGTTCTTCAGCCTTGCGTATGGGAGGAACAAAGTCACCCTCCATAAGACATGTCGGTCCATGGCTTCCTCTTCTGCCACGATGAGGTCACCCTCAAGTTGGAGGAGCAACACCTCTCGGTAGCCTCCAACCTGATGGCGTGAACATGGATTTCTCCAACTTCTGTACAAACTCCTCACAGGCAGTGCAGAAAGTGAACCCAAAACTAGGTCCAGCTGGTTTAACTGCTACACTATCGCGTCACCATGGAATTTTGTCTAGAACAGCATACATATCATTTTAAGTTATAAGTTGTATTATTTTATTATGTTCACTCTGCATCCTTCCCTACCACGGCAGTGTAGTGGTTAGCCTAACGCTATTGCAAATTGAGGCATCAGAGTTCAGATTTCAATTCTGACGCTCTCTGTAATGAGTTCATACGTTCTCTCCGTGACCACAGGGGCTTCCTCTGGCTCCAGTTTCCATCAATTGTCCAAAGGTGTACTGGTTAGTAGGTTAGTTGGTCACTGTAAATCTTTCTGTGATTAGGCCTGGGTTAAAAGGCAGGTTGCTGGGCAGCACAGCTTGTTGGATCAGAAGGGTCTGTTCCGTGCTGTTTCTCGAAATAATCAAAAGTAAAATAATAGTGACAGAAGCTATAAATGACAAGAAACCGCGCAGGTGTCCAACCTGGTGAGATGAAGGAGGGGCCAGGCCCGGAGTCACCCCATAGTGCCCGGAACCTCCAAGTCTTGCAAACTAATCCCTCGAACATGAAGTCTAACAGGAGGCAGATCAAATGGCCTGCAGCTAACATGACTTCACTGTGGAAGCAGTTTGATGAAGATGTTAACCAAATTCTGGAGGCAATGGCGAAGGGAGGGGTTGATAGGAAGCTGCAAGCCATGACAACAATTATTGTCAGTATCGCAGCTGAACGGTTCAGAGAAGAGGAGAAGGAAGGCTCCAAAACATCTTACTCGAAGAACCAAAGAGCATTGAGGATAAGCAAGTGGTGCTGCTGGAGCTGACAGTCCCATGGGAAGATAGCTTGGAAGAGGCCTTTGAAAGGAAGCTCTCCAAGTACGCAAGACTGGTCAGCAACTGCCAGCAGGCTGGATGGAGAGTGAGATGTCTCCCGCTGGAGGTTGGTTGTAGGGGATTCATAGCCCGTTCTTTAGTTAAAGCCTTCAGCATTTTGGGCATCGAAGGAGAGAGGAAGAGGAGAGCCATCCGCAGTACCACTGATGTGGCAGAGAGGGCCTCAAGATGGCTGTGGCTCAAAAGAGGGGAGACATGGAGTCATAAGTAGCTAGCCATCTGGACACAAGCTGGGGTCTGATCAGCCCCGGCTGGGTCACCTGGAGGAGGCTGTATGATGTTGAAAGACCCGAAACACCCGATGATTCCAGGAACATCACTGAAGATGTGTCCAGAAGCATCAGGAGATGTATGTACACAGCTACTACTCATCGCCTCACCATGCTATTCCCAGTCTAACCACTTGGGGATGCTGTTGAGCTGAGCACTGTGTGCATTCTTTAAGAAGGTCTCCCTTCCTCTTCAGCAGCTCGGACTTAGCAGTTTGGGAGTAGCAGATCCCTTGCCCAAAGAAATGGCTGAAAAAAATCAGTTTGCTGTGCAGGAACTTAAAGTAGGACTACAGAACTGGCTCTTCCAGCTCAATGCACTCCGTAATGATTTGGTCTGAATGCAAGACGAGCTTTTCATTGTATCTTGGTGCATGTGACAATAATAAACCAATTGTCACCATGTGTGCTGACAATTCGGTCTCCTAGTGTGAGGGAAAGACTGACTCCGATGTAGAGACGGCGACCAAAGTTTATTCATTAGAATTCCAAAAAGACATCGGTGGCTCGGCTGAGCAACATTGTGAAACAAATCATTCTCAAAGCAAAGACCCCGCGATTAGCGCTAATCGGGCGTCCGCTTAAATAACACAAGTAACACGGAATCCTCGAGCCTATCAAAATAAACTTAACAAGTTTAAACAGAAAGCACTAGGAAACCATGTAACAAAGAGCAAGTCACTTGTGAAAAAACACAAGGGAATCTAAACGATTAGTAACTCTCCTTAAACAACAATTCACCAGTTCAGGTGCTCTAAAAACCTCAGAGCTCAATGACTTCCGGCACCCCACACATGTCCAAAGAGCTCATTACACCAATACCAATACCATTCTAGTTCAATGCACTGTGTAATGATTTGTTCTGTATATAACCATATGAAAGACAAGCTTTTCACTTTATCTTGGTACACGTGACAGTAATAAACCAATACCAATACCAAGCATTAATGATAGATTATCTGTTATAATTAGCATTGAAAGTGTAGGAATTGCAGGCACCAAACTTGAAGGTGATCAGCAGGAAAAACAAAGCAGTCAGATCTAGAGGTTCTCTGGAGGCTGGTAATCGTACTTAGTATTAGGAGTGTCAGATATGGAACATCTTTGAGAGGTGTCTTGTCAATTAAAATATGCTCCCACTGTAAATATATACTTCAGTGGAACCATTTGTCAGACACAAACTATTAAAGTAAATTACGGTATTTCATTGTAGCTGAGGGCCTCCGTTGATCAGAGCTGACTATGGATATTGTGTCCTAGCTGTCTAGGTACGTGAGCCTGGGCAGTACAATTCGGAGAGCGAGCTGTTTTTCCAGGTAGCAAGCTCCCCCTCTCCATGCAGCTGATGAACCCAAAGGAATGGCAGAGACCGATACAGTTTGGCGCCAGCAGCATCGCAGGAGTTACCAGTCAGCATTGAACTCAATGTTAGGACTGCCTTAGGGACGCCAGTTCCGGAGTTTTCCCTCAGGGTTTACTCCCGAAGCCTTCCCCATGAGTGGGTATAGCTGCAAGGTTTGAGATCAGAGTTTCCTTCTCTTAGATGAGCTGCCAACCACAGCTGATGAGCCCCATCTGCCCGAAGCAAATGGTTTTAAGGTGCCAGTGTCATATAAATATATATGCATGTATTTAGTTAAGTTAAAAAGTAGTGCATAGAGAGAAAAAAAAAGATAGGGAGGTAGTGTTCATGGGTTCGATGTCCATTCAGAAATCTGATGGCAGAGGGGAAGAAGCTGTTCCTGAATTGTCGTATCTTTCACATCCGCCGGTCTCTCCGGTGACTTAGTCACAGTCACGACAATTGGCAGGTAATCCTCATGCTTTTGTGGTCAGTCATGTGGCCAGTGACCTCTGTTGTCTGGGGGGGGGGAGTATTTTTTATTGTAGCCTCTTGTACTTCGATCTGCTTGACTCAATGTTCACAAGATCGAGCTTTTGATACACCACAGAGAACTGGGGAGTTAGCGCAGCCTCAGAATAAAAGGATAACCCTTTGTGACAGAGATGAAGAAGATTGAGATGGACAAGGACATGCCATCTTCTCGTTGCTACCAACTGGGAGGAGGAACAGAAACATGAAGACACAAACTCAATGATTCAGGAACAACTTCTTCTCCTCTGCCATTAGATTTCTGAATAGTCCATGACTTCCTCTTTTCCACTATATATGAGAGGAGAAGATGGTGACTCAATGCAGCGTGCAGCGGCCACTCCAGTGAATGATATCTGTTATTTGTCGAGTAGGATGCCGTGCACAATCCTGATTTGATGGAGACAGATGTGAGAGCACAAAGGAACATCTGGTGAAACTTCTGAAATGCCTGTTTTGCTGCCACTGCTACTGTGTGATCCAGATTCTCCGGAGGGGAAGGCCCCGAGTCCTCAGCTTTGCTTGTTGCTCGTTGGCCGGGGCGGGGTCGAAGCGCTCAGCAGAGATGGTGCTGGGTGTCGGAGGGTGGGTCGGAGGCTCGAAGTTTTCGGATGGACTCAGAGTCGGCTGTGGTTGGGTGCTTCTGGGGTGCTGCATTGGCAAGTTTGCAGTGCTGGAGGTTCATGGCAGGGAGAGTTTCTCCCTTCTACCATCTGCGTGAGATGATGGGGCTATTGGGACTTTGAGACTGCTCTTTATCAAATTATGGTACTGCTTTGCACTGTTGTAACTATATGTTATAATTATGTGGTTTTTGTCAGTTTTAGTCTTGGTCTGTCCTGTGTTTCTGTGATATCATACTGGAGGAACATTGTATCATTTCTTAATGCATGCATTTCTAAATGACAATAAACGAGGACTGAGTGTCCTCATAATCTAATCTAATTTCATTTTTTGATTTTGACATATTAATTTTTTGATGTCTTATATGGTACTGCTGCCACTAAACAACAAATGTCGTGCCAGTGGCAATAACCTCATTCTGATTCCGAATTTCTTCAGTCAGAGGGTGGTGAATCTGTGGAAGCCATATCCTTGGGTATATTTAAGATGGTGGCTTATAGGTTCTTGAATTGTAAGGGTGTCAAAGGTTATGAGGAGAAGACAGGAGGTTGAGAGGGAAAATAAATCAGCCATGACCGAATGGCAGAATAGATTTGATGAGCTGAATGACCCAATTCTGTTTCTTTGTTTTATGGAAAGTTAATTCTCTTCCCCTCTCCCAAACAACAAGCCACTGACAGAACACATCAGGTCAGAGGGAAATAGTCATATGATGTTTCGGCTCTCGAGCCTTCATATAGACTGGTGAAGCTCCAGATGTAGAGTCATAACTCAAAGTATTGATGGCACATCACCTTCCACGGATGCTGCCTGAACTGCTGAGTTTCTCCTGCACCTTGTTTGTTGGACAAAGCAGGTCCCTTGATTAGCACTTTGCTCACGGTCTTACGTGACCTCCTCCTCCACTGTGGTTGGAGTGTGTGGCGTTCACTAGATACACAGCAGCTGATGACCTTTACTGCCAGAAGGCAGCAGACACAAGTGTTTGCTACCATCTCTAAATCTTCTTCACTGTTCTCCATGGGTGCTACGTCACATTACTAGAACTTTCCTCAGCAACACTGTGGGTTCATCTTCACAAGGACCACTGCTCAAAGTTATCTAGGTTATTAAATTATTATTGAAGTATACATACATCACCATATAATAACCCCAGATTCATTTTCTTGTGGGCATTCACATTAAAACAAAGAGATACAATAGAATCAATGAAACATTACACAAAAAGACTGACAAGCAACCAATGTGCAAAAGAAGACAAAGTGTGAAAATGCAAAAAAAAGATAAGTAAACAAATATTACTGAGACCATGAGTTGTGGAGTCCTTGAAAGTGGGTCTGTAGGTTGTGCAATCAGTTCAGAGCTGAGGTGAGTGAAGTTATCTACACTGGTTCAGGAGCCTGATGGCTAAAGGGCAACAACTGTTCCTGAACCTGGTGCTGTGGCACCCTAAGCTCCCATACCTTCTTCCTGATGGCAGCAGCGAGAAGAGAGCGTGGCCTGGATAGTGGTGGTCCTCAATGATGGATGCTCCTTTCTTGTGGCAGCCTAAGATGGTGACTCCGATCTTTGTTAATATTAGCAACGCCAGCAATGCCCACATTCTGCAAATGAAGGGAAAAAAAAACTGATAAGCCTTTCTGATTTGAATTAAAGTATAAATTAAAACAGAGAGCTCTGAAAACTTAAGATGATTCATTCATTCATTGAGCTCTCCACAGTCTATTTTTAGTTTAATAACTACTTTCTAGGTCTTTACCTGAAGCTATTATAATAATTTTTCACTTGTTACTATATCTTGACAGACTGTGCTGAGTTTGAGTGAACTCTGTGTGTCTTTTTGCCTTAAAAACTTCCTCCCAAGGATATGTATCACTATCTCACTTCCTCCCAGCTACAATATTATTCTTTCAGAACTAAAACCTTAAGGGTTGGTGGAATTTTGACTGCAGTTGGCAATTTGTAAATGTCATTTAAAAAGACATCTAACGAGGTTCTGTACATGCTGGAAATCTTGAGCAACACACACTCAGCAGGTCAGGCAGCATCTATGGAAATGAATAAACAGCCGACGTTTTGTTCAATTTAAGATCAATTAGGCTGGGTTCTAGTGGTGCAGAAAGCCGGCTGGTGGTAGAGTGGCATGTGCACAGAACTTCGAGGTGTGTGGTCCCAGGTTCATATCTGGCCAGTGGCCCGCATGCTTTCCATCCGTGCTGGGTTGAGCATCAAGCCAGCAGCTTGGCCTCGTAAAAAAGAGAAAAAATCCAAGGAAATGGCAAGGTTACCGCCTGATGTGCCGCAAGGCACGGAGAGGAACAACAACATCGAATCTAAGGTGCGGTGGGACACATCATCATTGATGTAACCCAGTGTCATCAGGTGTTTCACGTCTTTCAACATCGGACACTCTTGCCCAGGCGCCTCAGCCAGAGCTGATCAAGCACCGGCTTGTGTCCCAGCAGCGCTAAGTCACAGGTCCACCTCTTGATCCATGGCCTTCTGGAGGATTGCTCAGAAGCTTCTGTGGTAGTCCTGGTGGCTCTTTTCCTAGCAGCGTCCTGTGATGACAAGGAGAAAGTAGGTTCTGCAGAGTGAGCAACCGGCAAAACCTCTACATGGTCACAATGTGCGCTCCACCCCTGTCCCTGGCACTGCTCTACCAGCTCCTGGTATTTGGCTTTCTTATGTTCAAACACCTCCTCAATCCAGTCTTCCCAAGGAGCTGTCAGTTCCACCATGACCACCTGCTTTGAGGTTTCTGACAGAATTACCAAATCAGGCCTCAGAGATGATGATGCAATAAAGTTAGCGAACTTTAATGGCTTGCTCAGATCAACTATCAGTTGCCAGACAGACATGGTGGTGAACAAGCCAGCTGGTGATCTGGGCTGAGGCTGTGGTTGGTCTCCAGCTTTGATAAAGTGTACAGTAACTAGGAGTACCTATTCTATCAAATCTGAAAATTTTATCTGCTGGAATAAGCGAACTGCTGGACGAACTCAGTGGGTTGAGCAACATCTGAGGAAAGGACACTGACAATTACTGTTCACCACAGACGCTGCTCAGACTGCTGAGTTCTTCTAGCAGATTGTTTGATGCTTGGGATTGAAGCCTCTGCAGTCTTCCACCACTGTACTCCCACACACAGCTCTGATCTACACCTACGATTGTACAGCCACACACAGCTCCGATCTGCTGACCAAATTTGCAGATGACTCGACTTTGATCAGCCTTATCTCTAGCTGTGATGAGACAGCCTACAGAGGCAAGGTTGATGCCCTGACACACTGGTGTCAAGATAACAACCTCTTCCTCAATGTCCAAAAAGCAAAAGAGCTGATTGTGGATTACAGGAGGAAATGAGACAGGCTCGGCCCAATCAACATCAATGGGTCTGCAGTTGAGAGGGTGGGTAGTTTCAGGTTCCTCAGTTACACATCACCAAAGATCTCACCTGGAATGTACACATCGGCTTTGTAGCAAAAAAAGCACAACACCGTCCCTTCCACCTCAGGTGACTGAAGGAGTTTGGAATGAGCCCCCAAATCCTCAAAACCTTCTACAGGGGCACCGTTGAGAGCATCCTGACGAGCTGTATCAACATCTTAATCACTGGGCACAGCGGAGAGTGGCACGGACAACCCAGAACATCTGTGGAAGAGAACTCCCCTTCATTGGGGACATTTATAACAACAGCTGCAGAAAGAAGGTCTGGAAGATCATTGGGACAGCAGTCACTCCAACCACAGTCAGCTTCAGCTGCTTCCGTCCGGCAAACACTGCTGCAGCAGTAAAGCCATTCCCACAGGCAATGGGACAGCTTCTTTCGACAAGCAATTAGACTTTTAAATTCACATGTCTGTACATTGCAACAGAGTCATAATGTAAAGATTTTTACTCCCTCACGTTGTGGGATGGATGTAAGATTTAAATACATTCTAATTCTAAAAAAAATTTCTAGTGTCTCCTCTGAATATTTGATTAGCAGGCACTTTTTATTTTTGCTTTTTCTGTGAATTGTACCTTTAAATAATTACTTACATTTGGTGGCTTCTTTATTAGGTGCATCTGCTTATTAATGCAAATATCTAATCAGCCAATCATATGGCAGCAACTCAATGCATAAAAGCATGTAGACATGGGCAAAAGGTTCAGTTGTTGTTCAGACCAAACATCAGAATGGTGAAGAAGTATCTCAGGAACTGCTGATCTGGCATTTTCACACATAACGGTCTCTAGAGTTTATGGAGAATGGTACAAAAAACCATCCAGTGAGCGGCAGCTCTGTGGGCAAAAATGCCTTGTTAATGAGAGAGGACAGAGGGGAACGGCCAGACTGGTTCAAGCTGACAGGAAGCTGACAGTAACTCAATTGACCAGTCTAACCCTTCCCTCTTACATAACCAATTTTACACCCACGATTGTACTGCCACACACAGCTCCGATCTGCTGATCAAATTCGCAGATGACACAACTTTGATCACCCTTATTTCTAGCAGTAATGAGACAGCCTACAGAGGAGAAGTTGACACCCTGACACAGTGGTGCCAGGATAACCACCTCTTCCTCAATGTCCAAAAAACAAGAAAGCTGATTGTGGAATACAAGAGGCTCAGCCCAATCAGTGTACAGGATGATGAGAGGCATTGATCGTGTGGATAGTCAGAGGCTTTTTCCCAGGGCTGAAGTGGCTAGCATGAGAGGGTACAGTTTTAAGGTGCTTGGAAGCAGGTACAGAGGAGATGTCAGGGGTAAGTTTTTATGCAGAGGGTGGTGAGTGTGTGGAATGGGCTGCCAGCGACTGTGATGGAGGCAGATACGATAGGGTCTTTTAAGAGACTCCTGGATACACGGAGCTTAGAAAAATAGAGGGCTATGGATAACTCTAGGTAATTTCTAAAGTAAGTACATGTTCGGCATAGTATTGTGGGCCAAAGGGCTTGTATTGTGCTGTAGGTTTTCTATGTTTCTAGCCCTCCCTTTTTCTATCATCCACCTGTCTATCTAAGAATCTCTTAATGTCTGTAATGTATCTGTCACTACCCATCACCCCGACAGTATGTTGCATACACCCACTCCCTGTGTAAAAAACCTACCTCTGACACCCCCCCCCCCAAATCTTTGACTAATCACCTTAAAGTTAAGTCCCTTGATCAGCCATTTCCGCCCTTGGAAATAGCATCTGGCTGTCCACTTGATCTATGCCTCTTATCATCTCTCATCCTCCTTTGCTCCAAAGAGAAAACCCCTAGCTCACTCAATCTATCTCCATGAGACATGCAGTCTACTGGAGACAACATCCTGGAAAATCTCTTCTGCGTCCTCTTGAAAGCTTCCATATCCTTCCTATGATGAGGTGACCAGAACTAGACACCATATTCCAAGTGTGGTTTAACTGGGGTTTTATAGCACTCCAACATTACCTTGCTGCTCTTGAACCCAAACTCTACTTTCTTCAGAATTAAACAAGAAAATAGATCCACTGTTTATCAGTGCTCTGCCTGGAACACACCTTCCAATCAGCAGCTTAGCTTATTCCATTGACATTCCCTCATTGTGTCAGACGTACCAGGTTCCATCGTGTCTGACAGCTTTTAACATGTTTAAGATCTCAGTCACCAGGAGTTGGGTGAGAATTGGAATTGGTTTATTATTGTCGCACATCCTGAGATACAGTGAAATTGCACACTGTTCATGCAGGTCTGGTCGTTACACACGTACCGTGAGGTTGTTGTAGCTGGGAGAGGTGGGGTGTGGTTAGTGAAGATAAACTCCCACTACCTATTAAATGCTCTCGGTGGCGTGCATCTCAAATAGCTTCGGACAACCATGTCCAGCTCCTGAACTTCAAACGGGGCTTAGCCCGCTGGAACCATTTCTACTGACAGGTGAAGGGGCAAAGGCGGGTTGCTGGCACCTTAAAACCAGTCGCTTCGGGCAGATGGGGCTCGTCAGCCATGGTTGGCAGCTCATCTCGGAGAAGGAAAACTCTGATCTCAAACCTCCACTGCCTTGTGGCTAGACCCACTCACGGGGAATCCTTCAGGAGTAAACCGCGAGGGAGAAACCCAGAGCTGGAGTCCCTAAGGCAGTCCTACGTTGAGTTCAACACTGACTGGCAACTCCTGCGACACCACTGGTGCCAAAGTGTATCGGTCTCTGCTGTTTCTTTGGATTTATCAGCTGCGTGGAGAGGGGGAGCTTGCTACATGAGTAACAGTCTGCTCTCCATATCGTACTGCCCTGGCTTGTATATCATGTAGATAGCTGGGACACAACATCCATGGTTGACCTCGACTAATGGAGAGTCTCAAGACCTCGAACTGGAAGCTGAGCTCACACGGCGAGTTTGTCGGGTATTTCTATGGCTCTGGGTGCTTGATTATTTTAACAAGCTCTCCCTCATGGTGACTGTTTAAGGAACTCCTTCCGTAAAAGGTTTTCGCTCTGGCCATGCCCTTCCTCTACCGCCAACACCCTATCCTCATAGCAGCCACCTCAGTGAAACCGAGCGCGGGTTTCGTACTTAATTGTGTGGAAGTTGTAACTGCTTGTGGAAGCTTTAGAGAGGGTGCAGAGGAGATTTACCAGGATGCTGTCAGGATTAGAGGCAACATCTTCTGTGGATAGGTAGAACAAAGTAGGACGATCCTCTTCAGAGCGAACGAAGATGAGAGGCAACTCATTTGAGGTGTACAAGATGTTAAGAGGCATAGGTCGAGTGGACAGCCAGCGCCTATTTCCCAGGGCAGAAAGAGACAAAACTGAAAGGTGATTGGTGGAAAGTTTAGAGTGGATGTCAGAGATAAGTTTTTCACACGGAGAGTGCTAGGTGCATGCAATGTGCTGCCGGGGTGGAGGGGCAGGCATACACTGTACATTAGAGACATTTAAGGTAGACACATGGATGATAGAAAAATGGAGGGCAGTGTCGGAGGGAATAGTTAGATTGATACTGTAGATTAAAAGTTCAGCATAACATTGTGGGCTGAAGGCCTGTATTGTGCCGCACTGTTCTATGTTCTATGCTCTCATCATCATAATGTGCTGTGTTATATGACCATGATTGTCTTGGCAAATTTTTCTACAGAAGTGGTTTGCCATTGCTTTCTTCTGGGCAGTGTCTTTCCAAGATGGGTGACCCCAGCCATTATCAATACTCTTCAGATCTTGTCTGGCTGGTGTCAGTGGTCGCATTACCAGGACTGGTGATATGCTCCAGCTGCTCATACGACCATCCACCTTCAGCTCCCGTGGCCTCACGTGACCCCATTCGAGGGGTGAAGCAGGTGCTACACCTTGTCCAAGGGTGACCTGCAGTCTAGGGTAGGGAAGGAGCTCCTTACATCTCCTTTGGTAGAGACATATCTCCACCCCACCACCCATATGCTTTATTTTCTATATTCTATGTTCTGAGCTTGAAGTTTGCATCCCTGAAGTGGGAGGGAGTATCTAATGGGTTGAATATGATGGCAATTAACTCTGGTCTTTGGACAATGGCAAAGGTGAAAGGGCCTTTGACCAAGTCAGTGTGAAAATCACAACCTTCTAAAGCAGTCAATGAAATGGTGTGCGTTGATTAAGTTTTGCCATGCCTTGCCTTGTGAAAGCTTAGCTGTTAGCACAGTCACTCTTCAGCACCAACAATCAGTGAATGCGGTTCGAGTCCCACCACTGTCTGTGAGGTGTTTTTGATGTTCTCTCCGTGACCTTGTGGGCTTCCTCCGGGTGCTCCAGTTACCTCCCAAATTCCAAAAAAAAATACACACGGGTTGGGATTAGTCAGCTATGTTGGTGTCAGAAGCATGGTGACACTTGCAGGCTGCCCTCAGCACACTCTCGGACTGTGCTGGTTGCTGATGCAAATGACACATTTCACTGTATGCTTTGATGCACCTATGACAGATAAAGCTCATCTCATCTTTAATCTTCTGTTAGGTTGAATATGATGGCAATTAATCCCAGGTTCTGGGCAGTGGCCTTCCACGAAGTTGGCGTGTAAAAAAAGAAATCTCTTAAAGCTGTGTGTGTTGATTATGCCTTGCCATCCCTTGCCAAAAGGAAAAAAAACAGCTTCAAAAGGACATTGAGAAACCTCTGATAGTCCAATTGACCACTAGCGTCTCAAGAGATTCTGCAGATGCTGGAAATCTTAAACAACACACACAAAATGGTGGAGGAACTCAGCAGGTCAGACAACGTCTATGGAGGGAAATAGACAGTTGATGCTTCAGGCTGAGATCCTTCATTCTCGGCCTGAAATGGCAACTGTTTATTCATGTCCATAGATGCTGCCTGAACTGCTGGGTTCCTCCAGCATCGTGTGTGTGTTGCTTACCTTCAGTCTCTGCTTCCCCGGAAAACATAGAAGTCTGCGAGTCGCATGCAATGTCAGAGAGACGACGGTGTATCTGAAGACAAGCATCCCATACCAGTTCGCAGCTGGTAGAAAGAATAATCATTTGAGTGTTCTGGGGCTGGCAGTGAAGAATACTGTTAGGAAATAAGTGCAAGAGTCATTAATCTTGGCAAAACTTGTCAGACTGTCAGATTTCCTTCTCTCCTGGGAGGATGAATTGTCTGTTGGAGAATCTTCATGCACCTGTTCTGCTCTCTCTTCCCAAGTACTTCGGATAACAGTGTAATGAAGAAATGCCTTCAAAATTGTTCACCCTTTTTAGTTGTGCTCGATGGATGGTGCTTTTGTCACATGCTGACCCACTAAAGAAAATGCTCGGGAAATCGATGGATATGTACTCATCATTTATTTATAGATACAGCTTGGAACAGGCCCTTCTGGTCCTTCGAGCCAGGCCACAGCAACTGCTGATTTAATCCTAGCCTTATTACAGTGACCGATCAGCCTTATCACAGTGACCAATCAGCCTACCAACCAGGATGTCCTTGGACTGTGGGAGGAAACCCAAGACCCCAGAAGAAACCTACACGCGTCACGGGGAGAATGTACAAACTCCTTACAGACACGAGTCACGGGGAGAACATACAAACTCCTTACAAACACGAGTCATGGGGAGAATGTACAAACTCCTTACAAACACGAGTCACGGGGAGACGTACAAACTCCTTACAAACAGCGGCGGAAATTAGACGCCAACCTTCCGATGGTTGGCACTCTTGAGCAATGGTGCTGGCCTAATGCTACTGTGTGGTGTGTTTCTCTCATGGTCCCTAACTCTGATTGTACAGAAAGGTTTCCGGCAGCACAGTAACTGATTCCCAATTCGATGAACTTAAACTGTTGTATCTAAAGAAGTCCAAAGTGTACGAATCGTTCCCAGGTTAAGCCAGACCTAATTACTGAAATAGCATATTAGTGTTACCGTAAGAACAGACAGTGTTTGAAACACTCATCAAGTCAGGCCACATCCGCAGTTCAAACGTGTTTCTGTTTCTCTTTTCCATAGATCCGGAGTGTTCTGCTGCATGTTTCTAGTATCTTCTGATTCTATTCCTGATTTCCTGCCTCTCCTGGCTTGGATTGACTGAAATTCATTGTTATTAGCTTACAAGTTGACAGATTTGATTCCTTACAGAGTGAATTTATGACCTCAGATGTAATATCATGAGAGATTTCCGAGGAGACACAGCGATTATTCATTATCACTTCTTGTAGTTAGAAAGCATCACTCAAAACAGGTAGCAAGAGATTCTGCAGATGCTGGATGTGATATCACTTCCCAAATCCTCACATCATCCCCCTTCCCAACCACCCACACACCTTTCCCCTCACCTGGTCTCACCTGCCACCTGCCAGCTTCTCACATCATCTCCATCCCCCATCCACACACCTTCCCCTCACCTGGTCTCACCTGTCTCCTCCCAGCTTCTCACATCATCCCCATTCCCCACTCACACACCTTTCCCCTCACCTGGTCTCACCTGCCACCTGCCAGCTTGTATTCCTCCCCTTTCCCTCTCCTATCCTCTGTTCCCTTCCTTTCCTAATGAAGGGTCTTGTCCCGAAGTGTCGACTGTTTATGGTGGGATAGTGGCGTATTGGTTAGTGTAGCACTTCACAGGACCATCTGCAAGATCGGGGTTCGATTCCTGCTGTTGTCTCCAGTGATTTTGCACATTCTCCCCGTGACCACGTGGGTTTTCTCACACATTCCAAGGACATATGGTTAGGGTTAGTGAGCTGTGGGCATGCGATACTGGCACCAGAAGTGTACAACACTTGCCGGCTGCCCAGTACAATCGTCCCTGATTTGATTAGATGCAGACCGACACATTTCACTGTATGTTTCAATGTACATGTGATAATTAAAGCTAATTTTTTATTCCCCCTCCATAGATGCAGCCTGACTTACGAGTTCCTCCAGCACTTTGTGTGTGTTACTCCAAAGGTGAAAGAGCTTCAGGTCTTGAGGAAAGAAGCAGTACCACTCACGCCATTGACAAGCATTTTGCCTGCAGAATATTCGCGGACTGTCGTTGTCATGGGGAGAGTAGACCTGACGCGTCCTCGCCGCGGTAACACATGTAAAGTGGCATCATGGACAATGAGACCAGGCAGCCAATAAACGAGACAAAGAAGGAACCACACACAACATGCTGGAGGAACTTAGCAAGTCAGGCAGCATCTAAGGAGAGGAATAAGCAGTCGATGAAGGGCATCAGGACTGGAAAGGAAGTAGGAAGAAGCCAGAATAAGAAGCTGGGGGAGGGGAAAGAGTACAAGGTAGAAGGTGATAGGTGAAGCCAGGTGAGGCGAGAGGTAGGTAGGTGGGGAGAGGTGAGGGTACCCACCTACTTCTTCCACCTATGACCTCCCAGCTTCTCACCTTATCCCCTCTCCTCCACCTGCCTACCTTCCCCCTCACCTGGCTTCACCTAACACCTGCTAACTTGTAACCCACCCCCAACCTTGCTCCCCACCATCTTAGTCCGGCTTCTGCCCACTTCCTTTCCAGTCCTGTTGACGGGTCTCGGGTTGAAACATCGATGGCACAGTGGCACAGTGGTTAGCGCAATGCTTTACTGTACCAGCAGCTTGGGCTCAATTCCCACTGCTGGCTGTGAGGGGTTTGTATGCTCCCCCCGTGACCGAGTGGGTTTCCTCCAGGTGATCCAGTTTTCTCCCACACTCCAAAGGCCTACCAGTTGCTAGATCAATTAGTAATTGTAAATTGTCCTGTGATTAGGCTAGGAATAAGTCGAGGGTTGCTGGGTGGTGTGGCTTTCACTGTATCTCAATAAATAAGTAAATAAATACATTTATTCGTCTCCATAGATGCTGCCTGACCTGATGAGATCCTCCAGCATTTTGTGTGTGTGTTTCTCTGGACTTGCAGCTCTGCGGAATCTCTGTGTTAAAGAAGGAGCCGCTCACGCGCAACGACAGCTACCGACGGATTGCTGAACTGAGGTTTGATACGTTCAGCAGAAAGCCAGGTGCTTTTCTTTCATTCACTCTTGTTCCAGGCTGCCTTGGAAATGGGGTTTCCTGTGACTTCAGTGGGAAATGAAGCTTCCTAAAGCGGAACGTAGCCGTGACATAATAGGATCAGGATCAAACAGTGCTCAGTACAGACCTGGGCTTTGAAGTATGGTAGTGGAAGAGCAGAAAGTGAATAGAAGAGTCAGGCACTTTATGCTGCCAATACGGGAGCCAAATCTTAATTAGAACATAGTCTCAGTGGCCACTTCATTAACCTGCTGTAATCCACCCACCTCAAGGTTCAACATGTTGTGTGTCAGAGATGCTTTTCCACACACCGTTGTTGTCACGTGTGCCCAGAATCCGCACACGTGTGTCTGGAATCCGCACACGTGTGTCCGGAATCCGCACACCACTGTTGTAACATGTGTCCTTAATCCACACACTGCTGTTGTAACGTGTGTCCTGAATTTGCACACCACTGTTGTAACGTGTGTCCGGAAGGAGGGTCTCAGCGTTCAATGTCGACTATCTATTAACTTCCATCGATGCTACCTGACCTGCTGAGTTCCTCCAGCATTTTGTGTGTGCTGCTTTGGACTTCCAGCATTTGCAGACTTTCTCGTGCTTGCTGTTGTAATGTGTGCTTATTTGATTGACTGTCACCTTCCTGTCAGCTTGAACCAGTCTGGCCATTCTCCTCTGATCTCTCTCATTAAGGCAATTTTGCCCACAGAGTTGATACTCGTTAGGTGTTTTTTGCTTATTGTATGATTCTCTGTAAACTGTAGGGACTGTTATGTGTGAAAACCCCAGGAGATCAGTAGGTTCTGAGATCCTCAAACCACCCCATCTGGCACCAATCATTCCATGGTTAAAAGTCACCTACATGACATTTCTTCCCCATATTGATGTTTGGTGTGAACAACAACTGAACCTCTTGACCATGTCTACATGCTTTTATGCATTGAGTTGCTGCCACGTGATTGGCTGATTAGATAATTGGATTAACGAGCATGCCCTGCAATTCTCACTTCTTTCCCCATGCCCTACCCAGCTACTTTCCGCTCACTTGACTTCACCTACCACCAGCCAGCACGTATTCCATCATCTCCACACCCCACCTCCCGCCCCAACTTGCTATTCTGGCTTCTACCCCGCTTCCTTTCCAGTACTGATGAAGGGTCTCGGCCCGAAAACATTGACTGTTTACTCTTTACTGTGGATACTGCCCGACCTGCTGAGTTCCTCCAGCATTCTGCATGTGTTGCTCTGGACTTCCAGCGTCTGCAGATTTTCTCGTGTTTGGGATTAAACGCAATAGTGGTGTTCAACAGGCTTTCAGGATAGAAAAATGAATATGCAGAGAACGGAGGGATATGGACATTGTATGGGCAAAAGAAATTAGTAAGACCATAAGACAAGGGAGCAGATTTAGGCCATTCAGCCCATCGAGTCTGCTCCACCATTCCATCGTGGCTGATTTATTGTCCCTCTCAACACCGTTCTCCTGCTTTCTCCCTATAACCTTTGATGCCCTGACGAATCAGCAACTTATCAATCTCTGCTTTAAATATGCCCAAAGACTTGGCATCTACAGCCACCTATGGCAATGAATTCCACAGCTTCACCACCTTCTGGCTAAAGAAATTCCTCCCCATCTCTGTTATAAGTGGACTCCCCTCTATTCTGAGGCTGCGTCCTCTGGTCTTAGACTCCCCCACTATAAGAAACATCCTATCTAATGTAATTAGGCATCCAATTAACAGTTTGATTTGATTGGCACATCATGGGCCTATTTCTGTGCTCTACTCTCATGTTAGTTGCCCTATGTTCTATTTTACTGAATGGCAGAGTGGGTCTGAAAGGCCAATTGACCTACACCTGAGAGGAAGAAAATAGATTCTTACATACCCAGTTAATTAGTATAATAATTTTGAACCATTTCATGAGATCATGTCTCTTTCTTCTTAACTCTAGATCCCAACTTCTTTCATGCCATGGACCAATACCATTAAGCAAGAGGTCTGTGGGTCCCAGATTGGGAACCCCTGCTCTCGAGAGTATACAGACAGTCTATCTCGTGTATCCTCCTATGACAAACATGGTATCACAGGCAGCACTCTCCACCCCAGACGTCCAAGACAGACGCGGGGTGGCGGACACAACCATGTAGAGGGACTTCCACAGGGAACCCCTCCCAGACTGCCACGGTTTGTCTGGACAACCTACAAGGACGAGGAAGAGGTGAGCGCGAGCAGCCTGTACTGGGAAACGCCTACCTGCCTCAAGGAATGGTGCGGAGGGCAACGCTGAGTGCTGGCTCACGCAGTGTGCAGGATGGGCTGCTCCCTGACCTCAGCTGAGGCAGCTGTCTCTCTGCTCCAGCAGGCCCCTTAACAAGGGGGCACCCTGGTGTGGTTCAAGAAAGTTATTCACCGGACCTCCACTTCAGGTCGACATTGAACACTGGCTTCCTCCATTTGCACTCATCTCCCAGAAAACAATGTGAAGAGGTCACCTTCCTCTCTGATTTGGGTTGTGCCAGGACAAAATCTGGGATCTAGATGCGAGCCAGCTGAATGACAGTGATGGGAAATAATCTGGAATCAGAAACAGGTTTATCATCACTCATTAATGTCGTGAAATTTGTTGTTTTGCATCAGTAGTACAGTGTAGTACACAAATATATACTATAAATTATAATAAGAATTTATAAAAGTATATGCATATATAAAATAAATATAGGGTGGTGATTGTCCATCATGTCCGACGATGACAGGAAACCCGTGCGGGAGAGTTTTTAAAGTGGAAAGGTCGTTGCAGTGGGGCAGTTCCACTCTGTCAACCCCGGAAGTCCAGGTCCAGTGGTATGAACAAGCATCACAAACTGGGGTCTTCCTTGGTTGCAGGGGTTGAGCATGACATCATCTTCTGTGCCTCGTCATGCCCTTCGCTCTCCACAGAGCGTTGCAGTACTGCCTACCTGGCTGTTGGATCTCACTGTAGATCTCATCCGCCCAGACTGTCAGAGCAGACTTCACACGCTGGGACAGGCGCGTCACCATCTCACTGGGGTATGAGGCCTGCCGGCCACCCTCGCTTGGTTTAGCCCGCCCGTGGAAGCAGTGTACCAGGGTGTGGCCGCCGTGGCATGCAGACAGGTGAGAGCTGAGTGTCCGGTGAGGACCAAACGTGAGTGAGCTGCCCTGGAATGGACAGGACTAGCTCCCTTCACTGGAGGTGCTACCCCTCCCTGGACACCCCATAAATCAGATAAATAATTATTTCTATATTTAGTTAAATACTGTATTTATTTATATTATATATAAATATTTATGTTTATTTATTTATAAATATAAAAATATTTATATGTGGTTCAATAAGAGAGCAAAACTAGTGAAATAGTGTTCATGGGTTCAATAACCATTCAGAATTCTGATGGCGGAGGGGAAGAGGCTGTGCAGATTCACCCTATCTCTGTCTCTCATAACTTTACACACCTCTGTATGATCCAGGACAGGTGGTAGAGGAGTGCTGGGGTGGCGGATTGGTGTGGGTCCAGCCCTGAGACACCAGGCAAGGTCATTTGATTCCAAATAATTGGTTTATTGATCATTACAGAATACCTCTCTGGGGCTTCCAGCTTCCTCCTCTCTCCCTGTCCCCTTCCCACTCTCAGTCCACAACAGAGACCCATTTCAGAATCAGGTTTATCATCACTTACAAATATCACAAACTTTGTTTTTGTTTTGCAGCAGAACAGTGCAATACATAAAATTACTACAGTACTGGCAAAAGTCTTAGGCATATATAGGCAAAAGTCATATATATGTGTGTGTGTGTGTGTGTGTGTGTGTGTGTGCACACGCGCGCGCCTAAGACTTTTGCACTGTATGTCAGTGATAATAAACTGAATTTAGAGTCATAGAGTTATAGAAAAGTACAGTACAGAAATAGGCCATTCAACCCATCTAGTTCATGCCAAACAATTTAAACTGCCTACTCCCATTGACCTGCACCAGGACCATAGCCCTCCATACCCCTACCATCCATGTACCTATCCAAACTTCTCTTAAACTTTGAAATCGAGCCCATATGCACAGCTCATTCCACACTCTCATGACCCTCTGAGTAAAGAAGTTTCCCCTTAAAATTTTCACCCTTAACCCGTGACTTCTGGGTGTAGTCCCACTCAATCTCAGTGGAAAAAGCCTGCTTGCATTTACTCTGTCTATATCCCTCGTAATTTTGAATACTTCTATCAAATATCCCCTCAGTCTTCTACGTTCTAAGGAATAAAGTCCTAACCTATTCAGTCTTTCTTTATAACTCAGGTCCTCCAGTTCCAGTAACATCCTTGTAGTTTTCTTCATATTCCTTCAATCTTATTTACATCTTTCCTGTAACTTCCTTATTTCTGATTCTGAATTAATTTCCAAGGATATAAAAAAAATAAGAGTTATGTTAGCCTTGTGTCAGACTCTGCTTGAGCAAATTGAACAATATTTCCACCTGATTAAAACCCGAGTGAAGGACTGAGAAACGTCTCACTCAGAAGACGCCAGAAATGAGAGGTTGCAGATATTGGGAATGTTTGCACAGACTGAGGTTTTTCTTTCTTTTGGAAAAATTATACTCCATAGAAAGCCTGATGGAAGCCTTCAAGATTGTGAATCAGTTGCATGTGGAGAGATTATTTCCTTTTGTGGGAGCATATAAAATCCTGCGTCGTATAAACAAGACTATCACTAGGGGAAAATAGAATGTGGACTTGCTGGAGCATGAAGTGGATGAACTCAGCCTAGATGCTCTCAGAAGAAAGCTAAATAAGTGCATGAGAGAAAAGGGAGCAGAATTAAGCTGAGGGACTGTGATGGGGTGGATAGAATGCGATGTGACATCAGTGAAGTTTAAACAGCATTACAAAGCTGGCAAAGGGCCCACTTGCATTGTGTAGATTTTATGTACTTCAAGTGTGGTTGGAAGCGAACGAACACGAGTCTCACTCATTAGCGTAGCTGTTGGAAGAATTTCAGTGTGACTGAAATTTTAAGATTTCATTTCTTGAGGTTGAAATGCATTAAACATTTAAAACGACTTAATTGATAATAGGAAAAGAGGTTTCCAGTAAGATCTAATTAATTAATTGCCAATACCTTAGAAAATCCTAAGCTTCTGTTAAATCTTGGTGCACTTCACAGTTAAATAAATGTTATATGTCATTATTATATTTAAAATAACTCAGACAGACAACAATTATTTCAAAATACAAACAATTGTTTTAACAATTCAGTTTCAATTATATGGCAGAGGGACTATTGGTTTCTGTAATTTAACATGAGAACATAAGACACTGGAGCAGAATTAGGCCTTTTGGGCCATCAAATTTTCTCTGTTATTCCATCATGGTTGATTTATTATCCCTGTCAACCCCATTCTCTTGCCTTCTCCCTGTAACCTTTGACATTCTGACAAATCAAGAACCCATCGATCGCCACTTTGAAAACACCCAGTGGCTTGGCTTTCACGGCCGTCTGTGGCATCAGCTTCCACAGAATCACTACCCTCTGGTGAAAGAAATTCCTCCTCATTTCTGCTCTAACTATTCTGAAGCTGTGCCCTCTGGTCCTAGACTCTCCCACTATACGAAACCTCCTCTCCACATCCACCCTATCAAGACCTTTCAACACTCAATAGGTTTCAATGAGGTTGCCCCTCATTCTTCTACACTCCAGTGAGTACAGGCCCAGAGCCATCAAATGCTCATCAAACGTTAACCCTTTCACTCCTGGGCGCATTCCCTTGGAACCTGTCTAGTGCCGCACATCCTTCTCTAGATAAGGGGTCCAAAACTGTTCACAATACTCCAAGTGTAGCCTAGCCAGTGCCTTACAAAGCCTCAACATGAACCTTATGTCCCACAATGTGGCGATCAGCAGCAGTTATTACCCCTTAGCCATCAGGCTCCTGAACCAGAGTGGATGACTTCAGTAACCCAACACAACAGACTCACCTTCAAGGTCTCTACAACTCCTGTTCTCAATATTATTTATCTATTATTATTATTTTGTTTTCGTATTTGTTGGTCTGTTTTTTTGGGCACGTGGCCAGGTGGTTAAGGCATCGCACTAGCTACCTGAAGGTCGTGAGTTCCAGCCCCAGCTGAAGGAACGTGTTGTGTCCTTGAGCAAGGCACTTAATCACACATTGCTCTGCAACGACACTGGTGCCAAGCTGTATGGGTCCTAATGTCCTTCCCTTGGACAACATCGGTGGCGTGGAGAGGGGAGACTTGCAGCATGGGCGACTGCTGGCCTTCCACACAACCTTGCCCAGGCCTGCGCCCTGGAGAGTGAAGACTTTCCAGGCGCAAATCCATGGTCTCGCAAGACTAACGGTCTGTTTTTGTTTGCATGTGGCTTTTCATTGATTCCATTGTGTTTCTTTGTATTTACTGTGAATGCCCACAAGGAAATGAATCTCAGAGGTTGTGTATGGTGACACATATGTAATTTGACAATAAATTTACTTTGAAATTTGAACATGAAGTTAGAGTAAGATTTTCCAGCTCACCTGAACTAACTAAAAGCTCGCAGTCTTGTTTTTGTGTTATTAAGGTGGCTTCAAAGGGTTGGACAATAAAAGCAAGTAAGAATCCCTTTTCCTATGCAGCTGACAATGCTTACGGTAGAAGCAGGGATGCTAACAGCCTGTTACACAGCTTGAGTTTATTGGATGTGACAGGGAGTTGTAACAGCTTGCAATAATGGGTGCTTCTTGGCCCTGCAGGGGGTGTCAAAGATGGTGCTCAACCGTCACAGAGGCAAATACTGCACTGGAACACTGAACGAGCTGGAAGAGAATTGGATTAGCGAGCTTTATTATTTTCCTGTTTCACACTTTCGGAATTGAATGCCGAAGAAAATAAATGAAAGGAAAGTAAGGGATGTGCTGAATTTCGGCACGAAGTGTAACTTGGCAGAAAACCCATTGTGGTATTATATATAGAAATTTAGACATGATAAATGTCACCCTGAATACCATTACCCTGATTCATTGACAGATAAAGGGACACTGTCTATTATCAGGAGTCTAAGATTCACTTTGGCAATACCTACAAGGCAGGGACCATTATGAAGTTATTATATCACATTCGGATAATTCATCACCCCAAACATTCCATTTCTCTCTCTGCAGATGCGTTGCGACTGATCAATTCATTTGTCAGATGACGTCATTAACACACACGATGACACCTTGTTCTTCTTTAGACAGCAGGCTTTCAAACAAAAAAAAACTGTCACAAAACAATTGCCATTTCTCACTTTTCTGTGCTGCTCATTGTTTCAAAAGTACCATCTCAGAAGAAAACATTTAATTCACCACCATTATCAGTTGATTCAAAAATGTGCCTGCAACAGATCATCAGAATCAAGTTTATTATCAAAGTCAAAGGAAATTTATTATGAAAGTTACATACACTCAGTGGCTACTTTATGTGGTAAACCATATATATGTTGTAACTGGGTTAACTGTCTGGACACGCCCCTCTGCTGACTGCCCCTGTGGCTCCTCCCACAGAGCCCTGAATAAAGGCGATTTCGCCTTGCCCCTCACCCTCAGTCCAGGGGCAGAACTCAGCATGGATGTCCTATTGTACAGCGAATAAAAATCTTTCGGTATTTTACCCAACTTCAGTCTTTTGGAGTTATTGAAGGTGCTTCACTTTATTAGATACTCCTTGTACCTGATAAGTGGCCATTGTGTGTAAGTTCATGGTCTTCTGCTGCTGTCGCCCATCCATTTCAAGGTTTGAGTTGTTGTGCGTTCAGAGACGCTCTTCTGCCCGCCACTGTTGTAATGTGTGGTTATTTGAGGTACTGTCACCTCCTTGTCAGCCTGAACAAGTCTGGCCATTCTCCTCTGACCTGTCTCATTAACAAGGTGTTTTCACCAACAGAATTGCCGCTCACTGGATTTTATTTTTGTTTCTGCACCATTCCCTGTAAACTTTAGAGGGTAGTGTGGGTGAAAATCCCAGGAGATCAGAATGTGGAGGGGTGGAGCAAAGTGATGATGGTGCTAAATGGCGACTCCTTTGCTTGCGTCTTCTATTTCCATCTTTAATATCTCTATTTTCCCCTTTCAGGGTTCTTTTGAAGACCCTGATCTGGAGTTACATGCTGACTATGGTTCTTTGTGGGAATGGGACCCATTCTTGGGGTTTCACAACAGGCCGTTGTTCGGCACGCCAAAGGCTCGGCCGAAGATTTTGGCTCACCATGGGAGGCCTAGGATCTCGGGGCTCTGGCGACGGGCAGATCGAAGGTCGATGTCTCGGACCGGTGTGTCGTGGGAGCTGGAACATCCTTGACTGTGGGCCCAGAGACCTGAGATCTTTGGGCACAGATCTCGAAAAAAGCGACGCAACGGACTTTTAACATCATAAAGCAGCGAGTTGTTTTTTTTATGGCTCCCCTCTTGCTGTGAAATGGAGACACCTCTTTCTCCCTTATTAGGGAGAGAGAGAGAGCCTGTGGTATGTCGAATACCGGGTGAAACGCGGGGTCTTTGGGTTACTGCAACTCTGTGTCTTTGTTGTTGCCTTGCTCATGTTTGAGTGCTCGGTGGCGGGTGCTGATGCTTTTTTTCCCCGGTGGGGGAAGGATGGATTGTTGCTTGCTGCTGCTTACGCGTGGGAGGGAGGGGAGCTGGGGGGACTTTGGGGTTCTAACATTTAACTATTGTTCATCCTTTAGGGCACTCCTCTGTTTTTGTGGATGATTGCGAAGAAAAAGCATTTCATGATGTATATTGTATACATTTCTCTGACATTAAATGTACCCTTGAAACCTCTGAAGCTTCTGAGATACTCAAACCACCCTATCTGACACCAGCAGTCATTCCATGGTCAAAGTCATATTTCTTCCCCATTCTGATGTTTGGTCTGAGCAACAACTGAACCTCTTGACCATGTCGGCATGCTTTTATGCATTGAGTTGCTGCCACATGATTGGCTGATTAGATATTTACATTACCGAGCAGGTGTACAAGTGCACCTAATAAAGTCGCCACTAAGTGCATAAGGTAATATGAATTATCTAATTAAAAATGTCCCCAGTGAATTATATACTGTACAAATATTTTCAGTGGAAGCTGATGCCCTGGTATAGAACGATCGTGGCTTATTCTTGTGAGCAATCCAATAATCTCATCCAGATGAAACAGCAAATGAAAGATAAAGACATTTCTCTGTATTGCAGAACCCAAGAACTCATTAAATAACTTATTACAGATAGCACCGTGATGGAGCTGGTTAAGTTTACAACCCTCTGTACCCTCTTTTGACCTTGAGCAGAGGCACCTCCATACCTGACAGTGATACAACTGGTCAGATTATTCTCCACTGTACATCTACAGAAATTTGTTAGAGTCTTTGTACATAATTCTTCTTTTGGCTGTTACACTGCTGATGTTTAGGGCAACAATGAAGGTCCTCCATCTCTGGCAGTGTTCAGGGCTTCCTTCATCATCTCAGTAGCTTCCTCTCAATTTACAATCAGTCATGCAAGTCCTGGGTGGAGACTCAGGATTATCGTCACACTCAGATGTAGAAGGATTCTTCATTGCTGTTCCCATAACTGTTTTGTTTTCCCAGTCAGGGTTGTTAGCCGTGAGCTGAAGCCCTGAGCCTGGAGGACCGGTGGACCACTCTGAGTCTGGCCTCTACCCTTGGGCTTGGGTGATCCTACAAGGAGCCAAAGCATAAAGCCCTGACTCCAGCCAACACAGCTCTCCAGGTCATTGAGGCACGCAAGCCTCCAAACCCAACGGCAAAGTTGTGGTCCTCTTGGAGGTTTGGATGTAATGGAAGGCACCATCTCTTCCTCCCTTTACTGGTTGGCACAGCTCTCCTCACCCTAGAGGAGAGCTGCCTTTGGTGACATACCAAATCTCATCAAAGCCCAAACGAATGAGAGCCACTTCGTCATGACCGCATCAATGTGTTGGGCACTGCCATTACTTTTGAAACACCACAGCTCAGAATGTGTCGCCTGTGCTACCTGCCTGTAAAATGGGCACAGGGTTGAATATGTCAGCCTATGTCACAGCACGTTGCCTGTGTTTGGGTGGACATACCAGTCTCTGACCTGCCACAAACCACTGCCACCTCGGTTACAGGAGCAGCACGGTCGCGTGACGGTTAGCGCAACGCTATTACAGTTGGAATTTGGCGTTCAATTCTGGCGCCTTCTGTAATGAGTCTCTCCATCTCTCCTGGTTCCCTGGTGTCCTGCCACAGTCCAAAGACATACTAGTTAGTAGGTTAATTAGTCAATTGTGGGCACGTGGACAAGTGGTTAAGGCATTGGACTAGCGACCTGAAGGTTGTGAGTTCGAGTCCCAGCTGAGAGAACGTGCTGTGTCCTTGAGCAAGGCACTTAATCACACATTGCTCTGCGACGACACTGGTGCCAAGCTGTATGGGTCCTAATGCCCTTCCCTTGGACAACATCGGTGTCGTGGAGAGGGGAGACGCAGCATGGGCAACTTCTGGTCTTCCATACAACCTTGCCCAGGCCTGCGCCCTGGAGAGTGAAGACTTTCCAGGCACAGATCCATGGTCTCGCAAGACTAACAGATGCCTTTAATTTAATAGTCAATGTAAATTGTCCCCTGATTAGGTTAGGCTAAACCAGGAGTTGTCAGGGAGATTCTGGGCGGTGTGGCTCGAAGGACTGGAGGGGTGGTTCAGTGTTGATTCTCTAAGTAATCTCACCTCTGATTTTAGCAGCTAGGAACGTACTTTTCACACAGAGACAAGTCCATCGGCTGGATTCTCCAGGACAGTTTTTGAGCCATGCTCCTTGCAGAGAGTTAACTCGAGGCCCCATTTATGCACTCAGCTGAATGTTAATAGTTCCACAATGTTCAAAGATCAAAGCACCTAACTGTCGCCACACACCACCTTGAGATTCATTTTCTTGCAGGCATTCACAGTAGAATAATGAAATACAACAGAGCCAATGGAAAACTATGCACAAAGACAGCCAAACAACCAACATGCATAAGAAGGCAAATTGTGCAAATAAAAATTATGATAATTATAATAATAAATAAATTAATTAATTAATCCTGAGAACATGAGTTGTAGAGTCCTTGAAATTGAGTCAGTAGGTCATGGAATCAGTTCAGGGTTAAGGTGAGTAAAGTTATCCACACTGGCTCAGGAACATAATGGTTGAAGAGTAATAACTTTACTTTATACTTTATTGTCGCCAAACAATTGATACTAGAACGTACAATCATCATGGCGATATTTGATTCTGCGCTTCACGCTCCCTGGATTACAAACATTAAATATCAAAAATATTAAATATTAAAAATTTAAATTATAAATCATAAATAGAAAATAGAAAAATGGGAAGTAAGGTAGTGCAGAAAAACTGAGAGGCAGGTCCGGATATTTGGAGGGTACAGCCCAGATCCGAGTCACGATCCGTTCCTGAACCTGGTGGTGTGGAACGTAGCTCCTCCATGATGACAGCAGTGAGAAGAGAGCGTGGCCTGGATGGTGTACGAAAGCACCTAACTTTATTCTTAAAGAATACTATCCAAATACAGACCAACTGGGTGCCTTGTGTGCTGATCTGATGCAGCTCCAAATAAAAACTGTCACCAGGCTCCACGTTCATTAATTGTGCATTATCCTGTCACACAGTTTGGCTGCAGAGATGTAATAACATTCCTTTGAAGCTGCACAAAACCTACAACGCTTGGAGTTAGAACAGAAATGAATCAACTGACAGTTTTTCCAGATTTCCCTTGGTTCCTTGTGTAATAATTTTCGCTCAGTCCAGTTTATAGGGAGTCCACCTGTCAAATCCTCTCGAACCACCATGCCACCCCCAGGAGAGCGCCTCCTATGAATCCATGGGTGTTTACAAGAGTTCAAAGATGCAAGCTTCCCTCCAAGTTGCTCACAATGATAAATGATAACGTCTGTACTTCAACGATAGATCCCAGGTTCCCTCGCCACTATTTTTGTAGATACTGTGCCCTGAAGCTTCACATCATATATACCTCTCATATTCATAATAATGAGCTGCAGAGATGTCCTGCCTGAAAGTCATCACAAAGTATTCGAGAAGACAGAACTGCAAAAAGTAGCAAGTTTGGCACACTCAGCTGGAATTTTGATGATGTTAGACGCATTCAAAGACTCTTTGACAATCCAAGTTCTTGTGATTTTTACATCCCTTTTATCTTTAATGTTACTTGATGTTTTTTCCCTTCATGGCTGAAGGCATTAACTCTTGCTATTTCTCTACAGCAGACATTTAGTACATGGTAGCCATGTGACAGCTGATCAATGAGACTTTTTACCTTGGCTTGTATTCTCACCTTGCATCCACACACGTGTATTCTCCTGAAGGCAACTTGATTGATATCTCTCGTGCCCTGGCGGACTCCGTGCCTGCAGAAATAACCAAAGGATAGGACCTCTTGGAAACTATGGCTTTATTCTATCTTGGCCAATACTTACACCCATTGTGCAATTAAAAAAGTATATATTGAATAAAAATGAGTTCCATGTGAACGCTGTCACTTAGCATAAAATTTGATTGGCACATTGCAAAAAGACTAAATCACCTTTTTAGAACTTCTGTTGCAGGAAAACATCTTTTTTGGATATAAAAGTAACATAGATTTTCCCCAATGAGTTTTAGCTTAGTAATTTTATTTTAAAGATAACAGTGCAGAACAGGCTCCTCTGGCCCACTGAGCCACGTGGCCCAGCAGCCAACCTATTTCACCCAATTATAAACACGAGAAAATCTGCAAATGCTGGAAATCCAAAGCAACACACACAAAATGCTGGAGGAACTGAGTGGGTCAGGCCGAGTCTATCAAAGAGTAAAGCAGTCGTTGTTTCCGGCCGAGACCTTTCTTCAGGACTGAAAAGGAAGGGGCAAGGTGGTAGAATAAAAAGGTGGAGGGAAGGGAAAAGGAGGATAACTAGAAGGTGATAGGTGACGCCAGGAGGGACAGGTGGCAGAGAAGAAGTGCCGGGGGTGTTGGGGGGGGCCGATAATGCAGGCGCAGACCCACCCTGCCTAAGATATCAGGCAAGGTAATTTGATTGCAAACAACCTGTTTATTAATCATCACAGGATGTGTCTCTAGTGCTTCCCACTCCCTGCCTTCTCCTTTCCCCTTTTCCCAGCCATGATTCCCCTCTCCCTGCCCCCTTCCCACTCTCAGTCCACAATAGAGACCCATATCAGAATCAGGTTTATCATCACTCATTCATGTCATGAAATGTTTGTTTTTGTGGCAGCAGTACAGTACAATACATAAAATTACTACAGTACTGTGTAAAAGTCTTAGGCACCCTAGTTACATACATATATGTGCGTAAGATATTTGCACAGTACTGTAATTCACATACAACACAGAAAGTAATATTACCACAAATAAATTAACAGATAATAAATTATATTCCAGAAGATTGACATCTAGCTTGAGGTGATTTATAACATACGTTAAAAAGTGAACGGTATAATGTTACTGGCGCTTCATACGTGATGAGGCCTGGGTGGTGGCAGGGAGTTCAGCCTGGTGGATATCACCAGTATTTCTGCTTTTATTTCAGGTTTCTAGCACCATTTATCCCAGTAACAAAGTTTCATGAACTGTTTCCATTAAAGTTACTAAAACAGAAGGGAAAACTTCATCAAAACTTTACTTACTTCCAGACAAACCGTGGACCAGGCCCTTCTGGCTCTTTGAGTCATGCTGCCCCCGATTAACCCTAGGCTAATCACAGACCAATTTAGGCTGACCAATTTTCCTACCCAGTATGTCTTTTGGACTGTGAGTGGAAACTCGTGGAAAACCCATGCGCGCATGGGGAGGATGTACAGAGGACACCGGAACTGAACTCTGAACTCTGACACCCCTGAGCTGCAATAGCGTCACACTAATGGCTATGTTACTGTGGTGCCCGAGGTTTAGATTATTGCCAGAAAGCGTTGGAAACACTCTGCAGTTCAGGCAGCATCAGTGTAAGGAGGAGCAATTAACTTTTCAGGCTCAAGGCCTTTGACAGGTCTTGAGACCTTGAAATTTCAGAACAATTCTGAGGAAGGATTGTGGGTCTGAAACATCCAAAAGGTGTAGAGGCAGGATTAGTCCTTCTTGGCACAGTGAGTATTCATTCAATCACCGCTGATTTATCTTCCTTCTCAACCTCATTGTCCTGCCTTCTCCCCATAATTTCTGATGCCCTTAGTAACCAAGAGCCTATCAATCTCTGCTTTAAATATACCCAATGACTTGGCTGCTACAGCTGTCTAAGGCAATGAATTCCACAGATTCACTACCTTCTGGCTAAAGAAGTTCCACTTCATCTCCGTTCTAAAGGGACGTCCTTTTATTCTGAGGCTGTGCTCTCTGGTCCTAGACTCTCCCACTATTGGATACATCCTCTCCACATCCACTCTATCCAGGCCGTTCAATATTCGATAGGTTTCAACGAGATACCCCTCATTTTTCTAAACTCCAGCAAGTATAAGCCCAGAGCCATCTAATGCTCCTCCTATATTAACCTTTTCATGCCTGGGATCATTCTTGTGACAGGTTCTGGACCAATGCCAGATCCGTCCTTTCTCAGATGTCGTCGTCATCATTATGTACCTTGTTGTATGGCGGAGGTGATCATGGTCTCATGACTATGATTGTTCTTGGCAAATATTTCTACACTGCCTTCTTCCGGGCAGTGTCTTTACAAGATGGGTGACCCCAGCCATTATCAATACTCTTCAGAGATTGCCTGTCTGGCGTCAGTGGTCTCATAACCACAGACATCCCATCCTGCAAACCTCATTTCAGGGAGGTAGCACCATCAATTTGCAGGAGACTCCCGGAGAGGTGGGATGTCTACAATAGAGTAGCTTAAATAGCGTTAGCTATGCTAATGAACGAATGGCATCTGTTAAACTCACCTCAACATGACTTTTACAGTCTTAACCCACCATGGGCAATAGAAAAGTCACTGTTGCAAACAGTGCAGCGAGCAACACTGTCATTATTTTTGACCCCTATTAGGCTGAGGTACACTTTAGTGTAGTTTGGGGTGACATACGTTTTATATTTTCTTTTTTTGGAACACTCTGTTATGATGCTCTCTCTCTCTCTCGTTCTCGCGCACTCTCTTTCTTGCTCTCTCTCACTCTCTCTCGTGCTCCCTCTCTTGCTCTCTCTCGCTCTCATGCTCTCTCTCTCGCTCACTCTCAAAAAAATCAATTTCTGGGATATTGTATATAATTTGCGGGCACCAGGGAGCCACTATGAATATGTGGGAGACTCCTGGAGCTTCCGGGAGAGGTGGGATGTCTGTAACCAGAACTTGTGGTATGCAACAGCTGCTCATATGACCATCCACCACCAGCTCGCATGGCTTTACGTGACCCTGATCGTGGGGGCTAAGCAGGTGTTACACCTTGCCCAAGGTTGACCTGGAGGCTAGCAGAGGGAAGGAGCACCTTACACCTCCTCTGGTAGAGACGTATATCCATTTCTTAGATAAGTGGCCCAAAACTGCTCTCAATACTCTAAGGGTGGTCTGAGCAATGCTTTGTAAAGTCGCAGCGTCCACTGTTTCTCTTTTCTCTTTTCACAAATGGTAAAGATCAGCTGAAGCAAAGTGGACTCTTTTTTGAGTTTTAGTTTCAAAGAGCTTTGTAATGACATTGAGGAAGTCAGATCTGTGTGACTTATTATTATTGGACAGAGCTCCAGAGCACAGATTCTACAAAAATAGAGGCAAGGGAGCTTGGGATGCGGAGATGAGCAGTGGAAGTTACAATTTATCATCGCCAACGAGTCAAAAGGAGATTTGAACTATAACTAAAGAAATCAGCAAAGAGACAGCAGGTAGATTCTGTGAGCAAGTGAGAGAGCCCAGCCAAGCCTCAGCAAGATAGGCCTCGGTCAGAGAGATAACACTAGGAGTTCACTGAAAGCGTGGACAAAGCTTAAAGGCGACGTGAGGGGAAAGTGTTAGGAATGAAATATCAGCGGTAAATGTTTCAGTGGAGTTTAAGAGGCTTTTGGATAGAGCTGTGAAAATGGAGGGACATGGATGATACAGGGGAGGAGGCGGACATTAAGTGTAAATTGCCATCAAGATCAGCTCAACATTGTGAGCTGACTGGCCTGTCCGGTGCTGTGTTAGTTCTATGTTCTACGTAAGGTGAAGGCCATTAGAAGTTCAAAGTTCAAAGCAAATTTATTATCAAAATACATATAGGTCACCATATACAACCCTGAGATTCATTTTCTTGCGGGCATACTCAGTGACTCCATAATAGAGTGATAACCATAACAGAATCAATGAAAGACCGCACCAGCCTGGGCATCCAACTGGTGTGTAAGATATAACAAACTGGCCAAAAACAAAAAGGGAAAGTAAATAAATGAGCAGTAAGCATCGAGAACGTGAGACGAAGAGGTTGTGGGAACAGTGCAGTGAAGTTGAGTGAAGTTATCCCCTCTGGTTCAAGAGCCTGATGATTGAGGGGTGATACCTACTCCTGGAGCTGGTGGCGTGAGTCCCAAGACTCCTGCACCTTCTTCCTGATGGCAGCAGCGAGAAGAGAGTGTGACCTGGATTGTGAGGGTCCCTGATGGTGGAGACTGCTTTCCTGTGACAGCACTCTGTGTAGGTGTGCTCAGTGGCGGGGCATGCTTTCTCAGTGATGGACTGGGCTGAAATCCACTACCTTTTGTAGGATTTTCTTTTTGAGTGTAGTGGTGTTTCCATCTACTTCGTCGGATTTTTGTGGAAAACTAGCAAGGCAGAGTGAAATAGTATAAAGGTACCATTTGCCCCCTTCGTTCTCCTTGCCTATAAGCTGCTTAAACTTATTGTACAAAACTAAATCAGAGATCACTAGAAAGACGCAGCAGGTCAGACAGCTTTAGTGGGAAATGGAACAATTAAAATCTTTTATATTCGAGACCTTTGGTCAGAGCAGTTCTCTAGATTCGCTTTCCACTGTTGAGTCCTTCACACACATCCTGTTCCATCAGAGGGAGGTGGAGACGTAAGGTGACATCACGTGGTGTCCCTCTGCCCATAGCCCTGGTGGACCTGGGAAAGGAGGCTGAAGCAGACAGAGATTCTTATCACAGGCAACAGTTGCTCTTTTGGATAATCAAGTCCTCCAACTGGATGAATCACCGTCTGATAAGGAGGGGCCAGCGCACAGGATCGGTAAAAGCTGCAGGTAGTCGTCAGCTCAGCCAGCACCATCGTAGGCACTCGCCTCCCCAGCATGGAGGACAAGCTCAAAAAGGCAGCATCCGTCATTAAGGACCCCGATCGCCCAGGGCATGGCTCGCTCTCATTGCTGCCATCAGGGAGGAGGTGCAGGAGCCTGAAGGCTCGCACTCAACAATTCAAGGACAGCTTTGTCCCCTACACCATCCGATTCCTGAATGGACACTGAATCCATGAACGCTTTCTCACCACTAATTTCCCCCCTTTTGCACTACTTACTTAATTTATTTTTAAAAATACGCATCTTGTTGTAATTTATAGTATGCATTGTGATGCCACAAAACAACAAATTTCATGACATGCACCAGTGACATTAAACCTGATTCTGATTAATGGCATGGAATGGTACAGAATTATTTCATCTCAATCACTCATTCATTAACATCCAAGCCTCAGACTCCAGCCGTGACGACAGGCAGGATGTGATTTACTATCAAGGACTTAACATCCTCTTGTGATCACTGACCCCTTTGACCTTTCAACCAATCCAAGCAAAACTTTGCCTAATGATGCACGACCAGGTAGTCACAGTGGCACCCAGTCTTGAGCTGGACCTTCAGTACGGTCTGTGTAGGAAATGTCCTTTCACCCTGCAAACGCGCAGATATCCCCCGGCGGATCTGATTTTCTCCCACTTCACAAGGAGCTGTTGGCGGGTTGGTTACCATGGTGACACGGTAGCGGAGCAATCAGTGCAACACTTCACAGCGCCAGTGATCAGAGATCAGAGGTCAATTCTCGTATGGAGTTTCTATGCCTGGGTTTCCCCCCCAGGTGCTCCAGTTTCCTCCCACAAGCATGGGTTAGGATTGGAGAGTCGTGGGCATGCTATGTTGGCCCCAATGCATATTCTGACTGCGTTGTTCATGGATACAAACAATGCATTTCACTGCTTCGATATGCACTACTGTGCAAAAGTCTTTGGGCACATATATGTATAGCTAGAGTGCCTGAGACATTTGCACAGTACTGTATTTGTCAACGTGGAGCGGAGAGTGAGTTTGTAAATCTGGTGGGAGCAAAGGATATTGGGAATGGTGAGAGTAGAGCACTGCAGGAGGGGTGAGGGACACGATAGGGTACGTAGATACGATAGGGTCTTTTAAGAGACTTTTGGATAGGTGCATGGAGCTTGGAAAAATAGAGGGCTATGGGGAAGTCTAGTAATTTCTAAGGAAGGGACATGTTCGGCACAACTCTGTGGGCCGAAGGGCCTGCATGGTGCTGTAGGCTTTCTATGTTTCTATGACAGGTGGCAGAGAAGGAATGCCAGGGGTGGGGTGTGGCATGGGTGCAGACGCACCTGCTCTGAGACACCAGGCAACATCATTTGATTCCAAACAATTAGTTTATTGTCTCTCTGGTGCTTCCCGCTCCCTCCCCTCTCTCTTCCCCTTTTCCCCAAACATGATTCCTCTCTTCCTGTCCCCTTCCCACTCTCAGTCCACAATAGAGACCCATATCAGAATCAGGTTTATCATCACTCATTCATGTCATGAAATGTTTGTTTTTGTGGCAGCAGTACAGTGCAATACATAAAATCACTACAGTACTGTGCAACTGTCTTCGGCACCCCAGCTATATACATATACATGTCTGTGCCAATCACTTTTTCACCGTGCTATACGGGTAGCAAACGGTGCCATGGCATTAGAGCAATCAGCACGACGCTGTGCAGCTCGGGGTGTCGGAGTTCAGTGTTCATCTCCGGAGATGCCTGTAAGGAGTTTGTACGTCCTCCCCGTGACTGCAGTTTCCTCCGACAGTTCAAAGACGTATGGGTTAGTAAGTGAATCAGTGATTGTAATTTGTCCTGTGACTAGGCGGGGGTTAAATCGGTGGGTTGCTGGCCAGTGGGCTGAGGGTTTGTTCCATGCTGTATCTCTAAATAAATAAAGTGTGTGTGATGCTTGGCTTCCAGCATCTGCAGCTCTTCTCTGGCTTGTGAAAATAAAATGAAGCTAATTTTTAAATCTTTATTAAGTCAATGATATTTCTGACAGTCAGCAGAGATGGTGCTGAAGTTTTCTGGCTATTAAAGCCTTGCACAGGAATTGTATGAAGAAGACCTGGTCTAACTGGTCATTTCATCACTTGAAGCCATGTCTCTGTTGCATTCGCACACATAAAAACTTATATTCTGTCTGAGTAGCCTCTAACCTGATGGCATGAATATTGATTTCTCCTTCCAGTAAACAAATTCCACCTCCCCTTCCTTTATTCCCTACACGGGCATTTTACCTCTTCTTCCCTGCCTATTACCTCCCCCGGGTCCCCTTCTCCTTCCCCTTCTCCTATGGTCTATTCTCCTCTCCTATCAGATTCCTTCTTCTCCAGCCCTTGACCTTTCCCACCCACCTGGCTTCAGAATCGGAATCATTTATTATCACCGGCATGTGTCCTGAAATTTGTTAACTTAGTAGCAGCAGTTCAGTGCAATACAGGATTAAATAGACATCAATCAATCAATTACCGTAAGTATATGTATGTATGTTGAATAGATTGAAAAAAGAGCAAAAACAGAAATAACATATATTAAAAAAAAGTGAGGTAGTGTTCACGGGTTCAATGTCCATTCAGAAGTCAGATGGCAGAGGGGAAGAAGCTGTTTCTGAATTGCTGAGTGTGTGCCTTCAGGCTTCTGTACCTTCTTCCTGATGGTAGCAATGAGAAGAGGGCATGTCCTGGGTGATGGGGGTCCTTAATAATGGATGTCGCCTTTCTGAGGCACCGCTCCTTGAAGGTGTCTTGGAGACTACGGAAGCTATTACCCTGGATGTAGCTTCTTTCGGTTCTGTTGATAGACCCCCCACCGCTCCCCGTACCAAACAGTGATGCAGCCTGTCAGAATGCTCTCCTCTAGGTGGTGTACCTCTCTCCTGTACGCTCTCTCATCTCCATCTGAGATTCTACAAACAATGGTTGTATCATCTATCACCTATCCCTTGCCCACCTTTTTATTCTGGCATCTTCTCCTTTCCTTCTCAGTCCTGATGAAGGGTCTCGGCCTGAAACGACGAATGCTTATTCATTTCCATCGATGCTGCCTGACCTGATGAGCTCCTCCGGTGTTTTGTAATTGTTGAGCTTGGGTACTGCCTGTCTGAGTAAGATCACAAAAGTAAAATTTATTATCAGAGTACATACATGTCGCCACATACAACCCTGAGATTCTTTTTCCTGCAGGCACACTCAGCAAATCTATAGAACAGTAACTGTAAACAGGATCAGTGAACAACAAACTGTAAATGCAAATATAAATAAATAGCGATCAATAACGAGCATGAATTAACAAGATAAACAGTCCTTAAAGTCAGTCCATTGGTTGAAGGAACACCAGGAATAGAATGAGTGAAGTTATCCCCTTTTGTTCAAGAGCCTGATGGTTGACGGGTAGTAACTGTTATTGAACCTGGTGATGTGAGTCCTAAGGCTTCTGTACCTTCTACCTGATGGCAGCAGTGAGAAAAGAGCATAGCCTGGGTAGTGGGGGTCTCTGATGATTGATTCTGCTTTTCTAGGGCAATATTTCATGTAGCCCATTGTGCTCAATGGTTGGGAGGGCTTTACCCTGAAGCACCTTCAATAACTCCAAAAGACTGAAGTAGGGTAAATACTGAAAGGCTTTTATTCGCAGTAAAATATGACTTCCATGCTGAGTGACTGCCCCTGGACTGAGGAGGAGGAGCAAGGCCAAATCACCTTTATTCAGGGGTCTGTGGGAGGAGCCACAGGGGCAGTCAGCAAAGGGGTGTGTCCAGACAGGTAACCCAGTTACAACATATATATATATATAGTTCATCACATATCCATGATGTATTGGGCTAAATCCACTATCTTTTGTAGGATTTTCCACTTAAAGATATTGGTGTTCCCATACCAGGAAGTAATGCTGCCAGTCAGCACACTTCCCACCACACACCTATAGAAATTTGCCAAGGCTTTTAATGACATGTCGAGTCTTGGCAGACTCTTGAGGAAGTAGAGGTGCTGTCGTGCTTTCTTCGCAATTACATTTATATCATGGGTCCAGGACAGGTCCTCTGAGATAGCGACACCCAGTAATTAAAGTTACTGACCCCCTCCACCTATGATCCTCCGTCGAGTACTGGCTCATGGATCTCTGGTTTCCCCCTCCTGAAGTTGACAATCAGTTCCTTGGTCTTACTGAGTGAGTGAGAGGTTGTTGTTACTACACCACTCAGCCAGATTTTCAATATCCCTCCTGTATGCTGGTTCATCTCTCCCTTTGATACAGCCCACAAAACAGTGGTGTCATCAGCAAGCTTGCATATGGTATTGGAACTGCACTTAACCACTCAGTCAGAGATGTAAAGTGGGTAGAGTAGAGACCTAAATACACATCCCTGTCACTTTTTTGTATTTCGTAGTGGGAGTGCTTGGGGAGTGGTGAGCACTGTTTCCGTCACGGGTGGCAGTATAACGCCGGCTTATGAAATGGACTGGACGACTATTTTCACAATGCTGCTGATGAGAGGTTAACCCGAGCAACACACACAAAATGGAGGAACTCAGCAGGTCAGGCAGCATCTATGGAAATGAATAAACAGTCGACGTTTCGGGCCGAGACCCTTCACCAGTGAGCAAATTGTCTTCTGTATTTCTGATGACATAACAGCGGCTGCACTTAGAACAAGTCGTTGTCAGGAACTTTGCAAGGACCGGAGTTCATGAGAGGCACAATATATTGGGCGTCACGGTAGCATAGCGGTTAGTGTAACGCTTGACAGCGCTAGCGATGGCGGTTCAGTTCCCGCCACTGTCTGTAAGCAGTTTGTACGATCTCCCTATGACACGTGCGATTCCTCTGTCTGGTCCGATTTCCTCCCACAGTCCAAAGACATACAGGTCAGGGTTAGTAAATTGTGGCCGAGCTATGTTGGCATTAGACAAGTGGAGATATTTGTGGGCTGCCCTCAGCACGTCCTTGAACTGTGTTGGTCGTTGGTGCAAATGGTGTATTTCACTCATACATGAGACAAGTAAGGCTGATCTCTTTAAAATCGTTATATCAATCTAAGTCTTATCTTTAAATGCACATGGCAGACAAGGACGTCTGGTTTGTTTTATGTGAAGATTTCCTTCCTCGTCACTGTGACCACAAATTCCAGGACATTCACTCAGATAAATCTGGCTTCTGTCCCCTTCCTTTCCAGTGCCCAGTGTCAAGCTGAAGTTCAAGTTCGGGTTATTGTTATTCAACCGTACACACGTAAACTGCCAAACGAAACAATTTTCCTCTGGACCAAGGGACACAAGACAGCAGGCATAACTCACACACAAAACACAGAAAGTAATATTATCACAAATAAATTAACAGTGTATTTATCTATTTATTGAGATACAATTTGGAACAGGCTCTTTGAGCCGCACCAACCAGCAACCCCCGATATAATAGCCTAATCATGGGACAATTTACAGTGACGAATTACCAACTGGTACGTCTTTAGACTGTGGGAGGAAACCAGAGCACCCGGAGGAAACCCACGCGGTCATGGGGAGAACATATAAACTCCTTACAGGCAGCGACGGGAAATGAACCCAGGTTGCCGGAACTGTTCAGCGTTGTGATAACCACTATGATGCCATGCCACCCCCATAAGTTGAATTTATGACACAAGTTAAAAAGCAAACAGTATAACGCTACTGGGGCTTCATACACGATGAGACCTGGGTGGTGGCAGGGAGTTCAGTAGTCTCATGGACAGGGGAAGAAGCTGTTTCCCATCCTAACAGTTCTTGGCCTGATACTGCGGTACCTCCTGCCTAGTGGTGGGGGTCAAAGGGATTGTTAGACGGACGGGAGGGATCACTGACACTGTTAAGAGCCCTGCGTAAGCAGTGCTCCTGATAAGTATCTCTAATGTGTGGAAAGGAGACCCCCCAATAATCCTTTCAGCAGTCCCAGCGCACTACAGCACAGAAACAGGCCATTTGGCCTATCGGATTCATTCCAAACTGTTATTCTGCCTAGTACCATCGACCTGCACCTGTACCATAGCTCATTCCACACTCTTACCACCCTCTGGGTGATGACCGGTCTTGGACTGAAACGTTGACTGTTTATTCATCTCCATAGACGCTGCCTGACTTGTTGAGTTCCTCCAGAATTTTGTGTGTGTTGCTCAGGGTTCCTAGGTCAAGTACTTACACATGATTTATAAGTACTGGAGAACTTTGAATGTGATTAAGGCCCATTCTGAGACCAGACCACCTAGCACAGATATCATCTGAACCAGACAGGAGGAAGTACAGAGTCTGTTTTTCTGCTGATTTAAACTCCCTTTAACCAACAAGTCACACCAAAGCTGCAGGACCTACCCTGACTGCTAAACCTCAGCTCACAACCTAGTTTGGTCAGAAGACATAGGTGCAGAATTGGGCCATCCAGCCCATCGAGTCAGCTCTGCCATTCCATCGCAACTGATCCCAGATCCCACTCAACCCCATACACTGCCTTCTCACCATATCCTTTGATGCCCTGACCGATCAGGAAACTACAACTTCCGCTTTAAATATACTCACGGACTTGGCCTCCACCGCAGTCTGTGGCAGAACATTCCACAGATCCTCTACTCCCTGGCTAAAAAAAATTCCTCCCTACCTCTGTACTAAAAGGTTGCTCCTCAAATTTGAGGCTGTGCCCTTTGGTTCTGGATAGCCCCACCGTAGGAGACATCCTCTCCACATCCACCTTATCTAATCCTTTCAACATTCGGTAGGTTTCAATGAAATCTCACCACATTCATCTAAATTCCAGTGAGAACAGGCCCAAAGCTGCCGAGTGCTCCTCATATGTTAACCCGCGCAGTCACAGGGAGAACGTACAAACTCCTTAAGGGAGTTAACTATGAACATGAGAGTGACAATTTTGAAAAAAAGGAGAAAAGAGGACCAAATAAAATTTGAAGCCCAGTATCCCAGCCTCTGACTGGGTTGTGAAATGTTGCAAATCTCTACCATGATGGCCTCCTGGCTAATTTGCAAATATTTAGACCATAAATCATAGAACATTACAGGACAGTACAGGCCTGTTAGCCCACAATCTTGTGCTGACTTTTTGACCTACTCTAAGATCAATCAATCCTTCCTGCATAACCCTCTATTTTTCTATCATCCATGTGTCTAGGAATCTCTTAAGTGTGCTGTCCTCTACCGCCACATTAGGCAGAGCGTACCACCCACCTGCCACTCTCTGTGTAAAAAACTTCCCTCTGACACCCCCCCCACCCCCATATGTTCCTTCCATACGTCATGGGATTCCAAATGCTGGAAGAACTCAGCAGATCAGGCAGCATCTATGGAAAAGAATACAGTCAACATTCCAGACTGAGACCCTTCTTCAGGACTGCGGAGGAAGGGGGGGATGCCAGAATAAAAAGGTGGGGGGTAGGGGGAGGGGAAAGAGGCAAGTTGGAAGGTGATAGGTGAGGCCAGGTGAGTGAGAAAGGTCAAGGGCTGGGGAAGAAAGAATCTGGCAGGAGAGGTGAGCAGTCAATAGGAGACAAGGAAGATTCATGCCCCTGGATCCTCTTTTCCTTCCCTTTCTCCTCTCCTATCAGATTCCTACCTCTCCAGATCTTTATATTTCCTACCCACCTGGATTAACCTATACCCTTCCAGCAAGCCTCTTTCCCCTTCCCCCACCTTTTTATTTTGGTGTCTTCCCCCTTCCTTCTCAGTCCTGAAGAAGGGTCTCGGCCCGAAACATCGACTGTTTATTCATTTCCATAGATGCTGCCTGACCTGCTGAGTTCCTCCAGCATTTTACGTGTGTTGCTTTCAATTTCCAGCATCTGGAGATTTTCTTGTGTTTGTCATGGAACTTGCTGTTTTGGGGCAGAATATATAAAAATTCCAAAGAATAGTGGAACAAATAAATCTGCCGTTCCCTCTGGTTATTCACAGTAATCCTTCAGTGGAGTTGTAATACCCTTCTGAGAATAATGTGCCCTCATTAATGGCGCTCTGCAGTGCAATGTACAAGACTGTCAGGAAGCAGCACCTCAACTGAAGCTGTTAACACGCGGTAAAATCACCTTTAAAATAAATAATGGAAGGCGTAAATCATACAGAACAACAAGGCGGCCAAAATTGAGCTTTCGACAGGCATGGATATTTCACCTTCATCTTGCCTTCTGACTACCTCACTATTGATAGGTTTATTGGGACATAATAATAACTTATGTATACAGCATTTTCATACTGATGTAGCTCAAAGTGTTTTACTTACTCACTGCCTGTTACGCCGCTGGTGTTTAAGGCAGCAATGAAGGTCCTCCATCTCTGGCAGTGCTCAGGGCTTCCTTCATCATGTCAGTAGCTTCCTCCCGGTTTTCACTACTGTCAGCCATGCAAGTCCCGGGTGGAGGCTCAGGAATACCTTCACACTCAGATGCAGAAGGATTCTTCATTGCTGTTTTCGTCTCGATTTTATTTTACCAATCAGGATTGTTAGCCCTGAGCTGAACCCCCAAACCTGGAGGGCAGGTGGACCACTCTTAGTCTGACCTCTACTCTTTGACCTGTTTGGCATGGATGACCCTACCAAGAGCCAAAGCAGAAGGCCCAACTCCAGCCAACATAGGTCTCCAGGTCACTGAGGTACGCAAGCCCCCAAACCCAATGACAAGCTTGTGGTCCTCCTGGAGGGCAAAGTACTTTACAATAAAGTGTAAACATGAAAATAAAATAAAAAGTAAATATGAAAATAAAAGGCAAAAAGGTGTTAGTCAAAAGCAAGGTTAAATAGGTTTAGAGCTGTCAATTGCATCCACATCACAGGGTTCCCAACCTAGGGTCCCTGGACCCCTTACTTAATGGTATTGGTCCACGACATCAAAAAGGTTTATAGATGTTGGCACTCAATTCCAAAGTTTAGGAGCATAGTTGAAAAGACCTGCCAATTATTATTCAATGATTATTACCTCAACAAGAGGGTATGTCATCTACAATACTTGACAACAAAATATTGAACCCACACTCTTATGTGATGGCATTTTCCTTGCAATACTTTGTATTTTAATGGCGGTACTTTAAAGCAGATTTACAGATTCAGTAAAGGGGACAGAACTCACCAGTTATGGGTAAGAATTTTAACTATTTATTAACAAAACAAAGACAAATAGTAAAACATTTAGGTTACACACATCAAGGTTGCTGGTGATGTGTGTTGCTTGAATTTCCAGCATCTGCAGAATTCCTCATGTTTGCGTTTTTAAAAACATTTAGGTTACACAGATACATATCTAAATGTGCCCTCTATTAGCAGCCACTTCCAATCTTTCTGCAGCACCGGTCGTGACCCAGTCCACAGAGAGCCCCTGAAGCAGAGGGAGAAGATCCCTGCACTGCCATTTTCGTACACTCTCGGTACTTTGATGCCAGAAACACCAATGCCCTTTCCCACGCGCCTGGCTTCATCTATCACCGAGCTAGCCTCCTTCTCCTCCCTCCATTTTCTTATTCTGTCATCCTCACCCTTCCTTCCCAGTCCTGAAGAAGGGCCTCGACCCAAAACATCGGCTGTTTGTTCATTTCCATGAGTGCTGCCTGACCTGCTCAGTTCCTCCAGCACTTTGTGTATGTTGTTCCCATTGATTTACCCTTTCTAAGCGATGATCATGTCGTCTGCCCAACCTGGGTACCAGCTGATGTTTATTATGGCTGAAATTTGGTCAGATTAGTGCTTGCCATGGGTGGAGTGTGAGTGGGCAGCTGGCAAAGTGTAATAGGTGTGAGAGAAGTTAACACTTGCACTGCTGGGGATGGTGGTAGAGGCAGATACGTTAGGGACATTAGTGAGACTCCCAGATAGGATGAAAGAAAAAATGGAGGGCTATGTGAGTTGAGAGTGTCAGACTGATCTTGGGGTTGGTTAAAGTAGGTGGCGCCACGGTGGCGTAGCAGTTTGCGCGATGCTATTACAGCGCAGGGAGTTCCGGAGTTCGGAGTTCAATTCCAGCGCTGTTCTGTAAGGAGTCTGTGCATCCTCCCCCGCTGAATGCTTTTCCCCGGGTGGTCCGGTTTCCTCCCACAGTCCAAAGATGTACCGACTAGGTTACTGGGTCATTGTAAATCCTCCTGTGTTTGGGTTAGAGTGAGTCGGGGTTGTGGGGTTGGTGGGGTGGTGTGGTTCGAAGGGCCGGGAGGGCTGTATCGCTAAATAAAATATAAAAGAATAAAAGGTTGGCACTACAGCTTGAGTCTGCACTGTGCTGTACTGTTCTATGTTCTATGACAGAGAAAGAGAGATGGTTTCTAGAATGTATGAGTTCATTCTTTGTAGGAGACATCATTAGATTTCCAAACCAACACACACAAAATACTGGAGACACTCAGCAGGTCGGGCAGCATCTATGGAAAAGAGCAAACAGTCGATGTTTTGGGCCAAGGTCCTTCTCCAGCCCTTGACGCTTCTCACCCACTTGGGTTCACCTTTCACCTTCCAGCTAGCCTCCTTCCCCTTCCACTTCCTGTTAATTCTGGCATCTTCCCCGCTCCTTCTCAGTCCTGAAGGAGGGTCTTGGCCCGAAACGTTGGCTATCTATTCCCCTCCATGGATGCAGACTGACCAGCATTTTGTGTGTGTGTTGCCCTGGAGAAGGCAGCCCTGAGCCGTGTTGTCGACTACGTGGAATTGGAAACGCTGAGCAAAAGCTTCAGCGTTTGTCCTAGGTTTGACCTGCCAGTAAATGAAATGGTCATTGGCTGTCCAAGTTAGAAGGGCAGCTTACTGAGGAAAGAACTTGGTGATGATTGGTATTCCCACGCCATTTAAAATAAATGGGCTGCTGCCAATGTTAAAGTAACATTGATTGGAAAATCTAGGCCAAGGAATCAGTGCGCTTCGCATAGCTTTGTTCTAAAGCTCCACTAGAGTGATCAAGGCACCCAAGTGACTTTTGCAGATGACAGAATGCTTGTTCTATGATAGATTGCGTTATCTTGTATGTTGGACTCTGCTACAATATCTGGGATATGTTTAAAAAAAAGTGATGATCATTTACTTGAAAGCCACAATCTCCTGGCAAATAGCAGTTTAAATAAAGCTGGGGCTGTGTTCTCCCTGGGTCAGAAGTCACTGGGTAGGTTGGTAGGTTCCCGATTAGTCGCTGCGCCAAAGATTACGGGGAGAAGGCTTGCGTATCACGTCAACAGCTGGGATGCAACATCTAAAGATCGATCCCAACCATTGGAGAGCCTCAAGACAGAGTGGTCGTGCGGAGTATGTTTTCTATAATGGGGGAGTCCAGGACTAGACGCACAGCATCAGAAAACAAAGATGCCCCTTTCAAAAAGAGATGAGGAGGAATTTCTTTATCCAGAGGGTAATGAATCTGTCAAATTCATTGCCGCAGACGGCTGTGGAGGCCAAGTCATTAGGTATATTTAAAGTGGAAGTTGGTGGGTTCATGATAGGTCAGGGTGTCAAAGGTTATGGGGAGAAGGCAGGAGAATGAGGTTGAGAGGGATAATAAATCGGTGGAGTAGACTTGATGTGGTGAATAGCCTATTTTTTCTCCTGTGTCTTATTGTTTAAGTACTCAAGATCATGCACTACTTCTGAAATGTCTATGAAGGTTCCCAGTCATCCAGATCATTGTATATCAAGGCAAGCAGTAGTAAATCAAGGCAACTGGTCTGGAAGATGTTTACTCACTCATCCAAGAAGCTTCTTCAGTTCTGTTCCATGGTGGTTAGATTTCCCTCTTATAAACTCTGTGAGTTGTTTAAAGGTATAGGAATCAGATGAGGGTCATTAAGAGCTGTAGAGGTAATGACAGGGTCATGAGTCTTATCTTTGCATGAATGGAGGTGTGAACTGTTGTGAACACACTGAGACAGAGATGTTAGGACTGCACCGTAAGTAGCTGATAGGTGATGTCGTGTCCCACCCCCTCTGTTCAGGGATGGGTTTTCCAGTTTGACAAAGATGGCTTCTTTAATCCCTCTCTCAAACCACCTGTCCTTCCTGTCCAAAATCCATGAAGTGCAAGCCTTCACAGAACACATCAACTCAGTGGATAAAGACGTCGACAACAATAGACTGGCCTTCTTAGACTGTACTTATCAAAGAAAATAGACAGCTAGGTATTGATGTTTCCAGAAAACTAACCCACACAGATCAGTATTTACGGTTTGACTCTCATCACCCAGTAGAACACAAGTTGGGGGTTATTAGAACACTACATCACCGTGATGAGAATGTGCCCACCAACATTACAGCTAAAGACAAGGAACACAAGTATTTGAGAGAAGCCTTGAAGGGTTGTGGCTACCCTGACTGGCCTTCATCAAGACAGCAACAGAAGCCAGTGGGGACAACAGAGAGGGGTAAGGAGCAAAACAGATGGAAAAACAGTCTCCCGCATGTAGCTGCGGTTTCAGAGAAACTCAGAAGATTTTCAACAAATACCAAACCCCTGTGTTTCTCAAACCTACAAACACACTCAGACAGAAACTTGTCCACCCCAAGGATCCTACACCCAAACATAAACAGAACAACATTGTACATGCCATCCAATGCAATGAGAACACAGCACAGATCCGTATATCGGCGAGACAAAACAGCCACTTCACAAACGGACGGCCCAACATAGGAGGGCCAACACCTCAGGTCAAGACGTGGCTGTATATCTACACCTAAAGCGTGAGGGACACTCCTTTGATAACAGTGTGCACATGTTGGACAGGAAGGACAGGTGATTTGAGAGAGGGGTTAAGGAAGCCATCTTTGTCAAACTGGAAAACCCATCCCTGAACAGAGGGGGTGGGACACGACATCACCTATCAGCTACTTACAATGCAGTCCTAACATCTCTACCCCGCCATCTCCCCAGTTCACCCTCCTTACATGCAAAGACAAGACTAGTGACCCTCCCATTACCTCTATGAATCTTACCGACCGTCATGTGATTGCCATACCTTGAAACAACACACAGAGATCATAAACCAGAAAACTACCCACCATGGATTAGAACTGAGGAAGCCTCTCGGCTGAGTGGTGAAACGTCTTCTAGACAACACAACAAGTCCAGTTGCCTTGATTTACTACTGCTTCATATACTTCTGAAATGTTAAATAAAGTCAATGCAGAACCGCATACTGTATATGCCACAGAGTCGTGGTACACTAGGGAGGGGCAGGGCAGGCCAAGACTATCCTTTGGAGCTCTGGAGACTACAGGGTGATCATCTCGAATTCTATAAAATTATGAAGGGCATAGCCTGGGTGAATGCACCCAGTCTTTTTTCCAAGGATTGGGGAATCAAGAACCAAGAGGACATAGGTATAAGGAGAAATGGGGAAGATTTAGTAGAATCAGAATCAGAATCAGGTTTATTATCAACGACATGTGTCGTGAAATTTGTTAACGTAGCAGCAGTTCAATGCAATACATAATATTGAAGAATGAATGAATGAATGAATAAATAAATGACAGTATATGTATATTGAATATACTTAAAATTATGCAAAAACAGAAATAATGTATATTTAAAAAAGTGAGGTAGTATTCATGGGTTCCTTGTTCTTTTAGGAATCAGATGGCAGAGGGGAAGAAGTTGTTCCTGAATCGCTGCATGTGTGCCTTCAGGCTTCTGTACCTCCTATCTGATGGTAACAGTGAGAAAAGGCCATGCCCTGGGTGCTAGGGGTCCTTAATAATGGACGCTGCCTTTCTGAGACACCGCTCCCTGAAGATGTTCTAGGTACTTTGTAGGCTGGTACCCAAGATGGAGCCGACTAGATTTACGATCCTTTGCAGCTTCTTTCGGTCCTGTGCAGCCCCCCCATACCAGACAGTGATGGAGCCTGTCAGAATGCTCTCCATGGTACATCTATAGAAGTTTTTGAGTGTATTTGTTGACATACCAAATCTCTTCAAACTCCTAATAAAGTATAGTCCCTGTCTTGCCTTCTTTATAACTGCATCGATATGTTGGGACCAGGTTAGGTCCTCAGAGACCCTGAGAGGCAGAGGGTGGTACATACATGGAAGCTGCCAGAAGAAATGGTTGAGGCAGGTACAAAGACAACATGTAAAGGAGAGTTGGACAGGTACATGGTAAGGAAGGGAAATGGGTCAACCGTGGAAATGTGGAACTAGTTTCAATGGAAATCTTGGTCAACATGGGCCGAAGGGCTTGTTTCAGTTCTGTATAACTCTATAACTCTAAGTCAATGTCCTGAATTCTCTCTCAGGTGAACATGAGATCTCATGACAGTGTTTCGCAGAAGAGGCAGGGAGTTAACCCCTGTGCCCTGTCCAATATTAATAGCTCACTTACTACCATGATAAAGGGCAATTACTTGATCACCACAGTTTTGTGTTGGTGAGGACAAAATTGGCTGCTGTGTTTCCTCGGATACAACACTCTAAAAGTACCTCATTGATGGGACTGTGCTTAGGGATGACTTGAAAGGGATGTGAAAGGTCCTACATCCAGTGGCCACTTTATTAGGCACACCTGTACACCTGCCTGCTAATGTAAGTATCTAATCAGGCAATCATATAACAACAACTCAATGCATAAAAACATGGCAACATGGTCAGGAGGTTCAGTTGATGTTCGGACCAAATATCAGAATGGGGAAGAAATGTGATCTAAGTGACTTTAACCGTAGAATGATTGTTGGTGCCAGAGGGGGTGGTTTGAGTATTTTAGAAACTGTTGATCTCCTGGAATTTCCATGCACAACAGTCTCTAGAATTTACAACGAATAGTGTGAAAAGGGGAAAAAAATTAGCAATCGGCAATTCTGTGGACAAAAACGCCTCGTTAATGAGAGACGTCAGAGGAGAATGGCCAGACTAGTTCAAGCTGACAGGAAACTTAAATAACTATGTGTTTCAACAGTGGTGTGCAGAAAAGCATCTCTGAATACACAACACGTCGAACCCAGATGTGGATGGGCCACAGCAGCAGAAGACCATATGGCCACTTTATTGGTGGTACCTAAAAAAGTGGCACTGACCGAATATTCAGTGTAACTGTCTATTAATGAACAATCTGTTCAGTGCTATAGGGCACCATCAGAGCGGTCATCTCCAATGGGAGATGTCGAAAGTGGGGACTCCTATGAGTTTAAACATTCGGACAATCCTTGTTACTTGTTCCTAATTGAACGTGAAACAGTGGCTTAAAGGACCGGAGGAGCCTATTCTGTGCTGTATCTCTAAAAAAATAAATAAACCATTATACAAAAATAACCAGTTGTATAAATATGTGAAACGGCAGCAATAAAAGATGAAAAGTGGCCAAAGCAGCACCTCGCCTTCCAGCTGGACATCACGTTCCTGGGTTGTTCTCTTGACTGAAGCTGATAGGGCTATGGAGTCATAGAGTTACAGAGAGATATTACAGGGCAGCAGACGTTTGGCCCTCAAAGTCTATGCCCACCATCAACTGCCCAGGTGATTCTGAAATAATCCACTTCCGCTGCCACTTCACCACTGCAGCTAATGGTTGACAGTTTTTGCTCATGCACTTTGGCATTTAAGGCTCAAAGTGAAAAGGTTGCTGACAAGAAAGTGGCCCCATTAACAAGAAGTCAGTATAAGGTGATGATACAATAGTCAATGCACGGAGGAAGTGATGGGAAATTCCCCTTCAATCAAGCAAGACTGCACTAGTGTAATGAATATTAAGCATATGATTTACATATAAAGCTGTCGGCACGGTAGTGTAGCGGTTAGCGTAATGCTATTACAGCGCCAGTCATCCAAGTCCAAGTCCTGCTGCTGTCTGTTTATACATCCTCCCCATGACCATGTGCGTTTCCTCTGGGTGCTCTGGTTTTTTCCCACATTCCAAAGATGTATGGGTTAGGGTTAGTAAGCTGTAGGCGTGTTATGTTGGTGCTGGAAGCGTGGGGACACAGGCTGCCCCCAGAACTTCCTTGGACTGTGTTGGTCTTTGATGCAAACAATGCAGTTTACTGTTTGTTTCGCTGTTTCGATGTACATGTGACAAAAAATCCTAATCAAAACCAATCTAATCTACACTAGTCATCCACTCAATGTAATTTTAGACCAAAAGACCACAAGGCATTGGAGCAGAATTAGGCCATTCAGCCCATCAAGTCTGCTCTGCTATCCATCATAGGAAGTGAGCGTCATAGGAAGTCATTCCTTCCTGTGGCCATCAAACTTTACATCTCCTCCCTTGGAGGGTCAGACATCCTGAGCCAATAGTCCTGATCTTATTTCATAATTTACATATTACTATTTAACTATTTATGGTTCTATTACTATTTATTATTTATGGAGCAACTGTAACGAAAACCAATTTCCCCCGGGATTAATAAAGTATGACTATGACTATGACTATCATGGCTGATTTATTTTCTCTCTCAACTCCATTCCCCTGCCTTCTCCCCGCAACCTTTGAAGCTCTTACTAATCAAGAACCTGTCAACCTCCACCTTAAATCTACCCAGCTGTTTACTGAAGAAATTGCCCTGCTTTCACTGGGAGCAGTTGCGGCAGTTTTCACCTGTTTCACTCTTTAAGCAGACCCTGTTCCCAGTTAGTGGAGTTGGACTTCTGGGGGAAAATCAATCAACCATGGTCGAATGGCAGAGCAGCCTCGATGGGCTGAATGGCCTCATTCTGCTCCCATGTCATACAGCCTTGTGGACTTGGTTTACGTCACCGTAGGACTGCTTGTTAGGAGGCAAACATCCTGCCCTACTTCCGTCACATCAGCTGACAAAAGTTGGTAATACTGTAGACCCTCTGTAAATGGCGACAATATAACAGGAGGTAATGTCCTGTCACCCACACAACGGACAGCGCTGGTAAATTTCCAGTCTTTACGCTTTTAAGATGTTTGAACAAATATTTATCTGTAACCCTAATACAATCAGAATGAAATGCTCCCTGAAAGGTGTATTTAGTGTTAGACAGGTTGCCTCAGGCCTGGGTTGCGTTGAAGTTAATGTCTGCTTGAGATATTTATATTTGATCAGTGACTTGGGAAAAATTGCATTTTGGTTTGAAATTAAATTTAGTGCAGATTGCCATAAGTGCAGTATATAAAGGCTGAATTTTGCAGTGTTTTTGTGTCCTCTGGGAACAGAGTACAAATTACCAACAATATCTTATATTTTAGATAATAATTATATTAATAAATATATGCAGAAGAGATAAAGTATTTTCAGTGCTTCTGGCTGGACTTCATATCACAAGTAAAGCAGTAACATTCAAAGCCCGAGTGTTCTTGTGCAGAACAAGATCAGAGTCAAAGTACTGCACAGAAACAGGCCCTTTGGCCCATCTAGTCCATGCTGGACAATTTCACCTGCCTACTCCCATTGACCTGCACCAGGTCCATAGCCCTCCACACTCCTACCATCCATGTAGCTATCTGTTGTTGAGTTCAAGGGCGACCATCCAGATCAAGAGGAGGAGACTTGGAGCTCTGCAGGTACATCATAACGGCAAATGGGGATTCTGCCAGGTCTGCAACATAGTGAGGTTGTCCACAAACCGGGTGTGTTAAGCTGCAGAGGCTGGATGGTGTCAGAATGCAAGAACCACAATGGTGCTTCCCAGTTAAGGGCAATAACAGCAGAAGAGACAAAATCAGAATCCGATCCAATTCTGTGATGTCTTGTAGCTTCTAAACACTAAACTAATTCAAAGGAAGGCACAGGAGTCCGGAAATGTGGGTCTAACTTCAAGTTTACTTTAGCTGAGGCCTGCACGCATCACATGGTGGTGTGATGACTTATGCAATTCATGTATTTATACATATAACCCGCAATGAATTATGTAAGTATACAACTAATATACAATATCTACTGTACAAGATTACTCAAATATTATTGAAATATTAAATACACAACATTCCTCCTTGCTTAGCTATAAACTCCATCTCAATATAGAAAGCATCTCAACTATATACAAAATATATTAAATGATGCATCTACTATACACAGAAATCCGCAGCATAGTACATTTTAAATTGTCCCATTCAAGCTTAAAAACTTAATCGCTGTGGAGGATGTCTTAATTTTGTGGGATAACATCTTTCCTGACAAGAGGGATCACTCTGCTTGACAGGTGAGGCTTGTGGCTGTGAAACAATCTCAGATTCCGGGGCCTCCTCTGTGTGGTTGTAGGTGTTGACTCTGACAAAGGTAGCCACCTTTCTTCTTCTAGTTTGTGCATCTTCATCTTGGGAAGGAGCATTTAGTTCACTGGAGTACTCTCTTATTAACCCTTCCAGTTCTACTTTCACGATCTGATCTCTCCTCTTGGTTTTCTCATGCACAACATCATCTGCCGGCTGGTGGCGCAATGGCATCCACGCCGGACTCTGGAGCGAAGGCTCCCGAATTTGAATCCAAGTTGGGTCACCCTCCGAGCACGCTTTCCATCCGTGCCAGGTTGAGTGTCGAGCTCGCCACGGCCTCGTAAAAAGAAAGGGTTGAGTCAGGAACATTTAGATCGTGACCCGGTTAACCCAAAAGGAGACCAATCCTGACACCATGCGCCATACAAGAATGGCTGACTCTTCTGTGCAGTACTTTTCTATGACTCTATGACTAAAAAAAAAATCTGACAAATCTTCTGTTTTTGTTTCTCTATTCTTTTTGGCCTTTCATCCAGCTGGGCTTTGGTCTTTTCATCTACTTTTAAAAGCAGCTTTTTGTCTCCCACCTGAAGTTCATGCAACAACCTTAATGCACGCAGAATAAATTCTGTAATCATATATAAAGTTAAATTAAATTCGTGGTGCAAAAAGAGAAAAAAAAGTAGTGAGATAGCGTTCATGGGTTCATTGTCCATTCAGAAATTGGATGGCAGAGGGGAAGAAGCTGTTCCCGAAACACTGAGTGTGTGTCTTCAGGCTCCTGTACCTCCTTCCTGATGGTAGCAATGAGAAGAGAGCATGTCCAGGGTGATGAGGAAGAGGGCATGTCCTGGGTGATGGGGAAGAGGGCGTGTTCTGGGTGATGGGGAAGATGGCATGTCCTGGGTGATGGGGAAGAAGGCATGTCCTGGGTGATGGGGAAGATGGCGTGTTCTGGGTGATAATGCAAAATTAAGTAATAATGAGGTAGTGTTCATGATTTCATGGACCGTTTAGATATCTGATGGTAGACAGGGAGAGCTGTCTCTGACTCATTGAGTGTTGGTTTCAGGCTCCTGTACGTCTTCCCCAACGTAGAGATGAGAAGAGGACATGCCCCTGATGATGAGGGTCCTCAGTGAAGGAATCCACCTTTTTGAGGCATTGCCCTTGGAGATTCCCACTGCCGTCTGTAAGGAGTCTGTACGTTCTCTCTGTAACTGTGAAGGTTTCTTCCCACAGTCCAAGGACATACTGGTTGGTAGGTTAATTGGTCATTGTAAGTTTTCCTGTGATTAAGTAGGATTAACTCAGGAGATTGCTGGGCGGTGTGGCTCAAAGTTCTGGAAGGGCCTATTCCGTGCTGTATCTCAGTAAATACGTAGGTATATAAATAATCAAATAAATATATATACATTATGTATGTATGTCATTTCCATGATGGAGATGGCGAAGTCTATAACCCTCTGAAGCCTCTCATGATCCTGTGCATTGGAGACTCCACATGAGCCTGTGACACAACCAGTCAGAATGCTCTCTAGCAACCTTCTGCAGAAATGGAATATCTATGGTTTGACTTTGATAGAAGAACCTCATAACTTTAGCTACAATTAATACTGAGAGACAAGAGGCTGCAGATACTGGAACCTGAAGCAACAAACAATCTGTTGGAGGAACTCAGCAGGTCGAGCAGCGTCTGTGTGGGGTGGGGGGGGGTGAATTGTTGATGTCTTGGGTCACATCTTTGCATCATGATCATCTCTACTGAGGATGACATTTTGTGATGGTACTTTAGTACCATCAGTGTAATGCTTTTGTTCAGCTACGCTGTCAAATTGGTGGTGGTGGTGGTTGTCCATCATGTCCAACAATGAAAGGAAACCTGTGTGGGAGAGATTTTAAAGTGGAACATCCGTTGCACTGGGGCAGTCCCACTCTCTTGACCTCAGGAGTCTAAGTCCAGTGGTCTGAACAGGTATCACAAACTGGGGTCTTCCTTGGTTGCAATGGATGACCATGACATCTTCTGTGCCTCGTCATGCCCTCCATTTTCCATGGAGCGTTGCGGAACTGCCTGCCCGGCTGTTGGATCTCATTGTAGGTCTCATCTACTCAGTCCTCCAGAGCTGACTTCACGTGTTGGGACAGGCACGTTCCTGTCTTAACAAGGCCTGAGGCCGCCGGCTACCCTCACCTGGTTTAGCCTGCCCATTGAAGTTCCGTATCAGGGTGTGGCTGCTGTCACATGCAAACACCTACTTGGAGCCATGGGTGAGAGCTAAGTGTCTGGTGGGGCCCAAAGGAGAGTGAGCTGCCCCAGAATGGACATGACAATCCCATTCACCAGTGGTGCTACCCCTCCATGGACATCCCACCAGCAAATAAAAATGTAGCAAAATTTATGATGGAAGGATCTGCCCTTGGTCCTCATTTTAGTACCCTGTGTGTGTTAGAGAGAAGGGCAGGTAGTTCAGCCACTGACTTCCATAGTTCCAGTAGACAAAGGACTAACAGGAAGGACTGAACTACAATAGAGTGAAAGGTTTAACAAACAAAGAGCATTCGTTAACATGACAAATTATTAGAATTTTGAGATACTCGATTGGTTTATTTCTCGTGAATGTGACTGTCATTTGAAGGAGGAGCCAATCAAGATCCTTCTCCATCCTTTGACATTGACACATCAGGTTCCACCAGATGTATTGGAAGATCAGAGAGCACGTCCTCCACTGGTTTCTTGTCATGTTTAAGATGGGACTTATAATGGTGACAAAAAGCCGATTGATCTCCTAACAGATTGGGGCGGCACGGTTGCCTCGCGGTTACGGCAACGCTTTACAGTATCAGCGACCCGGGTTCAATTCCCACTGCTGCCTGTAAGGAGTTTGTATGTTCTCCCCGTGACCACGTGGGTTTCCTCTGGGTGCTCTGGTTTCCTCCCACAGTCCAAAGATGTACCAGTTGGTAGGTTAATCGATCATTGTAAATATCTGAGTGTCTGATGAACCCATGAAAACTGCCTCACTATTTTTTGCTCTCTTTTTGCACTACATATTCAATTCTTTTTGTATGTTTCATATGGTTTTTTTAATGTATTGTACTACAACAGATTTCACAATATACAGTATGTAAGTGATACTAAACTCGCTTCTGATTCTGATCTGCAGAGTCTCCTGTGTTTCTGACAGTCTAATATTTTTGCACAGTTATTGGTTGCATTAAGCACTCAAAGTCACTAATCCCGGCTCAGAAAACAAGATCTTGGGCACTAGCCTCCCCACTGTCAAAGAAATCTTCAGAAGGGGGGTGCTTCAAAAAGAGAAAACTACAGGAGCCTGAAGACACACACTCAACAGCTTCTTGCCCTTCACTATCAGATGTCCGAGCCAACACTTCCTCATTATTCTCGCTCTCTTTTTGCAACTACATAATTTAAAATTCTAATGTATATTTCTTACTGTAATTTATAGTATTTTTTATGTACTGCTTTGTACTACTGTTGCAAAACAACACATTTTGCCACATGTGTCAGTGATGTTAATCCTGATTCTAATCTGTGTGAATGCTCTTCAAACCTGAAAACCCACACACACCGTTTTAGAAGCACAAACACGAGAAAATCTGCGGGTGCGGGAAGTCCAAGCAACACACACAGTATTCTGAAGGAATTCAGTGTTTTGTGTGTATTACAATGTTTTAGGGGCAGCTTCTTCCCTTCTACCATCAGATTTCTGAATGGTCTAAGAACCCATGAACACGATTCCTTCTTCTCCAGCCCTTGACCTTTCCCACTCACCTGGCTTCACTCATCACCTTCTAGCTATCTTCCTTCCCCACCTCTTTATTATGATGTCTTGCCCCTTCCTTCTCAGTCCTGAAGAAGGGTTGACTGTTCATTTCCACAGATGCAGCCTGACCTGCCGAGTTCCCAAAGCATTTTGTGTGTTATACTACCTCGTTATTCCTCTTTTGCACTAATTATTTCATGTAACTTTTAATGTATTACACTCTACTGCTACTGCAAAGCAACTGATTTCATGACATTTATCAGTGATAATAAACCTGATTCTAATTCTGTTTCCTTTGAATCTCTTATTGAATTGAATTGGCTTTATTACTTACAACCTTTATATACATAAGGAATAAAAATCTTTACGTTGCATCTCCATCTGAATGTGCAATATGCAATTTTGAGTAATTTGTAAAATATAGTATGTACAACAGGACAGTCAATATAACGTAGAAATACAATTGTATCAGTGTAAGTTAATCAGTCTGATGGCCTGGTGGAAGAAGTTGTCCTGGAGCCTGTTGGTCCTGGCTTTAATGCTGTGGTACCATTTCACGGATGGTAGCAGCTTACTGGCTCTTTGATTACACTGGAGAACAAAGATTTTGCTTCCTGAATACTTTTGGGTGTATCTTATGGATTTTGGGCTGCAGATCATGAGAATCACCATGAAACTACGGAGCACCAAACTACATGCAGCTAGTTGACAACATGCTTCAAGCGTACCAAATCATGAAGTGCAACATGTCACTATAGATTCATTCACTCCCATTAGACTTCTGCCCTGCAAATCTTGGTGCTGTCAGTGAGAAGCATGGTAAAAGGTTTCACCAGGTCATTGTGGTCATGGAGAAACAGTATCAGGGCAAAGGGAATCCATCAATCTGGCTGATTATTGTTGGACACTTAAGGGAGAAGCCTCAGACACGGTGTACAAATGAAAATCATCAGCAAAACATTTTACAACAGGAATTCTGCAGATGCTGGAAATTCAAGCAACGCACATAAAGGTTGCTGGTGAATGCAGCATCTCTAGGAAGAGGTGCAGTCGACGTTTCAGGCCGAGACCCTTCGTCAGGATGAAGGGTCTCGGCCTGAAACGTCAACTGCACCTCTTCCTAGAGATGCTGCCTGGCCTGCTGCGTTCACCAGCAACTTTTATATGTGTTGAGCAAAACATTTTAGCTTTGTTGAACTATTACAAAACATCAGCACTGTTATGCAATTAGATTAGATTAGATTATGAGGACACTCAGTCCTCATTTATTGTCATTTAGAAAAGCATGCATTAAGAAATGATACAATGTTCCTCCAGTATGATATCACAGAAACACAGGACAGACCAAGACTAAAACTGACAAAAATCACATAATTATAACATATAGTTACAACAGTGCAAAGCAATACTGTAATTTGTTAAGAGCAGACCATGGGCACAGTAAAAAAAGTCTCAAAGTCCTGATAGCCCCATCATCTCACGCAGACGGTTGAAGGGAGAAACTCTCCCTGCCATGAGCCTCCAATGCCGCAAACTTGCCGATGCAGCACCCTGGAAGCACCCGACCACAGCCGACTCTGAGTCCGTCCGAAAACTTCAAGCCTCCGACACCGAGCCCCGAGCACCTTCTCTGCCGAGCGCTTTGACCCCACCCTGGCCACGGAGCAACAAGCAAAGCCAAGGACTCGGGGCCTTCCCCTCCGGAGATTTCAGATCACACAGTAGCAGCGGCAGCGAAGCAGGCATTTCAGAAGTTTCACAAGATGTTCCTCCGTGCTCTCACGTCTGTCTCCATCAAATCAGGATTGTGCACGGCACCCTACTTAACAGATGACAGATACTCATCACTGGAGTGGCCACTGCACGCTGCATCGTGCCGCCATCTTCTCCTCTCCTCAATTAAACACATTATATTCAATAAAAGTTGCTTTCTTGTTTCCCCAGATTCCTACATGATACTAGTCTATACTTGCGTTCAGCTTCAAGCATTCTATTATAACCTCAAAAAAATTCTGAGGAAGCAACACTTCTGAAAAAATTTGTTGTCAACTGTTATCATCAGCAAATATCTAATGAACAAAGAGCGATGGACTCTTCAGATTGGAGTTCATGCCAGACAAAACATGTCTTACTCCAGGCATTCTACTGCTGAGGCTGGTGCTCTTTGAAGAAAAATCATCACCGATGTTCATTGGAGAGAGGAAGTCAACTGATGGCTTATCCTCAGCTTTGGGAAGGAATCTCCGTAACCCAGTCATGCTTAAATGCAGATTTCCAGTGCGGGACAAGAAGGACTAGAATCCTGGAAGGAAGAATTTACCAATACCTTGGCAGTATTTAGACTTCTGATGTGGATCCAACGGCAAAATTGGCATTTATCTCCTCTGCCTACTATTTTGATGGGTCAGTTGAGGGTCATATTGGTGGGAGACAAATCATAAGCAGATCAGAATAGTTTGCTTAATATCTCTAAGTGCACAAGCTGGATTTTATGCTCAGTTGGTCAGTAGATCTGATGATGCTTCAGGGCAAAAAGTATTCAGAAAACCTTTCAGAATGAGATAGTTCTTAGTTACCACAAAAATAATTTTTAAAGATCAGCTTTATTTGTCACAGGCACATCTAAAGGTACATGGGACCGTGTCATTTGTGTCAAATCAAATCAGCGAGGATGTGCAGGGGGCAGCCTGCAAGTGTCTCCACTGAAAAAACAGCAATAAATTCTTAAAACAGAAATAAAACAGAAATAGAACAGAATAAAACAGAAATAAATTCTTAAAAATAAAAAAAAAATTCTAGCCAGAATCAACTTAGAACATAGAAGAGTGCAGCACAGGAAGAGGCCCTCTGGACCACAATGAGCTCAACCAATTAAATTAGTAATCAAATAGCCAACCAAACTAACCTCTTCTGCATACACAATGTCTATATCCTTCCATTTTCCTCACATTCATGTGCTATCTAATGTATCTGCCTCTACCACCACCCCAGGCACCCAGCACTCTGTGTAAGAAACTTACCCCTCATATCTCCTCTGAAATTACCCCTTCTCACCTTAAATGCATCTCTCTGGTATTAGACATTTCAACCCTGGGAAAAAGATACTGTCTGTATCTATGTCTCTCATAATCTTATAAACCTCTGATAAACTGTTGCTGAAATCTGAGGTTAAATTTGCTCCCATAAGCAGACTTTTACGCTGTTTTTTACAATACTAACTTGTTTACAATCAGTCTCGTTCAGGATGAACAAGTGGTGAGGTAAAAAGGAATAAATCCATGAAAGCATTGCGTTTCTGCACTGCTTTAAAAAGCAGCACAAATGTCTATTAGAGTCATAATCACAGAACCAGGCCATTCTGCCCATCTTGTCTGTTCTAAACCATTTAAACCATCAATCTGCACCCGGACCATAGCCCTCCATACCCCTACCAACCATGTACCGATCCAAACTTCACATAAGTGTAGAAATCAAGCTGGCATGCACCACTGGCACGGGCAGATCGTTCCACACTCTCACCACTCTCTGAGTGAAGAAATTTCCCCTCATGTTCCCCTTGAACTTTTCACCTTTCATCCTTAACCCATGACCCCCGGTTGTCGTCCCACCCAACCTCAGAGGAAAAAGCCTGCTTGCATTTATCCTATCTCTACCCCTCATAATTTTGTACAGCTCAATCAAATCTCCTCTCAATCTTCTATGTGCCAAGGAATAGTGTCCTAATAAAGTCTATGGGTGTAGACAAACAATTATTTTGAGGGATCTTTGAGTAGCTGACAAAACCTTGCTGATATTAAAATGGAGATGGGCAGGAGTGGGTCTCAGGATGTAGATTTGTTTGTAGGAGCCTCCATGAGTGTGCCATTGTTTGTAGGAGGGACTTTTTACCAGTGAGGCTTGAAAACTATTCAAGTGCAGGCTTACCACAGCAACATGGTTCGTTGAACCTACAGGTGGAAATAGCAAATAAGGTTAGGAGGAAATGCATGTTACGTTTCATGGGCAGTTGCCCATTACAATATTGCTTGAAGCAACTCAAAGGTTCAAAAGGTTCATTTTGTTATCAAAGTATGGATGTAGAATACAACTCTGGAATTCGTCTTTTCCAGCTAGCCATAAAATACAGAAAAACCATAGAAGTAGTTGAAAGAAAAGACATAAACCCCACCCCCCATACAGAAAGAAAAATTTGCAAACCCCAAATCACCTAATACTCCCTTGCACAAAAACTAATATATCGCCCACACAGAGAAACAGCAACAAGAACATCAAACCCCAAACCCCCAAACCCCCTCTCCCACACAAAAGAATCCTTTTTCAGGTTTTTATTGCTTCAGATGAATATATGCATATCCCTCTATGACAAGGCTTGACATCAATTGACTGCCCCATGATGAGATCTATCAGGTTATTAGGATTGTCCTTGATGCCCATAGCCATAGAATAAATGTCAGAAAATATTGGTCCTTTCATCCTTCACAGGTTTTGCAAAGGATTCCTGAATCGGGCTGAATTGACAACCCTCTGCAGTTTTTTCCGATCCTGCTCACTGGAAGCTCCATACCAGACGTTCATGCAACCAGTCAGAATTCTCTCCACGATACATCTGTAGAAATGTCAAAGTTCAGAGTAACTTTATCATCAATGTACCTCTATGTCATCATACACAAAGTTGAGATTTGGATTCTTACAGGTATACACTCAGTAAATCCAAGAACCATAATAGAATCAGTGAAAGACCACACCCAACAGGACGGACGAACAACCTGCATGCAAAAGACAACCAAACTGTGCAAATACCAAAGAGAAAATAAATACACAAATAAATAAATAATCAATATATATTGAGAACATGGGATGTAGAGAACTTGAAAGTAAGTCCATGGGTTGTGGGAACAGTTCAGTGATGGTTGAGGGATAATAACTGTTCCTGAACCAGAGGGTGTAGGTGTAGGTCCTGAAGCTCTTGTATCTTCTTTCTCATGGGAGCAGTGAGAAAAGAGCATGACCTGGGTGGTGAAGATCCCTAATGGCAGAATCCATCTGTGGAATTCTCTGCCCAGTGAAGCAGTGGAGGCTACCTCCGTAAATTTATTTAAGACTAGGTTGGATAGATTTTTGCATAGTCGGGGAACTAAGGGTTACAGGGAAAAGGCAGGTAGGTGGAGATGAGTCCGTGGCCAGATCAGCAATGATCTTATTGAATGGCGGAGCAGGCTCAATGGGCCTGACGGCCTACTCCTCCTCCTATTTCTTACGTTCTAACGTTCTTATGGTGGATGCTGCCCTCCCGTGACAATGCTTTGTGTAGATGTGTTCAGCGGTAGGGAGGGATCACTGCCAATGCTGAGAGCCCTGATTACAGAGCACTCCTGATAAATCCTCAGCAGAAAATTGACATTTAGCATAAGGTGCATTTACGACACAAGTTAAAAAGTAAACGGTAGAACACTACTGGCACTTCCTAGAGGGTGAAACCTGGGTGGTAGTAGGGAGTTCAGTAGTCTCATGGCCTGGGGGAAGACGTTGTTCCCCATGCTGGCAGTGCTTGTCCTAATGTTATGGTACATCCTGCCTGATGGTAGGAGGTCATAGAGGTTGTGGGATGAATGAGAGTGATCATTGACAATACCAAGGGCCCTGAGAACAGACCGTTCCTGATAAATATCTTTAATGGGTGGAAGAGAGAGCTCATCAGTCCTTGTAATCCTTTGCAGGGTCTTGCAGCCAGATGCCTTGCAATTCCCGTGCCAGACGGCGATACAGCTGGTCAGGGTCTCTCAATGCTGCTCCTGTAAAAATTGGTTAGAATGGGGGGTAGACCTTGTTCAACTCAATCTCTTCAGGAGGTGGAGGTGCTGCTGTGCTTTCTTGACTAAAGAGGTGGCATTGAGGGACCAGATGAGATCGCCCACTATGTTCATTCCTAGAAAGCTGGTGCTTCTAACTCTCTCCACAGAGGAACCATCTACATGCACCTTCCTAAAGTCCACAATTACCTCTCTAGTCTTGCCCATGTTGAGATTTAAGTTGCTGTGCTCACACCATTTCACCAGCCTCTCTACCTCCTCTTTGTACACCATATTGTCTTCATTGTTGATGAGGCCAATCACTGTTGTGTCTTCAGCGAACCTGATGATTCAGTTTGAACCGGATCGAGCACTATAGTCACACATCAGCAGTGTGAACAGCAGTGGGCTGGGCATGCAGCCCTGGGGAGTGCTGGTGCTCAGCGTGATGGAGCTAGAGATGTTGCTGCCACCATGGACTCCTTCAAACTCCCAATGAACCATAGTCATTGGCATGACTTACATCAGCACGTTAATTGGGTGGCAGGGAGGAGATATGTCTCTACCAAAGGCCCTTTCCCTCCATTAGCCTGCAGGTCACCCATGGGCAAGGTGTAGCATCTGCTTAGCCTCCCAATCAGGGTCATGAGAAGCCATGGGAGCTAGTCGTATGAGCAGCTGGTCCATATCACAAGTCCAGGTTATACGAACATTGACACCAGGCAGACAACATCTGAAGTGTATTGATAATGGCTAGGGTCACCTGTCTTGTAAGGACACTGCCCAGAAGGCGGCAATAGCAAACCACTTCTGTAGAAAAATTTGTCAAGAACAGATTTGGAAAGACCATGGTCACCTACATCATAATGATGATGATAATGAGCCACAAAATACTTGCCTCCTATTTAATCATGATATTTTTGTGGCCCCAAGAAGTTATTTCTCTGAGGGGTGAAAGTGGAGAGAGCCTTACCCTGCATCCTGCTATCCTGAACAGTATGGTGCAAAAGTGCTAGGCACGTATAAATATAGCTGGGGTGCCTAAGACTTTTGCATATTACTGTATTACCAACGTAGAGGGGAGAGCGAGTTTATAAACCTGGTGGGAGCAAAGGATGTTGGGAATGGCGAGGGTGGAATGCCGCGGGAGGGGTGTGGGACTGGTGGCAGAGAAGGAGTGCTGGGGGGGTGGGGGGAGGATGGTGTGAATGCAGACACACCCAGCCCTCAGACACCAGGGAAGGTTATTTTAATCCAAACAATTGATCTATTGATTATTAGAGAAAGTCTTCCTGGTGCTCTCTCTTCTCCTTTTCCCAAATATGATACCCCTTCCCACACTCAGTCCACAATAAAGACTCACATCAGAATCAGCTTTATCATAGCTCACGTATGTCATGAGATTTGTTTTTTTTTTTGCAGCAGCAGTACAGTGCAATACATAAAATTACTACAAAATTGCGTTAAAGCCTTAGGCTCCCTAGCAATATATATCTGTGCCTAAGAGTTTTGCAGAGTCCTGTACCTGACCTGTGGTTTTCATTGACACTGGATGCTCAGTGTTGGAAGGGTCTGATACCTTTCTCCATGATGAGATCACAAGAGTTGCTAAAGCTCAAGCTTATTTTTGTACTTGGAGACATGGGAGACTGCAGATACTGGAACAAGCAAAATGGGCATCACCGTACTGCGATGGTTAGAGTGATGCTATCAAAGCTCGGGGGCATTCCGGAGTTTGGAGCTCAATACTGGTGGGGTCTGTAAGAAGCTTGTACATTCTCCCCATGAACTGCGTTAGTTTCCTCCAGATGCTCCTGTTTCCTCCCAAATACCAAAGACATACCAACTGGTCATTGTAAATCGTTCTGCGATTAGTCTAGTGTAAATAAGTGGGTTGCTGGGTGATGTGGCTCGTAGGACCAGAAGAGCCTGTTCCACGCTGGATCTCTAAATAAATAAATATTGCTGGAGGACTCAATGGGTCAGGCAGCATCCATGGACGGAAACGGACAGTCGCCAGTTTGGGACGAGCTCCTTCATCTGTAATCTGCAGTTATGCTTGTTGGTATTCAAATCTGAACCAAGTGATGTGGCTTCCTTTACATGGTTGGTCATTCCTTGCAAGAAATTGTGTTGGCATGCTGTGAAATAAGATCAAATAGTTCGAGAGCATTGGAGAAGATTCAGTTTCAACTGCATCAAAAGTGAGTTGCAGGCATGGATAACCAATTGTGATGTTTGCGCTTTAAGCACCTGTATCAATTCTTTATGACTTGTCAACTGTGCAGCAGCTGAAGAGGCATTTTGTCCTTAAAAGGAACGCATGACCAACAACCAAGTCAACGCAAACTGTCAGGTTGAATTAATTCTGCTATATCTCATCAACATATTTATTGCTGCCTCTCCTTGTAAACCTGTGCTCTTTATAAAAAGGAAAGTGCAGAGAAACACACACATAGCAATGCGATTCATCTCAGCAATGCTCAACTTTAATCAGAGCCATACAATTGCTTATATCTGTAAAATATGGAACACCAGATAGGCCTATAACTGGAGAAAGATTTTTTTACAAATAAACCGAATGAGCTTTGGAAAATGCGTCCAATTTTTCCTGCTCTGGCAGATTTGCTTTCTCTCTTTTATGAGCAGCACACCCAGAATGCTGGAGGAACTCAGCAGGTCAGGCAGAGTCTCTGGAGAGGAATAGACAGTCAACATTTTGGCCTGAGACACTTCATTAGAACTCCTGCATTTCCCTGTTTCATCAAATGTTTGGGGTAGAAAATTCTAACCCAAAAAGGTTGATAAAGGATATTTGCTTGGTAGATTCACTCTGTTGTCTTTAAACTTTGACAAACTTCTATAGGTGCACAGTGGAGAGTATCCTGACTAGTTGTATCACGGCTTGGCATGGAAACACTAATGCTCAGGAACTGATGGTTTATTTAACCTGCATCGATTGTTTGTCTACAAAAAGTAGTGGAATCGGCCCAGTCCATCACAACCAAAGCCCTCCTCACCATTGAGCACATCTACACGAGTGATGCCACAAGAAATCAGTATCCATCATCAAGGACTTCCACCAACCAGGCCATGCTCTCTTCTCACTAGACCATCTGGCAGGAGGTACAGGAGCCTTAGGTCCCACACCACGAGGTTCAGGAACAGTTATTACCCTTCAACCATCAGGTTCCTGGAAGTGTGGATAACTTCACTCACCTCAACACTGGACTGATTCCACAACCTACAGACTCACTCTACAATTCAGGATTATTTATTTACATTTTTTTATTATTTGCTCAATTTATCTTCTTTTGCACATTGGTTTTTGTTATTTATAGTTTCCATAAGTTCTATTGTATTTCTTTATTTACCTGTAAATGCCTGCAAGAAAATGAATCTTGAGGTATTATCTGGTGACATATTCTTTGATAATCAATTTACTTTCATTTTTACTGTGGTGAAACCTGTTTCTAAAATTCACTTCCACCATGATGAATGACTAAAAATACTTGCAAACAGGATGCTCCCTCACCTACACTGACCCATCCACTCAGTTTGTACACACCTCTGGTGGACCTCCCAGCCACAACTTACTCAATGAATCTAACCCCATGCTGGTTGGCAATCACATTGACCTACCCCATCAAAATGGGAAGAAAGCATCAATGGGTGACAGAGACCCCCATTCACTGAATATCTTTTACTTACTGACTGCCTGTTACGTCGCTGGTGTTTAGGGCAGCGATGAAGGTCCTCCATCTCTGGCGGTGTTCAGGGCTTCTTTCATCGTGTCAGTAGCTTCCTTTTAGTTTCACTACTGTCAGTGATGCAAGCCCTGGGTGGCGACTCAGGAATACCATCGCATTCAGACGTAGAAGGATTCTTCATTGCTATTTCCGTAATAGATTTGTTTTACCAGTCAGGGTTGTTAGCCCTGAGCTGAACCCCGTAACTTGGAGGACTGGTGGACCACTCTGACTCTGGCCTCTACCCTTTGACCTGTTTGGCATGGGTGACCCTACCAAGAGCCAAAGCATAAAGCCCTGACTCCAGCCAGCACAGCTCTCCGGGTCATTGAGGCACGCAAGCCTCCAAACCCAATGACAAGGCTGTGGTCCTCTTGCAGGGAGTTTCTTTCAACAACCAATCGATTGTAGATCAAATGATCACTAATTTGAAAAGAGTGTACTGATACATTATCATCAAAATTTACCTACAAATTCAGGATACATAAAACTGAAACAAAATAACATCAGTGGTACACAGAACATGGAACAGTGCAGGCACAGGAACAGGGTTTTTGGTCCAAAGTATTATGCCAAACCAATTAAACTAATGATTAAACACCTAGCTAAACTAATCATTTCTACCCACATTCCTCCATAGTCTGCATATCCATGTTCCTATCTACGAGCCTCTAAAAAACCTCAATTTAATTAGCCTCTACCACCAACCCGGGTAGCACACTCTGTGTAAAGAACATGCCCTGCCCATCTCCTTTGATCTTACCCACTCTCACCTAAATGTATCCACAGTAGTAGATATTTCAACTTGGGGAAAAGGTACCTCTTGCCTACTCTAGTTATGCCTTTCGTCATTTTCTGAACTTCTATCTGGTTTGCCTTTAGCTTCTGCCACTTCAGAGATACTGTAACAAGCCTAGTTTGTAAACACAACACATTCTGCATATGCTGGAGATCCAGAGCAACACACACAAAATGCTGGAAGAACTCAGCAGGTCAGGCAGCATCTACGGAAATGAATGAACAGTCAACGTTTTGGGCTGAAACCCTCATCAGGACTGGAAAGGAAGGGGGCAGAAGCCAGAATAAGAAGGTTAGGGTAGGGCAAGGAGTTTGTGCAACCTCCCCTTGTAGTATATCCAAGTTCAAATTAAATTTATTATCGAAGTATACATATGCCACCAATAAATCTCTAGAATAATTACCATAATAGTTATCCCCTTTGGTTCAAGAGCCTGACGGTTGAGGAGTAGTAATTGTTCCTGAACCTGGTGATGTGAGTCCTGAGGCTCCTGTACCTTCTTCTTGATGGCAGCAGTGATAAAAGAAGTGAGCATGTCCTGGGTGGTGGGGATCCCTGTTAATAGATGGTGTTCTCCTGCAAGCAAGTTTTGTGTAGATGTGCTCAAGGGTGGGGAGGGCTTTACCTATGATGGTCTGGGCAATATCCACTACTTTTTGATGAAAGTAGTCACAGCGTTGCAAAACTGCAGTGATTAGGGTCCAAGAGCGGAATGGTTGAAGGGAAATAGCTAATCGTGAGCCTGGTGGTGTGTGGGACTTCGGGTTTCTATATCTCCTGTCCAATGGCAGCTGTGAGAAGACGGCATGGCCCGGATGGTGGTGATGGACGTTGCTTCCTTGAGGCAGTGGTGTGGGACCTGAGGCTCCTGTACCGTCTTCTCGATGGCAGCAGTGAGAAGAGAGCATGGCCTGGATGGTGGGGGCCCTGACAATGGATGCTGCTTTCGATGACAGGGCTCCTTGTGAACGTGCTCAGTGGTGGTGGGGGTGGGGGTTTAACTGTGATGGACTGGACTGTGTCATCTAAAGTGAGATAAGAAGGTGTAGGAGCCTCAAGACTCACACCACCAGGCTCGGGAACAGTTATTACCCCTCAACCATCAGGCTGTTGAACCAAAGGGGATAACTTCACTCAACTTCACTTGCCCCATCACTGAAATGTTCCCACAACCTATGGACTCACTTTCATGGACATTTCACCTCATGTTCTCGATATTTATTGCTTATTTATTATTAATATTTCCTTTTTTCTGTTATATTTGCACAGTTTGTTGTCTTTTGCACACCGGTTGTTTGTCTGTCCCATTGGATGTGGTTGTTCATTGATTCTATTGTGTTTCTTGGATTCACTGAGAACGCCAACAAGAAGACAAATCTCAGGGTTGAATATGGTGACAAATATGTACTGTACTCGGATAATAAATTTATTTTGAACTTTGAACTTTGAAATGGGATCAGCACTACTCAGATTAAATACAGGAAGCCCATGATGTGTTAACAAACCTACTGTCTTGACAGGCCTGATGAAACAATCTGTTTAATTTCAAAGAGCCATCAGATTAATTAAAATGGATCAACATCTGGATTAAGTGCCATCTGCTTATATAAAATGGTTACTATAGTAACAGCACTTGAAAATAATAATCTTCATGCAAACATGTTTATTACAATCCAAAACCTCTTTGATGTGACTCCTTAATTTTTTTTTGTGTTAATCCCTGAAACAATACTCCAAAACTGGTCACCATTTTTGTATGAAGAGATTTATGGCCTTTTCAACTTGGTTCTTTAAGGGAAAAAGAACATTCTACTCCAAGGCTAACAGATTTACGAGGTTCAAGGTTTACACTTTGTTTCAGAATGCACACAGTTAACTATGTTAGGATAACATACCTTACGGAGGGATGTTGGGAAATTTAATGGACAAAATTCATACTGGACCTTCCCAAGATTTAAAAATTAATGCAAGATACTAAGGGAGCATTCCGCATGGATTGGATTTTAGCTTAAGGACAGAATGATTCTTCATAGTTTTTTTTAAGTCAGAGACTTTACGGAGGTAAATCCACTCAGTGGCCATTTTATTAGGTACACCTGTTCACATGCTCATTAATGCAAATATCTAATCAGCCAATCATGTGGCAGCAACTCTAAGCATAAAAGCATGCAGACATGGTCAAGGGGTTGACTCGTTGTTCACACCAAACATTAGAATGGGGAATTAGACCTTGACCATGGAATGATAGTTGGTGCCAGACAGGGTGGCCTGAGTATCTCAGACACTGCTGATCTCCTGGGATTTTCACACACAACAGTCTCTAGAGTTTGCAGAGCATGGTGCAAAACAAAAACAAACCCAAAGGAGTATGTGCAAGAGTCTGTAAATTGTGGGCAAGCTATGTTGGTGCCAGAAATGTGGCGACACTTGCCCTGGCATATACAAGGACTGTGCTGGGCATTCATGAACCTCTGCCATGAGAACCACACCCCCAATCCCCTCCGTACCCTCTCCAATACAGCCACACCCCCAATCCCCTCCGTACCCTCTCCAATACAACCACACCCCCAATCCCCTCCGTACCCTCTCCAATACAACCGCACCCCCAATCCCCTCCGTACCCTCTCCAATACAACCGCACCCCCAATCCCCTCCGTACCCTCTCCAATACAACCGCACCCCCAATCCCCTCCGTACCCTCTCCAATACAACCGCACCCCCAATCCCCTCTGCACCCTCTCCAATACAACCACACCCCCAATCCCCTCTGTACCCTCTCCAATACAACCGCACCCCCAATCCCCTCTGCACCCTCTCCAATACAACCACATCCCCAATCCCTTCCGTACCCTCTCCAATACAACCACACCCCCAATTCCCTCTGCACCCTCTCCAATACAACCACACCCCCAATCCCCTCCGTACCCTCTCCAATACAACCACACCCTCAATCCCCTCCGCACCCTCTCCAATACAACCACACCCCCAATCCCCTCCGCACCCTCTCCAATACAACCACACCCCCAATCCCCTCCGTACCCTCTCCAATACAACCACATCCCCAATCCCTTCCGTACCCTCTCCAATACAACCACACCCCCAATTCCCTCTGCACCCTCTCCAATACAACCACACCCCCAATCCCCTCCGTACCCTCTCCAATACAACCACACCCTCAATCCCCTCCGCACCCTCTCCAATACAACCACACCCCCAATCCCCTCCGCACCCTCTCCAATACAACCACACCCCCAATCCCCTCCGCACCCTCTCCAATACAACCACACCCCCAATCCCCTCCGCACCCTCTCCAATACAACCACACCCCCAATCCCCTCCGCACCCTCTCCAATACAACCACACCCCCAATCCCCTCCGTACCCTCTCCAATACAACCACACCCCCAATCCCCTCCGTACCCTCTCCAATACAACCACACCCCCAATCCCCTCCGTACCCTCTCCAATACAATCACACCCCCAATCCCCTCCGTACCCTCTCCAATACAACCACACCCCCAATCCCCTCCGTACCCTCTCCAATACAACCACACCCCCAATCCCCTCCGTACCCTCTCCAATACAACCACACCCCCAATCCCCTCCGTACCCTCTCCAATACAACCACACCCCCAATCCCCTCCGTACCCTCTCCAATACAACCACATCCCCAATCCCTTCCGTACCCTCTCCAATACAACCACACCCCCAATCCCCTCCGTACCCTCTCCAATACAACCACACCCCCAATCCCCTCCGCACCCTCTCCAATACAACCACACCCCCAATCCCCTCCGTACCCTCTCCAATACAACCACACCCCCAATCCCCTCCGTACCCTCTCCAATACAACCACACCCCCAATCCCCTCCGTACCCTCTCCAATACAACCACACCCCCAATCCCCTCCGCACCCTCTCCAATACAACCACACCCCCAATCCCCTCCGTACCCTCTCCAATACAACCACATCCCCAATCCCTTCCGTACCCTCTCCAATACAATCACACCCCCAATTCCCTCCGCACCCTCTCCAATACAACCACACCCCCAATTCCCTCCGTACCCTCTCCAATACAACCACACCCCCAATCCCCTCTGCACCCTCTCCAATACAACCACACCCCCAATCCCCTCCGTACCCTCTCCAATACAACCACACCCCCAATCCCCTCCGTACCCTCTCCAATACAACCACACCCCCAATCCTCTCTGCATCCTTTCCAATACAATCAAAGTTCAAAGTAAATTTATTATCAAAGTACATATACAGTATGTCACCATATACAACCCTGAGATTCATTTTCTTGCAAGCTTACTCAATAAACCCAATAACCATTATAGAATCAATCGACGACCACACAAACTGGGCAGACAACCAGTATGCAAAAGACAACAAAATATGGAAATACAAAAATTATAAACATAAGTCAGCAATAAATATCAAGAACATGAGATGAAGAGACTTTGAAAGTGAGTCCATAGGTTGTGGGAACAGTTCAGTGATGCGGGCAAGTGAGGTTGTGTCATGTTCAAGAGCTTAATGGTTGCGGGATAATAACTGTTCCTGAACCTGGTGGTGTGAGCCCTGAGGCTCCTGTGCCTTCTTCCTGATGGCAGCAGCGAGAAGAGAGCATGTCCTGGGTGCTGGGGTCTCCGATGATGGATGATGCTTTCCTGCTACAACATTTCGTGCAGATGTGCTCAATGGTGGGGAGGGCTTTACCCGTGATGGACTGGGCCATGTCCATTACTTTTCATAGGATTTTCCGTTCAAGAGCATTGGTGTTCCCGTACCAGGCCATGATGCAACCAGTGATTATACTCTCCACGATACATCTTTAGAAGTTTGTCTAATTTTTATATGTCATGCTGAATATTTGCAAACTCCTAAGGAAGTAGAGGCACTGCCATGCGTTCTTCGTAATTGCACTTATGTGCTGGGCTTAGGACAGTTCCTCTGAAATGATAACACTGAGGAATTTAAAGCTGATGACCCTCTCCACCTCTTAATCCCCGATGAGGACTGGCTCATGGACCATTGGTTTCCTTCTCCAGGCCAATAACCAGCTCCTTGGTCTTGCTGACACTGAGTAAGATGTTGTTATTGTGGCACCACTCATCCAGATTGTCAATCTGCCTCCTGTACGCTAATTCATCACCACTTTGAATCGGCCAACGGCAGTGGTGTCGTCAGCAGCAAACGTAAACGTTGCATTGGAGCTGTGCTCAGCCACACAGTCACAATCACATCCCCAATCCCCTCTGCTGTATGTTTCGATTTACCTGTGACAAATAAAACTCATCATTAAGTATTTGGCAGGAAATCCAGAGTAACACATGCAAACTGCTGCAGAAACTCAGCAAGTCAGGCAACATGTATGGAGAGGAATAAAGAGCTGACGATGAGAACTGAAACCCATCATTAGGGCTTGACGAAGTTTCCTGTTGTGCAGTTTCAGCCTGAAACGTTGACTCTTCTATTCCTTTTGATAGAAGCTGCGTGACCTGCCGAGTTCCTCCAGCATTTTGTGTGTGTTCCAGTAGAAGGTAGTATGCGTCAGTGAAATCTCCCCTGATGAACCCTGGATGGCCGAGGATCAGTCAGCCTCCCTGTCCTCCAGGAGATTATTCCCTTGCACAATCCCAGCAATCATTTGTGTGAGCCTGCATCTGGCATCTTATTGCATGCACTGTCCTGTTGAACATTATGAGGGTGCTAAGTCAGCGCTGGGATTTGGGGGAACACTTGGGGGCTGCCCAGCACATCCTCAGATTACTTTATTTTATTCAGGGATACAGGGGGAATAGGCCCTTCCGGCCCTTTCAGCCACGTTGCTCAGCAACCCTCCTCTTACACCTTGGCCTAATCACAGGACAATTTACAATGACTAATTAACCTACTAACTGGTAGGTCTTTGGACTGTGGGAGGAAACTGGAGCACCCAGAGGAAACACACAGAGGAAGGAACATACAGAATTGAACCCTGAGGCTCGATGCTCCAAGCTGTAATAGTGTCATGCTAACTGCTAGCTACTGTGGTGCTCCACATTGTGTTGGTTACTAACCCAAACAATGCATTTCACCTTTTGATATATATGTGATTATAAAGACATATAGACATCTAATATTATCTATTCTCTGCTCGGATATACTCCAGGACATTCTGCTGGTTTGTGTCTTATCCCAGCCACTTTGCTCCCCACACTCACAATACTAATTGTACAGTTGCACCTTTAAAGTAACATCCTGTTGAAGAAAAGGCAACCTTCATTAATAATTGATTGTTTCTTGACTGTCATTTAAAATAAGATTTCCTCTATTGCCTGTCTCTTGTTTTCATCTTCAAGGTCTTGAGAACAAATAAACAAAAGTGTTCAAAGTACGTGTTTGATCAAATTCTGATATTTTTCTCCTGGGTTTACTTGGGAAGTGTTCTTGGGACTCATCTTTGATTCTGGAAATTTCAAGGAAATTTTGGATAAAGTGGCTCCCTCTCTGATTCAGATTCTGATGGGCTAAAAATTACATGGGACCTTCTAGAGAGAAGTGGGCTATTCGACCCCACAGGTGTCATCCCCCACGTGGAGCTCACTCTATCAACATTTCATTCTTTTCTCTCCCACACAGTCTTTTCCCTGTAAGTGTTTCAGATTTTTGTGCTTCTTTTATCTCTCTCAGCTGGAACACTCCAAATCACAGCAGAAACTTTCTTGTTATCATTCACACACAAGTTGAAGATGTTCTTCTTCACTTCTGATATTACCACAAAAGAGTTACACTACGGAAGCTGTCCCAACTGTCCATACTGACCAAGGTGCCCCATTCAAGCTGAGTCCCATTTGCCAGTATTTTACCTCTAACCTTTCCAATCTACCAAATCTGTCCAACTGTGCTTTAAAGTTGTTATTGTACCTGGCTTAACCACTTCCTCTAACAGCTCATTCCACATAGATACCACCCTCTGAAAGTTCAGAATCTGGTTTAATAGCTCTGGCTTATGTCATGAAATTTGTTAACTTTGTGACAGCAGTACAATGCAATACATGATAGCAGAGAACAAAAAACTAATAAATTACAGTAAGTGTGAGTGTGTGTGTGTATATATAATCAGATGACACAGGGGAGGAAGCTATTCCTGAATCACTGAGTGTGTGTTTTCAGGCTCCTGTACCTCCTTCCTGATGGCAGCGACGAGTTGCCCTTCAGTTTCCAACTAAATCTTTCCCTTCTTACATTAAAACTATTTCTTCTATTTCCCAACCCTAGGAAATAGTTTCTATGCGTTCACCATGTCTATGCTGTTCACGATTTTCGTTCATTCGCTATGTGCCGTGTTGTATGACGCGGGCGATCATGGTCTCCATGATTGTTCTTGGCAAACTTTTCTATAGAAGTGATTTGCCATTGTCTTCGTCTGGGCAGTGTCTTGACAAGACAGTTGACCCCAGCCATTAACGATACTCTTCAGAGATTGTCTGCCTGGCGATAGTGGCCGCATAAGACCATAAGATATAGGAGCAGAATTAGGCCATTTGGCCCATTGAGTCTGCTCCGTTATTTCATCATGGCTGATGCAATTTTCCTCTCAGCCCCAATTTGACTGCCTTCTCCCCATATCCCTTCATGTCCTGACCAATCAAGAATCTGTCAACCTCTGCCTTAAATATACATACAGACTTGCGCTCCACAGCTGCCTGTGGCAAAGAATCCCACCGAATCACCACTCCATTAAAATATCATACTTTGAATAAGTGTTCAGAAAATAGTCCCGAGACAGATCCTCTGAACTGATAATGCCAGGGAATTTAAAGTTACTGACCCTCTCAATTTCGATCCCCGAATGAGGACTGCCTCATGGACCTCTGGTTTCTTCCTCTTGTAGTCAATAATCATCTCTTTAGTTTTGCTGATGTTGAGTGAGAGAGGTTGTTGTTGTGGCACCATTCAACCAGATTTTCAATCTCCCTCCTATATGCTGACCAGGACTTGTGATATGGACCAGCTGCTCATACGACCATCCACCACCTGCTCCCATGGCTTCACATGACCCTGACCAGGGTCTAAGCAGGTGCTACACCTTGCCCAAGGGTGACCTTGTGGCTAGTGGAGGGAAGGAGCTCTTTACGCTTCCTTTGGTAGCGACGTATCTCCACCCCACCACCCAATTTTTCACATCTCTGTAAGATCACCTCTCAGCCCCCTATGCAATAAGGAATTAAGTTCTAGCCTGCACAACCTCTCACTATAAATCAGACCCTGAAGTCCTTGAAAAATCCCTGTAATATTTTTTCTGATCACCCTCTAGTTTAATAACATCTTACCTGTAGCATGTCAACCAAAACTGAAGACGATACTCCAAATGCAATCTCACCATTGCGCTGTTCTCTCCAAGAATAGAATACGTTTGAGGAAATAATGTCACCCAGGAATCTTGGAAGCACAGGAATGCATAGGTCAGAAGGATTCTATCCAACATGTATGCCCATGCTAGGCAAAGATGGACTTGATGTTGGAGACAGAAGAGATACCGCGGATGCTGGAAGTCTTGAGCAACACACATTAAATGCTGGAAGAACTCAGCAGGACAGGCAGCATCTGTGGAGGGAAATGAAGAGTCAAACTAAGTTCATTCTTCTGGACTTGAAAGGAATGCGGCAGAAGCCAGAATAAGAAGGAGGGGGAGAGGAGGAGCGCACGCTGGCAGGTGATAGGTGGTTAGGAGAGGAGGAAATGAAGGGGAATGATGCAGAAGGCCAGGTGCAACACATACAAAACACTGGAGGAACTGAGCAGGTCAGGCAGCATCTGAGGGAAAGAAGCAATTGAGGTTTTGGTCTGAGACCCTTCATCAGTACTGGGAAGGAAGGGGAAAGAAGCCAGAATAAGAAAGTGGAAGGAGGAGAAGGAGTACAAGCTGGAATGTGGTAGGTGAGACCCGATGAGGGGCAAGAGAGTGGGTGGGGAAAGGGGGAATAAAGTAAGAAGCTGGGCAGAAGAAGAGGGAATCTAATACGAGAGGACAGTGTACCTCAGAAGAACAGGAAAGAGGAGGAGAATCAGAGGGGAGTGATGGGAAGGTCATAAGGGCCAGGAAAGAGAAGGGGTGATGGGACCACCTGAACAGAGAGAACCTCTTCCTATCTTGCTTACCTCAACATCAGTATAACCATCCCAATTAACCGAATAACCAGAAGAAAAGCAAAACTGTGGTGACTATATTGCTCACTCAGGGCAGCAGAAAGAAATAGATGAATTATCGAGGCTTAGAGCACTACAGTACAGAACAGGCCCTTCAGCCCATCTAGTCCTTGCTGAACAGTTATACTGCCTAGTCCCATCGAACCCACTCAACCGTGTACTTATCCAAATGTCTCTTCAACGTTGCAATCAAACTCACAGCCTCCACTTCTGCTGGCAGCTCGTTCCACACTCTCACCACCCTCTGAGCAAAGAAGTTCCCCCTCATGTTCTCTTTAAACATTTAAACTTTTACCTTTAACCCGTGACCTCTAGTTCTAGTCTCACTCAACCTCAGTGGAAAAATCCTGCTTGCATTTATCCTGCCTATACCCCTGATAATTTTGTATACGTCTATCAAATCTCCCCTCATTCAACTACACTCCAGGGAAGAAAGTCCTAACCTATTCAACCTCAGTTAGCAGTTTCGTTTATTGTCATTTAGAAATGCATGCATTAAAAAAACGATACAACGTTCCTCCAGAATGATATCACAAGAAAACACAGGACAAACCAAGACTAAAACTGATAAAACCACATAATTATAGCATGTAGTTACAACAGTGCAGAGCAATACCATAATTTGATAAAGAGCAGACCATGGGCACGGTGAAAAAAAGTCTCAAAGTCTGGATAGACTCATCATCCCACACAGACGGCAGAAGGGAGGAACCCTCCCCGCCATGAACCTCCAAGCGCCGCCAACTTGCCGATGCAGCACCATTGGAAGCACCCGACCGCAGCGGACTCTGAGTCCATCCGAAAACTTTGAGCCTCCGACCAGCCCCTCCAACACAGCCTCTCCGAGCACCATCCTCTGCCGAGCGCTTCGACCCTGCCCCGGCCTCTGAGCAACAAGCAAAGCCAAGGACTTGGGACCTTCCCCTCCGAAGATTTCGGACCACACAGTAGCAGCAGCAGCAGTCCATGTAAATTTTCTTTGCATTCTTTCAATATTATTGTCATCTTTCCTGTAGGTAGGTGACCAGAATCGTACACAATACTCCAAATTAGGACTCACCAATGTCATATACAACTTCAAAACAACATTCCAACTCCTGTACTCAGTACGGCACTTAGATTATTGAAGGCCAATGTGCCAAAAGCTTTCTTTACGGCCCCATCTACCTGTAACACCACTTTCAACGAATTATGGATTGGTATTTCCAGATATTAACCTAATAATTTCATCTGCTCCGACACTGAACTGCTCCCACAACCTATGGACACAATTTCAAGGACTCTTCATCTCATGTCCTCAATATTTATTATTATTATTTCTTTCTTTTTGTACTTACACAGTCTCTTGTCTTTTGCACACCGGTTGAACGCCCAAGCAGGCGAGGTCTTTCTTTGATTCTGTTATAGTTATTATTCTATGAATTGACTGCCTGCTAGAAAGTGAATCTCAGGGCTCTATATGGTGACATATATGTATTTTGATACTTTGAACTTTGAACTTTAATAGTATCTGTATCACAGTTAAAAGTCTATGAATCTTTTCTCCTGATATCCAGAAGAAAAGCAGGTAACAGCAAAACTGACCACAAGACGTACATAGGAGCAGAATTCAGCCCGTTGGATCTGTTTCGCCATTTAATCAGGGCTCATTTCGTATCCCTCCCAACCCCATTCTCTTGCGTTTTCCCCGTAACTGCCCAGAGCAGCAGAAAGATGTAGATAAATGCTAACAGTTTCCCTGGTGTTTCCCTCCTCTTACCTGACCGGAACTGCCCTAAACCGTTATGGCAGCTTGGCATCTGGCAGCAAACCAGACCCCATCCTTTTGGTTGTCAGACGGGCAGGAGGGTAATTCACTTGTCTGCTGAATAGAAGGAAACACTGGCTACTGCTAGAGGGTTTATTTTGGGAACAACTTTAGCATAAAGTCCAGGACTCATAATTAGCACTCAGCAAAGTTGCTACATTTACATATGCATATTTACATACCTGATAAATAGAGATAAAACAGTAATTAAACCTTTACCAAGCAAATGAATTACAGTTTTACGGCAACAGACAACAAATTTGATTCACCTCATGAATGAAGTAAGCCACATGCAGTAAAAGCCCTGAATATTAATTCAGTTTACTCTCCAATCATGTTGATTTTCCCTCACCCAAGGTCCTTATTTGTTATAATCTGTGAGTCCTGGGTGGTTACCAAAGATAGAAGCCCGAATGTTTATTGGAAATTCAGATTAAAGCCTGAAGGTTGATTATCAGTAGTAAAGGCCCGATGGCCGGAGGCTGGGCCTGCACATCACTACAAATCTGTTGGGGAAGTCGGGGTCTGGTGTCTGAAATCCACAGTTCCACAGCAGACTGGAGGCCAAAGAAGACAGCTTACCCTGGGGTTGAAGGATGTTTATGTGTGTGGGTGAGAGGGAGGGAAGAACGGGGTTTGCTTTCAGCCCTGAAGAAGGATCTCGGCCCAAAACGTCGACTGTTTATTCATTTTCATAGATGGGGCCTGACCTGCCGAGTTCCTCCAGTGTGTGTTGGTTTTGGATTTTCAGCCAACTTTCCCCTGCTTTTGTTTCACTATTGTTGCTTTGCCGCTTGCTGTCTTCTGTGTTGTTCTGCCAAATGGAATTAAAACTGAAAAAAAAGGTGAAAAATGGAAAAAAAAAAGTTAGCCAGAATCGACATAGAACACAGAACATTGAACAGCACAGTGCAGGAACAGACACTTTGGCCCACAATGTTGTGCCGAGCCAATTAAATTAGTAATCAAATGACCATCTAAACTAATCTCTTCTGTCTACACAATGTCCTTCCATTTTCCTCACATTCATGTGTCTATATAAATGTCTCTTTAAAGTCCCTAATGAACAGTATTTGCCTCTACCAGCACCCCAGGCAGTGCATTCCAGGCTCCCACCCCTCTCTGTGTAAAACACTTGCCCCTCACATCTCTTCTGAAATTACCCCCTCTCACTCAGCGTAAAAGATCAGCATACATCGCCAATTTGTTCTCCTAAGTGAAAGATAAATGTGTAACGTAAGCCGTAAGTCCACAGACCATGGCTCTTGCCCTTATAACCCTGGAATATATTTCTTTCTGCTTAATGCTTGTTGTTGATTTTTTTTCTCTTTTTTTCATTGTATTCGGAAATATTCTCACTCCCCACCCCCCCCCCCCAAATCATTTTAAACAAGGATTAGCATTCTGGTCTGAACTTCCTGCATAAATTAGTCTCCAGTGACTTATTTTCCTTTGATAAATTGGCAACTACATACTTAAAAAAGTTTATAGCTTGCTGTTGCTGAGTTTAATATTAAATATACATAAACTCTGGCAGAAAGGGAATTGCATAAAGCAATCCTGAGCATGAACTGCGCTTGCACAGTAATGTAAAGGCACTCGAAAGTAGGTCATCAAGCGATAGATGTGAAGTGCGAGTTGCTTTTGACCAAAACATAGCAGAAAAATGAGCAGAGGTGTTTTGACTATGTTCTGCACTAGTGGGGTATATGGGGTGTCGGGGAGAGGTCGTGTCTCACCCCATTTTCAGTGCCAACATAACTCGGCCACAATTTACTAACCCTGACCGGTACGCCTTTGCACTGTGGGAGGAAATTGGACCAGACAGAGGAATCGCGCGTGGTCACAGGGAGATCGTACAAACTGCTTACAGACAGTGACGGAAACTGAACCGCCGTCACTAGCGCTGTAAAGCGTTACACTAACCGCTATGCTACCGTGACGCCCAATATATTGTGCCTCTCATGAACTCTGGTCCTTGCAAAGTTCCCGACAATGATTTGTTCTAAGTGTAGCCGCTCTTATGTCATCAGAAATACAGAAGACAATTTGCTCACTGGTGAAGGGTCTCAGCCCGAAACGTCGTCTGTTTATTCATTTCCATGGATGCTGCCCAATCTGCTGAGTTCCTCCATTTTGTGTGTGTTGCTCGGGTTAACCTCTCATCAGCAGCATTGTGAAAATAGTCGTCCAATCCATTTCATAAGTCAGCGTTATACTGCCACCCGTGACGGGAACAGTGCTCACCACTCCCCAAGCACTCCCACTACGAAATACAAAAAGACAATCTTACTCTGACAGGCTGTACCCAAGCTGAACACACACAAAATGCTGGAGGAACTCGGCTGGTCAGGCTGAGTAAACAGCCAATATTTCGAGCCAGGACCCTTCCTCAGGGCTGAGAAGGAAGGGCGAAGATGCCAGAATAAAAAGGGTGGGGCGAGGAAGTAGGGGAAGGAGGATGATTAACAAAGCCAGGCGGGTGGGAAAGGTAAAGGCTGGAGCGGAAGGAATCTGATAGAAGCAGAGAGTAGACCATGGGAGAAAGGGAAGGAGGAGGGGACCCATGGGGAGGTAATAGCCAGGTGAGAAGAAGTAAAAGAACAGAATGGGTAATAAAGGAAGGGAGTGGTGGAATTTGTTTACTGGAAGGAGAAATCGATATTCATGCCACCAGGCTGGTGGCTACCCAGACGGGAAATAAGGTGTTATATAACCAAACTCAACAAAGTCGGGGCCTCAGATGATGAAATGACAGGTTAGAGCAGGCTTTTATTTTAATTAATTAGAGATACAACGTGGAACAGGCTCTTCCGGCCCAATCAGCGCTGCAATGTCCAGCTGCCCTCTGGTTTGACCCTAGCCTAATCACAGCACGGGGTGCGAAGGATGTCCAGGGAGGTTAACACCTTTAGCGAAGGGGCTTGTTGTATCCATTCCAGGGCAGCTCCCTCACCCCCGGTCCTCACTGGAAACTCAGCTCTCACCTGCGGCTCCAAGTAGGTAGATAGATAGATATACCTTATTGATCCCGAGGGAAATTGGGTTTCGTTACAGCTGCTCCAACCAAGAATAGAGCATAAATATAGCAATACAAAACCCACGAACAATCAAACAACAATATGCAAACTATGCCAATAAATGTTTGCCAATAAATGTGGGCACATCCCGATACCCCGCTTCGACGGGTGGGCTAAATCAAGTGACTGTAGCCGGTGGCCTCGCACCCCGGTGAGATAGGGACATGCCTGTCCCAGCACGTGAAGACATTGCCGGTGGACTGGGTGGATGAGATCCAGTGGCCAGGCAGACAGTTCTGCAGCACTCCGTGGAGAGCGAAGAGCCTGTCGAGGCACAGGAGCTGTCCTGGTCATTCTCTGACACCAAGGAAGACCCCTGTTTGTGACATGTATTCATACCACTGGACCTGGACTTCTGAGGTCGAGAAAGTACAACTGCCCCAGTGCGACAGCTATTCCGCTTTAAAAACTCTCCCGCTCAGGATTTCTGTCATCGTCACACACAACAGACAGCTCACCTCAGTAACAGCTTATTACTGATAAGCACCTTTTGCTTTAATCATTTTGTAAAGCATAAGACCACAAGACATAGAAGTAGAATTAGGCCATTCGTCCCATCGAGTCTGCTGTGCCATTCCATCATGGCTGATTTACTATCCCTCTCAACCTTATTCTCCTGCCTTGGACACCCTTACTAATCAAAAAGCTATCAACCTTTGCTTTAAATATGCCCAACATCTTGGCCTCCACTGCTGTCTGTAGCAATGAATTCCACAAATTCACTAACCTCTAGCTAAAGAAATTTCTCCTCATTTCTGTTCTAAGTGGACATCCTTCTATTCTGAGGCTGTGCCCTCTGGTCCTAGACTCCCCGTCTATAGGAAGCATCTCCTCCACATCCACCCCATCTAGGCTTTCAATATTTGATAGATTTCCATGAGAGCACCCCCCCCACCTCATTCTTCATCAGCTGCAATGAGTAATGGCCCAGAGCCATCAAACACTCCTCATATGCTAACATTTTCATTCCTGGGCTAATTCTCATGAACCTCCTCTGAAACTTCTCCAATGCTAGCTCATCCCGTCTTAGATATTTTCATCTAAACTCCAGTGAGTACAGGCCCAGAGCCATCAAACTTTCCTCATATGCTAACTCTAACATTCCTGAAGAAATGCTGAAGGAGGGCCTTGGCCTGTTTATTCCTCTCCATAGATGCTGCCTAACCTGCTGAGTTCCTGCAACGTTTTGTGTGTGTTACTTTACATTCCTAAACTGGACAAAATAGTGGAAATCTCAGTGTGAGATACTGCAGCAATTATACTGGAACACTGTTTTAATTTATTTATTGAGATACAGAGAGGAGTAGGCCCTTCTGGCCCTTCGGGCTGCGTCACCCTGCAATCCCCCAATTCTAATCCTGGCCTAATCACGGGACACTTACAATGGCCTTTTAACCTAATAAACGGTACATCATTGGACCATGAGAGCAAACTGGAGCACCCGGAGGAAACCCACGCGGTCACGGGGAGAACGTACAAACTCCTTACAAGCAGTGGTGCGAACTGAACCAGGTTGTTGGTTCTGTAAAGTCTTGTGCGAACCACTACCCTCCTGTGCTGCCCCAAGAAAGAACAACGAACAAAGTTACCGAGTCAACTTTGGCAACAGCAAACAATTACTTTAGACTTTATTGTCGCCAGACAATTCATACCAGAACGTACAATCATCACAGCGATATTTGATTCTGCGCTTCCCGCTCCCTGGAGTACAAATCGATAATAAGTATTAAAAATTTAAATATAAATCATAAATAGAAAATAGAAAATAGAAAGTAAGGTAGTGCAAAAAAAAAACCGAGCCCATATTTGGGTCAGGATCCGTTCAGCAGTCTTATCACAGTTGGAAGGAAGATCTTCCCAAATCTGGCCGTACAAGTCTTCAAGCTCCTGAACCTTCTCCTGGAGGGAAGAGGGACGAAAAGTGTGTTGGCTGGGTGGGTCGTGTCCTTGATTATCCTGGCAGCACTGCTCTGACAGCGTGCGGTGTAAAGTGAGTCCAAGGCCGGAAGATTGGTTTGTGTGATGTGCTGCGTCGTGTTCACGATCTTCTGCAGCTTCTTCCGGTCTTGGACAGGACAACTTCCATACGGTGCATCTATAAAAATTAGTGAGGGTTTCAGGGGACAGGCCAAATTTCTTTAGTTTTCTCAGGAAGTAAAGGCACTGGTGGGCCTTCTTGACAGTGGACTCTGCTTGGTTGGACCAAGTCAGGTCAATTTGTCATGGTAGTGGAGACACACAGCTCATAAACAGGCCCTACGGCCCACTGAACCTTTTCTGACCATCATCCATTTGTACTAATCCACCTTATTCTCCCCGTATTACCCCCTTAACCTGCCCCCCCGCCAAGATACTACCACCAGGAGCCTCTCCCAGCAGACAACTATCCTATTAACCCGCAGGTATTTGAGGTGTGAGAGAAAACAGAGGAGACCAAGGGAATCACAAGGACAATGTTGGTATTGGGATTAGTGCTGGTTTACTATTGTCACCTGTACCAAAATACAGAGGAAAGCTCGTATTGCCTACTGTTCCTACAGATCAGATCATTACACAGTGCGCTGGCTGATGGCTATCAAAGAAAGTGATTGAGATGAGTACAATAACAATGTTTAAAAGACAAATTATTAATGGTGCATTGAGGTGTAACAAGGGAAACAATAATATTGCAGAACAAGGTGTAAAAGTCACAGGGAAAACACAGTGCAGGTAAACAGTGAGGTGCAAGATCATAACTAGGTTGATTGTGTGGTCCAGAGTTCATCCTCTTGTACAAGAAGTCCATTCGAGAGTCTGATAACAGAGGGATAGAAGCTGTCCCTGAGCCTGGTGGTGTGTACTTCCAGGCTTTTCTGTCTTCTGTCTGATGGGAGAGGGGAGAAGTGCCAATGTCTGGGATAGGTGGGATTTTTAACTATGCTGGCTGTTTTACAGAGGCACTGAGAAATGTAGACAGAGTCCATGGAGAGGAGGCTGGTTCCCGCGATGTGTTGAGCTGTGTCCATGACTCTCTGCAGTTTCTTGTGGTCTCAGGCAGAGCAGCTGTTATACATCCGGACAGAATGACTGCTGTGGCTCATTGATAACACTTGACAAGGGTTGACAGGAGCATACCAAATTTCTTTAGCCTCCTGAGGAAGTAGATCGGTTGGTAGATCATAAGACCACAAGAATTAGGCCATTTGGCCCATTGAGCCTGCTCCACCATTTCATCATGCCCTGATCCACTTTCCCTCTCAGCCCAATCTCCTGCCTGCTCCCCGAATCCCTTCATGCCCTGAATAATGAAAAATATATCATCCTCTGCCTTAAGTACACCCAATGACTTGACCTCTCCAGCTGCTATGGCAACAAATTCCACAGGCTCACCACTCTCTGGATAAAGGAATTCCTCACCTCCATTCTAAATAGATGTCCCTCTATTCTGAGGCTCTGTCCTCTGGTCTTAGACTCTCCCATATTGAAAACATTCTCTCCACATCCACTCTATCAAGGCCTTTCACCATTCAATAAGTTTCAATGAGGTTTCAAGATATACCTCTCAATCCCAGAATAATTTTTGTGAACCCCCTTTGAACCCTCTCCAATGACAGCGCATCCTTTCTTAGATAAGGTGCCCAAAGCTGCTCACAATACTTCGAGTGAGGCCTCACCTTATAAAGCCTCGACAATTTATCCTTGCTTGGTGAGCTTTCTTGCCTGTGTCATTCGCTTGCAAACCCCACACAGACAGCATGAGGTGAGGAACCTGGAAGTGTAGGCCCCCAACAAGCATTTCGCTAAACAAGGCTTGCTTGATATGTTTTAATCATTCACTGAACATTAACATCACTGGCACAGTCAACAGTTATTGTCCATATGTGATTGCCCCTGAACTTAAGAGGTACAAGAGTTAAGAGTCAATGACTTTTGTGGATCTGGACTCACATATGAACCAGTACATCAGATTTCCTTCTCTGAAACACTTTAGCAAGCCATCTTGATTTTACAACGATTCAATACCTTCATGCTCATAATTACTAATGTTAGTTTTTTGTTCCATTTGAACTTAAGTTCTTCGAGTGTTGTCTGGATTCGGTTGAGTCCAAATCGTTGGTCCAGCTCTCTGGATACAAGCCCAATGACCTAATCACAAAGTTACTATACCAACAGACTGGTTACTGACTTCACAGCAATTTGACTACTACATATTTTAAGACCTCTAAGAGGACCACAGCCTTGTCATGGTTCGGAGGCTTGAGTGCCTCAGTCACCCGGGGAGCGATGTTGGCTGGAGTCAGGGCTTCATGCTTTGGCTGTTGATAGGGTCACCCATGGCAACAGGTCAAAGGGTAGAGGCCAGACTAAATCCACCGGTCCTCCAGGTTCAGGTGCTCAGCTCAGGGCTAGCAACCTTGACTGATAAAACAAAATTATCATGGAACAGCAAAGAAGAATCCTTCGACATCTGAGTGCGATGGTATTCCTGAGTCTCCACCTGGGACTTCCATAACTGAAGCGTGGAGAAAATCGAGTTACTGACCCGGAGGAGAAAGCCCTGAAAACTGGCAGAGATGGGGGACCCCCGTTGTTGCCCTTTATACCAGCGGTGCAATGGGCAGTAGCACATATCTTAAGAATTGATCTATTGAAATACAAACGTTTGTATATTCCATTAACAATTGAAGGTAGAGACTTGATTGGTTGGTTTGGTAAGAAGGCAAATGGGTTGGGTTGAAGTTCAAAAAGACCCGCCAATGCTGAAAAGCTGAAATAAACAAATGCTGGAAACACTCAGCTGATCAGGCGGCAACTGTGGAAAGAAAACTTGGATGGGATTAACTTCTGGGGAAGGCGTTATTTTGTTAGGGAAACTGTAATTGAACTGGTATGGAAACACCAAAGCCCAAGAATGGAAAAATTGACAAAAAGTGATGGATGCAGCCCAGTCTGTCACAGACAAAACCCTCCCCACCATTGAATACATCTACAAAGAGCACTACCAAGAGAATGCAGCATCCCTCATCAAGGATCTCCACCATCTGAGCCATGGTCCCTTCTTGCTGCTGCCACCAAAAAGGAGGTTCAGGAACCTCAGGACCCACACCCCTCGGTTCAGGAACAGTTACTACTCCACAGCTACCAGGCTCCTGAACCAGAGTGAATAACTTCATTTACCCCAAATGATTCCACAAACTTTGGACTCACTTTCAAGGACTCTACAACTCGTGTTCTCAGTATTATTTTTTATTTATAGTAGTTGATCATTTTGCTGTCCTTTTGCGCATTGGTTGTCAGTCTCTGTCTGTAGTCTTTCATTGGTCGTGTTCTACTGTGAATGCCCACAAGAAGATGAATCTCAGGGCAGTAAATGGTGACATATTCAGTATTGTACTTTGGTAATACATTTACTTTGAACTTAGAACTTAGATCACAATTCTTTCATTTGATGCTCAAACTTCCGTACAGGGCAGACAACGCCATGAAAACGAGACCAGAGCCATTAGTTTGATCACCGTTCAGTTCTAAATGGGCTCCGGTCCAAGTCGCTACCTTAAAATCCGTGCTATCCAAAAACAGCCTAACTTTTGTTATATAATAGTTCTTCAGAACAATGTAGTTCTTCCTGTATTACCTGACATTCAACCCACTTTTCATTGACCTAATTTTGTAGTGATCTTCTGCTTTCCAGAACCTTCTGGAATTAAAGGCAAAGTACACGCAGTTTCGTGATTTTAATTCCATTCAAAATTTAGATCCACCGATTATACAATTTATCACTAGCACTCCAAATTAACTGGGAGGCGATCTTTATTGATACTTGGCGGACATCCCAGGCAACTAGTGTAAAAAAACCCTATGTTCTATACAAGAGATATATGATATATTCCATTAGGTGGGGCTGATTGGGTGGATATGTGCAAAATTTGTGCACATTTGATCACGCGACTGAATGTTAAATTCCTGCATAAATCCATCTATATTCCAATGTAATCTTGCGGTGATTTTTATCATGAGAAGATGAAAAGCTGTCCAAATGAAACATGCAAATCAAAATTCTCTCACAGCTCGCCAATGCACAGTTCGCAATACTTCACAGACAATTTTGCTGCATTCTTATGCAGATAAGGTACTTTTAATGTGTAATTATTGTTGTTTTAAGCCTACTAATTCTATTGTGTCTCAAATTCTAATGCCTTTAGCTGGACTAATAGTTAAGCATGCAATGAAACAGAAAAAATCTGTGAGTTTTTAAAACTTCAGCATCTCTTTTTGAAGAATGTATTTGATACAAAATATTAGATAAATCAGAGCCCTGCATTTATTAAGCCTCAAGGACATGTTTAAGATGTAATGATATTCAGAACTACTCAATATCAGCTTGTGAAAAGTGTAGAGCATTTCATAAGAAGAGGGGTAAATTCTGCACCTCAGGTTCACAGAATGAAATGAACTCCAAGGTTATTCATCATTAACACCAAGGAAGTGTTTTCTACCGTCTTCTTAACGTGCACCCAGCATTAGTGTGAATACCTTTATAGATTCTCATCTCGGCTGTAGAGTTTCATATGTTAAATTGCTTGTGCGCTTATGGAGAGACTCCAGGGTAAGGAATCGTCAGCCTTACAATGTGGCATAACTAGGCCACCAGGCGAGTCCAGAATAGATGGGCTCACATTAATATGGGCAATTCACACTGCCCTTAGACAAAGACTCACAAATTAAATCAGATTGCTGACATTGCCATCGCACTATGAATTCCGAATAAACAAATAAAATTTAATTCTATTAGCTGAAAAATCCCCAGGAGGGTCAGGAGGGTCGCGAGTGTTTGTTGAGATCTGGGGCGCATGCTATCAATGGTGCGCTGTTACCTAATATAAATTTATCACAGTTTATTGGAGCCATCAGCAAACTTCCAAGTTAAAGGGTGACATTAGCGTAAGTTAACAAGCTATTGCTGCCCCCGATAACGGGCTACAAGCAATCTGTTATTACAGCCTGCACAATCCATTTACCCAAACATCATCAGAATGGGTGGGCTTCACGGCTGTCAGAGGGAACAGTCAGGAAGTTATTGTAAAACTTTTTAATGTCTCAGAAATTATGCAGACAACTATTAGTCTTCCCAAGTTTTCCTAATGTAATATGTAAATACGGCTTCATATCAAATTTAAAACTTTACAAAATGAAGTTCAAGAGCTGTGAGCATTTCAGCTCCACAAAACTCTGGTTAGACCACACTTGGAATATTGAGTGTCGTTCTGCTTACCTCGTTATATTGAGGATGTGGAAGCTTCATGGAGGAGATTTACTAGGACACTGGCTGGACTAGAGGGTGTGTCTTATGAAAATAGGCAGAGCGAGCTGGGGCTTTTCTCTTTGGAGCAAAGGAGGATGAGAGGTGACAAGATGATAAAAGGCATAGATCAAGTGGACAGCCAAATACTTTTCCCCCAGGGCGGAAATGGCTAATACGAGGGGCAAAACTTTAAGGTGATTGGAGGGAAGTAGGTTTTTTAAAGAGAGAGTGGTAGTGGAACGCTCCTGCCAGGTGGCAGTGGTGGTAGATACGTTAGGGACATTTGAAGACTCTTAGGATGCAGAGGAGATGCTGCCTTGATTAGAGACCATGTCTGATGAAGAAAGTTTGAGAGAGCTGGGGCTTTTCTCTTTGGAGCAAAGGAGGATGGGAGGTGACTTAATAGAGGTGTTGAAGATGATGAGGCACAGATCAAGGTAGAGTGGACAGGCGAGGTGGCGGTAGAGGCAGAGAGATTAGGGGCACTTAAGAGACTCTGAGATAGGCACGTGGATGGAAGGAAAATGGAGGGCTACGTGGGAGGGAAGGGTTAGATTGATCTTGGAGTGGGTTAAAAGGTCAGCATATCACAGCACAGTAGTGTACCCAAAGTTCAGAGTTCAGTTCTGTCACCATTCTGTAAGGAGCCTCTGCACCCCCCCTGTGGAATACGGGGGTTTTCCCCGGGTGGCCGGTTTCTTCTCATAGTCCAAAGACGTAGCAGGTAGGTTAAATGGTGATTGTAAATTGGCCCGTGATTAGGTTAGGGCTAATCGGGTCTGTCGAGGGTCGCTGGGGCAGCACAGCTTGAAGGGCTGAAAAGGCCAACTAAATAAATAAATAAACCATCCTGGGCCAAAGGCCTGTATTGTGCGGTACTGTTCTACCTTCTGTATTCTATGAATCACACAGCCTGATAAAACTGATATTGGCAATTTCTGATGGTCTTGAAATTGTCCACTTGAAATAAAAACGGAAAATGTCAGAAACACTCAGCAGGTCAGGACGCATCTGTGGAAAAAGAAACAGAGAAACGGAATTGCTGTCAGGGAGACGCTTCAAGTCCATCACCATCAGGACTACATGTCATCTCTGAAGTTTCTTTCCTGTAGCTATCCAGCTTCTCAACAAAACTCACTCAGGTGTAACACCCTAATTATTCCTGCACAACATTCATTAAATGGCTTTTCCTGCTGTCCTTGTTCTGTTGATAATTAGTGAGTCTGTTTGTATGTTTACATTTATTTAAGTTTGATTATTGACATTTGTGCACATGACCTTTCTGCTAATTGTTGATTGCCTATGGCTGTTTACACAATTTTCTTGTAGGTTGTTGGTTGCTGTTGTGTTATCTGTTATGGCATTGTCCTGTGTTTTTAATGTTTGACACTGAGCCACAACCAGTACTGGTATGTTTCACATACTGGCAATAAAGTGATTGCGATTCTGAAGGTAAAGTTTCATGTGAAGGACCCGTCTGGAGTTTTGGCAACGAGTCTTCCACCTGGAAGGTTATCTCTGCATCTGGGAGGCACAGTAACGTAGCTGCTAGTGTAATGTTATTCCAGCGGCCATTTGTAAGATCAGCATTCAGTTCCCACCACAGCCTGGAAGGAGTTTGTACGCTCTCCCCGTGAATGCGTTAGCAAATGATACATGTCACTGCACGTGTCGATGCTTTGATGTACGTGTGACAAATAATCTTTAATATTTTCAGAGCTAATGGGGAAGCTGTTCCCCACTGGAGAATCGAGGTCATCCAAGCATCGAGGTTCGGTTGCCGATGATGCCAGCGCTTGCTTGCACTTGGAGACAAAGCACCGAGCTGGCATCAGCTTCACTCAACATCCACAAGGACTGGCCCCACCAACCTATCACTCACACCCAACACAACCCTCTGACAACGAAGGTTCTCAGTGAGACCCTGAGCTTCCCGTTCCCTGGGACTTCCCTCAGCACCATCTCAACATTTACGAAATACCTGAAACAATTGCACAAGACTTAGAAATTATAGGACTGTTGATTGTAATCCAGGTTAATTACGCTGCAAACCAGCTTCTCAGCGTTATGGAAAATTTCTGGCAGGGAGGTGGAAGTCCACAAAGCACAAAGTCCAAAGTAAATTTATTATCAAAGTACATATATGTCACCTGAGATTCACTTCCTTGCAGGCATACTCAATAAATCCAATACCCATAATAGAATCAATGAAAAACTGTACCAACGGGGCAGACAACCAGTGTACAAAAGACAACAAATTGTGCAAATACAAGAGGAAAAAAAAGTAATAATGATAATAATAATAATAATAATGATCAATATCGAGAGCATAAGATGAAGAGTCCTTGAAAGTGAGTCCAGAGGTTGTGGGAACAGCTTAGTGATGGCATAAGTGAAGTTATCCTCTCTGGTTCAGGAGCCTGATGGTTGAAGGGTCCTGAACTTGGTGCTGTGGGTCCTGAGGCTCCTGTACCTTCTTTCTGATGGCAGCAGCAAGAAGAGAGCGGTGGGAGACCCGAATGATGTATGCTGCTTTCCTACTACACTGCTCTGAAACCTGTTCCCAATGTTGACACAGAATACTGAACTTCTCAAAATATTAGAGTTTCCGCACAGCCTCAGAATAGAGGAACGTCCCATTAGAACAGAGATGAGGAGGAATTTATTTAGCCAGAGGGTGGTGCTCTGGAATTTATTTCCACAGACGGTCGTGGAGGCCAAGTCATTAAGTGGAGTTTAATAGTTTCTTGATTAGTAAGAGTGTCAGGGAGAAGGCAAGAGAATAGGGTTGAAGGGGATAATAAATCAGCCATGATGGAATGGTGGAGCAGACTCAATGGGATAAATGGCCTAATTCTGCTCCTATGTCTTATGGTCTTAACTCCAATGGTCTAAACTATGTGGCAGGCAATTAGTGATAGTTCAAAAATAAACCCAAGAAGGATAAAGTGTAAAGTTGCATGCTGAGACAGGAGAGTAGATTTTCCTCCTTGAGTCTGAATAAATCAATGCTCTCTGTTCAGAGAAGAACGTAAAGAGACAGACAAAGTCACATCTCTATACACTTCCCATCCTCCTTCTGTTGATCCACAGATCCTGTTCTCACCACACACCACCTTAACTCAAGAGTTCTAATCATGGATCCAAAAACAAGCTGAGCCCCAAGCACTTTCTGACTGAGGCAAACTCCGTACCTCACTGGTCAGGTCCCTGAGGTTGGCAAGTGGTGGTATCTGACCAGTTGTCTAGGGTAAGATATTTTCAACTGGCAGGATGAGGACTTTGGGATTCTCAGACTCTGCACTCATCCACACCAATCCTACACTAATCCCATCCATTTCCCCCCACGTTCCCAACTCCCCCTGAGACCCTACTGCTTATCCACACCAATCCTACATAAATCCCGTCCATTCCTCCCCACATTCCCAACTCCCCCGAGACCCTACTTCTTATCCACACCAATCCCACCTAAATCCCGTCCATTCCTCCCCATGCCCGCTGAGATCCTTCTCCTCATCTATACACCGGAGTGGGGGGGGGAGTTTAGAGTGGCTATTTAATCTACCAGTCTTTGGGAAGTAGGAAGAAACCACAGCACCTAGAGAAACTCCAACATGTACTCTATACCAGCTATTGAAAGCTGTCTTAAAACAAGGAAATGAACACTTAGGTTTATGATAAAGGGTTGGGCGATGAGTGATGGGGGGGGTGGGGGGGAGAGAGACAAAGTGTTACTGGAGCAGTGGAGGCTGGACCTGAAAATTATTTATCTGGTAGATGTCCAGTTCACTGCCGCCCTTGTAAGGCAATTCTCCACTAGGACAACCTGATGACCATACTCAGGCCGCAGACAGTTATCCTGCAGGGATCCAGTAGGAGCAATACACAGGGAATGAAGTCACTGTAAACTCCAGAGCCAGGTGCATTCTGACAGACAGGTAAATTCCCAGAACAACACAACGCAACTCGGTCATGTTTTTTCCATATGATTCACTCAGGTAAAAAAAAGGATATTCAATTGCACAGAAACAGGCCCTTCAGCCCATCTGCTCCATGCTGATCAAGATTTCCTTCTAAGCCAGGAGTTCCCAACCTTTTTATGCCATGGACCCCTACCGTTAACCAAGAGGTCCATGGACCCTAGGTTGGGAACCCCTGATCTAAACTAATCCCACTTGTCTGCATTCCCTCTGAGCATTTCCTTCTCACAGCTCGGTAGCATAGTGGTTAGCACAACACTTTACAGTGCTAGCAACCCAAATCCTGCCGCTGCCTGTAGGAGTTTGTACATTCTCCCCGTGAACGCATCGGGTTCCTCCCGCTGTTCCAGTTTCCTCCCACTGTCCCAAGGCACACCAGTTGGTAGGCTAATTGGTCTTTGTAAATTGTCCCATGATTAGGATTAAATTAATGTAGGATTAAACCCAGGGATTGTTGGGCGGCGCAGTTCGAAGGGCCAGAAGGGCCTATTTCACACTGCGTCTCAAAAAATAAATAAAGAACCCATATAACTGTCCAAGTACCTTTTAAATGTTATTAATGTACCTGCCTCAACCACTTCCTCTGGCAGTTCTCTACACTGTGACCTCTTGGTGTTCTGGGTTCCTCCCACAGTCTAAAAACGTACGGTTAGGGTTAGTGAGTTGTGGGTGTGTTATGTTGGTGCTGGAAGCGTGGAGACACTTGTGGGCTGCCCAACTCAATCCTTGCTGATTTGATTTGATGCTAGAGACACACTTCACTGTATGGTTCGATGTACATGTGACAACTAAAGCTAATCTTCAACCTCTAATGCTCTGGGTGAAAAGGTTGCCTCTCAGTTTTCCATCAAATCCCTGGTCTCTCACCCTGAAAGAAAGTCCTCGAGTTCCTGTTTCCCCAGCTCTGGGAAACAGACTGTGTGCACTGACCCCACCTATAACCCTGAAGATTTTATACATCTCAATAAGATCACCCCTCATTCTCCTACTCTTTGTTGAATAAAGAGCCAAATAAAACCCAAATGTTGAAAAAAATTCAATTAATTTTCTCTACTTTTAGAAACAAATAACTTAAACCATTTAAGTGCTCTCAGTGGCCCCTTCATTAAGTATATCTGTGCATTGGCTCATTATTGCAACTATCTAATCAGCCAATCCTGTGGCAGCAACTCAATGCATAAGAGCATGCAGACATGGTCAAGAGGTTTGGTTGTTGTTCAGACCAAACATCAGAATGGGAAAAGAAATGTGGTCTAAGTGACTTTGATCTTGAAATGATTGTTGGTGCCGGACAGGGTGGTTTGAGTACCTCAGAAAATGCTGATCTCCTAGGATTTTTACGCATAACAGTCTTTAGAGTTTACAGAGAATGGTGCGAGAAACAAAAAACATCCAGTGAGTGGCAGTTCTGTGAGTAAAAACACCTTGTTAATGAAAGAGGTCAAATGAGACTGGCCAAACTGGTTCAAGCTGACAGGAAGGTGACAATAACTGAAATAAGACCATAAGACCATAAGAGCACAATTAGGCCATCTGGCCCGTCAAGTCTGCTCTGCTATTCAATCATGGCTGATCCCTTTTTTCTATCTCCTCCTCAACCCTAGCTCCCAGCCTTCTCCCAGTAAGCGTGTTACAACAGTGTTGTGCAGAAGAGTATCTCTGAATGCACAACATGTTGAACCTTGAAGTGGGTGGGTTACAGCTGCAGAAGGCCGTACTGGGTTCCACTTCTGTACTTAACAAAGTACCCTGAAAGTGCATATACAGTTTGATTCCCTTTAAAATTCTCAAATTAGCCACTGCTGCTATTTTAATACAGAAAATTAGAATAAGATGTATCGACTGTTTTAATTCAGCTTGGCATGTTTTCACTTAAAGAGAAGAGATTCTGCAGATGCGTGGAATCCAAGGTAACACACACAACATGCTGGAGGAACTCAGCAGGTCAGGCAGCTTCTATGGAGGGAAATAAAGAGTCGACATTTCAGGACGAGACCCTTCATCAGGACTGGAAAGGAAGGGGGAAGAAGCCAGAATAAGAAGGGTTGGGGAGGGGAAGGAGTTTGTGCAACCTCTCTTTATAGTAGATCAAAGTTCAAAGTAAATTTATTTTCAAAGTACATGAATGAAGGAGCCCAAGCTGGAATGTGATAGGTGAAACCAGGTGAGGGGAAACCAATCATAAGCATGAGAAAGTCTACAGATACTGGAAATTCAAAGCAGCACACTCAAAATACTGGAGTAACTCAGCAGGTCAGGCAGCATCAATGGATTTGAGACCTTTCTTCAGGGGGAAGGTAGGTGGGTGAGTGTTTTCACTCATAGAGGTTGCAGTCGTCAATCTCATTGTTGTCATATCACATTCTTATTTAGAGAACAAACTGCCCCTAGGGTGATAGATCTGTATCTTTCCTTGTGTCCCATTAGCCTTTTAACCGCATTTCAGCTGCTATAGTAAGAAGGGAGGAATTTTTCTCTCTCTCTCTCACATCTGCAGCTGGAATGCAGGCAACTGTAGCAGAGAGTGAAAATTCACTGCTCTCGTAATTAGCTAATGCTTTGCTGCCTTTATTCTTTTAAGTCAGCAGTAAGCTGTAGGTACCAGAGTGAGGGATGATGAGAAGAAATACTTACACTGATATGATACATCTGTTGCCTGCAAGGATTTAACAAGCACTTTCTTAGGAATAACTGCCCTGAACATTAACAAGGCTCCAAACACCAGCGTACAGCCACTTGTGAAAAATCATACCCAATCTCCACTGAAATGGTAGCCAAGTGCTTAAAAAAATGTGTAAATGTCACCACTGAGTTTGAAGCATTCGACAAGGGTGTGCAGCCTTCATTAGTCAGGGGATTGAGATCAAGCACCACGAGGTTATGTTGCAGCTCTATAAAACCCTGGTTAGACCAGACTTGGAGTATTCTGTTCAGTTCTGGTTGCCTTATTATAGGAAGCATTCCTATAATTGAGCATTCATGGAGAGAATTCTAACTGACTACATCACTGTCTGGTATGGGGGGGTGGGTGTGGGGACTACTGCACAGGAACAAATAGAACTGCAGAAAGTTGTTAACTTAGTCAGCCCATCACGGGCACTCGCCTCCCCAGCACCTAGGGCATCTTCATGGAGCGATGCTCAAAAGGGCAGCATTCATCATTAAGGACCCCCATCACCCAGGACATGCCCTCTTCTCATTGCTACCATCAGAATGGAGGTACAGGAGCCTGAAGACAAACACTCAATGATTCAGGAACAGCTTCTTCCCCTCTGCCATCAGATTTCTGAATGGACAATGAACCCATGAACACTACCTCACTACTTTTGGTTTGCAATATCTAACTATTACATATATATATACATACTTGCTGTAATTTCACAGTTTTTGTTATTATACATTGCAAAGTACTGCTGCTACAAAAACAACAAGTTTCACGACATGTGCCAGTGATATTAAACCTGATTCTGATTCTGATAGGAAGGATGTGGAAGCAGAAGAGATTTACCAGGATGCTGTCTGGATTAAAGAGCATGCCCTATGAAGAAAGGTTGAGTGAGCTAGGGATTTTCTCTTTGCAGCGAAGAAAGACGGCATCGATGGAGAGGATAAAGGCGAGGGAGCCAGAACTTGAGGACACTACTGCAGGGAAGGCCAAGCTCAACCTGTGGAATGACCTTAAGACATATCCAAGGACTTTTCTCTTTGGAGCAAAGGAAGACAAGACGTGACTTGATAGCAGTGTATAAAATGGTGAGAGGCATAGAAAGAGTCATAGGAATGGCCAGCACCTTTCTCCCAGGGCAGAAATGTCTAATTCAAGATATTTTAGGTGATTGGAGAGAAGTGTGGGGTGACGTCTTTTACACAGAGAGTGGTAAGTGTGTGGAATGCACTGCTGAGGTGGTGGTAGAGGCTCATACATCAGGGGCAGTTAAGAGGCTCTTAGATGGTATGTAGATGAAAGGAAAATGGAGGGAAGCATTCGATTGAGCTTGGAGAAGGTTAAAGGGTCAGCACAACATTGTGGGCTGAATGGCCTGCACTGTTCAATGTTCTGTTTTCTACATTCTAAATATATGTAAAGGATTGTAAATCTTAGATAGAATACTATTAAAGTTTAAAGTACATTGAAAGCTTTTCCTTCTGAATGAAGATGACAGAATATATTAACCATTTTTACAGGTCTTTATCTCATCAGAGATGGAGCCAAAAGATACCGCATTTTGTGCCCCATTGTGTCTGTGCTTCAGACGAGTTGTCCGCTAAGAAGTACACAAGGGTAGGTAAACACCTTTACCTTCCAGCATCACCCATGTGGTAAATTATTTACAATGAGAAATTATTTAAAATGATTCCTCTGTGAAGCAAGTTTTGGCTTTTATTTTAATTTCTATGAAACTCTGGTTAGACCACACTTGGAATATTGAATTCATTTCTGGTCACCTTATTATAGGAAGGATGTGGAAGCTTTAGAGAGGGTGCAGAGAGGGTTCAACAGCAACTTTGATGTGTGTAGATTGATCTTAGAGCAGGTTAAAAGGTTGGCACAATATTGTGGGCTAAAGGGCCAGTCTTCTTCTTCTGCTTAAGCCCATCTCCCCTACTGGGTCAGAGCTCACCAGTCCTCTGCCCTGGACTTGTCTTTCAATTTGTCCCCAGGTGTAGTCCATCTTCGAAGATCCTTCCACTCCCGGGGATGAGGTCATTGGAGCTTCAGTTGGTGTTTCTGTTGGTCTGGGATTTTACAGGATGAGGTTGCTAGTCCCATGCCGAACCCTCTTCTTTTCGTAGCCGGGCTTGGGACTGTCCATGGTGAAGTTAAAGAGCCAGAACTGTTCCTTATGTTCTTAGGGTGCTGGGTTGGAGATACGTCTCTACCAAAGGAGGTGTAAGGTGCTTCCTGACTTCACCAGCCTGCAGGTCCCCTTTGGACAAGGTGTAGCAAATGCCTAGCCCCCCCGATCAGGGTCACGAGAAGCCATGGGAGCAGGTGGTGGATGGTCGTATGAGCAGCTGGTGCATATCACACGTCCTGGTTACGCGACCACTGACGCCAGGCTGACAAGATCTGAAGAGTATTGATAATGGCTGGGGTCACCCATCTTGTAAAGACCCTGCCTAGAAAAAGGCAATGGCAAACCACCCCTGTAGAAGAATTTGCCAAGAACAATCATGGTCATGGGAAGACCATGATCACCCACGCATGCAACACAGCACAAAATGAACAAATGAATGAATGTGCTACGTTCTTAAACCAAAAATTTCAATAGGAAAATTTTAGATCAGGTTGTATTTAACCATGAATTCAAACGACATCATTTACTTGGCAAATACATTGCTTTGTCCTCCACCCTTTGCCAAGACATTGGGCTGCACCCTCCCCTGCGGAACAGCCAGCAAGATGTATGCCTTGTAAAATACCGCTCCTCTTTGAATGTCAGTGAAGACTGGGACTCAGAGCTAGTGCTGCAGGGTTAGGCAACACAGAAGAGTTTGATAAATGAAGTGTCAAAAGTAACATTTTGCACAGTTGTGTGTCCTAGATTGGGATTTCCAAAGGGAAAACAGAAACACGTGAAGGTAAAAAGACGTGGAATCTACACGCAGAGGAACTGTAAGTCTTGTTACAGTTTAAGCTGACAGAAAGATAGAGCAATCTGGTATGGATGGATAGTTTAAATTTGCACATTACTCAGTAAGAACAGGATGTATCAAATAATTGACTGGATAGTTTGCATCTAAATGGGAAGCTATTTTTTACCACCTGTTTGAGCTGTTACAAGGGATCTGATCTGAATTTCCTACCATCAAAGCTCAATAATATCCATTTAACAGGTAAGGTGATTGGCAGGTTTCTTTTAAAGTTTATGAACAGCAAATATTAAACAAAGGCTGATTGGTTCTTGATTCATCAGGGTGTCAAAAGCTACGGGGAGAAGGCTGTGAATGGGGTTGAGAGCGACAATAAATCAGCCATGATGGAATGGCAGAGCAGACTCGAATGGCCTAATTCTGCTCCTGTGTCTTAAACACTTTGAGCCAACTTGTTAATTACCACAGGGTTGTATCTTCTGACGGACCTGGCAATTTATCAGATTTTTTTTCTCTTTGCACTACGTTTGGAAATTAAAGATGTTGGTGCTCAGGGAGCTTGACTGTCCTTGTACATCAGTTGCAGAAAGTTAATAAGCAAGCCAAAAAAGTCAAAAAGTCAAAAGTAAGTTTATTATCAAATAAGTCGCCATATGCTATCTTGAGATTCGTTTTCTTGCAGGCATTTACAGGAAAATAAAGATATAAAATAGAATTTATGGAAAAAAAACTATACACCAACATTTGAGGTGAGTGAAGTTATCCTCACTGGTTCAGGAGCCCAATGGTTAAAGGGTAAGTTCTGTTCACAAACCTGGTGGTGTGGGACCTAAGGCTTCTGTACTTCTTTCCCTACGGTAGTAAGGCTGAGTTGAGTATTGAAGCATGTGGGTGCAAGGTGAAGTCAGGGTGAAGTCGAGGCATGTTTGAAGAAGAGTCAGGGTAAGGTCGAGACATATTCCAGGCAAAGTCGGGGCAAGCATATGGGAGTAGAGGAGAGGCAGGTTTGGGGCCCGTCCACCTAAACCAAGAGCGAGGTTTGATCTGTCTAAGCACCGGGCTGACAAACCTGGTGGTGAGGTCCAGGCCCAGAGCAGATCAATGCGACAGGCCCTGGGTCTTAGAGCGAGGGATGACCCAATGTTTGGACAATTTAAACACCAGACCAGATGGATTGAAAAGGCAGAGTGTTGGGACCAGAGGCGAGGGTCGGGCCCGTTTTGCTCGCTGCTCCAAAACGTTCACTCCATTCTTCGCTGCACTGAAGCTGAGGCTGTGACCCTGCTCCGAGCCTCATGTCTGAGGCCTCACTTTCTTTCTAAATCCTACTTGCTTACTTTTATTGTTTGCAAGGTTTGTTTCTTTTTCTCTCTCTCCACATTGGGTGTTTGTCAGTCTTCTTTTTTATGGGTTCTTCTGGGTTTCTTGTCTTGTGGCTGCCTGTAAGGAGACGAATCTCAAGGTTGTGTGGTGCATACATACTTAGATAATAAAAGTACTTTGAACTTTAATAGGAAGAGAGCGCGGCCCGGATGGTGGGGGCATTGATAATGGATGCTAGTTTCGTGTGCCAGCGCCCCTTGTAGATCTGCTCAAGGGTTGGGAGGGCTTTTACTGTGATGGACTAGGCTGTATCCACTACGTTTTTCTATTAGATTCTGAGGACACGCAGTCCTCTTTTATTGTCATTTAGTAATGCATGCATTAAGAAATGATACAATATTCCTCCATTGTGATATCACAGAAACTCAGGACAGACCAAGACTGAAAAACTAACAAAAACCACATAATTATAACATATAGTTACAACAGTGCAATAATACCGTAACTTGATGAAGAAATTATAGGGCAGTTATCCTAACCTCAATGGTTGGGAAAGTATTGGGGTCCATTATAAAAGAGAAATTTCAGGGTACTTGGAGACTAATGATAAAATAAGTCACAGTCAGCATGGTTTCATGTAAAAGGAAATCTTGCTTGACAAATCTGTTAGAATTATTCCAGGAAGTAACAAGCAGCGTGGACAAAGGAGAAGCATTCAGAAGGCATTCGATAAGTTGCCTCACAAGGCTGCTTAACATGATAAAATCCTATGGTGTTACAAGAAATAAACTGGCCTGGATAGAGGAATGGCTGACAGGCAGGAGGCAGTGACTGGGAATAAAGGGGGCTTTTTCTGGTTGGCTGTCAGTGTTCCTCAGGAGTCAGTTTTGAGACAGCTACTTTTCACATTGTTTGTCAATGATTAGATAATGGAACTGATGGTTTTATGGCCAAGTTTGCGGATGATACGGTTAGGTGGAGGGGTAGCTAGTGCTGAGAAAGCAATGCAATTGCAGCAGGATTTAGACAACTGGAAGAATGGGCAGAAAAGTGGCAGACAGAATAGTGTTCAGAAATGTACGATAATGTGTTGTGGCAAGAGGAACAAAAGTGATGATTATTATCTAAATGGGGAGAAAGTCCAAACATCAGAGGTGCAGAGGGACCTCACACAAGACTCACAGAAGGTTAATTCCTTTGAGTCTGTGGTAAAGAAAGGAAATGCAATGTTAGCATTTATTTTAAGGGGAGTAGAATATAGATATTCTATTGGACATAAACATTGGAAAGGGTACAGAGGAGATTTACCAGGATGCTGCCTGGTTTAGAAAGTATGCATTATGATCAGAGATTAAGGGAGCTAGGGCTTTACTCTTTGGAGAGAAGGAGGATGAGAGGAGACATGATAGAGGTGTACAAGATAATAAGAGGAATAGACCGAGTGGATAACCAGCGCCTCTTCCCCAGGGCACCACTGCTCAATACAAGAGGACGTGGCTTTAAGGTAAGGGATGGGAAGTTCAAGGGGGATATTAGAGGAAGGTTTTTTACTCAGAGAGTGGTTGGTGCGTGGAATGTACTGCCTGAGTCAGTGGTGGAGGCAGATACACTAGTGAAGTTTAAGAGACTACTAGACAGGTATATGGAGGAACTTAAGGTGGGGGCTTATATGGGAGGCAGGGTTTGAGGGTCGGCACAACATTGTGGACCGAAGGGCCTGTACTGTGCTGTACTATTCTATGTTCTATGTTCTATGTTCTAACAGGCCATGGCACAGTAAAAAAGTTCAAAGTCTCTCGAAAGTCCCACATCTCACACAAACGGGAGAAGGAAGAAGACTCTCCCTGCCACCAAGCACCATCTCCGTCTGAACGCTTCGACCCCAGCCTCAGTTGCCAGCAGCAGGCAAAGCCGGGGATTTTGGGGCCTTCCCCCCGGAGATTCTCGATCGCACAGTAGCAGCGGCAGCGAACCGGCATTTCAGAAATTTCTCCAGATATTTCTCTGTGCTTTCACGTCTGTCTCCATCAAATCAGAATTGTCCATGGCCCCTATTTAACAGATACGATATTATTTCACCGGAGAGCTGTGCGCACTGCATCGCGCTGCCATCTTCTCCTCCCGCACAAATACTTTTTGTAGACTTTTCCATTCTTGGGGACTGGTATTTCCATACCAGGCCATGATGCATCCAGTTAGAATATTTTTCCATGTTCTTCTATCAAAGTTCGTCAAAGTTTTGGATGGCGTGGAAGTGCTGCTGTGCCATCCTCATAATGGCACTTACATGCTGGGCCCAGGACAAATCCCCTGAAATGTTATAACGCCAAGGAATTTAAAGTTACTGACCTACTCCACCTCCAATCCTCTGATGAGGATTGTCTCATGGACCTCCGGTTTTCTGTAGTCAATAATCAGCTCCTTGGTTCTGCTGACATCGAGAAAGAAATTGTTGTGGCAACGTTGTGCACATTAAAAAATATGTAGTAATAATATTGAAAACATGAGTTGTAGAGCCCTTCGAAGTGTGTTTGTAGGTCGTGGAATCAGTTCAGAATTGAGATGAGTGAAGTTATTCACACCAGATTAGGAGCCTGATGTTCCTGAACCTGACGTTGTGGGACCTAAGGTTCCTGTACCTCCTAAAAGTGCTAGTAGTGAGAGGAGAGCGTGGCCTGGATGGTGGGGGTCCTTGACGACAGATGCTGCTTTCTTGTGGCTGTGTCCCAGTGGTGGGGAGGGCTTTGCCTGTGATGGACTGGGCTGGATCCAACACTTAGTGTAGACAAACTATTAATGCAGATTAAACAAGGGATCAGTATATTTGTCCTTTTGGGAAAGGATATACAGTAAATACAAGACCTCCTGCTGCAGTTATCAAACGTCCTGGCGAAACAGCATCTGGAGTATTATCTACACATCACCTCCCTGTACTTAAGGAAGGATGTCCCTGTGAAAGAGGAGATCAGTGAGAATTCAGCAGATTGATTCTTGGGATGACAAATTTGTCATCTGAGGAGAGATTAACTGTGCTCAGTCTGAACTCTCTGGAGTTCAGAAGAATGAGAGATAATCTTGTCGAATCACACAAAATTATTACAAGGTTTGTTTGAGTGAATGTGAAGTTGATGTGTCTTTTAGCTGGAGTGTTTAGAACCTGCGATTTTAGTCTGCACGTAAGGAGCTGCTTATTCAGGCCCAGATGTTGGATCTGGTGATTTGATTCCGAGGTTCTTTGGAAGTCAAAAATCAGGTAGAAAACTTGGTGGTTACAGCCGTTTCATTAAGTGCTACAAGAACAAAGAACAAATGAAGTAAAGACAAGGAAAAATAACTCGCGGTCGCCTCAGACTCAGACTAGAGATAACAACATTCCAGTGGTTACAATTAACTTATAAAATGACCAGGTTCCAGTAGCGTGAGACCTGCTGCAGAAAAACTGAGAAGCTTCTAGAAAATGCAGTATCAGCTGTATTACAATGACTAGAATGTTTACTGAACAATTATACATATATACATATAGCAGGTGTTTATATATATATATATGTAATATATGTAAGGCAGGAGGAGAAGATGGCGGCACGACGCAGCGCGCGCAGCTCTCCGGTGAAATGATATCGTATTCGTAAGTAGGATGTCTTTCACAATTCTGATTTGGTGGAGACAGACATGAGAAGCCACAGGAACATCTGGAGAAACTTCTGAAATGCCCGGTTCGCTGCCGCTGCTACTGCGCGATCGAGAATCCCCGGAGGGAAGGCCCCAAAATCCCCGGCTTTGCCTGCTGCTGGCGGCCGAGACTGGGGTCGAAGCGTTCGGCAGAAGTGGTGTTCGGTGCTCGGTGTCGGAGGGCTGGTCAGGGGCTCGAAGTTTTCGGACGACTCAGAGTCGGACTGTGGTTGGACATGGAAGGGAGAGTTTTCTTCCTCCTCCCATCTGTGTGAGATGTGGGACTTTCAAGAGACTTTGAACTTCTTACTGTGCCATGGCCTGTTCTTCATCAAGTTATGGTACTGTTGCACTGTTGTAACTATATGTTATAATTATGTGGCTTTTGTTAGTTTTTCAGTCTTGGTCTGTCTTGTGTTTTTGTTATATCACACGGGAGGAATATTGTACGCATGCATTACTAAATGACAATAAAAGAGGACTGCGTGTCCTCATAATCTAATATGTAGGTGATATATATTTAAACCAGGGGCAATATGGTAGCGTACTGGTTTACACAACACTTTACAGTACAGGCAACTGGGATTCAGTTCCGGTGCTGTGTGTGAGGAGTTTGTACGTTCTGCCTGTGACCGCGTGGGTTTTCTCTGGTCACTCTGGTTTCATGACATGGTTTAGGAACCACAACCGAACACAGGAAAGTTTTATTAGGTGAGCGAACAGGCAGAATGATATCACACTGCAAATCAGGCAAGCTCCTGCTCCTACTTCTTATGTCTACTGCGCTCGTTCATCAGGGCGAGAGGCGGCGATTGAATGGCCCATTTTTCCAAATAGAAGCGACGCAGAAGATTATAACATCGGATCAGTGAGCTGCTGGTCTTCACTCTTGTTATTGCCAGGGCGACCCCTCTCTCTCCCCCAAAGGAGTCCGTTCGAGATACCGAAGTGCTGGGTTATGGGCTGTAGTTTCTGATGGACTCTAGACCAGGGTCTCTTTGGGGGCTTTGGCTACTGCTTGGTGGGGGGTGGGGGCAGTTGTTGCTCCTGCTACTGGGTATGCGATGAGAGGGGGAATGGGGGCTTCGGGGTTCTGATGTTTTTAACATGCATGCTATGCGTTTTCTTGTTTCCTGGATGTCTGTGAAGAATAAGAATTTCAGGCTGCATACTGTATACATTCTCTGATATTAAACTGAACCATAGGGTCTACCTCTACCACAGGGTCTTATTATCCAGTGGGCTTCAGGTCCTTTGGACAGAGTGGTGATCAATGAGTCAAAAGCTGAACAAAAAGTCTATTACCCAACAACTGCAGATATTTCTATTTGAATGACACTACCACCTGCCTGGTCTGTGAGTCCCGCATAGGATCAGTGGGATTGGAGGTGTTTGAGAACAGGAGGCACAAGGGCCAGTGACTCCAAAGGTATACAAGTCAGCAAGCCCGCAGTTTAGGGCCTGGAGTTTTGCTTCCCGTCCATGTCAAGTCCCGAGGTCGATGCTGAAGGTCAAAGCCCAAAGGTCAATTGGAAGTGTGGCCTGGTGGCCGAAGTTTTTGTGTCTGCAAAGCCGCTGTTGAAGTCGGGTGCTGGTGTCTGCTAGTCAGCGTGTTTAATAGAGGCCAGAGGCCCAACATGCACTGGGGCAGGAGGACTGGTCTGCGTGTGTGAATGGGTGGGCAGCTGGGTGGGAGGGAGTAAAGGGGCTTGCTTTGTTGCTGATGTTCAGCTGGATGTTGTGAGCATGCTGTGTTGGTGCTGTAATGTCTGGGGACACTTGCGGGTTGCCCCCAGCACAATCTTAGGTTGTGTTAGTTGCTAACGCAAATGTCGCATTTCTCTGTAAGCTTTGATGTGCAGTGCTGTGCAAAAGTCTATATATATATAGAGAGAGAGAGAGAGCTAGTGTGGTTAAGACTTTTATACAGTACTGTAGTAATTTTATGTATGGTATTGTACTGCTACCACAAAAAAAATTCATGACATATGTGAGTGATGATAAGCCTGATTCTGATCTGGGTCTCCATTGTGGGAAGCGGGCAGGGAGAGAGGAATCATGGCTGGGAAAAGGGGAAGGGAGAGAGAAAGGAGTGGGAAGCACCAGAGAGACATTCCGTAATGATCAATAAACCTATTGTCTGGAATCAAGTGACCTTGCTTGGTATCTCAGGGCTGGGTGTGTCTGCACCTGTGCCACCCCTCGCCCCTGGCACTCCTTCTCTGCTAACTGTCCCACACCCCTCCCGTGGCGCTCCACCCTCACCATCCCCAACATCCTTTGCTCCCGCCAGATTTACAAACTTGCTCTCTGCTCCGTATTAACAAATACAGTACTGTGCAAAAATCTTAGTGCAGTAGATGTGATAATTAAATGAATCTAAATCTGAATCATTTAGACTGCTGCAATTCACTGCTAACTGACTACTTTATGGAACCCATAAATCTTCTACAGTTAGAAATGGACGCATCCATGCGGTTCTCTTCCAAAAAGAGGAATCAACATGAATCTAGCATGAGTCAATTTCTTTAATAATCAGATAGCTAACAAAGATACATATTAGCTTTACTCGTCACATGTACATCAAAGTGTACAGTGAAATGCATCAGTTACATCAAATCAACTCGGCGAGGATTGTGCTGTGCCAATATAGCATGTCCACAACTCACTGACCCAATCAGTACATCTTTGGACTGTGGGAGGAAATCAGAGCACCCGGAGGAAACCTACGCATCTTGGGGAGAAGTACAAACTGCTTACAGACAGCGGATCTTACAGCCGTAAAGTGTTGTGCTAACTGCAACGCTACTGTGCTGCTTCATACGCTACAGTGGAGCAATCTCATGGCAGATTTGAAGTTTCACAGTTTTCGTTAGGAAAGAACCCTTTTCTTTGAAAACCCAACACCTTTCCAAGGTTTGGCAGTGAACAGTGTATGTGACCAAGACTGACAAACTCTCATATGAATGAGAAGTTACAGATCATCTTCGCACAATGCGGTTGGTATTATGGGAGGTAAACCAGAGTTAACAAATTTCACGTCACATGCCGGTGATAATAAACCTGATTCTGATTCTGATTCTGAATCTTCAATCCATAGACATGAGTTCAAATCCTGCCATGGCAACTGGGAAATTTCCTGTACCTTCAAGTAATTAAATAAATCTAGAATTAAAACCATTCTCAGTAACTATAAAACTATTGGATGGTTATTAAGATCCACTGGATTCACCAATGTGCTTCAGGAAAAGAAATCTGTTATTGTTACTTGGCCTGGCCAGCATGGGACTCCACACTTGATTCCACAACCTATGGACTCACTTTCAAGGACTCATGGTCTCAGTATTATTATTGATGATATATTTTTTGTATTTGTAGTTTGTCTTCTTTTTCACACTCGTGGTTTGTCTGTCATTGTGTGTTGTTTTGTCATGGTGGTTGCTGGCAGGGCTCCACCCAGCAGCGGAGGAACGGCAGACTCGGTCACGGTGAGAGCTGGCGACAACTCGACCCAGCAGCGGAGGAACGGCAGATTCGGTCACAGTGAGCACTGGCAGGACTCGACCTAGGAGAGGAGGAACGGCAGATTCCCCATGCAGGTAGGAAACAAGAGATTAGACAAACAGATCATCGGAGGCACGACTGAGTGACACTGCGAGACAAATCGTTCTCCACAAACATACAAGGGCGCCGACAAAGTGCTAAACAAGAGTCCCCTTTGAATAAACATAGAATGTGGAAAACCCGTGCCAGTCACGATTAACTTGACAAGATTAAACAGAAAGCACAAGGGCTTAACAGCTCTCATTAAAAGAACAACTAGTAAACACAGGTGCTTGAGAAACCGAGAAGCCATAGAGGCCAGCAGGGCTCCTGACAACTTTTTTATTCATTTTGTTGTGTTTATTTGTATTAACAGTGAATTCCCAGAAGAAAATAAATCTTTGAGTAGTATATGGTGACATTACTACCTTATATGTCAGGACTGGAGGTCCTAATACATACAGGAAGGTACCTAACGAAGTGGCCACTCTGTGTATGTTCGAGCTCTTCTGCTGCAGTGGCTCACCCACTTCAAGGTTTGAGGCGTTGTGCATTCAGAGATCCTCTTCAAAGTTCAAAGTAAATTTATTATCAAAGTAACAGACACAGAATGCTGGAGGAGTTCAGTAGGCCAGGCGACGTTTCGGGCCGAGGCCCTTCATCGGGGCTGGTGAAGGGTCTCGGCCTGAAACGTCGACTGTACTCTTTTCCATAGATGCTGCCTGGCCTGCTGAGTTCCTCCAGCATTGTGTGTGTGTTGCTTGGATTTCCAGCGTCTGCAGATTTTCTCATGTTTATTATCGAAGTAGATATATTTCACCATTTACAACCCTGATATTCATTTTCTTGTGGGCATTCTCAATAAATCCATAACAGAATAACAACCATTACAGAATCAATGAAAGGCCACACCAGCTTGGCCGTTTAACCAGTGTGCAAAGGACACAAACTGTACAAATACAAAAAGAAAGAAAATAAATAAATAAGCAATAAATGTCATGGACATGAGATAAAGAGACCTTGAAAGACCTTGAAAGTGAGTCCATAGGTTGTGGGAACATTTCAGTGATAGGGTGAGTGAAGTTGAGTGAAGTTATTTCCTCTGCTTCAGGACCCTGATGTTTGAGGGGTAGTAACTGTTCCTGAACCTGGTGGTGCCAGTCCTGAGGCTCCTGTACCACTTTCCTGATGGCAGCAACTAAAAGAGAGCATGGTCTAGGTGGTGTGGGTCCCCGATGAGGGATGCTGCTTTCCTACGACAACGCTTCATGTGGATGTACTCAACGCTGGGGAGGACTTTACTGGTGAAGGACTGGGCTGTATCCATTACCATTTGTAGGATTTTCTGTTAAAGGGCTTTGGTGTTTCCATACCAGGCCACGATGCAGCCAGTCAGTATTCACATCACTACACATCTGCGGAAGTTTGTCAAGGTTTTCAATGTCTTGCCGTATCTTTGAAACTCCTGAGGAAGTAGAGGAGCTGCTGTGTTTTCTTCATTATTGTACTTATGTGCTGGGCCCAGGACAGCTCCTCTGAAATAATGACACCGAGGGTTTCAAGGTTGTTGACCCTCTCCACCTCTTATGCTGTGATGAGACATACCTCATGGACCTCTGGTTTCCTCCTCCTGAAGTCAATAATCAGCCCCTGGGTCTTTCCGGCAGCACTCAGTCAGATTTTCGCCACCACCTTTGATTCAGCCTGTGGCACTGGTGTCATCAGCAAATCTGAATATGGCATTGGAGCTGTGCTTAGCCACAGGGTTATAAGTGTAACATGAGTAGAACAGGGGGCTAAGCACACAGCCTTGTGGTGTACCTATACTGGTCGAGTTTATGGAGGAGATGTTGTTGCCGATCCAAACTGAGTGGACACCTCCGTTGTATTGTATGGTTACTTGAGTAACTATTTCTCTTCAGTTTTTGTGTTTACTGTTGTAACGCATGGTTATTTGAGTTACTGTCACCTTCCTGTAGGCTTGAACCAGTCTGGCCATTCTCCTCCGACCTCTCTCATAAACAAGGTGTTTTCACCCACAGAACTGATGCTGGCTGGATTATTTTTATTTTTTTAGTTTTTTGGTACCATTCTCTGTAAACACTAGAGACTGTTGTGTGTGAAAATCCCAGAAGATACACAAACCACCCCATCTGGCACCAACAATCGTTCCACAGTGAAAGTCATGTGGATCACATTTTTTCCCCAATCTAATGATTGGTCTGAACAACAACTGAACCTCTGGACCAAGTTTTTACGCATTGAATTGCTGCCTCATGACTGGCTGATTAGATGTTTGCAGTAATGAGCGGGTGTACAGGTGTACCTAATAAAGTGGCGTCTGAGTTTGTGCTCTTTATTTACTTAGAGAATAAATTTACTTTGAACTTTCAAATTTGAACAAATGCAGTTGAAGGTTCCCTACCTCCTGAGCTGAGAGCCAATTAGGGACAGTAGATTGTCAGATCTACATTCCATCAGCAAATAAAGACCTGCATAATATCTTTATTCAACTTAACACACCAGACGATGAAACCCCAGATCAAAGCTTCCATTGACCTAATTAATGAGCAATTATTTACAATACATAGAGCATGAAGCAATAGGAGAAATAGTCAACATTATTGCAGTGAATTAATAAATCATATAAACGTCCTGTAGAGATTAGTTTTCTGTTTCACAACTTCTGATAAAAATCTGAAAATAAGCAGTTTTTTGCATAAAGTTTCACTGCAAAATAATGCAAACAAGCCCTTATCTCTCCAACGTAATCTCTCGCTGCTGACATCTTAATCAGGATTCACAGCTGGCTCTTCAACTGGAAAGTCTTAGAGTATTTAAGCTATATTCTCTTTTGATGTCAGTACTAGCCAAAGGAAATTATAAATTAAGAAATTAAAATGAAAGTCTAAAAATCCAACAACACAAGGTAATGGGTCGGATTAAGAATCCCTTTCTTCCGGTTGTATCTGATATAACAGTCGGCCATTTTTAATATCTAACATCAATCAGGCTTTTATTCAGATCTGCAGCAGATAACGTCACCATGATGTCAGTCAGACAATCAACAGTGCAGGCAGCTAATCATAAACACAAGAGATTCTACAGATGCTGGAAATCCAGAGTAACACACACAAAATGCTGGAGGAACTCAGCAGGTCAGGTACCATCAATGGAGAGGAAAAGACAGTCGACATTTTGGGTCCAGACCCTTCTTCAGGTAGCTACCCTGCTTTTCTAGAGATAACTATCAAACACTGATTCAGATTCAGATTTATTTGTCACATGTACATTGAAAGGACAGGTGAGCAAAGGGGGTGGGGGGCTCTTTTGATAAAAATTGAATCAAATCCTTAGAAAGAGGTGACATAAGGTCGGAAGATGTAGAGTCCTTGTGGGTAAAGTTACAAAACTGCAAGGGTGAAAAGACCTTGAAGGGAGTTATATTCAAGCTCCCCGTAGTGTAGCCAAGATGTGGGATATAAATTGCACTGGGAAGTAGAAAAGGCATGTAATAAGCGCAATGTTATGTTGGTCTTGGGGGATTTCAATATATAGGTAATTTGGGAAGATCAGGTTGGTGCTGGATTCCAAGAGAGGGAATTTGTAGAATGTCTACAATATGGCTTTCTAGAGCAGCTTGAGATTGAGCTCACTGGGGGAAAGGCAATTGTGCATTGGGTGTCGTGTAATGAACCAGATTTGATTAGGGAGCTTAAGGTAAAGAAACCCTTAGGAGGCAGTGATCATAAATATGACAGAATTTACCCTGCAGTTTGAGAGGGAGAGGCTAATATCAGATGTATCAGTATTATAGTGGAGTAAAGGGAATTACAGAGGCATGTGAGAGGAGATAGCCAAAGTTGATTGGAAGGGGACATTAGCAGGGACGATGGTAGATCAGTAATGACCAGAATTTCTGGAAGAATTGGAAGGCACAGAATAGATACATCACAAAGATGAGGAAGTGTTCCAAAGGGAGGATGAGGCAACTGTGGCTGACTAGGGAAATAAAATACAGCATATAACCTAGCAAACATTAATGGGAAGTTAGAGGACTAGAAAATTTTAAAAAAACAGAAGGCAACTAAAATGCCATAGAGAGAGAAAAAAGATGAAATATGGTAAACTAGCCAATAATATCATCAAAGAGAATACTAAAAGACCTTTTCAGATATATAAAGAGTAAAAGAGAGGAAAGAGTGGACATTGGACCATTGTAAAATGATGCTAACAAGGTAGTAATGGGGGGGATGTGGAGAAAGAAATGGTATACAAATTTAAGAAGTATTTCGTTACAGTCTTCACTTTGAGAGACACTAATAGTATGCCAGTAATTCAATAGTGTCAGGGGCAGAAGTAAGTGTGGTTACTATTATTAAGGAGAAGGCTCCTAGGAAGCTGAAAGATATGAAGCTGGATAAGTCACCTGGACCAGATGGACTACACCCCAGTGTTTTGAAAGAGGTGGCTGAAGAGAGTGCAGAGACATTAGTAATGATCTTCCAAAAATCACTAGATCTGGAACGGTTCTGGAGGACTGGGAAATGCCTCTCCACTCTTTAAGAATGGAGGGAGGCAGAAGAAGGGAAATTGTAAGCCAGTTAGCCTGACCTCAGTGTTTGGGAAGATGTTGGAGATCATTATTGAGGATGAGATTTCAGGGTACTTGCAAACACATGATAAGTAGGCCAAAGTTAGCATGGTTTCCTTAAGGGGAAATCTTGCCTGACAAATTTGTTGGAATTCCTTGAGGAAATAACAAGCAGGATGGACAAAGGAGAGTCAGTGGATGTTGTGTACTTAGACTTTCAGAAGGCCTTTGACAAGGTGCCACGCATGAGGCTGCTTAAGAAGACAAGAGTCCATGCTATTACAGGGAAGATTCTAGGATGGATAGAAGCAACACACACAAAATGCTGGAGGAACTCAGCAGGCTAGGCAGCATCTGAGGAAAAGAGTAAACAGTCAATTTTTCGAGCTGTGACCCTTCATCCCCAGTCCTAATGTCCAAAGCCTCGACTGTTTACTCTTTTCCATAGATGCTGCCTGGCCTGCTGAGTTCCTCCAGCATTTTGTGTGTGTTGCTTGGATTCCCAGCATCGGCAGATTTCTTCTTGCTAGTGAAATATAGTGTTTGCATTTAGAACCAACACACCAAAGGATGTGCTGGGGACAGCTCACATGCTTTTACAACATCAGCATAGCATGCCCACACACAAGAAGCAACAGCAACAGCAACAGAACAAAACAAGAAATATTACTTATTGGACTGAAAACACCTCAGACATTGTGATCAAGAGTTCCAAAATCTCAAAATTAAGCAGTATCCTTAAAGATATGTATGCTTTAAAAATATGACAAAAACAGAGATTGGATTGATTGCACATGGTTTTATGGACCAACACAATCCGAGGATGTGCTGGGGCAGCCCACAAGTGTTACCATGCTCCCAGCGCCAACATACCACGCTCACAATTTACTAATCCTAAACCGTACGTTTTTGGAATGTGGGAGGAAACCCACGAGGTCACAGGGAGAACATAAAAAACTCCGTACAGAAAGCAGCAGGAATTGAATCCTGGTCACTGGCGCCATAAAGCGTTACCCTTACAACTACACCACTGTGTTGTCCCACATTTTAAAACGTGCTTGGACAGGGACATGGAGAGAATAAGTTTAGAGCAGAGGTTCCCAACATTTTTATGCTGTGGAGCAATACCATTAAACAAGGGACTCCAGGCTCGGAACCCCTGGCTTAGAGGGATGTGGGCCAAACGTGGGCAAATGGGACTGACCTGGATGGCACAGACTAGATGGGCTGAAGGGCCTGTTTCTAAGCAGTGTGACTCCATGACTGACTCTCTATTACCAGTTAAAGACACAGAAGCAGAGAAGTACAGCTTTCTTTTGTGGCACATACGCACCAGAAGACTGTTCCTAATATGTCAGTGGCTTTCTCGCTTTAAGATAAAGCAATTCTTGCCCAAAGCTCCTGATGGGAAATATTTAAAATATATGACTGGCCTTAGGGGATCAAAAGAGCCTGGACATCCAAGGTTGTGAGGATCAGCTGTTACTGCTGATAGTGACAGATGTCAGGAGATTACTGAGATTAATTCAGGTTGGAATTGGAAAACAGTTTCCTGGTAAATAATGGACAACTAAGACTATTGACTGTCATGCTAATACTGGGATTTGTCATCCATTAATAGCAGTGCTGCCGTACACTAAGGTGAAGCCTCGGTGATCCATTACCTTACTGTGCGAACTGGATAATTAATGTGCACAGCAAAGGCATACTTTTCACCTCTTGACATTGGCATTATTTTTGCCGACCAAAATGGGGGCTTGAAGGTTAACACTCAAGCCTCTGCAAACTGCGCGCTTGTGCAGTTGCACTCAGTGCCCATTTTATTAGTTATCTTCTGTACCCAATAAAGTGGCCACTGAGTGTCTGTCCACAATTTTCTGCTGCTGTAGCCCATCGACTTCAAGGTTCGACATGTTGTGCATTCAGAGATACAACACTGTTGTAACGCGTAGTTATTTGAAGTACTGTCGCCTTCCATCAGCGTGAACCAGTCCTTTGATCCTTCTCATTAGCAAGGCATTTTCACCCACAGAACTGTCGCTCACTGGGGTTTTTTAGTTTTTCACACCATTCTCTGTAACTCCACATCAGCGGTTACCAAGGATTTGTACGCCATGGACTAATACCATTAAGCAAGGGGTCTGTGGGCCCCAGGTAGAGTGTTGTGCAAGAAAATCCCAGGAGATCAACAGCTTCTGAGATACTCAAACCGCCCCATCTGGCACCAACAATCATTCCACAGGCAAAGTTACTTAGATCACATTTCTCCCCCCATTTTGATGTTTGGTCTGAACAAAAACTGAACCTCTTGACCATGTCTGCGTGCTTTTATCCATTGAGTTGCTGCCACATGATTGGGTGATTAGATATTTTCATTAACAAGCCGGTGTACAGGTGTACCTAATAAAGTGGCATTTAATCTGTGATCATGTGGGATTGAGTGGGGCAACATGCCTCTCAAACCAGACGGGTTTGGATTTGTCATCAACTATTGTGGGCTCCTGCTGCGAATTTGACCCGTCTTTAAGGGCACACTGTCCAATCTGAGTCAACGTAGCTAGGATCAAAATCAAGTTTACTATCACTGACATAACGTCGTGAAATTAGTTTGGTGGCAGCAGTGCACACAATATACTATGTATTATATAACAAATACATATTGAAGAATAAGTAGTTCTAAACGAGAGAAAAATAGTTCACTATTTGCACTAAGGTGCAAATCTTTATGAGGTATAGTACTGTGCAACAGTCTTAGGCACGTATATATGGCTAGGGTGCCTAAGACTTTTGCACAGTACTGTATTTGTCAATGTGGAGCGCAGAGAGAGTTTGTAAATCTGGCGGGTGCAAAGGATGTTGGGACTGGCGAAGGTGAAGTGCCGCGGGAGGAGGGACAAGAGAACCATACCTAACATGAGAAGTCAAAGCCAACATGAAAGCCTAAGAGAAGGCATTTAGTAAAGCAAAAAAGTTAGAGGATTGGGAAGCTTTTAAAAACCAACAGAAGGCAACTAAAAATGTCATTAATAAGGTAAAGATGGAATATGAAAGTAAGTTAGCCAATAATGTTAAAGAGGATACCAAAATTTCTTCAGTTACATAAAGTGTAAAGAAGAGGTGAGAGTGGATATCAGACCTCTGGAAAACGATACTGCAGAGATAGTAATGGGGCACAAGGAAATAGCGGATCAACTGAATAAGTATTTGGCGTCAGTCTTCACTGTGGAAGACACTAGCAGTATGGTGGAAGTTCCAGGTGTCGGGGGCATGAAGTGTGTGAAGTTGCCATAACTAGAGAGAAGGTTCTTCAGAAATTGAAAGGTCTGAAAGTGGATAAGTCACCTGGACCAGATGGTGTGCACCCCAGGGTTCTCGAAGAGGTGGCTGAGGAGATTGTGGAGGCATTAGCAATGATCTTTCAAGAATCACTGGACTCTGGAATGGTTCTGGAGGACTGGAAAATTACAAATGTCAGTCCACTCTTCAAGAAGGGAGACAGACAGAAGAAAGGAAATTACAGGCCAGTTTGTCTGATCTCAGTGGCTAAGAAGATGGTGGAGTTGATTGTTAAGGATGAGGACTTAGGGTACTTGGAGGCACATGATAAAATAGGCCATAGTCAGCATTGTTTCCTCAAGGGAAAGTCTTGCCTGACAAATCTGTTGGAATTCTTTGAAGAAATAACAAGCAGGATAGACAAAGATGCATTGGTTGATGTTGTGTACTTGGATTTTCAAAAGGCCTTTGACAAGCTGCCATATATGAGGCTGCTTAACAAATTATGAGCCCATGGTATTACAAGAAAGATTCTAGTATGAATAAGGCAGTGGCAGAAGACAAAGGGAACTTTTTCTAGTTGGCTGCCGGTGACTAGTGGTATTCCAGAGTGGTCTGTGTTGGATCCGATTCTTTTTATGTTATATGTCAATGATTTAGATGACGGAATTGATGGCTTTGTTGCAAAGTTTGCAGGTGAAATGAAGATAGGTGGAGGAGCAGGTAGATTTGAGGAAATAGAGAGACTACAGAAGGATTTAGACAGATTTGGAGAATGGGCAAAGAAATGGAAATGGAATACAGAGTCGGGAAGTATAGATCATGCACTTCAGTGGAAGAAATAAAAGGGTTGGCTATTTTCAAATTGGAGAGAGAATACAAAACAAGTGATGTACAAGGGGACTTGGGAGTCCTTGTGCAGGATTTCCTAAAGCTTACTTTATAGGTTGAATCTTTAGTGAGGAAGGCAAATGCAATGTTAGCATTCATTTCAAGCCGACTAGAATATAAAAGCAAGAATGTAATGTTGAGACTTTATAAAGCACTGCTGAAGCCTCACTTGGAGTATTGTGAGCAGTTTTGGGCTCCTTATCTTAGAAAGACCCTTTATCTTGGAGAGGATTCAAAGGAGTTTCACGAAAATGATTCCAGGATTGAACGGCTTGTCATTTGAAGAGCATTTGATGGCTCTGGGACAGTAATCCATGGGGTTCAGAAGAATGAGGGGTGACCTCATTCAAAGCTATCGAATGGTAAAAACCCTTGACAGAAGGAATGAGGAGAGGATGTTTCTCATGGTGGGAGAGTCTAAGAACAGAGGACACAGTCGCAGAATAGAGGAGCATCCTTTTGGAATGGAAATGAGAAGGAATTTCTTTAGCCAGAGAATGGAGAATCTGTGGACTTCTTTGTCACAGGCAGCTGTAGAGACCAATTCTGTGTGTATATATAAGGCAGCGGTTGATAGATTCTTGATTGGTCAGGGCATGAAGGGATATGGGGCCAAGGCAGGAGATTGGGGCTGAGAGGAAAATTGGATCAGCCATGATGAAATGGCGGAGCAGATTTGATGGGCCAAATAGCCCAATTCTACTCATATATCTTATAGTCTTATGGGTGTGGGACAGGTGGCAGAGAAGGAATGCCAGAGGTTGAGGGAGGGTGCAGACACACCCAGCCCTGATTCACCAGGCAAGGTCATTTGATTCCAGACATTTGGTTTATTGATCATTACCTGTGCTATACTCTCTTTGGCGCACTGTTTTGGAACAGAATCTGCATCAGGTTTGTTATCACTGATCATTGTCTCTCTGGTGGCTTCCTGCTCCCTCCCCTCCTACCCAACCATGATCCCCCTCTCCCTGCCCCCTTCCCACTCTCAGACCACAATAGAAACCCATATCAGAATCAGGTTTATCATCAATTGCATATGTCATGATTTTGTTTTACGGCAGCAGTACAGTGCAATATATAAAATTACTGCAGTACTCCGCAATAATCTTAGGCACCCTAGTTATATATAGGTGCCTGAGACTTTTGCACCAAACTGTAGATTGTGAGGTCAAGAGTCTAATTGGAGGGAGGAAAAGATGGCGGCGCGATGCTGCACGCGGCCGTTCCGAATGAATATCGATATGTGTAACTAGGGTTGCCGTGCACAATCCGGATTTGATGGGGACAGCCGTGAAGTGCAGAGGAACACATGGAGTAACTTCTGAAATCCCTGCTTCGCTGCCGCTGGTACTGTGCGATCGAGAATCTCCGGAGACGAAGGCCCCAAATCCTCGGCTTTGCGTATCGCCTGTTGCCGGGGTCGGGGTCGAAACGCTCGACAGAGATGGTGCTCGGTGCTCGGTGTCGCAGAGGTGGTCAGAGGCTCGGAGTTTTTCGGATGGACTCGGAGTCGGACTGTGGTCGGATGCTTCTGGGATGCTGCATCGGCAAGTTGGCGGCGCTGGAGGTTCACCATCTGCGTGAGATGATGGGACTTTCGAGAGACTCTGAAACTTTTACCGTGCCATGGTCTGTTCTTATCAAATTACGGTATTGTTTTGCACTGTTGTAACTATATGTTATAATTATGTGGTTTTTGTTAGTTTTTAAGTCGGTTTGTCATGTGTTTTTTTGATATCATTCTGGAAAAACACTTTTAATGCATGCATTACTAAATGACAATAAAAGGGGATGCGTGTCCTCATAACCATAATCATAATCATAATTTGATCTGAATAGACCCATGAACACTATCTCATTATTCCATTCTCTTTTTGCAATACTTATTTATTTTATATATTCCTTAATGTAACGTATAGAATTTTTTATGTATTGCACTGTGGTGCTACTGCAAAATAACAAGTCTTGTCGCATACCTGAGATAATAAATCAGATTCGGATTCTGTTCCAAAACCAAGGGAATGTAGCACAGGAAATGACATCATCACATCTATTGGTGGTATGGAAGGTGCACCAGGGATCCAAGAATGAATTACCTCAGGAAGCAGGTGGACAGTTTTCCACACTGATTCAAATCCGCCCAGCAATAGTTACTGTGGTGGGGATATAAGAGATGCAGGCGCTGGAATCCAGAGGCAAAACAAATCTGCTGGTAAACTTAATGGTTCAGGTAGCATCTGAGGAGGCAAAGGGGCAGTCGAGATTTCAGGTTGAGACCTTGCACCAGGACAGATGGTTATTGTCATATTCCATTCCTGGTAAGTCACATCACATGACACTGAAAAAAAAAGCCTTGGAATCTCTGGTCTCATTTCTTGTTTCACGTCAACCCCTTCTCTTTATTCAGTGAAACTCATGTCCTGCAAAATTGGCCTTGACCATTCAATGAGGTCTCGCAGATAACAACTTGAGTCTTTACATGTGCAAAGGAATCTCTGAGTAATTACTTCAGAATCAGTAAAATATTTGGCTTTTTCTCTTCACTTACAAACATGAAAAAATCTGTAGATGCAGGAAATCCAAAGCAACACACACAAAATGCCAGTGGAACTCAGCAGCTCAGGCAGTACCTATGGAAAAGAGTAGATAGCCGACCTTTTGGGCCGTGAGCCTTCCTCAGGACTGAAAAGAAGGACAGAAGTCAGAGTAAGCCAAGAACCTTCGCTCCATCTGCCACAAAAAGCAGGATCTCCCGGTGGCCACTCATTTCAATTCTACTTCCCACTCTGACATGTCAGTCCATGGCCTCCTCTACTGTCGCGATGAGGCCACACTCAGGTTGGAGGAGCAACACCTTATATTCTGTCTGGGTAGCCTTCAACCTGATGGCACAAACATCAATTTCTCTAACTTCCAGTAATTGCCCCTCCTTCACCATTCCCCATTCCTGTTTTCCTCTTTCACCTTGTTTCCTTACCTGCCCATCACCTCCTATCAGATTCCCCCTTGTCCAGTCCTTTATATCTTTCACCAATCACCTTCCCAGTTCTTTACTTCACCCTCTCCACCTATCCTGATTTCACCTAACACCTACCACATTGTAATTCTTCCTCCCCTCCCTCACCTTCTTATTCTGACTTCTCTTTCTTTGCAATCCCAGTGAAGGGTCTTGGCCCGAAATGTCGACTGTTTACTCTTTTCCATAGATGCTGCCTAGTCTGCTGAGTTCCTCTAGCATTTTGTGTACGTTGCAACTATTGATTTATCCTGATTTGATTTTCAATGGATTCCCTGAAATAATGTACAGGTTGGATGATATTAGCTATATTGTTTATTGAACAATTAACTTAATAAAAAAACTGAAGGATGCTCGAAGTGTCTTGAAAGGCATTCAGCGAGAGGATGGTAATCATTAAGCACTGAAGTCAGCATTATCAGTAACTGTAACTCACTGAGGAATTGTGCGATATTTTAATTAAAATTAATGGCGAGCCTCATAAGATACTGCAGTGTTCAAACGAGCTTTCTGGGTAACAGTAGTTGTTTATTCGGTATTAGGTGGACTACTGATAACCTTATAAAAATGTAAAAGGCCACAATAAGATATTAAGGCATGAGAAAAGGCACTTTCACAGGAAAGCAGCCTCCGTCATCAGGAACCCCCCTCGCCCAGGATGAGCTCTCTTTCAGAAAGAAGGCACAGGAGCCTCAGGACCCACACCACCAGGTTCAGGAACAGTTACTACCCCTCAACCGTCAGACTCTTGAACGAAGGATCTAACTTCACTCAACTTCACTTACCCCATCACTGAACTCACTTTCAAGGACACTTTATCTCATTTTCTCGTATTTATTGTTTGTTTATTTATTGTTATTCGTCCTTTCTTTTCCTATTTGTGCAGTTTGTTCTTTTGTACACTGGTGGAATACTCAAGTTGGTACGGTCTTTCATTGATGCCATTGTGGTTATTATTTTATGGATTTATTGAGAAAGACCATAAGTCCAGAAGACAAAGGAGCAGAATTAGGCCATTTGGCCCATCAAGTCTGTTCCACCATTCAATCACGGCTGATCCTTTCTTTTCCCCTCCTCAGCTTCACTCCCCGGCCTTCCCCCCGTAACCTTTGATGCCGTGACCAATCAAGAACCTTTCAATCTCCGCCTTAAATACACCCAACGACTTGGCCCCCATGGCTGCTTGTGGTAACAAATTCCACAAATTCACCACCATCTTTAATAAAGAAATTTCTCTGCATCTCTGTTTTAAATGGACGCTGCTCTATCCTAAGGCTGTGCCCTCTATTCCTAAACACCCCGACCATGGGAAACATCCTTTCCACATCTACTCTGTCAAGGCCTTTCAACATTCGAAAGGTTACAATGAGATGCCCCCCATCCTTCTAATTTCTATTGAGTAGAGGCCCAGAACCATCAAATGTTCCTCATAACCCCTCTATTCCAGTATAGCTGATCCCCTAGTCGGTTCAATGACAACTAGCTCTGAAAAACCATCTCATAGGCATTTAACAAACTCACTGTCTTGATATCCATTACCAACCTGATTTTCCTAATCTACCTGCATGTTAAAATCTCCCATGACTATAACATTGCCCCTTTGACATGCCTTTTCTATTTTCTGTTGTAATCTGTAGTCCACATCCCAGCTATAGTTTGGAGGCCTGAATATAACTGCCACTAGGATCCTCTTACCCTTGCACTTTCTTAACTCAACCCACAAGGAATCAACATCTTCCAATCCTATGTCTCATCTTTCTACCGATTTGATGTGATTCTGTATCAGCAGAGCCGCACCACCCCTCTGCCTAAGTTCCTATCCTTCCAATACAATGTGTAACCCTGGACATTCAGCTCCCAAATACAACCATCCTTCAGCCATGGTATCAGTGATGGTCACAACATCATACCTGGCAATCTGTAATAGTGCAACAGGATCATCCACCTTATTTGTGCATCGAGATGAAACACTTTGAGTACTGTATTTGCTACCCTTTTTAATTCTGCATCCCTAATGCACTGATACTCATCCTGCTGGCTGCAATTTTATCCTATCACTTGCAGGCCTTCCTGTCAGTCTGACTGCATGCTGTCTTTGCTTTTTTTCATTATCCATCGTATCCAGAGTGCCTTCACTCCGGTTCCCGCCCCATTGCCAAATTAATTTAAACCCTCCCCAACAGCTCTAACAAATCTGCCCACGAGAATATCGGTCCCCCTCGGGTTCAGGTGCAACCCATCCCTCTTGTACAGGTTATACCTCCCCCCAGAAGAGATCACAATGATCCAAGAACCTGAAGCCCTGCCCCCTGCACCAGCTTCACAGCCACACATTAATCTGCCAAATCAGCCTGTTTCTACCCTCACTGGCGCGTGACACAGGCAGCAATCCAGAAATTACTACCCTGGAGGTCCTGCTTCTCAGCTTTCTACCTAGCTCTCTAAATTCTCCCTTCAGGACCTCTTTGCTTTTCCTTCCTATGTCATTGGTATCAATATATACCAAGACATCTGGCTGTTCTTCCTCCCTCTCCAAAATGTTGTGATTTGAGACGTCCCCGACCCTGGCAGGTGGGGGGCAACTACCATATGGGTGTCCCATTCATGTCCACACAATTTCCTGTCTGTTCCTCTGAATTCTGAGTGCCCTATCACCACCACTCCCCTCTTCTCCCTCTTTCCCGTCTGTACTACGGACCCATTCTTAGTGTCAGTAACCTGGTCTCAATGGCATTCCCCTGGGAGGTCACCCCCACAACAGAATACAAAACAGTATACTTACTATTGAGGGTAACAGCCACAGGGTGGCCTATTCACCATCCCATTCCTTCTCCTGACTGTAACCCAGCTACCCATCTCCTGCAACTGAGGGGTGACTACCTCCCTGTAACTCTGATCGATAATCTCCTCACTCTCCCCTACAAGCCGAAGATCATCCAGCTGCTGCTCCAGATCCCTAACACGGTCTTCAGGGAGCTGCAGTCGGATGCACTTCACGCAGATGTAGTTTCCTGGGAGACTCTGGGTCTCCCAGGACTTCAACATCCAGCCTGAAGAACACACAACGGCCATTTAAGCTCCATTAAGTACCACTCACACAGTAAGAAAAAAGGAAACTTAGCAGAAACTTACCCAGAGCCAATGCCTCTTCCAAGCTGAAACCTCCTTTGAACCAAAGTCTGACAGTCCCACTCTCACCACTAGCCCACTCCCAACAATGACCGCTCTAACAATGACTGCTCCGCTTGTCCCTTCGATACTTTTATTTACTCCTCTCTGTGCTGCTCCCACTGCTGATTAGGCCGCCGGAATAAGACCGAGTGCCTGCGAAGCTCTCCCTTTAAAGGAGCGCCACCGCCACATAAATGAGAATGGCCGCAAGAAAATGAATCTCAGGGTTGTATATGGTGACATATACTGTATGTACTTTGATAATAAATTTACTTTGAGCTTTGAACTTTAAAATACGTTCAAGTGCCAGCTGAGGAATACTTTCTTACGGTCACAAGAGATTGTGCAGATTCTGGAAATCTAGAGCTACTCACACAAAATGCTGGAAGCACCCAGCAAGTCACGCACCCACTATGGAGGGGAATAAACAGTCAACTTTTGAAGTCAAGGCACCTAATCAAGGCTCGCTGATTTCTTTTGGTATCTTGTGTGTGTGTGTTGCTCAATACTGTACTTTCAGACTGAGATTCAGATTCATTTTGATTTATTCATTTCAGATCTGGCGGGAGCAAAGGATGTTGGGAATGGCAAGGGTGGAGCACTGCGGGAGGGGTGTGGGACAGGTGGCAGAGAGGAGTGCCGAGGGTGGGGGTGTGGCATGGGTGTAGACACCAGGCAAGGTCATTTGATTCCAAACAATTGGTTTATTGATCACGGAAACACGAGGAAATCTGCAGATGCTGGAATTTCAAGTAACACACATAAAAAACGCTGGTGAACACAGCAGGCCAGGCAGCATCTATAGGAAGAGGTACAGTCGATGTTTCGGGCCGAGACCCTTCGTCAGGACTAACTGAAAAAAGAGATAGTAAGAGATTTGAAAGTGGGAGGGGGAGGAGGAGATCCAAAATGATAGGAGAAGACAGGAGGGGGAGGGATGGAGCCAAGAGCTGGACAGGTGATTGGCAAAAGGGATATGAGAAGATTATGGGACGGACGGGAGGCCTAGGGAGAAAGAAAGGGGGAGGGGGGAAGCCCAGAGGATGGGCAAGGAGTATAGTGGGAGGGACAGAGGGAGAAAAAGGAGGGAGGGAGGGAGGGAGAGAGAGAGAGAAAGAGAGAAACAAACAAACAAACAAATAAATAAATAAATAGATAAATAACGGATGGGGTATGAAGGGGAGGTTGGTCTCTCTGGTGCTTCTCACTCCCTGCCTGCCCCCTTCCCACTCTCAGTCCAGAATAGAGACCCATTTCAGAATCAGGTTTATCATCACTCACATATGCCATGATTTTATTTTTGTGGCAGCAGTACAGCACAAGACATAAAATTACTACAGTACTGTGCAAAAGTCTTAGGCACCCCAGATATACATGTGCCTGAGACTCTTGCACAGTACTGTATATCAAAACATACAGTGAAAATCGTCACCTGCATTAACAACCAACATAGCTGAGGATGTGCGGGGGGCAGCCCACAAGTTTTGCCACACATTTTGGCATCAATGTAGCAACCGCACAAGGCTCAGCCGGTGAACACAGAACATAACAAAGCAGAGCGTCCCAAGCAACCAAACAACACCAGCGAAACAAGCCCCACTCCCCTCTCCCACACTCCTATGTACACACACAGTTCTCAAACCGCAGGACAGGCCATCTTCTTCTGCCTCCAGTGTGCTCATGGGTTTGCAGATGCTGGGCCCAGACTTCGCTAGCGGATTTGCAGAGATTTGCAGACCCAAGTTCCGGTCGTCAGGCCTCGACTGGATTTTCAATTGGCCTTCAGGTTTCGATCTGGACCTCCAATATTACAAATCTGTTACCAAATGGTGTTATCTAGGGAACTTCCGACTAATTAACTTCAAGAACCTTGGAACTTTCTTTCTAGGTGAGAGATGAGGACCTGTCTCTATATTCCAGTTGTACTTTCAAACTTATTAAGACATTACAGAGAGAAGTAATCCTAAAAATAACTCCAGTTATTAATTAAAATTATAAATGTATAGCTGTTTCAGAGTACAGTAAATGAGTTTCAAGCAGCTATTTTCAAACCCTATTAGTTATGAGAGAATTGGAGTGCCATAAACTTAACTCACAAATTTCTGTTATCTCATTATTTGCCCTCTCCAAATTTCTCACTTTCCATAAAAAAGGGATGTGGATCAGAACCGGAATCACTAGCATATATCGTGAGATTTGTTGATTTGCGACAGCAGGACTGTGCAGTGGGATGTGTGGGATGTCTAGGCAGGGGTTTACCTCTGGTGAAGGGGCTTGTCGCGTCCATCCTGGGGCAGATCACTCTCCTTTGGTCCGCACCGGGCACTCACCTCTCAGCTGTGGCTCCAAGTAGATGTTTGCACGTGACGGCGGCTACACTCCGGTACACCGCTTTGACAGACGGGCTAAACCAGGTGGGGGTAGGCAGAGGGCCTTGTACCTTGATGAGATAGAGACGTGCCCGCCCTAGTGAAATCAGCTCTGGCAGACTGGATGAGACCTACAGTGACATGCAACAGCAGGAAGGGTGTACTGCATTGCTCCGTGGAGAGCAAAGGGCACGACAAGGTACAGAAGATGTCATGGACAACCACTGCAATCAAGGAAGACCCCAGTTTGTGATGCTTGTTCATACCACTGGGCCTGGACTTCTGAGGTTGAGAGAGAGGAATCGCCTCACTACAACAGCTTTTCCACTTGAAAACTCTCCTGTACAGGTTTCCTGTTGTCGTCGTACTCGATGGACATCCACCACAACAGTGCAATAATACATACTCATATAAATTAAATAAGCAGTTCAAAAAGAGAACCAATGGGTAGGTCCATTGTCCATTCAAAAATCTGATGGTGGTGGGGAAAAGCTGTGTTTAACACGCTGAGTGTGCGTGTTCAGGCACATCCTCAATATACGTGCAGTCACCACTTTATTAGGAACCTATTGAACCTGCTAAAGTGGCCACTGAGTGTACGTTTGTTGTCTTCTGCTGCTGTAGCCCATTCGCTTCACCGTTTGACCTGTGTGTTCAAAGATGCTCTTCTGCACACCTCCGGTGAGTTACTGTCGCCTTCCTGTCAGCTTAGACCAGACTAGCCATTCTCCTCTGACCTCTCTCATTAACAAAACGTTTTCACCCACAGGATTGCTGCTCACTGGATGTTTTTTGTTTCTCATACCAGTCTCCGTAAACTCTATAGAGTGCTGTGCATGAAAATCCAAGGAGATCGTAATTTCTGAGCTACTCAAACCTATCTGACACCAACAATCATTCCATAGTCAAAATCACTTAGATCACATTTCTTCCCCACCCTGATGTTTGGTCTGAACAACAACTGAATGTCTTGACCATGTCTCAGTGTTTTTATGCATTGAGTTGCTGCCACATGATTGACTGATTAGATATTTGCACTAACGAGCAGGTGTACAGGTGTACCTAATAAATTGGCCACAGAGTGTAGATACTGTATATCAATAGAACCCCTCAAGCCAGCTCCACCATTCAATAATATCCTCGCTGACTGTATCTTTAAAGGATACTTTCCTGCCTCACTCCATAAATCACACTTCATCTCTAGTCCAAACATCTCTCACAGGCTTGAAGATATTTACAGTCCACCCCTTCCACTCTGTCTAAACCTTATTTGAACCCAACTGCTGAACATCCTTTCTTGCAACCCATACTAGATACTTTTGCAAACGGTTTCTTCTCCTCAGGTACTACCTATCCCTCTTTCAAATGCACTGGCCCAAATCCCCTTCCAGAAAAGCCACACCTTACAGACTTCTCCATCTCCAGTCCTTTCCTCTTATGACTTCTGAATACATTAGGCCTTTAAGTGTGTTATTTGCTGCTTGACACCAGTTGCTGGACGTCATTAGCAATGAGAGAGGGGGAGGCATTAACTCTGCCTCACTCTATGTTCCTCACCTCAGCAGCGTGCTTGGTGGATTTAGGAATTGTTAAGAAAACCCACCTAAATCCACCACAGTCAAGATCGACCTGTAGGCCTTTTCAAACCCACTTCACACTTCCTCTGGCTGTGACTGCTCCTACCATCCAAGGACTTAGTGCTTAGCTCAAGAAATTCCCATGGCAACCAAGCGGCCAACTTTCCATGATCTTAAGGCCTTTTGGTTCGGGTGTGCCCCAGATCTGCGCTTAGGACAACACCAGATGTGGTCTAACAACAGGTTTATGCTCGTTCAACACATTTGCTCTTTTTCTGTACTTCTTTGAAACAGTACAGTGCAAAACTCCTTACACTTTATGAGAGGTATAGAGAGAGTAAATGGAAGCAGGTATTTTCCACTGAGATTGGATGACAGCAGAACCAGAGGTCATGGATTAAAGGTGAAAGGTGAAAAGTTTAAGGGGAACATGATGGGAAATTTTCTTCATTGAGAGGGTGGTGGGAGTGTGGAATGAGCTTCCCACAGAAGTGGTAGATGCAGACTTGATTTCAATGTTCAGGAGAAATTTTGCTAAGGGCATGGATGGGATGGTATGGAGGGCTGTAGCCCAGATGCAGATCGATGGAACAAGGCGGAATATTATTTCTGTGAGTCTATGATTTCAGCATTATTATTTAATGGTCTTATACCCTTGTTCTCGCATCTTTAAGAATTGATTACATTATGTGTCAATAATTATGTGAAGGCAATAGCTTAAACATATTTATATCTTATTTAGAGATATAGTGTGGAACAGGCCCTTCTGGCCTACCCAGTCACACTGCCCAGCAACCCTTCGATTTTACCCTAGCTTAATCACAGGACAATTTACAGTGACCAATTAACCTAGTAACCAGTACATCTTGGGACTGTGGGAGGAAACCAGAGCACCCGGAGGAAACACAAGCGGTCATGGGAAGGACTACAGACTTGCTTACAGAGGACGCTGGAATTGAAGTCCAAGCTCTGTCTCCCCGAGCTGCAATCGTGTTATCCCAGCTGCAACACTGCTGTGGCCGCCATATGCCTGATCTCAGGAGGAGTGAACGTTTAGAGAACAACATGTACAAAAGGCTTTTAAAACATACCAATCCCTCGCATCCAAGGGAACATCACTGGGTTAGATTTCACATGTTAATAATAACAGTAACAATAATAATAATGGTGGTGGTTGTCCATCATGTCTGACGATGAAAGGAAAATTTGTGTGAGAGAGCTTTAAAAGAGAAAAAGCTACTGCACTGGGACAGTTCCACTCTCTCAACCTTAGACGTCCTGCTACCGCAGTACGAACAAACGTCAATAATTTATAATAGTAATAATATTAATTACAGTTTTAGAGTCAAGTTCTACAAACTATATTACAAACAATCCATTATTTTAGACAGGACAATCCATAATAGCTGTCCAGATAAACAAGCAACTTACCTGATGGATATAACCATTCTAAACACATATAACAAACAGAAATCAATAAGTGAAAAACACCAGAGATATGCTGAATTAAAAGAGGAAGCTGACAGACTATGGGACACGAGCAGGGTATACATTGTCCCAATAGTAATATCTACAACTGGTATCAGCTCAAAGGCACTATACAATAGCATTAAACAATTAGGCCAACACAGTATGTTTATTTAAATCTCCTGAAAGCCACAATACTAAAGCCCACTAGAATAGTCCAAAAGTTCCTAGTGATTGAGAAATGAGTGTGTTTGGTTATACCCATACCTCAGGGTTTACCAGCTTGAGCTGAGAGAAAATACAAAAACATTAATAATAATATAATTAGGTTCTCATAGCTTGGGGCAGGGATGGGGTAGTGGAGATAAGCACCCACTACCTATTAAATGCTCCCCAATGGTGTGACACCGCACTGAACTGGCACATCTGTGGACTCACTTTTCAGGAACTCTGTGCTCATCTTCTCTGTATTTTTTTGTATTGTTTTCACGATTTGATTTGTTCTTTTTTCTAATGTTGGTCTTTATTGTGTGTAGTTTTTCATGAGCTACTTTCCTTTCAACTATCACGCTCTTGAACCAAAGGGGATAACCGCCCTCAACTTCACTCACCCATCATTGAAATGTTCTCACCTTCAAGGACTTTTCATGTCATGTTCTCGATATTTATTGCTTGTTCAGTTATCATTATTCTTTTTGTATTTGCACAGTTTGTTGTCTTCTGCACTCTGGCTGAACATGCTAGTTGAGTAGTCTGTCATTGATTTTGTTGTGGTTATTATTCTATAGATTTATTGAGTCTTTGCACATGAAAATGAGTCTCAGGGTTGTATATGGTGACATATGTACTTTGATAATAAATTTACTTTGAACTTACTTTGTTTTGTGGCTGCCTGCAAGAAGGTGAATCTCAAGGTTGTACGTGGCATTTCGGATTTGAACTTTGAACTCCAAACGCCCCATGCTGCAAAAGCATTGTGCTAACCATTACACTACCGTAGTGCCCTAATTAGAGAGTAACAGTGAGGCACCAGAATATCTTTAGCCTTATACTGGGTGGAAAATAACCATGCATTTCAGTGTCAATCATTATTGAGTGCCTTAATAATAAAAGTGAGAGCACTTGGAACTGAAGGTAACATTGGTGTGGGTAGGGAATTGGTTCAGAGAGAGAAGACAGAGAGTACAGATAATGGTAATACATTCAAATTGGCAGGATGGGACTAGCATTTGTCCCCAGCGATCTGCACTGAGGCCTCAGCTTTGTGCTGCATTTATAAATGACAAAGACAAAGGAACAGCGAGTTATATATCTAAGTTTGCCGGCATGGTAAACAGTGTAGTTGGGAGCTGAAAATTTCAGAGGAATACGAAGTGAAAACACTGGAAAATTCCACGGCCCAGGAAGCAGTTGTGGACAGAGAAACAGAACTATTTGAAAATGCAAACACGAGGAAATCTGCAGACGCTGGAAATTCAAGCAACACACATCAAAGTTGCTGGTGAACGCAGCAGGCCAGGCAGCATCTCTAGGAAGAGGTACAGTCAACGTTTCAGGCCGAGACCCTTCGTCAGGACTAACTGAAAGAAGAGCTAGTAAGAGATTTGAAAGTGGGAGGGGGAGGGAGAGATCCGAAATGATAGGAGAAGACGGGGGGTGGGTGGGGAGGGATGGAGCCAAGAGCTGGACAGTTGATTGGCAAAAGGGATATGAGAGGATCATGAGACAGGAGGCCAAGGGAGAAAGAAAAGGGGGAGGGGGGAAGCCCAGAGGATGGGCAAGGGGTATAGTGAGAGGGACAGAGGGAGAAAAAGGAGAGAGTGAAAAAGAATGTGTGTATATAAATAAATAACGGATGGGGTACAAACTATTCGTTATTTTTTATTTATTGAGGTACAGTCAGAATAGGACATTCTGGGCGTTGGAGCCGCGCTGCCCAGCAATACCCCGATTTAACCTAGCCTAATCATGGGACAATTTACAATGACCAATTCACCTACCAACCGGTACATCTCTGGACTGTGGGAGGAAACTGGAGCACCCGGAGGAAACCCACGCAGTCACGGGGAGAGCATACAAACTCCTTACAGGTAGCGGTGAGAATTGAACCCAGGTCATTGGCTTCATGCTAACCGCTACACTACCATGCCACTCCTAACAACTGTCAAAGTATCAAAGTACATATACGACCCAGAGATTAATTTTCTTTCAGGTATTCACAGTGAATCGAAGAAATACAATAGAATCAATGAAGAACTATACACAACGACTGACAAACAACCAACGTGCAAAAGATGACGAACTATGCAAATGCAAAAGAAAACACCCAAGTAATAATGAATAATATCAATAGTAAATAATATTGAGAACATGAGTTGTTGAGTCTTTGAAAGTGAGTCCATAGGCTGTGGAATCAGTTCAGTGTTGAGGTGAGTGAACTTATCTATGCTAATTCAGAATAATAATACATAAATAAGCAATAATTACCAAGAACATAAAATTAACTGTCCTTGAAAATGAGTTCATTGGAACATCTCAGCAAAGGGGCAAGCAAAGTTGAGTGAAGTTATCTTCTTTGTTTCAAGAGCCTGATGGTTGAGGGATAATAGCCGTCCCTGAACCTGGTGGTGTGAGTCCTGAGGCTCCTCTACCTCCTTCCTGATGGCAGCACTGAGAAGAGAGCATGTCTTGGGTGGTGGGGGTCCTTGATGGTGGATTCTGCTTTCTGGCACTCCTTGTAGATGTGCCCAATGGCGGGGAAGGCTCTCCCTGTGACAGACTGAGCCATATCCACTACTTTTTGTCGGATTTTTCTTTCTTGGGCATTGGTATTTTCATATTTCAAGCTCATGACCACAGAGATTCACGCTGTATGGGTAAAATTTTGCCACAATCAACCCACTGTGGGCAGATTGGAGGTCACGCATCGCTTTGTATAACAGAGGTCAGAGTATTTTAGTACACTGAAGAGCTACAACGCAGCAGAGATGTTAAAGGCCACTCACTGAAGTCAGCACGAGCCATCAGGCATGACAAAAACAATCAAATATGATGAACACAAGAGATTCTGCAGATGCTGGAAATCCAGAGGAACACACACAAAATGCTGGAGAAACACAGCTGGTTAGGCAGCATCTGTGGAGATGAGTGAGCAGTCGGTAATTCAGGCTGAGACCCTTCATCAACCAAATGTGATTACAGGTAGCTTTTCTTAAAGACTAGCTTTATTTGTCACGAGTATATCGAAATAGAATCAGAATCAGGTTTAACATCACTGGCACATGTTGTGAAATTTGTTAACTTAGTGGCAGCAGTAGAACGATAATATAGAAAGAAGATAAATAAATTAGTGAATCAATTACTGTAGGTATATATATGTGCATTAAATAGTTAAATTAAAAATTGTACAAAAACAAAACAGAAATAATAAAGTGAGGTGGTGTTCATGGGTTCAATGTCCCTTTAGGAATCGTATGGTGGAGGGGAAAAAGCTGTTCCTGAATTGCTGAGTGTGTGCCTTCAGGCTTCTGCACCTCCTTCCTGATGGTAACAATGAGGAGAGGGCATGTCCTGTTTGATGGGGGGGCGGGGGTGTCCTTAATAATGGATGTTGCCTTTCTGAGACACCACTCCTTGAATTTAAAAACGTAAACACGAGGAAATCTGCAGATGCTGGAATTTCAAGCAACACACATAAAAGTTGCTGGTGAACGCAGCAGGCCAGGCAGCATCTCTAGGAAGAGGTACAGTCGACATTTCGGCCCACCTTGAGGATGTCTTGGATACTGTGGAGGCTAGTACCCATAATGGAGCTGACTAATTTCACAACTTTCTGTAGCTTCTTTTGATCCTGTGCAGTAGCCCCCCCCACCCTGCCCCCACCATACCAGACAGTGATGCAGCCTGTCAGAGTGCTCTCTAGGGTACATCTGCAGTAGTTTTTGAGTGTTTTTGGTGACAAACCAAACCTCCTCAAACTCCTAATGAAATATAGCAGCTATCTTACCTTCTTTATAGCTACATCAATATGTTAGACCCTCAGAGATCTTGACACCCAGGAACTTGAAATTGCTCACTCTCTCCACTTCTGATCCCTCCATGAAAATTGGTTTGTGATCCCATGTCCTACCCTTTCTGAAGTCCACAATCAACTTTTAGGTCTTACTGGTGTTGAGTGCCAGGTTGTTGCTGTGACACCACTCCACTAGTCGGCATATCTCGCTCCTGTACGGCCTCTCATCTTCATCTGAGATTCTGCCAACAATGGTTGTATCGTCAGCAAATTTATAGATGGCATTGGAGCTATACCTAGCCACATAGTCATGGGTATAGAGAGAGTAGAGCACACATCCTTGAGTTGTACCAGTGTTGATTGTCAGTGAGGAGGAGATATTATCACCATTTCGCACAGGTTGTTGGTCTTCCGATTAGGAAGCCGAGGACCCAATTGCAGAGGGAAGTTCCGTGGCTTACCAATCAGGACTGTAGGAATGATGGTGATAAATACTGAGCTATAGTTAACGAACAGCATCCTGACATAGATGTCTGCATTGTCCAAATGACCTAAGGTTGGGTGGAGAGCCATTGAGATTGCGTCTACCATAGACCTATTGTGGCCATAGGCAAATTGCAGTGGGTCCAGGTCCTTGCTGAGGCAGGAGTTGATTCTGGCCACGACCAACCTCTCAAAGCGTTTCATCACCGTAATGTGAGTGCTGCTGGACGATAACCATTAAAGCAGCTCACACTACTCTTCTTGTTGCCCTTTTGAAGCAGGCGGAAAGTTCCGAACATAGCAAAGTGAGGTTGAAGATGTCCTGAATACACCCGCCAGTAGGTCGGCACAAGTCTTCAGAGCCTTACCAGGTCTGAAAGCACTGAAACATGCAGCGAAATTTGTCACTGGCGTCAACAGCCAACACAGTCTGTGAATGTGCTGGGGGCAGCTCACAAATTTTGCTATGCTTCCAGCGCCAACATAGCATGCCTACGACTGACTAATCCATATGTCTTTGGAATGTGGGAGGAAACTAGAGCACCCTGAGGAAATACACACAGCCATGGGAAGAACGTACAAGCTCCTTACAGACAGCAGGGAGACTTGAGCTCCAATCCCTGGCACTGTAAAATGTTACACTAACTGCTACACTACCATGTCCTCTTTCTGTTACAAAAAAAACCAAGGAACTTAGCGGATCAGGCAGCATCTGCAGAGGGAAGAAGTCAGTCGAAGTTTTCAGGGCAGGAATGACGGGGTGTAGAAGAGATTTGCCAGTGTAAAGAGATGAGGGGGTTGGGTTTGGTTGACAGCTGGAGTCACGCGGGAGAGGGAAGGGTAGAGTTAGTGACAGAGACTGGGGGGTGACCAGTTGAAGTAACATAGGGCTTGGGATGGTGGAATCTGACGGTAATGAAGTCGGATCATGGAACCAAGTAAAGGAGCTGAGCTGGGCAGATGGAGGTCACCAATGGAAATACACCAACAAAATGTCCAAGATTGCCATTTCCAAACCGATCCTACCACCAAACACATCATTACCCCACCCCCACTCTCTGTTTTCCTCTGATATCACTCCCTCCACGATTCCCTGTCCATTCGTCTCTCCCCACTAATCTCCCTCTTGGCACTTATCCATGCAAGTGATGCAAGTGCCACACCTGCCCGTTCAGCCCCATCAGGGCCCCAAACTGCTCTTACAGGCGAGGCAACACTACTGGGATTGTCTTTTGCGATCTGGCCTCCTCTACATTGGTGAGACTGGTTGTAAACTGGGGAACTGCTTTGTTGAGCGCCTCCCATCTGCCAAAAGCAGAATTTCCCGGTGGCCAAACATTTAAGTTCCTATTCTCATTCCCATTCCAACATGTTAGTCCATGGCCTCCTCTTGTGCCATGATGAGGCCACCCTCAGTGTGGAGAAGCAACACCTCACATTCCATCTGGGTAGCCTCCAACCTGATGGCATGATCATTGACTTTTCCTTCCAGTAAAAAAAATCCCTCACTTTTCCCTCTTCTTCTATTCCCCACTCTGGACTCTCACCTCTTCTCACCTGCCTCTCACCTCCTTTTGGTGTCCCTCTTCCTTCCCTTTCTCATATGATCCACTCTCCTCCCCTAGCAGATTCCTTCTTCTCCAGCCTTTTGTCTTTCCCACCCACCTGGCTTCAACAATCATCTTCTAACCATCCTCCTTCCCCTCTCCTCCCCCACCTTCTTATTCTGACATCATCCCCCTTCCTTATCAGTCCTGATGAAGGGTCTCGGAACGAAACGTCAACTGTTTATTCCTTTCCGTAGATGCTACCTGACCTACTGAGTTCCTCCAGCATTTTGTGTGTGTGTTATCTATAATAATAATGAATTAATCAGGAGTTTAGCTCCACAACTGACAACGTGCCACATAATGACGGATTTGCAATGGGATATGGCTAGAAAGCTATAATTTTTTACCCAAATAAGGATTGCATTGCACGACATAACACGCATTTTAATTAATTTTATTATTTCAAGGTGTCGCCACCTTGAAATAAATGAGGTAAATTTTGGAGCAAAGTATAAGGGGGATTCAGAGTGAGGTTTTTTACACCGAGAGCAGTGGGTAAGTGGTCTACCCTGCTAGGGGAGCTGGTAAAGGCAGATACATTCGGGACACTTGAGAAACCCTCAGATAGGCACATGGATATTAGAAAATGGAGGGCGATGTGGGAGCAAAGGGTTAGATTGATCTTGGGGTAGGTTAAAATGTCGCACAACATCGTGGGCCAAAGGGCCTGTACTGTGCTGTAAGGTGCTATATTCTAGTAACTGGAAAAGCAGTGAAAGGCTAATTGATCTGTAGTCCAACATTGTCTGATGAGGTTTTTCCATTTTCATTCTGAAAGAAATTGTTAAGGTTAGTTATTGCATCATTTTCTAATATGGAAAGAATTACAAAGACAGAAGTTTCTTTTAACAGACCTGCAGTCTAAAATGTTTGCTTCGTGACTCGTTGTGATTGTTGGTTGCTGAACTGCATGTAATACAGTGCATGGCAGCTTCTTAAGTAAATACAGGAGCCAAGGGATTGGCCAGTTATTGTAAATCTACCATTCATGTCTCTTTCCCTGGACGTGCAGGTCAGGTCTCTGTTTACACAGAGCAGTGGTGCCTGGAGCAGGCCACCAGGTTAGTGGTGCATGCAGATACGCCAGTTCCAACTTAAAAAATTCAAAGTAGATTAATTGTCAAAGTATGTATATGTCACTGTGTGCTACCCTGAGATTCATTTTCTTGCAGGCATTCACAATAGAACAAAGAATCACAATAGAATCAATGAAAAACTCTGCACAAAGTCGAGAAACAACCAAAGTGCAAAAGAAGAGAAACCCAGCTGAATCACAGAAGGAAAATACAAAAATAAATAAGTAAATAGATACAGGGATAAATAGATAGATACATACATACATACATGCATACTGTAGATCAGTAAATAGACAGATAGATGCTGTAGATAGATACATAGATAGATAGACAAATAGATGGATAAGAACATGACTTATAGAGACCTTGAAAGTGATTCCATAGGTTGTGGAATCATAGATAGATGGATAGATAGATAGATAGATAGGTACATACATGAAGCACCTTCAATAACTCCAAAAGACTGAAGTAGGGTAAATACTAAAAGGCTTTTATTCGCAGTACAATACGACCTCCATGCTGAGTGTCTGCCCCTGGACTGAGGGGAAGGGGCAAGGCATAATCACCTTTATTCAGGGGTCTGTGGGAGAAGCCACAGGGGCAGTCAGCAGAGGGGCGTGTCCAGACAGGTAACCCAGTTACAACATATATACGGTTTACCACAATGCATACATACTGTAGATAGATAGATAGGTAGACAGATAGATACTGTAGATAGATGGATAAGATCATGAGTTGTAGAGCCCTTGAAAGTGAATCCATAGGTCGTGGAATCAGTTCAGAGTTGAGATGAGTTTTCCCCTCTGGCTCAGGAGCCTGATGGATGTGGGTAACAACTGTGACAGTGATGGTGGTGTTTAAGAGGCTTTTAGACAGACACATGGGTATGCTGGCAATGGAAGGATACGGATCACGTACAGGCAGAAGAGGTTTAGTTGAATTCAGTAGCATCCACAGTGCTGACACCATGGGCAGGAGGGCCTGTTACTGTGCCGTGCGTTTCTTGTCCGATGTCGTGAGGGGGAAGGTTGAACAGGTTTGAATTGAGAAACACGAGAGCCAATTTGTAGCCTTCTTTGGCATCTTGACTGGGCAAAGGAAGGGGGGATGTATCCACTTAGGAGTGAATCTCAGAGCTGGGAACATCATCTTGAAATAAGAGAGTGCCTATTTAATCCTGATATGAAGAACTGTTTCTTCTCTCAGAGTAGTAAGTCTTGTATTACCTTGACCCAGAAAGTTACAGATGCAGAATCCTTGAAGATGTTCAAAGCTGAGATAGAGTTTTAATCAGCACTGGAATCAAGTGTTATGCGAAGAAAGTAAGAAAGAGGACTAAAACTACTTTAGATCTGTCACGGTCCAATTCAATAACAGAGCAGGCTAAAGATGTCTCCTCTGTTCTTATTCTTAATGGTCTTATGAGCCAGTGTGTGGATTGTATTGATATTCTTGTGACCAAGTGTAGATTTTTTTGATAGTTACATATCATTGATTGATTGGCAGGGTGTCTGTCGCATCCGGCAACGTCAGTTAAATTTGTGCATATGAACTGCATGAGAGAACCCGTGCGGGAGAGTTTTTCCACTGGAAGAGCCGCTGCGCTACCCCTCAACTATCAGGCTCTTGAACAAAAGGGGATAACTTCACTCATTTAAGGACTCTTTCATCTTGTTAATTCATGCATATTATTTATTGCTATTTATTTATTACCTGCATTTGCACTGATTGTTTACAGCTGACAATTCCTGACGTTTACAGTTTACAGATCCTGTTTACAGTTACTGTTCTACAGATTTGCTAAGTATGCCCACAGAAAAAGAATTTTAGGGTTGTACATTGTGACATGTATGTACTCTGATAATAAATTTTACTTTGAACTTTGATATATAGGGATTAACCTTTCAGCACAGTTTGGAGGAGGTCACCCACATTTTCCATTCAGTCAGATGTTAGGAAGAGAAATTGAAAGATACCAGAAATAATTTAGGGTGTGGAAATTAGTCTGAAGTATTTCCATTGTCTTCTGAACTTCAAATCCTGCATTACTTCGTGTGAGGACTCACTCAAGTTTACTTGTCCCATCACTGAAATGTTCCCACTACCCATGGACTCGTGTTCAAGGACTCTTCATTTTCATCTTCTCCACATTTATTGATTATTTATTCATTATTATTTTTCTTGTTTTCCTTCTTTTTCTTTTGTATTTGAATAGTCTGTTAACTTTTGCACACTGGCTATTCATCCGAACTGTTGGGTGTGGTCTTTCATTGACTATTAAGTTTCTTGTTTTACTGAGTATGCCCCAAGAAAATAAATCTCAGGGATGTATTACTCACTGCGCATTACGCCGCTGGCATTTAGGGCAGCAATGAACGTCCTCCATCTCTTTCTGTCCATACAGTCGCACCCAGATATAGTAAGGTTCTCTATTGCTGTTCCCCGTAACAAGTTATTTTAACCAGTTGGCTCTGAGCTGAACCCCTGAACCCGGAGGACTGGTGGACCACTCTTAGTCTGGCCTCTACCCTTTGACCTGTTTGGCATGGGTGACACTACCAGAACCCAAAGCATAAAGCCCTGACTCCAGTCGACATAATAGCTCTCCAGGTCACTGGGACATGCAAGCCTCCAAATCCTACGACAAGGTTGTGGTCCTCTTGGAGGCCAGAGTTGTATCTGGTGGCATACATGTACTTTGATAATAGATTTGAACTTTGAACAACAGGTCACAGATGTTGTTCTGTGACAACAGTCTCAACAGCCCAAGCAGCAGCTGTAGGAAGAAAGGAATTGTTGATGATTTCAGGTTGAAACCCTGCAGAGCCAAGAGGGGAGATGGCCATACGTTATGATCCAATCAGTTCTCAGATTGATCAGGCAATTGCGGCATAAATTCTGAAAAGCTTAGATCAATTGCTTTGCTTCAAGCGCCCTTATAATGCAAGTGAGTTGTTAAAGGCCTCTTGTAAACTGATTGATTTGCTTACTACTAATGGTTCCTTCAGAATAAATACATTTTAGTAGAACTTTGAGAATCTGTTGAAACATTTCAGTGGGATTTGCAATAACGAAAGCGGTAGATTATTATAAATAGAGTGGATTACATAGGCTTATAAGGACTCTGTGAAGTGTTGTGTTAGTTTCAACAATTGATGTAAATAATAGTGAAAGATGAATAATGCTCTCAATCTGCTGTTTTATTTTGTGCTATTAGCTCTATAATGAAACGTGCCTTACCTTCAGGTTGAGATGTGCACCAACAGCCTCTAGCCTGGAATAGTCCGTCAATTGTAAAATGCCCCAGTTAGCCCTGGGTCGCCAGGCCATTTAGAACTGACGCTGCTCCACCAGTTACATTTGTGTGCACGTATATTTGTAATGGCTGCATCATCCAGCCGGTAGTGACTGCACTCATTGGCACACTATTGCACGATCATGGGGTACTATTTCAGGGAACATCGTAAGCTGTTATGACCCGAAATGTTGGCAATTCCTTACCCCTCACCTTCAGATGCTGCTCAACCTGCTGAGCACCTCCAACAATCTGCTTGTTGCTCTGGATTCCATGTTGCTCTCGAGTCTCAAGAATAGTTATTACCCTTCAACCATCAGGACCCCGAACCAGCGTGGATAACTTTACTCACTTTAACAGTGAACTGATTCCACGATGTATTGACTCACTTTCAAGGTCTCTACAGCTCATGTTCTCAGTGTTCATTATTACTTACTTATTTTTATTTTTGTACTTACGCAGTTTGTCTTCTTTTGCACACTGTCTGTGTAGCTTTTCACTGATTCTGTTATGTTTCTTTGTACTTACTATGAATGCCTGCAAGGAAATGAATCTCAGTGCAGTACATGGTGACATATGACCTTCAAGGGGTGACATGGTTAGCACAACGCCTTACAGTGCAGGTACCCTGGGTTCAATTCCCATTGTTCCCTCTAAGGAGTTTGTACTTTCTCCCCATGACTGTGTGGGTTTCCTCCGGGTGCTCTGGTTTCCTCCCACAGTCCAAAGACGTACCAGTTGGTAGGTAAATTGGTCGTTGTAAATTGTCCCGTGATTGGGCTGGGGCTGAATCAGGTAGCTGCTGGGCGGCATGGATTAAATTGATTTATTGAGATATTCCATGCTGTATCTCAATAAATAAATAAATAGATAGTTACATTACTTTGAACTTTGAACTCTGTTTCTGTGCTGTGTAACTCTATAACTCTATGAAGAATTGCTCAGTTCAATTGGAAAATGGTAGCTACAGACCAAAATGATCTGCAGGCTTGACGGAACACAGTGATATTGATCTGCACACAGTATGATCCACATACCATGTCACAACCTGAGATCTGCCCAAACCTTAGCCTTTCCCTTTGGGTATATTTGGAGATGTTGGCTCTGTGCTAATACGAGGTGCCTCCAGCTATCTGCCTGAAGCGAGGAACGCCTGGAAGCTGTGGGCTGTGTTTGCATTACAGGCCTGCGTATGGGTAGAGCCTCGTTTATAACTGCCTTGCTGTGGCTTGGAGTGCATTTCTTATTAGACTGAATTGCACATACCAGGAAAGAATGCAAAGAAAACAGCAGTGATGTCTTCTGTAAATGTTACCCTCCGGATGCATTGTTCCAGAGAGGGAATCTTGCCCTCCTTATTCTCTTAAGGAAACCCTGTGCCAGAACCTGCTCCTGCTCGCACCTGGGGGCCTGATGGGAAAAAAAGCAAACTGTGCCCTCAGCAAATCAGGAACGATTGCCATCCATTCCCATTCTGTTTTACAGCCCAGCCCAGCTCAATGAACCTTCCTGCAATTTAAGGGATGGGATTTTAAGGTGAGGGATGGGATTTTGGTGGGGAATGGGATTTCTGAGCAAGTTGGCCATAATTGCTTTGGACAAATTGACTCCACATTGCAACTTAAATGGAAAAGTCTCCAAAACGTCGTGGATCCATCAGAGGGAAAGCCCCCACCACCACTGAGCACATCTACAAGCAACACTTCCACAAGAAAGCAACATCCGCCATCATTGCCCCTCACCACAGGAAAACAGTATCACCATGAACACACACTCAGTGACCACTGCATTAGGTGCCTCCTGACTACTTTATGCTCTCAAGTTGTTTTCACCAATAGAAATGCCTCTTACTGGATGTATTTTACTTTATGCATCATTCTCTGTAAACTCCAGAAACTTTTTGTCCGTGAAAATCCCAGGAGATCAGCAATTTCTAAGATACCCAATCCACTCCAACTGACACCAACAATCATTGCACGGTCAAAGTCACACTCATCCCCTTTCTGATGTTCGGTCTGAACAACAACTGAACCTCTTGACCATGTCTGCATGCTTTTATGCATTGAGTTGCTGCCACGTGATTGGCTGATTAGATATTTGCATTAAAGAGCACCTAATAAAGTGGCCATTGGTTGTAAATTCTAGAGCTGAGCAGAGTCTGCTTTTCATTGTAAATGCAAGCATATGGTTTAATGGTTTTGAAAGATGCTGAACACACAGTATTTTTACACTGTAAAAAAGCTTTAGGTTGGCTGAAGGCAAAATTGTACTTCTTTTCAGCTTTCTTTGTGCCTTTTTATGCAGCAGTACTATGGTTTAAGTATCACAATCCATTATCTGTGGAGAATGTGGACAAATTTATAAATCGTGTCTTCATCAAAGCGAGCTCCTACAGGCAGCTCACTGTGGCGGTGGGCACAGTCTGTGTAATTAACTTGGACGCCAGTGAAAAGGATCCTTTGGGAGCTGCCATAAGCATTGGGCAAATGCCTTGGCCTCGAAGCTCTGGCCTGCAGCTCTTCCTTTGTTCCTGAAACACCACGCCGTTCACAGTGGCTGAGGCATCTTGTCATTAGCAAGGACAGAAATTCCACTTTGTACATGGCATATAAATAGAAAACCTTGTAGACAGTGGGGACAATACTTCAAATGTCAGGACGATTTTCATCTTAAATGGCAGAAATCTCACTTTGGAATACTACACCACTGAAAGTCCAGCACTTTATTAATTTTGAAGAAAACAAGGAGTTTTTTTTTGGATACTCAATGGTGGATGGATTAATCAATCAAAATTCAATAGTCAAATTTGCTTACCACATGTATATTGCAACCTGCAGTGAAATATGTCGTATGTCAGGAAGAGGGAGGAGAAGATGGTGGCACAATGCAGCACCCGCGGCCGTTCCGAATGATATCGAATGTGTTAACTAGGGGGCCGTGCACAATCCTGATTTGATGGAGACAGCCGTGAGAAGCACGGAGGAACACCTGGAGTAACTTCTGAAATGCCCACTTTGCTGCCGCTGCTACTGTGCGATCGAGAATCTCCAGAGGGGAAGGCCCCAGATCCTCGGTTTTGCCTATTGCCTGTTGCCGGGGCCAGGGTCGAAGTGCTCGGCAGAGATGGTGCTCAGTGCTCGGTGCTCGGTGTCGGAGAGGTGGTCAGAGGCTTGGAGCTTTCGGACAGACTCAGATTCAGACTGTGGTCAGATGCTTCCAGGATGCTGCATCGGCAAGTTTGCGGCGCTGGAGGTTCACTGTCTACATGAGATGATAGGACTTTGGAGAGACTTTGAGACTTTTTACTGTGCCATGGTCTGTTCTTTATCAAATTACGGTATTGCTTTGCACTGTTGTAACTATACGCTATAATTATGTGGTTTTTTGTCAGTTTTTCAGTCGGTTTGTCATGTGTTTCTGTGATATCATTCTGGAGAAACATTGTATCATTTCTTAATGTGTGCATTACTAAATGACAATAAAAGAGGACTGCATGTCCTCATAATCTAATACGCTAACACCCAACACACCGGAGGATGTGCTGGGGCCAGCCTGCAAGTGCTACCACACGTTCTGCAGCCAACAGAACAAGCCTACAATACAATGCTTAGCAGAACAACACAGACCACAACAAGAGCAAAACGAGCCCCCTTCTTCCTTCCCACCCATCCACGCACGTACACAATCACAATTGTCCCATCTCCAGGACAGGCCATTGTTTTCCAGCCTGCAGTCTCCTTGCAGGCTTGCGGATATTCGGCTTTGACTGCTCCAGCGAATTCGCAGAGATTCGCCATGGGATTAAGCAGATCTGATCAATGGCCATTGCCATTTTTAGTTCCAAACACAGGTGAGATTGATCCTGGGAATGAAAGGGTTAATGTATGAGGAGTATTTGATGGCTTTGGGCCTGTACTCACTGCTGTTTAGAAGGATAAGGGGAATTCATTGAAACCTATCAAATATTGGAAGGCCTTGATAGAGTGGATGTGGAGAGGACGTTTCATGTAGTGGGGGGAGTCTAGGACCAGAGGGCATCCCTTTAGAACAGAGATGAAAGGAATTTCTTTAGCCAGAAATTCATTGCCGCAGATGGCTGTGGATGCCAAGGATGATTAAGGGTATGAGGAGAAGGCAGGGAATGGAGTTGAGAGGGAAAATAAATCATCCATGATGGAATGGTGGAGAAGACTCAATGGACCAAATGGACCAGTTCTGCTCCTGTGTCTTATGGTCTTTTGAGGAAGCAGCTACTCTGCCCTTCCCACATTACCTGGTTCCCACTTTTTCTCCTCCCTTCTCTAAAGATTCTGTCTCATTGGATCATCGCCATTCCATAAGCATTGCATTCCTTCACCTGGGCAGACAGCAAAGGACAACGACGTCTCCCGATGTTCAGGTGAGCTCTGAGTTCAGGGTTGGAGTCCCCAGAGTTTCTGGTGGTTCTCCTCAGTCACAAAGTCGTCCAAGTGAACAAGTGTTCAGTTTGGGTCACCTCATTATAGGAAAGCTGAGGGAGCTTTAGTTAGACTTACCAGGATGCTACCTGGACTAGAGAACATGTCTTATGAAGATAGGGTGAGTGAGCAGGGGCTTTTCTCTTTGGAGTGAAGGAGGATGAGAGGTGAGTTGATAGAGATGTACAAGATGATAGAGGCATAGATCAAGTGTGAGGTAACTTCTACTTTGGAAAGGACCACTCGACAACTTCATGCCCAAAAGAACGACTTTATCCAGAAACGGCAAAACCGATATACAGTATATAGACAGAAGCTTTCACTAGCTCGTACGGCATGGCAGAGAAACTATATACAATGCACACCGGAAGTAAAAAGAATGGAAGTAAAACCCCACCAACCCTGGAACCAGTCCCTCTTTAAAAACTGCTTCCTGATTAGTATTATCCTACTTTTAATAATGCTCACATTACAACAAAGTGGACAGCCAGAAACCTTTTTCCAGGGTGGAAATGGCTAATGGAACGTGGAACATAGAATCTACAGCACATTACAGGCCCTTCAGCCCACAATGTTGTGCCGCCCATGTAACCTACTCTAGAGACTGCCCAGAATTTCCCTACTGCATAGCCCTCTATTTTTCTAAGCTCCATGTACCTACCTAAGTGTCTCTTAAAAGACCCTATATTAGGGGTCATAATTTTAAGGTGACTGGAGGTAAGTATGAGGGGAGATGTCAGAGGTAGGCATTTTTTACAAAGAGAGTGGTGGGTGCCTGGACCAGGCAGCCGGGGGTGGAGAAAAACCAAAAAAAAAAATCCAGTGAATGGCAGCTCTGTGGGTGAAAACGCCCTGCTAAGGAGAGAGGTCAGAGGAGAATGGCCAGAGTGGTTCAAGCTGACAGGAAGGCGACAGTAACTCAAATAACCACACGTTACAACAGTGGTGTGCAGAAGAAATCTCTGCACGTCAACCCTTGAAGCGGAGGATGGGCTACAGCGGCAGAAGCTTTAAACTAACGAGTAAGGAAAATAACGGTCCGGGGTGTTGCCCGGGTCCTCACCACTTAATGCAAGAGGAATTTTTTTTTTTGCAATTTTGATTTCAATGTTTAGGAGAAGTTTGCACAGGTGGATGGATGGGAGGGGTATGGAGGACTATGGTCCGAGTGCAGGTCGATGGGAGTAGGCAACTTAAATAGCACAGGCTAGATGGGCTGAAGGGCCTGTTTGTGCGCTGCAGTCTTTCTATGAATCTAAGACCACAAACATACACTCGGGTGCCACCTCATTGGGTACAGGCGGTAGCTAATCAAGTAGGGACTGAGTTTATGTGATTCCAGACCTGCTGCATAAATCGGTCTCTGGAACGGCCCGAAAAGCCAGTCAGTTCAGGGACAATTCAGGACGGGCAATTAAAATAGAACATCTGACCCTGAGTTCACCCACTTGATAATAAAAGAAACAAGACACTTTTTTACCATAAATTCAGGATTCACAATGCAAAACACTAGAAAGGTTCAGGCACCTATTAGCAGAGAAGGTTAGGTAACATTTTGGGAGCAGCAATTTCTGTTTTTAAATGTTCACAGCTGCGTTATTTCTGACCTTCCAATTTTTTTAATATTTTTAAATGGGAATTTATTCTGACAATCTATTCAGTTTTGTACTACTGACACCTTTTCAGCTACATAATTGATAACAGTTCATTTAGCCCACAGTGAAAAGTTTCCCTGTGTACGAGTACAAGCTATTTGTTCAGCAAATTATGTTGCTAGGGACCATCATAAAGTAACCAAGGAAATATTCTTACATAAATGTAAGAACTGTGCGAATGAGGTCTTCGCGATCAAACCAGCCCACACAAGTAATTACACTTGATTACCCATGTCACAAAGGGAGTTGGCCTTTTTTTTCCAGGATGGTTTTCTATTAGTTTTTCTAATCACATTTGGGAGCCCGGAGATTACCAACTCTAAGAAGCGTACCTTTCGTCAACCCTTGTTACATATAGCCCCGAACAGGTGCAATAAAATAGTGCTTGCAGAGAATCAAGTTCGTTTCTTTTTAATTTAAAAATATTTCATAAAAAGATAAAAACAGGAAGAAATACCAAAGAACTTCCATAAGACAAGTGGAATCGAGCAGGGGCATGGATTATTGATATAAATGTACATTAAGGATGTAAGTACATAACCCTCCAAAGCTGGCAAAAGTTAAATTCTTAAACACATCAACTATGTTTTGCTCGCGAATGTAGAGTTCAAGTTATCTAGGTAACTTGATAATTGTACCATAAGACTATAAGACAGAGGAACAGACTTAGAATCACAGGAGATTCTGCAGATGCTGGAAATCTAAAGTAACGCACACAAAAAGCTGGAGGAACTCAGCAGGTCAGACAAGATCTACAGAAAGGAATAAAACGCCAATGATTTGTGCAGAGACTCTTTATCAGGAGGAGAGTTAGACCATCAAGATCCTCAGCCATTTGATCATGGCTGATTTATTATCCCTCTCAACTCCATGCTCCTGCCTCTCCCTGTAACCGTTGTCACCTTTACTAATCAAGAACCTGTCAAACTCTGCTTTAAACATACCCAACGACTTGGCCTCCACAGCCATCTGTGGCAATGAATTCCACAGGTTCACCACCCTCTGGCTTAAGAAATTCCTCCTCATCTCTGTTGTAAAGAGATCTCCCTCTATTCTGAGGCTGTGCTATTCTAGACTCCCCTACATCCTCTCCACATCTACTCTCTCTCAGCCTTTCAATATTCGCTAGCATACTGAAAGCTTTGGACCCAGAATCTATTCTCAGTTTAGGTTTATTCATGGATCTTTTAAGGGCTTTCTTATTTTTGTTTTAACCTTCTAATACTGTATCAAACGGCTACCAGTGGACTGCCATGACAGGGGTGGACGATTTTGTTCAAATGATGGATGGTGCCAGGATACACATCTTCCTGAGAAATTGATTGCTTCACCAGAGTATTACCTTCATTTACATTTACCACTGAAGCGCAAGATCTACGGAAATCAGTGGTTCGTAACTATACAGGTATAAATAACTAAAACTATTTCATTGCTTTTTCTTCAAGATTCAAGCTTATTTATCACATGTACTTGGAAACATAGAGTAAGATGTGTTGTTTGCGTCTATTGCCCATTACACCGCTGGCGTTTGGGGCAGCAATGAAGGTCCTCCATCTCTGGTGATGTTCAGGGCTTCCTTCATCATCTCAGTAGCTTCCTCTCAGTTTTCACTACTGTCTGTCATGCAAATCCTGAGTGAAGACTCAGGAATACTGTCACATTCAGCTGTAGAAGGAGTCTTCATTTCTGTTTCTGTTACAGTTTTGTTTGACCAGTCAGGGTTGTTAGCCCTGAGCTGAACCCAGGAACCCGGGGGACCGGTGGACCACTCTTAGTCTGGCCTCTAACCTTTGACCTGTTTGGCATGGGTGACCCTACCAAGAGCCAAAGAATGAAGCCCCAAAACACAGCTCTCCGGGTCATTGAGGCATGCAAGCCTCCAAACCCTACAAGTTTGTGGTCCTCTTGGAGGATGTCATTTGCATTTACAACCGAAGCATCCCAGGACACGCTGGCCACAGCCTGCAATTTCCAGTGCCAGCGCTGTATTTGTTAGACAAATAGACAGTACTTCAGGTCACAATAGTGAGACGATCTATATAAACCCACTCCATGGTCAATCTAACCCTTCTACTCAGCCTAAAACCCTCCATTCTTCTACATCCACATGTCTATTTAGGATTCCTTAAATATCCCTCTTGTATCAACCTCTACACCATAACTGACAGCATGTTCTAAGCACCCACCACGCTCCGTGTGAAACAAAACCTCTGACGTCTCCCCTAAACCTTCTCCTATTCTCCTTAAACAGATGACTTGCTGATTCCGATTCACATTTAGATTCAGATTAATTTACTTATCACACGTACAAATGAAACAAATATTGAAATGTGGCGTGTTGCGTCAACAACCAACACAAACTGAGCATGTGCTTGCAGAAGCCCGCAAGTGTCGCCACATTTTCCAGCCCCAGCACAGCATGCTACTGACAGTATTATAAACACAAGGGCTTCTGGAAATCCAGAGAAACACACTCAAAATGCTGGAATAAACAGTCAATGTTAGGGCCAAGATGAAGGGTCTCGGTCTGAGTTGTTGCCTGTTCATTTCTCTCCATAGACTCTGCCTGACCTGCTGAGTTCCCCCAGCATTCTGTGTGTGGTGCCTACAATATCCTCTGTTCTAAGTACACTGTTGACAAGGACAACTGCACGCTGTACTAACTGAACATGATGGTGATGTAAATCTGTTCTTTATAGACATTAATAAACCTCTGTGTGGATGCTGACCCCTTCTCTTATGACATTCGGTGAGTCGGAAAGGAAACAGTCTGTGATAAAGAGAGAGAGACAAAGAAGTAGCAGAAGCCATCAGGCCCCTGAACCAATGCGAACAATTTCACTCACCTCAACCCTGAACTGATTCCACAACCAACAGTTTCACTTCCAAGGCTTCTGCAACTCATGTTCCCAATATTTATTTATCTATTGTTAGGGTGGCGGGGTGGAGATACATCTCCACCGAAAAAAGATAGGTGTTCCTTTCTTCTGCTAGCTTGCAGGTCACCCTTGGGCAAGGTATAGCACCTGCTTAGCCCCTCGATTAGGATCACGCAAAGCCACGGGAGCAAGTGGTGGATGGTCGTACGAGCAGCCGGAGCAAATCACAATTCCTGGTTATGCGACCATTGACACCAGGCAGACAATCTCTGAAGAGTATAGATAATGGCTGGGGTCACCCGTCTTGGAAAGGCACTGCCCAGAAGAAGACAATGGCAAGTCACTTCTTGGGAAAAATTTGCCAAGAACAATCATGGTCATGGAAAGACCATGATCTCCCTTGTCATACGGCATGTCACAAAATGATGATGATTTATTATTATTATTATTATTATTATTATTTGTTTTTCTTTTTGTATTTTCACAGCTTGTCATCTATTGCACATTGGTTGTTTGCTTGTCTTTGTGTGTAGTTTTTCATTGATTCTATTGTATTCTTTTGTTCTACTGTGAGTGATTGCAAGAAAATGAATCTCAGGGTAGTAAACGGTGACATATACGCACTTTGATAACAAATTTACGTTGGACTTTGAACTTTAACCTCACAGGAAAGCAGGTGGTTCCGTACAACAATACCTCTATGAAGAGAAGACCCAGAAACTGCCTTCATTCCTTTGTGCCGTACATCAGCTGTGTATCGACATGACAAAAGCGCATTTAGGTGTCCTTGTAAATGTCCTGGCAAGTTTACTCTATAAATCATCAGGAAGATTTAGTCACCTGCCCTGAGGATGTAATCTCCAAATGCATTGACCATGTGGCACTCTGCCTGTACCAAAGGGATGAGAAAATGTGGGACAATCCAGCTCTTAGTGCAGACCCGGAGCCAATTACTTGCCTTCTTTTCTAGGCTTGAAACTGCAGCAGCATATAAAAATAAAAGAATTCTGCACAAGTCTTGAAAGCATTCCTATGCAGCCCTTAATACTTGGCTTGTAATGCAGACATACACCTTGTTCAGTACCGCTAGTACATAATAAAGTGGCCACTGAGGATATGTCTGTGGTCTTTTGCTGCTGTAGCCCATCCACTTCAAGGTTTGATGTGTTGTGTGTTCAGAGATGCTCTTCAGCACACTAGAGTGGCGTGCAGAAGGGCCTCTTACTCAAAGTCAGCAAGACATTGCCTTCAGGAGGAGGAAACCAGAGATCCAAGAGCCAGTCCTCATCAGAGAGCCAGAGGTGGAAAAGGTCAGCAGCAAACTCATCAGTGTTATCATTTCGGAGGACCAGTCCTGGGCCCAGCAAATATGAAGAAAGCACGGCAGTGCCTCCACTTCCTTTGGAGTTTGCAAAGACACGGCATGACATCTAAAACTTTGACAAACTTCCATAGATGTGTAGTGGAGACTATGTTGACTGGCTGCATCACAGCCTGGTATGGAAACACCAATGCCCTTGAACGGAAAATCCTACAAAAAGTAGCAGATACGCCCCAGTCCATCGTGGTAAAACCGTCCTCACCATTGAGCACATCTACATGGAGTGATGTCACAGGAAAGCAGCATCCATCGTCCGGGACCCCCATCACCCAGGACGTGCTCCCTTCTCACTGCTGCCGCCAGGACAAAGGAGTCACACCACCAGGTTCAGGAACAGTTATTTACATCTCAACCAGCAGGCTCTTGAACCAGAGGGGATAAATTCACTCAGCTTTACTTGCCTCATCACTGAAATGTTCCCACAACCTGTGGACTCACTTCCAAGGACTCTTCATCTCGTGTTCTTGATATTTATTGCTTACTTATTTACTTATTCATCCATCCATTTATTTATCTGTTTATTTATTTATTTATTCTTTCTTTCTTTTTTTATTTTCACAGTTTGCTGTATTTTTTTACACTGGTTGACTGACCAAGTTGCTGAGGTCTTTCACTGTATTAGGTTTTATAATGGATTTATTGAGTATACCCGCAAGAAAATGAATCTCAGGGTTGTATATAGTGATATATATGTTCTTTGATAATAAACTTACTTTGAACTTTGAACATTGGTTATTTGAGTTCTGCCGCTATCCTGTCAGCTTGAACCCCAGTCTGGCCATTCTCTGACCTTCCTCTTAACAAGGCATTTCCACCCACATAACTGCCACTCACTGGATGTTTTTTGTTCTTTGCATTATTCCCTGTAAGCGTTAGCGTCTGTTGAGCAGGATCTCTGAGATACTCAAACCATCTCATCTGGCACAATCGTTCCATGGTCAGTGTCACTTAGATCAGATTTCCTCCCTATTCTGAACAACAACTGAACCTCTTGACCACGTCGGCATGCTTTAATACATTGAATTGCTGCCACAGGATTGGCAGATTGGATATTTCCATTATCAAACAGGTGTACAGCTGTACTTAATAAATTGGCCACTGAACGTAAAGATAAAGGGACGGCTAGAACGACTGTAAAATGTTGACGGAGAACCTTTGGACCTTCAAAAATAGATCAATAGAAAAGAAGCGCTCAAGGAAAAGGAGACATAAAAAGAGATTGCTCCAACTTTAAAATGGAAGTTAAAAGGAGTTGGAACAGTGTTGGGAAATAAGGCAGTCACATTAATCAGAAGAAATTGGCAACTTGCAGCATTCACTCAAGGCCAAATTTCCAAACTTAGTGAACACTGGACAAGACACTACGGTAGTCCAGCAGTTAGCGTGGCACTCTCACAGCCGGGGAGTTCTGGAGTTCAGAGTTCAGTTCACTGCCGTCTGTAAGGAGTTTGTATGTTCCCCCCACAAACCGTATGGGTTTCCTCCGGGTGCTCTGGTTTCCTCTCATATTCCAAAGATGTACCGGTTAGTAGGTTAATTTTTAAAGAGTTATTAATTTATTGTGATACAGCATGGAATAGGCTCTTCTGGCCCTTTGAGCCGTGCTGTCCCGCAATCTCCTGATTTAACCCTAGCCTAACAAGTGGGTTGCTGGATGGTGCAAGTTATTAGGCCGTAAATGCCTGTTCCATCCTGTATCTCTAAATAAATTTAAAAAACACATTATCACCCAAATTGCCTGCATCCCAGAAGGAAAGATTTAGGGTGTAAAATACAAATTCAAATTCATTTATGCTTTAAGTACCCAAAAAAAATCCATCTCTTTAAAACCGAAAGGCATGAGAAATTAATTGAAATTTCCTCATCACACACCCAAATTGATAGCTGTAATAACTTCAACTAAAACCTGGATTGCATCAGCTAACCAGACCACCAAGGAGTAAGTTCTAGATTTAATTGTAGCAAGATATAATTGTCTTCAATCATTATGTTCTATCCGCTTGTGTATAGACGACATCCATCAACTGCTGATAATTAGCTAAATTGCACTTCTTGTTCACAAATTGCATTTATAATATGTTAACCACACACTGCAAATACAATATAATGTAGAAGCTACTAAAAGTGTCCATTCTAATGAAAATGAAAGACTAATCATAAACCTTATTCTACTTTGTCCAAAGTAACATGGTGCTTCAAACACAAGATAATACAACACATCAAATATAAATTCATAACCCTTTGTAAGGCTGCCTTTGTCATACAGGTACTTAATGATTTACTCTCTTAAAGTCCCAGAGTTGCATGCCACAGAAATGGGCCATTTATGCAGATCTTTTGACCCATTTACACAAATCCCACTTGGATACTGATTCAGAGGAGAGGACAGAGATGAGGAGGAGTTTCTTTAGCCAGAGGGTGGTGAATCTGTGGAAGTCATCGCCACAGACGGCTGTGGAAGCAAAGTCATTGGGTATATTTAAAGCAGGGATTGATAAGTTCTTGATTAGTAAGGGCGTCAAAGGCTGCAGGAGAATGGGGTTGAGAGGGATAATAAATCAGCTATGTTAGAATGGATGTGGACAGGATGTTTCGTATGGTGGGGCAGTCTAAGTCTAGAGGACGCAGCCTCATAATAGAGGGACATCCTTTTAGAATGGAGATGAGGAGGAATTTCTTTAACCAGAAGTTGGTGAATCTGTGAAATTCATTGCCATCGACAGCTGTGGAGGCTATCATTGGGCATATTTAAAGTGGAGGTTGCTATGTCCTTGATGGGTAAGGATATCAAAGGTTACTTGGAGAAATCAGCTAAAAGGGGTTGAGGGGGAAAATAAATCGGCCACGATAGAATGGCAGGGCTGTCTCTATGGGGGCAGAATTAGGCCATTCAGCCTACATCTCACAGTCTTCTGCTTTTGATTCATTTATAGGCTTCAGTTTAAATATCAGAAGCAAATGAGGCGAGAATCAATAAATTAAGAATTGAAAACCAATGATCACTTCAAGATCCAAGTACATTAACTTCATCTACCTGAAGCATAGAAGTAATCTGTTGTGAGTAACATTACTAAGTATTTATTTATTGAGATACAGTGTGGAACGGGCCTTCACGCCACACTGCCCAGCAACCCCTAACCTAATCACAGAACAATTTATAATGACAAATTAACCCACCAATCGGTACGCCTTTGGACTGTGGGAGAAAACTGGAGCACCAAGAGGAAACCCACGCGGTCACAGAGAGAACTTCCAAGCTCCTTACAATCAGTGGCGGGAATTGAACCCGAGTCACTTGCACTGTAAAGCATTGGGCTAACCGCTGTGCGGTTATATGTATATGGAGGTTCTGGGCATGAACTGTTGGCGCGTGGCCAAGTGGTTAAGGCGTTCGTCTAGTGATCTGAAGGTCACTAGTTTGAGCCTTTGCTGAGGGAGCATGTTGTGTCCTTGAGCAAGGCACTTAACCACACATTGCTCTGCGACGACACCAGTGCCAAGCTGTATGGGTCCTAATGCCCTTCCCTTGGACAACATCGGTGTCGTGGAGAGGGGAGACTTGCAGCATGGGCAACTGCTGGTCTTCCATACAACCTTGCCCAGGCCTGCGCCCTGGAAACCTTCCAAGGCACAAATCCATGGTCTCACGAGACTAACGGATGTCTATTGGGCATGAACTATTTATAAATCAGTGAAATAAGAAAGTTGCTTTTTCTGTTTTCATATTTTAATTATTCATATAACGGAATGCTGACCTCATCAAGAATCCCATTAAATTGATGAAGCCAGCCAGGGATTCCAATCCAGGGTCCATGGACCCCACGGTTAATGGTAGGGGCCCATGGCATAAAGGAGTTTGGGAAACCCTGTATTAAAGTCTTTTGCCTGTGAAGTGATAAATATTGCTGATACTGTTATCAAATATTCTTCATATAGAGGTTATTACTGGAAGAACCGTATATAAGACCATAAAACTATAAGAGATAGAAGCACAATTTGGCCATTTAGCCCATCATGCCTGCTCCGCCATTCCATCATGACTGACTTATCATCTGTTCCTTAATGTTGTTATAGCTGGGGTGTTAGTGGAGATAAGCGCCCACTAACTATTAAATGCTTCCAATGAAGGTCCTCCATCTCTGGCATTGTTCAGGGCTTCCTTCATCATGTCGATAGCTTCTTCTTGGTTTTCACTACTGTTAGTCATGCAAGTCCCGGGTGGAGACTCAGGAATACCCTCACACTCAGGTGTAGAAGGATTCTCCATTGCTGTTTCCGCAACAATTTTGTCTTACCAGTCATAGCCGTTAGCCCTGAGCTGAGTCCCTGAACCCGAAGATCCGCTGGACCACTCTTAGTCTGGCATCTACCCTTTGACCTGTTTGGTATGGGTGACCCTACCACGAGACAAAGCATAAAGCCCTGACTCCAGCCAACACAGCTCTCCGGGTCATTGGGGCACGCAAGCCTCCAGACCCAATGACAAGTTTGTGGTCCTCTTGGAGGCGAATTACGCATGCTCACTTAAAAATAGATCACATTTTTCTGAAGAAACATTTGGTAGAAAAAAAATTCATTTCAAAAAGATGTGGATTCATTAAAAAAAATACTTTATCCATTTTGAGAATTGTGAATGAAAATCCTGTTAGCAAGTGGAAATAACTCTTATTTTTAATAGTTACCTTTTGTCATCCATCGATAAAAAGGATCTTTGTGAAGTCACAATTAAATCCTTAGAAGATTAACAATTCTCTCTTGATTGAGGAAATGCTGTGTTAATTTATTACCGAGATGCAGAGAGAATGTAAGTTAAAATAAAGAAGTTCTTTGTGTGAGAATGAGTGCAATTGTAGACTCGGAGAAATTTCATCAGTGGAAGCCTACAAAACAAGGAAGTGTAATTCATTTACAATAATATTCCTGACTATCGCAAGGTGATGCACTCTGGGAGGTCAATTAAGGGAAGGAGGTAAATTGTAGGGTCCCAAGAAATGTCAATAAACAGAGGGACTTTGGGGGTTCAAGTTCATAGTTCTCTAAAGGTGACACCACAGGTGAAGAAGACCTAGGGCTTGCCCACTGTCTCATGTCAGGGCGTAGAATATGAACATTGGCCTGTTATGTTCCAGCTTCACAAAACGTGGGTTAGAACATGTTTGGAGTTGGTGTGAGTATCTGGTCACTGCACTTTAAGAAGGATGTGACTGCATTGGACTGAGTGCAGATGAGATTCATTAGGATGTTACCAGGAATGGTGGACTTTCAACTGTGGGGGGCAGAGGATTGGATAGGCTGGGGTCATTTTTCCTGGAGTGAAGGAAGCCAAGAGGTGATTTGATAGAGATATGTAAAATTCATGAAGGCTTGGATAGGGTACTCACATGGTAGGGAAGACAAGAGGACATTAGCTTAGGGCCAGGGACAAGAGTTTTAAAGGTTATCTGAGGTGCAGATATTTATACAGAGTGTCTGCAGCTTGCTGCCAGAGGAAGTGGTGGAATCAGATGTAATCATTATAGTTGAGGCTTTTAGACGCAGCAAGACATAGAAAGAAGTACATCTAGTGTGGGCAAATGGGACTAGTGTAGATGTATGAAAACATCTGCATGAATCCGATGGGCTGAAGGGCCTACTTCTGTGCTGAATATCTCTGCAACTACAACTGGACCTCATCAACACCATTTTCAGTACTCCAAAGCACAAATGACAAGTCAAAGTATTCCGTCTTTACAGTGGGGAGATTTTTCTGTACTGACATCAATAACAGTGAAAGAGTACAGCGAAAGTTTACAAGGTTATTGCTGGGTCTTGAGAACCTGAGTTCGGACTTTATTCCCTGGAGCACAGGAGAATGGGTGGACCTTCGATAGGGGTGTACAAAATTATGAGGACCATAGACAGGATGAATGACAGCAGGGCTTTTTTCTCAATTGAGGTTGGCTGACACTAGAACTGGAGGTCATAGGCTAAGGGTGAAAGGTGAAAAGTTTAAGGGAAACATAAGGAAGAACCTCTTCCCTCAGAGGGTGGTGAGAGTGCAGAGCGGAACGAGCTGCCAGCGGAAGTGATGAATGTGGGTTCAGTTTCAACATTCAAGAGAAGCTTGGATGAGTACATGGAGAGGAGAGGCATGGAGGGCTATGGTCCAGGTTTAGACTAGGGCTGTTGGTATACAAGCCAATGCATTGTACAATGAAACTGTGAGGACGGACAGGCAGATGATCGGGAAAAGTTGCAGTCAATGGGATGAGTTGAAGAGTAACATGGGGGCAAAGTTCAAAAGGATGATCTATACAGGACTGAAGGTGTTATACTTGAATGCAAGCTGTGTACAGAATAAGGTAGATGATCTTATAGCTCAGTTAGAGATTGGTAGGTATGGCGTTGTGGACATCACTGAGTCGTGGCTGAAAGAAAATCATAGTTGGGAGCTTAAAGATTCAAAGAGCATTTATTATCAAAGAATGCATAGATTATATAACACAGAATCATAGAAAACCTACAGCACAATACAGTCCATTCAGCCCACGATGCCGTGCCGAACATGTACTTACTTTAGAAACTACCTAGGGTTACCCATAGCCCTCTATTTTTCTAAACTCCATGTACCTATCCAGGAGTCTCTTAAAAGACCCTATCGTATCCGTTTCCACCACCATTGCCTGCAGCCCATTCCACGCACTCACCACCCTCTGAGTAAAAAACTTGTCCCTGACATCTTCTCTGTACCTTAAGCACCTTAAAGCTATGCCGTCTCGTGTTAGACATTTCAGCCCTGGGAAAAAGCCTCTTTATCCACACGATCAATGCCTCTCATCATCTTATACAACCTTGAGATTTGTTTGTTTACAGGCAGTTGCAAAGCAAGGAACCCGAAAGAGCCCAATGAAAAAAAAACAAGACCAACTCCCCCTCAGTGCCCAGTGAGAAAGAGAAAAAACACAAAGTAAATCATGTAAACAGTAGAAACAAGCAACAACAGCAAAATTCTGAACCAAATCGAGTCCTCGGATCCAAATCCCTGGAGCAGCTCAGAGTAGGCCCAAAGCCTTGGTATTCAGTTCATCATATCAGCTGGGCAAATAGCCGCAAAGTTTGCAGACATGAAGCACAGCAGTCGGGGGAAGTCTCACAGCCTTAGCGTCACAGAAGAAGCCCCCAGACTATCTGGGCCAGCATTTAAACTGTCCAAATCTCACACTAGGACCCAGCCCCACCACCAGCAAATCGTTCTGGGCCTTGGTTTCACTGCTGAAGGAACCGTTCTTGACCTCTTCAGATCAGCTCGATGCCCAGAGCGATCCAGCCTCTGAAAGAGGTAGCTGAAGAGATTATGGAGACATTAGCTATTATCTTTCAAGAATCACTAGAGTCTGGAATGGTTCCAGAGGACTGGAACATAGCAAATGTCACTCAACTCTTCAAGAAGGGTGGAGGCAGAAGAAAGGAAATTATAGGCCAGTTAGCCTGACTTCAGTGGTTGGGAAGGTGAAGGATGAGGTTTTAGGGTACCTGCAGATACGCAATCAATTAGGCCAAAGTCAGCATGGTTTCCTTAAGGAGAAATCTTGCCAGACAAGTCTGTTGGAATTCTTTGAGGAAATAACAAGCAGGACTGACAAATGAGAATCAGTGGATGTTGTGTATTTGGATTTTCAGAAGGCTTTTGACAAGGTGCCACACATGAGGCTACTTAAAAATGTCAGAGTCCAAAGATAAGGCAACGTTAGCATTATCTCAAGAGGACTAAAAAGATCTAGGTAGAGTGGATGTGGAGAGGATGTTTTCTAAAGTGGGTGGGTCTAGGACCAGAGGGCGCAGCCTCAGAATAGAGGGGCGTCCATTCAGAACAGAGATGAGAAGGATTTTCTTTAGCCAGAGGGTGGTGAATCTGTGGAATTCATTGCTATGGATGGCTGTAGAGACAAACCAATCGAGTATATTTAAAGCAGAGGTTGATAGGTTCTTGATTAGTATGTTATCAAAGGTTACAGGGAGAAGACAGAAGAACGGGGTTGAGAGGGATAATACAGCATCTATGATGGAATGACCTTGGGGGATCTTAGAGAGGCAGCTTCCAACAAGAAGGCTTAGTGTACAGGAGTCCATGAGGGCCACGAAGGGTCGGACTCGACTTAACGACTGAACAACAACAAATGATGGAATGGCAGAACAGACTTGATGGGGCAAATGGCCTCATTCTGCTCCTATGTTTTATAGGTGCAGGTTGATGGGACCAGAGAGAATAATTAGATTAGATTAGATTAGATTATGAGGACACACAGTCCTCTTTTATTGTCATTTAGTAATGCATGCATTAGGAGATGATACAATGTTCCTGCAGAATGATATCACAGAAACACAAGACAAACCAAGACTAAAAAAACTGACAAAAACCACATAATTATAGCATACAGTTACAACAGTGCAAAGCAATACCGTAATTTAATAAAGAACAGACTACGGGCACGGTAAAAAAAAGTCTCAAAATCTCTCGAAAGTCCCATCATCTCACGCAGACGGTAGAAGGGAGAAACTCTCTTCCTGCCGTGAACCTCCAGCGCCGCAAGCTTGCCGATGCAGCACCCTGGAAGCACCCGACCACAGCCGACTCTTGAGTCCCTCCGAAAACTTTGAGCCTCCGACCAGCCCTCCGACATCAAGCACTGAGCACCATCTCTGCCGAGCGCTTCGACCCCAGCCCCGGCAACAGGCAATAGGCAAAGCCGAAGATTTGAGGCCTTCCCCTCCGGAGATTCTCGATCGCACAGTAGCAACGGCAGCGAAGCAGGCATTTCAGAGGTTTCTCCAGATGTTCCTCCGTGCTTTTCCATCTGTCTCTATCAAATCAGGATTGTGCACGGTACCTACTTAACAAATACGATATTATTTCGGAACGGCCACGCACACTGCGTCACGTCGCCATCTTCTCCTCCCCACTTGGCATGGACTAGTTGGGCTGAAGGGCTCCTTCCTTATGCTATAGTTCTCTATGACTCTATGACTTCTGATCAACTACTTCCTGGAAGTTAGAAGCTCCTCTCATTGTCATTGTCTATTATCTGCTAACCATCCATAAGTTTCAGTGTGGTTGATTGTCCATAAGCCAATTAACCATAGCTATTTAAAACATAGAGACTGGGCAGTTCTACAGAGGACAGCTGACAATCATGTACTTTACTCTTTACCAGCACTATACTTTCTCTGAAGCTGTTACACTTTCTTCTGCATCGTTACTGTTTTACCTAATTTTGTGCAAGACAAGTTTTCCAATGTATCCCAGTACATATGACAATAATGCACCAATTTCAGTCCCACTGTGAGTCCACCACATAGACAGCAGCAAATCAAGAAAGTAGCTTATCACTACCCACCTTAGGGTAATTAGGAATGGACACTATAGTTTGCCCTTCACGGTGGTGCGCATATCCCATAAGTACCTGCAACCATAAGAAATCAAAGAAGAAGTAGGCCATTTAATCCCCTGCTCCCGATCGACCGTTTAATAAGATTATTATTCATGAGCAACTCTCCATGTCTGGTGGAGTTTATTGTTGTGTACAGTGACGTACAGATACAACTACAACACACTCAAAATGCTGGAGGAGCTCAATATTTATGGAAAAGAGTGAACAGTGGACTCTTTGGGCCGAGACCCTTCTTCAGAATGGAAGGAGGGGTTTGGGGAGATGCCCAAATTAAACTTGGGGGTGGGGAGGGAAAATAGGCTAGCTGGAGGGTGATAGGTGAAGCCACGTGTGTGGGAAAGATCAAGGGCTGGAGAAGAAAGAATTTGATATGAGAGGAGAGTGGACCATAGGAGAAAGGGAAGGAGGAGGGGACCCAGGGGGAAGGAACAGGCAGGTGAGAAGAAGTAAAAGGTCAGAGTGGGGAGCAAAGGAAGGGGGGGTGGGGAAATTTGTGAGAAATCTATATTCATATCATCAGGTTGGAGGCTACCCAGACAGACTATGAGGTGCTGCTCCTCCACCCTGAGATGGCTTCATCGTGACACTAGATCAGGCTATGGACCAACATATCGGAATGGGAATGGGAATCAGAATTAAAATGTTTAGCCACCAGAAAGTCCTGCTTGTGGCGGGTGGTGTAGAGGTGCTCCATGAAGCGGCCCCCAATTTACGATGGGTGTCCCCAGGGATCACCTTGGCACCAGCACCCACAGATTTTCATCTGTTTGCAGCAGCATCACTCACCCCATACCATATCCCGTCTGGAAGACCGCCAACCTTTTGGCATTGACATTGACTTCTCTAACTTTTACTTATTTCTCCTCCCACCTCCTCTCCTTTTCCATTCCCCAATCTGCCCCCCACTTTACCTCTTCGCTTTTCCTCACCTGCCAGCAGGAAGAAACTCTGAAGCACCTTCGTTCTGTCCACAACAAGCAGGATTTCCCAGTGGCCAACCATTTTAATTCTACTCCACAGTCCCATTTCGACATGTTGGTCCATGTCCTCCTCTGCTGCCATAATGAAGCCACTCTCCAGTTGGAGGAGCAACACCTCATAGTCCATCCAGGCAGCTTCCAACCTGATGCCATGAACATCAATCTCTCTAACTTCCGGTAATTTCTCCCCCTTCCCCTCCTCTCTATTTCTATTCACCATCCTAGCTCACCTGTCACCCCTGTTCTCCTCACTTGCATATCTGGTGCCCCTCCTTCTTCCTTTTTTCCCATATGTCCACTCTCCTCTCCTATCAGATTCTTTCTTCTTCAGCCCTTCCCCTTCCAGTTTCTCACTTCATTCTCCTCCCCACTGCCCCCACACCTTCCCCTTCACCCGGTTCCACCCAACACCTGCCAGCTTGTACTCCTCGAGCCACCCGCCACCTTCTTGTTCTGGTTTCTGCCCTCTTCTCTTCCAGTCCGTTAAAAGTTCTTAACTCAAAATATTGACTGTTTATTCCCCTTCATAGATGCTGCCTGACCTGCTGAGTTCCTCCAGGATTTTGTGCATGTTACTCAGTAAACAATCACTAACTGGTAATCAAATCCTCTCTTAATAAAGGCCTTTGACCAACCGATGTTATAATTGCTGAATCTCCATTGTAACTTTTAGTGTTCTGTGTGCAAAGACACCCAAGTCGCTCTGAACACCAACACCATACAAACTCTCACCATTCAAGAAATACGTCCCTGCTCTCCTCTTCCTATTGAAGAGGATGAATATTAAAGAACTCTTGCCCCAGCAATTGTATTTCATCACCTTGGTGGAGACTTCGCTCCAAGTGAAAATAATGTAATAATTTTAATTTATGTGACTCAATTTGTACAATCAATTTATCTCGAAGAGGGGACCGAGTGTAATGTATCTAAGTTTGCTGATGACACTAAATTGAGCGGAAAAGCAAATTGTGCAGAGGTCATCCACTTTGGAAGGAAAAATGAAAGAGCAGATTATTATTTAAATGGTAAAAAATTGCAGTATGCTGCTGTGCAGAGGGACTTGGGAGTGCATGTGCATGAATCACAGAAGGTTGGTTTGCAGGTGCAGCAGGCTATCAAGAAGGCAAATGGAATGTTGGCCTTCATTGTTAGAGAGATTGAATTTAAGAACAGGGAGGTTATGCTGCAACTATACAGGGTACTGGTGAGGCCACACCTGGAGGGCAGTGTGCAGTTCTGGTCTCCTTACTTGAGGAAGGGTATACTGGCTTTGGAGGTGGTGCAGAGGAGGTTCACCAGGTTGATTCCAGAGATGAGGGGTTAGAATATAAGGAGATATTGAGTCGCCTGGGACTGTACTTGCTGGAATTCAGAAGAATGAGAGATCTTATAGAAACATATAAAATTAGGAAAGGGATAGATAAGATGGAGGCAGGAAAGTTGTTTCCACTGGTAGTGGGGTCTAGAGCTCGGGGACATAGCATCAAGATTCGAGAAAGCAAATTTAGGACGGAGATGAGGAGGGACGGCTTTTCTCAGAGAGTGGTAAATCTTTGGAATTCTCTGCCTAAGGAAGCAGCGGAGGCTATATATATTTAAGAGGAGGTTGTATAGAATTTTGCATCGTAGGGGAATTAAGGGTTATGGGGAAAAGGCAGGTAAGTGGAAATGAGTCCATGGCAAAATCAGCCATGATCTTATTGAATAGCGGAGCAGGCTCGATGGGCCAGATGGCCTGCTCCTATTTCTTATCTCTTAAAAATCAATTTTTATTTTCCACACACACTCAAGTGGCCACTTTGTTCAGCACCCAGTGAAGTGGCCACTGAGTGTACGTTCATGGCCTTCTGCTGCTGTAGCCCATCCTCTTCAAGGTTCGATGTGTTTTCCATTCAGACGCTCTTCTGCACCCCACTGTTGTAATGTGTCGCCTTCCTATAAGCTTGAACCAGTCTGGCCATTCTCCCCTGACCTCTCAAATTAACAAGGCTCTTTCACTCACAGAACGGCTGCCCACTGGATTTTTTTGTTTTGTTTTTTGCACCATTCTCTATGAACTCTAGGGATTGTTGTGTGTGAAAATTCCAGCAGGTCAGCAACTTGTGAGATACTCAGACCACCCTGTCTGGCACCAACAATTCATTCCACAGTTAGAGTCACTTAGATCACATTTGTTTTGGTGTGTTGGCATGACATGCAACAAAAACCAACATTCAACAGTTCTAAACAATGAAGAGTTATATAACAGTAAGTTAAATGTTCAAGTCCTGATAGGGAATAAAATATGTATTAATACAAATACCAGTATGTATTTACAATGTAAACAGCATTATAAAAAGTGGTTTGAAGAGTGACAATGCTGTGACAGGGTAATAGATAGAAAGGGTGATGGGTGAACTAGAATGGTTGATCAGATTAACTGCCTGGAGGAAGAAACTTTTAAGATGGCATCAAGTTTTAGTTTTAACAGCCCTATAGTGCTTTCCAGAGGGAGCTTTTGGGAGAGGTAAGAGAGAGTGGTGCTAGAGGGACAAGACTTAAAGGGAACTTGAGGGGCAGCTTCTTCCACTCAGAGGCTGTTGAATATATGGAATGAGCTGCCAGAGGAAGAGTGTGATGGAGAGCGCTCAGTAAACGCACTCTGTATACATGCACATTTACGCACACATACAAACATTGTCTTGTCATTTTACTATCGTTGCTTGCACTTCAATGTCTTCCCCCACCCCTGGTATATTCTCATAATGGGTCCTAAGTCGTGCTGATACACTCTGGTTGATTTATGGGGCTTTCCCACCGTACACAGTGGAATATTCTATTTCTTTAGCGATGGGGATGAGTAAATGTGTATATATTGTTGGTATACTGTATTTAAGGTAGATATTCTGCTTATTTTGTAATATGATTGTAACTACACTGTGGGGCGCATTATATTCTAATTCATGTGTAGTTTTAAGTTAACTTTGTGGGTAACTAAAGATGGTACGTCCCGGTGTCTATGAAGGGGGGGCGGTTCACCCTCAGTAACAGAGGGAGGGACATGGAGCTGCCGGGGTTCACACTGGACAAAGTACAGAGTTATTATTGTGTTTTTGTAAATATTAGCAGTTTTCATTTTGCTATTTTTGTAAGTTTGATTTTTTGACACACCAAACAAGCACCATCACATGGAAGTGCTAAGTGATTCCAGCCATCTTTTCTTTGGTCATAACCCACATATCATAACAAAGTGGTTGAGGCAAGTACTGTAGTAGATTTTAAGAAGCACTTGGATGTGGGATATTGGCCAATTGGAGGAAATTGGGAATAGCTAGATATGCACTGTGGTTGGTACTAATTCATTGGGATGGAGAGCCTGTGCCCGTGATGTACTGGGTTAATGTATGAGGAGCGTTTGTTGGCTCTGGTCTTGTACTCGCTGGAATTTAGAAGAATAAGGGGGAGATCTCATTGAAACTTATCAAATATTGAAAGACCTAGATAGAGTGGATGTAGAGAGGATGTTTCCTGGGAAAATCTAGAACCGGGGGCGGAGCCTCAGAATACAAGTTCATCCCTTTAGAACAGAGATGAGGAGCAAGAGGGTGGTGGATCTGTGGAATTCTTTGCCACAGACAGCTCTGGAGGACACGTCACTGGATATATTTAAAGTGGAGATTAATAGGTTCTTGATTCATCATCATCATCATTATGTGCCATGTTGTGTGACGTGGCCGATCATGGTCTTTAATTTATGTGACTGTCAATTCATGCAAATTATTCTTGGTAGATTTTTTGACAGTAGTGGTTTGCCATTGCCTTCTTCTGAGCAGCGTCTTTATAAGACAGGTGACCCCAGCCATTATCAATACTCTTCAGAGATTGTCTGCCTGGCATCAGTGGTTGTGATATAACCAGGACTTGTGATATTAGAGCATCGGCTGATTGGCAGGAGGCAGTGAGTGGGAATAAAAGGATCCTTTTCTGGTTGGCTGCCAGTTACTAGTGGTGTTCCACAAGTTTCGGTATTGGGACCACTTCCTTTTACGCTGTATGTAAATGAGTTAGATGATGGAATAAATGGCTTTGTTGCCAAGTTTGCAGATGATACAAAGATTGGTGGAGGGGCAGGTAGTGTTGAGGAAACAGGTAGGATGCAGAAGGATTTAGACAGATTAGGAGAATGGGCAAGAAAGTGGCAAATGAAATACAATGTTGGAAAATGCATGGTCATGCACTTTGTTAGTAGAAATAAATGTGCAGACTATTTTCTAAACGGGCAGAAAATTCAGGAATCTGAGATGCAGAGGGACTTGGGAGTCCTTGTGCAGAACATCCCGAAGGTTAACTTGCAGGTTGATTTGGTGGTGAGGAAGGCAAATGCCATATTAGCATTCATTTCAAGAGGTCTAGAATACAGGAGCAGGGATGTGATGCTGAGGCTTTATAAGGCACTGGTGAGGCCTCACCTTGAGTATTGTGAACAGTTTTGGGCTCCTCATCTTAGAAAAGATGTGCTGGCATTGGAAAGGGTCCAGAGGAGGCTCACAAGGATGATTTCAGGAATGAAAGGGTTATCACATGAGGAACATTTGATGGCCCTGGGTCTGTACTTGCTGGAATTCAGAAGGATGAAGGGGGTTCTCATTGAAACCTTTCAAATGTTGAAAGGCCTAGACAGAGTAGACATGGAAAGGATGTTTCCCATGGTGGGAGAGTCTAGGACAAGAGGGCACAGCCTCAGGATAGAGGAACACCCTTTCAAAACAGAGATGTGGAGAAATTTCTTTAGCCAAAGGGTGGCGAATTTGTGGAATTTGTTGCCACATGCAGCTGTAGAGGCCAGGTCGTTGGGTGTACTTAAGGCAAAGATTGATAGGTTCTTGATTGGACATGGCATCAAAGGTTACGGGGAGAAGGCTGGGAACTGGGGTTGAGGAGGAGATAGAAAAAAAAGATCAGCCATGATTGAATGGCGGAGCAGACTCGATAGGCCAGATGGTCTAATTCTGCTGCTATGTCTTATGGTCTTATATGCACCAGCTGCTCGTACGCCTGCTGCTATGGCTTCATGTGACCCTGATGGGGGGAGGGGGGCTAAGCAGGTGCTACACCTTGCCCAAGGGCGATCTACAGGCTAGCGGAGGGAAGGAATGCTTTACACCTTCTTTGGTAGAGATATATCTCAATCCTGCCACCGACGACAAGGTGACTTATTAGTGAGGGTGTTGAAGGTAATGGGGAGAAGGCAGGGCAATGGGGTGAGAGGAATGGGGTGAGGGGATGGCAGGGTAGACTTGATGGCCTAATTCTGCTCCTGTCTTATGGTCTTATAACTCTCCGGCTCTATGACTATGCCATTGTTGTAGCTATTATACACATTACTAATGAACAAAAGCTGCATGCTTGAAAGACTGAAGTTGTCTGTGCTGGTTTGAGAGAACTCTTTGCTGCACTTGGCTTTGAGAACGGCATTGTAAACAAGGAGGGTTGTGAAAGATCGACTGCATCATCACAGTGGGGAAAGCCTTGAGCAAAACCACGAGTTATTCAAAATAATTCAACGGCAGAAACAACAACGTTGGAGTTGTAACTTTGTCAGTAAGTATTTCAGACCCAGGTCATAGGTACAATAATGATTTTAAAATGAAGCAATTCAGGAAACTGAACTCTAAAACACTGTAAGTGGTAAACTAGTCTTCTGAGGGGAATATTGTAAGTTATCGCACTCAACAGATCATAAGACTTTATACAAATCGAGTATACCATCTGGCCGACCCATTGATTCATTATGGAATTATTTGTCTACCTGAAAGACAAGAAGTCTCATGCGATGTGAGAAGCAGCATAGAAATCAAGGGAAACGAGAGAGGGTCAATGGAAAATGCAGGTCACATGGTTTGTTCGGGCATTGTTGGGAGGAGTACTTGAGAGTTTATGACATTCCTTTGGTTGTATATATGTAAATCTGCCAGGGTGGTCTTAGAGATGCAAATAAATTATGAAGAGAGGCAGAAGGTACGAAGGCAATGGAACAGAGTGGAGATTTAATTAAGATCTACAAAGGAATATGATGAACATACATAGAACATTGCAGCCTCCTACAGGCCCTTCACCCAACGATGTGCGCTGACCTTTTAACCTGGAAGTTCAGAACGGATGCATCCCCCATTTACAGGCTCAATAATCGGGAATCTCAAGTAGACAGAACAACATTAGAACATCGAAAATCACAGCACAGTACAGCTCTTCGGCCCACAATGTTGTGCCGGCCTTTTAACCTGCTCTGAGATCAATCTAACCCCTCCCTCCTACATAGCCCTCCATTTTCCTCTCCTCCATGTGCCTATCTAAAAATTTCTTAAATTTTCCTGATGTATCTGTCTCTACCACCACCCCTGGCAGGGTGGTCCATGCACCCACTGGTAGTGGCATCTGTTAGTCTCATGAGACCATGGATCTGCGTCTGGAACTCCAGGGCACAGGCCTGGGTAAGGTTGTATGGAAGACCGGCAGTTGCCCATGCAGCAAGTCTCCCCTCTCCACGACACCGACGTTGTCCAAGGGAAGGGCAAGGGCCGATACAGCTTGGCACCAGTGTCGTCGCAGGAGTTGCCAGAACGAGGTTGAAGGCAACGTCGGACTGCCTTAGGGACTCCAGCTCCAGATTTGTCCTCAGGGTTTACTCCAGAACCTTATCCCATGAGTGGGTATGGCCGCAGGGCAGCGGAGGTTTGAAATCAGAGTTTTCCCTCTCTTGGATGGACTGCTTTCCCAGACTGACGAGCTCCATCCACCCAAAGCACTGGTTTGAAGGCGCCAGGACCCACTTTCGCCCCTTCTCCTGTCAGTAGAAACAGTTCCGCCGGGCTTAGAGGCTAAGCCACACGAGAAGGCCAGGAGCTGGACTTGGTTGTCAGAGGCTATTTGAGTCACATGCCATGAGGAGCACTTTTAGATGGTGGGAGCTTGTCCCCACTACCACTCCTCGGCTTGACAACCTTGGAACCACTATGCTCTGTGTAAAATCATGACCCCTGACATTCCCCTGCACTTGCTTCCAATCACCTGAAATTTATGCCCCCCCCATCAGCAATTTAGGGAAAAATATTACCTCGCGTTGTGGAGTCATTGTCAAGGATGTATTGCTGTATGGAGATCGGGAGTCCACTAAATGTCCAGGTAGCGTGCAATACAGTGGCAAGGAGAAATACAGAACCACCTTCACTATGTTCACAACAAGCAGGGTTTTCCAGTGGCTAACCATTTTAATTCCACTCTCCTTTCCCGTTCTGACATGGCCTTTACTTGAGAAATTGGTGTCCATGCCATCAGGTTGGAGGCTGCCCAAATGGAATATGAAATGTTGCTCCTCCAACCTGTGAGTGCTTTATTGTGGCAGTAGAGAAGGCCAGGGTAATTTCTCTCACGCCCCCTTCTCCCTTTTTCCATTCCCCATTCTGGCGCCCCTCTTACCCCTTCTCTTCTCCTCACCTCCCTCTGGTGCTCTTCTTCCTCCCCTTTCTTGCATGGTCCACTCTCCTCTCCTATCAGATTCCTTCTTCTTCAACCCTTTACCTTTTCCACCTATCACCTCCCAGCTTCTTACTTCAATTCCCCTCTCCCCCACCCAACGACCTTCCCCTGTTACCTGGTCTCACCTATCACCTGCCAGCTTGTACTACTCCCCCTCCTCTCCACCTTCTTATTCTGGCTTTTTCCTCCTTCCTTTCCAGTCCTGATGAAGGGTCTCGGCCCGAAACGTCAACTGTTTATTCCTCTCCATAGATACTGCCGGACCTGTTGAGTTCCCCCAGCATTTTGTGTGTGTTACTCTGGATTTCCAGCATCTGCAGAATCTCTTGTGTTTATGATTTGAATTATTCTTATTCACCACAATGATGTTCTTTTGTTTTTCTTTCAATACACATTAGTGGTGCACTTAGACAAAGTATCTGATCTTTCTTAAAATTTAAGTAAGATCGGTCTTTCATTTTACTTCTCTAAAGAGAATAAGCTAAATTCCAGACTCTGAGAGTTCAGATTTACATCGTAGATTGCCATAATTTTTCAACAAAATTTCTGCATCTGTTTTGATGGTTCTCTTCTTACGCCCGTCAGTGCTACTGGGGTAAGGTCCACCGACAGCAGCTCGTCAGCACCCTTAGTCCTGGGCCAGAAGTTTATCGGCCCTGTGGGTTCCGCTTTCACCACACGACTTCATACGTCTTCCGTGTGTGTTACTGGGGATGGCTGCATCTTCTATGGGAAACTTGGAGAAGTCTATGGATCGGGGGAAGATACAGGGCTGCTCAGTGAGACTTGGACAGTTGGATTGGTTCTGGATTGATGAGCAACAGACTGTCACAGACGCGATTTGCCAAATGACCTCCGATCCTGCTGTACCATTTTGTGCTATTTTAATGCAGTTTGTCAACCTAGTTAAGAGCTAGCACTTCCACTGAAGGAGAAATAACAATGTCATACTGCAGCGATAGACTCTCAGCTATTAATATCATGGACAGTAACTTTGAGAGTTAAATCTTTAGGTGTTTGCTGCACCTTGCTAACTTTGTTCTCATCCCTTGTTCTGCATTTATAAACAGAATAATATCATGTTTTCCCTCAATTTTATCCACGGGTCTCATTATCTGGGAAAGCAGCATCATAAATCTTCTTGGCACCTTTTTCTGACTACCAGCTTGTTGAGTATTTCATCGTTAGAGCCTCAAGTTTCAGATTAATAGTAATTCCAATTCTCTGAATTTGGAAATAAATTGGTATATTAGTGGCTTCCAAATGGAGCAATGCGCACAAGGTGCTGGAGGAGATCAGCAGGTCAGGCAGCATCTCCGGATGGGAATAAACTGTCAATATTCCGGGCTGTGACCCTTCATCAAACTGAGTAAACAGGTAAACTCTTCCACAGGACCACCTGCCCAAGTCCTCGGCGGATCATCCTTGACTCAGCGCAAAGCGGCAGCACAGTTCCATAGCAGCTAGCACAATCACTTCCAAGTGCAAACAATCGCCGACCGGGGCTCGATCCCTGCTACTGTTTGTAAGGAGCTCGAACGTTCTCTCCGTAACCACGTGGGATTCTGGGTGCTCTGGTGCCCTCCCGCACACTGAACATGTCGTGGGTTAGGAAGTTGTCGGCATGTTGTGTTGACGTCAGGAACAATGTGACACTTGCGGTCTGCGCCCAGCACAAGCCTCACTGATTTGGTTTGATGGAAATGACATGCTTTACTGTATGTTTCGATATACATGAAGCATAATCTCCTTAATCTTTATAGAAAAGCAGTGACGTGCAGGCCAGGTGTGTGTGGGGGGTGGCAGTTAACAATTGTAAAGGGGGTCAGGGCAAAGGGTAGCTGGCGATGATCACGGGTTTGGTACAGGCAGGGATAAGGGGACCTTTGCTGAGTCGGTTCATGAGTTCAGAGTGCTGGAGGTAGCTCGTAACTTTACTTTATTGTCGCCAAACAATTGGTACTAGAACATACAATCGTCACAGCAATATTTGATTCTGCGCTTCACGCTCCCTGGATTACAAATCGATAGTAAATATTAAAAATTTAAATTATAAATCATAAATAGAAAATAGAAAAATGGGAAGTAAGGTAGTGCAAAAAGCCGAGAGGCAGGTCCGGATATTTGGAGGGTACAGCCCAGATCCGGGTCAGGATCCGTTCAGCAGTCTTATCACAGTTGGAAAGAAGCTGTTCCCAAATCTGGCCGTACGATTCTTCAAGCTCCTGAGCCTTCTCCCGGAGGGAAGAGGGACCCAATTGTGTTGGCTTGGTGGGTCGTGTCCTTGATTATCCTGGGGTATTAACACGGGGTAGATGACCAAAAAGAAACAGGGGTAGTGAAGGAGTTTACACTTAGTGTCCACTTTATTAAGTGCCAGAGTGGGAGCCAGTGTGGTCTTCTGCTGCCTTGCCCGACCACTTCAAAGCTCGACATGTCGTGCATCCTGAGATGCTCTTCTGCACACCACAGTTTGAAAGCAACACACACAAGACACTGGAGGAACTCAGCAGCTTAGGCAGCATCTATGGAAAAGTACAGGCAGTCGACATATCGGGCTGAGACCCTTTGTTCAGAACTCAACCCAAAATGTTGTATGTTTATTCTGCATCTGCAAGCTTCCTCGTGTTTGTGTTTCTCCTGTTTTAAAGCATGGTTATTTGAGTTACCGTCGCCTTCCTGTCAGCTTGAACCAGTCTGGCCATTCTCCTCTGACCTCTCTCATTAACGAGGCATTTTCGCCTCAGAACTGCCACTCACTCAATGCTTTTTTTTGTTATTCACACCATTTTCTGTAAACTCTAGAGACATCCAGGAGATCAGCAGTTTCTGAGATACTCAAACCACCCCATCTGGCGCCAATAATCATTTCACAGTCAAAGTCACAGAGATTACATTTCTTTCTCATTCTGATGTTTGGTCTGAACAACAACTGAACCCCTTTACTATGCCAACGTCCTTCTATGCATTGAGTTGCTGCCACACGATTGGCTGATCAGATATTTGCATTAACGAGCAGGTGCACAGGTGTATCTAATTACGTGGCCACTCAGTATAATGAGTTGGCTTTCCATTTCCATGCAAGACTGAGGCAGCAAAGTGGGCTGGCGACCAAATGTACTGACACGCCCACTGGCGGACATGCTTCAGATCCTAATGCATAAATACATCATCTGCACAAGTGCAACCTGCACTTGGAAGCATCTAATCGAATCCCTGGAGCTGCACAATCAAAGGCACAAATCACTAGTATCGTATTCCACTCAAGCAAAGACATAATATAACACAAGTAAATTCCTTACCCACAGTGTCAAACATCTTGAATAGGACTCTCAATATGGTCACCATGGTTACATAGGCACAGAAAAAGAATGACAGTGGAATAGTATGATTAAACATTTTTACTGAGTCGCATTAGTAACGATACGCACTGGGGAGCTCACAGCGTGGGAGCGACGAACTGGACCTGTCATGAGATATAGGAGCAGAATTAGGCCATTTGGCCCATCGAGTCTGCTCTGCCATTTCAACATGGCTGATCCAATTTTCCTCTCAGCCCTGATCTCTTGCCTTCTCCCCGTATCTCTTCTTGCCCCAACCAATCAAGAATCGATCAGCTTCTGTCTTAAATATTCATGAAGATTTGGCCTAAGAAATCCACAGATTTACCATTCTCTGGCTAAAGAAATTTCTCCTCATATCCATGTGCGCTGGAAAGCCCGCATGGAAAAGAGAAAGAGCCCTCTGCGCAGAGGAGGCCCGATCAAACCTCTGCACGAACTATCAGCTGCAAGCATATTGAATGCCCATGTTCTTGCAATCGATCTGATGCAGGTCATCCGCAAGCCAAATTTAATTTGATTTTCCACAGTAAGTCCAGTTATTATTTATGGCAAGAAACCAAGCTTGTCTCCTCTCTACTTTGATATTACCCCAGGCCACACAATCTTTGTGTGAAATTAAGTCAAGTTCAGGTGATTCCTATACACCACCCTCCTGACCAGTTTCTGATCCTCTGCCCTCAACTAAATGTCCCATATCCCAGCATGCACCACTTTCCCCACAAGCATTGCCTGACCTACTTTGCTGACCCATTTTGATATTAAGTTATGCAGCACCTAACATCGATTTGCCCCCAGGCCTTCCTTTCTCTGTAATTATTTAATTCTCACACCAAATCGGTGCTGCTTCACCTGACACTGAAAATCAGAATCAAAATCAGGTTTATTACCGTTGGCAAATGTCATGAGGCAGCAGGAAAATCCAATACATAAAAAATTCACTATGAGTTACAATAAGAAATATTTTAAAAAGTATGTAGCGCAAAAAAACAGCAAAATAGTGAGAGAGTGTTCATGGGTAGGTTTTTGATTAGTCAGGGCATCACAGATTGCAGGAGAATGGGGTTGAGAGAGAAAATAAATCAGCCATGATGGAATGGCAGAGCTGATTTGGTGGAGCTGAATGGCCTAATTCTGGTCTTATGGTTCATAGACCATTCAGAAATCTGGTAGCGGAGGGGAAGGAGTGTGTCTCTTCAGGCTCCTGCTCCTCTTTCCTGATGGTAATAATGTGAAGAGGGCATGTCCTGGTTGATGAGGGTCCTTAATGATGGATGCCGTCTCCTTGAGTCAAAGCCTTTGATGTTCCAGATGGCGGGGAGGCTAGTGCTCATTCTGCAGCTGGCTAAGTTTACAACCCTGTGCAGCTTTTTCCAATCCTGTGCACCTCTGCGCCAGATAGTGATGCAACCAGTCCATATGCTCTCAACTACACCTCCACTGGATCTACTATTGGCTGCTGTGCATTCAAACAGCAAAGACTCGTGCTCTGAAGTTGCCTCCTATACTCTTAGATCGCTCTTCTAAGACATTCTTTAAATGTTACCTCTTTTGATTAAGTTTCTGCGCATTTTCCTTCATTCGCTGTGATCTATTTTTATTACACTTCGGCAAAACGCCTCAGGTTATTTTTCAATATTCCGGACAATTTATATATTAGTTGTCTCTTTATAATTTGCTGTTCATTATGAAGCATGACATCCAAAAATAAATCAAAAAGCTGATGTGGTTTCTTGGACTCTGGGGAGTGAGGCTATACTGAGTCACTGAAAAGTGTAGTTAACTTCATACAACTCCAGTCAACTTCACTTACCTCAACTGTTCGCACAACCTGTAGACTCACTTTGAAGGACTCACGTTCTCAACTTTATTTATTGCCCAGTTATGTATTTATATTTGTTTTCTCCTCTTTTGTATTTGCATAATTTTTTTTCTCTTTTGCAAATTAGTCGTTTGTCTGTCTTATCGTATGCGGTTTTTCAGATTGTTTTTCTTTGCATATATGGCGAATGCCCGCAAGAAAATGAATCCCAGGGTAGTATATGGAGGATATACGTATGTACTTTGATAATTAGATTAGATTATGAAGACATGCAGTCCTCTTTTATTGTCATTTAGTAATGCATGCATTAAGAAATGATACAATAGTTCCTCCGGTGTGATATCAGGACAGACCAAGACTGAAAAACTAACAAAACTACATAATTATAACATATAGTTACAACAGTGCAACAATACCATAACTTGATGAAGAAGTCCATGAGCACAGTAAAAAGTTCAAAGTCTCTCAAATGTCCCACATCTCACGCAGACAGGAGAAGGAAGAAAAACTCTCCCTGCCATGCCCGACCACAGTCCCGACTCTGAGTCATCAGAAAACTTCGAGCCTCCGATTAGCTCTCCGACACTGAGTACTGAGCGCCATCTCTGTCCAAACGATTTGACCTCAAATTTATTCTGACCCTTGAGTCTGAAGACTGATATAAAAGGAACTTAAGCAAAGTTGTGCACTCTCCACAGGTGTAGCTGGGCAAACCAGAGTGGCAGGGGTTGGGAACCAGAGTGCCAGGTCAGTTAATGAAGTTATGGAGACAGATGTTGGTACGACAGGAATCAAAAGGTTGAGCATGGTGCAACCAGTGTCCTGAGTTGCATATATTTCAATGTCTGAAGTATCACAGGAAAGGCGGATGAGCTCAGGGCATGGATCAACACCTGGAATTATGATATTGAAGCCGTTAGGGAGACTTGGTTGCAGGAGGGATAGGACTGGCAGCTCAATATTCCATGTTGCTGTTGTTTTATTCACTTACAGAGCGGGAGGGATTAAAGGAGGAGGGGTGGTGTTACTAGTCAGGGAAAATATCACGGCAGTGTTCCACCAGGACAGACTGGAGAGCTTGTCTATTGAGGCGTTATGCGTGGAACTGAGAAATAAAAAAGGTATCACAAACAAGAGAAAGTCTACAGATGTTGTAAAAATCCGAGAAACCTATGCAAAATGTTGGAGGAACTCAGCAGGCCAGGCAGCATTGATGGAAAAATGTACGGTCGACATTTCGGGCCGAGACTCTTCATCAGGACCGGAAAAAAAGGCAGAGGATGTTGCCTGCATGGACTTCAGCAAGGAATTTGACAAGGTCCCACATAGGAGGTTGGTCAAAAGGGTTCAGTCACTCGGCATTCAAGATGAGGTAGCAGATTGGATTAGACGTTGGCTCTGTGGGAGAAGCCAGAGAGCTGTGATAGAACACTGTATTCTCCACTCGGTTATTGTTTTTCATTTTGATCTACGTCAACGTACCTACGTTCAGAAGGATCCAGCAGGATGGCATGCAAGCGAAGCTTTTCGCTTTATCTCAGTACTTTAGAGAGTAGTAAACTAATTACGCAGTAGAAAAGTGGTTGGTGTAACGCGATTATAGCACCAGTAACCCAGATTCAATCCCACCGCTGTCTGTAAGGGATTCGTACGTTCTGCCCATGACTGTGTGGGTTTCTCCACGGGTTCTGGTTTCCTCCCACACTCCAAAGACATATGGGTTAGTGGGTTAATTAGTCACATGGGTGTAACTGGGCCAGTTACTGTGCTGTATCTGTAAATAAACAAATAAATAAATTGCCAAATGCAACCCGTGACAGAAAGTCCCGTTTGGCCCAGTCTGAGAGTAAGGTACTAGTTAAACTTGCGGTGATGAACCAGGTACAGAGTTAAAATACTCCCGTTAGCCATCCAGTATGTGGCTTGGCACTTTCCCATGTGAAAAATTAACAACGTTAAGTGCGTGCTGGCAGAAATATAACAAAAATACGTGGAAGACATTCTTAAATGGGTGCCACAGTTAACGTGACGCTATTACAGCTCGGGACGTCGGCGTTTGGAGTCACCTGTAAAAAGTCTGTATATCCTCCCTTTGGAAAATGTGTGGGTTTTCTCTGGGTGCTCTAGTTTGCTCCCGCAATCCAAAGGTTGGTCGGTTAATTGGTCATTGTAAGTTGTTATTGGGGTAGGGTTAATTGGTCATTGTAAGTCGTTATTAGAGTAGGGTTAATTGGGGGTTGTTGGCCAGCGCACTCTACGCTGTACCACAATAAATAAACATGAGAGATTCTGCAGAAGCTGGAAATCCAGGGCAACATACACAAAATACTGGAGGAACTCAGCAGGTCAGGCAGCATCTATGGAAGTGAATAAACAGTCGACGTTTTGGGCCGAGACCCTTCATCAGGACTGGAAGGGAAGGGGGAAGATGCCAGATTAAGAAGGTGGGGTAAGGGGAAAGAATACAGACATGAAGGTGTTAGGTGAAGCCACGATGAAGTAAAAAGCTGGAAGGTGACAGGTGGAAAAGGTAAAGGGCTGGTGAAAAAGGAATCTGATAGGAGAGGAAAGTGGACCATGGGAGAAGGGGAAGGAAGAGGGCCACTAGTGGGAGGTGATGGGCAATTGAGAAGAGGTTAGAGGGGTTAGGGCAGAATGGGGAATTGATGAAGAGGTAAGGGGGAGAGGGAAAAAATATTTTTCCTTTCCAGTCCTAATGAAGGGTCTCGCCTGAAACGTCTCCTGTTTGTTCATTTCCACGGATGCTGCTTGACTTGCTGAGTTCCTCCACCGGTTTGTGTGTGTTACTGAAGACAGTCCTTACAGCTTTGCATAAAATTAATGCATCACCTGAAACAGACTGCATCCATAGTTCCTCTTGCATTCTGGCATTGAATTCGTCTCCTTTTTCCCAACCTTCGAACGTCTCAGTCTAAACTAGAGCCTGTACTGAAAACCTACCTGGCACAGTGCTGCTCAGTCCCGACGTGGAAGGACAGGAGAAGACAGAAGTTCTTCCCAACGTTGACCGAGATGCAGGTGTCAATGAAATAATAAATGATCATTAATAGAATTCAAACAGGTGGCCAACTGGACATTGCAGTGATCTGTCAATACTGAACACTCTGCAGCTAGACATTTCTAAACCATTGTACATGAATGAAACAGAACACTTTCAGTATCTCCACCCACTAACCCACCCCTCCACACCCCCAACCGCCACTACTTTATCATTTCCTGTCAGAGTCACCTTTATGTATAGACACTCCCGTGCCTAGCCTTACTTTATGGACACACAATTAATCTATGTATATAAGCTATTTTATATATATATAAAACTAGGCAGCCTAAGGGTTTTGCACAGTACTATAGTAATTTTATGTATTGCACTGTACTGCTGCAAAAAGAAAATAATTTTTATGACATATGTGAGTGATGATAAGCCTGATTCTGATATGGGTGTCTTTTGTGGACTGAGAGTGGTAAGGGGGCAGGGACAGAGAGGGAATCACCTTGGGTAAAGGGGAAGGGAGTGGAAAGCACCCAAGAGACACTCTGTAATGATCAATAAACCAATTGTTTGGAATCAAATGACTTTGCCTTGTGCCTCAAGGATGGGTAAGTCTGCACCCACACCACCCCCTGCCCCGGCACTCCTGGTCAGTCACCTGTCCCTCAAGCCTCCCGCGGAGCTTCACCCTCGCCATTCAATCCCAACATGCTTTGCTCCCACCAGATTTACAAACTTACTGTACGTATGTGCCTAAGACTTTTGCACAGTACTGTATATTTATCGTGCTTTTTTAAAAAATATTGTGTTCTTTATCTTTTAAAAATTTTTTTTGTGCTGCATCAGATTTGGAGTAACAATTATTTTGTTCTCTTTTACGCTTGTGTATGGGAAATGACATTAAACAATCTAGAATCTTGAACCTGGGCTATAGTCTTACTTCATTTTATTAACTATTAGGTGTGGTATGTTAGTGTAGTGGTTAGCACATCACTTTATAGTACAGGCAACCCAGGTTCAATTCCTGCCACTGCCTGTAAGGAGTTTGTGCATTCTCCCTGTGACTGCGTGGGTTTCCTCCACGTGCTCTGGTTTCCTCCCATATTCCAAAGACGTACAGGTTAGTCGGTTAGTTAATCACATGAGTGTAACTGAGCAGGCCTGGCTCATTGGGCCTGTTACCGTGCTATATCTCCAAATAAATAATAAGTAAATAAATATCCAACCCAGATTTAATTTTGATTCTTGGCCAATAAAAGAGAAGCATTAACATGAAGCAGTTAGATTAAATTCCTCTCACTTAGAGAAATTGTATCTCTGTACCTCATAGAACATAAAACAGGAACAGGCCCTTTGGCCCACAATGTTGTGCGGAACCACATAAATTAGTCATCAAATTCAAACACAAGGAAACTTGCAGATGCCGGAATTTCAAGCAACACACATAAAAGTTGCTGGTGAACACAGCAGACCAGGCAGCATCTATAGGAAGAGGTACAGTCGACACTCCGGGCCGAGACCCTTTGTCAGGACTAACTGAAAGAAGAGCTAGTAAGAGATTCTTTCAGTTAGTCCTGGCAAAGGGTCTCAGCCCGAAATGTCAACTGTACCTCTTCCTAGAGACGCTGCCTGGCCTGCTGCGTTCACCAGCAACTTTTATGTGTGTTGCTAGTCATCAAATGGCTGACTTAACTAATCTCTTCTGTCTACACAGTGTCCATATCCTTCCAAACATGTTCCTATCTAACCATCACTTAAAAGTCTCTAATGTTTCTGCCCGAGACTCTGTGTACCCACCACTCTCTGTATAAAAACTTACCTCTCACATCTCCTTTGAAAATTACCCCCCCTCACCTTAAATGCATGCCCTCTGGTACTAGACATTTCAACCCCTCTGAAAAGATACTATCCGTCTGCTTCACCTCCGCCTCTCAAACTCTTACGAACCTCGATCAGATCTCCCCTCAGCCTCCGCCACTCCAGATAGTGCAGTCCTCCATCCTTCTTACGCGTTCAGTCAGTTTCAAGCAATAACTCACTTCCAAGTTGCTAAGTATGTCAGGCTCTCTCGTGTTTACTTATGGAAAAGTATGTCACAGCGATACTCTAATGAATGATTGCCAAGAAGCCTAAAGTACTGTCATAGTATAACAGATCACATCGCTGTGAGGATGGTAAAATATAATTCAGGAGACATTTAGATGAAATAACATTGTATTTCCGAAACAGGAATTGGGTTGTTGCTCTTTAGTACTAGCTTTTCTATGAATAATTTTTATTTGCCTTTTCTCTTTTTCATAACGCTGACCCTATTCTGCTTCACGTTTCAGGGGCACCTTACAGGTGTAACATTAATATAATCAGCAGCGATACAGAACTCGAAGGCTTGCAGATACCTGCTCACTATAACAAAGCTGGAGCTGTGACAAGAAGCCTCTAATTCCCACTTGAATCCATAGTTTTCCGCACACCGTGTCGGCGCTGGTTTTTGGAATGGGCACACAAGGGAATTGAACGAAATGTCAGACTAAATTAGATCCATAATTTTAATGGGATGGTGTATCAGTTTATAAGATTAATCTACCCTGTGAACGTGCAGAGTGAGCACTCGTGTTTAAATGCAGTCAGTATTTCAGAATCTGCTCAAAAAATACACACACATACTGAAAAATGTAGAAATTGAAATGATGTGAGTAGTTTTGGGCAGTAAACTAGTGGAAGAAATTTGTGGAAATGAAAATCGGGTCAATTCTATAATTGGTGAGCACTGTATTTCACCAGTTTACTGCAGAAGATGTGAAGGTGAAGGTAGCTGCATTTTCTCAGAATATCTATGTTGTAAGTATTCAGTCTTCTAAAAAATAGACCAGTCAAACATCCATACAGATGCAATTTATATTTTCCAAAATGCACAAGCGCATGTATTTATAATATGTTAAAGCTACAATCCAGTTAATGGTTTTAAACAATATTTTCACCGCAGTGCTTGTCAATCCTTCAAGAACCTTGATTATTGCCCTCTGCCTGGACAAAGTGTTCCACTTTCTTCTTGGTGAGACGGTTAGTAAAGTTTTAATGTCAATGATTGCAGTGAGAAATCATCACTTTGCAGCAGAAACATTTTTTCTTTCTCTGCCCCCTCCCTCTGCGTATATTGAATCAATGACAGCACTAATTTAGGATTTGGGGTGACAGTGCTTCTTTGGGATTAGAGGAACAGGATCTATTTTGACCCTCCAGTGAACTTGTGTTTGAATTCCACCAGCTTAATTCTTGCTCAATTAATTAGAATCCTGTTTTCTTTCCAACAATCAGACTGGCACCAAATGGAAGTTGTGAGAATATTTCATGACCGATGTATGATTTCCTGGTCACTGAGTGTATTTAAAACGGCAGTTGATAGGTTCTTGATTAATCAGGGCGTCAAAGGTTACAGAGAGAGGGCAGGAGAATGGGGATGAGAGGGATAGTAAATCAGCCATGATGGAATGACAGAGCAGAGTGGATGGGCTGAATGGCTTTATCTTATGTCTTATGGTCTCATGATCATTTAGTATCAGTTCAAAATCTAAACCGTCCAAAATTCTTCATTTCATTTCATACCATTGACAGAAAAATGAACAAAATAAACATTTTTAAAGTACATATGTCATGTCTTTTGCACTGATGTTGTCTTTTGTTGTGAATATGTAGAGAAAGAGGCCCTCCATCAGTTGGGGTCGACTATGGCTGTTGCGTCCCGGCTGTCAACATGATACATGAGCCAGGGCAGTGCGATATGGAGAGGAAGCTGTTGCCCATGCAGCAGGCTCCCCCTCTCCACGCAGCTGATGAACCCAAAGGAACGGCAGAGACCGATACAGCCTGGCAGCAGTGGCATCGCAGAAGTTGCCAGCCAGCGTTGAACTCAACGTAGGACCGCCGTGAGAGTCTCCAGCTCCAGATTTCTCAAACTTCCGGTATTTGCCAAGCACCCATGCTCCACCTGCCAGAAAAACGGGATCTCCCAGTGGCCAGCTATTTTAATTCCACTTCCCATGTCTTTTCTGACATGTCAGTCCATGGCCTCCTGTACTGTCGCGATGAGGCTGCACTCAGCTTGGAGGAACAACACCTTACCAACTCTCACTGCTCCCCATCTTTAATTTCTTCGGCCCTTCAACTTTTCAACCACATTTTGACTCAAACTTGCTCTCCTATCACTTCGGATCTCCCCTTCCCCCTCTCACTTTCAAATCTCTTACTCTGTCTTCTTTCAGTTAGTCCTGAGGAAGGTTCTCGGCCCGAAACGTCGACTATACCTCTTCCTATAGATGCTGCCTGGCCTGCTGCATTCACCAGCAATTTTTACGTATGTTACCTTATATACTGTCTGGGTAGGCCTCCAACCTGATGGCATGAACATCGATTTCTCCAACTTCTGGTAATGTTCCCCTCCTTCACCATTCCCCTTTCCCATTTCCCCTCCTTACCTTATCTTCTTACCTGCCCATCACCTCCCTCTGGTGCTCCTCCCCCTTCCCTTTCTTCCATGGCCTGAAATATTGACTGTCCACTTTTTTCTATAGATGCTGCCTGACCTGCTGAGTTCCTCCAGCATTTTGTGTGTGTTGTTTTGGATTGCCAGCATCTGCAGAATTTCTCGTGTTCCGGATTATTTCTTGGGATTTACTCCCAAGGCCTTCCCCATGAGTAGCTGTAGCCGCGAGGCAGCAGAGGTTGAGATCAAAGTTTTCCTTCTGCGGGATGAGCTGTCACCCACAGCTGACGAGCCCATCTGCCTGAAGCGACTGGTTTTAAGGTGCTAGGAATCTGTCTTTGTTCCTTCCCTGTCAGTAGAAATGGTTCCATCAGGTTAAATAGCTAAGCCACACGTGAAGTCTAGCTCTTGTGAATATAGATTAAGTAAGAAAATCTAGTTTAAAATACTTTGATCATTATATTCTAACATCTTCCTTTTTGGTGTATAATTTACTCAGAATTCATGGAGATGGGGTAGGGTGTGATGGTTTTGTTAACATTATTGAGTACTTGCTCTGTGACTGTATTAGTGAAGCCATCTTTCACTATGGAATGAAGACACATTGAGTGACCCACTTAGCACAATAGGAAAAGAATCGCAGATCTGGGATAACAAAATGGAGTGCAGCACCATAGCTCTGGGTCTCATTAGAGGTACGCTTTGAGGCACTAAAATGTCAGGAACATTCCTATGACTTTCCAGGCTCTTCCCTCTCCCTCCTTGCTTTCTCATAATCTATTCTGAGAGAGGATTCTTGTTCAAAAGGAGAATCTGGGTTTTGATTATAAGGGCAGGATGGGGGGACGTCCTTTTCAGTAGAGTTCCCACTTCCCCAAATTCCTTCACCATATTCCTTCTGGTTGCCATGGCTACTAACCTGGGCATGCTCTTTGAGGATGGACTGCCATTTAAACGCCAAGGCATCTAGTTTGAGTGGCAGCCGTATAGGAGTCCGGACATTACTTAGAGTTGTGGCCAAGGGATGGAAAGGTTCAAATGCCGGTATCTGATGTTCCATAGAGCTAATCTCTCTCTATCAAGTTTCAACACAAAGTCAAATCTTATTGTCACATGCACAGGTACAGGTATGCACAAGGGAAATGGAAAGCTTACAGCATAAAAGGTGTATAAGATGATGAGAGGCATTGATCGTGTGGATAGTCAGAGGCTTTTTCCCAGGGCTGAAATGATTTCCACAGGAGAACACAGGTTTAAGGTGCTGGGGAGTAGGTACAGAGGAGATGTCAGGGGTAAGTTTTTTTACGCAGAGAGTGGTGAGTGCGTGGAATGAGCTGCCGGCAACGGTGGTGGAGGCGGATACGATAGGGTCTATTAAGAGACTTTTAGATAGGTACATGGAGCTTAGTAAAATAGAGGGCTCTAGGTAAACCTAGCAATTTCTAAGGTAGGGACATGTTCGGCACAACTCTGTGGGTCAAAGGGCCTGTATTGTGCTGTAGGTTTTCTATGTTTCTAAAATGTAAATTGTACAGAATTATACAAGAACACAATACAGACAAAAAGAAACAAAGTTGTGGTACACTGGCAGCTGGAAGCCAGACCTCTGATGTGCCGATGCATTGTCACTGTCGAGGCTGCACGTCCTACCAAAGCGTGTGAGGTAAAAGCACAGACCCTGCATTGTCCTTTTCACAGCCGTGGGCATCCTTATATTGGGGGCCTTGCTGACCAGGTTTCCTGAGGTAGGGAAAGGAGGAGGAATAACGTACTCCTGCCTAGCTGAGCATAGACTAACAGCCATTTCAGCAAGCTCCCTGTAGTCCACTACGGGTGCATTAGCGAGGGCTATGCAAACTTGATCAGGGATTTGCTGCATGAAGAGTTCTTTAAAAATAAAACAAGGATGGTGATTTCTCAGGAGAGACAACATGTGGTCCATTAACTCTGAAGGTCTAGCATCGCTGAGACCGGGTAAGGAGAACAACTGTTTGGCACGCTCAGACTCTGATAGTCCAAAAGTCTGTAATAGGTGAGTTATCAGCAATCGGTACTCAGTCGTGTTCGTGCAGGTGTTCAGGCAGACACCACTCTCCCAGCCACGGAGTTGCTGAGCGACGCTACCACATAGTAGAATTTGGTGTCGCCAGTGGAGATTTCTCGCAGGGTGAACTGGGCCCCAGCTTGTACAAACCAAGCGATAGTATTTTGCTCCCAAAACTCCAGCAGTTTCAAAGTGACTGCATTGGCCAACATGTTCAATAACTCTGGAATCGTCCTAGAGCATCAGGGTCACCAGTGTAGGTTTTTGCAAGTAAAACTAAGTGAGACATTTTATGTTTAAATGAAACCCGTAACACATTCTATTGTACTCTAAAACTTAAACACAAAAACATGTTAAAAATCTTTTACGTAACAACGTCATCACCACAGACCAACCTCTTAAAGCAAAGCACCAACTTAATGTCAGTGGTTGTGAATTATGTACATTTCTTCAAATTAAGTTACGACACACTGTAAAAATCTGAGCACTCTCTGGTTTCCCACACAAGCCCACAGAGCTCATTACAGTTTATATAACTCTCTATATGTGATAAGAAAGGCAATGTAGACCACAAAAAATGTACTCTTTTATTAATTAATACAAAACAAAACATGGAAAGGATTAACACCAATGTGTATTTTCTTGAAACGATTCATTGTTGATTATAGAATGAAATCAGTTTTCTACATTTATTATGTAACCACAGTAGAAAACTAACAAAGTAGACTTTAGTCTTTGATATGAACAACTCTAAAAGGATTGATAATCAATTAACACCATTTGAAATATCTTAAAAGGAAAGCATAAAGCCATTTTGGAGCTATAAGTAAGGTCAACTCAATGGAATAAAAATAACCAGAATTTACTTTGCACTTTCTCCATGTGAATTTTTAAAGATTAAGATGAAGATTAGCTTTACTTGTCACATAAACTTTGAAATATAAAGTGAAACGCGTCATTTGTGCCAGTGGCCAACCCGGTCCAGGATGTTTTGGAGACAGCCCGCAACTGTTGCCATGCTTCCAAAGCTGACATAGCATACCGACAACTTACTAACCCTAACCTGTACGTCTTTGGAAGGTGGGAGGGGGTGTGGGGGGGGTGGACTGGAGCATCTAGAGAAACTCCACACAGTCTTGGAAAGAACATTCAAACAGCTTACAGATGGTTAAAACTCAACAGACAGTAGTGGAATTGAACCCTAATCTTACAGCCGGCATTGTAAAGCATAACACTAACTGCTACACTACAGTGCCACGCCTCCAAAGGAAACTCCATTTTGCTTCAGTTTTCATTCAGAGCTGGAAAATGTGTGAACATTTGTGCCTCCCAGTCGGACACTGAAGGGAGCCCAGTGGCACAAGATACCCAGCCCATTTGTGTTGGTGACCTGTCCTTACCTGAGGGGTTTTTTTTAGATTTAGATTATGAGGACACACAGTCTTCTTTTATTGTCATTTAGTAATGCATGCATTAAGAAATGATACAATGTTTCTCCAGAATGATATCACAGAAACACATGACAAACCAAGACTGAAAAACTGACAGACCACATAATTATAACATATAGTTACAACAGTGCAAAGCAATACCGTAATTTGATAAGAACAGACCACAGGCACAGTAAAAGTCTCAGAGTCTCTCGAAAGTCCCATCATCTCACGCAGACAGTGAACCTCCAGCACCGCCAACTTGCCGATGCAGCACCCCAGAAGCATCCGACCACAGTCCGACTCCGAGTTCGTCCGAAAAACTCCGAGCCTCCGACCAGCTCTCCGACACCGAGCACCGAGCACCATCTCTGCCGTGCGCTTCGACCCCGGCCCCGGCAACAGGTAATAGGCAAAGCCGAGGATTTGGGGTCTTCCCCTCCAGAGATTCTCGATCACACAGTAGCAGCAGCAGCGAAGCAGGCTTTTCAGAAGTTTCTCCAGATGTTCCCCCGTGCTTCTTCACGTCTGTCTCTATCAAATCAGGATTGTGCATGGCATCCTACTTCACAGATACGATATCATTCGGAACGGCCGCGCTCGCTGCGTCGCGTCACCATCTTCTCTTGAGGCATTTGTCAGACTACGCTTGGCGTATTGTGAGCAGTCGTGCACCCCTTATCAAGGAAAGGATGTGTTGGCATTGGAGAGGGTCCAGAAGGGGTTCACAGGAATGATCCCATGAATGAAAGGGTTAACATATGAGGAGCGTTTGGTGGCTCTGGGCCTGTACTCGCTGGAGTTTAGAAGAATGAGGAGTAATCTCATTGAAACCTATCAAATATTGAAAGGCCTAGAAAGAGTAGATATAGAGAAGATGTTTCCTATAGTGGGGGAGTTTAGAACCAGAGGGTTCAGCCTCAGAATATAAGGACATCACTTTAGAACAGAAATGAGAAGGAATTTCTTTAGCCAAAGTGTAGTGAATCTGTGGAATTCGTTGCTACAGATGGCTATAGGGACCAAGTCAATGGGTGTATTTCAAGTGGAGGTTGATAGGTTCCTGATTAGTATAGCTGCACAGACCAACCATTGCTCTGAGCTGGAAATCTTAACACAGCTTGAAAACTGTGCGGCACTTTAATAAAATATTTTGTAAAAGAAAATGCCAGCTGCACTGCAAAGGAAGCGATGTACATGGGAGCATTTCAGTTACTCCAGGGCCACGCACCCGTGCAGTGTAGAGGGAACAGTGATGTCAAAGGTTATGGGGAGAAGACAGGAGAACTGGATTGAGAGGGAAATGGATCAGCCCTGATGGAATGTCAGAGTAGACTCGATGGCCCAAATGGCCTAATTCTGCTCCTATCTCTTATGATCTTATGGATTTGAAGTTCAGTCTTCCAGCTTTGCCTCTGATCCTAAACCTGGAGCACGTGGACCAAGAAAACTCTTTTGCTCTCTTTCTGCACTATTGACTCATTTGTTTGTTTGTTTATCTGTGCGCAGTACCGTGCAAATGTCTTAGGCACGTGTAAACAAATCTGTAAAGTGAAGATGCTTTCAAAACTAATGAAAGGAAAAGTTTCTAAATAACAAAAAAAATTATAAAGAGCAGTAAATAGTGAAAAATTAAATCAAATCAATATTTGGTATGACCACCTTTTGCCTTTTAAATTACATTAATCTCTTAGGTACACCGTTGTGCAGTTTTATGAGAATATCAGCTGGTAGGTTGTTCTAAACATCTTGGAGAACTTGCCACAGTTCTTTGGCAGTTTTTGGCTGTCTCTCCAAACAGCCTGGATGATGATTTGATCAGGGCTCTGTGGAGGCCACACTGTCTGAAACCATATAAAACTCCAGGGTGTCCAAGGCTTTTGCACAGTACTGCATTTATTTATGTTAATATTTTCTCATTGCAATTTTATGCATTACACTGTTCTGCTGCTACAAAACAACAGATTTGAAGACATACTGTATGTCAGTGTTAGTAAAGTCTTCACCACTTCTCTTCACCAAGTAAAGGTGCTGTGTTTTCCCAGAGATTTGTTAGAACTGTCCATTGCAACTACTTGCAACAGGAAAGCTTGTTTTTAATCTAATCCTGTATATTATTATATTCAGGTTCCTTTCAGGTGAAGTGGGGTGTATGGGGTATCCAGGGAGGGGTAGCACCTCTAGTGAAGGGAGCTAGTCCTGTCCATTCCAGGGCAGCTCACTCACATTTGGTCCCCACCGGACACTTAGCTCTCACCTGTGGCTCCAAGCAGCTATTGGTATGCGACAGTGGCCCCACTCTGGTACATGGTTCAACAGGCAGGCTAAACCAGGTGAGGGTAACCAGCAGGCCTTATACCCCAGTGAGATGGGGACATGCCTGTGCTAGCATGAGAAGTCAGCTCTGAAAACTGGGCAGATGAGAGCTTCAAAGAGATCCAATGCCCAGGAAGGCAGTTCTGCAAAGCTCCGTGGAGAGTGAAGGGCACAACAAAGCATAGAAGGTGTCATGGTCATCTACTGCAACCAAGGAACACCATGTTTTGTGATGCTTGGCCCACTGGATCCAGTCTTCAGAGGTCAAGAGAGTGGAACTGCCCCAGAGCAATGGATTTCCACTTTAAAAACTCTCCAGCACAGGTTTCCTGTCATCGTCAGACACGATGGACAACCACCACCACCACATTTGGTGAAGGTGTTTTTACAAGGTCAAAAATAGCATCAGGAAACCCAGCTTAAAGCTCAGTGCATGAACCTACGGACAAACCCCTCTATGATCGGTCTGACAACATATCTCAGCTCTATCTTCAGAATAAGTTCTCCTGCCCTTGTCCACCTCCTGTTTCCACCTATCACCTACCAGCCTCTGGCCCCCCTCACCCTCCTATACGCCAGCAATCTTTCCTCCTTCCCCTCACTGCCCATGCATGATCTTGACTGGACACGCCAACATCCGCCTTTCTCCTGTACAGTCACTGCTTGACCTGCTGAATTCATCCAGCGTTCTGTTTTTTTTTGTTCCCCAATGACACAGCGCCTTGGATGAGACCACACCTTCAATATTGTACACACCTCCGATGTTATACTGAACAAATAATACGCCTGGCTCAGGTAGGGTGCAGTAGAGGCTGACTGGACTAATTTCTGGGAATAGCAGGATTCTCATTTCAGGAAAGATTGAGATCAATCATACAGTCATGGAATGCTGCAGCACAGAATCAGACTCTTTTGACCAACTCATCCATTCCAACCGGAAGTACTTCCGTTAGTCCTATTTGCCAGCTTTTGGCCCAAAAACCTCCCATCCTGTGTGCCCGTCCAAGTGTCTTTCACAATTTATTATTGTACCTGCCTCAACTACTTCTTCTAGGATTTCACATACACTCTTAGTGTATAAAAAAGCTCCTCAAGGTTTTGTTAAATCTCTCCTTTCTCACCTTAAACGTGAGCAGAAAAATGGCAGACGGAATTTAATCCAGACAAGTGTGAGGTGTTGCACTTTGGTAGGACCAACCAGGGCTGTTGAAGTTATACAAGACGTTGCCGAGGTCTAATCTGGAGTGTTGTGTGTAGTTCTGGTCACCCACCTCCAGGAAATATGTAAACAAGGTTGAAAGACTACAGAGAAAATTTGCAAAGGTATTGCAGGGTCTGGAGGACTTGAGTTATATGGAAATATGGAATGGGTAAGGACTCTATTCCTTGGAAAGTATTCACCCCACCCCCCCAGAAGTTTTCATGTTTTATTGTTTTACAACTTTGAATTACAATGGATTTAATTTGGCTTTTTTGATACTGATCAAAAGAAAAAGACATCTGTGTCAAAGTGAAAACAGATCTCTGCAAAGTAAGCTAAATTAATTGCAAATATAAAACACAAAATAATTGATTGCATAAGTATTCACAGCCCCCCCCCCCAATATGACACACCAAATCATCACTGCTACAGAAAATTGGTTTTAGAAGATGGATAATTAGTTAAATGGTTAAATGGAGGTCTGTTTTTGGAGACCATGTGCAGTCAAGGTGTTTCAACTGATTGTAGTAAAAATATACCTGTATCTGGAAGTTCCAACTGTTAGTGAGTCAGTATCCTGGCAAAAACTACACCATGAAGACAAAGAACACTCCAAATAATTCTGTGAAAAGCACAAGTCAGGAGATGGATACAAGAAAATTTCCAAGAATATCACCTGAGTACAGTAAAGTCAATCATCAAGAAATGGAAAGAACATGGCACAGCTGTAAATCTGCCTAGAGCAGGCCGTCCTCAAAACCTGAGTGACCGTGCAAGAAGGGGACTAGTGAGTGAGGCCACCAGGAGACCTATAACAGCTCTGGAAGAGATACAAGCTTCAGAGCCTGAGATGGAAGAGACTGTGCCTACAACAACTGTTGCCTGGGTGCTTCACCAGTTGTGGCTTTCTGGGACAGTGGCAAAGAGAAAGCCTCTGTTAAAAAAAAAATGAACATGAAATCTCAACTAGCATTTGTCAGAAGGCATGTGGGAGACTGAAGTCAGCTGGAAGAAGGTTCTATGGTTTGATGAAACCAAAATTGAGTTTTTTGGCCATCAGGCTAAACGTTATGTTTGGAATAAGTCAAACACTGCACATCATCAAAAACACACCATCCCTACCGTGAAGCATGGTGGTGGTTGCATCATGCTGTGGGGATGCTTCACTGCAGCAGGCCCTGGAAGGCTTGTGAAGGTAGAGGGTAAGATGAATTCAGGGAAATCCTGGAGGAAAACCTGATGCAGTCTGCAAGAGAACTGCAAGTTGAGAGAAGATTTGTTTTCCAGCAAGACAATGACCCCAAGCATAAAGCCAAAGATACACGGGAATGGTTTAAAATCAACAAAGTTAATGTCCTGGACCGGCCAAGTCAGAGTCCAGATCTTAATCCAATTTAGAATTTGTGGCTGGATTTGAAAAGGGCTATTCACTCGTGATCCCCATGCAATCTAACAGGGCTTGAGCAGTTTTGTCAAGAAGAATGGGGAAAAAATGCAGTGTCCAGATGTGCAAAGCTGATAGAGACCTATCCACACAGACTCCAGGCTGTAATTGCTGCCAAAGGTGCATCTACTAATTACTGACTTGAAGGGGTGAATAAGTCCAAACGATTGGATGTGCCTTCTGCTTTCAAAGCTCCCTGTTCCCTTAACCACTCCTCCTTGCTTCCTCTCCTTCCTTCTTTTAAGATGCTTTCCCTAACTTATTTCTTGTCTCCTAATGCAGCTCGGTGTTATTTGAAAAACGCCCTATGAAGAGCCTCAGGACATTTGACAGCAGATTGCTGTCAATTTCTCCATGTTTTGGGAGTGGCTACCTTCTTCCTGTAACTCCCCAGGTCAGGGTGTTGACATTCCTTTAATTGATAGCTTTATGATGCATTTTCCTTGTTATTTACCTTTTCAGCAGTCCTTTACACCATGTTCAAAAAGATTGGTTGTACTTCCTATCCGACAAAGACAGGAAACCTGCGCGGGAGAGTTTTTAAAGTGGAAAAGCCATCGCATTGTGGCAGTTCTCTCAAATTGGGGAGTCTGGGTCCAGTGGTACAACTAGTCATCACAACTGGGGTTTCTCCTTGGTTGCATTGGATGACCATGACTTCTTCTGGGCCTTGATACGCCCTTTGCTCTCCACAAAGCGTTGAAGAACTGCCTTCCTGGCCATTGGATCTCACTGTAGATCTCATCTGCCCAGTCTGCCAGAGCTCACGTTGCAGGCTAGGACAGGCATATCCCCACTGGGTTATGCGGCCGCTGGGGTACCGGGGTACCGGGGAACTGGGGCACGAGGCCCACTGCCTACCCACTGTTGTATGGAAACTGTTACTTGGAGCCACAGGTAAGTGCTGAGTGTCCAGTGGGGATCAAAGGTAAGTGAGCTGCCCTGGAATGGCTACAACAAGCTCCCTTCCCAGGGGTGCTAGCCCTCCCTGGGCATTTCATACACCACATGACATCTCAGGTCCAATATTTTCTCCACAAATTCCATGAGGTTGAGTCACCTGGGACTATACTCGCTGGAATTCAGAAGAACTAGAGCGGAGCTTGTAGAAATGTATAAAATTACATTTGGAGATAGATAAGATAGAGACACTGATAGCCGAGGCTAAAGCTAGAGGACATAAATTCAGTTTTCAAGGGAATAGATTTAGGACAGAGATGAGGAGAAACTGTTTTCTCACTAACAATGATTCCACAACCAAAGTCACTTCGATCACATTTCTTCCCCCATTCTGTTGTTCGGTCTGAACACCAACAGAACCATTTGACCATGTCTGCATGCTTTTCTGCATTGAGTTGCTGCCACATGATTGGCTGATCAGAATATTCGCATTAATGAGCAGGTGTGCAGGTGTACCTAATAAAGTGGCCACTGAGTGTGACATGGGACAGCAAATATAACAAATCAAAGTAAGTGTTTTTTGCAAAGGAATACTTTTAGAAGTAAGACCATACGACTTAGGAGCAGAATTAGGCCTTCTGACGCACCGAGTCCGCTCTGCTATTGCATCATGGCTAGAGCATGTCCCTCTCAGCCCCATTCTCCTGCCTTCTCCCCATAACCTTTGTCACCCCGACTACTCAAGAACCTGTCAACCTCCGCTTTAAATGTACCCAAAGACTCGGCCTCCACAGCAGACTGTGGCAATGAATTCCACAGATTCACCTCTCTCTGGCAAAAGTAATATCTAATAACTCAAAACATTGACAAGATTAGCAACATATATGCCTCAGCAACTTGATTTTAAATTCAAATCACTTTTCAGAGCTTGAGAAACCTGATTATAATATTGTTCTTTAACAATAAGAAAGCAAAATGATGGAATTCATGAATAATAATTAAAGTTACACTGGCTTAGAGAAATCAACATTACTAACTGAATTTGGGTAAACCAAGAACTGACTCATGCCATTCATACCCTCTTGTAGAGTATTGGTCTTCCTCGCTGTGGTAGACTATTACTGATTAACCTTGCATTGATTGGCCAAGAGGACCATAACCTTGTCACAGGGTTTAGAGGCTTGCGTACCTCAATGACCCGAAGACCTAAGTTGGTGTCAGTACCTCCAGTTGAACTTTGTCTTTTTGTGTGTTTTCCCCCTAGCCGTCAGTCTGTGGTTTTGTATTGTCATGTGCACTTGTTTGTTTTCATGCCCCATGTGCTCCTTTCCCAGCTCCTGCTCTACTCTGGCCCCTTGTATTACTGAGTACTCCGCCTCTCACCTGTTTCTCATTATTACCTGTTTTGCTGCTACTTCTCTCTCATTGTGCTCCACCTATCAACTGCCTCTCTGTTTATTGCTCAGTGTATTTCAGTCCTGTGCTTTCAGCTGATTGTTCCTGGATTGTGCCAATGAGTTTTCCTGAGCCTTTCTAGAGTATCTGTATGCTGCCTGTGTCCTGATTCTGATTTTTTGATTTCTCTGGTTGTTTTGATCTCTGCCTGAACTTTGATGCTGACTTAGTTTGCACCTTGGGATTTGTTACTCAATTAATATCACTGTGTGCACAGTACTGGGTCTGTGCTTGGATCCCTCCTCCAGTGCCTTGCCAGTTGGCTGGAGTTGGGGCTTTATGCTTTGGCTCTTGATAGGGTCACCTATGCCAAACAGGTCAAAGTGTGGGGGCTAGACTAAGAGTGATCCACCGGTCCTCCAGGTTTGAGGGTTCAGCTCAGGGCTGACAAAACTGAATAGTAAAACAAAATTATTATGGATACAACAATGAAACTTCCTTTGACATCTGAGTGTGACAGTATTCCTGAGTCTCCACCTGGGACTTGCATGACTGGCAGTAGTGAAAACCATGATGAAGCTACTGTAATGCTGAAGGAAGCCCTGAAAGCTGCCAGAGATGGAGGACCTTCAATCCTGTCTCAAATGCCCGTGGTGCAACAAGCAGTAAGTATGTACTGCACTGATGGGAGTTGAACCAAATGAAGGAGATTGTGGGATTTATAAAATGGAAAATACTGCTTCCAGCTCAATCACAGAAATGGTTCATTTAAGGTATTGTTTCCTCTGATAAAAGTTTGGTTTAAAAACTTCTGTATGTATGTTATCTAAAACTTGGATAATCTTCTACAGATGTAAAATGGAGTGCATCCTGACTGGATACATTTGGGCCTGGAATGGAAATACCAAAGTGGGGGTGCAGCCCTGTCCATCTCCTCCCCTCCTTTGAGCACATTTACAGATGGCACTGCCATGGGAAAGCAGTATCCATCATCAAGGACCCCACCATCCAGACCATATCCTCCCCTCACTACTACCAGTGAGAAGTGTCTTAGGTGCCACACCACTAGGTTCAAGAACAGTAATTACCTTACAACCATTAGGCTCCTGAACCAGTGTGGATAACTTCACTTACCTCAACTCTGAACTGATACCACAATCTACGGACTCGCTTTCTAGAATTCAACAACTCATGTTTTCAGTATTACTTATTTTTTATTTGCACAATTTGTCTTTTGCACATTAGTTTGTTAGTCTTTGTGTAGTTTTCATAAATTCTATTGTATTTTCTGTAAATGTGGGGAGGGAGCATGAAGTGTAAAAAAACATTCTGTAATGATTGATAAACCAATTATTTGGAGTCATGTGACCTTGTCTGGAGTTGCAGGGCTGGGTGTGTCTACACCCTTGTTTCCCCACCCCCTCCCCTGCTCCTTCTCTGCCTCTTATTTCCACCCCCCCCCTGCCTCTTGCACTCCTTCTCTGCCATTAGTCCCACCCTACTCCCACTGTGCTCTGCCCTCACTGTTCCCAGCATCCTTTGCTCCCGCCAGATTTACAAACACGCTCTCTGCTCTGTGTTGACAAATACAGTACTATATATGTGCCTAAGATGTGTGTGTATACATAGCACTGTAATTGTAGAATAATTTCTTTTGGTGTAGTAAGGAGAGTGGAGGTCTGGTTCTACCAGACCTGCCTTCTGGGTTCATAATCTAGCTGTTAACCTTTGATCTGATAGTAGCTGCTAGCTTGTCCTCATCTTCCCCCACTGTCAACATCCTTGGAGATCCCCCAGTTATGTATTTGAGCATTTTCCCAATCTCTCCAGCAGGGGAGGATAGGTCATTGAATTCTGTCCATGTTGCCTTGTGTATAGAATGTTGCTGTTGGGCACCATACCATCCACACCCTCAAAGTCAGTTAGCATGCCTGCTTAGGAATTTAATATATGAAGCAAGAAAATATTTGCTTGGAGGTTGTTAGAGAAGATAAACTGGATTCTTTCTCAGTATAAAGGAGCTTTGAAGAGCTAAAGGTGTTCTTACTGAAATATACAAGAACCTGAGGGCTCCTGATAGAAAGATTGTCACAAGACATTTTGTAGTCATGACAGAACCTAGGATTGAGCTTATGTTTTTTAAAAAAAAAGTGTTATTCTTAATATATTTGGAGTGAGGTAATCAGTAGGTTTCAATGAGATCCCTATTCATTCTTCTAAACTCCAACAATTACAGGCTTGGCCATAAAAACACTCCTCATACTGTAACCCACTTATTCCCGGAAACTTTCTCTGGACCTTCACCAATGCCAACGCATCCTTTCTTAGATAAGGAGCTCAAAACTGCACACAGTACTCCAAGGATGGTCTGACCAAAGTTTTTTATTCTAGTCCTCTTGAAATGAATGCTAACATTGCATTTGCCTTCCTCACCACACTCAACTTACAAGGTAACGTTTAGGGAATCATGCACAAGGACTTCCAAATCCCTTTTCACCTGATTTTTGAATTTTCTCCCCAGTTAGAAAGCAATCTACATTCCTTCTACCAAAGTGCATGGCCATAGATTTCCTTACACTATATTCCATCTGCCACTTCTTTGTCCATTCTCTGAATCCATCTGCAGACTCCCTGCTTCAACACCACCTGCCCCTCCTATCTCTGTTGTCCACAAACCTGGCTACAAAGCCATCAATTCCATCATCCAAATCATTGACATATAATGTGAAGTGGTCCCAACACAGACCCTTATGGAACAACCACTAGTTATCAGCAACCAAGCAGAAAAAGGCCCCCTTTATTCCCACTCTTTGCCTCCTGCCTATCAGCTTTATCCATGCTAGTATCTTTCCTGTAATAGCATGGGCTCATAACTTGTTAAGTAGCCTCACAAGTGGCACCTTGTCAAAGGTCTTCTGAAAATCCAAGCAAACAACATCTGCAGACTCCTTTGTCTATCTCCTGGTTCTCAGTCTACTGTAATATTGCTGACACTTGAACTTTGCCCAGTGAGTGTACAGGGAACTGAGATCTGCTGAACTGAGCCAAGATAATTTGTAAAGCAAGCTTAGTAATGTAAAATGATTTCATCCACACAAGTGTACATTACTGCTTGCAAACTAACATCACAAACCAGAAAATCATCCTTTCAAAATTTCCAAAGTTGGTAAATGCATCAGCAATTTGAATACATAATTTTTCTTTGTGCATATGTCTTATGTTAATGAGCTTTTAAAAAATCTGTATTTAAAAAAAAAAAAAAAAAAAAAATCAAGGAAACCTCTAAACCATCCAATGGATTTGTTCTTTTTTTTTATTTAACAATATAGCATGGTAACAGGTTGTTACGGCCCAACAAGACTGTTACACCCAATTACACCCATGTGACCCATATGCCTTTGGGATGTGGGGGGAAACTGGAGCATCCACAGGAAATCCATGCGGACACAGGGAGAAGGTATAACCTGCTCATGGACAGCAGCTGGGAACGAGCCCAGGTCACTGGCGCCAGTAATAGCGTTCTGTCAGCTGCTGAGCTACTTTCCATCCCAAATAGAGAAGAGGAAGGAGTAAGATGTTGAAAAAGAACCTTTTTTTTTAATCTAACAAGAGAATCTGCGGTTGCTGGAAATCCAAGGCAACATGCACAAAATGCTGGAGGAACTCAGCAGGCCAGGCAGCATCTGTGGAAAAGAGTAGAGATGATGTTTCCGGCCAAGACCTTTCCTCCAAAATTTTGTTGCATTTTTTTTCTCTATTTTCTTACCATATCTGAATATGATTCTGATATCTAAATCTGATTCTTTTTAATTATAGTTTAGAACATGATGTAATTGTCTATTTTTTTTTCCTCCAGTCCCTCTGAAGGGCCTTGGCCCGAAACAGCGAACAACTGTGTCTGGCACCAGCAATCATTCCACGGTCAAAGATACTTCGATCGCATTTCTTCCCCATTCTGATGTTTGGTCTGAACAACGACTGAACCTCTTGACCGTGTCTACATGCTTTTATGCATTGAGGGGCTGCCATATGATTGGACATTTGCATTAATGAGCAAGTGCTCAGGTATACCTAATAAAGTGGCCACTGAGTATATACTTGGCATTTGGGATATTTAAGCATACATTAATGTTCCTGTGCAATTAATAATCAGGTAGAATATAACAGAATGAATGTTTAGACATTTAAGTCATGTTTAATTTAATTAATTTAGATGCAGCTCAGAACAGGCCCAACAAGCAACCCATGGAAGGGCCTGTTTCATGTTGCATCGCTAAATAAATAAATTAATTAAATTAAACATTACTCTTTTCCATAGATGCTGCCTGGTCTGCTGTCTTCCTCCAGCATTTTGTATGGTAATTGTTCAAGATTTGTTTTATTTCATGTTTTTCCAAGGCTTGGGGGGGAAAAATACCCAAGTAAAGTTTGTGGGGGTGCTATGGTAGCATAGTGGTTAGGGCAAAGCTATTACAATTCAGAGCGCTCCAGAATTTGGGGTTCAATTCCATCACCATCTGTAAGCAGTTCGCACTCTCTCCCTATAACCACGTAGGTTTCCTCTGGGTGCTCTGGAAGATGTACCAGTTAGTAGGTTAACAGGTTAAATTGCCCTGTAATTGGGCTAGGGTTAAATCTGTGGGATGCTGGGTGGCGAGGCTTGTTGGGCCAGAAGAACCTGTTCTGAGCTGTATCTCTAAATAAATAAAATGAAACATGGCTTAAATGTCTAGAAATTCATTCTCCTTTATTGTATCTAGATATTAATCACACAGGAACATTAATGGATGTTTAAATACCCCATATGCAGACTGAGCATATACTCAGTGGCCACATTACTAGGTATACCTGAGCACTTGCTCATTAATGCAAATATCCAATCATGTTGGCAGCTCAATGTGTAAAAGCATGCCAACATGGGCAAGAGCTTCAGTTGTTGTTCAGGTCATATATCAGAATGGGGGAGAAATGTCATCTAAGCGACTTTGACCGTGGAATGATTGTTGGTGTCAGACGCAGTTGTTTTGAGTATCTCAGAAACTGCTGATCTGGGATTTTCACACAAAACAGTCTCTAGAGTTTACAGAGAATGGTATGAAAAGCAAAAAAAAAATATCCAGTGAGAGGCAGCTCTGTAGGTAAAAACATCTTGTGAATGGAAAAGGTCAGAGGATAATGGGCAGACTGCTTCAAGCTGACAGGAAGGCGCTAGTAACTCACATTACCACACCAGAGTGTAGGAGAGCATCCCTGAATGCACCACAGGTCGAACTTTGGAGTGGATGGACTACAGCAGCAGGAGACCACATTGCATTCTGCTCCTGAACCTAATAAAGTGGCTGCTGAGAATACCTCCAAAATTAAATCAATGTTATATTTCATTAGGAGCTTGAGATTTGCTATGCCACCTAAAACACTCGCAAATTTCTACAGTTGTACTGTACAGAGCACTCTAACTGGCAGCATCCCTGTCTGGTGTGTGGGGGTAGGGTGGGGGCATTGCACAGGATCGAAGTTCTCTGCAGCGAGTTGTAACCTCAGTCAGCTCCATCATGGGCACCAGCCTCCCCAGCATCCAGGACATCTTCAAGGAGTGGTGTCTCTAAAAAACAGCATCCATCACTAAGCACCCCTCCATCAACCAAGTGATGCCCTCTTCTTATTGCTACCATCAGGGAGGAGCTACAGGAGCCTGAAGGCACATGCTCAATGATTCAGGAACAGCTTCTTCCCCTCTGTCATCAGATTTCTGAATGGACAATAAACCCATGAACATGACCTCACTACTTTTTTATTTCCATTTTTGCATTGCTTATTTAATTTAACTTTTTTTTATATACACACAATTCATGTTTATTTCTCTGTTATTACGTATTGCATTGTACTGCTGCCATAAAAACAAATTTCAGGACATATGCTGGTGATATTAAACCTGATTCTGATCTACATGATGAGACTAAGCAAGTGACTAAAATCACATACTGCAAATGTACTGGTCAGACCTGCTAAAAGCATTGAGCAGATAACTAATTTAAAATTTGCTTCATTTAAATAAATGGAATAAGTTTCAATAATACTTTCAAAATGAAAGATCCCTTTGATCTCCACCAGATGAGGTGTATTGACAGTTTCTTCAATTTATGTATATCAGGCCAGTTGGAATGTTGGTACAGATATGCATATTTATGAGTCTAAATGCTAAGTTGTAAAAAAAGAGCCTGCTGAATTAATATCATAAGAAGGACGATTTTCCAGATACCACCACTCAGTAATCACAGGAAGTACATTTACAAAATGTATATTATTATACCCTAAAGATAACCCAGAGCAAACCATTGTACTTGATCAGAAGATGGAAGATGACAAATTTCTCCTGAGGAAAGCCTCTTGCAGAACTGTTAGAAAATGAAAGGAGGGAACAGGAAGTTGTTCGTAATTCAAAGCCAACTCTCCTGAGATGGATGAAAGAAAGAAGTCTTTTTTTTTGCTTGCTTATGCTGAATCAAATGCTACAATCCTCCTTGAAAAGTATCACAAGATTTAATTAGCTTTACTTGTAAACCTCTGTGGTCCAGATATGATCTTTGCTTCACAGTCTTCAGATGTGATCAAAGGATCTTTGAAACTTCACAAACTCTAAAGAACATTTAATCACCTTCTCACTATAAACTCAGTGGCCACTTTATTCGGTACAGGAGGTACCTAACAAAGTGGCCACTGAGTGAATGTAAAGTAGGTCCTTTTGCATCCTGGAGTTTGGTGGACAAGGGAGGTGAATCTAGTAAATATCTTAAATATTCGTACCAGTTCTGACAGGTCAGCTGTGAGTCTGTTTTCTCCTGTGTGCAGAGTTTACAATTCAGCATCAAAGTGTCAGGATTAGGAGTCAGATAAGGAAACACTCCAGTCGGAGACTGGTTTTGAATTCTCTTCTCTGTGAGGAGGACGTAACTGCACAGATGCTGAGCACATTCAGCGCAAATTTGAAGGTTGAAGGACAACATTCCCTCTCATTTTTTTACAGCCGTACAGGCCAAACATTGCTCTGAATAAGAATTTTTTTTACACGGCCTGAAAGACGCGTGTCACTTTAAAAGTTTACATGTGAAGAAAATTCCAGCTGCGTAGCAACAAACTCCTTGTGTGCGGGAGCATTTCAGTTACTTCATGGCCGCGCACCTGCGCAGCTTAGAGGGAACAGAGAATTCAAGGATCAACTTTATTCACCATATAGATTTACATGTATTAGGAATTTGCTGTGGTGTGTTGGCGTGACGTGCAACAAAAAACAGCAACATTCCACAATGATAAAAGTAAAGAATTGTATAATAATGTAAGGTAGAGATTAAAGTAGAGCTACGGAATAAAATGGGCATAAATACATAAATACCATCATATATATGTATGTATGGGCCTCTGTCGATCAGGGTCGACGATGGATGTTGTGTCCTGGCTGTCTAGATACGCAAGCCTGGGCAACACAATATGGAGAGCAAGATATTGCCCATGTAGCAATCTCCCCCTCTCCACGTATCTGATGAACCCAAAGGAACAGCAGGGACTGACACAGTTTGGCACCAGCAGTGTTGCAGGAGCTGCCAGTCAGCATTGAACTCAATGTAGGACTCTCTTCGCGATTCCAGCTCCGGATTTTTCTTCGGGGTTTACTCTTGAAGCCTTCCCCAAGAGTCGGTATAACCGCAGGGCAGTGGCAGGTTGAGATCAGAGTTTCCTTCTCCTAGATGAGCTGCCAACCACAGCTGACAAGCCCCATCTGCCTGAAGTGACGGGTTTTAAGGCGCCAGTAACCCGCCTTTGTCCCTTCTCCTGTCAGTAGAAATAGTTCCACTGGGCTTAGTAGCTAAACCACATATGAAGGCCAAGAGCTGGATTTGGTTGTCAGAGGCTAGTTGAGGTGTATGCCATTGGGAGCACTTAATAGGTAGTGGGAGCTTATCCCCACTTCCACCCCCGGCTATAACAACCGTAAGGAACCATCATATATGTGGTAAACCATGTATATAGGTTGTAACTGGGTTACCTGTCTGGACACACTCCTCTGCTGACTGCTCCCACAGACCCCTGAATAAAGGCGATTGTACCACTTCTCCTCCCTCAGTCCAGGACAGACACAGCATGGACGAGGACCCATTTTACTATTAATAAAAGCCTTTCAGTATTTACTCTACTTCCAGTCTTTTGGAGTAATTGATAGTGCATCAATATATTTACAATGCAAATAGCATTATAAAAGGTAGCTTGAACTGTTTACAATACAGTGCAATGTCTGAAGTTATAGATTACAGCCTGGAGGAAAAAACTTTTAAGGTGGCATGAGGCTTTTGTCTTAATAGCCCAATAGTACTTTCCAGAAGGGAGGATTTGGAAAAGGCAGTTTACCAGGTGGGTATTGTCCGCAATGATTTCTTCTGCCCATTTCTTTGTCCTGGACACTTACATGTCCTGCAGCTGACCTGAGGAATTAAAGGATATGTGGATAGGGTGGAAGAATAAAGATGAGGTAGGTAATTAGCCAAGGTCCAGTTGAATGGCAAAAATGTTTTGAGAGGTCAATGTATCGTTCTGAGTGAGGAACTGTGTGATGAGAGAAAGCCGGGGGCGGAGGGGGCATTCAAGATTGTTTAATGCCATTTTCAGCACAGAAGTGTAAAGGAGAATGAACTCATTGTTTTTCTGGATCCGTTGGAGCACAAAAGAAAACACAGTAAGATAAAGAACACAATAATAAAGAAAAATAAATTTAAATACATATGATAGCTTACATACACAGACTGACCGTGTCTCCATAAAGTGACACTAGCCACAGGAGTGTCTGTACATAAGGTGACTAACAGGAAATGCTAAAGTAGTGGTGGCGGGAGGTGTGGAGGGTTGGGTTACTGGGTGGAGGTGTTGATCAGCCTGATGGCTTGGGGAAAGTGACTGTCTGTGAGTCTGGTGGTCCTGGGGTGGATGCTACATCGCCTTCTCCCTGAAGGGAATCGGACAAACAGTCCGTGAGCAGGGTGGGTGGGATCCTTCATGATGTTACAGGCCCTTTTCCGGCACCTTTCGGTGTATATGTCCTTGATGATGGGTAGGAAGGTGCTGGTGATGCAGGTCTGACTACACATTGTAGAGCCTTCCTATGAGAATCAGGTTCAGGTTTAACATCACGGCATATGATGTGAAATTTGTTGTTTTGCAGCAACAGTACAGTGCAATACATAATAAAACAATAAATTACAGAAAAAAATATTTTAAAAAATTAAATTAAAGTGGTGAAAAAAGAGCAGAAAAAAGTAGTGAGGTAGTGTTCATGGGTTCATTGTCCATTCAGAAATCTGATGGCAGAGGGGAAGAAGCTGTTCCTGAAACATTGAGTGTGTGTCCTCAGGCTCCTGTACCTCCTGTCTGACGGTAGCAATGAGAAAAGGACATGTCTGAGACGATAGAGTCCTTAACGACGGAAGCTGCCTTCTTGAGGCATCGCCTTTTGAAGGTGCCCTTGATGCTGGGGAGGCTAGTGCCCATGACAGAGATTGCTGAGTCTACAACTGTCTGCAGCTTTTTCTGATCCTGTGCAGTGGCCCCTCTGACTAGACTGTGATGCAGCCAGTTAGAATGTTTCTCCATGTACATCTGTAGAAATTTGCGAGAGTCTTCGATGACATACCAAATCTCCTCAAACTCGTAATGAAATATCGCCACCGTCATGCCTTCTTTGTAATTGTCAGTATGTTGGGCCCGGGATAAATCATCAGAGGTATTAACACCCAGGAACTTGAAACCACTCACCCTTTCCTCTGCCGACCCCTCATTGAGGACTGGTGTGTCCCCTTCCTGAACTTCACAATGAGTTCATTGGTCTTACTGACACTAAGTACAAGGTTGTTGATGCAACACCACATGACAAGCTGATCTACCTCGCTCCTGTATGCCTCCTCATCACCATCTGAAATTCTGCCAGCAATAGTTGTCATTGGCAAATTTATAGTTGGCATTTGAGCTGTGCCTAGCTACACAGTCGTGGGTATGGAGAGTAGAGCAGTGGGTTAAGCACACACCCCTGAGGTGTTCCACTGTTGATTGCCCAGTGAGGAGGAGATGCTATTTCTGATCCTCACTGACTCAAATGTAAATCTACTACTAAGCTGCATGCGTTTGGAACCTGTGGTTTACATTTTGATGGTGCATTTTTGGGCTGGTTGAGCGATCTGGCGCTTTGCTCTCTCTGAGGGAGTTCGGTGAGGTTTGGAGCAGAGCATGCAGCCTGGAAGCCCAGAGACGGGGTACAAGCCCATGATCGACTCCGTTACTTCTTTCTGATCAGGGTGTGGAGCAAGGTTGAAGTCGACGAGGACGCAAGCGGAGGGCGGACGGCTATTCAGCGCAGTCTGCCTGCATTCGACCAGTCTTCCTCTCCCTCTCACTAGCTGTTGTCGGAGGAAAGTGCAGGAGTCTTGGGATCCACGTTGCCAGGATTGATCGACAAGGTTTTGGACTCATTTTGGGGGACTTTGTGGTTCATGTTGCATGTGTTCCTGGATTCTGGTTACTCTTTTTTTTTCGCTGTTCTTGAGCAGTTTGACTGGGACGATTGACGCGGACTGGGCCGCTTCGGCGAAGAATGGCCCTGCGGCTTGCACGGGCTAGCAGCACGGCAATAAACTGAACTGAACTGAACACTACTGGTTTGATGTTTGACATTCTATGTGTTGTTCGCTGGCTTTTTGCCATTTGCACAATTTGTTCATTTTTTTATGCATTGGAGGTTTGCTGTTTCCTTGAACAGGTTCCATGGTGTTTCTTTGTTTCTTAGCTGCCTGCAGGAAGACGTATCTCTGGGTTGTGTTCTGTATACATACTTTGATAATAAATGTACTTTGAATCTTTGACTGTGGTCTCCTGATGAGGAAGTCAAGGATCCATTTGCAGAGGGAGGTACAGAGGCCCAGGTTTTGGAGCTTGTTGATTAGAACAGAGGGTATGATGGTGTTGAACATTGAGATGTAGTCACAAAACAGCTGCCTGATGTAAGTATTACTATTGTCTCGGTGATCCAAGGCAGAGTGGAGAGCCAGTAAGATGGCATCCACTGTGGATCTATTGTCCGATACACAAATTGCATTGGGTCCATGCCCTTGCTTCGGGAGGAATTGATTCTGGCTATGATCAATTTCTCAAAGTAGTTCATCCCAACAGATGTGAGTACAACTGGACATTAGTTGTTAAGGTAACTCACCCTACTCTTCTTGGGTCTGCTATGATTCCCGCCCTTTTGAAGGAACCCCTGACTGCAACAGTGTGACATTGAAAATGTCCTTGAGCACACCTGCCAGCTGGGTGGCACAAGTTTTCAGTGCCCTACCAGGTACACCATCAGGGTTTGATACCTTGGGAGGGTTCGTCGTCTTGAAAGATGTTCTGATGTCAGCATCCAAGGTAGAGATCACAGGGTCACCAAATGCTTCAGGAATTCCCACAGAGGTGGAAAAACATGCATAAAATGCATTGAGCTCACTTGGAAGTGAAGCATCACAGACGTTCATGATGTTAGGATTTCCTTTGTGAGAGGTAAAGATTTGCAAACCCTGCCAGGGCTGACGTGCACCCAATTCTATCTCTAACTTCAACCGGAATTGTTTTTCACCCTTAAAATTGCCTTCTGTAGGTCATACCTGGACTTCTTGTATAGTTCTGGGTCACCGGTTTTCTTACACACTTATAATCTGTTCTGGAGTCCTGAGCAACTGACCGTCACCAAGGGTTATAGAGATGAAGTCTCAATGCTCAAGATTGTTGCTATCATTGAACGTGCAACGACATCTGAGCAACTATCAGTATTATTGTGATCACTCAAGTCAAGTACAATCCCAAGCGATTATCTATTATTCCCTTAATGGAGAATGCTTGTGCATAACTTTGATACGGGGAGGCTGATGGCGAGAGGACGTACAGGGACAATATATGCCAACCAGTAGAGTGGTGTCGTCAGTAAGACGAAAGAGCTGATTGTAGACTTCAGGAAGGGTAAGACAAAGGAACACATACCAATCCTCATAGAGGGATCAGAAGTGGAGAGAGTGAGCAGTTTCAAGTTCCTGGGTGTCAAGATCTCTGAGGACCTAACCTGGTCCCAATATATCGATGCTGTTGTAAAGAAGGCAAGTTAGCGACTATACTTCATTAGGAGTTTGAAGTGATTTGCCATGTCAACAAATTCACTAAAAAACTTCTATAGATGTACCATGGAGAGCAATCTGACAGGCTGCATCACTGGTATGTGGCTGAAAGAAACTACAGAGGGTTGTAAATTTAGTCAGCTCTATCTTGGGTACTAGGCTACAAAGTACCCAGGACATCTTCAAGGAGCAGTGTCTCAGAAAGGCAGCGTCCATTATTAAGGGCCTCCAGCACCCAGGACGCGAACTTTTCTCACTGTTACCATCAGGAAGGAGGTACAGAAGCCTGAAGGCACACACTCAGTGATTCAGAAACAGGTTCTTCCTCTCTGTCATCTGATTTCTAAATGGACATTGAACCCTTGAACACTACCTCACTTTTTTAATATGTATTATTTCTGTTTTTTGCACAATTTTTAATCTGTTCAATATACATATACTGTAATTGATTTACTTATTTATTATTATTATTTTTTCTCTTCTATATTATGTATTGCTCTGAACTGCTGCTGCTAAGTTAACAAATTTTACGACATGGACCAGTGATAATAAACCTGATTCTGATTCTGATGCCTAGGCAGCCACCACACGGTGCTTGGCAGATCGGGGTCAAGGTCTAGTGGTGTGGCATGCAAGGCGACGGGGAACCTCTCACTGTTACAGCCTTTCTCCACCTTCATCATCTTCCCCCAGCTCCATTGTTGCATTGCTCTTTGTCAGGACCCTCCCCCTTGACACTACTGCCGTGGGTGACCCTGCCGGGAGTTAGGCACCAGATGACTGAACCCCAGACAGCATTTTGCTCTCGGAATTTCAGGAACTCACCAACCTCTCCGCCACGACATGGTGATGATCCTTGCAGAAGTGTTAATTGTAAAGTGCTTAAGAAAGTTGCAAAATCTATTTATCTTTTGGGCAGCAGCCGTCAAAAGCACCCTGCCCAGTTAAATCATTTCTGGTAAGCAACACCTCTGTGCTGGTATGAAGAATGAATGAAGTTCCAGCCCATGCCCTAGGTCTTGTCCTGAATTGGCAGTCACTGGTGTGTACGATGAAAGCAATTTCTGAATAATCCCTACATTGGGATCTTTCAACAAAAGCTGGAGAAGATGCTCTGTCATAAACACAAGAGATTCTGCAGAATTCAGAGCAATACACTCCAAATGCTAAAGGTCAGGCAGCACCTATGGAGAGGTATTAACAGTCAGTGTTTTGGGCCATGACTGGACTGGAAAAGAAGGGTGAAGAGACCAGAATAAGAAGAAGCGTGGGGTGGGGGGGGGGGCGGAGGAAGTATTCTGGTGTCTTCCCCCTTCCTTTTCAGTCCCGAAGAAGGGTCTTGGCCCAAAACATTGACTGTTTATTCATTTCCATTGATGCTGCCTGACTTGCTGAGTTCCTCCAGCACTTTGTGTGTGTGGCTCTGGATTTCCAACATCTGAAGACTTTCTTGTGATTACGACAAACTGAAAGGTGATAGCTGAGACCAGATGAGGGGGAAGATAGGAGGGTGGGTGGGGGATAGGGCATGAAGTGAGAAGCTGGCGGGTGATAAGTGGGAAGGAAAAGTTGGAGTTGTCAGGGGTAAGTATTTTACGCAGAGAGTGTTGAGTGCGTGGAATAGGCTGCTGGCAACGGTGGTGGAGACGGATACGATAGGGTCTTTTAAGAGACTCCTGGATAGGTACATGGAGCTTAGAAAAATAGAGGCTATAGGTAATTTCTAAGGTAAGGACATGTTCAGCACAGCCTTGTGGGCCAAAGGGCCTGTATTGTGCTGTTGGTTTTCTATGAAAAGAGCTGAAGAAGAAGGAATATAATAGGAGAGGAGAGAAGACCATGGAGAAAGAGAAGGAGAAGGGGCACCAGAAGATCCAAAGTTAATTTATTATCAAAGTACATTAAATGTCACCATTTATAATTCTGAGATTAATCTTCTTGCAGGCATACTTAAAAGTCCATAATAGAATAATACCCATAATGGAATCAATGAAAGACCTCACCGGCTTTGATGTTCAACCAGCGTGCAAAAGTCAACAAGCAATGCAAATACAAAAGAAAGAAATGATGATAATAATAAATAAATAAGCAATAAATATCGAGAAAATGAGATGAAGAGACCTTGAAAGTGAGTACATGGGCCATGGGAACATTTCAATGATGGGGCAAGTGATGTTGATTGAAGTTATCCCCTTTGGTTCAAGAGCCTGATGGTTGAGGGGTAATAACTGTTCCTGAACCTGGTTCTGTGGGTCCTGAGGCTCCTGTACTTCCATCCTCCTGGCAGTAGCAAGAAGAAAGCATGACCTAGATGGCAGGAGTCTTTAATAACAGATGCTGCTTTCCTGTGACAGCACTCCTTACAGATGATCTCAGTGGCTGGAAAAGCTTTACCCATGATAGACTAGGCCATGTACACTACTTTTTGTAGGATTTTCCACTTGAGGGCATAGGTGTTTCCACACCAGGCTGTGATGCAGCCACTCAATATAATCTCCACCACACATCTATAGAAGTTTGTCAATGTTTTTGATGTCATGCTAAATCTTTGCAAACTCCTAAGGAAGTCGAGGTGCTAACCTGTTCCATCGTAATCGCACTTACGTGCTGGGCCCAGGACAGGTCCTCTGAAACGTTGGGCTGGTGAGGAGAAGAGAAGGGGTGAGAGGGGAGCCAGAATGGGGAATGAAAGAAGAGAAAAGGTAGAGTGGGGAGAATCCTATCAGCTGCTTTCTCCCAAGAATCTCCAATTCACTCAGGTCTTCTTTCATCCCCCCTACTCCACCAACATAAAGATGTGCTGCTAACTGTCTGGTTTACTGGTAGCAGGTTAATGGATTGGATTGATTTCATTTATTATTATTATTATTATTGTCAACTGTACCAAAATACAGTGAAAAGCTTGTCTATGTACTCATTGTAGAGATCAAACTTAGATTATAACAGTCGTAGATAAGGTGAATAGCCGGAGACTTTTTCCCAGAGTGGAAGTGGATAATGCAAGAGAGAAATTTTAACTAATTTTGAAATGATTAGAGGTAGATTTTCTACACAGAGACTGGTGGGTAGAATCCCCTTCCAAGGGTGGTGGTAGAGGCAGATACATTAGGGATATTTAAGAGACTGTTAGATAAACACATGGATGAAAGAGTGGATGTGGCAAAGTTGTTTCCCATGATGGGGGAGTCTAGTACGAGAGGGCATGACTTAAGGATTGAAGGGCGCCCATTCAGGACAGAGATGCGAAGAAATTTTTTTAGCCAGAGGGTGGTGAATCTATGGAATTTGTTGCCACGGACGGCAGTGGAGGTCAAGTCATTGGGTGTATTTAAGGCAGAGATTGATAGGTATCTGAGTAGCCAGGGCATCAAAGGTTATAGTGAGAAGGTGGGGGAAGTGGGAATAAATGGGAGAATGGACAGCTCATGATAAAATGGCGGAGCAGACTCGATGGGCCGAATGGCCAACTTCTGCTCCTTAGTCTTATGGTCTTATGGTCTAAGACTGGAGGAATATGTGGGAGGGAAGGGTTAGATTGATCTTGGAATAGGATAAAAAATGGCACAACATTGTGGACCGAATGGCCTGTACTGTACTGTACTGTTCTATGTCCTGTGTTCTACATCATTATGCAGTGCATTGAGATACAACAAGGTAAAATAATAACAATGCAGTATACAGTATAAAAGCTGTAAACTACAGTGTAGGTAAACGATAAAGTACAAAATCATAATGAATTAGTTGGGGGATGTTGTTTGGATGTCCCATCTTCATCAACAGTTCTTCAACATTGAAGGCAGCATTCATATTTATGAATAATAAAACCACTTCCTTATAAAGTTAGAAGTGCTGCATTATATTGTCTTCAATACATCATAGTTAATATGTTCCAGGTTAAGTTGCTGATCATCTATTGGGAGTCTGAGATATTCATTACACTAGAGTATTAGCTACATAATGTAATAACACTACTCAAGGTACTGTGGTCAGGGAGGAAGTCAAACAATAGACAGACAGTCAGTCAACACCAAAGGTCGAAGGCTGAAGGTCAATTGGAAGTCCGGAGGTCGAAGCCTGGAAACTGGAGAATGGAGACCAGAGGCCAGTCCTGGGGTAGGAAAGGGGCTTGCTTTGCTGTTGTTTTTTTGTTGCTTCTTGTGTTCTGCTGTGTAATGCTGGCGTGCAATGTTAGCACGCATGAATGGGTGGTGACACTTGTGGGCTGCCCCCTGCATATCCTTAGGTCGTGCTGGTTGTTCATGCAAATGGCACACTTCACGGTATGCTTTGATGTAGGTAGATGTGACAAGTATACAAATAAATAAATAGATGAATAAATAAATAAGGGCACAACGGCAGTTATATTTCATTAGGAGTCTGAGGACATCTGGTATGTCACCAAAGACACTCGCAAATTTCTTGTGGATTCTAACTGACCACATCACCATCTGGTATGGGGGTGGGGTGTGGGGAGGTCACTGACAGGGCCGAAAGGAGCTGCAGAAAGTTGTAAACTCAGTGAGATCCATCATGGGCAGTAGCCTGCTCAGCATCCAGGACATCAAAGAGCGATGCCTCAAAAAGGCGGCATCCATCATTAAGGACCTCTATCACCCCAGACATGCCTCCTTCTCACTGCCACCATCGGGGCAGAGCTACAGGAGCCTGAAGGCAGGAACAGCTTCTTGCCCTCCGCCATCCGATTTCTGAATGGATATTGAACCCATGAACACTACCTCACTACTTCTTTTTCTCTCTTTGCACTATTTACTTCACTTAATTTTCATATATATATAGAAAATATACACACACACACACACACACACACACACACACACACACACACACACACGGGGTGATTGATAAATTTGTGGCCTACAGTAGAAGGAGTCAATTTTAGAAAACCTAACACATTTCTTTTTCAGCATAGTCCCCTCCTACGTTTACACACTTAGTCCAGCGGTCGTGGAGCAGACGGATCTTGGACCTCCAGAAAGTGTCCACAGAAGGGTGATTGATAAGTTTGTGGCCCAAGGTAGAAGGAGATGAGTTATACAGCTCTTGTTACATGCACATGCAGTTCAACTCTTTCAGTGATTACGCAGAAAGTTTGAAGTTAATAACTCATCTCCTTCTACCTTGGGCCACGAACTTATCAAACACCCCTGCTGTGGACTCTTTCTGGAGGTCCAAGATCCGTATTTAAGTGTGTAGATGTAGGGGAGACTATGTTGAAAAATAAATGTGCTAGGTTTTCTAAAATTGACTCCCTACCTTAGGCCACGAACTTATCAATCACCCCTCGTATATACACAGTGTGTGCGTGTATATATATATTTACTGTGTTTTATAGATTTTTATTATTACGTATTGCAATGTGTTGCTGCCGCAGAACAACAAATTTCATGACATATTTCGGTGATATGAAACCTGATTTTGATTCTGATAAATACAAAGCAGAGAAGGAACAGAAGTTTGTGAAGAAAGTATTTTTTAACCTAACTAACACACAAAATGCTGGAGGAACTCAGCAGGTCAGGGAGCATCAATGGAAAGGAATAAACAGTCGCCATTTTGGGCTGGGATCCTTCTTCAGATTCTTTATTTCCCTCCATAGATGCTGCTTGACTTGATGAGTTCCCCCACTATTTTGTGTGTTTTACTCTGGAGTTCCATCATCTGCAGAATCTCTTGTGTTTATTCTTTAACTTAAAATCTTCAACAAGCAACAGTTGTTTCCCTTGTACCTGGGCAAAGCCAGGCCACTTGTCCCTCTGAGAAAATAAAATGTGCTGTGCCAGCTGATAAGTCAAAGAGTGACCCTGATGACAATTTTGCAGACAAAAAAAAAGCTGCATCAATGAAGTTACTGTCACTGGAGAGGCTTACCTGTAACAGTTGAAGCAGGACATCCCAAGACTACTTCCATAAAGCTGGAGGTGAGGTAGGATCACAACTACATTACCTAATCCATGAGGAGTTTGCAGTTGGCCAAAGTCAAAGTAAATTTATCGTCAAAATATGTATATGTTCCCATATACATACTAGAGATTCATTTTCTTGCAGGTATTTACAGGAAAATAAAGAAATACAATAGAAGCTCTACATAAAGACAAATAACCAGTCTGCAAAAGAAGACAAATTGTGCAAAAATACTGAGAACCTGAGTTGTAGAGTCCTGGAAAGTGAGTCTGTAGATTGTAGAATCAGTACAGAGTTACAGTGAATCCACCTATCCATCTGCCCATCTGTCCATCTGTCTATCTATCTATCTATCTATCTCTCCATCTATCTGTCTGTCTATCGATCTATCGCTCTGTCCATCTGTTTATCTGTCTATCCATCATCTATTTCTCTATCTATCTCTTAGGCTATCTATCTGTCTATCTATTTATCATCTATCTATCTCTCTATCATTCTGTCTATCCATCTACCCATCTGTCCATCTATCTATCTATCTGTCTATCAATCTATCTCTCTATCTATCTATCCATCCATCTACTCATCTGTCCATCTGTCCATCTGTCTGTCTATCAATCTATCTCTCTATCTGTCTATCCATCTACCCATCTGTCCATCTGTCTATCTGTCTATCAATCTATCTCTCTATCTATCTATCTGTCTATCGATCTATCTCTCTGTCTACCTATCCATCTATCTATCTCTCTATCATTCTGTCTATCCATCTATCTCTCTGACTATCTATCTGTCTATCCATTTATCTCTCCATCTATCTCTCTATCATTCTGTCTATCCAACTACCCATCTGTCCATCTGTCTATCTATCTATCTATCTATCTGTCTATCTATCTATCTGTCTATCTATCTATCTATCTATCTGTCTATCTATCTATCTTTCCATCTATCCATCTATCCATCTGTTTATCTGTCTATCCATCTAGCTATCCAAATGTTTATCCATCTTTTTATCTATCTATCCATCTATCCATCTGCCTGCCTATCTATCTATTTATCTATCTATCCATCCATCCATCTGTGGTGAGTGAAATTATGTTTGCGATTGATTTACCAATGGAGAAAGGTAACTAGAAAGGTGCTGGACAGAGAGAACTTGCCAATAGCCTTTAGAGGGATGTCTAATTTTAATCACTGAGGATGCCCCAGAGTTCCACATGGTAAGTCCTTCATGCTTGTCTGGCCTTGGCAACTTGGCCATCTGGGAAGGATAGCGATTAAGCGAAAGAAGAAAATAAAAGAAAGACCAAGTTCAAGATCTAAGTAGATTTATTTTCAAAGTATGTATAAATTATACTGCCTTGAGATTTGCTTGCTCACAGATAGCCAACAAGCAAGAAACCTGAAATAACCCAATTAAAGAAAGAAAAATAAAACTATAAGATAAGCACCCAATGCGCAAGAGAAAGAAAAAAATACAAATCATGCAAATAAATAAAGCGAATAACAACATTCTGAGCCAAAACTGAGTCCTCAGATCCAAACTGTGGAGCAGCCCGGAGTAGGCCCAGAGCCTCACTTATCAGTTCATCATATTAGCGGGCGCAGAGCACAGCAGCCGGGGGAGTCTTCATAGACTTCAGCACCATGGAGAGAGGAGTGACCATCACGGAGAACAAGTGAAATCGGCTCTCACCCCAGATCCCAACACCCTGTCTTTTCGGTCTGTCTGGGCCAGCATTTAAGTTGACCAAACAACGGAACAGCAAAAGACTACGGCACCCTTGAAAGAGGAGTGAACATCATGGCGAGCAAGTGAAATTGGTTCTCACCTCCGATTTGGGTTAACGTTTAAATTGTCTAAACAATGAATCGTACCTTGCACTAGGACCCAGCTGCAGCAAAAGGCTTTGGGCCTAGACCACGCCACCCAGCGACTCGCTCCGGGCCCAGATTTCGCCAGCCAGCCTGAAGTTGCTCTCAAGCTCTTCGAATCAGCTCAGCACCCAGAGCAATCCAATATCACACCCGGGCCAGTTGTATCGGCACCAGATCCCCACTGCCCGGGCCACAGCTTTCCTCAGCACCCAGAGAGATTCACCCACGTACTCCGTCATTGGAACTCCATCTCGGCTCATCCCGCAGACTCACTTCGCTATCGCTTGTCCCTTCAATGTTTGTGGCAATAATTTAACACAAATTGCCTCAGAAAAGATATTTTTAGTGATATTTTTGGTCAGATTCCTTTGCTTTTTAACTACCAGATAGCTATTGCAACCATTCAGTACTGCCATCTTAACCAGAAGTTAACCATTGCAGCTCATGACATACATCAAAGCACTATTCACTGAGAGAAAGAAGATTAAGATTTTATTTGGAAGATTAAGAGAAAGAAAGATTAGCTTTATCTGTCACATGTACTTTGAAACATACAGTGAAATTAATCATCTGTGTCAAATCAAATCAACAAGGATTATTGTAAACAAGCGCACAAATATCACCATGCTTCTGGTGCCAACATGTCATGCCCACAACTCTCTAATCCTAACCCGAGCCACATGTCTTTGGAATGTGGAAGGAAACTGGAGCACCTGGAGGAAACCCATGCATTCATGTACAAACTCCTTACACCCTGAACAATGGAGACCTCAGATTTATTATCCCTCTCAACCTCTTTCCCTTGCCTTCTCCCCAAAACCACCGACACCCTTACTAATCGAGAATCTGTCAACCTCCGCTTTAAATATACCCAGCGACTTGGCCTCTACAGCAGCCTGTGGCAATGAATTCCATAAATTCACCATCCTCCAGCTAAAGAAATTCCTCCTCATTTCTGTTCTAAAGGGATGTCCTTCTGTTCTGAGGCTGTGCCCTCTGGTCCTAGGCTCCCCCTCTGTAGGAAATGCCCTCTCCACATCCACTCTATCTAGGCCTTTCAGTATTCAATGAGTTTCAATGAGGTCTCTCCTCATTCTTCTAAACTCCAGCAAGTACAGGTCCAGAGCCATCAAATGCTGATCACATGTTAACCCTTTCATTCCCGGGATAATTCTCGTGCACCTCCTCCAGACTCTCTCCAAGGCCAGCACGTCCTTTCTTAGAGTAGGAGCCCAAAACTGGTCAAGTCCCTTAAACTTAATAATTGTGTCTGATTCCGTCCCTCTGGCAGTCTCTCGGCAGCTGTCATTTCTTTATAAATCAATTAAACCCACTCTCTGTTCCTTGACTCTTGGAGTAATCGGTGATCTTTGGGGAAAAAAATTGTGAAGCCTGTTTGTGGAATTCACAGTGAATGAACAGAACCTTGTGCAGACCGTCTGCTCTATAAAAGCTGGCAAATTTTAGCCGTCAAAATCAGAGTTAAAGTCCAAATCGAGTTTATTGTCAGACACACAGGTACATGTGAGAACAGGCACAATTAACTTGCAATAGCATCACATAAGCAGCAGTCACAGGAAAAACACACAGTGAACAGAATTTATTTAGTTAGTTAGTTAGTGATATAGCATGGAGTAGGCATTTCTGGCCCTTCAAGCTACACCTCCCCAGCAATGCCACAATCCTGATTAACCATAACCTAATCACGATGAGCAATTACCCTACCTGGCACGTCTTTGGACCGTAGGAGGAAACCAGAGCACCCGGAGGAAGCCACGCATTCCACGGGGATGCCGTATAGCGACTGCTTATGGAACGGTGCCGGAACTGAACTCTGAACTCTGGAACGCCCCGTGATGTAATTGCGTGGCGTTGACCGCTGTGCTATCATGATGCCGTTACTTTTACAAGGAAGGACATAGTCTGAATAAAAAACATTTGCCAAGTCCATTTGATCAAAGTGGTCGTGGTGAGGTCGTGATTCAGGTTGTGCCTGTTGGTTCAAGAACCAAATGGCCAAAGGGAAGTAGCTGTACTTGAACCTGGTGCATGGGACTTCAGGCTTCTGTACCTCCTGCCCGATGGTGTCTGCGAGAAGATGGCACATCCCAAATGGTGGGGGTCTTTAATGATGGATGTTGCCTCCTATAGCTATTTGCCATGGAGGGGAGGGATGTACCTGTGATGTACTGGGTAGACCCCGTGACTCTCAGCACTTTCTTTAGGGCACACAAAATGCTGGAGGAACTCTGCTGCTTTGGCAGCATCTATAGAGAAGAATAAACAATCCTGGAGAAGATTCTCGGCTCAAAACATCAACAGTTTATTCCCCTCCATAGAATGCTGCCTGACCTGCTGAGTTTCTCCAGCATTTTGGTTACAAGGATGAGCTGCTGGGGGAGCTCAATGGATCACGCAGCATCCGTGGAGGGAAATGGACAGTTAATTGTTTGGGTCAAGGCCCTTCATCTGGCCATACAAAGAGGTGGGGGGCAACAGCTGGAAAATGACAGATGGATCCATGGTCTGTTGATATAGTGGAACTATGATGTAGTGGCCATTACAGAGACTTGGCTGGCACCAGGGCAGGAATGGATTCTCAATATTCCTGGATTTCAGTGCTTTAAAAGGGATAGAGAGGGCGGAAAAAGGGGAGGAGGGGTGGCATTACTGGTCAGGGATACTATTACAGCTACAGAAAGGGTGGGTAATGTAGCAGGATCCTCTTTTGAGTCAATATGGGTGGAAGTCAGGAACAGGAAGGGAGCAGTTACTCTATTGGGGGTATTCTATAGGCCCCCTGGTAGCAGCAGAGATACAGAGGAGCAAATTGGGAGGCAGATTTTGGAAAGGTGCAAAAATAACAGGTTTGTTATCATGGGTGACTTTAACTTCCCTAATATTGATTGGCACCTGATTAGTTCCAAGGGTTTAGATGGGGCAGAATTTGTTAAGTGTGTCCAGGATGGATTCCTGTCACAGTATGTGGACAGGCCGACCAGAGGGAATGCCATACTAGATCTAGTACTAGGTAATGAACCGGGTCAGGTCACAGATCTCTCAGTGGGTGAGCATCTGGGGTACAGTGACCACCGCTCCCTGGCCTTTATAATTATCATGGAAAAGGATAGAATCAAAGAGGACAGGAAAATTTTTAATTGAGGAAAGGCAAATTATGAGGCTATAAGGCTAGAACTTGCGGGTGTGAATTGGGATGATATTTTTGCAGGGAAATGTACTATGGACATGTGGTCGATGCTTAGAGATCTCTTGTGGGATGTAAGGGATAAATTTGTCCCAGTGAGGAAGATAAAGAATGGTAGGGTGAAGGAACCATGGGTGACAAGTGAGGTGGAAAATCTAGTCAGGAGGAAGAAGGCAGCATACATGAGGTTTAGGAAGCAAGGATCAGATGAGTCTATTGAGGAATATAGGGAAGCAAGAAAGGAGCTTAAGAAGGGGCTGAGAAGAGCAAGAAGGGGGCATGAGAAGGCCTTGGCGAGTAGGGTAAAGGAAAACCCCAAGGCATTCTTCAATTATGTGAAGAAAAAAAGGATGACAGGAGTGAAGGTAGGACCGATTAGAGATAAAGGTGGGAAGATGTTCCTGGAGGCTGTGGAAGTGAGCGAGGTCCTCAATGAATACTTCTCTTCGGTATTCACCAATGAGAGGGAACTTGATGATGGTGAGGACAATATGAGTGAGGTTGATGTTCTGGAGCATGTTGATAATAAGGGAGAGGAGGTGTTGGAGTTGTTAAAATACATTAGGACAGGTAAGTCCCCGGGGCCTGACGGAATATTCCCCAGGCTGCTCCACGAGGCAAGAGAAGAGATTGCTGAACCTCTGGCTAGGATCTCTATGTCCTCCTTGTCCACGAGAATGGTACCGGAGGATTGGAGGGAAGCGAATGTTGTTCCCTTGTTCAAAAAAGGTAGTAGGGATAGTCCGGGTAATTATAGACCAGTGAGCCTTACGTCTGTGGTGGGAAAGCTGTTGGAAAAGATTCTTAGAGATAGGATCTATAGGCATTTAGAGAATCATGGTCTGATCAGGGACAGTCAGCATGGCTTTGTGAAGGGCAGATCGTGTCTAACAAGCCTGATAGAGTTCTTTGAGGAGGTGACCAGGCATATAGATGAGGGTGGTGTAGTGGATGTGATCTATATGGATTTGAGTAAGGCATTTGACAAGGTTCCACACGGTAGGCTTATTCAGAAAGTTAGAAGGCATGGGATCCAGGGAAGTTTGGCCAGGTGGATTCAGAATTGGCTTGCCTACAGAAGGCAGAGGGTGGTGGTGGAGGGAGTACATTCAGATTGGAGGATTGTGACTAGTGGTGTCCCACAAGGATCTGTTCTGGGACCTCTACTTTTCGTGATTTTTATTAATGACCTGGATGTGGGGGTAGAAGGGTGGGTTGGCAAGTTTGCAGACGACACAAAGGTTGGTGGTGTTGTAGATAGTGTAGAGGATTGTCAAAGATCAGAGAGACATTGATAGGATGCAGAAGTGGGCTGAGAAGTGGCAGATGGAGTTCAACCCGGAGAAGTGTGAGGTGGTACACTTTGGAAGGACAAACTCCAAGGCAGAGTACAAAGTAAATGGCAGGATACTTGGTAGTGTGGAGGAGCAGAGGGATCTTGGGGTACATGTCCACAGATCCCTGAAAGTTGCCTCACAGGTAGATAGGGTAGTTAAGAAAGCTTATGGGGTGTTAGCTTTCATAAGTTGAGGGATAGAGTTTAAGAGTTGTGATGTAATGATGCAGCTCTATAAAACTCTGGTTAGGCCACACTTGGAGTACTGTGTCCAGTTCTGGTCACCTCACTATAGGAAGGATGTGGAAGCATTGGAAAGGGTACAGAGGAGATTTACCAGGATGCTGCCTGGTTTAGAAAGTATGCATTATGATCAGAGATTAAGGGAGCTAGGGCTTTACTCTTTGGAGAGAGGGAGAATGAGAGGAGACTTGATAGAGGTGTACAAGATAATAAGAGGAATAGATAGAGTGGATAGCCAGCGCCTCTTCCCCCGGGCACCACTGCTCAATACAAGAGGACATGGCTTTAAGGCAAGGGGGATATTAGAGGAAGGTTTTTTACTCAGAGAGTGTTTGGTGCGTGGAATGCACTGCCTGAGTCAGTGGTGGAGGGGGATACACTAGTGAAGTTTAAGAGACTACTAGACAGGTATATGGAGGAATCTAAGATGGGGGTTTATATGGGAGACAGGGTTTGAGGGTCAGCACAACATTGTGGGCCGAAGGGCCTGTACTGTGCTGTACTATTCTATGTTCTATGATAAATTCTCCCTGTAGACTTCAGTTCATAACTCTATTGGCTTACCTTTACTGTTTGCATGATTTGTTTTTTTTTTTCTCTCTGCACATTGGGTGTTTGATGATCTTTTTTAATGGATTCTTTTGGTTTTCTTCGTTTTGTGGCCGCCTGTTAGGAGATGAATCTCAAGGTTGTAAAAGTATACATACTTCCGTAATAAATGTACTTTGAATGTGGGAGAGGTGGCAGGAGATAGGCAGATGGAGGAGAGAGGAGCAGAAGTTGTGACAGAGACTGGGAGGTGATAGATAGAGGCAACAAAGGGCTGCAGATGATGGGTTCTGATCGGAGATGGAGAAAGATCATCGATCCGAGTCAGGAAGGTGTTGTGGGCAGATGGGGTCAGTGGGGGAAGGGGACCTACTGGAAGGAGTGCGTGGACATCGAGCAGATTGAGTGGGTGGTGGACGAAGGGAAGGAAAGAGGGTGATAGAGAACTGAGATTGAATTGGGTGAGGGATGAACTGAGTCAATCAGGAAGGGAGAGAAAAGGGACAGAGGACAAGCAGGTGACCTGAAAGAGAGTGATAGAGAGATGATTTTTAATTTCTTTTAATATACTGCTGAACACAACTGTAACCAAATCTACTAAGTCACTTCTGAGAAGGAAACTGTGGGGTTATTTTCTAAAACACCAGGGAAAGGTAGGAACTCCAAGTAGGGAGTAGTTACATGGCAATTAAATTGAACTCTTGAGAGGGGAGTGTTTAGTTTAAAACTCCTCCTGAGATCGGAGGTAGTTTGCGTGACTTAATGATGAAACCAGAGAAAATAGCATTGTCATACCACTGGGATATGTAGGTAAACAGCCGGTGGGAAAAGGCTGGCTCTGCTGGCATAAGAGATGATCCAGAACTTATACAGACAGCTATGGTGACTGCTTTGAGCATGTGTTTGATAAACTTGCTGAAAGGTATTGAGCAACCTTAACATTGAGAGGTTAAAGAAAAGATGTGATTTGTTGCCTCTTGCGGGTTCTATCAACAGAAGTGCTGGAAGTAATAAAGGAATTGCAATGAGATTGTGTAATAAAGTTGGGCATGTTGATAGATTGTCTGGACATTTAAAGCAGGGGCAGGTGGCTCCTGAGAGGACGTGGAGCCTGCTGAACAAACAGGGACAGATTCTTGCGCGAAATACAGGGCTTCAAACTCCAGGTTATTTGGAGAGACAGATGGGACGTGAGAGAAATGACGCTGAACCAGACCATTGCCCGAGGTAGAACAAGCTCCATCCCTAACTGCTTTGAACATGAGAAGGTCAAGTGTGAGCACTCCTTGAGGGTAGGAAATTGTTGAATTGTCCAAGTTGAACGCAAACAGGAATCCATTTTGTTGAGGTAACAATTGGGGTTGTTGATTGTTTAACAGGTGAGCCTGCCTGCTTGAAGCAGCATTTATTTGGGAGAGGTTGTGAGGAGGGGTCTTCAACTGATAGTGACTATAGGGGCCAATTATCACCAGCTCACATGTGCCCTCATGCCAAAGATGAACTGAGAACAGAAAAGATGGACACCAGTCTCCTTTTAGCTCTGTGTTCCTTGAAGAAAAGCCTGTGGCAGACAGGAAAGCTCTACAAGGTGTAGTCAAAACTGCCCAACGCATCATCGGCACCAGTTTACTCACCATCAGGGACATATAGTTACGGAAAGGTGTCAGAAAAGGGCCTGTAATGTCATGAAGGATCCAACCCACCCTGCTCATGGACTGTCTGTTCCATTCCCATCAGGGAGGCGGCTATGTAGCAACTACGCCAAGACCACCAAACTCATAAACAGTGTCTTTCCCCAAGCAGTAAGGCTGATCAACATCTCCACCCCTCCACATACCCAGCCCCTACTTCTTTATCATTTCCTGTCAGTTAATTATGTACAGACACTCCTGTGCCCAGTGTCACTTTATGGACATGCAATCGATCTGTGAATATAAGTTATATTATGTATTTATATTTGTGTTTTTTAAAATTATTATTGGGTTCTTTACCTTATTGTGTTTCTTGTGCTGCTTTTTTTGGCGCTGGAATAGCTATTATTTCATTCTTCTTTACAGTTACAGACTAGAAATAACATTAAACAATCTTGAATCTATCTTGAAACTTGAAAGAGATGTATCAAGGAGTCCTGGTAAATATTGAGACTGCTTTTTAGGAGTTGTGATCAGGAACTAGGGCTGACCCTGACGACAGTGACTTAAACTTCCAAGAGGCAATTGGTTGACATAAATAGACCAAATGCAGAGGGGAAAAAGACAATCTGATTCAGATTCATTTATTTGTCACCCTTTGAACCTAAAATATAATTTACTCTGAGCCAGGACATCAATTTTCAGCATCATCTTGACTTTCTTGAAGAGAGATCAACGTTACTCAAGTTCCCTTGATAAGGACAACTAGTCTTTCCTTAGTGATAGCCTGGGGTTGCCTTAATAGTTGTAATCCTTAATTAAGTAATTAGGTTTAATTAAATATACCGCTCTGTAACAGGACCTTCTGGCTCCACAAGCTTGTGCCACCCAGTTACACCCCTGTGACCAATTAACCTACTGACTCATGTGTCTTTGTAATGTGGGAGGAAACTGGAGCACCTGGAGGAAACACACACACAGTCACGGGGAGAACATACAAACCTCACAGGCAGCAGCAGGAATTGAACCCAGATCCGACAGCTGGCACTGTGAAGTGTTACACTACCGTGCAGCCCTACCTACTGCACTGGACCAAGGAAGAGATGGGGGCATGTGTCTTACAAATGGTTAACTTTGTCAATGTTTCCGGAGAAAGAAATGGATAAGGGGATTGTGCTTTTCCAGTGGCAGTATGTGAAGTTTTGTATACAGTATCATTCGTACACTGCAAGTTAAGTCATGAATTAGTTGGTGAGAGTCTAGTTAATAACAAAGTGGCCTCTGAGTGTATGTTCTTGGTTTTCTGCTGCTGTAGCCCAGCCTGTTTTGTTGTGCAACTACATATCAATTAAATAAAAGCCCCCGTGCAGGAGATGGCTTTAAATGGTGTATTCACATTGCAGTGAGAGAGAGAGAGATGGATGGATGGATGGACGCACATGCGTAGACAACAGTCTACATGTAGTGCTAAGGGGAGTCATTGCTCTGAAAGAAATAGATCCATACACTACACTTCCTCCCCCTTTAGATTAATGCAACATAAAACTGTATGTGTACAAAATATTCATCTTCCCTTTCATAAACCCACATTCCAGATAAACATGCTTTCACAATTAAGTCCATAACTAACGTCACAGTTGTAAAGGTTCAGTTTTTTGGGTGGCACTCTGTTTCTTTCAGGATAGTGCCTCTGGACCTGGGGAGTGGCATCGGGTTCGGCAGGTGACTTGTCAACGATAACATTGTCCTATCACCTCTGGACCTGGGGAGCAGCATCAGGTTTGGGAGGTGTCTTGTCTAAGACAACATTCTCGGTTTCTGTTGTCACGTTGCTGTCAGTGACATCATCACTGAGATCATCACTAAGTTCAGTGGCTGTAATGTGTCCATCTCGTTGGATGCAATCAACTCAGGTGTGTTCTTCAGTTGAGCATTCAGAATCTGGTCCATATGAAGTCTCCATGTATGATCTCCAACATCCACTGTGTACGTCAGTAATCCATTTCTTGTAGTTATCCTACCAGGTGTCCACTTGTATTCTCAGTAATCACACACTGGGACTTCCTGTCCAACCTCAAAGCTCCTTGCTGATTCACTTGGCAACTCGCAGAACTGTTTATTCTGCACTTCCCTCCGTAGATCTGGTTTCAGGAGGTCTATGCGAGATCTCAGATTCCTGTTCATGAACAGCATTGCAAGTGTTTGATTTGTCATCATATGAACAGAGATCTGATACATAAAAAGGAAGTTGTCCACCTTGTGCAGTAGAGAAATGTCCTCCTTGTCCATTGTTTTAATAGACTTCTTGAAAGTTTGAATGTTTCAGCTAACCCATTCATTGCTGGGTGGTAAGGAGATAACTTGAAATGTCTGATGCTATTTTTCTTACTGAACAGTTGGAATTCTTCTGACCTATATTGTGGTCCGTTGTCACTCACAATTTGTTCAGGTCAGCCATTTCTGGCGAAGGTAGTCCTCAGAGTGGAGACCATCTTTGCTGAGCTGGTTGACTTCATTGGTACAACCTCCAGCCACTTCGAAAGAGCAACCACAGCAGTCAGAAACCTGGAGTCCATGAATGGGCCAGCAAAGTCAATATGTACTCTTTGCCATGGTGACAGCGGCCACTCCCACGGGTGTAATGGTGCCCTTGGGGTTGCATCTCGAACTTTTTGGCATCCTAGACAGTTTTTGACTAAGTCTTCAGTTTGTTTATGTATTCCCGGCCACCACATGAAGCTCCAGGTGAGACTCTTCATCTTGACTGTACCCAGGTGTCCTTCATGCAGATTCTCTAACACTCTGGTGCACAGTTTAGAGGGAACCAAACACGAGAATCACACATCAGCGCCCTTTGACAACCAACAGTTGGTCCTGTCTCATTGAGAACGCTGGAAACATATGGTTACCATGAGCTGGCCATCCTTGCATGGCGATGTCATAGACTTTCATCAATGTTGGGTCATTCCATATTTCCCTTTGTATTTCAGAAATTGTTACTAGCAACTGGTCCACCAATGCAGGTGGAACACTCCTGCTGGGTCACAGTATAAAGACTTCACTTCTTCAGTTGCAGAGAGTGGAAGACGTGACAAGCCATCAGCATTGCTGTGTTGTTTGGTACCCTTGACCTCAATGTCATAAGAGTGGGCTCCTAGGAATAACGACCAATATTGTAACCGGGTTGTAATCATCACTAGAATTCCCTTTCTGGGACTGAAGATGTTCACAAGGAGTTGGTAAACTGACACTAGCATAAACTTTTGTCCATAAAGGTACAGGAATGTTTTTATTCCCCATACTAGACTAAGGGCCTAGTATGATCTTCAATGATCTTGAAGCAAGCGCAATCGGATGTTCATATCCATCTTTCATAATGTGTGACAAAACGGCCCCAATGCCATAAGAGGGTGCATCACACATCAGTCTGATGGGCAAGGATAGGTCATAATGGGTGGGCAGTTCATCTGATGTTATTAGTCTCTTCGTTTCCTTGAATGCTCTTTCACATCTTTCTGATCATTCCCATTTTGCTCCTATCTGCAAAAGTGCATTCAATAGGTGTAGCACTGTTGCAATGTTTGGGTGAAACTGGTGGTAGCAGCTTACAAGGCCCAAGTATGACCTGAGTCGTGACACATTTTCCAGTTTGGGTACCTGCAGCACTGCTTAACTCTTCTCTTGTGACTTACATAAGCCATGCTTGTCAGTGACATGTCCACAATATGAGATTTCATTCTTGAAAAACACAGATTTCTGTCTCTTTGCGCACAGACCTTACTCACTCATCCTGGTAAGCACTTTATCAAGGTTATAGAGGTGCTCTTCATCATTCTTAATGACTACGTCATCAAGGTAACATTGTGTTCCTGGGATATCTTGGAGCACTTGGTCTATTGCTGTTTGTAAAATTGCAGGGGCTGATACGACACCAAAAACGAGACAATTATGCTGGAACAGTCTCTTGTGAATGTTGACTGTGAGGAACTTCCTGCTGGAACCTTCAATCTCCATTTGCAGATAGACTTGTGACAAGTCAATCTTTGAAAACCTCCCCCCACCTGCCAAAGACGCAAAAATGTCTTCTATTCGTGGCAGGTGATACTGCACAGTACGCAGCACAGGGTTGATGCTCACCATGAAATCCTCACACATGCAAACAGCTCCATCTTTCCCTTTCTTGATCACCGGGACAATCGGCATGGCCCAATCACTCCACTCAGCCTCGGAGAGAATGCCAGATGCCTCCAAGTTCAGAAATTTAGCAATCACTTTAGGACATAGTGTGTAAGGCACTGGACACGCTTTATTGAATCTTGGTGTTGCTGCTTCATCCTGTTCAGTTCTGGCCTTCATGTCTTTGAGTTTACCAGTACCCTTCTCAAACACCTTCTCATTAGCATTAAGCAGCTGTGCCAGTCTCTGGTTAGCGCTACCATTTGGGCTGCCATTGCCTGTTGACGCCACATTGAGAGCTTTGATTGTGTGCCAGTCTAGTTGGATTTTTCTCAACCATTCACATCCGAAAAGTGCTGGCTCTCCAATTTTCAATACATAAAGATCTAACTGCAGTGTTTGACCCTCACACATCACACTCACCTTCAGTTTGTCTTTGGGAGACACTTTCTCACCTGTGTACACTTTTAGCATCATTGAGATCTCTCCAATGGTATCTTGTAGTCAGTTGTAGCCAGCCTCTGGAATTATAGACAAAGCTGACTCTGTATCCAGCTCCATTTTCAGTTTTACACCAGACACATCCATTGTGATCCATGTGATTTTGTGATCTGCTGCATGCCTGCTCTTATTTAATTGATATGTAGTTGCACAGGCACAACAAATTGGCTTTGAGTATGAACCTGAGTGTCAGAGAATATCACCAACTGCACTGATAGTTATGGGATAAAATAGAAAGAGGAAAGAATTAATCAGGACGGTGAAGGCCGTTACAGACGCTAACAAAGGGATACATGAGTGACAGTGGAAAGTACACAGTGAAAGATGCAGATCTAGGCATGACAGTTCACCTTTGTCTGACTCTGTGTTGTATGAGCCCATTTTACCTTTGGTCACTTTATGCATTTGCTTAATCTCGCGTTTGAAACTTTTCACTCAGTTGTGCTTTTTTGTCTGCCTTACACATTCTCCCTCTGTGACCTTGTCTGTGACACTTACTGCAATTTTTTTTCTTTGAACCAACGGTCATTAGCAACACGGGAGGATTTGCCACATCAATAACATTTTTGGCTTTTTGCTCATTCAGGGATATCACATTCTAACCTCCTTTTCTGTAGTTCTGCTGCATCCTTTGGTGCAGTCTCTACCGATATTGCAATGGTCAATGCCAGTTCTAAAGTTAGGTCTCTTTCTGACAGTAGCCTCTTTTAAGTGCTTTGCCTATGCATGCCACATACACGCCTGTCCCTTAATGCATCGGAAAGTCCATCTCTTAAGTCACATTACTGGGAAAGTTTGTACAGTCCTGCAATGTATCCAGAAATGTTTTTATCCTTTGACCAGTTCCTTTTGTAAAATCTAAATCTCTCAGCAATTATCAGCAATTTAGGGCTCAGGTGATTCTGTAATATCGTAACAATTTTGTCGAACATCTTGCTTGCTGGCTTTTCAGAGGTTACTGAGTTGCATAAAATACTGTACGTCCAATCACCCAAGAAGCACGGGGCTTTCTTTGGCTCGTCTACATTGTCTGCCTTACAATACAGTTCAAGCCTTTTGATATACGACTCTCCAGCCTTCATTTGTGCTATCAAATTCGCCAGCTTTCCCGACTGAAGTGATCGGCATGTTATTTTCACTTTAACTTTGCTAGTTGCATCTTTCACTGTGTACTTTCCACTGTCACTCATGTATCCCTTTGTTAGCGTCTGTAACGGCCTTCACCGTCCTGATTAATTCTTTCCTCTTTCTATTTTATCCCATAACTATCAGTGCAGTTGGTGATATTCTCTGACACTCAGGTTCATACTCAAAGCCAATTTGTTGTGCCTGTGCAACTACATATCAATTAAATAAGAGCAGGCATGCAGGAGATGATTTTAACTGGTGTATTCACATTGCAGTGAGGGAGAGAGAGAGATCAGATCAATGCGCATGTGTAGACAACAGATCAATACATAGTGCTAAGAGGAGTCATTGCTCTAAAAGAAATAATCTATACAGAAAAAAGTCCTCTTCAAGGTTCAACGTGTTAAGCGTTCGGAAATGCCCACTGCACGCCACTATTGTAATGTGTGGTTATTGAGTTACTATCACCCTCCTGTCAGCTTGAACCAGCTTGGCCATTCTCCTCTGGCCTCTCTCATTAACAAGGTAATTTCACCCACAAAACTGCCGCACATTGGATGTTTTTGTTTTTCACACCATCCTCTGTAAACTAGAGAATGTAGTGTGTGAAAATCCCAGGAGATCAGCAGTTTCTGAGATACTCAAACCACCCCATCTGGCACCAACAGTCAAGGTCAGTTAGGCCACATTTCTTACCCAGTGGGCTGAACAACAACTGAACTTCATGACCATGTCTGCATGCTTTTATGCATTGAGTTGCTGCCACATGATTACCGGATTAGATATTTGCATTAACAAGCAGGAGTACAGGTATATCTAATAAAGTGGCCACTTTAGTGTTTCTATTCTATTACTTAAAAGTAATAGTTCAGATACTCTGGTCAGGGAGGAAAATTGCTCAAAGAAAGAAAAGATATTGAAACAGCATTTTTTGAATATAAATCCTCCAGCAGATGTGGTTTGTGGGGAACAGTTTATGCTCCTCATATCCAGACAAGGAAAGGTCACATTTTTCCTACGGAAGTAAAACAAACACATTATCCTGGCTGGAATGAATGTAAGAGAAAAGGAGAGCCTGAAGTTCATGCTTTTCAACATATGAAACATTCAAGTCAATTTAAATTGGTCCCACCAGAGAAGGCTTATCTCAAATGAAGGCTTATCCAAGCGAGATTTATACCAAGAGTGCTTGAGTTCAAACTGGCACTAGGTTCATAAGTAGGCTGCTTTACTGATAATAATCAGCCCCACTACTTCATGCCATTCAAGGTTCCCCACCTGAGCCCAACGCCTCTGCCTGCGTTTGACTCTTCCCCCCCTGTCCTTGCTAGAACCATTGGGCGAGAGGTACCGGAGTCTTGGGTTCCACACTGCCAGGTTCGGGAGCTGTTGTTACACGAACCCATCAGGCTCCTGGACCAGCTTCACTTGCCTTGGCACTGAACTGACTCCACAGATGAATAGCCTCCAACCTGATGGCATGAACATTGACTTCTCTAATTTCCATTAATGCCCCACCTCCCCTTCGTACCCCATCCGTTATTTATTTATTATTATTAGTAATTTTTTTCCTCTCTCTCCTTTTTCTCCCTCTGTCCCTCTCACTATACTCCTTGCCCATCCTCTGGGCTTCCCCCCTCCCCTTTTCTTTCTCCCTAGGCCTCCCATCCCATGATCCTCTCATATCCCAATTGCCAATCAACTTTCCAGCTCTTAGCTCCATCCCTCCTCCTCCTGTCTTCTCCTATCATTTTGGATCTCCCCCTCCCCCTCCAACTTTCAAATCTCTTACTAGCTCTTCTTTCAGTTAGTCCTGACGAAGGGTCTCGGCCCGAAACATCGACTGTACCTCTTCCTAGAGATGCTGCCTGGCCTGCTGCATTCACCAGCAATTTTTATGTGTGTTGCTTGAAATTCCAGCATCTGCAGATTTCCTCGTGTTTCCACAGCTGTGGGCTCACTTTCCGAGACTCTGCAGCTCATGTTTTACATATTGTTTGATTTATCATTTGGACGATTTGTCCTCTTTTGCACATTGGATGTTTGTCCGTCTTTGTTGTGCATGGTTTTTCATGGATTCTGTTGTATTTCTTTGTTTTCCTGTGGGTTCCTTCAAGAAAATGAATCTCAAGGCTGTATTTGGTACACATACTTCAATAATAAATTTACTCTGAACTTTGAAATGACCCCCAAGGAGTAGGGGGCTAAAGAATGGAGCAGGTGAAGAAGATCCCTTTACCATTTAAACATTATCTTTATTTGTTACATATTCATTGAAACATCGAGACATGCAGTGAAATAAGTCATTTGTGCTGAATACCAGCTAGTGGTGGGAATTGAACCCCGATCTTATAGTTGGTTACTGTAGAGCGTTACGCTAACAGCAATAGAACCATGATGCACTATTACAGTGGTAAATTCCGTATACAATAATATTCATATGCTGCAGGTTAGGTTATAGATTAGTTGGTGACAGTCTAGTTAGTAAGACTTAATACATGAACATTTGATTTAAGATAACCGGTTAAGGTCCTGTGGTCAGGAAAATGGTCAGACAAGGAAAGAAAAGATTGACACAACATTCTTTATCCAGCACCCAGGTTCAAGTACAGCTGCTTCATTCAAACACTCAGATCTTGAACCAATTTGCACAAGTGGGGGCGCCACGGCAGCGTAGCACTTTGCGGAACCCACGGCATCAGAGTTAGGTATTCAATTCTGCCGCTGTCTAAAGAGTTTGTATGTTTTCCCTGTGGCCACTTTGGTTTCCTCCCAGTCCTCCGGTTTCCTCCCAGAAGCCAAAGATGTACCGGTTATTAGGTTAATTAGTCATTGTAAATTGCCCTGTGATTCATCATCATCATCATTATGTGATGTGGGTCATAAGACCATAAGACGTAGGAGCAGAAGTAGGCCATTCAGCCCATCAAGAGGTGCCACCATTCCATCATGGCTGATCCCAGATCCCACTCAACCCCATACACCAGCCTTCTATCCATATCCTTTGATGCCCTGACCAATCAGGAAACTATCGACTTCTGCCGTAAATATACCCACGGACTTGGCCTCCACTTCAGTCTGTGGCAGAGCATTCCACAAATTTACTACTCACTGGCTAAAAAAAATCCTCCTCCCCTCTGTTCTAAAAGTTCACCCCTCAATTCTGAGGCTGTGCCCTCTAGTTCTGAATACCCCTACCATAGGAATCACCCTCTCCACATCCACCCTATCTAGTCCTTTCAGCATTCAGTGGGTTTCAATGAGATACCCGTGCATTCTTCTAAATTCCAGTGAGTACATGCCCAAAGCTGCCAACCACTCCTCATATTTTAATCAATTCATTCCCGGAATCATCCTCATTAACCTCCTCTGGACCCTCTCCAATGACAACATATCCTTTCTGAGATAAGGGGCCAAAAGCTGCTGACAATACTAAGTACAACCTGACTAGTGCCTTATAAAGGGGAGGAGAGGGAGGAGGGGGGAACGTTGACTCAGACCATGAGAGGCCTGCGTCGGGCATTTTCATGCCTTACAAGGCGCAGATTGGAAGTCTGTGCGGGGCGCCACTCCCCGCACAGACTAGAGCAATGTGTGGTTAAGTGCTTTGCTCAAGGGCACAAACACGCTGTCACAGCTGAGGCTCGAACTAGCAACCTTGAGGTAACTAGACGAACGCCTTAACCACTTGGCCACATGCCCAACACAATAAGGGCTCAGCATTATCTCCTTGTTTTTATATTATACTCCCCTTGAAATAAATGCCAACATTGCACTTGCCTTTTTTTTAAACAGAGATTCAACCTCCTTCTGGGAGTCTTGCACGAGGACTCCGACGTGATCATGGTCTTTGACCATGATCATTCTTGCCAAGACGTCAAGTGTCACATCTGTTACATTGGTGGTACTGGGAAGCCAGGTAGCCATAAATAGCCCACGCACGAGAGACAAAGAGATGAGGACCTGTTTATTTTGCTTGTAAGTCACCTACCAAGAATGCTCCCTCACATCACTTTCAGTATGTAACACACAGGGAAACTTGACAGCAACCTGTAAGGGTCAAAATATACATGAATATCTAACAGCATCACCCCCACATCTCTACTAGAACTAGGGGACATAGGCTCAAGATTTGGGGGAGTAGATTTAGGATGGAAATGAGGAGGAACTGTTTTTCCCAGGGAGAGGTGAATCTGTGAAATTCTCTGCCCAATGAAGCAGTGGAGGCTTAAATAAATACATTTAAGACAAGGTTGGATAGGTTTTTGTATAGTAGGGGAATTAAGAGTTCTGGGAAAAGACAAGTAGATGGAGATGAGTCCATGGTCAGATCAGCCATGATCTTATTAAATGGCGGAGCAGGCTTGATGGGCCAGTTTGCCTACTCCTGCTCCTATTTCTTATGTTCTTATGTTCTTATGTACCTGCAGAAAACAGGCTTCCAGAGACTCCGAGCAAAGTTTACAAATGAAAATGTGCTTAGTGCAGGATTCTCTAAAGGTTAACTTGCAGGTTGACTCTGTGGTGAGGAAGGCAAATACAACGTTAGCGTTCATTTTGCAAGGACTGAAATATAAAAACAAGGATGTAATTCTGAAACTTTAAAAAGTACTGTCCAGACTGCATCTGGAGTACTGTGAGCTGTTTTGGGCCTCATATCTAAGAAAGAATGTGTTGGTATTGGAGAGGATCAAGCGAAAGTTTGCGAGAATGATGCTGGGAATGGAAGTCCTAATATATGAGGAGCACTTGATGGTTCTGAGCCTGTTCTCACTGGAGTTTAGGGGAATGCCTCATAAAAACATACTGTTGAAAGGCCGAGATAGAGTGGACATGCAGAGGACGCTTCCAATAGTGGGAGAGTCTAGGACCAGAGGGCATAGCCTAAGGATAGAAGAAAAGAGAAGAGAGGAATCTCTTGAGCCAGAGGGTGGTGATACTGTGAAATTCATCACCACCAATGGCTAAAGCAGAGATAGGTTCTTGATTAGTCAGGGCGTCAAATGTTACAGGGAGAAAGCAGGAGAATATGGGGTTGAGAGGGTTAATAAGTCAGCCAAGATCAAATGGCAGAGCAGACTCGATGGGCCGAATGGCCTAATTCTACTCCTAGGAGTCCTATGGTTTTATGGTTTCAGAATTCTTCTAGGGACCTTAGATGTATATGGAGTACACTCGTCACTAGCCAAAATTAGGTGTGCAATGAATGCTCTGCTTATTGGAGCCAATTCAATAGATATGACAATGCATATGCTTATCTTTGCAGCCTTTGTATTCTGATGTAGCCCTTTTAATTACTTGCCTCTCCAATCCCATGGGGATATCCACATCCTCCCTCATTTGGCTCTATGGGCTAGAAACAAAGCTATGTTTGCATCTCCATCGAAAAACACCCCTCTTGAGTTGGAAGTTGTGCTCATCGACTATTATCATCAGCTTTGTCAGTGCCTATTACTGTAGCAAACTCCTCCATGGATGGTCCCAAGCCCGGCTGTGAAAGGAGAAGAGCAGGACACGGGGCCAGCAACCGCATCTCGTAAAAGCCCAGCACTACAGAAACGCCAGCAGCAGCTCCAAACAGCACATCCCTGGTAGAGGAAGGATTTGTAATGGGCTATGTCTTAGAAGACTGCAAGTCTGGCCCAGGACGGAGGAGCCTGGTGAGCTGCTTTTGGGGTCTATGCCTCATTTGGGGTGATGGGCTTAAGAAGAATTACTCTGGCAAATTAAATTTCCTCCTTATTTGTGAGATGGGGAATTATTTTTAGTGGGAACTGTACTGATCTGGCAGTCCTCACTGAATCAAGCAAAGAGCCTCAGGGGGATAGCAAACATACTGCTCTTCTCTGGTGCACCAGGCATGTGGTTTGTATGTATTAATTAAACAGGAAACAATATGGTTTGATTTTGTAAATTTGACTGATGCCTTTAGAAACACCCACTCCAGATCTATGAACAGATTGCTTTTCACTGAAATCCCAGTTAATTTATGTGTCACAATATATCATTGCATTTGCACATATCTAATTGGATACCATTATTTCAACAGACTTAGATGGGATTCTACATGTTTATGTAACAAAAGAACCACAAAACCAAAAGGAGTTGAAAGAGAAAAAGCAATAATTATTTTGGCATTATAATTAATGATTAGCTCTTGCCGTTTCCCTGCAGTACCTTGTAATTATTAGAAAATATATAGAATATAGGTTTACATTATTAAACATGTTAACTTTTAAATGGAAGTACTATATACTCTGTGGATTCTTCATTAGCTACCTCCTCCACCTAATAAAATGGCTACTGAGTGAACGTTCGTGGTCTTAGACAATAGACAATAGATAATGGGTGCAGGAGTAGGCCACTCAGCCCTTCGGGGCAGCACCGCCATTCACTATGATCATGGCTGATCATCCACAATCAGTATCCAGTTCCTGCCTTATCCCCATAACCTTTGATTCCGTTATCTTTAAGAGCTCTATCCATCTCTTTCTTGAAAGCATCCAGAGACTTGGCCTCCACAGCCTTCTGGGGCAGAGCATTCCACAGATCCACCACTCTCTGGGCGAAAAAGCTTTTCCTCAACTCCATTCTAAATGGCCTACCCCTTATTCTTAAACTGTGGCCTCTGGTTCTGGACTCACCCATCAGCAGGAACATGCTTCCTGTCTCCAACGTGTCCAATCTCTTAGTAATCTTATATGTTTCAATAAGATCCCCTCTCAGCATTCTAAATTCCAGAGTATACAAGCCCAGTCACTCCAATCTTTCAAAATATGACAGTCCCGCCATCCCGGGACTGTGCTGCTGCAGCCCATCTCCTTCAAGGTTCGAGGCATTGTGCATTCAGAGATGCTCTTCTGCACACCTCTGTTGTAAAGCATGGATATCTGAATTACTATCACCTTCCTTTCAACGATATAACCCTACTTCCAAACACCCTGATTCAGTCACCTTCTTCCAAGTAATCGCACCACAAAGCCTTATGTGTTAATGACACAACACCTATTATATAATCAAAATGGAGAGATAATAGATTAGAAATTACATGATGCATAGGAAGATGCTTCAAAATGGTGCTATGTAAAGGTCTAATGGGGATTTCTTTTAGACCTACTAAGAAGAAGCTTCTTCAAAGCACAATGCTCAGTGCTCCTGACAGCACATAATGTAAACTTGATGTGCTTAAGTGTCTGCTGTAGTAGAAACACTCAGTGCCCACTTTATTACCTACCTCCTGTAAAAATAAAGTGGCCACTGAGTGTATGTTCATGGTCTTCTGCTGCTGCAGCTCATCAGCTTCAAGGTTCGACATGTCGTGCATTTAGAGATGCTCTTCTGCACACCACTGTTGTAACACGTGGTTATTTGAGTTACTGTCACCTTCCTGTCAGCTTGAACCAGTCTGCCCATTCTCCTCTGACCACTCTCATTAATAAGGTGTTTTCACCCACAGAGCTGCCACTCACTGGATGTTTTTGTTTTATCGCACCACTCTTTGTAAACTCCAGAAATTTTTGTGCTTAAAAATCCTGGGAGGTCACAGTTTCTGAGATACTCAAACCACCCCATCTGTCGCCAACAATCATTCCACAGTCAAAGTCACTTACATCATATTTGTTCCCTATTTCTGATATTTGGTCTGAACAGCAACTGAACATCTTGACCACGTCTACATGCATTGAGCTGCTGCCACATGATTGGCTAATTAGATATTTGCATTAATGAACAGCTGTACATGTGTACCTAATAAATTAGCCACCGACTGTACATTTACATTGTTAAACATGTTAACTTTTAATGTTTTAAGAGTATTAGGGATATTTTTAGCCAAAATTATTTTTCCTCTTTCCCTCCTGCTAATTCTTTCTCTTATTCCTTCCCCCTGAAGGTATATTCTGCGCTCTGCTGTCAAGATATTTTTCAGAGAATAAATATACATGGTCACAGGTTTTTTTTTAAATAGCTCATTATTTTCCTCTTGCACATCTGTTTCAGATGATAAACTAAAACTCCGTGGAAAATACGTGTGAATGATTATTGCTTCCCATTCTTCTAGAACTCAGTCTGTCACCGTGCATCGGTACAGAGTGGCTCACCTCTAGAAATTAGTATAACTTCCTCATTTTATTTTTATCATATTTAGAGATGCAGCATGGTACAGGCCTTTCTGGCCCTATAGCCCAATTACACCCATCACCCGTCAGGCCATGCAATTCAGGGACTTGTGCTAATATTGTTTTGGGACTGTATTGTGCTTTATCATAACTATATATACTGAATGTGACTGTATGTACTGTGATTTGCAAATTGGCCCCAGAGGAACGATGTTTCGTTTAGCTGTGTACATGTGCATTGTTGAATGACGCTAAATTTTAACATGATGTGATAGTTAACCTACTAACTCATACATCTTTGGACTGTGGGAGGAAACTAGAGCACCCAGGGGAAACCCCAGCAGTCACACGGAGAACGTACAAACTCCTTACAGGCAGCAGCGGGAATTGAAACCTCACCACTGGCACTGTAATAACGTTACCCTGATCACCGTGCCACAGTGCCACCACTTTCTCTGCAAATTTGGCAATGTTTTAAAAACCGTTTATTTCTTGATATTTAGAATATAAAATAAGAGCAAGAATAGGGTTATGGGCTGAGTGCAGGTCGGTGGGACTAGGTGAGAGTAAGCGTTTGGCACGGACTAGAAGGGCCAAGATGGCCTGTTCCCGTGCTGCAATTGTTATATGGTTATAATAGGCAATTCAACCCTTTCATTCTGCTCCGTCATTCAAATTCAAGGTCAAGTTTACTGTCATTCAACCATACGCATGTATACGGCCAAGCGAAACGTCATTCCTCTGGGGCCAAGGCGCAAAGCACAGTAAATGCGGTCACACACAGCACATATAGTTACGATCCAACACATACAGCCACAAAATAATATTAGCACAAGTCCCTCCATGGCATGGCGATGACTGCTTATCCAAATTCAGGTTTCTTTTCCATCTTGCTCCCCATTTCCCTCCGGTCCTCCAAGCCCTAAGAATGATACCAAAATCCACGTTGATCTATTAATTTGTCTTTTCATATACTTTCCAAGTCTATTTGCTTCTCACCCATGCCAAAATCTGCCTCACTAGTGACGTTCCTTTCAAGAAGTAATAACTCTGGCTGCATTTAAATCGATGATCAAAGGCGTTTCAATCCCCAGCCTATTTTAGCTTTTTGAATAACACCATCTGTCTACCAATGTTTGTTTTTAAACCTCAGCTCTTGATTGTTTGCAATTAAAATGCCTCTGATGTAATTTATTCATCCTATGTCCACTTTATTAGATACTCCCTGTACCTAATAAAGTGGCCACTGAGTGTATGTTCGCGGTCTTCTGTAGCCCACCCATTTCCAGGTTCGATGTGTTGTGCATTCAGAGGTCCCCTCCTGCACACCTCTGTTGTAACATGTGGTTATTTGAGCTACTGTCACTTTCCTGTCAGCTTGAACCAACCTCACTATTTTCCTCTGATCTCTCTCATTAACAAGGTATTTGCACCTTCAGAATTGCCGTTCACTGGATGTTGTTTGTTTTTCAAACCATTCTCTGTAAACTCTAGAGAGTACCTTGCATGAAAATTCCAGGATATCGGGAGTTTCTGAGATACTCAAACCACCCCGTCTGGCGCCATCAATCATTCTGTGGTAAAAGTCACCTAGATCACATTTCTTCTCCATTTTGATGTTCGGTGTGAACAACAGCTGAACCTCCTGACCGTGTCTGCATGCTTTTGTGCATTGAGTTGCTGCCACATGATTGACTGATTAGACACTTGCATTAATGAGCAGGTGTACAGGTGTACCTAATAAAGTGGCCACTGAGTGTAGATGATCCCCTTCTTAAAACGAGGAGTACAATTCGAGGATATTGTGTTTGGAATAATGGACTGCATCCAAACCAAGGCTTCACTGGCACTGTGATGTATCCGTATACTTCGCAGTCACTCTCCTTTGTGCTGACACGGTGCCAGCTCGTGCTGACTCCACACTTCCTTCTTTTGGTGCTGTAATCTCTCAATCTCTCCACCTAACAGTGGCCGGTCTTCCCTGCAGCCTTACGGCATTTTCCACACCACCCCCCCACCCACCCCCCCCCCCCCCCCGGTACAGCTTCCGGTCTGGCTTTGTCGATCAGCTCCCATGTCACAATGAAACATTTCTCCCACTTCACCAGGGCCTCATTTATTTTAATTCTATTTTTATTTAGAAATACAGTGAGGAACAGACCCTTTTAGGTCAACGAGCTGCACCACCCAGCAACTCACCTGTTTAACACCAGCCTAACCACAGGACAATTGACAACGACCAATTAACGTCCTAACCAGTACTTCCTTAGATTGTGGGAGGAAACCGGGGCACCCGGAGGAAACCCACACACTCACAAAAGGGACACATAGACAAACTCCTTACGGAAGATTCCGGAATTGAAGTCCGAACTCTGACACCCTGAGCTGTAATAATGTCACACTGTCTATCATGGTGTCCCGATGACCTTGAATATTTATTTATTAAACTACAGTACAGAGCTCGAAAAAAGCAACGCAACAGACTTTTAACTTTGTTAATCAGCAAGTTGTTTGTTATGTCTCCCCTTTCACTGTGAAATGGGGACACCTCTTTTTCCCTTATTAGGGAGAGAGAGAGCCTGAGGTATGTCGAATTATCGGGTGGGCGAGTAGTTTTTGCATTTCTGCAAGTCTGTGTCCTTATTGACGCTTTGCTGCACACTTGAGTGTTCGGTGGGGGCGCTGATGCTTTTTTGCTGGTGGGGGAGGGAAGGTCATCACTTTGTTACTGCTGGTGTGTGGGAGGGGGAGTTGGGGAGGCTTTGTGGTTCTAACATTTTAACTGTCATTCATTCTTCGGGACTCTCCTCTGTTTTTGTGGATGTCTGTGAAGAAAAAGAATTTCAGGATGTATATTGTATACATTTCTCTGACATTAAATGTACCTATTGAAACCTAGTGACTAGACCATTCCAGCCCTTTGAGCCACACCGCCCAACAACCCTGATTTAATCCTAGGCTAATCACGGGGCAAATTACAATGACCAACTAGCCTACCAACCGGTACATCTTCAGAATGTGGGAGGCAACCAGAGCACCCAGAGGTAACCCACGTGGTCACAGGGAGAAAATGCAAACTCCCTACAAACAGCGGCAAGAATTGGACCATGGCTGCTTGTGATGCCAAGTGTGGAACAGTGGGGTGGCATGTGAATCTATGGTGAATCTATGGAATTTGTTGCCACGGATGGCAGTGGAGGCCAAGTCATTGGGTGTATTTAAGGCAGAGATTGATAGGTATCTGAGTAGCCAGGGCATTAAAGGTTATGGTGAGAAGGCGGGGGAGTGGGACTAAATGGGAGAATGGATCAGCTCATGATAAAATGATGGAGCAGACTCGATGGGCCGAATGGCCGACTTCTGCTCCTTTGTCTTATGGTCTTAATGGTTTTATGTTAGTGTAGCAGTTAGCACAATGTTTTGGACTGTTTCAGACAAATCCCTTGCTCAAGATGTTTTATCTAATCTGTGTTTAGTTGTAAGGAAGAGCAAAAAAGCTTTGCTTTTTCACCTTGCCTTTTATGACCCCATGAATTCCCAACATGTTCTGCTCTGGAAATAGAGCCTCTGCTCTAATGAAGGGAACACAGTGGTGCGGTAATGAAGTTTAATGCAGCACTTTGCAGCTCCAGCGATCCGGGTTTAATTTCACCGCTGTCTGTCGGGAGTTTGTACGTTCTCCCCATGACTGTGTGCGTTTCCTCCGGGTGCTCTGGTTTCCTCCCACCTTGTGCAGGTTAATAAGTTGAGGCCGTGCTATCTTGGTGCTGGAAGTATGGCAACACGTGTGGGCAGCCCCCAGAGCATCCTCAGACTGACGCAAACAATGCATTTTACTCTATGTTTCCATGTTCTGATGCAACGGGACAAATAAAACTAATCTTATTTAAAATCCTAACATTTTTCCTCACATCTGGAATCTGCAAGTAAAGTCCAAGTCAAGCTTATTCTCATGTGGACAAGTGTGTACGTACACACTTACATATTTACTTACTGCCCATTCCGCCTGGTGTCGATTAGGGCAGCAATGAAATTCCTCCCTCTCTGTCTATCCCGTCACGCACAGATGTAGAAAGAGTCTTTGTTGCTGTTTCTGTTACAGGTTTGTTTCACCAGTAAGAGTTGTTAGCCCTCGGCTGAACCCCTGAACCTGGTGGACCGGTGGACCACTCTTAGTCTACTCTCTGACCTGTCTGGCATGGGTAACCCTACCAAGAACCAAAGCATAAAACCCGGACTCCAGTCAACATCGCTCACTGGGTCACTGAGGCACACAAGCCTCCAACACCTACAATAAGGCACTGGTTCTCTTGGAGGGTATGTATACACAACCACAATGAAAATCTTCCTGGTAGCAGCATCACAGGCAAATTGCTTCAGAAACAAAGCCTTTACAACAAAAGCACTTATTAAACAATAAATCATTCAAATAATTTCAAGAAAGAACTCAGTTTGAACATTCAGACACAAGGAAATCTGCAGATGCTGGAAATTTGAACATTAGATTATGAGAACACTCAGTCCTCTTTTATTGTCATTTAGAAATGCATACACGCATTTAGAAATGATACAATGTTTCTCCGGAATGATATCACAGAAAACGAGACAAACCAAAGACTAACAATGACAGAACCACATAATTATAACATATAGTTACAGCAGTGCAAAGCAACACCATAATTTGATGAAGAACAAACCATGGGCACGGTAAAAAAAAAAGTCTCAAAAGTCCCCGAGTTGATTGACTCCCGAGTCCCCGATAGCAGATGGCAAAAGGGAGAAACGCCCTGCTATAAACCTCCAGGCACCGTCAACTTGCCGATACCTTGGAAGCAGCCGACCACAGCCAACACTGAGTCTGTCCATCCGAAAACTTCGAGCCTCCAACCAGCCCCTCTGGTACAGCCTCCCGAGCGCCATCCTCTGCCGAGCGCCTTCGACCTCGCCCCGGCCGCTGAAACAAGCAAAACCGAGGATTCAGGACCTTCTGCTCCGGAGATTCTGGTTACCACACAGTAGCAGCGGCAGCAAAGTGGTCATAGGGTTGCTATACTGAGGTAGTGATTCAAGTACTGGTTGGTTCAAGAACTGAATGGTTAAAGGGATGTAGTTGTTCTTGAACATAGTGATGTGGAACTTCAGACTTCTGTATCTCCTGCCCAAGGGTAGCAGTGAGGAGACAGCATGGCCCGGATTAAGATTGTTATTACAAATTATGAGAGGCAGAGATAGGGCCAGGGTCCTTTTCTGAAGCTAGAAGTGTCAAGTACTAGAGGATGTATCTTAAGTTGAGAGGGGAAAAGTTTAAAGAAGATGTGCGGGGACAGTATTTTACACAGTGGGTGGTGGGTGGGCGGCTGCCAGGGATGGAGGTGGAAATAAAAGTGGTGGTGCTGTTTAAGAGGAATGCAAACAGTCACATCAGCATGTAGGGAATGAACGGATATGGATCAGGGAAGGAGTGTCAGTATGAACTGGAAAAAAATTGGCCCTTGGGGGAAAAACACAGAAACGCTGGGAAACTCTGCCAGCTATGCGACATCTTGGGAGAGAGAAACCAGTCAACATTTTGGGTCTACGATCCTTCCTTCTGGTCTTTTACACAGAGAGTGGTGGGTGTACTGCCAGGGGTGGTGGTACTGTCATATACATTAGGGCCATTTAAGAGACTCTCAGATAGGCAGATGGAATAATAATGGAGGGTTCTGTGGGAGGGAAGGATTAGATTAATCTTAGAACAGGTTAAAAGGTCGGCACAACATTGTGAGCCATAGGGCCTGCACTGTGCTGTAGTGTTCTTTGTTCTATGTTTTATGTACACGGCACAAGTCCAGTTTCTTGTCCAGATTGTAGTGACTCTTGATGGTATACTGTATATACACTGAGTGGCCACGTTATTAGCTACCTCCTGTACCTAATAAAGTGGCCACTGGGTTTATCTTCATGGTCTTCTGCTGCTGTAGCCCATCCTCTTCAAGGCTCAACGAGTGGAATCAGAAGTGGTCTTCTGCACACCACTGTTGTAACACACACTTATTTGGGTTACTGTCGCCTTCCTGCAGGCTTGAACCAGCCTGGCCTTTCTCTTCTGACCTCTCTCATTAAAAATGTGTTTTTGCCCACAGAACTGCTGCTCACTAGATGCTGTTTGGTTCTCACACCATTCTCTGTCAACTCTAGAGACTGCTGTGCATGGAAATCCCAGGAGATCAGCAGTTTCTAAGATACTCAAGCCACCCTGTCTGGCGCCAACAATCATTCCATAGTCAAAGTCACTTAGGTCACATTTCCTTCCAATTCTGATGTTTGTTCTGAACAACAGCTCAACCTCTTGACCATGTCTGCATGTTTTTATGCATTGAGTTGATTGGCTGATTAGATATTTGCATTAATGAGCAGGTGTACAGCTGTACCTAATAAAGTGGCTGCTAAGTGTATTTCTGCTTGTCATTTCGAGATTAAACCAACAATACGTGGGTAAGATTGTTTCATTTTGCCTGCATGGTGCCAAGCAAGAGAGAGTATGCCATCACTAGATTAAAGGTTAATTCTGCAGCCGTATGTCGCCTCAGCTGTTGTCTCGCAGGGTTTAACGCCATCCTTGCATGCTGCTTGTTTTTGGCACTCAACCTGAACGTGCAAAGTCTATTTTCAACTCCATCGTTGTTTCCAAAGCCAGCCGGCGCAGTCATTAATTTTATGTTTTTTTTTGTATGGCACTGCGTGCACTGAACTGCATCCTCTTGGGTGTTAAAGCAATGCAAAAACTGTGATGCAAAGCAAGTGAATTTGCACGCTTTTAGTGAGAGAGTTCAGAATCAGAACCAGGGTGGGTATCACTGGCGTTTGCCGTGAAATTTGTTGTTTGCAGCAATATAGAGCAATATATCACAATAAAAACTAAATCACAGTCGGTATATAATTAAATAATTTGTGCAAAAATAGATGAGAAATAGTGAGGAAGTGTTCATGTTTCTTCATTGTCCATTCAGAAATCTGATGGTGGAGGGGAAGAAGCTGTTCCTGAAATGTTGAGTGTGTGTCTTCAGGCTCCTGTACCTCCTCCTTGATGTTAGCAATGAGAAGAGGGCATGTCCTGGGTATGGGGGTCCTTAGTGGTGGATGCTGTCTTTTTGAGGTGTCCTTTTGAATATATCCTTGATGCTAGTGCCCTTGATGGAGGTGTCTGAGTTTACAACCTTCTGCAACTTTTTTTGATCCTGTGCAGTGGCCCCTTGATGCAACCAGTTAGAATGCTCTCCACGATAAATCTGTAGAAACTTACAAGGGTTTTCGGTGACATGCCAATTCTTCTGAAACTCCTAATGAAACATAGCCATTCTTGTGTCTTCTTTGTAACTGCATCGATATGTTGTGCCCAGGATTGATCCTCAGAGATGTTGACACCCAGGAACTTGAAGCTACTCACCCTTTCCACTTCTGATCCATCACTGAGGACTGGTTTGTGTTCCCTCGTCTTCCCCTTCCTGAAATCCACAATCAATTCCTTGGAGTGCAAGGTTGTTGCTGCTATACCACTCAACAAGCTGATCCATCTCACTCCTGTACTCCTGCACACCACCTTCTGAAAGTCTACCAACAAGAGTTGAATCATCGGAATAAATAGAGAACGGTGGAGAGATTGTCTAATATCAAACATGGTAACAATGCCTCATTTCAATACTTGCTGACAGAAAGATACATTTTAAGTGCAGTTAGACTACATGTAAGCAAGTTTACCATTCAGAAACAGAAGAGATTTTGCAGATGCTGGAAATCCAGAGCAACACACCCAAAATCTCAGCAGGTTAGGTAGCATCTATGGAGATGAATAAAAAGTCAATGTTTCAGGCCGAGACCCTTCAGCAGAACTGGAAAGGAAGGGTGAAGAAGCCAGGATAGGAAGATGGGTGGAGGGAGCGTGGGGAAGGACTACAAGCAGGCAGGTGATAGGTGAAGCCAAGTTAAGGGGAAGGTGGGTGAGGAGGAGAGAATGAAGTGAGAAGCTGGGAGGTCATTGGTGGAAAAGGTAAATGGCTGAAGAAGTAGGAAGCTCAAAGTTCAAAGTAAATTTATCAAAGTACATACATATATGTCTTTACATAGTGTTACAACGCTGAGATTCATTTTCTTGTGGACATTCACACTAAATACAAAGAAACACAATAGAATCAACAAAAACTGCACACAAAAAAAACCAAAGAACATGTGCAAAAGACAACAAATTGTGCAAATACAAAAAAAGAAAAAAGCAAAATAATAGTAATAAATAAGTAATAAAGTTTGAGAACATGAGTTGTAGAGTACTTGAAAGCAAATCCTTAGGTTATGGAATCAGTTCAGTGTTTAGGTGAATAAAGTTCTCCACTCTGGTTCAGGAGCCTGAGGATTGAGGGGTTATAACTGTTCCAGAACCTGGCGGTGTGAGTCCTGAGGCTTCTGTACCTCCTTCCCAATGGCAGCAGCGAGAAGAGAGCTTGACCTGGGTGGTGGGTGTCCTGGATGATGAATGCTGCTTTTCTCTGTGGATATGTTCAATGGTGGGAAGGGCTTTACCTGTGATGGACTGGGCTGTATCCACTATTTTTAGTAGGTTTTTCCTTCAAGGGTATTGGTATTTCCATACCAGCCTGAGAAGCAACCAGTCAATATACTCTCCACTGTGTATCTATAGAATTTTGTCAAAGTTTTAGATGACACGTCAAATCTTCGCAAACTTCTAAGAAAGTGGAGGCACAGGACAGATCTGTGAAATGATAACACTGAGAAATATAAATCTGAAAAGAAAAGAGAGTGGGCCTCAGGAGAAAGGGAAGGAGGAGGGGCACCGTAGGGAGGTGATGGAGGAGCGAAGGGGTAGGAGGGGAGGGGAATAGAAAAGGTGACAAGGGGGAGGGGGAGAAATTGACGTCCATGCCATCTGGTTGGAAGCTACCCAAACAGAATATGAGGTGTTGCTCCTTCTACCTGAGAGTGGCCTCATTGAGGTAGTAGAAGAGGCGAAGGACCAACGAGTCAGAATGGGAATGGGAGTGGAATTAAAATGGTTGGCCACCGGGAAATGTCTTTCTTTATTTATTTGGGGATGCAACGTGGAATAGGCCTTTCCGTCCCAAGGAGCCGCTGTGCCCAGCATATAGGCATCCATTAGTCTCATGAGACCATGGATTTGCACCTTGGAAGGTTTCCAGGGCGCAGGCCTGGGCAAGGTTGTATGGAAGACCGGCAGTTGCCCATGCTGCAAGTCTCCCCTCTCCCCCCTCCACGCCACTGATGATGTCCAAGGGAAGGGCATTAGGACCCATACAGCTTGGCACTGGTGTCGTCACTGGTTAAGTACCTTGCTCAAGGACACACACGCTGCCTCAGCCAAGGCTCGAACTAGCGACCTTCAAATCACTAGGTGAATGCCTTAACCACTTGGCCATGCGCCAACACTGTGCCCAGCAACCCACATACTTAACCCCAGCTAATTACAGGGCAACTTACAATGACCAGTTAATCTACTGACTGGTCCACCTTTGGCCTGTGGGAGGAAACCGGAGAACCTGCAGGAAAACCACATGGTTAATGGGGAGAAAGTACAAACTCTGATGCCCCAAGCTTTAATAGTGTCATGCTAACCACTACACTACTGTAGCACCTCTCAGAGTTATTAGAAGTTGGAGGACCATCAGAAGTTTAACGTGGCAAGATATCCTCTCATGGTGTGTCCTAATGTTAACTCAGTCCCAACTCCCAGGAACCAGGGTTATTTCCAGAGAGGGGGATGTTCCAGCCTTTTCTGGTGCTCTGTGGGCACCAGGCCAAAGCCAGGGACTGAGAAATCACAGTGGCAAATGTTAGCCTCTGGAAAACCTGCACAGTGCTGTCCAGTTGTGCATTCGCACACTAATAACAATGATAAATTGCACTTTACTGAGACATCAGTGTAGTTTAATGTCCCAAGGTGCTTCACAGGAGAAAGCTCAGACAAACTGACAGAACTTAGAATTAGTATTAGGCTTATTATCACTGGCCCATGTCATGAAATTTGTTGTTTTCTGTCAGCCGTGCGGTGCAATACATTATAATCATTATAAGTTACAAAAACTAAATAGAGCAATAGTGAGGTAGTGTTCACGGGTTCATGAACCATTCAAAAATATGATGGCAGTGGAGAAAAGTTGTTCCTGAATTCCTGAGTGAGGGTCTTCAGGCTGGTGTATTCCACCCTGATGGTTGTAATGAGACGAGGACATCTCAGATGTTGAGGGTCTTTGATGATGGATGCCACCTTCATGAGGCACCACCTTCTAAATTTATAGCTTCCCTTTACATATTTCCTTTTGATTAGTCATCGAATGGGGTGCAGTTTTATTTTATATTATTTGGAGATACAGACAGTATCAGGCCAATCTGTCCCAACAACCTGTGCTGTCCAATTAACCTACTAAACTATATGTCTTTGGAACCAGAGCACCCAGAGGAAACCCGCACGGTCACGAACAGAACGTACAGAGTGTTAGATCAAGTTTAGTCATGGGGCAGGCAAAATTAGGTCGATAGACGGTACAAGAGAAATTCTAGCCGTGAGGCAGCAGTTTTGACAGCTGCACCACTCTGTGTCTTTTGTATGCCACTCGTTGGAAATGACTTAAGGACATTCCACTGGATGAGCTTGGCCTTCCCTATAGTTGCCTTCATGGTCTGGCTTCCTGGCCCTTCCTCTCTCATCCTGATGAAGGGACTCAGCCCAAAACGTTGACAATTTATCCTCACCATAGATGCTACATCTCATCCTCCTTCGCTCCAAAGTGAAAAGCCCCAGTTCACTCAACCTTTCCTCATAAGACATGCTCTCTGATCCAGTCAGCGTCCTGGTAACTCTCCTCTGCACCCTCTCTAGAGCTTCCACATCCTTCCTGTGATGAGACAACCAGAATTTTAAATTATAAATAAATTCTGCTTTGCAGGGGAATGTGTCGCACTGTGTAAGAGTATTTCTAGGCCGGCGTATTTTCCATTTACTGTGGGCAGGACCATGGGTGAATGGGTGACGCATCTATCATACATCAAAAGTTGTTCAGAAGACACGCGCTCCCTCTTCACTTCAAACTTTTCTGTTTCAGTGTAATTGATGTCTCTGACCTTACAAGTAATTTATTGACCTCTGTTTGATCACAGGTATAATAACAGCCTGCAACAAATACCTGGATCCCTGCAGGAGCTAACTAAGCCATTGCTGTAAAAGGGCAGGGCAGGTGAGCAGCTAAAAATAACTAGTCTGTTCCAGATCCCGAGCGCCTTGCGATGAAGTCCATGGGGGAGCAACAAGAAATTATTTAACAGAAAATTGTGCCAGGATTTAACTGTTCCTGAAGATCTTTCATCCAGTGAACTTCCTTGATTTTGAAGGACGTTCCCTCTAAGTGTCACACATGCAATTGGCACAGGATGCTGGAGGAACTCAGCAAGTCAGGCAGCATCTATGAAGGTGAATGAACAGTTAACGTTTTGGGCTGCGACCCTTCATCAGGGCTGGGAAGGAAGGTGGGGGGAAGTCAGAATAAGAAGATGAGGGAAGGGCAGGTGATAGGTCAGACCAGGTGAAGGGGAAGGTAGGAGGGTGGGGGAGAGGGGATGAAGTGAGAATCTGGGAGGTGATAAGTAGAAGAGATAAAGAGCTAAAGAAGAGGGGAACCGATAGGAGAGGAGACACAACATTTCAAAATGATGGGCCAGTCTTGCGAACTTAAAGGGAATGTCCTTGCAAAACCCGAGCTCCTGCAAACTTGATTCATTCTTCCAAGTTAAAGTTTATCATGAGTATACAAAAAGCTTATTCAGAGGCATAAACTTTCTGAAGTGAGTGCACACCACCACTAGCACCGACAAAAGACTTTCCATGGAGAAGGTGGCTAAGTCCTTGCAAGCACTGGCAGTGGATTAAGCTGACTGATTGGCCGGGAGAGCTAAGAGATGTTTGAGGGCTCGTTCCCTGGTTTGGCACATTTTAAGATCACTTCCACCAATAGTCTGTCCTTATCCCCATCTTCAATCCACACTCCCAGGGAGCAAAGAGAAAAGCAAACAGGAGGGTAAAAACTAAATCTATGAATATATTAAAGCAGAGGTAAATAAATTGATTGATAAGCAAAGTGGCCAAAGGTTATCAATAGTAGACAAGAATATGAGGTTAAGGTTACAATCAGATCAGCCACTACGTTATTGAAGGGTGGAGCAGGATTTAGGAATCAAGTGGCCATCTCAAGGAGCTAATTCCTAGGTATGTATTTGTGCACTCAGTGGCCACTGTATTAGGTACACCTGCTTGTTGATGCGAGTATCTAATCAGCCAATCACATGGCGGCAACACAATGCATAAAAGCACTCAGGCATGGTCAAGAGGTTCAGTTGTTCAGTACAAGCGTCAGAATGGGGAAGAAATGTGACCTAAGTGACTTTGACTGTGGAGTGATTGTTGGTGCCAGATGGGGTGGTTTGAGTATCTCAGAAACTACTGATCCTCCAGGATTTCTGCATGCAACAGTCTCTAGTGTTTATGGAAAATGGTGTGAAAAACAAAAAAAAAATCCAGTAAGTGACAGAGCTGTTGTCAAAAAACATCTTGTTATGAGAGAGGTCAGAGGAGAATGGCCAGACTAGTTCAAGCTAACAGGAAGGCAACAGTGACTCAAGTAACCATGCGTTATAACAGTGGTGTGCAGAAGAGCATCTCTGAAAGCGTAACATGTTGAGCCTCGAAGTTGATGCACTACAGCAGCAGAAGACCATGAACATACACTCAGTGGCCACTTTATTAGGTACAGGAGGTAGGTAATAAAGTGGTCATTGAGTGTATTTGCAACACCGTACACTTATGCACATGAAGTTTCATACATTATGTGCCATCAGGAGCACTGAGCATCGTACTTTGAAGAAGCTTCTTCTCAGTAGGTCTAAAAGAAATCCTCATTAAACCTTTGCACAGCACCATTTTGAAGCATCTTCCTATGCATCACGTAATTTCTAATCTATTATCTCTCCATTTTGATTATATAATAGGTGTTGTGTCATTAACACATAAGGCTTTGTGGTGTGATTACTCTGAAGTAGGTGACTGAATCAGGGTGCTTGGAAACGGGATTATATATCTGTTTGTTAGCGTCTCTTGAACTGGTATTGATTTGTGAAGTCAGACTCCAAAGCACAAGTGCACAATGCCTTTTGTTCTCCCTTCTGCAAAGGAAAACTGGCAAGAGTAATTAGGGAAAGAAATACAGATCTGAAGGTGACAATGCGGATTTAGAGATAGATCGTTCCGGTGCGAGGCCTGTTTGGAAGTAGGTCAGTGAATGTCTGGAATAGATCACAGAGAACTTCTGCTGGGCATGTACCTCCTGCTTCTGCCATCCTCCAGTCAATTCACACAGTTTTGGAAAAAGCTGCACACAGGATCAGGGAAAAACCGTCAGCGTGGTGTAGATTCCGCCATCTCCATCACAGGCACTAACTTCCCCATCATCAAGGACACTTTCAGAAGGTGATACCCCAGGAAGGCAGCATCCATCATGAAGGATCGTCACCATCCAACACATTCCCTCTTCTCATTACTACCGTCTAAGAGGAGGTACAGGAGCCTGAAGATACACACTCAACATTTTAGGGACAGTTTCTTCCCCTCTGCCATCAGATTTCTGAACGGTTTATGAAACCATAAACACTGCCTCACTATTTTACTCACTTTTTGCACTATTTTTACATTCCTATTGTAACTTATAGTGAATTTTTATACATTGCACTGTAATGCTGCTGCAAAACAACAAATCTCTTCTGTTTGTCGGTCTTTGTTATGTGTGATTTTCCATGGATTCTATTGGTTTTTTTTAATTTCCCTGTGAGTCCCTGCAAGAAAATTAATCTCAAAGTTGCATATGTAATTCCTAATGAAGTAAAATTCCAGGACATGCTGTATGCAAAGAATTTTGCGATACTCTGCTCTTTTCAATCGCCTGTGGTTTACACCTGATCACTGTATAGCCTATACACTCACTGGCCACTTTGTTAGGCTCCTCCTTTATGTAATAAAGTGGCTACTGAGTGCACGTTCATGGTCTTCTGCTGCAGTCCATCCACTTCAAGGTTTAACGTGTTGTGCATTCAGAGAAGCTCGTCTGCACAGCACTGTTGCAACATGTGGTTATTTGAGTTACTGTCACCTTCCTGTCAGCTTGAACCAGTCTGGCCATTCCCCTCTGACCTCTCTCATTAACAAGGCATTTTTGCCCACAGACTGGATGTTTTCATTTCTGGCACCATTCTCTGTAAACTCTAGAGACTGCTGTGTGTGAAAATCCCAGGAGATCAACAGTTTCTGAGATACGCAAACCACCCCATCTGGCACCAATCATTCCACGGTCAAAGGCCCTTAGATCATATTTCTTCTTCACTTTTATGTTTGGTCAGAACAGCAACTGACCTTCTTGACTATGATCGCAAGCTTTAATGCGTTGAGTTGCAGTCACATGACTGGCTGGTTAGAAATTTGCAGGTGTATAGGTGTACCTAATAAAGTGGCCACTGAGAGTAAAAGTAACAGCATTTTAATCATCCGTACGCTAACAGAAGAAGAAGAAGCCAACAGAAGGCAACAAATGTGCTGGGCAGCAGGTCTCAGCAGGCTGGCTCTTGTGAAGGAATGTCTGTGAATGCTCTCCAACCAGAGACAATATATAGTGAGCTCACTGGGTGATTTTCGCTATTTATATAATTTAATTATTTCTTCTGGGAAAGCACTGAATGTCCTAGCTAACAAAATTTACTGTATTATGTATAAACAGGGCAATATAGTAATAATTTGCATATTTTTCTCTTCGTTATAGTTATAAAAGTCAAATCGTCTCTGCCTCAGGTCTCACCACAGGTGTGCCAACATTATGCCTATAGAAGGAGACAGTTCATACCATCTGGAGGGTCACACAGAGTGAGATTGCAGAATGAGCCAATCCAGAGCAGCATCACAGAGTTAGAGGTGAGAGTTCAAAGGGAGATTGTTGGGTCTTGCTGACAGAGTGCTGGCACGGCCAGTTTGTGATTCAGACCTTCTGGACCAGACTTGCAGTGAGGGACACTTCAGGGACACAGCTTGGAAAAGCCAACACCTGTCTCTGTACGTCGCAACAGGAAAAACACTTGTGGCTGGGTAGCACGCAAACAAAATGCTGGAGGAACACGGCAGGTCAGGCAGCATCAATGGAGGGAAATGAACAGTTGCTATTTCAGGCCTAGAACCTTCATCAGGTTTTAATGAGCTCTGATGAAGGGTCTCAGTCTAAAACACCAACTCCAAACACAAGAAAATCTGCAGATGCTGGAAATCCAAGGCAAAACATACCAAATAAATTTGAGGGCAGGGTGGAAGTCGGATACAAAGTTGATGAAGTCGATGAGCTCAGCCTGGGTGCAGAACGCAGCACCAATGCAGTGGTCGACATAGCGTAGAAAGAATTAGGGAGTGACAGACTGCTCCTTGTAGCTGACAAAAGGGCAGGCATAGCTGTGTCTCATGCAAGTTCCCATTACTACACCTTTTGTTTGAAGGATGTGGGAGGAACCAATGGATAGATTATTGAGAGTGAGGACCATTTCCGCCAGACGGAGGAGAGTGGTAGTGGAAGGGAACTGGTTGAGTCTGGTGTCCAGACAGAAATGGAGAGCTTTGAGGCCCTCTTGATGGGGGATGGAGGTGTATAGGGACTAGACACCCATAGTGAAAATGAGATGATCTAGGTCAGGGAACTTGAAGTCATTGAAAAGATCAAGAACGTATACCAAGTAAATTTGAGACTAGGATTTTGCCGAAAACACCAACTATCAACCAGTTCCATCGTGGGCATTAACCTTGCAGACGTTGAGGGCATTTTCAAAGGTAATGCTGCAGAAAGACAGCGTCCATCATTAAGGACCCCCATGCCCTCTCCTCATTGCTACCATCAGGGAAGAGGTACGGAAGCCTGAAGATGCAGGTGGACTCTGGTTTTGGGACAATTTTCTTGTGTAAGTTCCCTTGAAGGACCTCAGGATGGTTATACCATATTCCAAGCAGTATAGGATGAAATACAATGTTGGAAAATGTATGGTTATGCACTTTGTTGGAAGAAATAAATGGGCAGACTATTATTTAGATGGGGAGAGAATTCAAAATGCAGAGATGCAAAGGGACTTGGGACTCCTTGTGCAGGATACCCTAAAGGTTAACCTCCAGGTTGAGTCGATTGTGAAGAAGGTGAATGTAATGTTGGCATTGATTTCTAGAGGTATAGAATATAAGAGCAGGGATGTGATGTTGAGGCTCTATAAGGCACTTGTGAGACCATACTTGGAGTATTAGGCTCCTTATTTTAGAAAGGACATTGGAGAGGGTTCAGAGAAGATTCACGAGAATGATTCCAGGAATGAAAGGGTTACCATATGATGAACATCTGGCAGCTCTTGGGCTGTATTCCCTGGAGTTCAGGAGAATAAGGGAGGGATCTCATAGAAACATTCCGAATGTTAAAAGGCCTGAACAGATTAGATATGGCAAAGTTATTTCCCATAGTAGGGAAGTCTAGGACAAGAGGGCATGACTTCAGGATTGAAGGACGTCCATTTAGAACAAAGATGCGGATAAATTACTTTAGTCAGAGGGTGGTAAATCTGTGGAATTTGTTGCCACGAGTGGCTGTGGAGGCCAAGTCATTGGATGCATCTAAGGTAGAGATAGATAGGTTCTTGATTAGCCAGGGAATCAAAGGGTATGGGGTGGAAGCAGGGGAGTGGTGATGACTGGAAGAATTGGATCGGCCCATCATGATTGAATGGTGGAGCAGACTCGATGGGCCAAATGGTCTACTTCTGCTCCTATATCTTATGGTCTTCTGGCCTTATGGATCGACGATTCTGTTGAAATGGTGAAACAAACTGCACAGAGGCTTGCTCAGGTAATAAGATTAGATGACAGGATCGGGAAGGGAAGATGCTCTCTGCGATTTCACTGGGGAAGCCAAAGCCAAGTGTCTGCATATCTATGAGTTCAATGGAGGCCAAAGATGCCTGACCTGGGGTTGCAGGACTGTGTACGTGCGTTGGAAGGGAGAAATGGGGCTTGTTTTTCGCTCTTGTTGTTTTGTTGCTATGTTGTGTTCTGCCAAGCATTGCGGGCATGCCGTGTTGGCGCCAGAATGTGTGGCAACATAGAATGCCCATAATCCCTAGTTGTGTTGGTTGTTAACACAAGTGAAGCATTTGAGTATCAGAATCAGAACCAGGTTTAATATCACCGGCACATGTCGTGAAATTTGTTGTCTGTGCAGCAGCAGTACAATACGATACATAATAATAGAGAAATAAAAACTGTAAATTATGTCTGAGGAAAAAGGTATGACCTGGGCGATGGGGGTCCATAATGATGGATGCCGCCTTTTTGAGGCATCGCTCCTTGAAGATGTCCTGGATAATGGGTAGGCTAATGCCCATGCTGGAGGTGACTGGGTTTACAACTTTCTGTAGCTTACTTCGATCCTGTGCAGAGTCCCCTCCATGCCTCCCCCCTTCCCCACATACCAGATGGTGATGCAGCCAGTTAGAATGCTCTCTATGGTACAGAGAGGTTTGTGAGTATCTTGGTGACATACCAAATCTCCTCAATCTCCTCATGAAATATTGCCGCTGTCATGCCTTCTCTGTAGCTGCGTCGACATGTTGGGTCCAGGTTATATCTCGGAGATACTGACACCCAGGAACTTGAAGTTGCTCATTCTCTCCACTTCTGATCATCGCAACATCCTCTGGATCCACTAAACTCACTCTCTGCTCCACATTGACAAATACAGGATGTGCCTAAGATTTTTGCACAGTACTGTATGCTATTTTGTCTAGCCTGCCATGAGGCACCTTGTCAACAATATTGCTTTGACTATGTAAACTGTGATCTTCCCTCATCAACGTTCCCTCTCTTTTTTTGCAGCTGTGCGGACCAATCATTGCTCTGAGCAGGAAATCTTCACACAGCCTTTGGTGACATGCTGTACATATTGATGGACACACGGCAAATAAATGAATCTGAAACTGAATCCATTTCACCTAGAATTCTCCAGGAACAGCTGCTCCTAAGCTACAGCCCAAGCTACAATGAATTAATAACCTCATTTTTAGTCTCCGCCTTATTTATTGCCCCTGAGATGGCAAGCAGCAAGTGGAGAGGAGAGTTCCAGTCCCTGTTTCTACCCAGCAGGGTTCCAATGGCAAGAGAGGTTCTCCGTTCTGCTGAGGGTTCTAGCAGCTGGAGAATGAGATGGAATCTAGCAGGAGTGGAGGAGCTGCCCTCCCTTCACAGGCAAGGATCTGTGAATCATCCTGATAACCTACCAACAGAGAAACATTTCTCCAGCGCCGAGAAACTCAGAGAGCCATCTGTTAGATGTGAACCAAAGAACAGAATGGGCTGACCCATGCTCGTAGGCATTGAAAGGAAGTCTATCATTTTTAAAAACTTGTGCAATTAACATAATATTCACCGCTGCGCATTTTTCTCCAGCAACACACTCTTAGATTTAGTTAAGTAGTCTTCAGTGGCAAAGGATAGCCTTGGGCAGGCACATTTTTAACTTGATGCATGGTTAATGCCATGTCTCTAAAACAAAATTTTGTTTTCACACACATTTGACAGGAGAAATTTATGGCACAATACATTAACTGGAACTGGGGACACATTGGTCCCATCCCACCTCGCTGCCATGTCTCCTGTCTGCCTGCATCTCATGCCAACCGTACATTTACAACCTGTTCATTGACACAAATACCATTAGGCCATAGGACATAGGAACAGAATTAGGCCATTCAGCCCATTGAGACTCCACCATTCCATCTTGGTTGATTTATTATCCCTCTCAGCCCCATTCTCCCGCCCTCTCCCCATAGCCTTGACACCCTGACTAATCAAGACCCTATCAATTCCACTTTAAATATACCCAATGACTTGGCCACCACAGTCATTTGTGGCAATGAATTCCACAGATTCATCATCCTCTGGCTAATAAATTCCTCCTTATCAATGTTCTAAAGGGTGCCCTTCTGTTCTGAGCCTCTCCCACTAATGGAAATATCTTCTCCACATCTGCTCTTATCTAAGCTTTCAATATTTGGTTCTTCATTCTTTAGTGGCACTCCTCTGTTTTCGTGGTTGGTTGCGAAGAAAAAACTTTTCAGGATGTATATTGTATACATTTCTCTGGTGTGGGCACGTGGCCAAGTGGTTAAGGCGTTGGACTAGCGACCTGAAGGTCGTGAGTTCGAGCCCCAGCTGAGGCAACGTGTGTTATGTCCTTGAGCAAGGCACTTAATCACACAGTGCTCTGTGACGACATGGGTGCTAATGCCCTTCCCTTGGACAACATCAGTGTCATGGAGAGGGGAGACTTGCAGCATGGGCAACTGCTGGTCTTCCATACAACCTTGCCCAGGCCTGCGCCCATGAGAGTGAAGACTTTCCAGGTGCAGATCCATGGTCTCGCAAGACTAACAAATGATTTTACTTATTGACATTTCTCTGACATTATACCTTTGAAACCTTTGAAAGTGGGATTGGAGAATTAGTTTATTACTGTCACATGTACCAATTTACTGTGAAAAGCTCGTTTTGCATACTGTTCATACAGATCAAATCATGACACAGTGCACTGAGCTAGACTAACAATAGGGGCATTTAAGAACCTCTTAGAAAGGCACATAGATGATTGAAAAGTGGAGGGCTATGTAGGAGGGAAGGGTAAGAGGAGGTTAAAACATTGGCACAACATCGTGGGCTGCAATGTCCTATGTTCTAATACAACGCAGAATAAAGCGTAAAAGCTACTAAGAAAAGTGCAGTGCAGGTAAACAATACAGTGCAAGGTCATAATGAGGTGGGTTGTGAGGTTAAGGATCTACCTTGTCAATGTCCTGGATGAAGAAGTAGAAGGGTGTGTCAGTAAGTTTGCTGATGACACAAAGATTGGGGGTGTTGAGGATAGTCTGGAGGGTTGTCAGAGGTCACAGCGGGACATCGATAGGATGTAGAACTGGGCTGAGAAGTGGCAGATGGACTTCAACCCAGCTAAGTGTGAAGTGGCTCATTTTGGTAGGTCCAATTTGAAGACAGAATATAATATAAATGGTAAGACTCTTGGCTGTGTGGAGGATCTGAGAGATCTTGGGACCCGTGTCAATAGGACACTAAAAGCTTCTACGCAGGTTGACAGAGTTGTTAAGAAGGTGTATGGTGTGTTGGCACTCATCAACCATGGGATTGAGCTCAAGAGCCGTGAGGTAATTTTACAGCTATATAAGACCTTGATCAGACCCCACTTGGAATACTGTGTTCACTTCTGGTCACCTCACTGCAGGAAGGATGTGGATGCTATAGAGAGAGTGCAGATGAGATTTACAAGGATATTGCCTGGATTGGAGGCTTTACCTTGTGAGAATAGGTTGAGTGAACTTGACCTTTTCTCCCTGGAGCGACAGAGGATGAGAGGTAACCTGATAGAGGTGTATAAGATGATGAGAGGCATTGATCATGTGGATAGCCAGAGGCTTTCTCCCCAGGGCTGAAATGGATAACACGAGGGGGCATAGTTTTAAGGTGCTTGGAAATAGGTACCAAGGGGATGTCAGGGGTAAGTTTTTCACGCAGAGAGTGGTGGATGTGTGGAATGCACTGCCGGTAGCAGTGGTGGAAGTGGATATAATAGGGTCTTATAAGAGCCACTTAGACAGTTACATGGAGCTTAGAAAAATAGAGGGCTATGTGTAGGGAAATTCTGGGCAGTCTCTAGAGTAGGTTACATGGGCGGCACAACATTGTGGGCCGAAGGGCCTGTAATGTGTTGTAGATTTCTATGTTCTATGTTTTTGTCCTACAAGAATCTGATCACAGTGGGACAGAGACTCTTTTTTACCCTGGTGATATGCGCTTTCAAACTTCTGTATCTTCTGTCCGATAGAAGAGGGGAGAAGAGAAAACATCCAGGTGGATTGGGTTTTTGATTATGCTGGCTTGTAAAGTGAGGCAGCGAGAAGTGTAGAGAGAGTCCATTACGCTGGGGGAAAAAATTAAAAGAATCCAAACATTTGGCCACAAATTTGAAAGTCACCTGCAGATACCAAGTTATCAAACTGTGTTTAGTCACAACTGGAGAGATGCAAGAGGCAACTTGTGATATATTTGCACACACCGACTTAAACTATTTCCTCAAAAATACATTATTCCCTCAGCAATTAGGCTTATTTTAAAAATAGTGTAATTTCATATAATGACAAGAAAAAGATGTTGATGAGTTGAGCTATGAAATGCAGCTTGGGACAACAGTCTTCACAATTGAACGTCAGCTCATTTGACAGATTCCCGTTTAAAAGTAAAAAGCTGGACCAGTGGGAAAGTGCCAGAGTTGGGGAGCTGAACTACTTAAAGGAAGCAGTGTTCCAATAAGCAGGGACAAGCACAACAGATTTGTCAGAACATTCAAAGTTCAAAGTAAATTTATTATCAAAGTACAGATTTGTCTCCATATACAACCCTGAAATTTATTTTCTTGCAGACATACTTAATAAATCCACTATAGAATAATATCCATGATAGAATCAGTGAAATACTGCACCAACATGGTCATTCAACCAGTGTGGAAAAGACCAACAAACTGCGCAAATACAAAAAGAAATAGTAGTAATAAATAAATAAGCAATAAATATCGAAAACATGAGATGAAGAGTCATTGAAAGTGAGTCCATAGGTTGTGGGAACATTTCAATGATGGGCCGAGTGAAGTTGAGCAAAGTTATTCAAAAACCTGATGGTTGAGGAGTTGTAACTGTTCCTGTGTCATGGTCCAGATCGGGGTCCCTTTAAATTTAGCTTGTTTATGTTACGATCCGGACCGTTGATTCCCTGTTTTCCCATGTCCTCGACTTTGGTGATTAGAGGCAATTAACACTGGGCTGAACCGGTAGTTTATAGTCTCCGGCTTTCAGCCATTTGGTGTGGGAGTGTCTGCAAAGTCACGGCGTGCCAATGTCATCTGGCCGGAGCAAGCCTAGTCTCCGCCCAAAGCGAGTGCCGGTAATTCGCCTTTCCTCACCGAAGCAACCCTGTCCAGTTACCTCGCCGAAGCGAGCCTGCAAAGTTTCCTCATCAAGGTGGGTCCGTCAGTTAACCCGCTGGAGAGAATCAAGAGCTGCTGTCTACTGTTCCCGGGCCGAGTCGAGAGCTCGGCACTACCCGGAGGTTCCAAGCACCACGTCCTGGCTCCGGCGGCATCCAAGTACCACGTCCACGTCCTGGCTCCGGCGGCATCCAAGTACCATGTCAAATCCTGGTCCTGGTGGCGTTCAAGAACCATGTCAAGTCCTGGCCCTGGTGGCGCTCAAGAACCATGTCAAGTCCTGGCCCTGGCAGCTTCCCAGTTCTGAGTCTAGTCCTGACCCTGGCAGTCTGTGATTCCTGTCCTAACCCCTTGTCTGAATCCCTTCTCTGCCCCTCTCGCCTCTAGCCCTCGTCTACAGCCCCCGCCTGCACTTTGGTCAAGTTCCATCACCGGAACTAGATAGGAACTGTCTGGTGTTCATTCGTGTTGGTCTTGTCTTGTCTTGTCCTCGCCTCCATGGGATAAGTCAGGCCATCTTGCCGTTGCCCTGCGGGGGGTCATGAGTCCCAGCCCTACGTCCTGTACCCAAGGAGGGGTCCCGGCTCTCTGTTCTGTGTGTGAGTCCCAGCCCTTTGTCCTGTACCCAAGGAGGGGTCCCGGCTCTCTGTTCTGTGTGTGAGTCCCGGCCCTATGTCCTGTACCCAAGGAGGAGTCCTGACTCTGTGTTATGTGTATGTGTCCATGGTTCCATGTACCTGCTCCCCGAGACCGAGGCTCTGTGTTCCCTTGTTCCTCCTCTCCCTAGCCCATGTCATGTACTTGCTGGGTTCCGGGGTCCAAGCCCGAGGCAAGACCCAGGTACTGGGTCCTTGCCCAGTCTTGGGCTCAGAGTCCATACCCTAGCCTCTTCATGTCTCCTCTAGTTCTGGGAGCCGATTCCGAGTCCTAGCCCAGACCCTTGGTCCCAGCCTGGTTGTAGTCCTCAGTCCTGGTCCAGTTCGCTACTCCTACTCCTGCCTAGCCCTCCTGGTATCGAACAATAAACTAAATCTAAGTAACCTCACAAGATGTGTCTTGCATTTGGGTCCACCCTTGCTCCCAATGCCCCGTCATTGTGACATCCTGAACCTGGTGGTGCAAGTCCTGAGGATCCTGTACCTCCTTCCTGAAGGCAGTGGTGAGAAGAGAGAATGTCTTGGGTGGCTGGGGTCCCTGAAGATTGAAACATGGAAAACCTACAGCACAATAGAGGCCCTTCTGCCCACAAAGCTGTGCTGAACATATCCTTACCTTAGAACTACCTAAGCTTACCCATAGCCCTCTATTTTTCTAAGCTCCATGTATCCATCCAGGAGTCTCTTAAAAGACCCTATCGTTTCCGCCTCCACCACCATCGCCGCCGGCAGCCCATTCCACGAACTCACCACTCCTTGCGTAAAAAAACTTACCCCTGACATCTCCTCCGTAGGTACTTCCAAGCACCTTAAAACTATGCCCTCTCATGCTAGCCATTTCAGCCCTGGGAAAAAGCCTCTAACTCTCCAGCGATCAGTGCCTCTCATTATCTTGTACACCTCTGTCAGGTCACCTCTCATCCTCTGTCGCTCCAAGGAAAAAAGGCCGAGTTCACTCAACCTATTCTCATAAGGTAAGCTCCCCAATCCAGGCAACATCCTTGTAAATCTCCTCTGCACCCTTTCTTTGGTTTCAATGTCCTTTCTGTAGTGAGGCGACCAGAATTGAGCACAGTACTCCAACTGGGGTCTGATGCTTGCTTCCCCGCGACAACACTCTGCATATGTGCTCAGTGGTGGTGAGGGCTTTACTCATGATGGACTTGTGAATGGCCGTATCCATTACTTGTTATAGGATTTTCAAAGTTCATTTACATCAAAGTAGGTACACATTATACAACCTCGAGGTTTATCTCCTCAGAGGCAGCAACAAAACAAAGAAACCCAAAAAGAACCATCGAACACCCAATGTGCAGACAGAAAATAAAGCAAATGATGCAAACAATAAAAGCAAGCTATTTTTTGAAAGGCATGAAACCAGGCATTATTGCAGCCAGAGAAGGCCGCAGCCTCAGTTCAACGCAGAGCGGAGTACATGCTCAAGAACATAACTGAGGGGTGAAAGAAGAGTTATGGTGGGGGTAGGGGAGGGGACAGAATCCAAAGGGTTAAGTTGTGCTTCCCAGGGTTGTGATAGCTAAGACTTACAATATTTTCATGTGTCAGTGCTGTGCGCTCCTGGCGGTCAACAGTACACAATAACTTGTAGGTTTATTTGTACTGTTTCATTAATAAACAACATTTAGCAGTTTCAGTTGTATTATTTTAATATTCTGGTAATGTTTTAAGTAGGTATTAGTCTTCTGCAGTTCAATCCATTTGATGTTTATGAAACTGGACTCATAAATATTCATTGCTAGCTGCTCATTAAATTAAATTAACAATAGGCATCCTTGAAACCCAGATCATAAGCACAATCCAGTTCAAGTTTATTGTCATCTAACTGACTGCACACACTGCATATAGCTAGAGTGCCTATGACTTTTACACAGTACTGTAGTAATTTCATGAATTGCACTGTCCTGCTACCGCAAAAAAAAACAAATTTCATGACATATGTGAGTGATGATAAACCTGATTCTGATCTGGGTCTCTATTGTGGACTGAGAGTGGGAAGGGGACAGGAAGAGGGGAATCATGGTTGGGAAAAGGGGAAGGGAATGGGAAGCACCAGAGAGATATTCTGTAATGATCAACAAACCCATTGTTTGGAATCAAATGACCTTGCCTTGTGTCTCAGGGCTGGGTGTGGCTGCACCTGTGCCATGCTCTCATCCCTGGCACTCCTTCACTGCCACCTGTTCCACTCCTCCACTCCACACCCCTTCCGCAGTGTTCCACCTCGCCATTCCTGCCAGATTTACAAACCCGTTCTCCGCTCCACAATACTGTCCAAAAGTCTGAGGAACCCCAGCTCGCGTGTACTCTCTCTCTCTCCCCCCTCCCTCCCTCACCCCCTCTCTCTCCCTCCTCTCTCTCTCTCTTTTGTACAACATATATGTGTCTATATATGTGTGTGTCTCTCTCTCTTTTGTACAACACTGTATCTATAATTGAATGAAACAACATTCCTTCAGACCACAATTCACCCACAAAACATATATCACACACAGCATATCCACTAAAATATTACCAAAAATAAGTCAATTAAATATAGTTCAAAATGCATGTGAAGTGCACAGCGCAAGTAAACAGTAAACATCTCGTTTTCCTAGTGATGAGACCGTGGTGGTGGCAGGCTATTCAATAGTCTCGCAGCCTGAGGGAAGAAACTGCTAACCAGTCCTGGTCTCGATGCTCCTGTCCCTCCTGATGGTAGTGGGTCGAGGAGATTGCGAGATGGGTGGTAGGGATCCTCATCAATACTTCAGGTCCTTTGTCTGCAACACTCCTGGTAAATGTCACAAATGGGGGTGGGGGGCAGTGACCATTGACTCCATTGTTCATTGAGTGAGGGAGGCCACTGAGTGCTGAGGGAATTTCAAGTAAAATCTGCTTTTTTGAAGGGGTTTCTGGGCTTTATTAACATTAAGATTTGTTTATTTTCATATGGTGTCAGAATTACACTGTGTTTCTCATTCTCCGATTCACCTTTCCTCCTCTGACTACCCTCTGACCCTGCGAAGACTTCAACCAGAAAGCTAAATTGAGACATCATAGAGTCACAGAGTCATACAGAACAGAAACAGGCCCTTCAGCCCAACTGGTCCATGCTGACCCAAATTCCCATCTAAGCTAATTTCATATCCCACTAAATCTTTCCTATCTATGTACATTTTAAATCTTCTCCATGGATTGTCACCTTGTCGCGGTGGAGAAGCTTGTGTGGTCCTGTGATCCCAAGAGCGATGCCGTCTGGAGCTATGCTCCTGGTAGTATCACCCATGGCGGTAAGGTCAAGGGTGAGGTTCCTGACAATCCAACCAAGACCTCAATGGTGGAACAGGTGGACGAAGTTACTTCGAACTCAATGGCTGTGAAGACGGATGAAGGCTGCAACAAATCCATCAGCTCCAAATGTTGTGGTTTCCATGCCACTGGAATCAGTTGGTTGATTTGTGAAGTATCGTGTGCTTCTTGGAGTGCAACATCAAGTACATGTTAAACAAATACACACACAGGTGTCTTCGCTCTGGGGGCCACTTCTTCAGAACGAAGACCATCATCCTCGACCTCAAGGGATAGCCATGACAACGATGGCATTTTAAATGCTGTTAATGTACCTGTAACCAGAGATGGTGGTTAACCCAAGTACAGGGTGAGATCTACAATTAACTTAGACTTGAAATAGCTGTAGGTTTTCTATGTTTTCTACATAAGCAGGATGGCAAAAACAAAATCCAAAGGCAAAATCAGGACCAGTAGTACTAGAAATGGAGCTTTTACAATTGAGCATTGAGCGCCCAGCATAAGGCCTTTACGTGCAGAATTTCCATGCAGGAACGTGGCAGTCTGATTCTTAGAGGGACAGTGGCATCTAACCAAACTCTGGGGAACTGGAGTGCCAAAACTTGGATGCCTACCGCTATTCAGTCAGGACCATGACAGTATCGGCCTCAACCACTTCCTCTGGCAGCTTATTCCATATATAAACCATCCTCTCTGTGAAAAGTTGCCCTTCACATTCCTTTTAAATCTCTCCTCTCTCACCTTATGCCTCCTAGTTTTTGATTCCCTAACCTTGGAGAAAAGACCCTATATAAGCCCCTGGCTCTTACCTCTTCTCTTCTCACCTCCTCCTGGGACCCCTCTTCCTTCCCTTCCCCCTACGGTTCACCCTCCTCTCCAGCCCTTTGCGTTTCCCGCCCACCTGGCTTCAACTATCACCTTCTAGCTAGCCTCCTTCCTCTCCCCTCACTTTTTTATTCTGGCTTCTTCCCCCTTTCTTTTCAGCCCCGAAGGAGGGCCTCAGCCTGAAATATCGACTGTTTATTCATTTCCATGGATGCTGCCTGGCCTGCTGAGTTCCTCCAGGATTTTGTGTGTGTTGCTGTGGATTTCCAGCATCTGCAGAATCTCTTGTGTTTGTGCATTGGTATTGGTATTGAATTGTTATTGTCACATGTACTGAGATGCAGTGAAGATCCAGTTCGGTTCAAAGCATTACACAGTGTATTGAGGTAGTGCAAGGTAAGGTGTTAACAATGCAAATGTCATAAACTTATAGAGAGATACAGTATGGGAAGAGGTACTTCAGCCCACCAAATCCATGTCAACCACCAACCACCTATATATACTGATCCAACATTAATCATCACTGTCATCATCATCATGTGCCGTGTCGTGTGACATAAGCAATCGTGGTCTTTTGACCATGATTGTTCACGGCAAATTTTTCTACAGAAGTGGTTTGCCATTGCCTTCTTCTTGGCTGTATCTTTACGAGACGGGTGAGCCCAGCCATAATCAATACTCTTCAGAGATTGTCTGCCTAGTGTCAGTGGTCGCATAACCAGGACTTGTGATATGCACCAGCCGCTCATACGACCATCCACCACCTGCTCTCAGGTGCTACACTTTGTCTAAAGGTGACCTGCAGGATCGGCTTCTTCCCCTCTGCCATTGGATTTCTGAATGGACATTGAACCCATGAACACTACCTCACCACTTTTTGTGCACTACTTACTTAATTTAACATATATAAATATGTTATATATATATATGTGTGTGTGTGTATGTATATGTGAATAAGACATAGTGGCAGAATTAGGTCATTGGTAGAACTATATTTATATATTCCACACTCTTCTTCAAATGATTAACATGTTGATTTCATGATCAAACAAGATGAAGAGAGCCAGAACGGGCAGAAAACCAGAGCAGAGCATCTAAGAGGAGGAGGGTTGGAGAGGGGAGAGGAGATCATTGGTGCAGGTGGACAATCCTTGCTGAAGAAGTTGACTCAGAGAGGGGGTGACAGAAGAGGAGCTCAGCATTATGGCAGGCAGTTAACTCACTGAGGTTCAGAAACAGGGAGACAAAGGTAACGACCTTCCTGAGGACAGAACGTTCTGCCTCAGAGTGGGGAAGGTCAGAGAGGATGGTGAAGACATGGCAGGGATTAGAACTGGGGTCAGTGGGAGTGGGAAGAGAGTTGGAGGAGAAGGAAGGGTTGGAGTAAGTACGTTGGACCTGTGTCACAACAGTGCCACTCCTCTGGTGATCCGATTATTATGATTTTTTTCATTTTCATGGCTCCAACTCCAATTAGTTTCACAATCAGTGAAGATCACTTTGAACTCTTTTGGAATTCCATGGATTCCAGAGCATTCATATGTATTGGAAGATCTCATGGATATAGAAAAGGGAAATCATATTTGACAAATCATTCAGGTGCTTTCAGAAGATATAATTTGCAGAATAAATAAGGGGGGCACAGGACATTCTATATGCACTCAGTGGCCACCTGTACACTTGCTCGCTGATGCAAATATCTAATCAGCCAATCATGTGGCAGCATCTCAATGCATAAAAGCATGCAGACATGGTCAAGAGGTTCAGTTGTTGTTCAGAAGTGAATAGGGAGGAAATGTGATCTAAGTGACTTTGACTGTGGAATAATTGTTGATGCCGGTGGGGGGGGGGGGCTTGAGTATCTCAGAAACTGATGATTTCCCAGAATTTAATGCAAAACAGCCTCTTGAGGTTACAGTGAATGCTGGAGAAAGCAAAAAAAAAATCCAGTGAGTGGCAGTTCTGTAGGTGAAAGTACCTTGTTAATGAGAGAGGTCAGAGGAGAATGGCCAGACTGGTTCATACTGACAGGAAGGCGACAGGAAGTCAAATAATTATGTGTTACAATAGTGGTGTGCAGAAAAACATCTCTGAACGCACAACACGTTGAACCTTGAAGTGGACAGGCTACAGAAGCAGAAGACCATGAACATGCACCCAAAGGCCACTTTATTAGGTAGAGGAAGTATCTAATAAAGTAGTCTATTGATAATGTCACATCAGGCATAAGAAATGGGAGAAGTTGGCCCTCAGTCCCATGGTTAAATAAGATAGATGATGTGATCTTGGCCTCAGCTCCATTATTGTAGCCATTCCTCACCAGCCTTGACTCCCCTTAAGACTATAGACCTGTCTCAACATTGAATATATTCACTGATTCAGGAGCTTGCTACATATGATGAGTGCTAAAGGAAGTATTATTACATTAATGGACAGAAAGCAGATTAAGAATAAGTGGAATATAACATAGAACACAGAACAGTACAGGCCTGTCAGTCCACAGTGTGGTGCTGAACCTTTAACATTCAGTACTATGCAAAAATCTTTGGCACATATGTATAGCTAGGGTGCCTAAGACTTTTGCACAGTACTGTATTTGCCAATGTAGAGCGGAGAGCGAGTTGGTAAGTTTGGTGAGAGCAAAGTATGTTGGGAATGGTGAGGGTGGAGCGCCACAGGAGGGGTGTGGGAGAGGTTACAGAGAAGGAGTCCCAGGGGTGGTAAGGGTGCAGACGCACCAAGCAGGGTCATTTGATTCCAAACAATTGGTTTATTGATCATTACAGAATGTCTCTCTGGTGCTTCCCACTCCCTCCCCTCTCCCTTCCCCTTTTCCCAACCATGATTCCCCTCTCCCTGCCCCCTTCCCACTCTCAGTCCACTATGGAGACCCAGATCAGAATCAGGTTTATCATCACTCACCACTTAACTCAATACCTAAAACTATTAGGGATGCAGACTCATTTGACACTTCTAAACACTAGCTCAAAACCTATATATTTAACCTTGCTTTTAACAAACATCTTTTAGTTTTTTATTTTCACATTTTTACCTCATTGTAAAGCACTTCGAACGACACCGTCTGTATGAAAAATGCTCAGTAAGTAAGTAATTATTATCATATTTTTATGTTTTCTCAGCTCAAGCTGGTAAAACCTGAGGTACTGACATAGCCAAGCACACTTGTTTTTTAATTGCTAGGAACTTTCAGACTATTCTGGTGGTGTTCAATATTGTGACTTTTTGGACACTTACAAAGATGTTGCTGTGTTAGCCTAATTGTTTAATTAGATTGTGTAGTGTCTTTGTAGTTATTACTATTGGGACAATGTATACTCTGTTCATGTTCCATAGCCTTTCAACTTCCTCTTTTAATTTAACTTATTTCTGGTGCTTTCTCTTATTGATTTCTGTAAGTTATGTGTGTTTGGAATGGCTTTATCTGTTAAGTAAGTTGCTTTTGCTTGTTTATCCTGTAATATTATATCCGAATGGTTATTATGGATTATCCTATCTGTAATAACAGATCAGTCGTAATATAATTTGTGGGACTCTGACTCTAAAATTGGATCAGGCTTGTATTTATAGTCAGGTATGGTTTCTTTTATGGGTTTGTATTTTAAAGCAAGGTTTTGGTGAATGATGTTTGCCACTTGATTTTGCCTAATTAAGTAATCAGATTGAGTTAAACTGCTGCAGGATCCAGTAATGTATTACATTGTTTCTGGTTTCTCTGGCCATTTTCGGCATTTATCGTCTTGAATTTGTTGTCCTTAATTGTGTATTTTTGCAATTTTTTTAATGTTATGGGCAGCGCGGTAGCGTAGTGGTTAACACAACACTTTTCAATGCAGGCGGCCCAGGTTCAATTCTCGATGCAGCCTGTAAGGAGTTAGTATGTTCTCCCTGTGACCTTATGAGTTTCTTCTGGGTGCTCTGGTTTCATGCCACAGTCCAAAGAAGTACTGGTTGGTGGGTTAATTGGTCATTGTAAATTCTCCCGTAATTGGGTTAGGATTAAATCAGGGGTTTGCTGGGTGGTGTGGCTCGAAGGGCCAGAAGGGCCTTTTCTGCTCTATATCTCAACAAATAATTTTTAAACTTAAAAAAAAACTGGTCCTGTATTGCCACAAGGAATCCCTCTGTTTCTGGTTAGAGCTCTCCTACCCTGAGCCTAGCGTTTGACGCTTCCTTGTTGACATCTAGAATGCTCAGATCATGGGGGTGTCTTCCATAGAGAGTTATGATCTTCCATTGGGTAAGTTCTTCTATAGTGATGATTTCTTCATTTTTCTGGGTTGTGGTTTGTTAGTGGTGTGTACTTCTCCTTATTATTGTTGTGCTCAGCAACAGTGCTTCGAGTCGTGTAACCTGAATGCATTTTCGCCTTGATTTTGTGATTTCTGGGAAAGGCTGACAACTAGGAACAAACTTTCTCATGGAGTCCATCGAACGGACCAGGCCTAATTCTGTCAGCAAATCTGAGCAGCTACCCAAACGGATGGGGATGAGTCCACTGAGAGGTTCTGAGGGACAGGGATGCTGCATTCAGAAAGCTTTATACTTTATCAGCGTCTAAACTGGAGAATGGGGAAGAAGTGGCAGAAAGAAACAGAATGGCCAATGTGGAGACATCAAATGGAGCTTAAAGACAGGGATATCTAGCCCAGGGTTCAGTGAAGTGGTGGTCTAAGGAGGGGAGGGGGCTCTCATGCATTTTAGAAAGGCTGGGATTGGTTCAGGAGTCTGTGTTCTCAGCTGAACTTTACTTCAATATATTTTTGGGACGATTCGATCCAAGAAACGCTCTGTTGGTTTTCAAGCCAATGCATGCTTCATTTGGGAATTGTATTGAGCATGTATGTTCTTGTAAATAACAAATAATAGCCTGACAAAGAACCTCACTGGTGGTGGCTTCAAATATTCCAATGCAATAAAGATTCAATGAATATCTTGGTGAGATGCAAGTCACCTCCTATTCAATCCGGAACAATGGATCAGAATCCGAATCAGAATCAGGTTTATTATCACTGAGATATGTTGTGAAATTTGTTGTTCAGCGACAGCAGGACAGTGCAATACATGAAAATGACAATAAGTTACATTGAGAAACACAAAAAAATAAGGCAAGAAGAGAACAAAATAGGGAGTTAGTGTTCATGGGTTCCTGGACTGTTCAGAAATCTGATGATAGAGAGGAAAGCAGCATCCATCATCAGAGATTCTCATTACACAGGTCATGCTCTCTTCTTATTATTGCTTTCAGGAAGAAGGTACAGGGGCCTCAGGACCCACACTACCAAGTTCAGGAACAGTTATTACCCCTCAACCACCAGGCTCTTGAACCAGAGGGGATAATTTCACTCACCTTCACTTGCCCTATCATTGAAAGGTTTCCACAACCTGTGGACACATATTCAAGGACCCTTCATCACATGTTCTAAATAGTTATTGCTTATTTATTTATTTATTTATTTATCTATCTTTATTTTATTTTGTATTTGCACAGTATGTTGTCTTTTGCACATTCGTTACCCGCCCTTTTGGATGTAGTCTTTTATTGATTCTATTATGGTTATTGGATTTACTGAGTATGCCCACAAGAAAATGAATTTCAGGGTTGTATATGTACTTAGATAATAAATTTACTTTGAATTTTGAACTTGTTCCTAAATTGCTGAGTGTGCATGTTCAGGCTCTTGTACCTCCTCCCTGATAGTACTAATATCAGTACCTCCAGTTGAACTCTGTCTTTTTGCGTATTTCCCCCTAGCTGTCAGTCTGTGGTTTTTGTATTGCCATGTGCTCCTGTCCCCGCTCCTGCTCTACTCCGGACCCCTATATTACTGAGTACTCCGTCTCTCATCTGCTTCCCATTATTACCTGTTTTGCTGCCACCTGTGTCTCATTGTGCTCCACCTATCATCTGCCTCTCTGTTTATTGCTCAGTGTATTTCAGTCCTGTGTTTTCACCTGTTTGTTGCCAGATTGTGCCAGTGAATTTTCCTGAGCCTTTCCAGCATTTGTATCTGACATCTCTCTGTCTGTCTGTATATTGACTCTGCCTATTTCCTGATTCTGGTTTTTGGATTTCTCTGGACGTTTTTATCTCTGCCTGAACTTTGCCGCTGACTTTGTTTGTACCTCAGGATTTGTTACTCAACTAATATCACTGTGTGCACAGTACTGGGTCTGCGATTGGATCCCTGCTCCAGCGCCCTGACAAATAACAACAAGAAAGCATGTCACGAGGGTCCTTATCAATGGATGTAGTCTTCTTGAAGTTGCACCTTTTGAAGAAGTCCTCAGTAGTGAGGAGGCCGGTGCCCATGACGGTACTAGCTGAGTCCGTAACCCTCTGCAGCTTCTGTGGCCCCTCCGGACCAGGTTGTGATGCAACCAGTCAGAATGCTCTCTGTGGAACATCTGCAGGAATTTGCTAGAATCTCTGGTGACATACCAAATCTCTTCAAACTCCAAATGAGGTACAGTCACTGGTGTGACTGCATCAAATGTTGGGCCCAGGATAGATCTTTGGAGATGCTGATGACCAGAAACATAATGCTGGCCATCCTTTCCATTGCTGACCCTAAGATGAAGACTGGGGTGTGTTCTGTTTTCCCGTTCCTGAGGTCCACAGCCATTTCCCTGGTCATACCGATGTTGAGTGTGAGGTTGCTGTTGCAACACCACTCAACCAGCTGATCTGTCTCATTCCTGAGCGCCACTTGCAAAATCGAGATAGTGAAGACTTGTCTTCTGAGAAGTATGGAGATAATTGCGGAAAGTTTCTGATACCACTCCTTTCTGTGACAATAACGTCTGAGCAAATTGCTCAAAATATCATTTCACTCACATTTACCACTCCTTACCAAACTCATGCAGGGTATTATAACCTCCCAAAGGAAGCTGTTTATGTGTGGAGGATACCTACAGTAGTCTGCGATTGCCATTCTGAGCTCCCAGCTGCTGACCATTTCATGTCCTTTCCCATTTTCACAGTGACTCTCAATCCTTGGCCTTCTCATCAGCCAAGATGAAGCCCGAAGGAAGAGCAGCTGCTGATACTCCCTCCTTTCCTCCACTAGCCTGAAGGTCACCCTCAGGCAAGGTGTAGAACCTGCTTATTCACCCCCCCCCCCCACCCCACCCGATCAAAGTCACTCGCAACCATGGGAGCAAGCAGTGGATGGTCACATGAGCAGCTGGTGCATACCACAAGTCCTGTTTATGCAACCACTGACGCCAGACAGGCAAACTGAAGAGTATTGATAATTGTAAAGACACTGCCCAGAAGAAGGCAATAGCAAACCACTCCTGTAGAAAAATCTGCCAAGAACAATCATGATTATGGAAAGACCATGATCGCCCATGTCATATGATATCGCACATAATGAATGATCTAACATGCAGTGATATGAACAGTGAGTTTGCCATCTTGAGCTGAATAGCCTGCCTGGTTCTGGATTGTTCTGTGCTCTATGTTTTACCACAGTGCATTGAGGTAGTACAGAGTGAACAGTAATAATGCAGAATAAAGCACAACAGTTACAGAAAGAGTGAAGTGCAGGCAAACCATAAGGTGCAAGGCCATAACAAGGTAGACTGTGATGTCACGAGTCCATCCCATTGTACTGGGGCACTATTCAATATTCCCATAACAGTGAGGTAGAAGCTGTGCTTGAACTGGGTGGTATGTGCTTCAGACTTTTGTATCTTCTGTCCAGTAGGATGAGGAAACAGAGAGAATGTCTGGGTTGAGGAGGATCATTACTAAGGCAACAAGAAGAGTGGACAGCATTCATATAAAACTGTTCTCTTATACTCTGGATTCATTTTATTTTTTTTTAAATGTACAGGTGTAGCTTCAATTCTTATCCCAGATGGTAGTTCAGCAGAAGCTTCATTAGACCCAGAGGCCATTCTTGTGACTCGCTCTTCATGCTTAATGGTAATATGAAATGACACACAGCTTCAAAGGACATTGAAACTAACTAATACATCCATAACTCTCCACCCATCCCAGTGCGACTTCTCAGAAATGAAGATTATTTCCTCAACCTGCTATTACTTGCAAAATGCAATCCTGAGAGATTATTCATGCTGGTTTTGGGTGAGGTGTATTGGTGACGTAATCACAACAGATTTAAGAATCACTAGAAAAATAAGTATTAAGAATATCACAGTTTCTTTTTTCTCATGCTCATTTTCTCATGATCTTTTTATCAAAGTACCTGAGAGACTTAAGATATCCTGTGAGGCCTCTTTCAGTCAGGGACGACCATGGATGTTGCGCCAGTGATCTAAATACAGCCTGGGCGGTACAATATGGAGAGCAAGCTGTTGCCCCTGTAGCAAGCTCCCCCTCTCCACACATTTGATGAACCCAAAGGAGCAGCAGAAACCAATACAGTTTGCTACCAGCGGCACCACAAGAGTTGCCAGTCAGCATTGAACTCAATGTAGGACAGCCTTAGGGACTCAGCTCCGGATTTTTCCCTCGGGGTTTACCCCCGAAGCCGTCCCCATGAGTGGGTATTACCGCAAGGCAGTGGGGGTTTGAGGTCAGCGTGTTCCTTCTCCTAGGTGAGCTGTCAACCATGACTGATGAACCCCATCTGCCCAAAGCGACTGGTTTTGAGGCACCAGTAACCCGCTTTTGCCCTGTCTCCTGTCAGTAGAAACAGTTTTGCCAGGCTTAATAGCTAAGCCACATGTGAAGGCTAGGAGCTGGACTTGGTTGTCAGGGACATTTAATAGATAGTGGGATCTTATCCCCATTACCACCCTCTGGCTATAACAACCACAAGGAACGAATAAAGTTTTCTCAGGCTTCTACCTGAGTACAGATATCAATTATAGTCAACGTTTCAATGACAAACTCTGCCATTCTCCTCAGGGATGATGTCTAGGTATGTCCAGTGCAGTGGTATTTATATCCCCGTAGTCCGTTCCTCTTGTTTGGTTAGTCCTCATCCAATCTCCCATCTTGTTTACCTCTAAGTAAGAACTGGAATTCGATTGTAAACAAAGTGGGAGAGCAGAAATCTGATTGGATGAGGACTAACCAATCAGGAGGGACGGACTACAGGGGTATAAATACCACTGGGCTAGACATGCCCAGACATCAGCCCTGAAGAAGATGGCAGAGTCTGTCATCAAAACATTGGTAAAATCGATACCTGTACCAGGCTGAAAGCCTGGAAAGAGTTTATTCGTCGTATACACAGGGAAAGCACTAGATACTTTTTTAACCTTAAGGAACCTTAAGATGTATACATCAAGAGAGAAATAATTAATAGAAATCTAGATTCACTGAAAAACAGAAACAAAATGAGATAAAGAGAGAGATTAGTTTTATTTGTCACATGTACATTGAAACATCGAAACATACAGTGAAATGTGTCATTTGCATCAAATCAAATCAGCAAGGATTTTGCAAGTGTCGCCATACTTCCAGCACCAAAATTGCAAGCCAAATCACCAACTCTAACTCATACATCTTTGGGATGTGAAAGGAAATCAGAGCACCCAGAGGAAACTCATGTGATCACAGAGGGAACATATGAACAGCGGCAGGAATCAAACTGTTCGGTGATTACTGGTATAGTAAAGCAATTCTGCTAACTGCTGCATTACCGTGCCCCCCCCCACTGGAAAGAAATCAGGCAACATCTGTGGAAAGAGATTTTGAGGTTATGTTTCAGCTCTAAGATCCTTTATCAGATGGCAGCACGAGAAGAAGACAAGTTCGTTTTAAGCACCACCAATTTCTGTTGCTTCCGCCTCCTGCTCAGGAATTTTTACGTTGCATGGGATTCATATGCTCTGCCTTATTTCTTCCACAGACTCAAACAAAAAAAACCCCAAGGTGTCAGACAGCATTGATGGAAAGAGAAACAGGCCTAACGGGTTCAGCTCAAGACCAAAAGACAAAAATAGAGAAGAGAGGAAAAGAAGTGGTTAAGCTTCAGAGACTGTGGGGAAGGGGTGGATAGGCTAAAGGGAATATCTGTGTCTGGATGAGACCAAATTAAAGAGTCAGTTAAATGATTATTGTGTTACTTTGTCTCAGTCAAGATGGTGCCAACAAACAATGTAACCAACAGCAACACCCTGCTGACAGTTCACAAATCTACTTCCTTTACTACTCCTTTCAAATATGATTCTACAGCTAAACTGCATGCAATTGGAACCTATGATTTACATTTCAATTGTGTGTTTTTGGGGCTGATTGAGTGCTCTGGGGCTTTGTGACATCTGAGGGAGTTTGATAAGGTTTGGTGCAGAGTACGCAGCTTGGAGGCCTGGTAACCGGGAGACGGGGGGTGGTGGGTGGGGGGGTTGCCCATGATCAACTCCGTTGCTTCTCTCCCACTGAAGCTGACAAGGACGAGAGCAAAGGATGGACAGGTGTTCAGTGCCATTTACCTGTGTCTGACCGGTCTTCCTCTCCCTCTTGTTAGCTGCTTTCAGAGGAAAGTACAGGAGTATTGGGATCCACGTTGCCAGGATTGATCAGTGAGGCTTTGGACTTGTTTTGGGGGACTTCGAGGTTCACGTTGCAGGTGTTCCTGGATTCTGGTTACTTTTTTTTTGCTTCGGTGAAGAATGGCCCTATAGCCTGCACAGTCTAGCAGCATGGCGTTGAACTGAACTAAACTGAATACTACCGGTCTGATGTTTGATATTCAATGTGTTGTTCACTCGCTTTTTGACATTTGCACACTTTGCTCTTTTTTTTGCATGTTGGGTGTTTGAGCGTGTTCGTGAGCAGATTGATGGTTCCATGGTGATCCTTTGTTCTGAGGCTGCCAGCAGGAGGAAGAATCTTAGAGATGTATATATTGTTACTGCACTGCTGGCATTTCGGACAGCAATGAAGGTCATCCATCCCTGGTGGTGTTCAGGGCTTCAGTCGTCATATCAACTTCCTCTCCATTTTTAGTCATGCAAGTCCCGGGTGGAGACGCAGGAATACCACCACACTCAGATGTAGAAGGATTCTTCGTTGTTGATTCCAAGACAATTTTGTTTTACCAGTCAGGGTTGTCAGCCCTGAGCTAAACCCCAGAACCCTGGAGGTCCAGTGGACCACTCTTAGTCTGGCCTCTACCCTTTGACCTGTTCGGCATTGGTGACCCTACCAAGAGCCAAAGCATAAAGCCCTGACTCCAGCCAGCATAGTTCCCCGGCTTCATGAGTCACACAAGCTCCCAAACTACGACAAGGTTGTGGTTCTCTTGGAGGATTCTGTATGCATACTTCGATAATAAATGTACTTTGAATCTTAGAATCTTACGTGTTGTTAGTAACAGGACTCTGGAACATGCCCAAGTCAGGATAGAGAGAGCAAAACTAAGTTAATGTTCCAGATGAACGACACACAGAGGAAGTGGCAAGATCTAATACGGATGGAGAAAGTGAGATGACTAAAGTTGGATTGAATGCAGCTACCTTGCAAAGTGGATCATCCAATCTGCAATTGATTTCTTTAAAGCAGAAGAGAACACTATATGGCGTAGACAGCTAAAGATGGTGCCAGAGGCTGACTTCTTGGAGTTCATCTGCAAAACTGTTTAAATTCTTCTTTTTAAATGTTCTTTCTTTCATTTAGAAGGTGGCTGGGGTCCTGTCAGAGTTCGTGATCTACAGCTGCACTCAAACTACTGTTCTTCATGGCGGTTTCCTGCTCCCAAATGTCACCGAGTCACCTAGCATTTTTGATATTTCCATGAGCAGCCTGGAAGACGTGCTCCTTTAGGGAGAGGACTTGTGCATCCCTGTAGACCACCCAATTCCTCACTGGAGTCGCTGACTGAATTGTCACAGGAGATTGGACTATCGAGATGGCTGGTGTGGCTGTCAGAGGCCTCTGCACTCAAGCGATCACTCTCTCTCTCTATGGTGAGAGAGATTTTGTTGTGATTCTCGAGTCAGTGGACCTCGGGCAAGTGGCACTGCAGACTGTAACACTGAAGCAGCGAGCTGTTGGGCTCCCTCTCACTGTGGCAGGAGTGATACCACTGTCTCCCTCATTAGTGAGCAGGAGAGCCTGTGGGATGTCAAACTGTTGGGACCAACATTGATATTTTGATGGACTGTAGAAGATGGTCTCTATGGAGGCTTTGTTACTGCTTGCATGGTGAGTTGTGGGGATGCTGATGCTTTCTGCTGGAGCAGGTGGGGGAGGAGGAGGGCTGATGCTTTGCTGCTGTTTGCGCATGGGAGGGGGAGAGGGGGTTTTGGGTTCCAACGTTATTCTGTCACCCATTCCTTGGGTTTTTCTTCTGTTCTGTGGATGTCTGCGAAGAGTGAGAATTTTAGGTTGTCTACTGCATGCGTTCTCCAAATTGAACCATGGAACTCAGGTCTGGAAGAAGTGGAGGTGAATTCCTATTTCATTTGGAAGGACTGTTTGGATCCTAGGGCTATGAGAAGGGAATAGATGAAAGGATTAATGGAGCATCTCTGGCAGCTGAATGGGAAAATGCTGTCAAATGGGGAGTGACAGGCGGAGTGAGCCAAGGGAAAAGTGTCTCCAAAGGCAAGAGAAGCATATATCTGAGCAATAAGATTCCTCTGTCTACTGGAGTAACCCCAGCTTCCTGTTGCCTGTCATGCTGATTCTCCAACACACTCTCACTCTGGCTTATCTCCCTTATGGTGACATGTCAGCTTTCTGGAGTCAATAGTCAATCCTTCCGTTTTAAAGTAATTCACTTTCTCAGTCCACTTCTGCTGCAGCATGTCTATCTGTAATATTAACTCAGTTATTCTCTCCCCAGGGGTAAAACCTGTCCTTTTCTGCATAAGACCATAAGACATAGGAGCAGAATTGGGCCATTTGGCCCATCGAGTCTGCTCCACCATTTCATCATGGCTGATCCATTTCCCTCTCAGACCCCCATACCCCTTCATGCCCTGACTTATCAAGAACTTATCAACCTCTGCCTTAAATACACCCAATGGCTTGGCCTCCATGTCCGCCCACAGCAATTGATTCCACAGATTCACCGCTGTCTGGTTAAAGAAATTCCTCCTCATCTTTGGTCTAAATGGATATCCCACAGCCTCGCTGTTTGAAACACATATCACAGAGAAACATAAGCAATATGTAGCGGCCCACTTTTACCCAAATGAATTGGCCCCTCCATTTCCCAGACATTCCCTTTGATCATGCCATCCTTTCCCCATCTTATCGACAACTTAACCAACTTCCTTTTTTCTTTCCCGTTTCAGACAAAGGGTCTTCAATCAGAAGTTCTTGCTTTTGTTATTCTGCTGGAGGTATCCTGTCTTGGGGTCGGAAGACTGTCTGGGTGTGTGAGTAGGTGGGTGGGTGGGTTGTAAGGAGGAAAGGGGATTGCTTTGCTGTTCTGATGACGATGAAGAGTTCTGGTGAAGGGTCTCAGCCCGAAACGTCGGCTGTTTACTCATTTCCACAGATGCTGCCTGACCTGCTGATTTCCTCCAGCAATTTGTGCGTGTTGTTTAGCTGCCGCCGTGCTGCTGTTGTTCTTGCTTACGCTCTCCGGCTGAGCATGTGGGCATGCTCTGTTGGTGCTGGAATGTGTGGCAACACCCATGGGCTGCCCCTGGCACATCCCCAGGTTGTATCAGTCATTAAGACAGACGATGCATTTCACTCTGTTTCAAGGTACAGGTACAAGTGAGAAATCAATCTGAATCGAATTCTGAAATGATAGCAGGTGTTCTTTCCCTTTCTTACCTGGCTTCATTCCAGCATGTTTCCATTACAGTTTGAGAAATATTTAATATGGATCAGTACAACCCAACATAATATTCCTGGAAAAAAGCAGGTGGGGTGTGAGAAATTATGGTGGATTCCAGAGCAAAGAACCAACAGTTGCAGGAACTCGGTGGGTTGAGCAGCGTCTGTGGGGGACGGAATTGTCTACATTTCCTACGTGCTTCCTTTCCTAATTCTGGGCAGGACTTGTACCATAACAAGCATGCCCAGGGAGTGTTGTAGAGCAGAGAGGCCTAGGGCAGCAGACTCCTACTGTAGAACCTTGAAAAAGATACCCAACCAGTTCCCCTCTACCATTACTCTCCTCCGTCTAGTGGAATTGGTCCTTACTCTTAATAATTTCTCCTTTGGCTCCTCCCACTTCCTTCAGACTAAAGGTGTAGCCATGGGCACCCTTATGGGTCCCAGCTATGCCTGCCTTTTTGTTGGCTATGTGGAACAGTCCAAGCCTATACTGGTATCCGTCCCCCATTTTTCCTTCGCTACATCAACGACTGCATTGGCGCTGCTTCCTGCATGCATGCTGAGCTCTTTGACTTTGCCTCCAACTTCCAACCTGCCCTCAAATTTACCTGGTCCATTTCCGACACCTCCCTCCCCTTCCTTGATCTCTTTGTCTCAGTCTCTGGAGACAGCTTATCCACTGATGTCTACTATAAGCCTACTGACTCTCACAGCTATCTGGACTATTCCTCTTCCCACCCTGTCTCTTGCAAAAACGCCATGCCCTTCTCGCAATTCCTCCGTCTCTGCCGCATCTGCTCTCAGGATGAGGCTTTCCATCCCAGGACAAAGGAGATGTCTTCCTTTTTTAAAGAAAGGGGCTTCCCTTCCTCCACCATCAACTCTGCCCTCAAATGCATCTCTCCCATTTCACACACATCTGCTCTCACCTCATCCTCCTGCCACCCCACTAGGGATTACATTCCTCTTGTCCTCACCTACTACCCCACCAGCCTCCTGGACCAATATATAATTCTCTGTAACTTCCGCCACCTCCAACAGGATCCCACCACTAAGCACGTCTTCCCTTCCCCCCCCCCCACTTTCTGCTTTCCACAGGGATTGCTCCCTATGCGACTCCCTTGTCCATTCATTCCCCCATCCCTTCCCACCAATCTCCCTCCTGGCACTTATCCTTGTAAACGGAACAAGTGCTACACCTGCCTTACATTTCCTCCCTCACCACCATTCAGGGCTCCAGACGGTCCTTCCAGGTGAGGCGACACTTCACCTGTGAGTCTGCTGGGGTGATATACTGCGTCCAGTGCTCCCGGTGTGGCCTTCTATATATTGGTGAGACCCTGTGCAGATTGGGAGACCGCCTCGCTGAACACCTACGCTCTGTCCGCCAGAGGAAGCAGGATCTCCCAGTGGCCACACATTTTAATACCACGTCCCATTCCCATTCTGATATGTCTATCCACAGTCTCCTCTACTGTCGAGATGAAGCCACACTCGGATTGGAGGAACTGCACCTTATATTCCAGCTGGGTAGCCTCCAACCTGATGGCATGAACATTGATTTCTCTAACTTCCGTTAATGCCCCTCGTCCCCTTCTTACCCCATCCCTAATTTTTAATTTTTTTTCTCTCTTTCCCTCTCACAATAACTCCTTGCCTGTTCTCCATCTTCCTCTGGTGCTCCCCTCCCCCTTTCTTTCTTCCAAGGCCTTCAGTCCCATGATACTCCCCCTTCTCTAGCCTTGTATCCCTTTTGCCAATCAACTTCCCAGCTCTTAGCTTCATCCCTCCCCCTCCCACTTTCAAATCCCTTACTATCTCTTTTTTCCCTTAGTCCTGACGAAGGGTCTCGGCCTGAAACGTCGACTGTACCTCTTCCTATAGATGCTGCCTGGCCTGCTGCATTCACCAGTATTTTGTGTGTGTGTTGCTTAAGAGACAATCAGAATCAGGTTTAATATTGCCAGCATATGTCATGAAATTTGTTGTTATGTGGCAGCAGTGCATTGCAATACCTAATAATAAAAACTATAAATTACAGTAAATATATATATATAGTTAAATTCAATAAATAGTGCAAAAAGAGAAAGAAAAAAAAAGTAGTGAGGTGGTGTTCATGGGTTCAGACATCTGATGGCAGAGGGGAAGAAGCTTATCCTGCGTTGTTGAGTGTGTGTCTTCAGACTCCTGTACCTCCTCCCTGATGGTAGCAATGAGAAGAGGGTATGTCCTGGGCGATGGGAGTCCTTAATAGTGGATGCCACTTTTTTGCAGGTGTCCTCAATGTCAGAGAAGGAGCTTGTTGAGTTGGTAATTTTCTGTAGCTTTCTCTGTCCCATCTATGGATACAGACTGTCCACTGCTACCTTTTATAAAAACCACCTTCCGCTTCACCAGGTTTCATCTATTACCTGTCAGATTGTACTTCTTCACCTCCCTCCTCCATCTTATTCCGGCTTCTTCCTTCTTCCTTCACATTTCTAATGTTGACTGTTTATTCCCCTCAAAAGATACTTCCTAGCCTGCTGGGTTCCTCCAGCATTTCGTGTGTGTGGCTGTGGTGAAGAAGCCATTTGGCATGCTTGCCTTCGTCAGTCAGTATACCGAATGCAGGAGGTCGGACATCATGTTACAGCTGTAAGAGACATTGGTGAGCCCACATTTGGAGGACCACATACATATCAGGTTGTCCTGCTATAGGATCTTTGATCACTAACTGGAAAGGGTGCAAAAATGACTTACAAGAATGATAAACACAAGCAGATGCTAGAAATCCAGAGCAACACACACAAAATACTGGAGGAATTCAGCAGATCAAGCAGTATCCATTCGCCTCCCTATCAGATTTCTTCTTCTTCAGCCCTTTACCTTTTCCACCTGTCACCTTCTCCCAGCTTCTCACTTCATCCCCTCTCCTCCACCCACCTATCTTCCTACTCATCTGGCTTCACCTTTTACCTATCAGCTTGTTCTCCTCCCCCCCCCACATCTTCCCCCTTTTCCTTTCCAATCCTGATGAAGGGTCGCAACCTGAAACATCAAGTTTATGCCCCTCCACAGATGCTGCCCGACCTGCTGAATTCCTCCTGCATTTTGTTGAGAAGGATGAGCTGCTGGAGGAGCTGAGTGGATCGGGCAGTTAGTGCTTTGGGTCAACACCTCTCATCTGGACTGAAACATGGGGAGGTGGCAGTCAATAAAAAGAGGTGGGGGAAAGGTAAATCAGGAGCTGGAAAGTGAAAGATGGATCCATGTGAGGGAGGAGGGAGGAGACAAGCTGATGGAGGAGGGAAGAGCAGAGATAGTGACAAAGGCTAGATAGGAAAAGGCAACAAAGGGTTGCAGATGGTGAATCTGATCTACACTAATGCAGTTTGCTCAGATGCCATTTTATGAGGTATACCTGTTCGTTAATGCTTAAGACTAACCAGCCAATCATATGGCAGCAACTCAATGCGTAAAAGCATGCAGACATGGTCAAGAGGTTCAGTTGTTGTTCGGACCAAGCATCAGAATGGGGAAGAAATGTGATATAAGCGACTTTGACCGTGGAATGATTATTGGTGCCAGATGGGGTGGTTTGAGTATCTCAAAAAATTCTGATCTCCTGGGATTTTCATGCACAACAGTCTCTAGAGTTTACAGAGAATGGTGTGAAGAATATAAAACATCCAGTGAGTGGCAGTTCTATGGTGAGATCACCTTGTTAATGAGAGAATTCAGAGGAGAATAGCCAGACTGGTTCAAGCTGACAGCAACTCAAATAACCACACGTTACAACAGCAGTGTGCAGAAGAGCATCTCTGAATGTACAACACATCGAACCTTGAAGTGGATGGGTGACAACAGCAGAAGACCACGAACATACAGTCAGTGGCCACTTTATTAGGTACAGGAGGTAAAGTGGCCACTGTGTTTATATTATGTTTCTTTAAAACTTTGGAGAAAAAAGGTTTCTCCCAATTGTCAGTCAAAGACATTTGCACTCATGGCAGATGTGAACTCTGATTTGCATAGAAATAGGTTGGATTTAAAGTTATGATCTGTTTATACATGATACTTTCAATGGTATAGTATACTTAAAACAAATTAACACCTGGCACATTTTATATCATGAATTATATTCTTAATATTTCTTTGATGTTGATGTCTTGTTTCGTGTTTGAAAAGTACTTCCATGCATGCTTCTGCCTGCTTGCTTGTGGTTCATCCTACCATCTGTCAGTTCCACCCTCCTAAAATAGTGTACTTCAGTAATAGATTTATTAACATGAGATGCCAATAATCTTGAGCAACACACACAAAGTCTGGAGAAACTCATCAAGTCAGGCAGCACCTATGGAGAGGAGCAAATAGGCTGAGATGTTTCATTGGTACTGGTAAAGAAGGAGGCAGAAGCCAGAATAAGAAGGTGAGGGGAGGGGAAGGAGTACAAACTGGCAGGTGATAATAACCATATAACCATATAACAATTACAGCACGGAAACAGGCCATCTCGGCCCTTCTAGTCCATGCCGAACTCATACTCTCACCTAGTCCCACCAACCTGCACTCAGCCCATAACTCTCCATTCCTTTCCTGTCCATATAGCTATCCAATTTTACTTTAAATGACAATATCGAGCCTGCCTCTACCACTTCTACTGGAAGCTCATTCCATACAGCTACCACTCTCTGAGTAACGCCCCCTAACTCTCAACTCATGCCCTCTTGTTTGAATCTCCCCCACTCTCAATGGAAAAAGCCTATCCATGTCAACTCTATCTATCCCCTTCATAATTTTAAATACCTCTATCAAGTCCCCCCTCAACCTTCTATGCTCCAAAGAATAAAGACACAACTTGTTCAACTGAAACCAGGCAAGGGGGAAGGGGGGTGGGGAATGAGGTAAGAAGCTGGGAGGTGATAGGTGGAAGGGGTAAAGAGCAGAAGAAGAGGATTATGACAGGAGAGGGCGGTAGACCATGGGAGAAAGAGGAGGAGGGGCACCAAGGGGAGGTTATGGGCAGATGAGGAGAAGAGAAAGGGTAAGAGAGGAACCATAAAGGGGAATGGACATAGAGAGATGGGGGAGGAGGGAGAAATTACCAGGTTAGACAAATCGATGTTTATGTCACGAGGCTGGAGGTTACCCAGACAGAATATTAAATGTTACTCCTCCAACCTGAGATTGGCCTCATTGTGATAGTAGAGAGGGCTGTGGACCAACTGAATGAATGTGGGAGTAATAAATTATATATGAATCCACACATGTCCACATTACAGTTGATAAACTGTACAATCATGTTTCTAAGCCATTAAAAATTACTAAACTTTTTGGAAGTTCATGTCGATAGTGAAATATAGAATGATGATTGTTTATGAACATTGGTAACCTCGATATTACATTTCCTCCATTCCTTCCTATTGTTCACGAGTTAGACTTCTATGTTTAACTGTGCGTAGAGCATTTTCCCCTGAGCCATGTGTTCAAATATGTTTTGTAATTCCCTAAATATTTAGCCAGCATTGCAGGCTGAGCAGGCAAGTTGTTTTGCCAGCAATACTGTTGATACTAAAGATTGGTCCACAAAGAATAATCTAGACATACTTGGTTGGGCAGATCGCCTGCAATCCTTTTCTTGGTGGAACGTGAGACTTTTCCATATCATTAAGTGTGTCCCCTGTCTGTGTACTACAGACGCTATCTACCGAAGGAAGATGTTCCTCTTATACCTTATAAAGTGGCCAATGAGTGTATGTTCGTGATCTTCTGCTGTAGGCCATTCACTGCAAGGTTCACTGTGTTGTGTGTTCGGAGATGCTCTTCTGCACACCACTGTTGTAATGTATGGTTATTTGAGTTACTGTCACCTTCCTGTCAGTTTGAACCAGTCTGGCTATTCTCCTCTGACCTCGCTCATCAACAAAGTGTTGAACTGCCACTCTCTGGATTTTTTGTTTTTTGTTTTTTGCACCATTCTCTGTGAACTCTCGAGACCGTTGTGCGTGAAAATCCCAGGAGATCAGCAGTTTCTGAGATACTCAAACCACCCCGTCTGGCACCAACAATTATTCCACAATCAAAGTTACTTAGATCAGTGGTCCCCAACCTCCGGGCCACAGACCAATACCGGGCCGCGAAGCATGCAGGGGTACAGCGGTAGCCGGAATGCACCCAGCACATCTTTAAGAAAAAAGCCGAAAGAAACAAGCTAATTAATTAGGTGCCGCCCGGCACATAAACGTTGGCCCAGATCAGAGGTGATTGCCGATTTCACTTGCTCTACACGATGTTCGCTCCTCTTTCCAGGGCGCTGGAGCCTTTAGCTGTCACATTGTTTGGTCAATTTAAACGCCAGCCCCGACAGGCTGAAAAGACAGGACTGTCAGGATCAAGATGACATGTTGTATCTACACAAACTTCTAATAAAGTATGTGCTGCCGTGCTTTCTTTGTAATAACGGTTACGTGCTGGTCCCAGGACAGATCCTCTGACACTTTTCAGAGAGAGAAACGTCGATCCTTAATGCTGAAGAATTTAAAGTTACTGACCCTCTCCACCTCAGTTCCTCTAATGAAGACCGGCTCCTGGGCGGCACCTAATTAATTAGCTGATTTATTTCGGCTTTTTTCTTAAAGATGTGCTGGGTGCGCTCCGGCTACCACTGCACCCTTGCATGCTTCGCGGCCCAGTATCGGTCCGCGACCCGGAGGTTGGGGACCAATGACTTAGATCACAATTCTTCCCCATTCTGATGCTTAGATCAGCCACAGCAAAGAATTGGCTTTGTGGCTGTGAACTCAATTGCATGAACTTTAGTTCTGAGTGTTATTTGTTTACTTTCTGTCGCTTGCACAACTTGCTCTTTTTTTGCATATTGGGTGTTTCTTAATGGGTTCTATTAGGTTTCTTTGTTTTGTGGCTGCCTGTAAGAAGACAAATCTCGAAGTATACATACGGTACTTAGATAATAAATGTACTTAGAACTTTGAAATTTTGAACTTTGGTGTGAACAGCACCTGAACATCTTGACAATGTCTGCATACTTTTTGCATTGAGTTGCTGCCACGTGACTGGTAGATTAGATATTTGCATCAACAAGCAGGTGTACAGATATACCTAATAAAGTGGTCACTGAGTGTATGCCTCAGCTATTCACTGAACTCCATTAGTGTAGCTCAGAACTAACTCACAGCAAGAGCATCGTGGTAGTTTCAAAATGATTTCCTACAGAATCTTCCTATTTTAATCTCACTCTCCTTAGCAATGTAATGATTACAGTCTGGCTCTTCATTGTGATTCAGACCATCAATGCTGCTGAAAGAAGAGTAAAGTTGGAAAAGCCCAAAGATGCCAATTATTTTCTAAAGAAAATTCTTTGAAAGAAAAGCCGGGACTGTCATTTATATATTTTCTTCCAGAACCATTTTATAGTCATGGAGTCAAAGAGCACAGAAATAGGCCCTTCAGCCCATCTAGTGTATGCCAAACTATTTACCTGCCTAGTCCCATCGACCTGGACCCAGACCACTGACCTCCGTATCACTCCCATCCATGTACCTATCCAAATTTCTCTTAAGTGTTGAAATAGAACCAAACATCCAGCACTTCTGCTGGCAACTCATTCCACACTCTCACCACCATCTGAGTGAAGAAGTTCCCCCTCATGTTCCCCTTAAATATTTCACCTTTCACCCTTAACCCATGACCTCGTGTTCTAGCCTCCTACGCTCTCTTTTGTTCTATTCTGTCTTCTGTCAATATGTGTCAGCTAATACTTGGCATTAAATTCCAAAAGCCACTTCAAAGCCTGTTCTGCTGGCTTGTCCATGAACTATTGCAGTCAATTGGTATTACCTTCACTGTCTGCCATACCCTCCAGCCTGCCTTCACAGGAAAATTTTGAAATTTTGCAATATCCAAATCATATACAGTATATTTATTTTTAAAAAGGCATCAATCCCATCACTGATCTTTGGGGAATATTGCGCTCCACCATCAACCAGTTTGAATAAAAAGACCATCTGTCTTTAAACAAGTTCTTTATTCCATTTCATCCTGTCTGTTAACCAGCCTTTCAAGTATTCCTATGTCCCTGCATTCTTTCATCACGTAATTCTGCAATTCCTTCAAAAAAATCAAATTAGTTTAGTCAAACCTGATCTACCTTTAAAAATCTGTGCTGACCTGACTTAATTAACACAAACTTTTCCAAGTGTCTTTTACCATTTTTCCCTGAGTACTGCCAAGATATTATCCTTACGTTTAAGAAGGCCATTTACTACCTTCTTCTCAGGGGCAACTACAGACAGGCGATTAAATGCTGTCTCACCCAGTGAAACCTACATCCCTCAATAGAATAACAAAAATTTCCAACAGACTGGCCTGGAATTTCTAGATACAGGTTGAGTACCTCTTATCCGAAACGCTTAGGGCTGGAAGTGTTTCAGATTTCGGATTTCTTTCAGTTTTTGTAGTACATAATGCGATTGCTTGGGATAGCCGTAATTTCTGACTCTGAATTTATATACTACCAGTAAGGAGTCTATGTTCGTCACACATATATACTGCTGCAGCCATTCAGTGTCTTCGATTTTCATCAGCGATGATCTTGGCTGACTCATCAATGAATTTCCCTGCTGCTTCATGATCACTGGACACTTTATCACCACAAATCTTTTAAAATTTAATGCTGTGCCTTTTCTTAGATTTCTGCAGCCAGCCTGCTGATTATTCACCATTAGCTTCAATTTTCAATCTGGCGTGAGAGATCTTTGTTTGTTTCATGATCAGCATACTGTTACATGGCATATGTTCACTTCAACACTGATAAATCAACTCTTTCAATACATGGTCAAGATCTTCAATTTTCACTTTATGCGGTGTTTCCCAGCGCTTCTCATTAACTTCTGTTCATTACATATGTGAGGTCACTTCTCAAAACTGTCTGTGGCGTGCAGAGACCTGCATGTCACATGGGAACGTTCCCAGCGCCTTGTGTCATGTCAGCACTCAAAACAGTTCTGGAATTTGGAAGTTTTTGGATTTTGGAATTTTGGATAAAGGCTATGCAACCTGTATTATAATGATAATAATAGTGATAATAACATTTAGTAGAACATTTTTCATACAGACAATGCAGTTCAAAGTGCTTTACAATGTGATAAAGTGCAAACATGAAAGTAAAAGACAAAAAGATGTTTGTAAAAGCAAGGTTAAATTAATTGGTTTTGAGCTGGAGTTTAAAAGTGCCATCTGAGTCCACATCCTTTGTAGTTTTAGGTATTGAATTCCACAGTTTGGAAGCATTGTTCAAAAAAGTTGAACTGCTAATTACCTTTTGAGGGAGACTGCTTAAATTTAAAAGATTGGCGGAAGAAGACCTGAGAGTTCGACCAGGATTATAAAATGAAAAAAGATTCTGCTCCTACGACCTTCTTTGAATAAGGCTTTTGCGTTTGCTCTTTTCATTCCTTTGACATCTTCCCGCGTCTACGGAAGATTGGGATGTGCTTCTTCATTCTCTCCAACCCTCTCTTCCCTGAACATCCTTGATGTGGGCTACATATCCATTCTAAGGCAAGGTACCTTTTCCAGCATCATTCGTTATGTGCCTTGACGTAAGACGTTTATCCAGTGTAGGAACATCAAGTAACTGATCCAAGTCAACTGACTTCACAGCCGGTGAGAGAATCTCAAGAGTATAGGTTTGAAGTCGAGGGCAAAGATTTAAAAGGAATCTGAAGAGCAACTTTTACGCACATAAAGTGGCGGATACAGTACTGTGCAAAAGTCTTAGGTGCATATGTATAGCTAGGGTGACTAAGATTTTTGCACAGTACTGTGTTTGCCGACGTGCTGCAAAGAGTGAGTTTATATATCTGGAGGGAGAGGATGTTTTGAATGGTGAGGGTGGGGTGCCACTGGACAGGTGACAGAGAAGCAATGCCAGGTGTGGTGTGGGTGCAGACACCCCCAGCCCTGAGTCACCAGGCAAGGTCATTAGATTCCAAACAATTAGTTTATTGATCATTACAGAATGTCTCTCTGGTGCTTTCCACTCCCTTCCCCTTTTCCCAACCATGATTCCCCTCTCCCTGCCCCCTTCCCACTCTCAGTCCACAATAGAGACCCAGATCAGAATCAGGTTTATCATCACTCACATATGTTACAAAATTTGTTTTGTTTTCTCAGCAGCAGTACAGTGCAATACATACAATTACAACATTACTGTGCAAAAGTCTTAAGCACCCTAATTTAATATATATGCCCAAGACTTTTTCACTGTACTGTAGCTTTACACTTTTGAGAGCTTGTGATTCTGCCAAGCAAACTGAAATATGATTGGGAGGATGAATCAGAACCTGAATCAGGTTTATTATCACTGACATATGTCATGAAATTTGTTTTTTTTTGTGACAGCAGTAGAGTGCAATACATAAAATTACTGTAGTAGTAGTGCAAAAGTCTTCAGCACACCAGCTCTATAAATATATATATATTTTTTTTTGCACAGTACTGTTTATGAAATGACCTGCCAATGAAAGTAGTTGAGAAGGCAAAATTAAAGCTTAAAGACATTTGGACAGGTATGTGGATGGGGACGTTTTTGAAGTTTATGGACCAAATGCAGCAAAGTGGGACAAGACCATGTAGACAATTTGGTTGGCATGGACAAGTTGGGCCGAAGGGCCTCTCTGCCTGTTATGAACTCTGATGCAATGGTCCAAGTTAAAGTAAATGTATTTTTAATGCACGAATATGTTGCCATATACTAACTTGACATTCATTTTCTTTCAGACACTCACAGGAAGATAAATAAATGTAATAGAATTTAAGTAAGCAAAGGCTGACGAACAACTAATGTGCCAAAGAAGACAAATTGGCAAATCTAAAACAATAACTCAGGGGTTCCCAACCTTTTTTATGCATGAAGATTTGGAGGATGCAGTCATCGATAGCATTATATGAAGGCAGTCCATTATCTACACTAGATGGCTGCGCTGATAGTTAACTTTTCAGGCTGAGGACACAATCAGTTTTGATTTTATTTCATCTTTCAAGCATTTATATTTCATTTTCAATAATTCCAACAATTTTGCTGCCAATTCCCTTCCCTTCTATAGATGTGTTGTGGAGAATATATTGACTGGTTGCATTACAACCTTGTATGGGAACACCAATGTCCTTGAACAGAAGATCATACAAAAAGTAGTGGATATGGACCAGTCCATCATGGGTAAAGAGCCGTCCCCACCACTGAGCATATCTACATTGAGTACATCTACCCAGAACATTGTCGCAGGAAAGCAGTATCAATCATCAGGGACTACCACCACCCAAGTCATAGCTTCTTCTCTCTGCTGCTATCAGGATAAAGGTTCAGGAGCCTCAGGACTCACACCACCAGTTGTTACCCCTCAACCATCAGGCTCTTGAACCAAAGGGGATAAATTCACTCAACTTCACTTGTCCCATCACTGAACTCTCCCACAACCTATGGGTTCACTTTCAAAGACTCTTCATCTCATGTTCTTGACATTTATTGCTTATTTATTTATTTATTTATTTATTTTTATTATTATTATTATTCCATTTATTTTGTATTTGCACAGTTTGTTGTCTTTTGCACGCTGGTTGAACAAATTGCTTTGACCTTTCATTGATTCTATTATGGATTTATTGAGTATGCCCACAAGAAAATAAATCTTGGTTGTTTATGGTGACCTATGTGTACTTCGATAATAAATTTACTTTGAATTTTAAACTTTCCCTCACCTTCACACATTCCAACTTATGGAGACTTATGGAGAAGAGGAGTTATAAGCCGTGTCTTCCCTCTCTCGTTATGAGCAATGTGAGATTGCTGGGTAATAAAATGGACGAGTTGATAGCGCTAGCCAGGAGTCAGAGAACATTTCAGGAGAGCAATGTTATGTGTTTTACCGAAACGTGGTTGCACGAGGACATACCCGACTAAAACGTTTCCATGGAGGGCTTCCAGACCATTTGGGCTGAACGGAAGTGCACTGAGAGCAGTAAGCGTAAAGGAGTTGGGGGCTTGCTGTTCTGGTTAACAACAGATGGTGCAATCCTGGCCATATTATGATCAAGGAACGTGATTGTAGCCCGGATATTGAACTTTTTGCTGTTGGACTCCGGCCATATTCCACCGAGATGCAACACTGGGCATCATGGGAGGTTGTTCCTGCCTGTGGCCATCGAACTTTGCAGCTCCTCCCGTGGAGGGTCAGACACCCTGAGCCAATAGGCTGTTCCTGGACTGATTTCCATCTGGCATAGTTTGCTTATTGTTGTTTGATTGTTTGTGGTTTTGTATTGCTCTATATGTGCTCTATTCTTGGTTGGTGCAGCTGCAACGAAACCCAATTTCCCTCGGGATCAATAAAGTATGTCTGTCTGTCTGTTATCTCTGACTCCTCCCCTCCATTCTGTACCTTCATTTCTGCATGGAGTCTGTCTACATTTCCACACACCAGGATCCTTAAAACATAGAAGGCCATCCAGCCCATTGAATCTATGCCAGCTCTGAGCAATCCCATTGCTCATTGATGTTCCCTGTAACCCATTCTCCCCACATTTCCATTAACTTCCTCATTCACCTTGACACAAATGACAAAATACAAGTGAGTAATGAATCTCCCAACGTGCATGTCTTTGGGATCTGGGTGGAATCTGTAGCACACTCGGAGGTTACAAGGAGAACATGCAAACTCCACACGGACAGCATAGGAGGTCAGGATAGAAACCAGGTCACTGGAGCTATGAGGCATCTGGACTACCAGCTGCATTACTGTACTACTCTATCGACCAGAAGCTCTCCAATCCTCACAGTTCCCTTGACAAAACTTCCTCACCAATCTGTGGATTGATCCAAACCTAACAGGATTCAGGGGCACTGATTTAGAATATAAGGATGTCCCTTTAAAACTGAGATGGGGAATTTCTTCAGCCAGAGAGTGGCGAATCTGTGGAATTTGGTGCCACAGAGGGCAGGGGAGACCAGGCTGTATTTAAGGCAATGATTTATTGGGTCTCTATTGGTATGGGGAGAATGGGGTTGTAAAAAAAAATCAGCCATGATTGAACAGTGGAGCAGACAGTGGTCGAATGGCCTAATTCTGCTCCAATATTTTATGGATTCCCTGCTTTTGATGAGAATATTACTCCATTCCTGAGCGACACACACAAAACACTGGAGGAATTCAGGCAGCAACTATGGAGAGGAATAAACAGTCGATGTTTTGCACCAAGACCACTAATCAAGACCAGAAAGGGCAGAAGCCAGATTAAGAAGGTGGTGGGGGTGGGGGGGTGAGGGGCTGAGGGGGGTAGGGGAAGCAATGCAACCTGGCAAATGATAGGTGAGGCCAGTTGAGGAGGAAGGTGGGCGGGTATAAAGTAAGAATCTGGGAGGTGATAGGTGCAAGAGGTAAAGGGCTGGAGAAGAAGAAATCTGATAGGAGAGGACAGTGTGTTATTGTATTCCCTATATTTTACAGCCTGTTCTAAAATCTGATGTTGGTGGGGACAACGCTGATCCTAAACTGTTGAGTGTGTATCTTCAGCTTCCAGTACCTCCCCTCTGATGGTAGCAATGAGAAGAGAGCATTGTCTGAGCGACAGGGGGATCCTTAATGACGGCAGAGCCTTTTAAAAATGTCTTCAGTGGCGAAGAGGATAGTTCCCATGATGGAGCCTTGCTGGCCTTTAAGGGATCAATCCTTAATGTGTATCAGTGAGGTGTGGGAAAGTAGTTGTTCCTGAACCTGGTGGTGTGGTGCGGAACATCAGGCTTCTGTACCTCCTGTCCTCAAGATTCCAGATCCAAGCTTACTTATCATGTCATTTATCACATCGACACATACAGTGGAACACATCATTCGTGTTAACAACCAACACGTCCCAGAGTGTGCAGGTGTCACCATACATTGCTGTGTCAACATGGAATGCCCACAAAGTTCAGCAGAACAACACAGAACACAACAAGCAACAAAGCAACAACAGCAAAGCAGGTCCTGTTCCTCCCTCCCACCCACACACATACACAGTTCTCAAACCTCAAGAAAGTCCATCTTCTCCGGCCTCCAGCCTCCAGCAGATCCAGACTCTGACTCGGACACTCAGACACTGGGCCTTCATCTACCCCAGCGGGCTCACAGAGATTCGCAGACTCAGGGCTCCAGCCAACGAGCCTCAACGTCCGGACTGCCTTGATCATTTTGACAGAGAGAACAGTGTTCTGATGGATATAATGTGAAATGCAACAGGGCATTCGAATTGTGGACACCATGCCTGCTGGAGTGTATGGTTGGATATAAAATGCACATTGGGTCTAAGGTTGCAGGAGGAGCACAATCTTGCCCCACGGTCTCTGTCCACAGCGTGACTTGTCAAAGTGGCAAATCTCAAGGTGGCGCTATGGTGCCACTTTAATGCAGAAGTTCCTTCAATGGTCAATGGGACGTCACGCCACTGGAGATGGATATCAAGGTGGGGTTTGGTCATCTCCTCCCACCACAGAATAAAGGATTCGCCTTCAAGGATGGCAGGATGGCAAGCCTGGGAACACGTCATAGAAGTCAAACACAAGAGGTTCTCCAGAGCAGTGCATACAAAATGCTGGAGGAATTCAGCAGGTCAGGCAGCATCTATAGGTCAGGATTCAGGCTGAGACCCTTCGTTAGCACTGGAAAGGAAGGAGGAAGATGTCAGGAAAAGAAGGTTAACCAATTTCTACTACTTTCCCTACCCCCACCTATAATTTTCCATGTTGAGGCCACACTCAGGTTGAAGGGGCAACATCTCATATTATGCCTGGGTTTCTCCCAACCTGATGACATGAACATCAATATCTCTAGCTTTTGGTAATTTCTACTCCCCCCCCCCAACCACTCCCTTTTTCCAGTCCCCATTCTGGTTACCCAATCACCCCATCACCCCTTCTCCCTATCTGCCCATTGCCTCCCTCTGGTCCCACTCCTCCTCTTACTTCCATGGTCCACTCTCATCTCCTATTAGATTCCTTCTTCTTCAGCCCTTTATCTCTTCCACCTATCTCCTCCCAGCTTCTTACTTTATTCCTCCCCTCCCACCTACTGACTTTCACCCTCACCTGGTTTCACCTATCACCTGCCAGCATAATGATTGTCTTCACTGCACGTGGTCAAAGGCTTCAGGGCACAGGGGTTCCTTGCTGCAATTTGCACATATAAGTCGATGGCCAGCAATATGGATGGGTGATGAACGACATCCATGGATGCCGGGCTGTTCCAGGTCAGTGGGCCCTGGGATCTGATGTCCATGTAAGCAGGAGGCACAAGGGCTGGTGATTCGCTGAGCCCAAAGTTTGAGGCCTGAAGTACCGGGTCCCATCATTGACCAGTCCAGGAGGTTGATATCAAAGATTGAAGCCAGAAGGACAATTGGAAGTCTGGAAATTGGAAGGCTGCACGAGGACATATCCGATCAAATCTTTTCCATGGACGGCTTCCAGACCATTCGGGCTGACCGGAAGTGCACTGAGAGCAGTAAGCGTAAAGGAGTTGGGTGTTTACTGTTCTGGTTAACAACGGATGGTGCAATCCGGGTCATATTACGATCGAGGAACGTGTTTGTAGACCAGATATTGAACTTTTTGCCGTTGGACCCCAGCCATATTCCACCAAGATACAACACTGGGCGTCATGGGAGGTTGTTCCTGCCTGTGGCCATCGGACTTTGCAGCTCCTCCCATGGGGGGTCAGACACCCTGAGCCAATAGGCTGGTCCTGGACTTATTTCCACCTGGCATAGTTTGCATTTTGTTGTTTGATTGTTTGTGGTTTTTGTATTGCTATATTTATGCTCTATTCTTGGTTGGTGCAGCCGTAACGAAACCCAATTTCCCTCGGGATCAATAAAGTATATCTATCTATCTATCTATATAAACTGAAAGCCTTGAGACTAGAAACGGGAGGCCTGGAGGCCTGTCTTCGATTTGGAGAATTGCCTGTACATGTGTAGATGGGAGGGTGGGAGAAAAAGGGGCTTGTTTTGCTGTTGTTGTTTGTTGTGTTGTTCTGCTGAGCATTATGAGAATGCAATGTTGGTGCCGGAATATGTGGTGACACTGGTGGGCCGATCCCAGCACAACACTTAGATTGTGTTGGTTGTTAACAGAGATGACACAGTGCACTGTATTTTTGATGTACACATGATAAAGGAATGAATCTGAAACTGAATTATCCAATTATTCTGATTAGTTTAGAGATATACTGTAATTCTATTGAATAATCCGCTCTGTATCATCCTTGGTGATAGAACATCTGGGTTTTCGTGTCTCTGTTTCCAAATGAAAGATTATCCACCTGAAATAGTACTTCTATCTCTCTCTCACTCTCCAAGGTACTGTTTGTCAGACCAAGTACTTTCAACAATTTTTACTTCTAATTATTTCAGAATCGGAATCAGGTTTAATATCACCGGTATTTGTCGTGAAATTTGTTAACCATGCAGCAGCAGTACAATGCAATACATGATAGATATAGGAAAAGCTGATTGACAGTAATTAAATATCTGTCTATTAAATAGTTAAGTTAAAATAAGTGGTGGAAAAACAGAAATAAAAAATAGTACTGAGGGAGTGCTCATGGGTTCAATGTCCATTTAGAAATAGGATGCTTCTGTACCAATAGAATTCCTGGTAGAATACTATCTAACTAATTTTTCTAATGGATTCTCCTGTGCTGTGTTGATGATCCTGCCAAATGAGTCTCAAAATACTTATGGTAAGTATCTGGAATTTTGTTTTATGGACATGCATTCAATGTGGATTAGGTTCATACCAGAACTCCTAAAATGAAAAGGCATATTAGGCCATAAGACATCAGAGCAGAATTAGTCCATTCAGCCCATCGAGTCTGTTTCACCATTCTATAATGGCTGATTTATTATCCCTCTCATCCCCATTCTCCAGCTTTCTCCCTGTAACCTTTGACGCCCTTAAGATCTATCAACCTCTTGCTTTAAATATGCCCTGTGACTTGGCCTCTGCAGCCATCTGTTGCAATGAATTCCACAGATTTACCAGCCTCTGGCTAAAGAAGATGGGAAATCCTCATCGCTTTCTGAAGGGAAGTCCTTGTATTCTGAGGATGTGACCTCTTGTCCTAGACTCCCCCACGATAAGAAACATCCTCTCCACTTTCATTCTACCCAGGCCTTTCAGTATTCTGTAGGTTTCAATAAGATAACCCCCCGCCCCACCCATCCTTCTAAACTCCAGTGAATACAGGCCCAGGTACATCAAATGTTCCTCGTGTATTAACCCTTTCATTCCCATCATAATTCTCTTCTGCGCATGGATTGGATTTAAAGCAAAAAAGAGATAAAAGGCCAGCCACACACACAAAATACAGGAGGAACTCCGCAAGTCATGCAACATCTATGGAAATGAATAAACAGTTGGCATTTTGAGCCCTTCATCAGTAGAATCTTGCGTGTTTATGAAAAGTCAACTATCATATTAGGATCATGGATCAACTTTATTTGCCATATACATTACATATCATTTACATGTTAAATGTTAAAGTACAGATTATGGAATGAAATGTGAATCAGAATCGGAATCACGTTTAATATCACAAGTAAATGTCGTAAGATGTCCTGACGAAGGGTCTCGGCCTGAAACGTCGACTGCACCTCTTCCTACAGATGCTGCTTGGCCTGCTGCGTTCACCAGCAACTTTGATGTGTGTCGTAAAATTTGCTGTCTTCGCAGCAGCAGTACAATGCAGTACATAATAATAGAAAAAAACATGAATTACATTAAGTATATATACGTTACTTCCATTACCTCAGTAGTGCAAAAATCAAAATAAAAAAGTAGTGAGGTAGTGTTCATGGGTTCAATGTCCATTCTGAACTCAGATGGTAGAGGGGAAGAAGCTGTTCCTGAATCATTGAATGTGTGTCGTCAGGGTCCTCTATCTCCTTCCTGATGGTAGGAATGAGGACAAGGCATGACCTGGGTGATGGGGGTCCTTAATGATGGACTCCACCTTTTTGAGCCATCGCTTCTTGAAGATGCTCCGGATACTACGGAGTCTAGTGCCCACGACAGAGCTGATTAAGTTTACAACTCATTAATACCAGCATGTATTTATAGAGACATAGAAACAGAAACATAGAAAACCTACAGCACAATACAGGCCCTTTGGCCCACAAAGCTGTGCCGAACATGTCATTACCTTAGAAATTACTTGGGTTACCCATAGCCCCCTATTTTTCTAAGCTCCATGTACCTGTCACTTAAAAGACCCTATCGTATCCGCCTCCACCACTGTTGCCAACAGCCCGTTCCACGCACTCACCACTCTCTTGCGTAAAAAACCTACCCCTGACATCTCCTCTGTACCTACTCCCAAGCACCTTAAACCTGTGTCCTCTTGTGGCAGCCATTTCAGCCCTGGGAAAAAGCCTCTGATTATCCACACGATCAATGCCTCTCATCATCTTATACACCTCTATCAGTTCACCTCTCATCCTCCGTCACTCCAAGGAGAAAAGGCCGAGTTCACTCAACCCGTCTTCATAAGGCATGCTCCCCAATCCAGGCAACATCCTTGTAGATCTCCCCCGCACCCAGAAGCTGCAGAGAGTTGTAAACTCCAGGACACCTTCAAGGAGCGATGCCTCAAAAAGGCGTCATCCATCGTTAAGGACCCCCATCACCCAGGTCATGCCTTGTTCTCATTGCTACCATCAGGAAGGGGGTACAGGAGCCTGAAGACACACACTCAACAATTCAGGAACAGCTTCTTCCCCTCTGCCATCATGAACACTACCTCACTACATTTTTTATTTCTATTTTTGCACTACTCATTTAATTTAACTATTATATATATATTTACTGTAATTCACATTTTTTCTATTATTATGCATTTCATTGTACTGCTGCCACAAAGACAACAAATTTCATGACATATGCTGGTGATATTAAATCTGATTCTGATATGTCCACAACTCACTAACCCTAACCAGTACTTCTTTGGACTGTGAGAGCAAACTGGAGCACTGGAGGAAACCATCATGGAGAGAACCTACAACCTTCTTACGTACAGTGGGTGTTGGATCCTAATCTTACAGGTGGCACTGTAAAGAGTTATGTTAATCCAGGGGTTCCCAACCTTTTTTATGCCATGGACCCCTACCATTAACCGAGGGGTCAGTGGACCTCCTGGTTGGGAAACCCTACAGATAATTGCTATACTACCATGTCTCACTTAGATGTTGTGGGACAGTTTGGGGAGATTCAGTAGCTGATTTCTGCTTCAGTGCAGATACCTTGAACTGTAAAGCTGCAGTCCAAAACTCATTGCTCACAAATATGTGTAGGAATAGAACTTTCATCCATGATAGGATTTTGGAATTATGGACACTCCGGGAAAACTCTGAACATTCAGTAAACTATCATGTGAACTTTTAGCTTCAAAAGAATCACAACCTATCTTCCCAAAAACATCATCTCATCAATGATCCTAAATGGTATTTCCTTAATAAAAGAGCAGCAAGAACTGGGCAGTTCAGACAGCATCTTTGGAGAATAAAAGCAAACTGGCATTTCATGACAAATTCCTTTCCTGAAAGTTAAAACTACACTTTGACAATCAAAAGAAGTTCAAAAGTTCAAAATAAATTTATCAGAGGTGGTGGGGTGGAGATACATCTCTACCAAAGGAGGTTTAAGGCACTCCTTCCCTTCACTTGCCTGCAGCCCACGCTTGGGCAAGGTGTAGCACCTGCTTAGCCCCCCACCCCACCCCCGATCAGGGTCACGTGAAGCCATGGGAGTTTATGGTGGATGGTTGTATGAGCAGCTGGTGTATATCACAAGTCCTGATTATGCAACCACTGACGCCAGGCAGACAATCTCTGAAGAGTATTGATAAGCTGGGGTCACCCATCTTGTAAAGACACTGCTCAGAAGAAGACAATGTCAAACCACTTCTGCAGAAAAATTTGCCAAGAACAATCAGTCATGGAAAGACCACGATCAGCTACGTCATACGACACAGCACATTATGATGATGATGACATATATGTCACCATACATTGCCCTGAGAGTCATTTTCTTGCAGGCATTCATTGTAAAAGAAACACAACAGAAACAATAAAAGCTACACACTACAGAGATGGACAAACAACTAACGTGCAAAAACAACACACTATGCAAATATAAAAATGAAAAATAATAATTACTAAATCTGATAAACCCACAACAATTATTAATCAGTGACTTTTCTTGTACATGGCGTGCAATCTAACGTAACATAGTGACCAAAGACACCCACGAAAATGGAAATCAAATTCTACACAAAAATCACCAATTTTAAACAAAGCTATACAACATGAAAGCAATTACATGTCACCTGAGTTTAGGGGATGGTTTTAAATAGTTTTTTAAAAAAATAAAAATAGTTTCTTTCTTTGGTTAACCCCCCGCCACCCCAACCCGTAATCAGGAGCGCTTTGCAGGAGAGATACGCCAAGTATTCCGTGCATCTGATTTTTTTGGTGCCTTTGATCACAGCACTGGGAAAGCAAAGGGGAAATTCTCCACTTAGTGTCGCGAAGGGAATTTACGCGTTTGCACAGTTGTATACATTCAACAGCAAAATCGTTAGGCTTCAGTCTGGGACTGAAACAAGCGATTTGACTATCCCTGATAAGTACTGATTTGCAAAGCATATCTAGCGAATACGGCCGGCCAAAAGAGTCTGCACACACGTCATGATGTGGCAGATGGCTAAGTATTTGTATAATCTGTCGTGTTCTCCTATTTATTTGCAGTCTCGAGTCTCGAAAGGCGAGCTCGTGTCGCCGATCGAAGTAATTTTCACCTCCGTTCAGGTCTCTAACATGAATATTTGTGTATTTTAAAAGATTCTTCCAAACTCGGGTCAACATGGTCAACGGCAAAACATGATGAGCTGTCTTCCAGCAAGGAAACAACATTGTCTAGTCTGGCACATCTCTCAATTGTCACACTTTGAAGTCAATATTATCCCCTGTCTAGTCTTCTAAGGTATAGAAATAGATCTAAAAATCGCTACCTTGTGCAAATGCCCTAATTTACCACAGTATTAATTACATACAAAATATTCGAAATTTCACAAGTAACAATTTTGCTCGCTCTGGCATCCAAAAGTTGTCACTATGGTAACAAGTTTTGGACGGGTGGGCTCCTTTCCCCCTCCACCCAAACTTGCCGTCTGCAAATACTGTACTGTATTTACACGTCAAAGCAAATAGTTAAGAGGAGAGAAAGCCAGTGGCGGGGGTGGGGGGGGGGGTGGTGGTGGCGGTGGTGGCTCGGCAACGAGCCCGCGGAGCATGCGCAAGAGTGAAGGAGCCGGCACGGGGGGTGGGGGGAGCGCAGGTCAGTGGAGGCGGAGGGGACGCGGCTCCGGTACAACAGGGGGCGGGGCCAAGTCGGGAGGAGGCGGGGCCAGCGCGGCAGGAGCATCGCGTCACGTGAGGGCGGCACATGCCGCGCGCTGCCGCTGAAATCCGGGCGAGAGCGCGAGCCACTGGGCACCGCGGCGGCTGCGCTGCAGTCACGGAACGGCGGCTTGTACCGGGAGCTTTCCTCAACGCTGCCTCTTCACATGAGAACACCTCGCACGCCTCAACCATGAGAGGTAAGCCGACGATCGGGAGAGGAAACCAATCGTTTTTACTTTACGTTGGGTGATATCGCACCTGTTATATCCTGCAGTTATTCTCTCAAGTAAATCGGGCACCGATGATAACGCAGCGTCTCTGATGTTTTAAGACATCCCGCCACACGAACTTCACTATTCCTCTGAAGCTTGGAGTGTTCCCTTCCTACCAGTCTGGGGTTTGGGGCAGCTTTTGCCCTGCATTCCTTTTCCCCTGACAGCCGCGATTATATTTAATACCTAATCCTCTGCACATTGCACAGGTCCAGATTTGCGTGCCAGAGGGATCGGGAATTGTTCCTGCTACTTGCTTTTTGCATCCTGACATTTGGGCCAGCTTTTCTGCTTTCAGCCGAGGGGGGAGTGGGGTCTGCGCAAAGTTGGCAAGTCTAAAACCTGCCGCTTGTAACTTAATTTTATTTTAATCTGCAAGAGTGTTGCAGTGTGCTGCGCTTGGGACAGGAACTTTGTTTAAAATGATGATTTCTGTGTGTGTGTGTGCTGCATAGGGGCAGACAGTAAGCTGATCAACGAACTGCCAGACTGCCGGAGCGTCCCACTGACCTAGATCTGTCAGAGTGAATCAGTCCGGAGGAGGGGGATTCAAGGTGCGGGGGTGGCTCGGTCGCTAAGTGCTTCTGTGCATCCCAGTCCACGGGTGTACTGAACAATAGTGTGAGGAATCGGGACAACCAGGGCAAATCATACACCTATTCACAGTAGCTAATGTATCCAGCCACAGGCTCTAGAATAAATTGTGCTTTCCTTCTCTTCAATGAAATCAAAATTCAAGTTTACACTCACCAAATTGACCGTATAGCATTGATTGGCGCTGAATATGTAGTCCTGAAAGATGTTTGTCCTTAGTAATTATTATCCTTACTCATTCCGTAATAAACACTAAATTCAAAATTCAGCACAGTGACTTCAATCAATCTTTGCTGTCATACAAAAGTATTGCACAAACTTGATTATGAATGCGGTATATACTTATCAGGACATGGCCAAGGTTAGCATCGTTTCACTGCTACGGTTGAATAGAGCCACTTTAGTTAAAATCGAGATAAAACTAAAACGGAACTCTTAACATCAGAAAAGTGCAAGTGTCATTGAAGCTGGAATTATTAATTTGATTTCTGCTCAATTGAAGAATATCTCGCAGGAATTTCTATCACTTATACCGTTTCAGTATGAAATGTGTATGCGTTTGAAAAATACATTTGGAAAATTTGTAACTTGTATAATCAAAGTCTCTCTCTTGCGTGCACAATTTTAAGCTGATGGACTTCACATGTGAAACGGAGGGATCCACATAAAGTGCGGGCTGGTTACAGGGATTGGTCAAATGCTGAGCACCATTTTTGTTGTTATGAATGTCCCATCACTGGGATAGTCCTGGATATTTTCCGACTACACCAGTAACATGGATGGTGGCTGATCTAGTGGAGTGGGTGATACTTCCTCTGCTGGGGAGGCAGATGGAACCCGGTTGGATTCGATTCAATCTGACCTGCAATAGGTGTGAATAAACTCTAAATGCTCCAGAAGGGAAAGCAGTAATTAGATTTACGGGAGTACAGGCTTAAAACTACCTTCAGATAATAGTGATGTTTAAGTGCCAGATTTACTCTGTTTAATGTTCCAATCAAAAAACTAAGTAAGGAAAGATTTTTTTCTTAGTTAAATTGCAGGTCCTAAACATATTTTATTTTAAGGCAGATGCAACATTCAAGGCACAAATTTGCATTTTCAAAATTTATTGAACCTGTAAATACAGATTTACAATTTTTAATCTCCATTCGACTATTTTATCACAAATGATCTTGTTCCTCCAGTATATGAATCAGGTTTAATATGTTATGAAATTTGTTGTTTTGCGGCAGCAGCATGTTGCAATATATAATCATGAAACTATAAATTACAATTTTATATATGTGTGTATGTATATATAATTCTTTTTGCAATTTAGTGCAAAAAGACAACCAAAAAAAGGTAGTGGTCATGAATTGATTGTCCATTCAGAAATCTGGTGGTGGAGAGGAGGAAGCTATTCTTGAAGTATTGTATGTGTGCCTTCAGGCTCCTGTACCACCTCCTGATGGTAGTACCGAGAAGAGGGCATGTCCTGGGTGATGGGGGTCCTTGATGATGGCTGTCGCCTTTTTGAGACATCGCTTCATTTCATGGTGATGAATCATATATGGCGTCAATCATTCTGTGAGAGGATGGAAATTTTAAATTGCTCCAGCACACTGAGACTTTAAATCTATCCTTGCCTTTGTGTAATTATTACATCATCGGACAGACCTTCACACTGTGCCCTGAAAGATAGCTGACAAGCCGGACCAGAGCAAGTAGCAGCTTATTGAGAAATCAGTACCATTATCGTTGTTGACGTGCATTTTCTGCACTACGTATTTGGAATTTTCATTAATATTGGAAACGCTTTATACCACCAGGGCATTTGGAAATTTAAGAGCAACTCAATCAATTCGCTTTTACAATTAATGCTTCTCAAAAATGCTAAGTCTATTATCAATTAAGTGTAATTAAATATCAGTAGGTACTTAGTTGTATGAAAGTTTTACTGCTACGGCTGAATAAAGACACTTTTCTATTAAAATCTGGGCTAAGCTGAAATGGAACATATAAATCAGAAAACGTGGAAGTGTCATTGAAGCTGGAATTGTTAACTTGGTTTCTGCTCCGATTGTAGAATATTTCCTAGTAATTTCTACTACAAAGTTCAAAGTAAATTTATTATCACCTTGTTCTACCCTAAGATTCACTTCCTTGCAGACATTAGATTTTGGAATGAAGAAATTGTCTTTTAGGAAATGGGATTAATATGGGATCAGTGTAAGTGATTACCATAGATACGATGGACCATATGCTCTCCCTCATGTTCTGGTTCTCTGACTCTAAAGCAGGGGTTCTCAACCTGGGGTTCATGGACCCTTTGTTTAAGGGTATTAGTCCATGGCATAAAAAAGTTTGGGAACCCCTGCTCTAAAGGGCTAGCCACAGGTGCCTCGTGCATAAAATTTTGGAGTGCATTACCTCACCAAGATACCATTTCATTCTGCGTAAGATCACAACGTGAGGCTCCAGTATTTGCTGATGAATTTAGTTCTGTTGTGGAGCTCTTCAGATTTCAAAGTTCACTGTAGCAAGTGTAGATGATTGATGGCTGGCAGAACCAACAGATTGTGGGGGGGGGTGAAATTCTTTGGAGTTGGCGAGTACAGAACTGAGCTGGAGTTAGATTCAGCAGGAGCGCTGGAATTCTGCAGTTGGATAAGAGGAGAATGGAGTGCTGCCATTCAGTTGTTACATAACTACACTGTTAGAACCCAGCCAAGACTAGTCTGTCACTGATAAATTTGGTGTGGAGATATTTAACATTACACAGATAGATTCCATTGTGATGATGTACTGTACTTTTCCACTTTTTGTATTTTATAGCTTTTTAAAAGCTTAAATATTTTCGCTCAGTTCCTACCATCTTATAATAGCTGATTTAGCATTTGAATGCTGAATCTAACTGCATACAATTTAAAAATTATTACCTTCCAATGTGTAGCGAGAAACATATGCCAGTGCTCAGACAATGGGACTTTTTGATGACTGATTGTATTTTTGTTTAAGGGAATCTGCAACGCAGAGTCGGGCTGAATGGCCTAATTCTGCTCCTATGTCTTATGGAATCTAAATAAAAACTAAGAATGAACATTAACTCCCTGAAGCAATAGAATGGTTTCAAGCTTGTTGTTGTCAATGGGGAGTCAAGTTGATTGACCTTGAACAGTGACGTAATTTTGCAAGACCTCTCAGGGTTTGCTCTCTCATTTGTTGGTTCCACTTTCTGTCTGCGACTTGGGAAAGGAGCTCACTTCTGCTGCATTTGCTGACTGTAATGCAGAAGCTGAAACCATGAAAATGGAGGAGGTTGTTGGAAGGATGTTGCTGAGGGCTGTCTTAACAACAATAAACTGTGTATGCATGGAACTCGACAGTTTACTCTTTCTAGTATAGGAGCTAAAATATGGAGCATTATCTAACTGGAACTGCTTGTTTTGACAATTTTTTGAACCATTGTTAAATAATTAAAATAAAACCCCGAGGCTTTGATTCTAAGCATGTTTTTTTCTCTTACACAATAACAAGAATAAAAGAATATACATCATTCCTAAAAGACATTTGCAAAAGTGTTATAATTGGCATGATATTTGTTCTCATGTGAGTTTATGTGAAATAAAAATTTCTTTTCTTCCGCCATGCAAATACACTTGTGGTCCAATTATTGTACTGTGCACAAGTCTTAGGCACATATATATAGCTGTATTTGCCAATGTGGAGTGGAGAGCGAGTTTGTAAATCTGGCAGGAGCAAAGGATGTTGGAATGGTGAGGGTGGAGTGCTGCAGGACAGAAAAGAAGTGCCAGTAGTGAAGAGGGGCACGGATACAGGCACACCCAGCCCGGAGATACCAGGCAGGGTCACTTGATTCCAAATAATTGGTTTATTGATCATTACAGAATGTCTCTCTGGTGCTTCCCACTCCTTCCTCTCTCCCTTCTCATTTTCACAACCATGATTCCCCTCTCCCTGCCTCCTTCCCACTCTCAGTCTGCAAAAGATACCCATATCAGAATCTATTTTTTATATATATTGTATGTGCCTAAGACTTTTACACAGTACTGTGTAGGTTTGCATTGGGCTATATTACTACTTTTTAAAAATATTTTTTGTAACTTTTACTCTACTATCATAATTAAATGTGCTGTGTGTGTCTGTTGCTTCTGTGTTTTACAATTTTGCCTGAGAGAAATGCTGTTTCATATGGCTGTATTCACGTGTGTGGTTGAATGACAATTAAACTTGAACCTTGCATAGAATTAGAGTGATTAAAGATTTCAAGTTAATTTACAGCAATTCTGCAAGCTTCTTTGAAATTGCTATCACTTTTTGGTAAGCCTGAGGTTCAGGAGGATCTTCTGTTGAACTGAAATTTATAATATCCAATAGGCGAGAGAGTAACTTTATATAATTCATTTTTCTTTATAAATCCTCGGAGTTGTTTTTAATTACTTCATGCCCTGACCAATACACCACAGCAAAATAAAATAATTGCCAGAAAATGCCAGTTTCTGGATTGTTTGTCCCACTCCCATCAGGGAGGAGGCTACATAGCATCCACACCAGACTCAAAAACAGTTATTTTCCCCAAGCAGTAAGGCTGATTAACACCTCCACCCACTAACCCACACGTCCACACCCCCCCATCACCGCTACTATATTCTCATTTCCTGTCTGAATCACCATATGTACAGACACGCTTTTGCCTTGTGTCACCTTAAGTATACACAATCAATCTATGGATATACAATGCTGTACAAAAGTCTCAGGTATATACGATCCCTAAGACTTTTGCACAGTACAGTATTTGCCAATGTGCAGCGGGGAGCGAGTTTGTAAATATGGTGGGAGCATAGGTTGTTGGGAGTGGTGAGGGTGAGCGCTGCAGGAGGGGTGTGGGACAGGTGGCAGCGAAGCAGTGCCAGTGGCAGGGGGTGGCACAGGTGCAGACACACCTTCTCTGAGACACCAGGCAAGGTAATTTGATTCCAAATAATTGTTTTATCGGTCATTACAGAATGTCTTTTTGGTGCTTCCTGCTCCTTCTCCTCTCCCTCCCCCTTTTCCCAACCATGAATCCCCACTCTCTGCCCCCCTCCACCACTGTCAGTCCACAATAGAGACCCATATCAGAATCGGGTTTATCATCACTCACATGTCATGATTTTTTTTGCAGCAGTACAGTGCAATACTTAAAATTACTACAGTACTGTGCAAAAGTCTTAGGCGCCCTATATATATAAATATATACACACCTAATACAGTTCCACTGTGCTATAAGCTGTCTTATGTATTTATATTTATTGTGTTTTTCTATTATTGTGTTCTTTACCTTTTATTGGGTGTATTTTTTGTGCTACATCGGATCTAGAGTAGCAATTATTTTGTTCTTCTTTACACTTGTGTATTGGAAATGACATTACACAATCTTGAATCTTGATTATCTCTATAGCAATAAGGGCAACACAGTTCACTCTGAATCCATCAATACAATCCCCTTTGTTCAATAAACAAGTAGTTTTATCTCTTTCAAGATGGACATATCACATCAGATAATATCTCACATCTAATCAAATTATAGGTCCTTTCTATAAAAACTTTTCAGATCAAGGAGTCAGTTAATCTCTTGAGGTGTTTTGTCAAAAATATATTCTAACAAATCTGCTTTATTATAAAGGAATGCCATTAGATTTTAGAGTGTACTTGAAATCTTTCTGGAAGTATGAATTCAATAAAAGTTACCCATTTCGTAATGAATGCGTCGTTGGTGTATAAAATGAAACTTAAACCAAGCAAAAACTGGAACATAAAAACAAGAGATTCCGCTGATGCTCGAAGTTCAGAGTAACATATACAAAATGCTGGAGGAACTTAGCAGGTCAGGCAGCATCTATGGAGGGGAATAAAGAGCTGATGTTTCAGGCTGAGACCCTTCATCAGAACTGATCAATGGTCTTGTCAGGAAAAAAGTGCCTCTTTATTCCTCACCATAAAAACAGGAATGAATGCACGTAGTACTTGAACTACTTTTCCTCAATAAGGTCACTAGCAATGCTTTGCTAATTAATGTTGTGATTCTCATTTTGTTTGTATGTTTAAATTCAGAATTTACATGTGTTAACAAGATCAGTATGAATTTTATTTCCTTCCTAGAAAATCTTCCTGAGTATTATATTAGTAGACATTAATAAGAAAACGTTTGTTTTGAAAAGTCCCTGTGGAGTTTTATCATCTGATATAATGTGTTTTACAAAACTAAACTAGCTCTTTTTCCCACATACGTTATCATTTTGTCTGTTAATTTGAGTCTTAATGATTCTCTCAATTTAAGAAATATTTAGGTTTCCTGACTCCATATGTATTTTCTTAATACTTTGGCTCAATTAGCAATTTTTATTGCTAGCATAATATCAAATTTTCCATAAATAGACAGATAAAGCTATCTTTGAAATGGATGCAAAATCAATTCAGTGTAAATATTCTGATCTACAAAGCAACTCATTACCTTTCAATAGCATCATACCTCTGGAAGCATTTCAAATATGCTTTAAATTCTCATGATATTCTTTGCTGATGGAATGAGTTTGGCAAAATATATTTTTGGATAAAGCATCTCTAGAGACTGACAGTGTCTCTCAGTTTTTTTTTAAAAAAAGCACATTTTACACTCCAGATCAATTAATTTTTTTAAATTAATTAAATCTTCTCCTCTGAATTTTGTTGCATTGAATCATAGTGCCATATTACAGAAACCCAACTCAGAGGATGCCACAGTGGTCGGTTTTTAAACCACCAAAATCATATTCAGACTAAATATTTTTGTCAAATTCTTTGCTTTTTCTCAGTACTGCTTTGAAATTTGTTCTGCTTTGGGTGGCAAGTTAATGAGCAGAAGGTATCCATTAATTTCACCTACTTAGTCCATTAATCTGAGTTTTATTAATCAGCAATGCTTTTAATTTAAGAAATACTTAGGTTGTGGAGACTATAGGTTCTTGATTAGTCGGAGCGTCAAAGGTTATGGGGAGAAAGCAGAAGAATGGGGTTGAGAGAGAAAATAAATCAGCCATGATTGAATGGCAGAGTAGATTTGATGGGCTGAATGGCCTAATTCTGCTCTTGTGTGTTATGATCTTCTTAAGTCTTGATATGTTGCTGCCTGCAAATTTTTGGTGTGTCATTTCAGAGAAGGTACCCTGATGACCTGCTGAATTCCTACTAAGTTCAAAGTAAATTTGTTATCAAAGTACCTATATGCTACACCATATACTACACCGAGATTCACTTTCTTGCAGACATTCACGGGAAAATAAAGAAATGCAGTAGGATTAATGGAAAACTATACATTAACAAAAACTGACAAACAACTACTGAAGACAAATTGTGCAAATTATAATAAATAAATAATACGGAGAACGTGAGTTGTAGGGTCATAAAGAGTCCAGCCCTTTGTTGACCCTGCAGCAAGTTGTCCTTCTCCCAGATGAACAATCGCACAGCTTCAATTAACTCAGTGCAAATTCTTGCACATGGTGAGCTCTTCAGTAGTTAAACATGTCAAAGTATTGGACTGCAAAAGACCAGATTATATGCAGCCTGTGCCACACTATCACAGGGGTAATGGGATTCTACCACTAAGCACCCCCTCCTCCATTTTCTGTAACTCGCTTGTCCACTCGTCTCTCCTGGCACTTATCTCTGCAAGCAGTACAAGTGCTGCACCTGTCCTTTCAGCTCCTCCCTTTCTACCATTCAATCCTTCCAGGTAAGGTGACATTTCACCTGTGAGTCACTTATTATATCTGTTTCTCCTGATGTGACCTCCTCTACATCAGTGAGACCTGATGCAGGTCAGCGCCATGCAGGCGTAGTGGTTAGTTCAACACTATTACAGCTCGGAGCATCGGGAGCTCAATTCCGACGTCATCTATATTGAGTCTCTACGTCCGTCCCGTGAACCACGTGGGTTTTCTCCAGATGCTTCAATTTCTTCCCACAGTCCAAAGACGTACCGGTTAGTAGGTATATTGGACATTGTGAATAGTCCTGAGAATAGGCTAGGGATAAATGGGGGTGGGAGGGTTGCTGGTCAGCGTGGCTTGAACGACTAGAACGGCCTATTCCACGCTGAATCTCTAAATAAAAGATTGGGGGACTGCTTGACGAGTACCTTCGCTCTGTCAGGCAGGATCTCCTGGTGTCCACCTATTTCAATTCAACTTCTCTTTCCCATCCTGATATGTCAGTACATGGCCTCCTCTGTCTATCTCAGCTTGGAGGAACGACACCTCATATTCTGTCTGGGTAGCCTCCAAACTAATGTCATAAACATCCATTTCTCTAACTTCTACCAATTTCTCCATCTTTCCCCCTCCCCACTGCTTTCTCTCACCCCACTTCTTATTTTAGCTTCTTCTCCCTTCCTTTACCGTCCTGATCAAGGGTTTCGGCCTGAAGCGTCGGATCTTTATTCCTCTCCATTGGTGCTGCCTGACATGCTGAGTTCCTCCAGCATTATGTGTGTGTAGAATCCAGCTTCTGTAGAATCTCTTTTGGTTACAGTGTACTTTGCATTGACCAAGAGGCAAACACACTCCTGGGAAGAGCGGTAAATGATAAATATCCGAATTCTGGTGGTCTTTCCTCCCTGAGCACACCAAGCAGACAAATCTGGACTGGTGGATCACCAGCAGTTCACACTGGCCAGGACACGTAAGAGTTGACTTTCTTCAAAGTTCAAAGTAAATTTATTAAAGTACATCTACTTCTTCATACATACCGTAACTCTGAGATTCATTTTCTGGCAGGCATTCACAGTAAAACAAAGAAATAGAATATAATCAGTGAAAAACTGCAAAGACTGACAACCAATCTATGTGCAAAAGAAGGCAAACTGTACAATCAATTAATTAATAGGTAAATAAATAAATGAATAAATAGTTAGATAAATAAGACTGACATAATGAGCTGCCCCCATCCTTCCCAAAAACTGGCTGAGTTCTTTTCTGAACTTGTGCATCATCTCAGCAAGGGCTGCACAAGCTGGCAACTTGATCTACATGTCATCAAATAGCTGGAAAGATTTATCACAATTGGACATCATTTGTTCCTGGTTTAACTTATCAGCACATCATAATTGCAATATTTGCCAATGAGGACACTATTTTGACCATTGCTTTTTAGATATCTGTCAAATCACAGAGCACTTATTGTTGGTCTAATGTAAGCAGCCAAGCTCTTGCAGTCCAGGTTGCTGAAGTATTTAAAACAGGGAGTGTAAGTCAAGGCCCTCTTCTGAACTATCTCCAAAGCCTTACGATCCTTAATCATGTACAGGCACCAGAAAAAAAAATTTGTGAGGGAAAACACGCACACAAAATGCTGGAGGAGCTCAACAGGTCGGGCAGCATCTGTAGAGAGGATCAAACAGTCTCGATGTTTCAGGCCAAGACCCTTTATCAGAACTGGTGAGAAATTTGTGTACGTTACTCTGGTTTTCCAGCATCAGCAGAATCTCTTATGCTTAAAATTCACAGGGGATTAATAATTCATCATAGATGATAAAAAGTGCGAACGAGTGATATTTGCACTGGTTGCCTGCTGCTTATCATTGTAAGCAGTGAGTTACTTGCTTAACAGACACACAGTATAATGCTACCTACTTTGCCCTGTTATTCAGAACAAATTTCCATCTCACCCTTTTATAGAGTCATAGAAGACTACATTACTGAAACAGGCCCTTTGGCCCACCTAGTCCATGCCAAACTATTACTCTGCTTAGTCCCATCGACCTGCACCTGAACCATAGCCCTTTCACAAATATTGAAATTGAAATTATATCCACCACTTCATTCCACACTCTCAACACCCTCTGAGTGAAGAAGTTCCTCCTCATTTTCCCCTTAAACATTTTGCCTTTCACCCTTAACCCATGACCTCTAGTTGTAGTCTTTTAATCCGTGGGGGAAAAGCCTGCTTGTATTTACCCCAACTACTCAACCCTCTCAGATTGGGAAGATAGGGTGAATGCAAGCAGACTTTTTACAATTTGTACCCCTCATAATTTTTTAATGGTTTTGCTTTATATCAAATATTCCTGACAATAAAACAACCCTAATTTCTTTAGCTATAGCTTCATGACTGGGTGTGAACTTTCTGAGAATTGTTCATCAATGATCCCAAGATCCGTGTTTTCTTTGTCCTCAAGTTTTAGCCATGTCCTTGGTGTTTAGAGGACATGTTTGTTCTGCTCACATGTCTAACAGTGAATTACCTCACAAAAAATACAATTACAGCTTTAAAAGGCATTTAGACAGGTACATGGATGCAATGGGTAGAGGTAGGCCCCTGGTCAGCATAGATGAGGTAGGTTGAACGGCCTGTTTCTGTACTGTATAATTAAATAAATCAGATTCATTTGTTTATCACACAGACATCAAGACATGCAGTACAGTGAAATATGCTGTCTGCGATAACAACCAATACAACCACAAGTGTCACCACTCATTCCAGTACCAACATGGCATGCCCACCACGCTCAGCAGACCAACACAAGCAACAAAGACAGCAAATTAAGCCCCTTTCCACCACGCGCGTGTGCACACACACACACACACACACACACACACACACACACACACACATTCACACACACCTCCAACCCAAGACAGGTCTCCAGTGGCCTTGCAGACTCATAGATATCTGTGCAGTAGTATTCACTTCATTGGTCATAACTCTCAAATGATGCCAGCTTTACATTCAACACACATCAAAGTTGCTGGTGAACGCAGCAGGCCAGGCAGCATTGAAGGGTCTCGGCCTGAAACGTCGACTGCACCTCTTCCTAGAGATGCTGCCTGGCCTGCTGCGTTCACCAGCAACTTTGATGTGTGTTGCTTGAATTTCCAGCATCTGCAGAATTCCTGTTGTTTCCAGCTTTACATTATTATTTTATACATTTACACCCAAGAAAAGTGAAGGAGGACAATATTATTCAGAAAAGAAATAGCCTGTAGATTTAGGGGTAAGAGATCAGAATGGAGTGTGGCTTGTTTAGTGCGCTTATGTATGACACAGCCCATGGTGGAGAAGAACAAGTAATGTGGTAAACCATCTTTCAGAATTCCCCTTTGTATTTGAAACCCCCTCCAAAAGTAATATAATTGTGATTTGCTATTTCTAGAACTCCTGTGATGTGAGATTTACTGTTATCTAGAAGTTATCCTTTCCAATGGCATCTTCCTTACTGGCTTTGTCATCTTCTGAAAGTACGATGTCCCCACTTTGGAATATTGGCTTGATTACTCTAAATGGCTCCATAAATTGAATTGTCATGTCATTTATACCAGAAGATCAGTGTGAAAAATCTTTGGAAAATATCAATTGACAGAATTCCATTATACATTGCCACCACTTCTGCAGAAGTGAGATTTTCAAACTAAAGATCCATGATCCACTCCCCATTTCCTATTTTGACGTATTGGTCTACTGCCACAATGAGGCCACTGTCAGGATGGAAGAGTGACACCTCATGTTCCATATTGGTAGCCTCCAACCTGACGACATGAGCATTGATTTCTCTAACTTCCAGTAGTTTCTCCCCCGTTCCCTTCTCTCTGTTTTCCATTTCCCTTCTGGCTCCTGTCTTACCCTTGCTCTTCTCCTCACCTGCCCATCACCTCCCTCTGGTGCCCCTCCTCCTTCCCTTTCTTCCATATTCCATTGTCTTCCCTTATCAAATTCCTTCTTCTTCAGCCCTTTTCCACCTATCACCTCCCAGCTTCTTAATTCATCCTCCCCACCTGGCTTCATCTATCACCTGCCAGCTCACCTGTATACCTTCTGATTCCCCCCCCCCACCTTCTTATTCTGACTTCTTCAGCCTTCCTATCCAGTCATGATGAAGGGCCTCAGCTCAAAATGTCAACCATTTATTCCTCTCCATAGACGCTACTTGACCTGCTGAGTTCCTGCAGTATTTTGTGTGTGTTACCGTGATGACAGATAGCATTATTGGTCGAAGTTTAGCAAAGTTTCACCATGGTATAAAATTTTGATTGCAGACAGAGTCTCATTTCCCAACGGCTGAAACTTTGAACCTTTGCTAATTTACCTATGATTACTAAGAGCTAAAGGGCAGGATCCATTTAACCATTTAAAGGCTTTCTAATTATATTCAAAAATTTTCTATGCTACTCTGTTATGTAATTATATTCCTTTGGCTTCGAGTTCTACTGGAAAGAAAATTGGGCAGTTAGTCAGTCAGGCTTTGAGAATCTTTTACAGTATATTAAAACCCAGTCTCTTTATATTAGCAAACTAAAGTTTCTAAAGCAAATTTTGGATTTCAGAATTAGGTTTATTATCAGTGACAAATGTCGTGAAATCTATTGTTTTGTGGCATCAGTACATTGCATAAAATACTATAAGTTACAATAAGAAATATTTGAAAATATGTAGAGCAAAAAGAACAAAATTGTGGTGTAGTGTTCATGGGCTGTACAAAAATTTGTTGAAGTGTTCATGGGTTCATTGTTCATTCAGAAATCTGATGGCAGAAGGGAAGACGCTGTTTCTGAACAGTTGAATGTCTCCAGGCTCCTGTATCTTCTGATGGTAGCAATGAGAAGGAAGCATGTCCTGGGTGGTGGGGGTCCTTAATGATTGATGCTGCGTTGTTGAGGCATCGTCTTTTGTAGATGTCCTCGAATCTGGGGAGGGTAGTGCCCATGATGGACCTGGCTTGGGTTTACAACCCTCTGCAGTTTTTTAAAACTCAACCAGCTCATTTTCTGTATATTAACAAACTAAAACTTTTAAACACAATTTTTTTTCTGCTCTCTCCTATAAATGCATGATGAATTTTATTTTCAATGTTGCTATTTTTGTTAAAATATCAATTCATAATTGGGATGAGTCCATTCCTTTTGCAACCTGGCCCAGAGTAGCCTTGAGTTTCCATCCAGTGAATGAAAGGGCATTTTGCGCTTACCATCTCAACCTCAGTAAAGGGGGTGAAGAGATGTGAGTACAGATTATATGGATATGCTATTATTACAGATTTTATACAAACGGCCCAAATTGGTATTTATCACCACCTAGTGTGCAACACTGGAATTACACCTCACAATATCATTTCACTGAGATGTTTTCAGTGGGTTGCTGGGTAAATGTGTGCCTTCTGATAAAAGCTTTGTAAATCAATTTTGTAACTATTTATAGCTGTCAAATAGCATCTTCCTGACATGTTATGCCTGAACACTTGGCATATTCACACAGGAAGAAGGAAATTGGTTTATTATTGTCATATATTCTGATGAACAGTGAAAAACTTGTCTTGCATGCCATCCATACAAATAATTTCATTACAACAGTACATTGAAGTAGTACAAGGGAAACCAACAATAGAATGCAGAATTAACTGCTACAATTACTGAGCAAGTGCAGTGCAAACTGACAATAAGGTGCAAGACCATGACAAGGCAGACTGTGAGATCAACAGTCCAGCTTATCATACTAGGGGACCATTCCATAGCCTCATAATAACAGGATATAGTCCTTGATCCAGGTTATACATGCTTTTAGGCTTTTGTATCCTGTACCATGGGGGGTGGGGGGAAGTAAAGAGAATGTCTGGGGCGAGTAGGGTCTTTGATTATGCAGTCAGTGAAAAGTGTAGGCGAAGTTCATGGAGGGGAGGCTGGTTTCCATCATGTGCTGGGCTGTGTATCTTGCAGTCAAGGGCAGAGCAGATGCCATTCCAAGCTGTGATGCTTCCAGAAAGGAAAGAAATAATGAGGTGCATTTACTGTTTTGAATCATTGAAAACCCTGCCCTCGATAGACAGTCAAACTAACTTCCTATCCAATGGCCTTCAGTAATGTTGCTTTTTCTGGGTGTCATCTGTTATTGAAAAATACTATTGACTTTCCATTTTTGTAGTGTTAGCACTACAGACATTTTTGACTGCTACTCTTAAACCCCCTTTTTTACCACCCAGTATTCAGAACTGGATATACAACAATGCAAACAGTATGTTGGGTTGCAGTGGCTTCCTTTGGTTGTATGCTAATGATACATAACGTTATGGATTGGATGGAAACTGTGTAATTAAGTGATAGGCGCAAGGTTAGATGCTGAAGGATGCAGAGCAACGCACACAAAATACTAGAGGAACTCGCCAGGTCAGGCTGCATCCAAGGAGAGGAATAAACAGTCGATGTTTCCGGCTGAGACCCTTCTTCGGGATAATTCTATTAATGTGATTCTGCCAAGCAGAGATGGTGTATAGCACCATGCTACTGCCCAGAAATAAGTGACATATTTAATGAAAGCCATCTTCTTCCTATTAGTTATCATAGTAAGTAAATATTAAGATAACATAATAGGGCACTATGGTAGCATAGTGGTTAGCACAACACTTTTGCATCTAAAGCATCTGAGTTCAGTCCTGGTGTCCTCTGTAAGAAGTTTGTATATCCTCTCTGTGGAATGCATGGGTTTCCTCCCACAGTTGAAAGACGTAGGTTAACTAGTCGTTGTAAATTGTCCTGTGATTAGGCTATTATTATATTGGGGATTTGCTGGCGTTTGTGAGGCTTGAAAGGGCCGGTTGGGCCTGTTCTGTGCAGTAGCTTTAGAAATTTAAAAAAAATATACATAACATCATCACGACTCCAGTCTTGTACTCTGGCGCTTGGTGCACTCAGAATCATTAAACCCAAGCAATCCCTTTTGCTTTCTGTTCGTTTCCTCTGACTTGTCCTGTTTCAGTTTTGCAAAAGGAATACTGCTCGGCCTCTCCTGATTGATCTGCCTGTGGTGTGAGTGACCTAGTTGATGGCTTCTGCCGACAGCACAGTGGGGCTGATTTTTTTTAAGTCAATGTTGAGCCGATTTTTAAACATTTACGTCCTTTTCATTTTTTATTTTGAAGGAAGTTTCTTTACCTCGCTCTCAATGGTCACTCTAGAGTGACAATTCAAAGTTCAAAGTGTTTATTATCAAAGTACATTTATGTCATCAATAAAAATTCATATTTTTGTGGGCATTTGCAGTAGAACAAAGAAATGCAATAGAATCAATAAAAAAACTACACATAAAGTCTGACAAACAACTAATATGCAAAATAAGACAAACTCTGCAATTACCAAAAAAAAAGTAATAAATAATACTGAGAACATAAGTTATACAGTCCTTGAAAGTGAGTCCATAGGCTGTGGAGTCAGTTCAATGTTGAGGTGAGTGACGTTATCCATAATTGTTGAGGAGCCTGATGTTTGAAAGTTAATAACTGTTCCTGAACCTGGTGGTGTGGGACCTGAGGCTCCTGTACTACCTTCTCAATGGTAGCAGCGAGAAGAGAACATGGCCTGGATGGTGGGGTCCTTGACGATGGATGCTGCTTTTTTGTGGCAGCGCTCCTTGTAGATTGAGGCAGATGTCCTCAATGGTGGGGAGGGCTTTGCTTGTGATGGACCGGGGAAGTGCATCCACCACTTTCTTTTAGATTATGAGGACACGCAGTCCTCTTTTATTGTCATTTAGTAACGCATGCATTAAGAAATGATACAATATTCCTCCAGTGTGATAGCACAGAATCACAGGACAGACCAAAACTGAAAAACTGACAAAAACCACATAATTATAACATATAGTTACAACAGTGCGAGCAATACCGTAACTTGATGAAGAACAGGTCATGAGCACGGTAAAAAAGTTCAAAGTTTCGCGAAAGTCCCACATCTCACGCAGAAAACTCTCCCTGCCATGCCCGACCGCAGTCCGACTCTGAGTCATCCGAAAACTTCGAGCCTCTGACCAGCCCTCCTACACCGAGCACCGAGCACCACCTCTGCCGAGCGCTTCGACCCCAGCCCCGGCCGCCAGCAGCAGGCAAAGCCGAGGATTTTGGGGCCTTCCCTCCGGAGATTCTCGATCGCACAGTAGCAGCGGTAGTGAAAAAGGCGTTTCAGAAGTTTCTCCAGATGTTCCTCCGTGCTTCTCACAGCTGTCTCCATCAAATCAGAATTGTGCACGGTACCCTATTTAACAAATAGGATATCATTTCACCGGAGAGGCTGCGCGCACTGCGTCGCGCCGCCATCTTCTCCTCCCGCATTTTGTAGAATTCTCTGTTCCCGGGCATTAGTGTTCAGTTAGGGGATTGAAGAAGCTAACTGATGAAGTGTCTTGGTCCGAAACGTCAACTGTTTACTCCTCCCTATAGGTGTTGCCTGAACTACTGAGTTCCTCCAGCATTTTGCGTGTGTTGCTCTGCATTTCCAGCCTTACTGCCCAATTACATCCATGTGTCATTGGAATGTGGGAGGAAACTGAAGGATCCAGGGGAAACCTATGCAGCCATGGGGGGAGACTGTACAGATCGCTTACAAGCAGAGGAGGGAATTGAACCCTACGCTGTCTGTGTGCGTGTGTGTGTGTGTGTGTGTGTGTGTGTGTAAAACGTTCCTTCCAAATGGCTGTAGACTGGTACAAAGTGAGTGTCTTTTACTCTGAAGTGTTGAATTAACATTACCATCATAAGTAAATGCAGTTAGGCTTCACAGTTCCTGATGCTGCAGAACAGTTGACATATCATGCACAGGTTATTAAAATGCAGTGACTCTGTACCATCTCTTGGTAAGGTATAAATAACTTTACTTCTTTTTGCACTTGATAGTCTGTTACAATTGCATTGCAGTTCATATGATTTTAGAACCATCCTTCGCATTTGGGTACATTCATAAATTAGGTATAATGTAGTGCTGGTTAAACTGAGTAGCACTGTTATTATCAGGTTGTCTTTGGTACTAAGTTCAGCTTTCAAGAACCAGTACAAAAGAACCAGAAATAATTAGCAAGTGACGTGCCTGATCGAAAAGTAGTGATGCATGGCTGCAAGAATTGGTTTCTTCGTGTGGCCATACTCTAAGAAGCAAAAACAGACGGCTTGACATTTTAAAGAGCTATTTACTTCCTTTGCCACTTAGCTTTCAAAAGGCTGTGTGTGGTTTCTGTGCACGCCAAGTACTTCGCATTTCCCTCTATGCCAATCAGCCACTTATCTCTTTGGTTTGTGGGTGCTGTCTGTGACAGTTTCAGATTGCTGTTCTCAGCACTGACATGGAAAATTGTTAAGCTTAAGGGTTTATAATTAAAATAGAACAAAGGTCTTCTTGAAATACTGATGGTTGATTTACGGACGGGAAAACATCGAAGCATCAAGGGAGGAAAGCCAAAACCTCAGCACCAGACTAAAACTGAAATATCCCTACGAAATCAACAGCTCTGTTAAATATATTTCACAGTAAAAAGTAGGGGAGAAGCTGTGATAAGCAGCCACAAGAGGTACTGCAGATGCTAGAAATCTAAAGCAAAACAGACAATGTGCTGTAGGAACTTAGCAGGTCAGGCAGCATCTACGGAGGGGAACAGACAGGTGACGTCTCAGGCCAAGGCCCATCTTATACAGTACTATGCTGAAGTCTTAGGCACATACAGTGCCTATAAAAAAGTATTCACTCCCCCTTGGGAGTTAATGTTTTGTTGTTTTATAGCATTGAATCACAGTGGATGTAATTTGACTTTTTTTGACATTGATCAACAGAAAAGAATCTTTTGTGTCAAAGTGAAAACAGATCTCTACAAAGTGATCTAAATTAATTACAAATATAAAACACAAAATAATTGATTGCATAAGTAGTCACCCCCTTCAAGGTCAGTATTTAGTGGATAGGTCTGTATCAGCTTTGCACATCTGGACGCTGCAATTTTTCCCCATTTTTCTTTTAAAAAGTGCTCAGGCTCTGTCAGATTGCATGGGGGTCACGAGTGAACAGCCCTTTTCAAGTCCAGCTCCTAATTCTCAATTAGATTGAGGTTTGGACTCTGACTTGGCCACTTCAGGACATTAACTTTGTTGTTTTAAGCCATTCCTGTGTCCCCTTCCCACCCTCAGTCCACAATAGATCCTGCTATCAGAATCGGGTTTATCATCACTCGCATGACATGAAATGTGTTCATTATTTTGCAGCAGCAGCAGTACCATGCAATACATAAAGTTACTACAGTACTCTGCAAATGTCTTGGGCAACTTCAGTATGTATATGTGCCTAAGCCTTTGCACAGTAATGTAGAGGGAATATTTTAACCATTTATTTCTTCAGGTGTGTTGAGCTTGTTGTCATTTTGGGTAAGTCATACTTGTACAGCATGGAAAGAGGCCCTTCTGTCTGGCTCATCTTTGCCAACCGTGGTGCCCACCAAGCAAGGCCATTTGCCCACATTAGGCCCATTTTCCTCTTAAACCCCTCCTATCCTTGTACTTAAACTCAAGAGATTCTGCAGATGCTGGAAGTCCAGAGCAACACACACAAAATGCTGGAGGATCTCAGTAGATCAGGCAGGATCCATGGAAATGAGTAAATGCGTTTTGGGCCGAGACCCTTCGCCAGTAGTCACTTACTAAGAAGGGCACTTACTAATCAATGTACTTATCCACAGAAAGAACATAGTGCAGCACACTTATAGGTGCTTTGGTCCATAATGGTGTGCCAAACTTTTAATCTACTCTAAGATTAAATTAACCTTTCCCACCTCACCCCCACATACCCCTCCATTTTTTTTTTCATTCACGTACCTATCTAAGTGTCTCTTAAATGTCCCTAATGTATCTGGCTGTCCACTCAATCTATGCTTCTTAACATCATCTAACCTCTATGAAGCCACCACTCATAATACTTCGCACCAAAGAGAAAAGTCCTATCCACCTTCATAAGACCTGCTTTCTAATCCTGGTAAATTTCTTCTGCACTCTCTATCATGAGGCAACCAGAACTGAACACAATACTCCATGTGGTCTAACCATAGTTTGATAGAGCTGAAACTTTACCGCATGGCTCTTGAACTCAGTGCCTGGACTAATTGAAGGCCAACATACCATACAACTTCTTAACTACTCTATCAAATTGTGTGGTAACTTTTAAGGATATGTGGATGTGGACTCCAAGTATATGCATGGCAGAGTTTGTTTTGCACACCAAGACCAAAGTTAATGACATAGTGACACAATCACCCTGCTGCTAACTCACTGCAAAGGTCATCCATAAGACATAGGAGCAGAATTAGGCCATTTGGCCCATCCAGTCTGCTCCACCCTTCCATCTTGGCTGATTTATTATCCCTCTCAACCCCATTCTCCTGCCAGGTTCTGTCCTGATCTCTAGAGTTTGTACCTTCTTCCTGTGACCACTTGGGTTTCTTCCAGGGGCTCAGTTTGCTCCCACATCCCAGTCTTGTGTAGATTAATAGAATGACTCATTGTTGCGATCAGAATTAGTTTAATATCACTGGCATATGTTATGAACTTTGTTGGTCTGCGCCACAGTACGTTGGCTATAGTGGAGGGGTTGTTCTCAACCTTTTCTGTGCCATGGACCAATACCATTAAGCAAGGGGTCTGTGGAGCCCAGGTCGGGAATCTCTGCTGTAGTGTGTGGAAACTAGGAATTGAGGGCCCGTGGAGAGAATAAAGTGAGATAGTGTAGGATTTGTGCAAACATAGGTGCTTGATGGTCAACATGGAGTTGACGGGCCAAAAGGCCTATTTCTGTGTTCTGTCCCTTGTCGATTGTGATTCATTGGCATCAAGCAAAGGAGGAATGTGCGATTGCAAGAGAGGGTCCTTATTTAAAATAAAAAGATTGTCTATTTATAACGGAGATGAACCATTTTATCTCAGAGGGTTCATGAATCTTTGGAATTCTCTTTCAAACAGGGTCTTCAGAAAATATTTACAGAAGAGACAGATGGATTGTTGCTCTTAAAGGAGTGAAAGGTTACTACATGTAGTTGGGAATGTGAAACTGAGGTTTAATTCATTTCAGCTATAAAACTGTAAGACATAGGAGCAGAATTAGGCCATTCAGCCCATGGAGTCTGTTATGCATTCCGTCATGGCTGATTTGTTATACCTCTCAACATCATTCTCCTGCCTTCTCTCTGTAATCTTTGTCACCCTTACTAATCAAGGATCTATCACCCTCACCTTAAATATACCCAATAACAGCCTCCACGGCTGTCTGTGGCATAGAATTCCACAGATATACCACCCTCTGGCTAAAAAAATTCCTTTCCTTCTCTGTTCTAAAGTGATGTCCTTTTATTCTGGTCCTAGACTCCTCCACTGTAGGGGACATCCTCTCTATATCCACTCTCTCTAGTCCCTTCAATGTTTGATAGGTTTCAATAAGATCCCCGTCATTCTTCTAAACTCCAGCAAGTACAAGCCCAGAGATATCAAGTGCTCCTCATTCATTCGTTAACCTTTTCATTCTTGTGAACCTCCTCTGGACCCTCTCCAATGCCAGCACATTCCTTCTTAGATAAGGGATCCAAAATTGCTCATGATTGTAGTGAGAGGTGAGCTATAGAATGGTGCAGCATACTTTTCTAGCCAAGTGACCCAGCCCTGCTCCCAATTTATGTCTTCATGCGATTATAAGATGACTGGAACATTTAAAACATAAAACATTAAAGCACAGTACAGGCCCTTCAGCCCACGGTGTTGTGCTGAGCTTTTAATCAACTCTGAGATCAATCTAATCCTTCCCTCCAATATATAGTCATCAGACTTGTCATTAGATTCCTTTTCTTCAGATTCACATCAAATATTTCCTCAAGGTGTAGAACATGGTGGAACTAGAATGATGTTGTGCCCACCTTTTAACCTACTCTGATCAATCAAACCCTTCCCTCCTACAAAGCCATCCATTTTTCTCTTCTCCATGCGCCTATCTAAGAGTTTCTTAAATGTCCCTAATGTATCTGCCTCTACCACCACCCCCCGGCAAGGTACTTCCCACCTCTCTTGTGTGTATAAAAACAAAACAACTTACCTCTGATATTCCCGCTATATTTCTTCCAATTGCCCTAAAATTATGCCCCCTCGTATTAGCCATTTCCACTCTGGAAAAAAAAATCCCTGGCTATCCAGTCAATCATCTTTTATCACCTTGTATGTCTCTAAAAGTTTTACTTGCCACAAAGGAGCAGCTGTATCTGATTAATCCTTTCGAAACTGTGAAGTTGAATAAATCTAAAGTGTGCAATCGTTATAATCATTACATTTAGGAAACACCTCTTCTGGATGTATCATACACTCAGTGGCCACTTTATTAGGTATACTTGTTCATTAGTGCAAATATCTAATCAGCCAATCACCTGGCAGCAACACAATGTATAAAAGCATGCAGACGTGGTCAAGAGGTTCAGTTGTTGTTCAGACCAAACATCAGAACGGGGAAGAAATGTGATCTAAGTGAGTGTGATTGTGGAAGGATTGTTGGTGTCAGGGTGTCAGACGTGGTGGTTTGAATATCTCAGAATCTGCTGATTTCCTGGAATTTTCATGCACAGCAGTCTCTATACAGAGAATGGTGCAAAGAAACATATACTGAGCAGCAGATCTGCGGGCGAAAACACTTCACTAAGGAGAGAGGTCAGAGAAGAATGGCCAGACTGGTTCAAGCTGAACAGGACAGCAACAGTAACTGAAACAACCTCACGTTACAACAGTGGTGTGCAGAAGAACATCTCTGACTGCACAACACGTTGAACCTTGAAGTGGATGGGTTACAGCAGCAGAAGACTACAAGCATACACTCAGTGGCCACTTTGTTAGGTACAGTAAGATTTCTTGAAGTTCTGGTAATGCCCCACCCCCTTCACTATTCCCCATTCCCATTTCTCTCTCTCTCTCTCTCTCTCCTTATCTTCTTATCTGCCCATCACCTCCCTCTGATGCTCCTCTCACTTTTCCTTCTTCCATGGCTTTCTGTCCTCTCCTATCAGATTTCCCTTTCTCCAGCCCTGTATCTCTTTCACCAATCAACTTCCGAGCTCTTTACTTCACCTCTCCCTCCTCCCAGTTTCACCTATCACCTTGTGTTTCTTCCTCTCTCCCCTCAGCTTACTCTAACTCCTCATCTTTTTTCCTGATAAAGGGTCTCAGCCCAAATAGATGCTGCCTGGACTGCTGAGTTCCTCCAGCATTTTGAGTGTGTTGACTAATTAAGATAACAGATAACTCAATTAAGATTGAGTGTGTTGAATGTATTATTAATTTTTAAGAAGTGGGGAAGAGCTACGGACTTTATGAATAAACATAATACTGTACAGAAGGCATGAAACACCCAAAGAAGTGGCACTATTCACATTAGTTCAAAGTAAATTTATTATCAGATTTTATATATATGTCACTATAGACAATCCTGAGGTTCATTTTCTTGTGATACAAAGAAACACAATAGAATCAGTGAAAAAACACGCACAAGGTGGACAAACAACCTACGTGCAAAGACAACGAACTGTCCAAATACAAGAAGAAAAAAACAAAATAATAATAAACAATAAATATTGAGAACATGAGATAAAGAGTCCTTAAAAGTGTGTTCGTAGGTTGTAGGAACAGTTCAGTTTTGGGGTGAGTGAAGTTGGGTGAAGGTATCCCCTCTGGTTCAGGAGCCTGATGGTTGAGGGGTAACAACTGTTCCTGAACCTAGTGTTGAGAGCCCTGAGGCACTTGTACCTCTACCTGATGCAGCAGTTAGAAGAAGGCATATCCTGTATGGTGGGAGTCCTTGATGTTGGATGCTGCTTTCCTGCAGGACCACTCCACGCACATGTGCTCAATGGTGGAGAGGTCTATACCGATGATTGGTTTTTCTGTTCAACAGCATTGGTGTTTCCATACCAGACTGTGATGCAACCAGTCAGGATACTCTGCCCTGCAAATCTTAAGTTGGTGACATGTCACAAATACTTAAAAGTTGTCCTCTGGTACGTTGTAATAGATCATGTACACCACCTGTATTCTGATTGTTAATTTTTTTTGACCCATTTGTTCGCAGTTGTTTTGACTTGAAGCAGTGCAATTGGAAAACATTCACAAGATAACTATCAGTTTAGAGATTCAACAACATGATCTATCGGTGTTTCTGATAATTTTGCAGGTATGTGTAGGCTTACTGAAGCATTACAGCAAAAATAATGCTGTTTTAGCTTCCTTTATTAACAAGATAAGGTGCAATAGGCCGCAAATATACATCACCACAGGCAGACTTCGGAACTTATATTGAGACAACATGCGTATATTCACAGGAAAATCACTTCCGTAGCAGCCATTGTGATTTATTGTTCAAGGTGGACTTGGTCAATGATTATATTGTATATTAATATCTGCTTATTCTCCTCCATAGATGCTGCCTGACCTGCTGAGTTCCTCCAGCACTTTGTATGCATTGCCTGCTTCTCACATTTCTGAGGCTTTGGGCAATAACCATCTGGCACATATTTGGTTCTACTGGCCAGGGCAAACTTCCCCAGCAGTTTTATTACATCTGCCATGGTAGTATAGTGGCTAGTACAACACTTTTACTGCTCAGTATGTCGGAGTTCAAAGTTCAATTCCAGTGTCCTCTTTTGTAAAGAGTTTGTGTGTTCCTTCCCATATTTGTGTGGGTTTTCTCCAGGTGCTACAGTTTCCTCGCACAGTCCAACGGCATACCGGTTAATAGATTAATTGGTCATTGTGAATTGTCCTGTGATTAGGCTGGGTGATACGGCTCAGTGGACCAGAAGGGCTTTTCCATGCGCCAGCTCTAAATAAATACGTAAAACTGCAGATGTTAATCAAAATGCACACATTTAAATAAATTAAGAGTCTGAGAGGTTCAGTGCTGTTAGCAACTGTGAGCATGTCAGAAAGTCACCGCCTTACAAAGCTGCTGAGTCAGACTTCTTAACCTGCGTTAATGGTAAATTTGCATCTTGGCAGTCATGCCCCGCACATCAGTCGATGAAGGATACATTTGCATGTACAGCATAGAAGAACAATTAGCCATTTGGCCAATCAAGTCTGTTCCACCATTCCATCATGGCTGATTTATTAACTCTCGACCTCATTCTCATACCTTCTGCCCCTTAACCTTTGACACCCTTTCTAATCAAGAACTTATCAATCTCTGCTTTAAATATATCCAATGACTTGGCCTCCACAATCTTCTGTGGTAATAAATTCCACGGATTCATCTTCACCTCTGTACTAAAGGGACATCCTTGTATTCTGAGGCTGAACCCTCTAGTCCTAGACTCTCCCACTATAGGAAACATCCTCTCCACATCTACTCTATCTTGGCCTTTCAATATTTGTTGGGTTTCATTGAGATTGAAAACACCATATCGAGCACCATGTGATTGGAATGAAGACTTGCTATCCAGTGTTTCAATAAGCAGTCCTTGAATTTGGGGCTTACTTCTTTACTCGTGCTTTCGAATGATTAAATGCAAAGAAAATGTGAAGCTGAACCAACATTAATTTAAATATTATGATGCCAGTGGAAGTGGTGGATGCACGTTTGATTACAGCATTTAAGAGAAGTTTGGATAGATATGTGGATGGGAGAGGTATGGATGGCTAAAGTCCAGGTGTGCCAAAGCAGACTAACAATTTGACATGAACTAGGTAGGCCAAAGGACCTGTGTCTGTGCTGTAGTGTCTCTATGGCTCTATTTGCACATCAAAAATTGTTATAGCTATACACTCAGTGCCCACTTTATTAGATACACCTGCTTGTTAATGCAAATATCTAATCAGCCAATCTGGCAGTGACTCAATACGTAAAAAGCACGCGGGAATGGTCAAGAGGTTCAGTTGTTGTTCAGACCAAACATCAGAATGGGGAAGAAATGTGATTTAAATGACTTTGAACGTGAAATGATTGTTGGTGCCAAATGGGCTGGTTTGAGTATCTCAGAAACTGCTGATCTCCTGGGATTTTCACACACAGAGTTTACAGAGAATGGTGCAAAACCCAAAAAAAACATCCAGTGAGCTGCAGTTCTGTGGGCAAAAATGCCTTGTTAATGAGAGAGGACAGAGGAGAATAACCAGACTGGTGCAAGAGGACAGGAAGGCAATAGTATTTCAGACAACCAAATGTTACAACAGTGGTGTGCAGAAGAACATCTCTGAAAGCACAACATGAATTGGCTACAGCAGCAGAACACCAGAATATCCTCTCAGTGCCCACTTTATTAGGTATAGGAGGTACCTAATAAAGTGGCCACTGAGTGTAGATTTGGGATTATAAGCTAACAAGTTTATTTGTAGCTGTTCCACCGCACACAAAGTGGAGAGTTTTTGAGCTACATTTTAAGGAACTAGATTGATATATTGCTGGTACAGTTTTTTTTTACCTCTTCTGTTCTTGCTGTGAAGATTGCACTATATTTTGGATATTTCATTCTCTTCTCTCATTGAAATCCTGAATACTGTACTGGAAAGCATGGAAGAAGTGGAATAGCACTGCAATCTTGTTGTCTTGAGCAATGACAATAAAGTTCTATTCTACTCTAGAACAAAGATGAGGAATTTCTTCAGTCAGAGGGCTATGGTGGCCAAATCATTGGGTGTATTTAAGGCAGATACTGGTAGATTTGTGATTGGCAAGAAAGGGCAAAGGGATAAGGTGGGAGAATATGGTTGAGAAACAAAAATCAGTTATCATTAAATGATGGAGAAGACTTGATATCTTATGGTGACCTTGCCACTGAAGACCATTCTCTCAGGGTTAGGAAGTTTAGAACTCGAGGAGAGAGGGGAGAAATTAATTACAGGGTAACTTTTCACCCAGAGGTGATCCTTAAATGAAACAAACTGCAGTTGAGGTAGATACATTACCTAAAAGGCACATCGACTGAAACATGGAACAGGAAAGGTTTAAAGCAGGGTTTTCCAACCCGGGGTCTACAGACCCCTTGCTTAATGGTATTGGTCTATGGCATAAAAATGGTTGGGAACCCCTTGTTAGGAGAGGTATGGGAGTAAGGTAGATTGTATCTTTGTCAGCATGAGCTAGTTAGACTGGAGGACATTATAACTCTGTACTATGACCAGGCCATGCTCTCTTCAAAAAAGTTTCAAAGTTGGACTCTATATCTCTATAAATTTATTATCAAAGAAAATGTATGTCATCAGATACAACCCTGGGACTTGATTTCTTGCAGGCATAAACACTATATCCAATTTAAAATATTAGAATCAATAAAAAATGGCACCCTGCATGACGGACAAACAACCAAAGTGCAAAAGACAACAAACTTTGCAAATACAAAAGACTAAAGAAAATAATAATAATAATAATAAATAAGCAATAAATATTGAGAACATAGGATGGAGAGTACTGGAAAGTGAGTCTATGGGTTGTGGGAAGAGTTCAGTGATGGGGCAAGTGAAGTTGAGTGAAATTATCCCATTTGTTCAAGAGTCTGATAGCTGAGGGGTAATAACTATTCCTGAGGCTGATGCTGTGGTTCCTAAGGCTCCTGTACCACCTTCCTGATGGCAGCAGCAAGAAGGGGGCATGACCTGGATGGTGGGGTCCTTGATGATGGATGCTATTCTCTTGTCACCATGTAGATGTGCTCAAAAGTGGGGCAGGCTTTACCTGTGATGGACTGGGCCATATCCACTACCTGTAATAAGATTTTCTGTTCACTACTACTATCAGGAAGAAAGTACAGGAGCTTTGGGTCCCATACTACCAGGTTCAGGGATAATTATTAGGCCTCTGCCTGTACTAGAGTGGGACTAATATCCTAGCAGGAAGGTTTGTTAATGCTGTACAGTGTGGTTTAAACTAGAGTTGCATGGAGGTGGGAACCAAAGTGCCAGAACAGTTAGAGGAGAGATTGTGGAGGGAGATATTGGTAAGACCTTAGACAAAGTCAGGAATCAAAAGGTTGACCATGAAGTAACCAGTGCCCTGAGCTACATATATTTCAATGCAAGAAGTATTGAGCTCAGGACAAGGATCAACACCTGGAGTTATGATGTTGTAGCCATTAGTGATACTTGGTTGCAGGAGGAGCAGGACTGGCAGCTCACTATGCCAGGGTTCCGTTGTTTTAGACATGACAGAGCAGGAGGGCTTAAAGGAGGAGGGGCAGCTTTACTGGTCAAGGAAAATGTCACGGCAGTGGTTCGTTAGGACAGACTGGAGAACTCAACTAGTGAGGCATTATGAGTAGAAGTGAGAAATAGGAAAGGTATGACCATGTTAACAAGGATAGGGATTTGGAGAAACAAATTTGTAAAGAGATCACAGGCTGTTGCAAGAAACATAAGCTTGTTATTATAGGTGATCTTATCTTTCCACATATTGATTGTGAGTCCCATGTTATAAAAGGACTAGATAGGATTGAGTTTGTCAAATGTGTTAAGGAGAGTTTTCTTCATCGGTATTTGGAAGACCCAATGAGAGAGCGTGCAATACTGGATCTGCTATTAGGGAGTGAGACAGGGCAGGTGATGGAAGGTTGTGTAGGGGTACATTTTGCATCCAGTGACCATAATGCTGTTAATTTCAGGAGACAGATATAGTCTATAGAAGTGAGGCAAAACGACATCAACTTCATGGACCCTGTACCGATTACAAAGGAGGAGGTGTTTGCTACCCTGAGGCAAATTGGGGTGGATAAATCCCAAAGGCCTTACAAAGTGGTCCCTTGGACCCTACGGGAGGCAAGTGCAGAAATTGGCAGGGCCCTAGCAGAGATATTTAAAACCCTTCAAGATGGAGAAGTACCAGAAGATTAGAGGATAGCCAATATAGTTCTGCTTTGTTAAAAAAGGCCCTAAACATAAATTATAGGCAGGTGAGTCTGACATCAGTTGTGAGAAAGTTATTGGAAGATATGGGACTGTATATATAAGTATTTGGAAAGATATGACTGATTAAGGATAGTCAGCATGACTTTGTGCATGGTAGGTCATGTCAATCCAATCTTAGAGAGTTTTTCGAGGAAGTTACCAGAAAAGTGGATGATGGCAAAGCAGTGAATGTTGTCTACCTGAACGTTAGTAAGGCATTTGACAAGGTCTAGAAGGTTCATTTGCTTGGCATTCAGGATGAGGTAGTAAATTGGGTTAGACATTGGCTTTGTGTGAGAAGCCAGAGAGTGGTAGTAGAAGATTGCCTCTCTGACTGGAGGCCTGTGACTAGTGGTGTGCTGCAGGGATCAGTGCTGTGTATGCTATTGTCTGTCATCTATATCCGTGATCTGGATGAAAATGTGGTTAACTGGATCAGCAACTTTGCAGGTGACACCACGATTGGGGGTGTAGTGGACAGTGAGGAAGGCTATCATGGCTTGCAGAGGAATATGCATCAGCTGGAAAAGTGAGTTGAAAAATGGCAGATGGAATTTAATACAGACAAGTGCGAAGTTTTGCACTTCGGTAGAATCAAATAGGATAGGTCTTGCACAGTGAACGGGAGGGCACTAAGGAGTGTGGTAGAACAAAGGAATGTGGGAATATAGGTCCATAATTCGTTGAAAGTGGCATCATAGGTAGATGGGATTGTAAAGAAAGCTTTTGGCACATTGGCCTTCACAAATCAAGTACAGGAAATGGGATGTTATGTTGAAGTTGTATAAGACGTTGATGAGGCCTTATTTGGAACATTGTGTGCAGTTTTGGTCACCAACATGCAGGAAAGATGTAAACAAGGTTGAAAGATTACAGAGAAGATTTACAAGGATGTTGCAGGTCTGGAGGACCTGAATTATAAGGAAAGGTTGAATAGGTTAGGACTGTACTCTTTAGAATGTAAAAGATTGAGAGGAGGTACAAGTATATTACTGATGTAGAGCGGGTAAATGCAAGCAGGCTTTTCCACTGAGATTGGGTGGGACTGCAATCAGAGGTCATGGGTTAAGGGTGAAAGGTGAGAAATTTAAGGGGAATATGAAGGGAAACGTCTTCACTCAGAAGGTTGTGAGATTGTGGAAAAAGCTGCCAGCAGAACTGGTGCATGAGAGCTTGATTTTGACATTTGAGAAGCTTGGATAGGTCATAGTCATAGTCATAGTCATACTTTATTGATCCCGGGGGAAGTTGGTTTTCGTTACAGTTGCACCATAAATAATAAATAGTAATAAAACCATAAATAGTTAAATAGTAATATGTAAATTATGCCAGTAAATTATGAAATAAATCCAGGACCAGCCTATTGGCTCAGGGTGTCTGACCCTCCAAGGGAGGAGTTGTAAAGTTTGATGGCCACAGGCAGGAATGACTTCCTATGACGCTCTGTGTTGCATCTTGGTGGAATGAGTCTCTGGCTGAATGTACTCTTGTGCCCACCCAGTACATTATGTAGTGGATGGGAGACATTGTCCAAGATGGCATGCAACTTAGACAGCATCATCTTTTCAGACACCACCGTGAGAGAGTCCAGTTCCATCCCCACAACATCACTGGCCTTACGAATGAGTTTGTTGATTCTGTTGGTGTCTGCTACTCTCAGTCTGCTGCCCCAGCACACAACAGCAAACATGATAGCTCTGGCCACCACAGACTCGTAGAACATCCTCAGCATCGTCCGGCAGATGTTAAAGGACCTCAGTCTCCTCAGGAAATAGAGATGGCTCTGACCTTTCTTGCAGACAGCCTCAGTGTTCTTTGACCAGTCCAGTTTATTGTCAATTCTTATCCCCAGGTATTTATAATCCTCCACCATGTCCACACTGACCCCCTGGATGGAAACAGGGGTCACTGGTACCTTAGCTCTCCTCAGGTCTACCACCAGCTCCTTAGTCTTTTTCACATTAAGGTGCAGATAACTCTGCTTACACCATGTGACAAAGTTTCCTACCGTAGCCCTGTACTCAGCCTCATCTCCCTTGCTGATGCATCCAACTATGGCAGAGTCATCCGAAAACTTCTGAAGATGACAAGACTCTGTGCAGTAGTTGAAGTCCGAGGTGTAAATGGTGAAGAGAAAGTGCATGAATGATTGGGGTATGGAAGCCTATGGTTCTAGTGCAGGTCCATGTGAGTAGGCAGCTTAAATGGTTTCAGCATGGACTAGATCTGCTGAGTTCCTCCAGCATGTTGTGCGTGGTACACTTCGGCTACACTATGTATTAGAAATCCTGCTTGAAGGTTGTGACCTTTTTCACCTCTTATTACATGAGATGGACTCAAAGATAATCAAAGGTCAAAGTAAATTTATTATCAAAGTATGTATATGTCACCATATACGCACACGAAGACTGATAATGTGTAAAAGAAGACAAACCGTGCAAACACAAAACAATAAATAATACTGAGAACGTGAGTTGTAGAGTCATTGAAAGTGAGTCTGTAGGTTATGGAATCAGTTCAGAGTTGAGGTGAGTTATTCATGCTGGTTCAGGAGCTGATCACTGTAAGGTAGTGACTGTTCCTGAACCTGATGGTGTGGAATTTAAGGCTTTTGTACCTCCTTCCCAATGGCAGTTGTAAGAAGAGAGCATAGCCTGGATGGTGGGGGTTATTGATGATGGATGCTGCTTTCTTGGGGTAGCATTCCTTTGTAGATGTGTTCAATGGTGGGGAGGGCTTTTTCTTTGATGGGCTGGGCCATATGCACCACTTTTGGTTAGATGTTGCTTTTGGAATCAAATGCAGTGTGTGTCAGTCGAGGATCTCTCTTAAGAGCTCCTCTCAGACAGGTGCTAGATACATCTGTGGCATTGGTAAACTCTCCTCTGCTCTTGGTTGTCAGCATAGTAACCCACAGTTGTCCCCTGACAGTAGAGCACTCACGCATTTCGTATTGATCCGCCGGCTGCCTCATCTCCATGCTCTTTCCACTCACCATCTGTTCTTTGGGTCAGAACTTTCCGGTTATTCGCAATGTGCCTATAGAACAATACACACAAAATGCTAGAGGATCCCAACAGGATAGGCAGCATTTATGGAGGGGAATAAACAGTCAACATTTCACACTGAGACCCTTCACCAGGTCTGGAAAGGAAGGGAGAAGAAGCCCTCTACTTTCTTTTCTCTTGAGTTTGCAGGCCAAGCATGCATCTTGCTTGTGATTAATTAGCGCCTGGATCTGCTGGTAAATTCATGCCATCTCCCTGGTGGAGAATCTACATACAACAGGGAAATATGCACTTCAGTTTGGAATTGGGTTATCACTGCCATCTGTATCAAGCTACAGTGAAAAGCTTGTCTTGTGTGCCTTTTATATAGATCAAGTTCAGGCGGCACGGTAAACAACACAGTGCCAACAACACAGGTTGGATTCCTGCTACTGTCTGTAAGGAGTTTGTACATTCTCCCCATAACCACGTGGGTTTCCTCTGGGTGCTCCAATTTCTTCCCACATTCCAAATACGTATGGGTTAATTGATCACATAGGGGTAAATCAGCAGGGCGGGCTCACTGGGCTGGAAGGGCCTGTTACTGTGCTATATCTCCAAATAAATAAAAGTAAAACTCATGAAACAGTGCATTGAGGTTGTTTCAGGTAAAACAATAACAATACAGAAGAAAGTGTAGCAGCTCAGAAAAGGTACAGTGCAGGTAAACAATAAGCTGTAAGCTCATAACGAAATAACTTGTAAGGTCAAAGGTCCATCTTATTACACTAGGGAACCAAATAGTAGTCTTATAAACTGTCCTTGATCCTATTGGTATATGGTTTTGGGCTTCTGCATTTCCACCTGTTGGGAGTGGGTTGAGAAAATTCCAGGGTGGATGGAGTCTTTGGTTATACTGGCTGCTTTACTGAGGCTGTAAGAAGTGTAAACAGACTCCATGGAGGGGCAGGCTTGTTTTTGTGATGTACTGTGTCCACTACTCTTTACAGTTTCTTGTGGTCATGGGCAGAGATATTGTTATATCAGGCTGTGATACGTCCAGAGAGAATGTTTTCTATGAGGCCCTCTGTCAAGGTCAACCATGGATATTGTGTGCCAGCTGCCTACATGATACGCAAGCCAGGGCAGTATGAAATGGAAAGCAAGCTGTTGCCCATGTAGCAGGCTTCCCCTCACTTCTCAGCTGATGAATCGGGAGGAATGCCAGAGACCAATACAGTTTGGCACCAGCAGCATTATAGGAGTTGCCAGTCAGTGTTGAACTCAACGTAGAACTATTTTAGGGACTCCAGCTCTGGATTTTTCCTTGGAAAGTTTCAGGGAAAAAACCAATGAGTGAATTTAGCTACATAGCAGCAGAGGTTTGAGATCAGAGTTTTCCTTGTAGGTGAGCTGCCAACTATGGTTGACGAGCTTCGTCTGCCCGAAGCAACTAGTTTTAAGGCACCAGTAACCCACATTTGCCTTTTCTCCTGTCAGTAGAAATGTTTCCATCAGGCTGAGTAGCTAAGCTCCAGGTGAAGGCCAGGAGCTGAACTTGGTTGTCAGGGTCTGTTTGAGACGCAAATCACTGGGAGCACATCGCCACTATCTCCCCAGGCTATGACAACTTTAAGAAACCAATCTATGATGCATCAATTGAAAACCCATTGAATCCACTTTGACCATCACACACCCAGTTACATTAATTCCAGTTACTTTTCTCCACATCCCTGTCACAATCTTGATATGCAAACTCCACAGAGTTAAGATCCCAGGTCAGAATTAACCCAAGTCACTGAATATATGAACTATCAGCTCGACTAGTTGTAGGATAGGTCTGTAGCTATTGGACCTGAGTATGACAATCCCAGTGGTTTAGCTCTTGAACTTCATAGTGAGGTCCCTATGTGTACATTAATTTAAAATGTAAGGGGCGTAGGGGGAAGCACTGAACACCAGCCACCACATAGTCATGAGAGAGCAAAGTATTGGCACCTTGTTAAGTACTTCTAAGATAACTGAAGACCTGTGTCATTTGCAAATTGTTGTCAAGAGCACTGGCAAGAAGTCTTTTGCTGACTAAATGGTACTTAAATATTTTTAACGTACCAGTGACAAGGCATGTTTATTGCCTATTTAAAAGAAAACCCCCTTGACATTGCAGAGTTCCTTAAACTGCTCTGAGAAGTGTTCAGTTCTAATTGCCTCATTATAGGAAGGACATGAAAGCTTTAGAGAGGATGCAGAGCAGATTTATCAGGGTACCATCTGGATTACAGATCATGTCTTATGAGGAAAGATTGAATGAGCTAGGATTTTTCTCTTTGGAGTGAAGGAGGATGAGAGATGATTTGATAAAGGTGTAGAAAGATGATAAGAGTCATCAATAAAATGGACAACCAGTGCCTTTTTCCCAGGGCAGAAATGGCTTATGAGAGGGCATATTTTAAGAAAACAAGTTTAGGAGGGATGTAGTTTTTTGCAGAGTGAGCGGTAGATATGTGGAATCCACTGCCATTGGAACACATTAGAGGTAGGAACATTAGAGGTATTTAATAGACTCTAAGATAGTCACGTGGATAAGCTGTCTGTAAGGAATTTGTATGGTCTCTCTGTGACCATGTGGTTTTCCTCCGAGTGCTCTGGTTCCTCCCATATTCCAACAACATGCAGGTTAGGGTTATTAGGTTGTGGGCATGCTATATTGGCACCAGTAGCCTGACGACCGTTGCAGGCTGTTCCCAATACAATCTTCACTTTGACTTGATGCAAATTATGTATTTTGCAGTGTGTTTCAATGTACATGTGACAAATAAAACTCATATTTAATCTTTCCATGGATGAAAGAAGAATGGAGAACTATGTGGGAAGGAAGATTAGATTAGCCTTGGAGTGGGATAAAAAGTTGGCACAACATTATGGGCTGAATGGCCTGCATTGTGCTGTACTGTTCTACGTTCTAAGTCCAGCTCAAATTTTATGCTCGTATTTCTGAAGTATGCAACTTGCCAACTTGGAAACATGAGTACTCCATTGATCCAACTAATAGACCATCCAGGTATGAAACAGCCAAAGGGAAGTCCTTCTACCCACAAGAAATCCTGCAAATAACCTGGTTAGAACATTTAATGAGCCATTCTGCTTCAGAAAGAGTTTTAATGACTTTATCAGCTCAGTGAAACATATTTGGTTTTGTTCCCTTGGGGAATGAAAACAAGTTTAGAACAAAGTTATGATGACATAAGGCCTCAAGATCTTACACTTACATTACACTGTTATTGTGGTAAAATATTCCAAAAGACTATACTGCTGTACTGAGAGGCAAATGGACACCAAATAAATGAAGGAGCTATTTCAGAACAGGGGGTTTAAATATAGACACTGATTAAAGCTGTGTGAATTTTAGAGCACCACACTATGGAATATACAACAATTATTCAGCAGGATACAGTGCAGATGGACTGGAATTGTAAGTTTGAGCTGGATGAAATGACTGAGGAATTTCATTTCCATTCTTGTGAGGAAATCAATCCAAGATTGGTTTTATTATTTAGACATACATCGCTGAACAGACCCTTATGTCCCAATGAACCGCACCACCCAGCAACCCTCCGATTTAACCATGGATAAATCACAGGACAATTTACAATGACCAATTAACCTACTAATCAGTATATCTTTGGACTGTGGGTGGAGACCAGAGCACCCAGAGGAAATCCACATGAAGAAAGCAAAACTTTCTCACAGTGGATGCCAGAATTGAACTCTGAACTTTGACACCCTGAGCTGTAATAGTGTCATACTAATAATTGTACTACCATGGCACCCTGTTTAGGAGCCGAGAGGTAATGTTGCAGCTATATAGGACCCCGATCAGACCCCACTTGGAGTACTGTGCTCAGTTCTGGTCGCCTCACTGCAGGAAGGATGTGGAAACCATAGGAAGGATGTAGAGGGGAATTACAAGGATGTTGCCTAGATTGGGGAGCATACCTTATGAGAATAGGTTGAGTGAACTCAGCCTTTTTTCCTTGGGACGACGGAGGATGAGAGGTGACCTGATACAGGTGTATAAAATGATGAGAAGCATTGATCATGTGGATAGTCAGACGCTTTTTCCAAGGGCTGAAATGGCTAGCACGAGAGGACACAGTTTTAAGGTGCTTGGAAGTAGGTACAGAAGAGATGTCAGGGCTAAGATTTTATGTAGAGAGTGGTGAGTGCGTGGAATGGACTGCCAGCGATGGTGGTGGAGGCAGATATGATAGGGTCTTTTAAGAGACTTCTGGATAGGTACATGGAGCTCAGAAAAATAGAGGGCTATGGGTAACCCTAGGTAATTTCTAAGGTAAGGACATGTTCGGCACAGCTTTGTGGGCCAAAGGGCCTGTATTGTGCTATAGGTTTTCTATGTTTCTATGTATCTAAACCTCTTACTGTCAAAAGGACTGAAAATAATAACAAACGATAGAAAGCTGCTTAAATTGATATAGAACTTCAAAACTCAGAGTAATTTTATTGTCAAAGTACATCTTTATCACTATATACTACTCTGAGATTGTTTCTTGCAGAAACTTACAGTAGAACAAAGAAATACAATAGAAGCAATGAAAAACTACACACAAAGACTAACAAGCAACCAATATGCAAAAGAAGACAAACTACGCAAATACAAATACATATAAATAAATAATATTGAAGGCACGGGTTGTAGAGTCCTTGAAAGTGAGTCCATAGGTTGTGACAACACACACAAAAAATGCTGGTGAACGCAGCAGGCCAGGCAGCATCTATAGGAAGAGGTACAGTCGACGTTTCGGGCCGAGACCCTTCGTCAGGACCCTTCGGGTGTGAGTCCTGACAAAGGGTCTGGGCCCGAAACATCGACTGTACCTCTTCCTATAGATGCTGCCTGGCCTGCTGCGTTCACCAGCATTTTTTGTGTGTGTTGCTTGAAATTCCAGCATCTGCAGATTTCCTTGTGTTTCCATAGGTTGTTGAATCAGTTCAGTGTTGGGGTGAGTAAAGTTTGTCATCTATATAATAACATACAGTGGATGACGGATGGAAATGGTTGAAACAGGACTGAAATATAGCATTCTGCACTACTAAAGCAAACCACCTCCACATTTAATACGTTATTCAGGGGCAACACAGTGACGTAGTGATTGGCACTGTTTAGAGTGCACCAGCTGTAAGATCAGGGTTCGATTTCCACCATTGCCCATTAGGAGTTTATATCTTCTGTCAGTGACAGCATGGTTTTTCACCGGGTGCTCCAGTTTCCTCCCACATTCTAAAGATGTACGGTTAGGGTTAGTGTTGGCACCATAAGCATAGCAACACTTGCGGGCTGCCCAGCACAATCCTTGCTGATTTGATTTAATGGCAGATGACACACTTCACTGTTTGTTTTGATGTACATGTGGTAATCAAAGCTAATTAATTTATGCCACTTTCAACACAGGATACCATCGAACATGTTTTCCATCTATATTTCTTTTAGTATTTCAAAGACACTGTCCCTTTTACTTTTCCCTGGTCGAGTCTTGTATCTCTCTTCCACCCAGCACCTTACCATGCTGAGAAGCAACACCTGTACATTTCCCTCTTTCCACCACCAAATAACCCAAACAGGTGCAGTACAGATGAAGCACATAATGATTCCAGCTGTGCTGAGTGTTCACAATATTATGTTCTGTACATTGGACACACTAAATACACTTGTAGGTCAGCTGGAAGGTTGCCTGTGTTAGACAATGTGGTTAATGTAAAGGATGAATTCAAAAAAGAATTTTGATTTCCTAATTTCCTACAATAAATTTTCCAGCCTGCTGGACAGTGGCACTATATGTTTTGAAAGTGAAAATGTTGTAAGTTGGGTCATCAGATTCAGATTTATTTATCACATAGACACTGAAACATACAGTGAAATCTGTCGTTTGCGTTAGCAACCAACACTACCTATGCACGTGCCTGGGGCAGCCCACAAGTGTCAACACACATTCTGGTGCCAACATAGCATGTCCACCACGCTCAGCAGGACAACACAAAACAACAGCAGTAAAAACAAGCACCTTTACACATACTCACTCACATTCTCTCACACAGTCCTCCGGCCAATAAAGTGTTTTCTGTTTCTATTTGATCATTTCCTGGCCCATTGTCTTGGGAGGGTGGTGGAGTCATCGGCTGTCACCACAGAAGTCTCCAGATGATTGGGATTTGTTAAGGTTGTCATAGTTCAGCGGTGGGGGGGGGTGGTGTGGTTTAGTGGGGATAAGCTTCCACTACCTATCAAATGCTCCTAATAGCATGCTTCTCAAATCCCTCTGATAACCAAGTTCCACTCCTGCTCTTCCCCTGTGGCTTAGCTACTAAGCCCAGCAGAACCATTTCTACTGACAGGAGAAGGGGTTACTGGCACCTTAAAGCCAGTGGCTTCAGAGAGGCTTATTAGCCATGGTTGGCAGCTCATCTAGAAGGAAAACTCTGATCTCAAAACTTCTTTTGCCTTGTGGCAATACTCACGTGTGGAAGGCTTTGGGGGTAAACCCCGAGGTAAAAATCTGGAGCTGAAGTCCCTAAGGCAGTCTACATTGAGTTCAATGCTGACTGACAACTGCTGCAATACTGCTGGTGCCAATCAATCAGTCTTTGATTTTCCTTTGGATTCATCAGCTGAATGGAGAGGAGGAGCTTGTTACATGGGCAATAGCTTGCTCTCCATATTATACTGCCTTCGCTTATGTACTGGCTTGCATATCACATAGAAAGCTGGGATGCAGCATCCATCATCCACTCCAACCAACGGTAGTCCTCAGATGAGCCCTGTAATCTTCAAGGAATAGAAAGCAATGGCCCAAATGCTGCTAAATGGGATTAGTAAAATGGGTTCCTGATGCTCAGTGTGAATGTTGTGGACTGAAGGGCCTGTTTCTGCACTGTTTAACTCTTTTTAAAAAAAAATCACAGAAAAGGATGGAGATAAAACTTTAGAACTGATCTTTGACCAATATCTAATTGGAGGGTTCAAAATTCAAAGTAAATTCATTATCAGAGTATGTATACCATATACAACCTTGAGATTCATCTTCTTACAGGCAGCCACAGGACGTAGAAACGCAATAGAATCTATGGGGGGAAAAACCCCACACAACAAAGACTGTGAAACATCCAGTGTGTGGGGGGAAAAAAACAAATCCTGCAAACCATAAAAAAAAAACAAATAATATACAGAACATGAACTGCAAAGTCTCCGAAAGTGAGTCCACAGCCAGGGAGCCCATTCAGTGCTGAGGCGAGAGAAGCCAGTCCAGGAGCTCGATGGCTATAGGGTAATAACTACTCCCGCACCTGGTGGTGTGGGCCCAATATTCCTACACCACCTATCCGATGATAGCAGCAAGAAGAAAGGGAGATGGGCAAATTCAGGCAGATGGGATAGGCTCAGGTGGAGGATTTTGCCTGTCATGGAGAAATGAGCAAAACACCGGTACATCCTCCGCCTTCGGCCTCAATGCCTTAATCTTTTTAATCTGGATCGGCACTTAAATCGGCTAAACATAAGCTCAGTGCTCCTCTAGTCAGATGATGTGTGTTAATGCCCATGTGTAGAACTGAGGGACTGATTCCTAATACTTGTTATTGTGAATGTCCCGGCCTGATGAGCAAGAGTAGGCCATTCAGCCCCTCAGGTCTTTCCCATCATTCAGTATAATCATGGCTGCCTCCTCTGCCAAGTCCACATACCTTTCCCTTCTATAATCTTTCAAAAATTTATCCACCTCCTCTTTAAATACCTCAGAATTGGCATCAGGTTTAATATCACTGGCTTAAGTAGTGAAATATGTTGTTTTGCGGCAGTAGTACTGTACAAGAAATAAAAAGATATATATTATACTTTGTATATAAAATTAAATATATAGTGTGTTGAAAAAGAGCAAAAAAAGGTAGCAAAGTAGTGCACATGGGTTCATTATCCATTCATAAATCTGATGGCAGAGGGGGAGAAATGTTGAGTGATTGCATTAAGGCTCCTATACCACCTCCTCGATGGTAACAATGAGAAGAGGGCATGTGCTTGGTGATGGATGCTGTCTTATTGAAGCATCTCCTTTTGAAGATGTCCTCAATGCTGGGGAGGCCAGTGTCTATGATGGAGCTGGCTGAGTTTTCAAATTTCTGTAGCCTTTTCCAATTCTGTGCATTGAAGCCTTCAGACCAGACGGTGATGCAACCAGTTAGAATACTCTCCATGGTATATCTGTAGAAATTTGCTCGAGTCTTTGGTGACATACCAAGTTTCCTCAAACTCCTAATAAAGTAAGCCGTTTCATGCCTTCTTTCTAATTGCATCAGTATGTTGGGCCTAGGATAGATTTCAAAGATGTTGACACACAGAAGGGTCTTGCTGAATATTTGCTGAATATTTCAGAAATTCGCCATTCTCTGGGCATAGTTCCTTTATGCCCCAATTTCAGATAATCATCCCCTTGCTTGTATCTGTATTCCTTCATTCAGGACTACCCCACTGGTGGAATCATCACAATATCTAACCTGTCTGTCCCCTCAAGATCTTATACGTTCCAGTAAGATCGCTTATCAGTTTACGAAAGTCCAAGGAATTACTGTAGAAGGGTTACAACGGGACATCTGGGAGGGGATTTCAGCAGGATGTCACCGTTGGCCTAGTCACCACTAAGGTCTGGTGATTCTTCCCAAGTTGGACAGTCAGCTGTATTACTCCTGGACCAGATAAATACAGGGGCTTGGGGGCTTTGTATGGCGTATCATGATGGTAAAGGGAATTCAGCTCAACCTTAATTCAGTGTGGATAGTTACAATGAGACATTGAAAGGATGCAGAGCTGCGCTTAGAATTTGTAAGTGGAGTTCAATACAGAGAAATGTAAAGTGATACACATTGGAAGAACAAATTTGAAGGCAGAATTCAGGATTAATTTGAGGGTTTTTCACAGTATGGAGGAACAGAGGGATCTTGGGTTTGACGTCCATAGATTCCTCAAAGTTGCAGTGCAGGTTAAGGGGTGGCTAAGAAGACATTTGGTGTGGTGGCCTTTGTTAGTCTTGGGATTGAGCTCAAGAGCTGTGAGGTAAAATTGCTGCTCTACAGAACCCTGTTTAGACCACACTTGGAATACTGTGTTCAGTCTGATCGCCTCATTATAGAAAGGATGTGGAAGCTTTAGAGAGGATGCAGAGGAAATTTGCCAGGATGCTACCTTCCTGGACTAAAGAGCAGATCTTATGAAGATAAATTGAGCAAGCTAGGGCTTTTCTCTTTGAAGTGAAGAAGAATGAGAGGTGACTTGATAAAAGTGTACAAGATGACAAGAGGCATAGATGGAGTGGATAGCCAGAGACTTTTTTCCAGAGCAGAAATGGCTAATACAAGGGGGCATACTTTCAAGGTGAATGGAAAAAAGTATAGGAAGTTCAGAGGTAAGTTTTTCTGTAAATACAGAGTGGTGGGTGCATGGAGCGTGCTACCGGGGTGGTGGTTGAGGTAGAAACATTAGGGATATTTAAGAGACTCTTAGATGGACACATGGATGATAGAAAAATGGAAGCTATGTGGGAAGGGAGGGTTAGATTGATCTTAGAGTCAGTTAAAGGGTCAGCACAACATCATGGGCCAAAGGGCCTGTGCTCTGCTATACTGCTGTATGTTCTATGTTAATTTGTCATAATGGAACAGCCCTCTCATCCAGGAATTAATTTCATGAGTAGGTTTGGCAAAGTTGCTATTTGTGCCTGTGGTCACTGGGCCTTGGTTGAGGCTTTCCTTGAGCTCATTTCTCAAATTCATAAAACCAACAGAGAGAAGTTATTATCACCTTATCTGTGGAGTTGTATTAAACCCAGAGTTGTGTACATGCAGAGTGCAATCCCACTATCTAGCCTGCTCAATGGTATAATAGATTGTGGCCAGATGGCTTCAGATCATTGAGTAAGAAAAACGGCACACCACATAACTGTGGTTCATCCATTTACTCTGTAAGTAAGTGCTTGCAACTTATTGTTAGGTTAAAGGAAGTGCTTGCCACAGTCTGCTTTTTGTATTTGCATTGTGGTTCTACACATCAAGGAAGGTGATAAAGTTAAATGCATTAGAAGCACTAACTTTGTATCATAGCAGTTCTCCCCATGTATGTTTATGATTAAAACAAAACATTAAATTAGCTTAGCCCAATTTATTGCCTTATGAATGTTTGTTTAAATGTATTTTCAAAGCATTGAAAACATAAAACATAGAATAGTACAGCACAGTACAGGCCCTTCGGCCCACAATGTTGTGCCAACCCTCAAACCCTGCCTCCCATATAACCCCCCCACCTTAAATTCCTCCATATACCTGTCTAGTGGTCTCTTAAATTTCACTAGTGTATCTGACTCAGGCAGTGCACTCCACACACCAACCACTCTGAGTAAAAAACCTTCCTCTAATATCCCCCTTGAACTTCCCACCCCTTACCTTAAAGCCATGTCCTCTTGTATTGAGCAGTGGTGCCCTGGGGAAGAGGTGCTGGCTATCCACTTTATCTATTCCTCTTAATATCTTGTATACCTCTATCATGTCTCCTCTCATCCTCCTTCTCTCCAAAGAGTAAAGCCCTAGCTCCCTTAATCTCTGATCATAATCCATACTCTCTAAACCAGGCAGCATCCTGATAAATCTCCTCTGTACCCTTTCCAATGCTTCCACATCCTTCCTATAGTGAGGTGACCAGAACTGGATACAGTACTCCAAGTGTGGCCTAACCAGAGTATTATAGAGCTGCATCATTACCTTGCGACTCTTAAACGCTATCCCTCAATTTATGAAAGCTAACACCCCATAAGCTTTCTTAACTACCCTATCCACCTGTGAGGCAACTTTCAGGGATCTGTGGACATGTACCCCCAGATCCCTCTGCTCCTCCACACTACCAAGTATCCTGCCATTTATTTTGTACTCTGCCTTGGAGTTTGACCGTCCAAAGTGTACCACCTTGCACTTCTCCAGGTTGAACTCCATCTACAACTTCTCAGCCCACTTCTGCATCCTATCAATGTCTCTCTGCAATCTTCGACAATCCTCTACACTATCTACAACACCACCAACCTTTGTATCATCTGCAAACTTGCCAACCCACCCTTCTACGCCCACATCCAGGTCGTTAATAAAAATCACGAGAAGTAGAGGTCCCAGAACCGATCCTTGTGGGGCACCCTAGTCACAACCCTCCAATCCGATTGTACTCCCTCCACCACGACCCTCTGCCTTCTGCAGGTAAGCCAATTCTGAATCCACCTGACCAAACTTCCTTGGATCCCATGCCTTCTGACTTTCTGAATAAGCCTACCATGTGGAACCTTGTCAAATGCCTTACTAAAATCCATGTAGATCACATCCACTGCACTACCCTCATCTATATGCCTGGTCACCTCCTCAAAGAACTCTATCAGGCTTGTTAGACACGATCTGCCCTTCACAAAGCCATGCTGACTGTCCCTGATCAGACCATGATCCTCTAAATGCCCATAGGTCCTATCTCTAAGAATCTTTTCCAACACCGTTCCCACCACAGACATAAGGCTCACTGGTCTATAATTACCCGGACTATCCCTACTACCTTTTTTGAACAAGGGGACAACATTCACCTCCCTCCAATCCCCCAGTACCATTCCCGTGGACAACGAGGATATAAAGATCCTAGCCAGAGGCTCAACAATCTCTTCCCTCGCCTCATGGAGCAGCCTGGGGAATATTCCGTCAGGCCCCGTGGACTTATCCATCCTAATGTATTTTAACAACTCCAACACCTCCTCTCCCTTAATATCAACATACTCCAGAACATCAACCTCACTCATATCGTCCTCACCGTCATCAAGTTCGCTCTCATTGGTGAATACTGAAGAGAAATATTCATTGAGGACCTCGCTCACTTCCACAGCCTCCAGGCACATCTTCCCACCTTTATCTGTAATCGGTCCTACCTTCCCTCCTGTCATCCTTTCTTTCTTCACATAATTGAAAACAATGGCAAACAAATTGGATCTTAGGATCAAACAGTAATAAGACCCAAGAACTGTATCATTTAATCTTATGAATCATTAACATATCATATTAGTATATAGGTTTAGACTATAGATTTTAGTCTAAGTAAATATTATTATCAAAGGCCATATTTGTCACCAAATACTACCCTGAGATTCATTTTCTTGCAGGCATTCACAGTAGAACAATCGAATCAATGGAAAAACTGCATACAAAGATTGATAAATAGTACAAATATAAAAAAAGAAACAAGTAATAATAATATGAAATTAATGAGCCTTCATGTAACATTTTGATTTCCTGCACAGTATATTGCAGCATGCTGGCCACTGGCAAAGGTAATTCAAGTTGAAGTATAATGTCATCTGTCTGTATATAATCAAACAAACCAATATTCCTCAGACCACATTGCACCTACATAACATATATCACACACAGCACATAAAACGAACCATTACCATAATTCAAAATGCATGTAGTGTACAGCACAGGTAAAGTACAGTAAACAGCTCGCTATCCTAATGTTGGGACCTTGGTGGTGGCAGGGTCTCACAGTGTGTGGTGAAAAAGCTGAATGATACATTTGAAAACTGAAAATGTTCTAAGTAGCATGGTTTCTGAGCATTAATTCCTTTAGTTGGGTCCAATGTTCACGAAGCTAAATGCAACGTTTGTGGTTTGTTCAGTTAGCAGCCGGCTTAGATTTTTCTAGTAGTCAATGCAGCCAAAGATGTGCAGCAAGTGTTAGTTCGTCCAGTATTTCTTGGCTGATTTTTGTTTTCATCAATTCAATTACAATCTTTTTTCTGGAACCACAAAATCATGTTACCAAGTAACATTAGAACTGTTGAGGGGAGGTGTGGAGAAATTGGTAGTTTATTGAATAATGTGAGACATTTTAGCTTGCACCAGTGTGAAAAAGAAAATTAAATGACATGTAATAACCACAGTTCTAACGTGATCATCACTGAATCCTGAAGAAGAATCTTTGGCCCGAAACATTGACTGTTTATTCTTTTCCATAGATGCTGCTTGGCCTGCTGAGTTTCTCCAGAATTTTGTGTGCGTTGCATTGGATTTCCAGTATCTGCAGATTTTCTTGTGTTTGTGTTTCGTATTGGTTGTTTGTAAGTCTTTGTTTAGGTATAGTTATTCATATGTTCTATTATATTTTTTCCTGTAAATGCCTGTTGGAAAATAAATCTCAAAGTAGTGTATAGTGACATATACAGTGGCCTGCCAAAAAGTTCTATTGAAAAGGTTCAAAGGAACTTCTAAATAAGCCTGATGCATTTTGGAAACAAGTCCTGTGGACTGATGAAGTTAAAATAGAACTTTGTGACCGCAATGAGCAAAGGTATGTTTGGAGAAAAAAGGGTGCAGAATTTCATGAAAGGAACAGGGGTTAAGCACTGTTAAGCACAGGAGTGGATCAGTCATGCTTTGGGCTTGTGTTGCAGCCAGTGGCACAGGGAATATTTACTGGTAGAGGGAAGAATAAATTCAATTAAATACCAGCAAATTTTGGAAGCAAACATCACACCGTCTGTTAGAAAAGCCGAAGATGAAAAGAGGATGGTTTCTACAACAGGATAATGAACCTAAACACACCCCAAAATCCACAATGGACTACCTCAAGAGGCTCAAGCTGAAGGTTTTGCCATGGCCCTCACAGTCCCCTGACCTAAACATCATCCAGAATCTTTGGATAGACCTCAAAAGAGCAGTGCATGCAAGACGGCCCAAGAATCTCACAGAACTAGAAGCCTTTTGCAAGGAAGAATGGGCGAAAATCCCCCAAACAAGAATTGAAAGACTCTTAGCTGGCTACAAAAAGCGTTTAAACGTAGCAGCATAGAAAATAGGTGCAGGAGTAGGCCATTCGGCCCTTCGAGCCTGCACCGGCATTCAGTATGATCATGGCTGATCATCCAATTCAGAACCCTGTACCTGCTTTCTCTCCATACCCCCTGATCCCTTTAGTCACAAGGGCCATATCTAACTCCCTCTTAAATATAGCCAATGAACTGGCCTCAACTGTTTCCTGTGGCAGAGAATTCCACAGATTCACCACTCTCTGTGTGAAGAAGTTTTTCCCTCATCTCGGTCCTAAAAGGCTTTTGCTTTATCCTTAAACTGTGACCCCTCATTCTGGACTTCCCCAACATCAGGAACAATCTTCCTGCATCTAGCCTGTCCAATCCCTTTAGAATTTTATACGTTTCAATAAGATCCCCCCTCAATCTTCTAAATTCCAGCGAGTATAAGCCTAGTCGATCCAGTCTTTCATCATATGAAAATCCTGCCATCCCAGGAATCAATCTGGTGAACCTTCTTTGTACTCCCTCTATGGCAAGAATGTCTTTCCTCAGATTAGGGGACCAAAACTGCACACAATACTCCAGGTGTGGTCTCACCAAGGCCTTGTACAACTGCAGAAGAACCTCCCTGCTCCTGTACTCGAATCCTCTTGCTATGAATGCCAGCATACCATTCGCCTTTTTCACCGCCTGCTGTACCTGCATGCCCACTTTCAATGACTGGTGTACAATGACACCCAGGTCTCGTTGCACCTCCCATTTTCCTAGTTTACAAGCTGTGATACTTGCCAAAGGTGGTGTTACTAAGTACTGCCATGCAGGGTGCCCAAGTTTTTGCTTCCGGCCCTTTTCCTTTTTTGTTATTTTGAAACTGTATAAGATGGAAATAAAAAAGTTTTCTTGCTTAAAATATTAAAGAAATCTGTCATCTTTAACTTTATGCCTTTTGGAAATCAGGTTATCTTTTACTCGTTTAGCTATTCACAGTAACAGAAATTTTGACGAGGGGTACACAAACTTTTGCATGCTACTGTATGTACTTTACTTTGACTTTTAAGATTAGTTGAAAATTATCTTTGTTTTTTCTGTGGCCCCACCCAAAACCTCACTTATTGGTTGTCAATGTAGACAATCAGATTAATCAACATTGGCGACTGTCACAGAGGAACTCAGTCATATTCCCACATGATACCTTCATATAAGCCATGGACAACTACAAACTACAGCGCAGTATTTTTTTCCCACCCCAGTGTGGGAGCCCAGCAGTGGCATAGCAGTTAGCACGACGCTATTACAGCTCAGGGCAGCAGAGTTTGGAGTTCAATTCTAGCGCCATCTTTAAGGAGTTTGTACATCCTCCCCGTGAATACATGGGTTTCTCTGGGTGCTCTGGCTTCTTCCCACAGTCCAAAGGCATACCAGTTAATCAGATAGTAGGTAATTTAAATTGTCCTGTGATTAGACTAGGATTAAATAGGTGGGTTGCTGGGTGCAGCTCATTGGGCCGAAAGAGCCTGTCCTGCACTTTATCTCTAAATAAACAAACAAATATTGAAACCAAGTAACACCGCATATTGCCTCTTGTCTCAGAGCTGGTAGAGATAAAAACACCAAGAGACGTGAAGCCAGCTCAGTCCTGCTCTGTACACCAGTGACCATATGACACATTACCCAATAAGCATCAGGGAAATCCGAAGGTACCCATTTGAAGTAGATTATGTGTTGTGGCTCTGTTTATTCACACTCTATTGCTTGCCTACTTTGTCTTCTCGCGGATTTCTGCCTACAGATGACCATCTGTTGTGTTTTCTGTGTGTAGATTTCTGCTGCTGAATATTCTGCTGATATGCTGCAATAGGCAAAAAAGAAGCACAAATAAGAGAAAATCTGCAGATGCTGGAAATCCAAGCAACACACACAAAATGGTGTGGTTATGCTTGCAGGTTCATGGGCCATTCAAAAGTCTGCTGGCAGAGGGGAAGAATCTACTTCTAAAATGTTGTGTGTTGGTTTTCTGGCTCCTATACCTCCTCCCTATGATAGTAATGAGAAGAGGACATGTCCTGGATGATGGGGGTCCTTAATGATTAATGATGCCTTCTTGACACATCAACTATTGAAGATGTCTTTGATGCAGGGAGGCTAACGTAATCCCATTGATTCTATTCAGTCCATGTCATATCAACACAATCCCCTCGATTTCACTGAGTCAGTGTCATATCAGAGCAATCCCATGGATTCCATTGAGTCTGTGTCATGTCTGCACAACCCCATTGATTCCATTGAGTCCGTGTCATGTCTACACAACCCCATCGATTCCATTGAGTCTGTGTCATGTCAGAGCAATCCCATTGATTCCATTCAATGTGTGTCATGTCAGAGCAATCCCATCGATTCCATTCGGTCTGTGTCATGTCAGCGCAATTCCATCGATTCCACTGTATGTAGTTTTAATGTACTGTACTGCTGCTGTAAAAGAGCAAATTTTATGACATATGCCAGTGTTATTAAAGCAGATTCTGATTCATATCTCCTCTGTTTCACCTACCATCCACCTACACTTGAGAAAATTTACAATAGTTAACAACCCTACCAACGGTAAAATAAATTTATTATCAAAGTGCATACATGTTACCATATAGTACCTTGGGATTCATTTTCTTGCAGGCATTTACAGGAAAATGAATAAATGCAATATAGTTTATATACAAAGACTGACAGACATCTAATGTGCAAAAGTAGACCAGTTGTGGGACTTAAGGCTCCTGTACCCCCTGCCAGATGCTAGAAGCAAGAAGAGAGCATGACATGGATAGTGGGAATCCTTGATGATGTATGATGTGTGCATTGTAAAGCTTTATAATTGTTTTCCATTACACTAACAATTTAGTATATACATTCATTCTTTCTTTGTGAGGTACCTGCACACTGATCGAGGCCTGTATGTAGAAGAACCGACTTGATTTGTCAAAAATTACGAAAGTTGCAAAAAAAAACTTGATGTGATATTTTGTAGTGAGCTCAAGTGTTCAAGAGGACATGCTAACAAGTCTAACCAGGTCCTTTGGCAGGAATCAATGTCAGTAGCTGGGTTGGACAACACTGTGGCATAGAGGTCAGCACAATCACTTTACAGTGCCAGCGCTCACTGATCAGGGTTCAATTCTGCTATTATTGTATGTTTTTCCATGACTACGTAGGTTTCCTCCAGGAGATCCAGTTTTCTCCCATATTCCAATGGCACATGGGTTAGGATTTGTAAACATTGGGGACACTGAGTTTGCGCCAGAAGCATGGCAACATTTGCAGGCTGCCCCCAACACATCCTTGGACAGTGTGGCTATTGACTCAAAACAATGTATTTCACTGTATGTTTCAATGTACGTGTGACAAATCAAGCTAGTCTCTCTTTAATCTCTTAATTGTTAGCTACACCTCAGCAGACACAAGGTCAAAAATACTAACTGTAAAACTAGTTTGCAGGTCTGTTGTTTCCAGCCAGAATCTCTTTCAAGATCCAGGTACAGTAAATGACTTGACAAAATAACTTCAAGGAAATTTGCAAATGTATGAGCTGGTGCAGACTCAGTTTGGAGCAGGACAATGAACTGACGACACCAAGCCTGTTTTGCTGACATTTGTGCTATTAGCACTGAAGTTACACCACAAGGTTTCTTCGGCACCTTTTTGAAAGCTATAACTTCCTTCTGGTTGACTCACTGATGAATATTTATTAGGTGGAAATATTTGACAAATGCTTGCCGAAAACACAATTACATAACACTTTTTTTTCAATGTAATGTAATTGAAGACTGCACTTCACATAAGAATATATATAATAACATTTATAGACTTTTCATGCAGATGATTGGGTGGCAGGGTCTGGTACCAAAGGAGGTGTAAGATGCTCCTTCCCTCTGCTAGCCTGCAGGTCACCCTTGGGCAAGGTGTAGCACCTGCTTAGCTTCCCCGCACGCCCCCCCTCCCCCCGATCAGGGTCACGTGAAGCCATGGGAGCAGGTGGTGGATAGTCATGAGCAACTGGTGCACATTTCAAGTCTTGGTTATGCGACCACTGATGCCAGGAAGACAATCTCTGAAGAGTATTGGTATTGGCTGGAGTCACCCGTCTTATAAGTACACTACACAGAAGGTGGCAGTGGCAAACCGTTTCTGTAGAAAAATTTGCCAAGAACAATCATGGTCAAAGAAAGGCCATGATCGCCCCATGTCATATGACATGAAACATAATGAACGAACGATGTAGTTCAAAGTGCTTTACAGTGGGATAAAGTGCAAATATGAAAATTAAATAAAATGGAACATGAAATTAAAAGACAAAAAGATATCAGTTAGAAAACAAAAGTTAAATAAATAGGTTTGGAGCTGACGTTTAAAAGTGTCAACTGAGTCTGTGTCACTTGTAGTTTTGTGTATTGAATTCCACTGTTTCGGAGCATAGTTCAAAAAACCTGACCTGCCAATTATCTTTAGATAGGAATTGTTTAAGTTTAAGAGACTGGTGAAAGAAGACCTGAGAGCTCGAGCAGGATTATAAAACAAAAAAGAATATATATAATTTGAATGTCTATATGAACATATATCAACTTTATCAATAGGGCATAAGGCAAAGTCATTACGATGGTGCTTTCTTTTTGGCAGTGTTAACTAGCACCTGGCAATGAACTGGTGGTTGGGGCAACCTGATCTTTATATCAGGTCTAGAATAGGACGGTATCAGATACACCAATTTTCAAGTTCAAACTTATTGTCATGGGCATATAAATGCCATAAAGATCACCGTTTTGTAGCAATAGTACCATACATTACAAACATAGCTAGTTTATTTAAGTTTATCACCCCTATAGAGGCATAGACTGCTGACAGCAGTTCGCCAGAGTTCTCTGTCCTGGGCTAGTCTGGTGGTGGTCCTGGATGATAGAAGGATAATTGGCTAGCGGCTCTCACCACCTGACTACATATGTCTTCTAGGCGACTATCTTCCTCTCCCAGGGATGAGGTCTTTGGAACTTCAGCTGGCATTTCTGTAGCTCTGGGTTTTTATGGACTGGGGTTCCTTTCACTGTCAGACTCGGGATCGTCCATGGCAGAGTTATTAGAAACATAACAAATGCAACTTAACATTAAATTATGCATAACTTGCATGACAAAATTGCTTGTTGTGTTTCTGAGCTGTTCTGCTGAGCATTTATGGACATGTTATGTTTGAACCAAAGATCAAAGCCCGAGGTTGATCAGAAATTGAAGCCCAATGGCCAAAGCCTGGAGACTGGGCAGTTGTTGTTTCATTGCTTGTTTTCTTATATTTTGCTGTGATCTGTGTTGTTCTGCCAAACGTCATGGGCGTGCTGTGTTGGTGCCAGAATATGTGGCAACACTTGTGGTCTGCCCCCCCCAGCACATCCTGAGTGTGCTGGTTGTTAACGCAAACGACGCATTTCACTGTATGTTTTGATGGCACGTGATAAGTAAATCTGAGTCTGTTTGCATCTATGTATAACAGCCACTTGTTGTACTTAGAGTGTGTGGGCACACAAGGATAGGTGTGCAGCGGTTTCTCTTGCTTTCAAAGGCTCTAATTAAAGGTGACCATGTAGCTTACACGTAGACACTTTTATACAGTGCTTCATTTCTCTGATATTTGTTAGAAATTTAGTAAGTGGCTTTCTTTGATTCATAGATCAGAAAAATCTTCAGTTGTTTCAGCAAATTTTTGACATGAACTTAGTTGTCTGCTGAAGTAGCTCAGAACCAAACTAGATTGTGGATATAAAAGTCAAGAAAACATGCAGATGGTAGAAATCTGAAAAGAACACATGGCAGGTTAGGCAGCATCTGTGAAGAAAGATCCAATTTTTGGCTTTCATCAGAAAGAGAGGCAGTTAAATTAGTTTTCAGTTGTAGAGAAGATAGGGGATGGCTAGGACAAAGGGAATATCTCTAGAGTGGGACCAAATGTTGGACTCCAGCACTATTGAAATTTGCAGGTATATTATGCTTCCTTGTGCTACAGTTTGCTGGATTCAGTTGACAAAACAAGAGATTTCAAAATAAGAAATAAGAGATTTTAGATGCTGCTTTCCACAAAGTAAAGAATGTTTTGATAAAATAGATGTGACTGTCAAGTTGATTCATCGCCATCCACTGTAAATTGCCATTTCAGACTTTCCATTTCTCTGCCTGGAAAGAATGTGCACCACCAGGCTCAAGGATGGTCTCTATCCCACTCTTGTAAGATTGAAGTTGACTTGTCATGTGAATATTGAAACATACTGTGAAAGGCATCATCTGTGCTAACACCCAGCATACTTAAGGATGTGCTAGGGACAGCTCACGAGTGTCGCCACATATTCTGGCACCAACATAGCATGCCCATAATGCTTGGCAGAACAATACAGAACAAATATGACTCTTGAACAGACCCTTTGTATGAATAAGAACCGGTGAGATCTTAACCAAAGTACAAAAAGATAAGCATTAACAGAATGCAGAATATAATGGCCCTTGCATCTTACTGTCGACCTTCACCACACTTCCTCTGTGATGGCAGCCACCTGTTCTACATTTTGTTATTGCTTTTCTTTTTATACTGTTTCAATATACTTGTATATGGAAACAAATAACATGCAAACGTAAGGTTTTACTTCCGTCTCAGCACATTCTTTCATTCGAGGATCCAAATGCACAGTTTCAGATTAACGGGATGTCGCTTTAAAACGGAAATGAAGAGAAATTTGTTCAGCCAGAGGGTTGTAAATCTGTGGAATTTGTTGACACAAGGGGCTGTGAAAGCCAAATTATTGGGTGTATTTAATTTAGAGATTGATAGGTTCTTAGTTGGGAAGAGAGTTAAGTTTTGCGGGGAGAATCAGATTTTAAAACAAAGCTAAGATTGAATAGCACAACAGACTCAATATGCCGAATGATGGACTACTGGTCCTATATCTTGACAATAATAAACCAATTACTGATTGATATTAAGACAGAGTACAATCGAAAGATTTAATACCTAGGAGGTCTTTAGCAGTCAGAGCATCACAGCATAGTTCGGAGCAATACTACTACTACGTTGACTCAGGCCTAGGGGTCTGGCATCGGAGCAATGAGCACTATGAATCTCAACCCACTCAACAGAGTTGTCAGACTAAGTGGTAAAATCACTGGTCAGGAGCAAGAATCACTCAGCAGCTACAATAAGAGACGGGCAATAAAGAAGGCTCAACAAATAGTAGAGGACATTGCACAAGCACTTCACACATACTACACTCTCATGCCATCTGGGCGCTGCTACAGGTCCCTGCCCATCAGCACCAGAAGAGCCTTTTCCATGAATATATGGTATGCATAGCACCTTTGACAGTAAAAACAGTCAGTTTTATTATGTGTATTTGTATTACAAATCGCATGCATTAGTTATTTGTATTTATTATCTATTGTGAGTATTTTATATTGTGTTTAACTATACGTAGTGGGGAGTTGTGTATCTTAAGTTCTGTGATGTTGTCTTTACCACTGCACAAACAAAGTTCCTCATGAAAAATAAAGTGAATTGAATTGGAAACCAGTAATACTCGGCATGAAGGATGGAATAGCGGTCGGCAAAGAAGATCCCGCAGTAAGAAAAATCTAGAAAAACCCTTAGTGGAGTACGTTTAAAGAACTCGTTGGTATTTTTCAAAAAAAAAAATTTTTTTCCACTCTGAAGCCTCAGCACCAGGTTAGGTGAGTCAGGGATTGAAAGAGTGCAGAGAAAATTTGTAAGGATGTTGCCAGGACTTGAGGGCCTTCGTTACAGAGAAAGATTGAATAGGTTAGGACTGTATTCCCTAGAACATAGGGGAATGAGAGGAGATTTGACAGAGGTATACAAAATTATGAGGAGTGTTGATAGGGTAACTGCAAGCAGGCTTTTTCTACTGAGGCTGCATGAGAGTACAACTAGAGCAGGGGTTTCCAACCTATTTTATGCCATGGACTAATACCATTAAGCAAGGGGTCCGTGGACCTGACATTGGGAAGCCCTGAACTAGAGGTCTTGGGTTAAGGGTGAAAGGTGAAATATTTAAGGGGAACATGAGGGGAAACCCCTTCAGCCAGAGGGTGGTGAGAGGGTAGAACGAGTTGCAGCAAAAGTGGTGGATTCGGGTTCAGTTTCAACATTTAAGAGAAGTTTGGGTAAGTACATGGATGGGAGGGATATGGATGACTATGGTCCAGGTGCAGGTTGATGGGACTAGGCAGATTAAAAGTTCGGCATGGACTAGATAGGCCAAAGGGCCTGTTTCTGTGCTGTAGTATTCTTTGAGTACATGACTATTTCGTTGTTCCTCACTTTTTGATGAGGGAGCAACTGGATCTGAAGAGAGAAATGATCATTCAGATCAAGTTGCAGACCCAGCAAGGAAGTAAGATAAACCTGTATGATTACAGGTACACTTTGTAATGCGGCTGCAGGGTCTGAAAGCCTCCAAACAAAACCCTGCTGTTAGGTTAGGGGATGATGATTAGATACATTTGTGGAAATGAAAACTGAGTCACACAGTTTGAAGGAAGATTAATGGAACTTTCTGTGTTAAATCCTATTAGTATAGACACTGCTTTGCTACTTAGAGTGGGAAATGGAGGGAGGGAAGGAGTGCTGGCAGATTTACAGAAACCAATATTTTAAAAGGTGTATTGAGTACAGTTTTGAAATAAAGACTCCTCCTCATTGTAGATCACAACTTGGTCAAGTTACCAAAAAGGGACACTTAGAAAACTTGATATTTCTGAAAATTATTTTTCAGGGTTTGTCTTTCCTCAGACACCAGCTGGACTTTTCAAAGTGCGCTCCTCCTAAGGTGTTGCTGGATTTTCCTTAACTAAGATCATAAGACCATAAAAGCTAGAAGCAGAATTGGGCCATTCAGCCCATCAAGTCTATTCTGCCATTTCATCACGGCTGCTTTTTCCTGTAACCTTTGATGCCCTGACTAATCTGTATTTTGCAGTCTCTCTTTATAGTGAATTCAGCCAACGTTAGTAAATTTGACATACTGATTAATTTAGAATATTTGACCTGCATTTCTGCAGAAAATACAACCCCTTTGTCTTGTATATCTTTGTCAAAGATACTGTTCCAAATAGAGGGAAAACAAAGCTTGAAGAGCTTGTTGTATAACATGTAAAAACAAAAATTAACAATATACTCTCAGTGCCCACTTTATTAGATACCTAATAAAGTAGTCACTGAGTGTATGTTTGTGATCTTCTGCTTCTGCAGCCCATCCACTTCAAGGTTTGATGTGTTGTGTGTTCATAGATGCTCTTCTGCACATCACTGTTGTAAAACGTGGTTATGTGAGTTCTGTCACCCTTCTATTTCCTCTGACCTCTCTCCTTAACAAGGCATTTTCGCCCACAGAGCTCCCGTTCACTGGATAGTTTTTGTTTTCCATATCAATCTCTGTAGACTCTAGAGACTGTTGTGCAGAAAATCCCAGGAGATCAGCAGTTTCTGAGATACTCAAACCACCCCGTCTGCCACCAGCTATCACTCCACAGTCAAAGTAATTTCAATCACATTTCTTACCTATTCTGATTTTGTTCTGAACAACTGAACCTCTTGCTCGCCTCTGCATGCTTTCATGCATTGAGTTCCTTTCACATGTTTAGATATTTGCATTATGAACATGTGTATCTAATAGGTGGCCGCTGAGTATATTTGAATTTTTGACTGGATGTCAATTTTATACCGGTTTAAAAAGTGAAAAAAATGATAGCTATAACTTTTCTAAAATCATTATTCTCTTGTGTTTCCATCATAACAACTTCAGGTGCTCTGAGAAATGATTTTGTGGAGTATTCTTACTCCGGACTTAAATTTGTTTGTGATGAAACTTACCTTTAGTCAGTAGTGCCAAGTACTGTGAAGGTGTTGGCCGATGAGTGCATTTGCCTGCCTCAGTGTTGAGAGGTGAGAATAACCAGAAACTGACACCCTTGCATTTGATTCACAGTAACAACTATAAACTTCTCCTTCACTATTTTTCAGAATCATTAAAAATTCAGCGAGTGTTGTCAATCTGAAATAATAACCAAATTCCACATCCCCGCCCCCTTCCCATAGATACTGTCTGACCTTTAAAGAATTGCCAGCATTTTCCCCCATCTACAACATTTTTTTCTGGCCTTGCTCCATTGAGATTTTAAATGTGACTGCTTGTTTGTGTTCCTGCCTTGCAAGCCTCACAGAAGGACCTCTGTAATCCCAGCCAAGCAAGCTTAGCATGTTCCAATAATGCTGTCAAATCTGACTTGATCCTGCAGTAGAATGTTCCAAAGAAGCAGACTAGCTTGACTTTATAGATTTTGTGCAATGCTAGTAAGTCTGATGATTTGGCTTGTACCTTGTTCATTGGTACCATAAGACATTGGAACAGAATTAGGCCATTCAGCCCATCAAGTCTGCTCCACCACTCAATCATGCTGATTTATTATCCCTCTCAACCCCATTCTCCTGCCTTGTTCCCATAACCTTTGGTGTCCTGACTAATCAAGAACCTATTAACCTCTGTGTTAAATATGTATACCCAATGACTTGGCCTTCACAGCCATCTGTGGCAATGAATTCCACAGGTTCACCATCTCCTGGCTAAAGAATTTCCTCTACATCTGTTCACCCAGCCAACATACTTTTTGTCCCTCTTCCCTCCGGGAGAAGGCTCCGGAGCTTGAAGACTCGTATGGCCAGATTTGGGAACAGCTTCTTTCCAACTCTGATAAGACTGCTGAACGGATCCTGACCCGGATTTGGGCCTTACCCTCCAAATATCCGGACCTGCCTCTCGGTTTTTTTGCACTACCTTACTTCACATTTTTCTATTTTCTATTTATGATTTATAATTTAAATGTTTAATATTTACTAATTTTAACTATTTTCAATATTTAATATTTGTAATCCAGGGAGTGGGAAGCGCAGAATCAAATATCACTGTGATGATTGTACATTCTAGTACCAATTGTTTGGGGACAATAAAGTATAAGTATAAAGGGTCGCCCTTCTATTCCAGGGTTCCCAACCTTTTTTACACCAGGGACCAATGCCACTCATTAAACAAGGGGTCTGTGGACCCAAGTTGGGAACCTTTGCTCAATCCTAAGGCTGTACACTCTAGCCCTAGACTTCCCACAATCAGAAAAATCCTCTCCATATCCACTCTATCCAGACCTTTCAATATTTGATAGGTTTCAATGGGATGCCCTCCCCACTCATTCTTCTAAACTCCAGTAATTACAGGCTCAGAATCATCAAAAATACCTCATACGTTAACCCTTTCATTCCCAGAATCATTCTCGTGAACCTCCTCCGGACCCTCTCCAATGCCAGCACATCTTTTCTTAGATAAGGGACTCAAAACTGCTCACACTTCAGGCAGTTATGCAGCACTACCTGTAATCCAGAAACCACTGATGTTGCTTTTTAGAATAGTTCAGATTCAAATTCAGATCCATTTATTTATCACTTGTTCATCAAAAAATATAGTGAAATGGCTCATTTCAGTACTGTAGTGCAAAGCTTTACAGTGTCAGCCACCCAGAGTTCATCTGTCCTTGCTGTACAACTGTCACCGCTGTCTGTAAGGAGTTTATATATTCTCCATGTGACCCCATGGGTTTCCTCCAGGTGATTCCGATTATTCACACATCCAAGAGAGGTTCGAGTTAGTGGACTAATTAGTCATGTGGGTGTAATTGTGCGGTGCAGGTTCATTGGACTAGAGGAGCCTGTTACCGTGCTCCAACTCTTTTTCAAAAAAAAGCTGAGGATGTGCTGTGGGAAGTCCATACGTGTTGCCACGTATTCTGGTGTCAGCATAGCACGTCCACAGTGTTCAGCAGTTCAGCACAAGCAACATAACAGCAAAGTACTGGAGGAACTCTGGTCAGGCTGCATCTATGGAGGGAACAGTCGACGTTTCATGCTGACACCCTTCATCAGAGCGCAAAAGAAGCCCCTTTCCTCCCTACCACCCACGCACGCAGACAGGCCTCCAGCCTCCATTCGAGGCTGGGACTCGCACCCATCGAGCCTTTGACTTCCCCGGTGGATTCAGAGTCTCGGGGCTGAATAGCGACTGACACTCTCATTGCATAGTTTAAATAATAAAACAAGCAACTCCTAGTGCTATAGTTTAACTTTAGTTAAAGAAGACTTTTCTTCTTTATTGCATTAAAGTGGGACACACCTGTCCTAGCATGTGAAGTCAGCTCCAGCGGACTGCGTGGATGAGATCAGCAGTGAGATCCAACGACCAGGAAGGTGGTACTGCAATGCTCTGTGGAGAGCGAAGGTGTGACAAGGCACAGAAGAAGTTGTATTCATCCACTGCAACCAAGGAAGACACCAGTTTGTGCTAACTGCTTGTATCACTGGACCCAGTCTTCTGAAATTGAGATAGTGGAAGTGCTTCAGTGCACCGGCTTTTCCACTTTTTAAAAACTCTCTGACTAAATGACGGACAACCAGCAATTAAAAATAACGTGTATATGTTGACGCAGTTTTGTCAATATAATGTACATTTCTGGTCTTCCTTCTACTTCAACAAACCTTTGTCATTTACAACATCTGCGAAGTGTTTCAGTGAAATTAAAACTGCAGGAAAGCACTTACAGCTCAGTGACATCTAAAGGATTTGTGATCCTTCATTCGGAAAGATCACAAAAAGTTCTATATGTAACAGGTAATTGATTGAAAGTTCTTACAGAAACTCGTTCCTTCTGCTTTTTCAGCAGAATTTAACCTGTGAAGCTTTTTTTTTCTGAAAAACATAATCTAACTCCAAACAGGAAATGGTTTTGTTTCCTTCAAAGCTTCCTGTTATTATTATTTACCCACTCACCTTGTCAAGAATTAATTTTATTTAGCAGTTTTGTTTTGCATTGTCAAGGTCTTTTTTTTCAACTTTTTTTTACTTTATAGCTGCAGTCATGGAGAAATTTCTAAATTCTGAAGATAATAAGAGATGCTGTTAGTGCATAAATAAAAATAATGAAGAGTATCTTGGATTCTAAAGCAGTGTCTTTCCCAATAGTACTGTAAACTGGTAGCTATGGTGGACCACCCCCCCCAAACCAGAGGTCACTAATGACCAGATACATAAATAATGTAGCTACACACAGTTATTTTATTTTAGTTAGGAATACAGGTCCTTCTGACCAAACGATCCTGCACTGCCTAATAATACCCATGTGACCAATTAACGTACTAACACATATGTCATTTGAATGTGGGAGGAAACGAGAACACCCAGAGGAAATCTGCATGGTCAGTGTGAGAATCAAATCAGTGAGGATTGTGCTGAGTTTCATGCTTCTGGCGCCGACGTAGCATACCCACAACTCACTAACCCACTGGAGAAAACTCACATGGTAGAACGTACCATCTCTTTATGTTCAATGGCGGGAATTGAACCCGGGTCACTGGTGTTGTAAACTGTTGTGCTAACCATTATGCTACTGTGAATATGTCAGAGTTTGGATATCTTGTGCTGAATGACTTGCCTCCTGTCTCCTAAGGTCTTTCCGCCATCTACAAAGCACAGTTCAAGAATATAATGGACAACAGCCCTCAAAGAGCTTGATACAAATCAGGACAAAGTAGACTGTTTTGGATCCTGATGCTTTTGCAATCCAAAGGTTCTTTGGAGGTGAAAAAGAGGCATTAAAACTTAATGCTAATCTTTTTATTAGGTATTAACAAAACGAATAAGAAAAAGGATGTGACAGAACAAAGAAAAGACCAAGAAAAAAATACTCATGGCCGTCTCATGCTCAGACTAGAGATGAACCAAAACTTCCAGTGATAACGGTTAACCAGGTTCAAGTAGATTGACGCCTACTACAGAAAAATAAGAAGTTTCTCGAAAAATACAGAAACAACTATTATATTATGCTTAACTTTCCTATGCTTGCTTGTATTGTATTCTTATATAATCACACACAGATAAAATACATATTATGTGTGTGTGTGATTAGATAAGTATACAAGTAAGCATAGGAAAGTTAAACAAGAAAAATACGATTCTGCTCCCCAATCCAAAAACCCCTTGCCTGATACCGCATCTACAAACCTCAACATTCATTTCCTCTGCACTATATTATCTGTGGTTGCACTGTATACCATTTACAAAATTTACTTACTCATCTACATACTCCAATAATCTCCCAAACCTGGGGAGAAACCTTTCACTGCCGGGAAGGGAAGGAGTTCAAAGCACATGCAAAATTGCCACTTAAATTTTACTCTTCAAGTTGCCCTTCATTGGGAAATGCATCACCCTTATTTTATTACTGTTGGATCTAAATCCTGTAACTTACTCTTCTAGAGCCTTGTGGGAGCACCAAGCATCTTGGAATATCTTACTATTTTAAAGGTGTTATACAAATCCCTGTTGGTCTTATAAAATGAACCTGGCCTCTTTCTCTTAACTCAAAGGAATGAATTTGGAACATAGAACATTACCGCACAGTACAGGCCCTTCGGCCCACAATATTGTGCTAACCTTTTAACGCCCTTTAAAATTAATCTGACCCTGCCATCCAATGTTGCCTTCCATTTTTTATCATCCATGTGCCTATCTAATGGTCTCTTAAATGTCCTTAATATGTCTGCCTCTACCACCAACCCCGGCAACACTCTCCATGTACCCACCTCCCTCTGTGTAAAGAAATAAACAACTTATCTCTGCCTTCCACCCTCACACCCCCCCATATACTTTTCTCTGATCACCTTAAAGTTATGCTCCCTCATATTAGTCATTTACGCCCTGGAACAAGGTCTCTAGCTGTCCTCTTGATCTATTCCTCTTATCATCCTGTACACCTCTAACAACTCATCTCTCATCTTTCTTTGCTCCAAACCGAAAAGCCCTAACTTGCTCAACCTATCCTCCCTATCCTCGTAAGACATGTTGTCCAATCCTGGTAAATCTCCTCTGCACCCTCTCTAAATCTTCTACATCCTTCCTATAATGAGAATCAGGACTGAAGTCAATATTCCAAGTGTGGTCTAACCAGGGTTTTATAGTTCACAGTAGGAACTAAGGAGGAGATATTGTAGAGGCAGCTGACTACATTGAATAGTGGAGCTGGCAGAATATTCCAAATTTTGTTTTTGCTTTCAGTAACTATTGACCATTTAAATAAAACATCCAGAAATTCATTTAAGGAGGTAAGATAGTGTGAGTGGTCTGTACACTCCATCGAGTATACAGTCCATGTACAATGTAGAGTGTAGGCGTGATGATTTCACACTTGTTAATGTAATAATCTCTGAGAGTTACAATGCCAAATATAAGTCTTAACATGGGGTATGGAGCCAGAAGAAACCTACCAGCTATTTTAGTTACAGATCATGAGTAACTCACCACCAATACATCCACATCAACCATTCCTCTCCAAGGCACCTTTCATCACCCACGGTCCATTTACACTTACACTCCATACCTTATGCCTACACACTTAGTCACTATCATATTGTGCTTTAATCTGCCCTGCTGCTACCTAGAAGAGTTCCTCTTGCCAAAAGTCACTTTGTCATTTTATCATTTCCTGTCAGAGTCACCTCATATACAGATACTCCTGCACCTAAAGTAACTAGGTTTGTAAGCTGATTTTATGTGCGTATATACAGCTACACTCAGTTACTTGTACATTATAACTTATGGGATTGTTTTTATATTTATATTGATTGTGTTTTCTAAAATCTTTTATATTGTGTTCTTTATCTTTTTGTTATTTTCTTTTTTAATGCTGCATCTGATCCGGGGTAACGATCATTTTGTTCTCCTTCACACTCGTCTACTAAAGAATGACAATAAACAATCTTGAATCTTGAATAAGTGGTATTTATATAGTAAATTATGGGAGAAATCTTCACCTAACCTGTACAGTTCACAGTCTAATTTACGGATGGAGCTTGTTACTATTTGGACAGCAGCATTGAACTTTCACTTTCTAGTTTCTGGGTCTACCTCCTAACGATTTCACTGAAATGAAAATGTACCATTGCAGATATCCACTTCGCGGCCTTGCCGTTCATTGCAGCCTCGAGTAAAGCAAATCCATATTGCATTCTGATCAACCCTCTAGAACTTATTCTCTTCCTCTTAATGAGTTATGTTGCAAAATGAATGCAAGTAGATCGGTACCAACTCAATTATTTTGCTGAACAATACAATTTGGAAGATATTTTTAAGCAGGAAGTGCTTTGTTGAATTTAACTACAAAAGCTGTATGCCACATGACTCCTCATGTTTTCAGTATTATTTTATTTATTTTTGTATTTGCACATTGGTTGTTTGTCAGTTTTTGTGTGTAGTTTTTCATTGATTCCATGTATTTCGTTGTTTATAGTAAATACCTGCAAGAAAATGAATCTCAGGGTTGTATATGGCGACTTTGATAATAAGTTTACTTTGAACTTCGTTTCCTGTCCAATCAGGATGCACAACCAACAGCTTGATTATTCTTGTACTAGCTTTGTGTAAACCCTCCTCACTTCCAGTCGAGGGATAGAAGTACTCTATAAAGATACATATTTAATAAGCAAGAAACTTAAATCTAGACTCAAATTTAACTTGTATCCCTATAGGCTTTAGCTTTTTTAATCACCTTGTGGACTATTTGTGTATTTGAGCTCAGAGGAGGCTTCTGTTTGTCATTTTTGTTTGAATTTTGTTCTTTACTTCATGATCCAATTTGAACACAACTTAATGTATGGTTTCTGCCTCCTTCCTTTCCAGTCCTGATGAAGGGTCTAGGCCCAAAACACTGACTGTTTATTCCTGTCCGTAGATGCTGCCTGTCCTTGCTGTGTTATTCCACCATTTTGTGTGTGCAGTTCGTGAGGGATGGTTCACCATCCAGGCCCAGCCCATCGCTTTCAGATAGAACATAAAATAATAGAACAGAACAGCACAGGAACAGGCCCTTCAGCCCACAATGTTGTGCCAAACTGACTACGTTAATAATCAAGTGGCCAACTAAACTGACCCTTTATGCCTACACAATGCCATATCCTTGCACTTAGCTCACATTCATGTGCCTATCTAAGTTTTTCTTAGAAGGCCTTAATGTATCTGCCTCTACCACCACCCCAGGCAGCATATCCAGGCACCCACAACTCTCTGTTTTAAAAAAAACTTGCACTGCACATCTCCTTTGAATTTACTTCCTCTCAACTTAAAAGCATGCCCTTTTCCATCAGATGTTTCAACACTAGGAAAAAGATACTGTCTGGCTATGCTATCTGTGCCTCTCATAATCTCTTAAAATCTCTACCTGATCTCCTCTCAGCCTCAGCAGCTCCAGAGAAAACCACCAGATGATTTAATCTACATGAACATCTTAGATTCTGCCATACATTTTAACCAAATGTCTCGATTTCTGGAGCCTCCACTACTCCACTATGACTTTTATCTTACACTTGTATGATCTTCAGTTGCTGAATGTGCTAACATTACAAATACTTCAACCTTGCTTGGAATGGCACGTTTTCTTATTACTGGCACTATTATGACTGGGTTTTGTTGCTGAGGATCTCCACCAGCAGGAGCTACAGGACTCTTGGGTCTCACACCAACAGGTTCAGGAACAATTATTACTCTACACTGATCAGCTCCTGAACCAGCATGGAAAACTTCACTCACCTCAACTCTGAACTGATGCCACAACCTGCAGACTCACTTTCAAGAAAATCTACAGCTCATTTTCTCCGTATTATTTATTTTTTCATTTGCACGATTTGTCTTCTGTTGTCAATTAGGTGTTTGTCAGTCTTTGTTTATGTACAATGCTGTGCAAAAGTCTTAGGCACACATATATAGCTAAGATGCCTAAGACTTCTGCACAATATTGTATTTGTCAGCATGGAGCAGAGAGCGAGTTTATAAATCTGGTGGGAGCATAGGCTGTTGGGAATGCCGAGGGCGGAGCACCATGGAATGGGTGTGGGACACATGACAGAGAAGGATTGCCAGAGGCAGGCAGACACACCCAGCCATGAGTCACCAGGTAAGCTGATTTGATTCCAAACAATTGATTTATTGATCATTACAGAAGGTATTTCTGGTTCTTCCCACTCCCTCTCCTCTCCCTTCCCCTTTTCCCAACCATGATTCCCTTCTCCCTGCCCCTTCCCACTCGCAGTCCACAAATATCAGAATCTAGCAGGCAGCCATCGATCCCAGGGGATCATGGGTTTGTGCCTCTGGTGGACTGTGTCCTCTCCAGGTTGCAAGCCTGGGTGGGAAGATTTAAAGAACCAGCTGTTACCTATGCAGGGAGTTCCCCCTCTCCACTTCACTTGCTCAAGGAAAGGGCAAGTTTCGATACAACTTGGCACCAATGTTGTTGCCGAGGTTGCCAGAGTGAAGTTGTAAACAACATCAAACTGCCTTGGGGACCTCAGCTCCGGATTTCTTCCTCAGGGTTTACTCTTGAAACCTTTCCCATGGGTGGGTATGGCTGCAAAGCAATGGAGGTATAAAATCAGAGTTTTCCTTCTCCTAGGCGGGCTGCCGTCCAAGGCTGATGAGCCCCACCTGCCCGAGGCAACTGGTTTTGAGGCGCCAGTGGCCCGCCTGTGCCCCTTCTTTTGTCAGTAGAAACTGTTCCACCAGGCCTAGTAGCTAAGCCACATGTGACACCAAGAGTTGGACTTGGTTGTCAGAGGCTGTTAGAGATGCACACCATTTGGAGCACTTTATAGGAATGGGAACTTATCCCCCCTCCCCCCCCTCCCCCCCCCCCCGGCTATGACAACCTTAGGAACCTATTAGAATCAGGTTTGTCATCACTCACATATGTCATGAAATTTGTTCTTTTTTTGCGGCAGCAGTACAGTGCAATACATAAAACTACTACAGTACTGTGCAAAAGGCTTAGACATGTATATACACTATGCCTAAGACTTTTGCACAGTACTGTAGAGTTTTTTAAATTCTATTGTGTTTTCTGTAAATGCCTGCAAGAAAATGAATCTCAAGGCAACATATAGGTACTTTGATAAAAATTTACTTTGAAGTTGGTAAGTCAGAAATGAACAAAAACAGCATGTGAGGCAGGATCACTGGAACCACTGATGGGAGAGTGAGGAGGTGGGGAAAGAACAGCTCCCAACCAGCCTCGCTGATTCAGTGAATGAGTGAGTCTGCTCAGTGCTCCTTGCTCTGCGCAGCATGGTGGAGGGGTGTTAGTGTTGGAGAGAAGGCATGCAGATATACTGTATTCTGTTCTTTTCCCGCATGGCCAAAGGTGCCTGCAGCCCTGGCAAATCCATCCTGTTGGTCTCCCAAACACTCATACAGGATGACTGTAAATCAGTTGTTCATATACTTAGTGTCACAGTGACATTTTTGACTCAACTGCTTCTTTGCTAGAAACCATATCCAGTTGCGCAACACTCAAGTTCTTGAGTAAGACACACAAAATGCTGGAGGAATTCAGCAAGTCGGGCAACATCTATGCAGGTGAGAAAACAGTTGATGTTTCTGGCCAAGACTCCTCAGCAGGACTAGGAAGTGGGGACAGAAGCTAAAATAAGAAGGGGGGGGGGGAGGAGGAGGAGGAGGAGTACAAGCTGGCTGGCAGGTCACCTGGACTCACCTATTACCTGCCTATTTGTACTCCTTCCCCTTGCCCCCTCCCCTACTATCTTATTCTGGCTTCTGCACCCTTTCTTTTCAGGACCTGATGGAGGGTCTCAGCCTAAAACTTAGGCTGTTTATTCCCCTCCATAGAGGCTGCCTGACCTGCTCAGTTCTTCCATCATTTTGTGTGTGTTCCTCAAGACGATCATCAGCTGCAGAATCTCTTGTGATCTGCTAGTGTATTCTTGATCATCTATTCATACACCTGGGGATAAGGTGTGGAACTGTCCTGAACATCAGCAAGTAATTGGCCAAATGCTGCTTTCGGGTGAAGGTTGAATGTTCCTACAGTACCTGCTTCTCGAGAGATGTCTGAACTTTCACCAACTTCATGTCAAGTGAGATGATTTGAGGGAATGAGTATATTTCTTGGGGAATGAAAACAAATTTAGAACAAAGTTATGATGACATAAGGCCTCAAGATCTTAAACTTACATTACACCTTTATTGTGGTAAAATATTCCAAAAGACTGCACTGCTGTACTGAGAGGCAAATGGACACCAAATAAATGAAGGGGTTATTTCAGAACAAGGGGTTTAAATATAGACACTGATTAAAGCTGTGTGAATTTCAGAACACCACACCATGGAATAACTGCTGAGCTACCATGGCGCCCAAACTACTTGATGAAAGGTAGTTACTATTACCTTTCATAAAGTTTGGGAAACAGAGTAAGTGGAAAGTGAGGACAACAATAGAAATAAACTCTTGAGACAAACCCTGACATAGAGAGCTCAGTTCCTCAAGAGTGGATTCATTGGTGCACATGTTTTGTTCAAGAATGGCTGGCTGTCTTGGCTTTGAATTGTACACAGACATCGGTGAGGTCCCATTTGTGATCTTGCTAACTCTGTGTGGTGGATAACAAAAGGATTGTCTTCTACAAGATTTATCTTGGGTTAGTAATTTAGTGAGATTTTGGAGTCTCAGCTCAGGCCACTATTTTGTTTGCTTCAGCACAGTTTCCGTGGCCTTTTCAATCGAATCCGTTTCACAAACACGCCATTTTGTGATCTCCAATTCGTATTTGACATTTTATGACCTCTGGGTTGTGGTGATCAAGCACTGTGACTGCTCCAATGCAAATGTGTGCACAGTTCCCTGTCATTGATAGAGTGGGTGCCTTCAAGCAAACGTAATGACTTTCTGATGATACATCAATTACAACAAAGGCAGAAAATACTGGAAATACTTAGTGGGTCAGGCAGCTTCTGTGAAAAGAGAAATCAAGTTGACATTTCGGGTCAGAATCAGCATCAAGTTTATTGTCACTGACATACCAGAACTAGGGTAGTTCGTAGTGGCTACATATGTCACTACTACAGGGCGTGACGACCCTGCCTCACACGAGTCCCGGGCTCAGCTGGCTCCGGCGGACAGTACCCGGTATGGGCCCCTATCCAGGGTTACGGATCCCACTGCCTTGTGGGTATCTTCGGGAGAAGAGAAGGCTAAGGAGTAAACCCTACACAAATCCGGAGTGGGGCCCCTAAGGCGGTTGGATGACATATCACGTCACCTCCCGGCAGCTCCTGCAGCCAAGCTGATGCCAAATGTACTGGTTCGCATTCCTTTTGACCACATCCATGAGGCCGAGATGGGGATCTTAATGTCTGGGCAGCCCAGGATCCATTACTAGAACTAGAGGTCATGGGTTAAGGGTGAAAGGTGAAATGTTTAAGGTGAACATGAGGGGGAACTTCTTCACTCAGAATGTGGTGAGAGTGTTGAAAGAGTTGCCAGCAGAGGTGGTGGATGTGGATTTGATTTCAACATTTAAGAGAAATTTGGATAGATACATGGATGAGAGGGAAATGGAGGCCTATGGTCGAGGTGCAGGCCAAGGGGACTAGACAGACTAATAGTTTGCTACAGGCTCTTTGGGCTGAAGGGCCTGTTTCTGTGCTGAAGTATTCTATGACTCTGACTTTATATGTTGTGAAATTTGTTTTGTGGGAGAGGTACAGTGCAATAATTAAAAATTACTAAAGTTACCATAAGAAATATTGTAACTTGCAGTAATTTATCATTTGTATATATTAATAAATATTTATAAAAAATAAATAGTGCAAAAAGAAAGCAAAATAGTGAGGTAGTTTTCATGGACTGTTCAAAAATTCAATGGTGGAGAGGAAGAAACTGTTCCTAAAATGTTGAGTTTGTAATTTCTGGCTCCTGTACCTCCTCTCTGATAGTAGCAATGAGAAGAGAGCATGTCCTGGTGTTGGCAGGCTAGTGTCCATGATGGAGTTAGTTGAGTCTACAACCCTCCGCAGCTTTATCCGATCTTCCGGTTTAAGATGGCGCTGGTGAATCTCAGCTACCTCTGGCTGGTGGCTAATGAGACAAAGAAAACAACTGTATACTTTGATAATCTTTTTCTGATCATTGCAAGCAATAGCATGCAACTTCCCTTTGGACTTGGAGGTAATTCAATGTGGCAGAACTGAGGCAAGACGAGGCAGGGGGCTCGTTGCTGAAAGTGAGGAAGACCCGAGTTTCAATTGATTTAAGTGCCAGGCTGAATTGGAAAGGTCAGGGACAGGCCAAATCAAGTGGCAGGGTCTAAGCCCCAGAACGTATCAAAGCGACTGAACCCAATGTTTGAATGACAATTTAGGCACTTGGCTGAATCGGAGAAGTCGGTTGCAGGCAGAATTGAGGTGGCGGGGTCCAGAACCTAGAGCGTATCAAGGCAACTGAACCTGAATGGGTGAAGATTGAAGCACTGGGCTGAATCAGAAGGTTTGGGTACAGGGTGAATTGAGGCGGTGATGTCCAGGTCCCAGAACGTATCAAAGCGACTGGAGCCGATGCTTGGACAATTTCAGCACTGGGCTAGATTGAAATGGTCAGGGTGTCGAGGAACAGGCCGGTTCACTGCTCCACTTTCTGCAGAACTAAGGGTCTAAGGACAGGACTGTCTTTGTGGACTTCAGAATGCTACTAGCTTGCATTTATTGTTTGTTTTTTTTCTCTCTGCATGTTGGGTGTTTGATGGCCTTTTTTATGTTTTTTTTCTGGGGGGGCGCTTAACTATTGAAGAAAGTTTGAAAGGCTTATGTTTATTTTTTGCTTCTATTGAGTCAGGTTTACTGGACTTTCTCTTTCACACTGGGATATAAAACTTTGTTTTTTTTAACTTTCTGGCCTGTATTTTAATATAAAGGTATATTAATACCTTAACACCTGTATATATAATATATATTGTATCTAACAAAGTTCAAATTAAATATATCATCAAAATACATATAAGTTGAGTGAACTTGGCATTTTCTCCTTGGAACGACTGAGAATGAGAGGTGACCTGTTAGAGGTGTATAAGATGATGAGAGGCATTGATTGTGTGAATAGCCAGAGGCTTTTTCCCAAGGCTGTAATGGCTAACACGGGGGGCATAGTTCTAAGGTGCTTGGAAGTAGGTACAAGGGGATGTCAGAATTAAGATTTTCACACAGGGAGTGTGGAACGCACTGCCAGCAAAGGTGGTAAGGCGAATACAACAGGGTCTTTTAAGAGACTCTTAGATAGGTACATGTCCGAGCCTTGAAAATTCCTGGAAAGATGTATTTCAAACTTTTTCTGTACTTTTCAATGTCAGCTTTAAGCCCAATCCTTTGACTGCCTTGTTTGATATTGTTGAGGATAGTGCTACAAAATTGAAACCATCTAATTTGTGGGTATTGGCCTTTATGTCTCTTATGGCCAGGAGGGCGATCTTGCTCAAGTGGAAGGAGGCTGCCCCGCCCACTCATGGTCAATGGCTATCTGACATTATGTTGTGCCTTGATCTGGAGAGGATTTGTTGTCCGATTTCTGATTCTAAACCTGATTTTCTAATGTTATGGGGACCCTTTCTGAATTATATTCACAATCTTTGAACTGTTATTAAAGGATGGATCTGAGCCATTATTATTATAATATCATATGGTAAGGTATTTTTCTTTTTTCTTTTTTTTTTACGAACCAGCTCATTTTGGTAGTGGAGGTAGATTTTCTTTAATAAAATACAATTATTTTATTCTATTTCGTTTCATAATTCAATCTTATTTTATACATGATTGTTTTGGAATATGGGATGCTGTGATCATATTACTGTGACTTAAATGTAATGTAATTCGTACTATTTACTTGTATCCTAATGAATTTTGTATTTGTATTCATGTAATTTACATAGTATCAATAAAAATATTGAAAAAGAAGATAAGTACATGGAGCTTAGAAAAATAGTGGTAGGGAAATTCTTGGCAGCTTCTAGAGTATGTTACATGGTCGATACAAACATGTGGGCTGAAGGGGCTGTAATGTGCTGTAGATTTTCTACGTTCTATGTTTCATGGCTGCCTGTTGGGAGACGAATCTCAAGGTTGTGTAATGTATACATACTTTGATAATAAATGTACTTTGAACCTTTAAACTTCCAACTTGTGCATTGGCACTGCCACACTAATCGGTAATGCAACCAGATAGAATGCTGTCCATGGTACATGTGAAGAAATTTGCTAGAGTTTTTGACAATGTGCCAAATCTCCTTGAACTCCTAGTGAAATACAACCACTGGTTAAACTTCAGTCTGAAATATTAACTCTCTTTCTCTGTGAACAGATGCTGCCTAATCTGCTAAGCATTTTGAGCATTTTCTGCTTTTGTTTCAGATTTCCGTTAGCTGCAGTATTTTTTTATATTTTCATGCAAAGGTTCAACTTGATTGCAAAGTTGCAACTTTGACTCAGCCTATTGCAGGAAAGCAGGTCTACTTTCACAGATTGCTGCAACGATAAGTACTTGTCCATTAAGTTACACTGAGCACTTCATTTCACTCTGAAACCTCAGCAGAGTAGGCCTTCAATTTGATAATACAGTCTGTTAACAGTCTCCTACACATTATCAAACAACATCAATTAGCACATCAGTTCATGGTCCTCATTCAGTGCAGTTACTCGGAAGCTTATCTGTTCATTGCTGTTACTGTATGTGGAAGAGGTATTGCATAATGTTTGTCATTGTATGAATGAAATCTAAACTACAAAGATTTTCTTTTTGTTGTAGTTTTGAATTATAGTTCAAATTAAAGTTTAATTGTCTTTCAACCATGCACATGTATACAGCTAAAGAAAATAACAGTGTTCTTCCAGGGCCAAGGTGCAAAATAGACGACATACAGTCACACACAGCACATAAATACAGTCACAAAAATAGTATTAGCACAAGTCCCTGAGCAGCATGCCCTGCAGATTTATGGTGCATGGGATGTTGTTCTGGAGCCATGCTTCTGTAAGACCAAGTACGCAGCAGTTCCTCATCTCCCACGGCCGCAGATGAAGGCAGTTCAGCTTGTCTTCCAGGGAGTGAACACTGGAGAGCAGGACTGACGAGGGAGCTGACCTGCACGAGTCATCTCCCTACCCAGCACAGATTCCAGCGTGCTGAATTTGCTTTGGTTTTTTGCCTTAGCATCAGATCGGCAATCTGGTTAAAATGTGATCCTTTGGTAATGAAAACACCTTGCTCTACAAAACTGATGAGACTGAGGTGAGAGGTGGCTGCTCTGTGGCACCTGACTGAATTGGTCTTTAACTGCCTGCTTGGAACTTTGTCTTGTAGTCATGGATTTAGTACAGCAATTGTACTGGTCGCTCGCTTGAGGTGGACAAAATTCTGAGCTGCTTCAATGCCAGTTCCAGTAACGTGGTCATTTATTTGCTAAGTCAAATTTACATAAGATTATTTGACTTGGAGTCATAGACACATACAGCACAGGAACAGGCCCTTCGGCCCATCTGGTCCTTGCCAACCAGGGTGCGTCTATGCTCATCCTATTTGCCTGCATTTGGCTTTTGTCCCTCTAAACCATTCCTATCATATCCCTGTGCAAGTGTCTTTTAAATGTTAACTTACCTTCCTCAACCACTTTCTATGGCAGCTCATTCCAGAGCCTTCCCCCCTCTCCATCGGCTTATTCTGGCTTCTTCCCCCTTCCTTTCCAGTCCCGATGAAGGGTCTTGGCCCGAAACATCAACTGTTAATTCCTCTCCTGAGATGCTGCCAGGCCTGCTGAGTTCCTCCAGCATTTTGTGTGTGTAGCTCATTCCAAGTACTGGCCACACTCTAGGTCAGGATTTCCCAACATGGGGTTCATGGACCCCTCAGTTGATGGTAGTAGTCCATAAAAAAAGATTGGGAACCCCCTGCTCTATGTGAAACATTTTCCCATCAGGTTCCTATTAAATCCCCTCTAGTTCTTAATTCCCCTCTCTTAGGAAAGAGGCTGTGCACATTCGCCCTGTCTATGCCCCTTATAGTAGTATACCTCTTTTCTATAACAGGATGACCAGAACTGAACAGAGTATTCCATATGTGGCCTCACCAATGTCTTGTATAACCACAACCTAACACCCCAAGGCACACACTTACCATTTCAGGAACAGCTTCTTCCCCTCAGCCATCATATTTCTGATTGGACAATCAATACATAGTAATTTACAGTTTTTATTATTATGTGTTGCTGCTGCATAACAACAAATTTCACGACATATGCGAGTGAAATTAAACCTGATTGTGATTCTGATTCTGACCAATTAACCTACCTGGAATGTCTTTGGACAGTGGGAGGAAACCGGAGGACCAGGAGAAAACCCAGAGGAAGGCGTACAGAGATTTTTTATAGAACAGAGAATGCTCCTAGGTTCCTCTGTTCTGCATCGCTCCCCAGGGCCCGCCCTTTTTGATCAAGCTCATTCATTTACTAATCCACACCCAAGGCTATTACATATGGTATTATAATTGCAATTCAAGGATAAGTTCTTTAATTAATATATTCCCTAAGTAATTCCTTATCAAGAATTTACAGGATTCGACATCTTAAAGGCTTTGGATTGGAGTCTTGGACGGGCATCTTGGTTGGAATGGGCCATTTGGGCCAAGGGGCCTGACTATGTGCTGTAAGAAGTGTTCATCTGAACCTTTGTATATGAAGGATCATACATTATGTGAATCTGTTCACAATTTTATTTAATACTGAGAAGGAATTTCTTCAGCCAGAGGGTGGTGAATCTATGGAATTCATTGCCATAGACGGCTGTGGAGGTCAAGTCATTGAGTATATTAAAAGCAAAGGTTCATAGGTTCTTTGATAATAGGAGGTCAAAGGTTATGGGGCGAAAGCAGAAGAATGAGGTCAAGGGAAACAATAAATTAGCCATGATTGAAAAACAAAGCAGACTCAACGGGTTGAATGGCCTAATTCTTCTCTTATGTGCTATGGACTTATAATGTAGATCCAACAAATCAGTTCAATGGTAGAATTTCTTCTAGCGGGCCTTATAATATGATGCATGATTTTCCAGAAAGGTTTCTGAATATGTGAAGTGTCCCAAGTTGTTAGTTTTATTTCTAGTTTTCTAATATCTTGGTATTTAAGTATTGCTGTTACAATTTCTCGACTACTTTTTATTTAACTGATCGTCTTAACCAAATTTGTTATTAGTATGCATGTCAAAAAGGTCTGGTTTACCACTAGAAAATGCCTTTCAGATTAGTGATCATGTGCTCAGTTGCAAAGTCACTGACTATTTCAGAAGAAAAATTGTTACAATTATATTAAATGGAATCTGTAAAAGAAATAAAAAGTAGCATGTCAGAAGTAAACAAAGACCCAAATGATATGGTTTCATGCTTTGCTTTAGTAATTCACAAGAGATGTTTGTGTGCTCAGAACAAAACCCCTCAGTTGAAAATATACATGCTGTGACCACTTTATTATAAGTTCATGGCCTTCTGCTGCTATAGCCCATGCACTTCAAAGTTCGACATGTTACGTGTTCAGGGATGCTCTTCCGCACACCACTGCTGTAACACATGGTTATTTGAGGTACTGTTGCCTCCCTCTTCCCCCACCCGCCACTGGCACTCCTTCCCTGCTACCTGTCCCACACCCTTCCCAAGGTACTCCATCCTCACCATTCCCAACATCCTTTGCTCCCATCAGATTTACAAACTCACTCTCTGCTCCACATTGACAAATACAATACTATGCAAAAGTCTTAGGCACCCTATCAATATATATGTGCCTAAGACTTTTGCACAGTACTGTGTATGTGTGAATGCGGACCAGTATGAATGCAGACACCTCACAGGAGGCACGGACTGGGTACAGCACAATCCAGCCCATTAGGTTTATCTCATTATAAAGTCTACAAACAGAGAAGCATCCACTTCAAAACTAGTTCCATCTTTTGATGTGTAGTTCATTAATGTTCTTCAGGGAAGGTAGTCGATTATTCTTATCTAGTCTCGTGTACCGTTGAGAAACCCAACCAGATTGATTGCTAACTTCCAATTAAGGTAATAGGAGATGGGTAATAAATGCTTTGGGTGGCAGGGTGGAGATACATCTCTACCAAAGGAGGTGTGAGATGTTCCCTCCGCTAGCCTGCAGATCACCCTTGGACAAGGTGTAGCAGCTGCTTAGCACCCCTCTGCCCACCGCCACTGCCGATCAGAGTCACTTGAAGCTTCGGGAGCAGGTGGTTGATGGTCATATGAGCACCTGGTGCATATCACGTCCTGGTTATCCAAGCACTTACACCAGGCAGACAACCGCTGAAGAGTATTGTTAATGGCCAGGTCACCCATCTTGTCAAGACACTGCCAAGAAGAAGACAATGGCAAACCACTTATGTAGAAAAATTTGCTGAGAACAGTCATGGTCATGGAAAGACCTTAATCATCCACGTCATATGACATGGCACATAATGATGATGGCATTGCCATAAATGTCCACATACTGAATGAATAAATTTTAAAAAGCTTCCTTGCATACAGTGGGATGTGCAGAGTAAGATGATTTATACAGCTACAGATTCATACATTTGCCTATTTTATGTCACACTACATGGAGCACTGTCGCTGGAAAGCAGCATCCATCATCAAAATCCTCCAGCCATCCAGGCCATGCTTTGTTCTCATTGCTGCCATCCGAAAGGATGACGAAGAGCCTTGGGTCCCACACCACCAAGCTCAGGAACAGTTATTGCCCTTCAACCATCAGGCTTCTGTACCAGCATGGATAACTTCACTCACCTCAACTCTGAACTGATTCCACAACCTATGGACTCATTTTCAAAGACTCTACAACTCATGTTCTCAATATTTATTATTTATTATTTTGTTTTTTTCCTTTTTTGTATTTGTGCTATTTGTTGTCTTTTGCACACTGATTATTTGTCCATCTTTTGTTTCATAAATTCTTTGTATTTACTGTGAATGCCCTAAAGAAAATGAATCTCCGGTTAGTATATGGTGAATATCATATGTATGTACTTTGAAAGTAAATTTACTTAGAACTCTGAATATATGTACATCACATGAACTATGACAATTGTTAACCAAGTAAGTTTTGTCTTGCTTTCTTTTTTGAATATCGAGAAGCGGAATATAATACTAGGCTGTGGTTTGGTATAATTTGTCCATGAGTATCTGGAGTCTAGGGTAAACAAGTTATTCCTTTTCATAGAACATTAATTTTCTAGGTTTGGTTTGCCTTTGAACTTAACTGTGAAATTATCATTTAATCTCTTTCTTTCTCCTGACCTTACAGCCCAAATCGAAGTGATACCATGCAAAATCTGTGGAGATAAATCTTCAGGGATCCACTATGGAGTCATCACTTGTGAGGGGTGCAAGGTAAGCGAGACCCATAGAAACTACTAAAATTCCTTCTATTTTATCATCTCCCCTTCCCTCTGATTTCATTATCCCTTCAGGAAGGTGGAACCAACCTACTTAAAATCTTAAAATGGCATCACAGAAGGTAATTATTGGACCTCTACCTATTCTATAAGCAGTTTATAACTAAGGTCATTGCCTATATTCCTTTGAATGTGTCTTTCTCATATTACTGCCTTCTCCCCACTTCTCAGCTGCCATGATTTCTCTTCTATGCAAATAAAATTCTCTTAACCTTGTGCTTTTTACGGTGATCTTCAGTTTGTATTCTCAAGTTACAAGTGAGTAGATGGTTATTTCTGAATTTTACCTTCAAAATTAAAAGACATTCTGTTATTAGATTTTTTTTCTTAATATTCCCTCTTCTAATGTAAAGGTCCCCAATTCATTTTCTCATCATGAATACTTCTCATTCCTAATTTTACCATAGCGAATTCCTTTTGGACTCGAGGCTTTGATATCCTTCCTAAAATAGGTTCCTCAATGGAGCACAATATTGGAATAGTGACCTAGTTAAGTTCTTGTATCAATTTAGCATTTGCATCTAAGCTCCCTGTGATAATGCTGGGTCCCCACATTAGTTTATCTACTGTCTTTTAAATGAAAAGCCTACTTCCATCTGAATCCTGAATTTCTCCTCAGCTGATTGAAACCTATTGAATACTGAACATCTTACATAGAGTGGATGCGGAGAGGATGTTCCCTATTGTGGGAGGGTCAAGGACCCGAAAGTCTCAGGGTAGAGTGATGTCCACTTAGAAAAGAGATGAGGAGGAATTTAAAAAGGCAAACACGAGGAATTCTGCAGATGCTGGAAATTCAAGCAACACACATCAAAGTTGCTGGTGAACTCAGCAGGCCAGGCAGCATCTCTAGGAAGAGGTGCAGTCGACGTTTCAGGCCGAGACCCTTCGTCAGGACTAGACTAGACGTCCTAGCCCCTTCGTCAGGACTAGACCCTTCATCAGGACTAGACTAGACGTCCTAGCCCTGACGAAGGGTCTCGGCCTGAACGTCGACTGTACCTCTTCCTAGAGATGCTGCCTGGCCTGCTGCGTTCACCAGCAACTTTGATGCGTGTTGCTTGAGGAGGGATTTCTTTAGCCAGAGGGTAGTGAATCTGTGGAATTCATTGCCACAGAACGCTGTGCAAGCCAAATAATTGGGTATATTTTAAGTGGAGGTTGATAGGTTGTTGATTAGTCAGGGCATCAAGAATTACAGGGAGAAGGTAGGATAATGGGGTTGAGAGAGATAATAAATTATTGGAATGGCCAAACAGACTCATTGGGCCAAATAGCCTAATTCTGATCCCATGTTTTATAGTGTTATTCTGCTGATCTATTAGTTAGCCATTCACCTCAAGCCCTCTGTAAACTTAGAGATCAGCAGAGAACTCGCACCGCTCACATCCCCTGTTTATATTAGCAGCACAGCAGTGGAAATTGCAAGCAGTTTCAAACTCCTGGGAGTGCATATCACACACATTCTCTCATGGTCCCAGAACACATCCTACGCAGTCAAGAAAGCTCACCGACACTTCTACTTTCTAAGGAGGCTGAAGAGAGTTGGGCTTTACATGTTCATACTTGCGTCATTCTACAGATGCGCAGTGGAGAACTTCCTGATGAGCTGTATCAGTGCACGATATGGAAACTGCACTGCGGCAGACAGGAATTCTCTGCAATGGGTAGTCGAAACTGCCCAATGCATTTGTGTCAAAAACGTGCCTCCCATCAAGGGCATATATACAGAGAGGTGCCGGAAAAGGGCCAGTAACATCATGAAGGATACCACCCACCCTGCTCATGGACTGTTTGTCCCACTGCCATCAGGGAGGAAGCTACGTAACTTTCACACCAGGACCACCGAACTTAAAAACAGTTACTTTTCCCAAGCAGTAAGGCTGATCAATACCTCCACCCACAACTCCACCACTGCTATATTATTTCCTGTCAATCACTTTACGTACAGCCTAGCGTCACTTTATGGACATACAATCAATATATGTATGTAAGCTATCTTAAGTATTTATATTTATTGTGCTTTTTATTATTATTGTGTTCTTTTATCATTTATGTGCTGCATCAAAACAGGAGTAACAATTATTTCTTTCTTCTTTATACTTGTGTACTGAAAATTACATTATACCATCTTGAGGCAACGCACATCAAAGTTGCTGGTGAACGCAGCAGGCCAGGCAGCATCTCTAGGAAGAGGTACAGTCAATGTTTTGGGCCGAGACCCTTCGTTAGGACTAACTGAAGGAAGAGTTAGTAAGAGATTTGAAAATGGGAGGGGGAGGGGGAGATCCGAAATGATAGGAGAAGACAGGAGGGGGAAGGATGGAGCCAAGAGCTGGACAGGTGATTGGCAAAATGGATATGAGAGGATCATGGGACAGGAGGCCCAGGGAGAAAGACAAGCGTGGGGGGGAACCCAGAGGATGGGCAAGGGGTATAGTCAGAGGGAGAAAAAGGAGAGTGAGAGAAAGAACGTGTGTATAAAAATAAATAACGGATGGGGTACGAGGGGGAGGTTGGGCATTAGTGGAAGTTAGAGAAGTCAATGTTCATGCCACCAGGTTGGAGGCTACCCAGACTGAATATAAGGTGTTGTTTCTCCAACCTGAGTGTGGCTTCATCTTGAAAGTAGAGGAGGCCGTGGATAGACATGTCAGAATGGGAATGGGATGTGGAATTAAAATGTGTGGCCACTGGGAGATCCTGTTTTCTCTGGCGGACAGAGCGTAGGTGTTCAGCAACGTGGTCTCCCAGTCTGCGTCAGGTCTCGCCAATATATAGAAGGCCACATCGGGAGCACCGGACGCAGTATATCACCCCAGCCGACTCACAGGTGAAGTGTCACCTCACCTGGAAGGATTGTCTGGGGCCCTGAATGGTGGTAAGGGAGGAAGTGTAATGGCATGTGTAGCACTTGTTCCGCTTACAAGGATAAGTGCCAGGATAACTGCTGTGTTCACCAGCAACTTTGATGTGTGTTGCTTGAATTTCCAGCATCTGCAGAATTCCTGTTGTTATACCATCTTGAACTTGATCTTGAGTAAATAAAATCCATTGAACACACACAAAATGCTGCCTGGCCTGCTGAGTTCCTCCAGCATTTTGTGTGTGTTGCTTGGATTTTCAACATCTGAAGATTTTCTGTTGTTTGTGATAAAAATCCATTGATCTTTGTTAAATTTGTTGGTTATGACCAAAGGAAATATAGCTGGAGTCGCTTCGCACTTTAGTGCAAAGGCGTTTATAGGTGCATCAAAAATCAAACTGACTAAAAGTTAGCAAAAATAGTGAAAAGAAAACTGCCAACATTTACAGGAAGATATCTGCTGGAAAGCATAATAATAGTAGCCTCCAACCTGATGGCATGAACATTGACTTCTCTAACTTCCGCTAATGCCCCACCTCCCCCTCGTACCCCATCCGTTATTTATTTATATACACTCATTCTTTCTCTCTACCTCTGTCCATCTGACTATACCCCTTGCCCATCCTCTGGGTTTATCCCCCCCTCCACTTTTTCCTTCTCCCTGGGCCTCCCGTCCCATGATCCTCTCATATCCCTTTTGCCAATCACCTGTCCAGCTCTTGGCTCCATCCCTCCCCCTCCTGTCTTCTCCTATCATTTCAGATCTCCCCCTCCCACTTTCAAATCTCTTACTAGCTCTTCCTTCAGTTAGTCCTGACGAAGGGTCTCGGCCCGAAACGTCGACTGTACCTCTTCCTAGAGATGCCGCCTGGCCTGCTGTGTTCACCAGCAACTTCGATGTGTGTTGCTATAATAGTTCCCCGCTCATTCTTGTCCAGCGTGAATTCCTGGCAGCTCCTATCTCTCTCTCCTACTGAAGGTGATCAGCTCCCTTTTTTTTTACACTAGGACATGCCATCTTTAATTACCAACTGTTAGCTTAAGAACAACAGGAATTAGAATATTATGCACCTACAATGTAGTTACAATCATATTGGAAAATAAACAGAAGTATCTACTGTAAATACTGTATACAGACAACATATACATATTTACACATCCCATTACTAAAGAAATGGAATATTCTGCCATGTATGGCGGCAAAGGTACCATAAAGCCATCCCGAGTGCACTAGCTGGATTTAGGACCCAATTTGAGAATATACTGAGGAAGACATTGAAGTCAGTGCACTCAGTGCAACGACAGCAGAATGACAAGGCTGTGTGTGTGTTTGTGTGTGAGTGAGAATGCACAAATGTAAGGGGTGCACTTACCAAGTGCTTTCTGTCGCAATCTTCATTCAAAATTCTCCTGCCTTTACCTCAATGGGCTCCTTGTCCTGATCACCGGTGGTTCTGGTTCTTACTGAGATATATTGACACTAGATTGGGCAACACACCATCTTCTCTTCTGGTCCTCTTCTCTAATCCTTCTAGGACTTTGTAATTCCTTCTCTATAACCACCTGCAACACTCTGAGGTGACAGGTTAAGGGGTGGGAGGGTATTCTAGGTACCTGGAGCCAAGCTGTCTGTTTAACTGGAGGCATTGCACAGTACAAGCATTCTCAGGACATGAAACAAGAGAAATGCCTTGAAAAGTCCTTCCCAAGCCTCAATATCAGAAATATAAAATGCTTTTTGGGTTTTAAGAAAAACGCTTGCATTTCTATGGGAAAGCAAAATATGGCAGATGCCAAAAATCTGGAATGAAAATCAAAGTACTAGATATCCTCAACAGGTCAGTCAAAAGCAAAAGGCGACACGGTAGCGTAGCGGTAGACACAACACTTCCCAGTCGCTGGCTATAAGTTCAGAGTTCAATTCCCGCCGCCGTCTGTAAGGAGTTTGTATATACTTCCCACGTCCACATGGGTTTCCTCTGGGTGCTCCAGTTTCCTTACATTTTTCAAAGACATATTGATTAGGCTCAGTGAGTTGTGAGCATGCTATGTTGGTGTTGGAAGGGTGGAATGCTGCTCCAAGCGTATCGTCGCCGATTTAATTTGACACAAACGACACTATTCACTGTGTTTTGATGTACATGTGACAAATAGTTAGTTAATCTTTATAAAGATAATCTTTATCTTTTATCTTTAATTTGTTAAGAATTTCTGGCATGTTTTTGTTTCCATTTCTGCAGTTTTCCTGTAGTTATCAAGATGAATTTCAGCCTTATTGTAATCTGCATAAAGGGATTCTTCTAATAAGTGGGTTATTAATTGGTCCAATAACTTAGCACAATATTGAAAACATTTCTTAAATATGAGTTACGATTGTCAATGCACCAAAGTTTTCTCCAACTTAAGTATCTAGTTCCTCATAGTTCAGGAAGGGAGGAAAGGGGCTTGTTTTGCTGTTGTTGTTTTGTTGCTTCTTGTGGTATATGTTGTTCCTCCGAGCATCGTAGACATACATTGTTGGTGCCAGAATGTGTTGTGGCGACACTTGCAGGCTACCTGAAGTGTATTGGTTGTTAAGACAAACGACACATTTCACTGTATGTTTTCATGTACATGTGATAAATAAATCTAAATCTGAATCAGCATGAGGTGGCAATGACCTTATGGAAAAGGGGAAAATTCTTTAACCCAATGTCAAGCTGTGCAATTTGAAAAAGATGTAATTCTAGACTTTAACACTTGTAAGGATTATCACACAGTTGAAGTGGTTTCTCTACATAAATGGGTCACTCATTTATTATGTGTCATGTCATATGACATGGGTGATCATGGTCTTCTATCCGCCTTTAAACCGTGGGGAAGCCCCCCTCCCACGCTGTAGTTCTTATTCTTTCCTCTATCCATGACAATGATTGTTCTTGGCAAATATTTCTACAGATGTGGCTGGTTATTGCCTTCTTCTGGGCAGTGTCTTAACAAGACGGGCAACCCCAGCCATTATCAATACTCTTCAGAAATTGTCTGGCTGGCATCAATGGTCACATAACCAGGACTTGTGATGTGCACCAGCTGCTCATACGACCATCCGCCACCTACTTCTGTGGCTTCACGTGACCCTGATCGGGGCGGGGCTAAGCAGGTGCTACGCCTTGCCCAAGGGTGACCTGCAAGTTAGCGGAGGGAAGGAGCGCCTTACACCTCCTTTAGCAGAGATGTATCTCCACCCTGCCATCAGTGAGTGCTGAGCAGAAAGTCCATATTTATCCAATGTAATTAGAACACCTGGAAAGATATCCAGCAAGTCCCTGAGGGAACGAAAGCTCCCTTCTGGAAAGTACTAGGGCTATTAAAACAAAAACTTCATGCCATCTTAAAAGTTTCTTCTCCTAGACAATTAGGCTAATCAAGCATTCTAGTTAGCCCCTCCCACATCCCTTCTATCTATTAACTCAGTCACTGCACTGCACTGTAAACACTTTAAACCACCTTTTATAATGTTGTTTACATTGTAAATACATGCTGGTATTTATGTATTTATGCACATTTTAAAGTTCAAGGTAAATTTATTATCAAAGTACATATATGTCACCATATACTACCCTAACTTTAACTTTCCTGTGGGCAATCACAGTAAATACAAGAAACACAATAGAATCAATGAAAGACTATACCCAACAGGACAACAACCAATGTACAAAAGAGAACAAACTGCAAATATAGAAAGAAAAAATAAGAAATAATTACAAAAATAAATAAATAAGCAATAAACATTGATTCATTGATTACAGACGTCAGAGGCTTTTTCCCAGGGCTGAAATGGCCTGCACGAGAAGGCATAGTTTTAAGGTGCTTGGGAGTAGGTACAGAGGAGATGTCAGGGGTAATTTTTTTATGCAGAGAGCGGTGAGTGCGTGGAACGGGCTGCGGATGGCGGTAGCGGAGGCAGAAACGATAGGGTCTTCTAAGAGACTTCTGGATAGGTACATGGAGCTTAGCAAAATAGAGGGCTACGGGTAACCCTAGGTAATTTCTAAAGTAAGGACATGTTCGGCACAGCTTTGTGGGCCGAAGGGCCTGTGTTGTGCTATGGGTTTTTTATATTTCTATGTTTCTATACATGAGATGAAGAGTCCTTGAAAGTGAGTCCATAGTTTGTGGGGACATTTCAGCGATGAGGTGAGTGAAATTGGGTACAGTTCTCCCCTCTGGTTCAAAAGCGTAATGGTTGAGGGTTAAGAACTGTTCCTGAACCTGGTGATGTGGGCCCTCAGGTTCCAGTACCTTCTTCCTGATGTCAGCAGCAAGAAGAGAGCATGGCCTAGACGGTGGGGATCCTTCATGGTGGATGCTGCTTTCCTGCAACTGCTCTCTGTGTAATTGTGCTCAATGGTGGGGAGGGGTTTACCCGTGATGGATTGGGCCATATCCACTTCTTTTTGTAGGCTTTTCCATTGGTGTTTCCATACCAGGCCATGAAGCAATCAGCCAATATACTCTCCACTGTACATCTATAGAAATTTGTCAAAGTTTTCTATGACATGCCGAATTTTCGCAAACTTTTAAGAATGTAGAGGCACTGTCGTGCTTTCTTCATAATCGCACTTACATGCTAGGCCCAGGACAGATCCTCTTCACCACCTTTGATTTCCCCCAATGAGTACTAGATCATAGACCTCCGGTTTTCTCTTCCTAAAATCAATAATCAACTAACACACATCAAAGTTGCTGGTGAACGCAGCAGGCCAGGCAGCATCTGTAGGAAGAGGTGCAGTCGACGTTTCAGGCCGAGACCCTTCGTCAGGACTAACTAATCATCAAGTTTCAAGACCTTGGCCTCAATACTTCCTTGTGCAACCGGATCCTTGATTTCCTCACTTACAGACCCCATTCAGTCAGATTGGCAATAACATGTCCTCCACTACCTTCATCAGTACAGGTGCACCACGAGGACGTTTACTTAGCCCCCTACTTTAGTTGCTTTATACTTATGACTATGAGACCAAGCACAGCTCGAATGCTATATTTAAGTTTGTTGATGACCCCATTGTCGTCGGCCGAATCAGAGGTGGTGATGAATTGGCATACAGGAGGGACAATGAAAATCTGGCTGAGTGGTGCCACAACAACAACCTCTCACTCAATGTCAGCAAGACCAAACAGTTGATTATTGACAAACAACAGGAATTCTGCAGATGCTGGAGTTAGACCTGACGAATGGTCTCGGCCTGAAACGTCGACTGCACCTCTTCCTACAGATGCTGCCTGGCCTGCTGCGTTCACCAGCAACTTTGATGTGTGTTGCTTGAATTTCCAGCATCTGCAGAATTCCTGTTGTTTGTCAATAATCAACTGTTTGGTCTTGCTGACATTGAGTGAGAGGTTGTTGTTGTGGCACCACTCAGCCAGATTTTCATTGTCCCTCCTGTATGCCAATTCATCACCACCTCTGATTCGGCCGACGACAATGGAGTCATCAACAAACTTAAATATAGCATTCGAGCTGTGCTTGGTCTCATAGTCATAAGTATAAAGCAACTAAAGTAGGGGGCTAAGTAAACGTCCTCGTGGTGCACCTGTACTGATGAAGATAGTGGAGGACATGTTATTGCCAATCCGACTGAATGGGGTCTGTAAGTGAGGAAATCAAGGATCCAGTTGCACAAGGAAGTATTGAGGCCAAGGTCTTGAAACTTGATGATTAGTTTTGAGGGTATGATAGTATTGAACGCCAAACTGAAGCCAATAAAGAGCATCCTGATTTATGCATCTTCACTATCCAGATGTTCCAGGGTTGAGTAAAGAGCCAATGAAATGGCAACTGCTGCTGACCTGTTGTGACGATAGTTAAGTTGGAGTGGATCCAAGTTGCTTCTCAGGCAGGAGTGGATCTGTTTCATCACTAACCTCTCAAAGCACTTTATGACATTGGATGTAAGTGCTACTAGACAATAATCATCGAGGCAGATTACCATGTTCTTCTTTGTCACCGGTATAACTGAAGCTTGTTTGAAGCAGATGGGTACCTCAGACTACCGAAGCAAGAGGATAATGATCTGGGCGAACACACCAGCCAGCTGATCAGCACAGATCTTTAGTTCTCGGCCAGGTACCCTGTCTGGGCTGGATGTTTTCCACAGGTTCACTCTCCCGAAGGATGCTCTCACACCAGCTTCAGAGACTGAAATCACAGGGTCTGGGTCATATCTGTACTTCTAATTTTATTCTTATACAATTCTTTATTCTATGTAATTGCTGAATGTTGGTTTTTTTTGTGCACGTCACACCAATACACCAGAACAATTTCCTAATACATGCAAATGTTTGTGGCAAATAAAGTTAATCCTTGACATCAGTATTGTGGCTGTCTCCTTTCTACTCCTTCAGTCCAGCTGAAGGGTCTCAACCGGAAACATCAACTGCCTGTCTCTGTCCACAGCTATTACCTGATCCAATGAGTTTCACCAGCTGGTCACCTTCTTGCTCTGTTACTTATAAGTACAGACTTACCAGATCACGTAAGGGGTTCCGAGAAATGTCCGTAACTTGAAGTTACTATAAGTCAGAGGTCGATCTGTCCGACAATCTCTTTGACCCCTTACCATCAGGCAAGAGGTGCTGTAGCATTAGACCAAGTACAGTTAGTATGGGAAACAGCTTCTTTCCCCAGGCTACAAGACTACTGAGCTCCCTGTCACCACCCAGGTCTCATTACATATGAAGTGCCAGTAGCGTAACACTGTTACTTTTGAACTTGTCATAAATGCACCTTATTATTTGTTAATTTATTACGGTAATATTACTTTGTGTTACATGTGTGAGTTATATGTACTGTGTTGTGCACCTTGGTCTGGAGGAACATTTTCGTTTGGCATTACACATGTACGTAGTTGAATGACAATAAACTGAGTTTGAACTGAAAATACTGCTGTCTGAGATTGCACTGATAGGTTAATTAACTGTAGATTGATACTAATAATAGTTAATTTTAGATCTTAGTTAGGTTTAGTTAATTAGAATAGACCTCCACTATGGATTTGAAACAAGCTGGACCACAGAGTGAAGGACCTAGAGGGTTTCTTGACAGTATCTGGGCTTTAAGTCAGGAGTCACTGGAAGCATTGTATGCAATCTCATATTGGTATGGAAATATCGATGCCCAAGAATGGAAAAGTCTACAGAAAATGGTGGGCACAGCCCAGTGCATCACAGGCAAAGCTCTCCTCACCTTTGAGTACATTTGTAAGGAGCTCTGCCATAAAAAATGCCGTGTCCATCATCAAGGACTCCCACCATCCAGACCTTGCTGTCTTCTCACTACTATCATCGGGCAGAAGATACAGGAGACTTGGGTTCCACACCACCACGTTCAGGAACAGTTATAATCCTACAACCATCTGACTCCTGAATCAACATAGAAAACTCCACTCACCTCAATTCTGAACAGATTCCACAACCTATGGACTCACCTTCAAGGATTCTACAACTCATATTCTCAGTATTATTTATCAAAGATTATATTTTTCTTTATTCGCACAATTTGTCTTCTTTGTCACATTCGTTGTTTGTCAATCCTTGTTTATGTATAGTTTGACGGCAAATTCTATTGCATTTCTTTATTTTTCGGTAACTGCCTGCCAGAAAATCGATCTTAAGGTAGTATTTGATGATGTGTATGTGCTTCGATAATAAATTTACTTTGAACTTTGACTATAATTAACTGGCTTCTAAACCTTGTTAAATCCCATTATCTGAACCAGGGTTTTTTCCGAAGGAGCCAGCAGAATAACGCTGCATACTCCTGCCCACGTCAGAGGAACTGCCTCATTGATCGAACCAATCGGAATCGCTGCCAACACTGTCGCTTGCAGAAGTGTCTTACTCTTGGAATGTCACGTGATGGTAAGGGAGAAGACTAGAGCTCAGATTACAGTTTGAAATTTTATTCCAAATTAACAAAGGCTACATACTTCTTTTCTCACTGTGTACGTGTGTGTGCATGAGAGAGGGGCTGAGAGGCGGAGAGAGTGAGAGGGGGTGCTGAGAGACAGAGTGAGAGAGAAACTGAGAGAGTGGGAGAGAGGCAATGGGGGGCAGGATCGGGGGGAGTGATGCAATAGTAAATTGGCCAGGCTTCAGATGGCTTGTTGATTCAAACCCAGAACTGTCTCAAGGTCCAACAAACCATCAATGGATTCCTATTGTCAAAGCATTTTGGCAACAGTTGAGTGAAAATCTGGTTGATTATTGTTACTTAGACACTTTCTAGTTTAATTCCTCTTGGGTATGCACTTGTCTCACTTTTAGTTTAGTCTGTTAGACCTAAATAACAGATTCTTGGCCAAGGTATATTAGAGTATTTTGTCCCAGAAAATGATGGTAGGTGCCCTCTGCTCTGATTTCTGAACCTTGATGCAGATGTGATATATTTCCAATTGTTTTTCCTTTTATAGTACTCAACACTTGAAGCCTCTCACAGCAGACGGCAACAGAGTCTAGAAGTTTGACCAGTTTGGCTTTCCAATACTTCTATACACATTCACTCAGTGTGAGGATGAATTCATGTTATTTTTATCTGCAGCTCACAGAGATTCCACACATCACCCTAAACACAAGCCCTAATTTCTTTGTCAGGAGGCAATGGTGTATATATGAGGGTTTGACTAATGGAGCATTTGCCATGGAACTGAAAAATGAGATGTACTTTAGCAAAAGAGGAAATTCTCAGTAACCTCTTATGTTAAAATGTAAATTCTTTAAACTTGTTTTTTTTTGTAAAGTCTCAGCTTTTCATTCTAATGCATTTTAGCTTAGTTTCTTGTCTTAAATATCTGCAGTGGAAGAAAGTGGAAATTGTGTAACTTTTATGCTGCTTTTTGGTATTTTTATTGATTCAGAGATACAAGCCCTTCTGGCTCAGCGACCCACGTCATTCATGTACATGCGTGCGTTGGATTTTGATGTTTTTAATCCAAGGTTCTTTCAGAAATCAGGAAAGAGGAAAAAACTTGTTGCTTCAAGATCGTTTTGTTGACTGCAAAGAGAACAAAGAAAATTGAAAATGGACAGTGACAAAGGTCTAGTAATAACAGAGAGAGAAGACCACTTTAGCTCACTTGCAGTGGCTAACATGTATCCTCTTACTTTTACCTTCTACTTTCACCGCCAAGTTGGTAATTACCAGCACTTGATAAGGACCTTCCCATTCAGCTCCCAGTGGATCCTTATGCACTTTCTTACTTGGGACCCACTCACCAGGAATCAGGGTGTGTCCTCTTCCTGTTGGTTAATTTCAATCGGCAGAAACCTATTGAGAAGCAGACTGTACAGCTTGGGTTAATTTCACACAGCAGTTAACTACGCTGTTTGCCATAATATGTATATCATCCTCTTTGAGATCAAGGGCTCCTGACAGTGACATGGTTACCATCTCAAATGGACTCAGTATTTTTTGTTTGTGATTGCTCTAATGCTACACAAGACCGTGGGAAGAGCCATAGACCAAAGTACACCTTCCTCATGATACTTAGTCAGTCATCATTTGATGGTTCCATTCATTTGTTTGATTTGTCCTGATGACTGGGTGATATGGACAATGAAAATGAGTGTGGCAATCACTTTCCTTCCTGGAATAGCTTCTACCCATTTTGAAAACTTGTCCATTATTACCAGTATGCCTGAGTGCAGTATACTTTGCACTTCAGCAAAGTAATATAGACCACTTGTAAGTGTAAAAATGGACCGGGGGGAGAAGGAGCACTTAACTGTGGTAGCATTTCCACTGCTCCAGCATTCATTTACTGGCATATCATGCATCTTTCAAAGACTTGTCAAGCTTGTGTCCTCAACTTTAGATTCCACCACTACAGGGAGAATCTGTTGCTCATCTTTTGCGCTCCAGTGTGTCCCAGGGAATATATCTGTTCTGCCAGATAAGGAAGCAGTGTAGTTGGAGCTATTGGTTCTTTTCTTAGAACACTGTAGCACAGAAACAGGCCCTTCAGACCACTTAATCTGTGCCAAACCAGTAATCTGCATAGTTTCATCGACCTGCACCCCGACCATAGCCCTTAATTTCCCTCCCATTCATGTACCCATACACATTTCTCTGAAATGTTGAACTCGAACCCACATCCACTGCTTGCACTGGCAGCTCGTTCCACACCCTCATCACCCTCTGAGTGAAGAAGTGCTCCCTCATGTTCCCCTTAAGTATTTCACCTTGCACCCTTAACCCAAGACCTCTAGTTGTAGCCTCAGTGGGAAAAACCTGCTTGTATTTACCTTATCTAAAGTTTTCATAATTTTGTTACACCTCTTTTAAATCTCCCCTCAATCTTCTACATTCTAGGAAATAAAGTCCTAACCTTTTCAACCTTTCCCTTGTAGTCTATTAAGCTCTGACAGACTACAAGATCAGGCAGAAAACTGATGACAGCGACACTTCTCTTCCAGACAGGCTTAACAATTTCTTTGCACGCTTCAAAGCATCAAACACTACAGCAAGGGGGAGAGCCAATCCCTCTTTACCATCTGACTGGCCGGCTCCAATCATTGATCCAGAGCAAACACGGAAGACCCTTGCCAGGGTCAACCCACGAAAAGCGGGAGGTCCCAACAACAACCCTGGACGTGTGCTCAAGGAATGTGCTGGTGTATTTGCAGATGTCCTGACGGACATTTTCAACATCTCCCTTAGTCAAGCTATTGTCCCCAGATGCTTCAAAACCTCCACAATCATCCCTGTAGCAAAGAAATCAGTTGTAGCCTGTCTGAATGACTACCGTCCTGTTGCCCTGACCCCCATAGTGATGAAATGTTTTGAATGGCTTGTCAGGCCTCATATCACAGCCAACCTCCCCTCATCGCTGGATCCTCTGCAGTTTGCTTATCGTCCAAATCACTCTATGGAGGACACAAAATCCACCACACTGCACACAGCTCTCTCTCACTTGGACAACAAAGACACTTATGCCAGAATCCTGTACATTGATTTCAGTTCAGCGTTCAATACCATCATCCCGCAGAGACTAGTGGAGAAACTGTCGCTGCTTGGCCTTAACACTGCCATGTGTCGCTGGATTCTGGATTTCTTGACAGAGAGACCACAGTCAGTCCGTGTTGGCAGGAACATCTCTGACTCCATCACACTGAGCACTGGATCCCACAAGGCTATATGCTTAGCCCATTGCTGTTTATACTGCTAACATATGACTGTGCAGCCAGATTCAAGGAGAACCTGATCATTGCATTTGCTGATGATACCACGGTGGTGGGGCTCATCAGCAAAAATGATGAAACGATGTACAGGGAGGAGGTCAAGCACCTAGAGAGCTGGTGCAGTGATAACAACTTGATGCTTAACGTCACCAAAACCAAGGAGGTGATCGTCAATTTCAGACGGTCTCAGCCTGAGCACACACCCTTCAGCATCAGCAGCTCCACAGTGGTGAGAGTGGAAAACATCAAGTTCCTTGGGGTGCAGATCTTGGACAATCTCACCTGGCCCAGGAACACCACTGGGATTGTGAAACGGGCCCAGCAGAGATTGCACTTTCTGAGGAAGCTTAAACAAGCATCACTCCCCACTAACATCTTAACTACATTCTACAGAGGCGTGGTTGAGAGTGTGCTGACCTTTTGCATCACAACCTAGTACTCCAGCTGCAGTGCTGTCGACAAAAAAGCCTTGCAGAGGGTGGTTAGGGGAGCAGAGAAGGTTATTGGGGTCTCCCTACCTTCTGTCCAAGACCTCTTTCAGAGTCGATGCCTCCAGAAGACACGGTACATCATTAAAGACCCCTCACACCCTCTCCATGAACTGTTTGTTCTTCTGCTGTCAGGCAAACGTTACAGGAGCATCAAAGCTAAAACCACAAGGCTACAAAACAGCTTCCTCCCACAGGCAGTCAGACTGCTAAATAGCTGCTCTACCTGACTCTGCTTTGGACACTTTTAACTTGCACTGGACACTTATAACTGATTTTAACTGACATGTGGCTGTTGTGTTTTACTGTTTGTTGTTACGTTTATTATTTAGTGTTGCGTTTGTTATGTTATGATTGCATTGCTCCTGGGAAACGCTGTCTCATTCTGCCCTGCAGAGCTGATGTACGGTTAGAATGACAATAAAGTTTTTTGAATCTTGAATCTTGAATCTTTCCCTCTAACTGAGGTCCTCAAGTCTCAGCAACATATTCGTAAATTTTCTCTGTCCTTTTTCAATCTTACGAACATCTTTCCTGGTGGTAGGTGATTAAAACTGGACAAAGCACTCAAAATTTGGACTCACGAACGTCTTAAACAATTTCAACATAACACCCCAACTCTTGTGCTCAATACATTGATTTATGAAGGCCAATATGCCAAAAGCTTTCTTTACAACCCAATCAACCTGTGACACCACTTTCAACGAATTGTTGATCTGTATTCCCAGATTCTCTGTTCTACTCAGTGCCCTACTGCTCACTGTGTCGGACCTACCCTGGCTGGAGCTCCCAATATGCAACACTTCACACTTATCCGCATTGAACTCCATCTGCCATTTTTCCAGCTGGTCCAGAACCCACTGCAAGCTTTGATAGTCTTCCTAGCTGTCCACCACACCTTCAGTCTTGGTGTCATCTGCAAATTCGCTAATCCAGTTTACCACATTATTATCCAGATTGTTGATATATTTGATAAACAACAATGGACCCAGCGCCAATTACAGGCCTCCAGTCATCAAGGCAACCATTTACTACCGTTCTCTGGTCTCTTCTGTGAAGCCAGTGTCTAATCCAATTTACTACCTCATTTTCAATGCCGAATGACTGAACATTCTTGACTAACTTCCCATGTGGGACCTTGTCAAAGGCCTTCCTAAGCTCCATGTAGACAACATCTACTGCCTTGCCTTCATCAACTTAACTGGTAACTTCCTCTTAAAACTATAAGATTGGTTAGACCATGCACAAAGCCATCTTGGTAATCCCTAATCAGTTCTCTGTATATCCAAATACTTGTATTTTCACTACTGATGTCAGGCTCACCAGCCTACAATTTCCTGGCTTATTCTTAGCGCCTTCCTCAAACAACAAAACAACAGTAGCTATCGTCCAATCCTCTGGCATCTCACCCATGGCTAAGGATGTTTTCAATATCTCTGTAAGGGCCCTTGCAATTTCTCCACTAGCCTCCCACAGGGTCAGAGGGAACATATTGCCAGGCCCTGGGGACTTATCCACCCTAATTTGCCTCAAGATAGCAAACACCTCCTTCTAATGTAATCTGTATAGGGTCCATGACATAACTGCTGCATTGCCTCACATCTATAGAGTCTGTGTCCATCTCCTGACTAATACAGATGAAAAGTAACCTCTTTAAGACCTCCCCCATCTGTTTTGGCTCCCAAGCATAGATTACCACTTTGGTATTATAGAAGACTAATTTTGTTCCTTGCTATCCTATTGCTCTTAAGATTTCTGTACAATCCCTTAGGATTCTCTTTCACTTTGTCTGCTAGAGCAACTTCATGCTTCTTTTAGCTGTCCTGATTTCTTTCTTAAGTGTTCTTTTGAATTTCTTATACTGTTCGTACCTCATTTATTCCTACCTGTTATGCACTCCTTTTTTGTCTTAACCAGGGCCTCAATATCACTTGAAAACCAAGGTTCTCTACACTTGTTATCTTTACCTTTTATTCTGACAAGCACATACTCTTGTACTCTCAAAATTTCACTTTTGAAAGCCTCACACTACCAAGTACACCATTGCCAGAAAACAACCTGTCCCAATCCACACTTGACAGATCCTTTCAGATGCCATCAATATTTAGAATCCAGAGCCAAACACCAATCCTATCCTTTTCCATAATTACCTTGAAATTAATGGCATTATGATTACTAAATGTAAAGTGTTCCCCTACACAAACTTTTGTCACCTGCCCCGTCTCACTCCCTAGTAGGAGATCAACCCTCTCATTGGGACTTCTATATACTGATTAAGGAAACTTCCCTGAAGACATTTGGCAAACTCTTTCCCATCAGCTCTTTTACAATATGAGGGTCCCAGTCAATTTCTGGAAAGTTAAAATCAGCTACAATCACAACCTTGTGTTTATTGCAACATCTGTGATCTCTCTACAAATTTGTTCCTCTAAATCCCGCGGACTGTTGGGTGGTCTATAATATAATCCCATTAACATAGTCATACCTTTCTTATTCCTCACTTCTACCAATAAAGTTCAAAGTAAAATTTATTATCAGAGTACATATATGTCACCACATACAACCTAAGATTTTCCTGTGGTCATACTCAACAAATCTATAGAATAGTAACTGTAAACAGGATGAATGAAAGAACAAGTAGAGCAGAGAAGACAACAAACTGCAAATGCAAATATAATTAAATAGCAATATATAACGAGAGCATGAAATAAGATAAAGAGTCCTTAAAGTGAGATCATTGGTTGTGTGACCATCTCAATAGATGAGTGCAGTTATCCTTTTATGTTCAAGAGCCTGATGGTGGAGGTGTAGTAACTGTTGTTGAACCGGGTAGCACAAGTCCTGAGACACCTGTACCTTCTACCTGATGGCAGCAGCATTTAAAGAGCATAGCCTGGGTGGTGAGGGTCTTTGATGGATGCTGCTTTCCTACAACAGTGTTTCATGTGATGTGCTCAATGGTTGGAAGGGCTTTACCCATGATGCACTGGCCCAAGTTCTCTAGTCTGTCCTGACTGAGCACTGCCATGACATTTTCCCTGACTTGTAATGCCACCCCTCTGCCTTTAATCCCTCCTGCTCTATCACGTATAAAACAATCGAACCCCAGAACACTGAGCTGCTAGTCCTGCCCCTCCTGCAACCAAGTCTCACTTATGGCTACAATGTCATAATTCAACATGCTGATCCAAGTCCTAAGCTCATCCGCCTTTCCTACGACACTCCTTGTATTGAAATATATGCAGCTCAGAACATTAGTTCTGCCATGCCCAACCTTCTGATTCCTGATCTTGTAGGCTTAACATGATCTTTCTCCACAGTCACTCCACACTCTGCTCTGGTTCCCATCCCCTGCAACTTTTAGTTTAAATCACCCCTCCCTTCCCTCCCCGCACCCCCCCTCCACCCCTAGTACGTCAACTCTTTGGGAATGCTAAAGTAGAAAGAGTTGCTTTCACCATAATGTTCACAAAGGAACTTGCAAATATTTACTTTTTTTCATTTTCACAATATCCATTTTCCCTGGTGGATGAAAGTGATCCAATTTTTTTTTATGTTTTCAAAGCAAAAATGGGGAACTTGAAAAATTGGCCGAGCTTTAGAGACTTTTTAGAACAAAGGTGTTTCAATTCTTTAAATACCAAGATAGCTGAAAGATTACTGGACACCCAGTTATGTCCTCTAATCATGACGGATTAATACCAAATTATGAAGGACATAGATAGGGTAGATTGGAAGAAACTTATCCGTATAGAATAAATGCTTAAAGCCAGAGGCACAGGCTAGGATAATGGGTAAGACACGTGGGGATGTGAGGGAATGTCTTTTGGTCTCTCTGAGAGGATGGTCGTGATCTGGGACGCACTGTTTGAGTTGGTAATTGAACAAGGTACACTCAGAGCACACCAGGAGTATCTGGGCAATGACTTGATTTGCCAGGTTACGTAAGGCTGTTAAATAGGATTACTGTATTGTAGATAAAAACACACAAAATACTGGAGGAAGGCGGCAGGTTAGGCGGCATCTATAGAAAGGAATAAAGAGTTGACATTTCAGACCAAGACCTTTCAACAGGACTAGAAAGGAAGGGGGAAGAAGCCAGATAAGGTGGGGGGTAAGAGAAGGAATACAGGCTGACATGTGATGTATGAAGCCAGGTCTCAGCCCAGAACGTCAGCTGTTTATTCTTCTTTGTAGATGCTGCCTAACCCGCTGAGTTCCTTCAGCATTTTGTGCATGTTGCTCTGGTTTTCCAGCAGTCGCAGAATCTCTTGTATTTATTATTATAGATAAGCCCTCCATGGCCAGTGGGCCAAAGGGCTTGTTTCTGTTCTGTATGACGACATGACTTTATAACAGAGGTAGTCAAGCAATTACTAACAAGGGTTTTCCCTTCTCCAGCTGTGAAGTTTGGTCGGATGTCCAAAAAGCAACGTGACAGTCTCTATGCAGAGGTTCAGAAGCATCAACAGCATCAAGAACAGCTGGCAACCAAGGAGGACTCCGAGGGCCTTGCGCGAGGCTACCCAAACAGTGTCAGTAGTGGACTCGGAGATCTGGATGAGATCAGCAGCACCTTCTCAGAAGGGCTCCTGTTTGACTTTCCGCTGACCCCTGAAGGAGGAAGCAATTTTTATAATTTTGATATTTCAGCCTCCGCTGAGCCTTCTCCTGATCAGTCTGCCATGGATGTAAATGAAATTAAACATATAAAGCAGGAGTCTATATATGAAATAATGCTGGAACCCAGTTTGTTCCCATACCCCTCTCCAGAGAATAGTTCACTGGCCAGTGAAATTTCAATGGCAGAGATAGGTATGTATTACTTATTAAATCGGTAGGTAGAAGTGTGGGGTTCTTAAAACTTGTTCTCCACAAAATTGCCACAAAAGAATATCAGATACAAGTCCTGATAAAAGGACTCAGCCCAAAATGTCGACTGATTATTCATTTCCATAGCTGCTGCCTGATCTGCTGAGTTCCTCGATACATTTTGAATGTGTTGCTCTGGATTTTCAGCATCTGGAGAATCTAGATGGATGAGGTTTCAGATTTATATTTAATTATCACATGCACGTTGAACCGAATGATGCAATGCGTCATTTGCATTTAAAAACCAACACACCCAAGGATATTATAGGGGTGACCTGCAGTTTGCTACAAATTCTGTCACCAACATAGCATGCTCGGCAGAACAACACAGGACATACAGTGAAACATGCCCCATTCCTCCCACCCACCCACCCACTTACGCCCATACACGGTCCTCCTACTCCAGGGCAGACAGTCCTCTTTCAGCTTCCAGCAGACTCTTGGATTCACAGACACTGGGCCCTGACTTCATCCCAGTGGACCAGAGATTCACCGACCCAGGCTCTGGTCATTGGGCCTTGACTTCTGATTGACTTTTGGGCTTCGATTTGGACCTCTGATCAAATTTGGAGGTTATTGGGTCCAGTCTAGCTCCTCCATCCATTGGTATCCCAGATCTTTTTCATTTTGTTACCTACATTTACGCACTTAAAGATTAGCTTTATTTGTGGCATGCACATTGAAATGTACAGTGAAGCACATTGTTTCAAATCATGTGCATATTGCAGTTGTCGCCATGTTTCCAGTGCCGATGTTCCACGCCCACAATTTATTAACACTAACCCGTATGTTTTGGAATGTGGAGGAAATTGAAGCACCAGGAGGAAACCCACATGGTCACAGGGAGAACATGCAAACTCCTTAGTGACTGTGGCAGAATTGAATCCCAATCTTGCAGCGGCCATAGGCTCTTCAACCTACACATGACCTATATCCCTCTCTTTCCGATTATGTGCCCCTCTAAATAACCTCTTGAACATCACTATCATTTCTACTTCCATTACCACCCCTGGCAAAGCGATCCAGCACCCACCATACTCCGCGTAAAATAAATAAATGATCAAACCAACTCATCCTTTTCCTTGAAACTTTTTCCCTCTTGCCTTAAAGCTCTCCAGTGTTCAAGTCTTGGTTATGCAACTACTGACACTAGGCAGACAGTCTCTGAAGAGTATTGGTAATGGCTGGGGTCACCAGTCTTGTAAAGACACTGCCCAGAAGAAGGCAATGGCAAATCATTTCTGTAGAAAAATTTGCCAAAAATGTGACCGCCTAGGTAATATGACATAGCACATAACAAACGAATGAGATGCATTGCACAACAAGCCCTTCTGGCCCAGTGAACTGCACCACCTAGCAACCCATCTATTTAACTCTCGCCGGACAACTTGCAATAACCAGTTAACCTACTAACCGGTGCATCTTTGGATTGTGGGAGGAACCCCATGTGCTGACAGGAAGAACATACAAACTTTTCACACAGAGGATGCTGGAATTGAACTCGGACGCCCTGAGCTGTAATAGTGTCGTGCTAACCTCTACAAATTTTATAACTTGCCACAAGGTCTCTCCTCAGCCTCCGGCATGCAAGAGAAAACAATCCAAGTTTGTCCCACCTATTTGACCTTCTTAGAGCTGGTAGTCTCTAATCCAGGCAGCATCCTGAAAAGCCTCTTTTGCACCCTGCCCAAAGCCTCCACATCCCTCCTGTAATGGGACAACCCTCCAAGTGCTGTTGAATGACAGTTTACTACAACTGCATCATGCCTTCCTGACTCTTATACACTTCACCTGTAGTGATGAAGGAAGTGTGGCATATGTCTTCAGTACATCTTGTGATTTTTAAACTTCATCCCTCAAATAATTTGAAAGGGAGGAGCAACACACATCAAAGTTGCTGGTGAATGCAGCAGGCCAGGCAGCATCTCTAGGAAGAGGTACAGTCGACATTTTGGACCGAGACCCTTGGTCAGGACTAACTGAAGGAAGAGCTAGTAAGAGATTTGAAAGTGGGAGGGGAGGGAGAGATCCGAAATGATAGGAGAAGACGGGGGTGGGGGGGGGGATGGAGCCAAGAGCTGGACAGTTGATTGGCAAAAGGGATATGAGAGGATCATGGGACGGGAGGCCCAGGGAGAAGGAAAAGAGGGAGGGGGGGGAAAACTCGGAGGATGGGCAAGGGGTATAGTCAGAAAGACAGAGGTAGAGAGAAAGAATGAGTGTATATAAATAAATAACGGATGGGGTACGAGGGGAAGGTGGGGCATTAGCTTTCTCTCTCTCTCCTTTTTCTCCCTCTGTCCTTCTGACTATACCCCTTGCCCATCCTCTGGGTTTCCCCCCCCCCCTTTCCTTCTCCCTAGGCCTCCTGTCCCATGATCCTCTCATATCTCTTTTGCCAATCAACTGTCCAGCTCTTGGCTCCATCCCTCCCCCTCCTGTCTTCTCCTATCATTTTGGATCTCCCCCTCCCACTTTCAAATCTCTTACTAGCTCTTCCTTCAGTTAGTCCTGACGAAGGGTCTCAGCCCAAAACGTCGACAGTACCTCTTCCTGTAGATGCTGCCTGGCCTGCTGTGTTCACCAGCAACTTTGATGTGTGTTGCTTGAACTTCCAGCATCTGCAGAATTCCTCGTGAAAGGGAGGAGATAAGCTTACTTAAAACTATAAGATATAGAAGCAGAATTAGGCCATTGGGCCCATCAAGTCTGTCCTGTCATTTCACTATGGCTGATCCATTTCCCTCTCTGCCCCAATCTGCTGCCTTCTCCTTGTAACCCTTCATGCCCTGACTAGTCAAGAATCTATCAACCTCTGCCTTAAATTTACCCAATGACTTGGCCTCCACAGCCACAGCAATGAATTCTACAGATTCAACACTCCTTGGCTAAAGAAATTTTACCTCATCTCCATTCTCAATGGACACTCCTCTATTCTGAGGCTGTGCATTCTGGTCCTAGACTTTCCCACTACAGGAAGCATCCTCTCTATATTCTCGCTATTGAGGCCTTTCAGTATTTGATAGGGTTCAATGAGACCCCACCAGTTCTTCTGGACTCCAGAGCCATGGGGCTTGTAATTATTATTCCATAACAATAATGTTCAAAACACACTGTTACGAAGTTTTTATGATTACAAACTTTGAAAACTTGTAATTATGAAAATTCCACAATGGTGTGTATTTGATATCATCGGTTACATGGACGTAAAATATCTTGTGTCATATCTGTGAAGTCCACAGTACAGATTTTTACTTCTCCAGCCCTTAACCTTTTCCACTAATCACCTCCCAGCTACTTACTTCATGCCCCCCTCACCCACCCACCTGGCTTCACCTATCACCTCCTAGCTTGTCCTTCCTCTCCCCCACCTTCTTAATCTGGTATCTTCCCCCTTCCTCTCCAGTCCTGAGGAAGGGTCTCAGCCCGAAACTTCGAATGTAGTTCATTTTCATAGATGCTGCCTGACCTGATGAATTCCTCCAGCGTTTTGTATGTGTTACTCAGAGAACTGGTTATTCATGGTTAGTCCCACATTTTCCTCCCTCTGTCCTTCCATCTAATGTTTCGTTCCCTCTCGTTATTTCACTTTGTCTGCATAAGTAAACATAATTCCAAATCTTTTCTAAATCATCTTGGTTATGAAGGTAGCCTCTTGGTTGTCCTGTTTGTGCAGGACTTCGGAGGCCTATTTCATTAACTCGACTGTTGTCAGTATGAACTGGTGCCAACTTAGACTCATAGAGAGCTACTGGGCAGAAACAGGCCTTTTGGCCTATCTAACCGGTGCTGAACTAATATTTTGCTTAGTCCCATTGAGTTGCATCTGGACCGTTCTCCTCCCATCCATAAAATTCAAACTTCTCTTAAACATTGAAATCGAACTCACATCCACCACTTCTACTGGCAGCTCATTTCACACACTCACCACACTGAGTGAAAAAGTTCCCCCTCATGTTCCTCTTAAACATTTCACATTTCACCCTCAACCCATGACCTCTAATTCTAGTCTCACCCAATCTCAATGGAAAAAGCCTATTTGCATTTACCCAATCTATACCCCTCATAATTTTGTATACTTCTATCAAATCTCTCTTTATTCTCCTGTGCCCTAGGGAATAAAGTCCTCACGTATTCAACCTTTCCCTATAACTCAGGCTCCCAGGTCCTGGCTACATCTTTGTAAATTTTCTCTGCACTCTTTCAATCTTATTGGTATCTTTCCTGTAGGTGGGGGACAAGAACTGCCCACAACACTCCAAATAAAGCCTCAACAACATCTTATACAACTTCATCATAACATCCCATCTTTTGTGGGCAATTTTGTTTCGAACATAAGTGCAGGAGCAAGTCCAATGGTAGAGGCAGAATATGACAGATTTAGAAACAAGAACCTATAAATTAACTTTGCAGTTTTTAAGCTAAGAAACTAAGATCTGTAGAAGTAAATCTCATTAATTTGGCAGCCTTGAACCCAGACCTTTGTACTCCCTCTTTAAATCCTGCTTGCTCTTTCATTCAGATCGAATATCACAGAACGTGGTGGAATCCCACCTAGAGACTTGCCAGTACACTGTTGAGGAGTTGAAGCAGCTTGCCTGGCAGTTGTATACACAGGAAGAGATAAGGAACTTTCAAAATAAGGTACAATTTAAACCCTTTTGAGGAGACCTACTGTCAAAAAACATATTGAAACCAGTTGGTTGATAGACAAGCTCTCCTCCCTAGTTATTTTGATTTATCTTTGCTCTTGAAAAATTAATTTAAAAATAACAATCTCCAAATTAAATAGTTCCACTAAACCAGGATGAGAAAGTTTTAAAAGACAATACAATAAGAAAGAAAATTCCTTTGAGATTTATTTGCCATTTTAATCTTTGATTGCCAGCTATAGCTTTCTGCTTTCCCAGTCAACCTGGGAAGAAGTTTGCCTCAGCCACTGCATTACTATGGTTGGTGTTGTGTCCGACATGTTTACCCAATACTGAGGCCCATGGAATTTTTGTCCAGGCGCTCCCCTAGTGCGGGTACTCCACAAGTGGAGCTACTCCCCAGCTTACAAACACCTGACTTGTGTACAGCCCATGCATACGAATGAGTGCTTGGGGGAGCAGTGGGCCAGATTTCCCAGCGAGTATATTCTGCCTGGTGGTAACTTGGTTTATGGCCACATTTCTGACTCGTAGATCATCCAGGTTACGAGCAATTCGCAGGAACCTTGCCACGATATACACACAATTCACTGCATGGATTGACAACGACTTTGATACCGTTGATAGATCTCTGCAGATTGGGGATATTGGATTAGTAAACTAAGCTGGCACTAAGGTAGATGAGCAGCCATGATTGTATTGAAGTGTAGACAGACACAAGGGACTAGAGTACGTGCCTCTGCTTCTATTTTATTTTAATTAGAGATACAGCTCAGTTACAGACCCTTCCAGCCCAATAAACCCACACTACCCAAATACACTCAAGTGACCAATTAACCCACAAACCCTGTACATCTTTGGAATATAGGAGGAAACCAGAGCACCCGGAGGAACCCCATGTGGTTACAGGGAGAATGTACAAAAACTCCTTACAGGCAAGGGTGGGAATTGAACCCAGGTGGCTGGTACTGTAATAGCATTGTGCTAACCACTATGCTACCATGCTGCCCTTATCTTAAGGTAGTTTCTGTAAAGACTTTGGGTATTTCCGTGGCATTTCAAATAGTGCCCAGGAATGGAATTGCTTTATTATTGTCATATGCACTGAAGAAGAGTGAAAAGGTTGTCTCATATACAGTACATACAGATCCATTCATTGCAAAGTGCTTCGAAGTAAATTAATAACAGAATGCAGAAAAAGGTGTAACAGCTACAGAGAAAGTGCAGTGCAGGTAGACAGTGAGGTGCCAAGGCCATAACAAGGTAGATTGTGAGGTTTGAATCTATTTTATCATACAAGGGGATCATCGAATGACCTTATAACGGTGGGGTAGATGTTGTCCGTGAGGTTGGCAGTATGTGCTTTCATGCTTTTGGATCTTCTGCCTGTTGGGAGGGAGGAGAGGAGAGAATGTCTGTGGGTGAGGTCTTTGATTATGCTGGCTGCTTTACCAAGGCAGCAAGAAGTGTAGACAGAGTCCGTGGAGGGGAGGCTGATTTCTGTAATATGCTGAGCTGCGTTCACAACCCTCTAGTTTCTTGCAGTCACTGAGGCTGCTCGTCCAGACCTTGCGTTATGTGATGGATTTGTGAACTAAATCTGCTGAAAGCAATATGGAAATGTCTTCTGTGCTGTGCATTCACTCTGGTCCTTTGCTTCAACAGTCCTGTGAAGCCATGTGGCAGCAGTGTGCGATCCAAGTTACAGATGCTATCCAGTACGTGGTGGAGTTTGCCAAGCGGATCAGTGGATTTATGGATCTGTGTCAGAACGATCAGATCATTCTCCTTAAAGCAGGTAGAGATTAACCCCACCCTGATTTTCTAACAGCAACCAGGCGATGACAACTTTGATCAAGGAAAATGGCATGTGAGCACTTCAGCAGAACTATTCAAGTACTATCATAAAGTGATAAAGGAAATAGCAATGTATCTAAGAGTCTTGGTGAGTCTGAAAGCTCTCTAATGGCTATCTGTCAAAAACCTAAAATGAAGAGAACTTCTGTCAGCAACTATTAATCAGCGGCATAAGTTGAACTACCTTCTGATTCTGTGTAAGTGAATACATTGTGAGTGGCTTAGGGCCCCTCATCTGAGAAAGGAGGTGCTGGGATTGGAGAGGGCCAGAGAAAGGTCATGAGAATGAAGCTGGCATTAAGATAAACATAGAAACATAGAAAATAGGTGCAGGAGTAGGCCATTCGGCCCTTCGAGCCTGCACCGTCATTCAGTACGATCATGGCTGATCATCCAGCTCAGAACCCTGTACCTGCCTTCTCTCCATACCCCCTGATCCCTTTAGCCACAAGGGCCATATCTAAAATATAGCCTTCAACTGGCCTCAGCTGTTTCCTGTGGCAGAGAATTCAACAGATTCACCACTCTCTGTGTGAAGAAATTTCCTCATCTCGGTCCTAAAAGGCTTCCCCTTTATCCTCAAACTGTGACCCCTCATTCTGGACTTACCCAACATCGGGAACAATCTTCCTGCATCTAGTCTGTCCAATCCTTTTAGAATTTTATATGTTTCAATCAGATCCCCCCTCGATCTTCTAAATTCCAGAGAGTATAAGCCTAGTCGATCCAGTCTTTCATCATACGAAAGTCCTGCCATCCCAGGTAGATGAGCAGCCATGATTGTATTGAAGTGTAGAGCAGACACAAGAGACTAGAGTACGTGCCTCTGCTTCTAATTTTATATTAATTAGAGATACAAGACCACACTGCCCATACTACCCAAGTACAGCCAAGTGACCAATTAACCTACTAATCCCATATGTCTTTGGGAAGGAATATGGGAGGAAACTGGAGCACCCAGAGAAACCCCATGTGGTTATGGTGAGAATGTAGAAGCTCCTTATAGGTAAGGGCGGGAATTGAACCCGAGTGGCTAGTGCTGTAATAGTGTTGTGCTAACCACCATGCTACCATGCCACCCTTACCTTAAGATAGGTTCTGTAAAGACTTTAGGTATTTTCATAGCATTTCAACTAGTTCCCAGGACTGGAATTGACTTATAATCAGTGGGATAAGTTGAACTACCTTCTGATTCTGTGTAACTGACTACATTGTGAGCAGATTAGGGCCCCTTATCTAAGAGAGGAGGTGCTGGAATTGGAGAGGGCCAGAGAAAGGTCACAAGAATGGCTCCAGGAATGAAAGAGTTAATGTATAGGAAGAATTTGATGGCTTTGGGCCTGTATTCGCTGGAGTTTAGAAGAATGAGGGAGGATCTCATTGAAAACCATAGAATATTGAAAAGCCTAGATGAACTGGACATGGAGAGGATGTTTCCTATACTGATAAGGACTAGGACCGGAGGGCATGGCCTCAGAACACAAGGACATCCTTTTAGAACAGAGATGAGGAGGAATTTTTTTAGCCAGAGTGTGGTGAGTCTAGGGAATTCATTGTACAGACAGCTGTAGAGGCCAAGTCATTGGGGATATTCAAAGTGGAGGTTGATATGTTCCTGATTAGTCAGGACATCCAAGGTTCCAAGGAGAAGATAAGAGAATGGGGTTGAGAAAGATGATTAATCAGCCAAGATCCAATAGTAGAGTCAATAGGCTGAATGGCCCAATTTTGCTCCAATGTCTTGCAGTCTTATGGACTAATTCCTAGAAATATGTTTTCTGTTGTGGAGCCAAACATATAACACAGGAGCATTCACATGCTATAGCCTGCGTCTGGAATTTATTAACGTCAGTTGCATGAGTTTCATTACCAGAGTTCTATATGCAGACCCATATCTACCAGTTGAAAGTACATTTCCAGGCAGTAGTCAGCAGTATGAAAATATTCCCAAGAAATTCTTTATATTTTTATTATAGGTTTATTAACTTTATTTGTAGCTTTACTTCTAATATTGAAGTGGAAAGAAGAGATATGGTTTATGCATCAAAGTTGAAAGAACAGACAATTGTAGCTAAAGTGAAGACATTCCATTGAATACATTTACTTTACTACTATGTCAACTCAGGCCTAGGGGGCCGGCATCGAGCACAATGTCTTCTTCCTCTTCCTCATCAGTGTGTAGAGTTCATCTACATTAGCTGCGCCGCTGTCTTCTAGGAGCGTGTTGACCACAGTCTTGGGAGGGCGCCCAGGGTTCATCCTCCCATGCTTGGGCTCCCATATGATGACTAGGCTGGCAGGTAGCTCGGGGTGGCATAGACAGTGCCCCGCTAGTTGCAGTCTTCTCACCTCGATTTTAGTGGTGAGCATCGGTAGGTCGTCATAGAGCTCGACGTTCGTCACGTGCTGTTGCCAGCTCACGTCAAGAGCCATCTGGAGTATTCGTGTATAGCAACCATCTAGAGACTTTCGCATCGTCTTGGTGAGTGTCCACGTTTCGCATCCGTATGTGAGAAAGGACTCTATGACTGCTGTGAAAATCTTTGAAATCTATGAATATGCTTTAGTTTACAGAAATACTCTAAATACTCTATGTGGCCTATAAGTAGCATGTATGTTGAGAAATACCAATGTAGCCATATGGTAACTTTTGAAAAGTTGCATAATTTTAATTTTTTTTAGTAACAGTATCCTATACGGATTCTGGTAATGACTGTGCATAGTCTAATGCAGGGTTTCTCAACTGGCGTTCCACGGAGGTCACTAGGGATTCTGTGAGAGATTGTGATTTTAAAAAAACTATCATTTTTTGAGCACTTACAGTGGTAGGCAGTGACTGAGTAACCCTGTTAGCAGGCTCAGCCCAGTACGGCAGTGTGCAGTAGGACCTTGTTTATTTGGTTGAGTCCATTCTCAGTTTTTGACAAGAGGCAGGGGAGGCAGTTGATAATTGGTGAGCACTATATTGCACGTAGGCTGATGAGGAGCATGAAGTGCACTTTCTGAGCATTGAGTAGACTTGCCAAACTTGGGCTGTGACGTCAGCCTCTCCCTCCCGAATTACCTCCCCTAACTTTCCCTTTCACGCCACCGACTGATTTATGGGGGCAAACAAGCTACCAGTGTCATAGGAAACTGGAGGGAAATTTTCACTCTAAAGACGGTCCAGTGTATTGATTTTTGAAGAGGAGGTCTAAGACGGAAGACAATTCTGTGCCTAGGAGTACAGACAATTTGGATAAGGTTAATGATGAGAATTACAATCTTTTGAGTCATTTCACTGCACTAGTGCAACAACGGACGCAAAAAAACTCTGTCTTTACAATGAAAGTTACTCATCTATGGGTTTTACATGGATTGGTGATCCGAGTTGTCCCATTCCATTGTGCCTAGTCTGTGGCAAACAACTTACAGACGTAGCAATAGCTCCAGCAAAATTGAAAAGGCACTTAACTACAAATCACAGCCATACGACACGTAAAAATGCTGATTATTTTAAATGACTATTGGAATCTCTAAATAAACAGATTAAAGCTTTTGAAAATAAAGTCACAGTCAGTAAAAAGATAGATTCGGGAAACAGGTTATTTAGTAGCTTTAAGACCAGTTCACTAGAGAATGTTTAAAAAAAACTGTGTGAAAGCCTAGGCAAAGAGCACACCAATCTCCTGCTACATTCAGAAATCCGGTGGCTTAGCAGGGCAGCAGGGTGTTTGACCTGAAAGGTGAATTGCAGGAGTACTTTCAAGGAAGTGGTAGGCCAGATTTTGCTGAGCACTTTAAAGATGAAGAAGGGGTCCAGAAACTAGCCTACTTAACAGACATATTTCATCATATGAACCAGTTGAACAAGTTTCTGCAAGGCCCTAGAGAAAATGTTTTGACTTCCAAGTGGCAAGGTTCTTGGATTTAAAAGGGAACTGAATCTTTGGAACAATCATGTTGCAAAAGGAAATCTGGAAATGCTTCCACTGCTGCTTGGGCTTGAGAGTTAGGAAGGATATCAGAAAATCTTGAGGCTTATTGAAAACCACCAAGAAGACCTGCAAAACAAAATTGAACAGTATTTTTCCTCATTTTCAACACAAGTGTCTGACTAGGTGAGGGACTCTTTCTCTGGATCTTCTGCTCAGCCTGAGAACTTGACTTTAAGAGAAGATGAAGAACTTTGTGAGCTGCACTCAAGATGAGATTTACTGACCTGTCCCTGGACAAGCTCTGGATTTCTGTGAAAGAAGAGTATCCTACTATTCATACTATTCACTATTCTTACGTGTATGAGCAAGCTTTCTCGTGTTTAACAAGCATCAAAAGCAAGGATAGAAATCATCTCATTTCTGTTGGTGAAATCTGTGTGCTTATCTCGTCTGACATGGAAATAAGAAATTTATTATGCTTGCCTTATGAGGTTTTAAATTTTGTGAGAGGGAAAGAAAGAGATTATTTCAAGAAAGGTAAGCTAAAAATTCATTCTCTACTTAAAAGAGCATTGACAATTATTTTTGGATTATTACATCTACAACTTACTGATCATGCTAACGTACTATGAGCTGTAGATATAATAATTTTTATATAGGGGTTCCCTGAGACCTGAAAATTATTTCAAGGGTTCATCCAGGGCAAAAAGTTTGAGAAAGGCTGGTTAATGACTCCACAACTGCCACTTTCTGCACAGCTACTCAGCCCAGTCCCTATTTTTATTACAAAATAAGTCACCTATATGAATAGCGGATAACGAAGGTTAATCAGGCTTGATTTCACCAGTATTAAGCGGGGCTGAATTTAAAACCAGTGTGGCAGCTGATCTTTTGCTTCGCTATGGGGTAGGGTGGATTACAACTATACCCCCAGTATAGTTTATAATATCTTCCAACCCACCAGTTCTCCAGTACAAAAGATTTAAAAGATGAGCTTTATTTATCATATGTACATTAAAACATACAATGAATTGTGTCATTTGTGTCAAATCAAATCAGCCAGGATTGTGCTGGCCAACCTGAAGTGTTGCCACACTTCTGTGTCAAGGACTTTCAAGGACTCTACAAATCATGTTTTCATTATTATTTATTACTCAATTACATATTTGTTAGTATTATGTTTTATTTTTGTATTGCACAGTTTGTCGTCTTTTGCACATTGGTTGTTTATCCACCTTTGTGTGTAGTTTTTCTTTGATCCTATTGTGTTTCTTTGTGTCTACTGTGAATAACCACAAGAAAATGAATCTCAGGGCAGATGCTGTGTGTGGTGACAGATACGTATTTTGATAATAAATTGACTTTGAACTTTGAACATAGCATGCCCTTAACTCACTAACCCTAACTGTCTTTGGATTGTGGGAGGAAACCAGAGCACCTGGAGGAAACCCACACGGTCACAAGAAGAATGTACAACTTCCTTACTGGCAGCAGTGGTAATTAAACCCCAATCGAAGATTGCTGGCGATGTAAAGTGATGCACTGACGGCTACAAATTACACTCCTTTGTATAATCTGCCACGATTGTTATAATGCCAGGGAACACCAGAAAAGAAAGGTTGCATATTGAGCTTTGATAGAAAACCACAGTGTAATCGTTAACTTGAACTATGTTTTTCCTATTGAAATAAAGCAGCTTTTGTTTCTCATTTTGGATGTTCTGTTTGGTATGCCAGTGTTAATTGGATTGAGTCACTGGGGAGGATCCAGAGGTAATCGTGAGAATGATCCTGGGAATGAAAGGGTTAACATATGAGGACCATTTGGTGGTTCTGGGCCTGTATTCACTGGAGGAGTTTAGAAGAATCAGGAGGGATCTCGTTGAAACTTATCGAATATTGGAAGTCCTAGATAAAGTGTATGTGGAGAGGATGTTTCCTATAGTAGGGGCGTCTAGGACCAGAGGTCACAGCCTCAGAATAGAAGGACATCCCTTTAGAAACAGAGATGGGGAGGAATTTCATTGGCCAGAGGAGGGTAAATCTGTGGAATTCATTGACCCAGATGGCTGTGGAGGCCAAGTCATATTTAAAGCAGAGATTGATAGGTTCATGATTAGTTATTGTTGTTAACTGCTGTCGAGTCGTCCTCGACTCATGGCAACCCTATGGATAGTTGCCCTAAGTGAGTTTTGATTCTCACAGGCGGCTCATTGTTGATAATGTTACGTTCATAGCTGTCCTTATTGTGTCCATCTACCTGATTGGCGACCTTCCTTTCTTCTGTTGTCGGTCCACCTTGCTGAGCATGATATCCTTTTCAAGATTTGTAAGGGCATGAGAAGTTACAGAAAGAAGGCAGGAGAATGGGGTTGAGTGGGACAATATATCAGCCATAATGGAATGCTGGAGCAGACTCGATGGGCTGAATGGCCTAATTCTGCTCCTATGTCCAATGGTCTTAATCCAGATGTGAAATTTACTAGTTGTGCAACAAATAATTGGTTCAGAGTTGATCTGCCCAAATTGTCTGACAGATGATTTTTTTGTCTTCTCATCTTAGGTTGCCTTGAGGTGTTGTTGGTTCGAATGTGCCGAGCGTATAACCCTATGAACAACACGTTGTTTTTCGAAGGAAAGTATGGAAGCACACAGATCTTCAAGTCATTGGGTAAGACTTTGTAACTATGAAAATCAGATATCAGAAGAAAATGCATCTGGCCTAGAAATTTATTGACAACTCTGCTAAGAATATTAATATTTATTACTGTCACATGCACTAAAATAGAATGAAAAGCTTGTCTTGCATACTGTTTATACAGATCAGGTCATTACACAGTGCATTGAGCAGACTAAGATAAAACAATAACAATGCAGGATAAAGTGTACAAGTGACCAAAAGAATGCAGTGCAGGTAAATAATAAAATGCAAGATCATAATGAGGTAGATCATGAAGCCAAGAAGTGCATTTAAGAGTTTAATAACATGGAGTCAAAGCAGTGTTTGAGCCTGATGGTATGTACTTTCAGGTTTTTGTATCTTCTGCCCAGTGGGAGAGTAGAGAAGAGAAAATGTCTGGGGTGGATGGGGATTTGATTATGCTGTCTGCTTTACTGAGGTAGTGAGAAGTATAGATAAAGTCCATGGAGGTGAGGCTGTTTCCTGTGATGTGCTGAGTTGTGTCCACAATTCTCTGCAGTTTCTTATGGTTATGTGCAGAGCAGTTGCCGTACCAAGCTTTCGAATGTGCATGAATAAAGATAGGTAAGAGTCGACGGGGATGTGTTGAATTTCTTTAGCCACCTGGAGAAGTAGAGGCGTTAGTGAGCTTCCTTGGCCATGACATCAACGCACATGATGGGCAAGGACGCAACCCCATTTGTTTTATCATGAAGATAAGGTTTATCACTGCTGTTTGGAATCTAACTGGTAATTGGTTTCTACAGATCAAATCGTTACACCATCTATCGTGCTCGAATAAAGTAAAACAATAACAAAGCAGATTAAGTGTAAAATCTACTGGAAAAAGTACATTGCAGGTAAACAATAAAGCACAAGGTCATAACAAGGTAGATTGTGAGGTCAATAGTCCCATCTTATCGAATAAGAGTCTGATAACAGTGGGATAGAAGCTGTATTGTTGCATGTACCAGAATACAGTGAAAAGCTCTTGTCTCCATCCTATCCGACAGATCATTCCACACACAAATCCATTAATGCAGGTCAAAAGAATGTAGTGTTACACTTAGAGATTAAGTGCAGTGCAGGTAGACAAAGTGCAAAGATCATTGTGAAAATCAGAATCAGGTTTATTATCACTGACATACACTACTTTGCAAAAGTCTTAGGTGTATATATATATATATATATATATAGAGAGAGAGAGAGAGAGAGAGAGAGAGAGAGAGAGAGAGAGAGAGAGAGAGAGAGCTAGGGTGCCTAAGACTTTTGCTCAGTACTGTAGTAATTTTATGTATTGCATTGTACTGCTACCGCAAGTTTCACGACATATGTGAGTGATGATAGACCTGATTCTGATATGGGTCTCTATTGTGGACTAAGAGTGGGATGTGGGCAGGGGGAGAGGAATCACGGTTGGGAAAAGAGGAAGAGAGAGGAAAGGGAGGAGGACGCACCAGAGAGACATTTTGTAATGATCAATAAACCAATTGTTTGGAATCAGATGATCTTGCCTGGTGTACTAGAGCTGGGTGTCTGCACCCGCGCCTCCCCCTCTGCTCCTGTCAGATTTACAAACCCACTCTCGACTTCACCTTGGCAAATACAGTATTCTGTGCAAAGGTTTTAGGCACCCTAGCTACATATATGTCATGAAATTTATTGTTTTGTAGCAACAGTACAGTGGAATGCATAAATATACTATAAATTGTAACAAGAAATATACTGTATATATATTTTTTAAATGAAATAAGTAGTGCAAAAATATGAGGTAGTGTTCATGGGTTCATTGTCTGTTCAGAAATCTGTTGGTGGAGGGGAAGACACTGTGTCTTCTGGCTCCTGTACCTCCTCCCTGATGGTAGCAATAAGAAGAGGGCATGTCCTCGATGTTGGATGTTCATAATGATGGATGCTACCTTTTTGAGCCATCGCACTTTGAAGGTGTACAGGTGTACTCAGTGGTGGGGAGATTAGTGCTCATGACAGAGCTAGCTAGCTGAGTTTGCAACTTTCTGCAGCTTTTTCCGATTCTGTGTAGTGGCCCCTCCGTGTCAGATGGTGATGCACCCAGTTAGAATCCTCTCAATGGTACATCTGTAGAAATGTGCTAGACTCTGTGGTGGCGTACCAAATCTCCTCACACTCCTAATGAAATATAGCCCCATGTCATAATTGCATCAATATGTTGGCCCCAGGATAAATCTTCAGAGATATAGATCGAAAGATCAAGATTTCATCTTTATCAAATAAGAGGTCTGTCCAGGAGTCTGACAGCAGTGGGATATTTCTGAATTTTCTGCCTGAAAGGAGAGGGAAGAAGAGAGAATGGCCGGGGTGGGAGGGGTCTTCGATTAAGATGGCTGCTTTCCTGAGGTAGCGGGAAATGCAATGGAGGGGAGGCTGGTTTTTGTGATCGACTGGGCTCGTTCACAATTCACTGCAGCTTCTTGTGGTCTTGTGAAGAGCCCTTACTATACCAATCCATGAGAGTGCATCTCAGTAAGGGTCATCTGTTTCAGTTTAATTTCTTTTCACATGTTCCTGTAAATAGAATTACAGTATTTCCAATTTCTTCTCTTCTTCAGGCTGTGATGACTTTATCAGTGTTGTTTTTGAATTCGCTAAAAGCTTGTGCTGCCTGCATTTGACAGAGGAAGAGATTGCATTGTTCACGGCTGGCATCTTGTTGTCACCAGGTGTGTACACTAAATACTCCCGCACTGTTCCAGGAACTGCAGCTCAGCTCCTGTTTGTAAAATCAAAACCACAGGGGTTCTGCAGATGCTGGAAATCCAGAGCAACACACACAAAAATGGTGGAGGAACTCAGCAGATCAGGGAGCATCAATGGAGAGGAATAAAGAGTCGAGCCGAGATTTCAGGCCGAGATCCTTTATCAGTACGATGAAGGGTCTCAGGCTGAAGCATCAACCCTTTATTCTTTTTCATTGATGCTACCTGACCTGTATTTCGTGTGTGTTAGTAAAATGTTGTATGTGCAATGATGTAGAAGTTAATGCCAACAATTGGCTTCCTTTCCATGGTTCCCATTTAACATTTAGTCATAGAGTCATTCAGCACAGAAACAGGCCTTTCGGCCCAACTGGTCCATGCTGACCCAGCTTGAACCACTTGCCAGCATTTGATTCATCACTTGGTAAACATTTCCAATCCATGTACCTGTCCAACTGTCTCTTACCATATGTTATTGTACCTGCCACATAGGCAGTTCATTCCACAAAGATATCATCCTTTGTGTGGGAAAAAAAGTGCTCCTCAAGTTCCTTTTAAATCTTTCTTCTCTCACCTTAAGTCCATGCTCTCTTGTTTTTGATCCTCTGGTCCTGGGGGAAAAAGACAGAGTGCTCAAAGTTAAGCCAAGATACTTTATGAAGGGAAAGGAAGTAGTGCTAGGTGGAAGGAAGACGAGCAAATGTAATGCGGCCAAGTTTTATGTCCTTCCTCTTGGCCATTCTCCATGCAGTTGGATTGTTCATTAATCACTGTACTCTGGGTTAAATGTAGGTTGCTTATTGCAGAATGGAGAAATCAGTGGAAGCAGATGCGATGGTGATTTTAAGAGGCTTTTAGACATCTGAATATGGAGGGATGTGGATCATGTACAAGCTGTTTAATTTGGCATAGTGTATGGCACAGATATTGTGGGCCAAAGGGCCCATTCCTGTGCTGTCGTGTTCTATGTGCGCCTCATCTTAGGATGGGAGAAGGAAACTTTTAAAAGGCATTCAGACAGGTACTGTATATGGAAAGGAATTGTTTAGAGCAGGGGTTCCCAACCGTTTTCATGTCATGGACCAATACCATTAAGCAAGGAGGATGTAGACTCCAGGTTGGGAACCCCTCATTGAGAGGGATATGGCCAAATGCAGGCAAATAGAACTGGTTCAGGAGGAAACCTTGGTTGACATGGATGAGTTGGCCAACGAGCTTGTTTCCACGCTGTATAACTCTGACACTGTCATCAAGCACCCGAGAATATTTGCCATTGTCGTTCAAAGCCCACTTTGCGGATTGATTATGGGCCACAATTCCTGAATCCAGTGACATTTCACTCCATTGAGGTCTTGCCTCCATAAGTAATACATTCCATCGTCCTTCAGAAACAGGCCTTCCGGCCCTGTTATTCTGCTTAGTCCCATCGACTTGCACTCAGACCCTAGCCCTCCATACCCCTCCCCTCCACATACCTACGTGAAGATGTTCCCCTTAAATATTTCACCTTCCACCCTTAACCCATGACCTGTTGTTCTGGTCTCACCCAACCTCAGTGGAAAAAGCCTGCTTGCCTTTACCCTATCTGTGTACAGCACAGAAACAGAGCCTTCTGTCCATTCTGTCTGTTCAAACCGTTTTCCCCTTCTACGCTAATTTTGGACCATATCCTTCCATGTCTTGCAATGTCCAGATGTATAAAACCAGAATATCCAGTTTGTAATTAAATATTTAAATTGACAACCGAGGGGAAAGGTTTGCATAATCGTTTCTGCACTCATTTTCATCACTTCTGGCGTGCATTCTAACCAATGGTGGAGTCATCCTCAATTGAGTCATTGTTGCCACGTAGCGGCTAATTTCCATGAAGCAAGTTACTGCAAACATCGTGTCATCGTGGCCAAATAAGATGTTTCAGAGTCAGATTTATTATCATTGACATTGCAGCTGTACAGCACAAAACATAAAAAAAACTGTAAGTACCATATGAGAGAGAGAGACAGAGAAAAATAGAGAGAGCATGAAAGAGAGAAAGAAGGGGAATAGTAAGTTAGTGTTCAGAAATCCAAAGGCAGAGGGAAGTGGCTTTTAAAATGTACTAGAGTATAAGGATGTGTTTAATGTCGGTGATATAAAAAGGGCTGGCTGGTGATGTAGTGGTATCAGCACTGGACTACAAGGCAGATGGTCCTGAGTTCAAACCCAGCCAGGTCCCAGTATCTGCGTGGAAGAAAGGGAAAGGCCTGGCAATCTACCTCCGTATCTTGCCATGAAAACTCCATGGAGCCTATAGTCCATGAGGTCACGAAGAGCTGGACTCAAATTAATGACAGGAAAAAGGAGAACTTGTACAACACCAATTGGAGTTATGACTGAAAAATTTTGCTGATGTGGGCTGGCGTTTAGCTTTTCCTAATAAAATGTATCAATCTGCATATTCAATTAGACATCAATGAGTGATTATCAGAGAGTGGTGGCGTGCCTCAAAGGGCTAGACGGGCCTATTCCGCACCATATCTCATTAAACAAATAAATTACTAGATGACGAGCAGCATGTTGGCGTGACAGGTAGTACTGCTGCCTCACAGCTCCAGTGACCCAGATTCAATTCCGATCTCCAAAACTGCCTGTGTGGAGTTTCCCTGTCCTTCCTTTGATTGTCTACTTTCCTCTGGTGCTCTAGTGCCCCCCCCAAACACTCCACATCCTGATGACAATTGGGTCGGTAGAGAGACATTCATTTAGAACAGACGAGGAATTTCTTTAGCCAGAGAGGGTGAATCTGTGGAATTCATTGCCACAAGCTGTGGAGGCCAAGTCATTAGGTATATTTAAGGCAGAGGTTGATAGTTCCTTGATTAGTTTGGACACGAAGGAATATGGGGTGAAGGCAGGAGATTGGAGTTGAGGAGGGAAAGGATCAACCATGATGAAATGGTGGAGCAGATTTGATGAGCCAAATGGTCTAATTCTGCTCCTATACCTTAAGGTCTTATGCCCACAACTAACCTGTACTAGTTTGGGATGTGGGAAGAAAAACACTGTAAGGAGGTTGTACTTTCTCACCATGATCATGTGGGTTTCCTCTGGCTGCTCCAGTTTCTTCCCATTGTCCAAAGACATATGGTTGGTAAGTTAATTGGTCATTGTAAATTGTCCCCGTGGTTAGATGAGGGTTAAATTGGGGGATTGCTGGGCGGTGTGGCTCAAATGGCTGGAAGGGCTATTCCACACTGTATCTCATAAAAATAAATAAATAAATAACCCAGAGCATGTGGCAGAAACTCAGTCACAGGGAGAACGTACATAGTTCTTACACACAGCAGCGGGAACTGAACCCCTGTCGCTCATCGCTAAAGTGTTACACTGATTACTCTGCTGCTGCACCCCCTCCCAGTTATTATTATTGCTATTATACTGTCTGAACAGAACAGACAAAAAAAGTACAGACCCTTCAGCCCACGATGTTGTGCCAACTCCTTGATCAATCTAACCCTTCCATCTTTCATAGTCCATACTCTTCCATTTTCCCTTCATCCATGTGCCTGTCTAGGTCGGACTCTGTGATACTGTAAGATGCTTCACTGGTAGCCAATCTGTGACTTTTCCAAGTGCTATTTGTTTATGGAATAACTTAAAACCTGTCTCCGCAGATCGACCATGGCTGACAGAAGCTAGAAAAATTAAGAAGCTGCAGGACAAGATTTATGAGGCATTGCAACATGTCATTCAAAAAAATCACTTGGATGATGACAAGTTATCAAAGGTAAATACCAATGTGTTGGCTTAAGCATAGAGTTAGATGTTCTGCTCTGAGAAGATTAGCTTTATTTGTCACATATACCTTGATATATGCCGTGAAATGTGGCATTTACATCAAATCAAATCTGCAAGGATCGTGCTGGGAGCAGCCTACAAGTGTCACTACACTTCCAACACCAACATAGCGTGTCTTTGGAATGTGGGAGGAAACCACAGCACCTGGAAGAAGGCCACAAGGAGGCCACAGAGAGAACATACAAACTCTTTAAAGGCGACTGCCATGCCAACCTGAAATGTAAAGACAAAAATTGGTAGCACTTTATTTGTTATTTTATTTAGTGATACAGCACAGAGTCGACCCTTCTGGCCCTTTGAGCCACGCTGCCCCAGCAACCCCACAACCCCGACTGACTCTAGCCTAATCACGGGACAATTTACAATGACCAGTTAACGTTATATCTCTGGGCTTGTGGGAGGAAACCGGAGCACCCGGGCTAAACCCACACATCCCACATGGAGACACCTTACAGAACGGTGCTGGAATTGCACTCCGAAATCCGGAGAGCCCCCAGCTGTAATAGCGTCGTGCGAACCGCTACATTACCGTGGCTTTGAGGACAATCAGCCACAGATAAACCGTACAGCACATCACCGGGGTGAAATGGGCACCACAACAAACGCCATCAGAGGAGCAGATCAGGGATCTGTGCTGAGAACAGCAGAACCGGAAGCAGAAAGAGGCTATTAAGTCCCTAGTGCTAATTTTGACCTTTTTTTAAAAAAAGTTTACCTTTATTTGTCACATGTACATCGAAAAGTACAATGAAATGCATTGTTTGCACCTTATTCAGTCATTTATTTATTTACTTATTGGGATGCAACATGAAATAGGCCCTTCCAGCCACATGGCTCTGCAAATCCACCGCCCGCCGCCCCCCCCCCCACCCCAGATTTAAACCTAGCCTGTTCTCTGGAAAATTAAAATGACCAATTAACCTACTAACCATTGCATCTTTGGACTGTGGGAGGAAACTGGAGCACCCAGAGGAAACCCACGATATCACAGGGAACATACAAACCCCTTACAGGCAGCAGCGGAATTGAACCTGGGTCGGCTGTACTGTAAAGTGTTGTTCTAACCATTACGCTACTGTGCCGCCCGAAACAGTCCGAGCATTGTGCTGAGGGCGTCTCACAAGTGTCACCAATACCACGCCCTCTATTCACTGCCCCTTAACCCGTACATCTTGGAATGTGCAAGGAAACCAAAGCACCCGGAGGAGCCACCACACTACCGTGCCACCCCATCAAATTAGTGAGGATTTTACTGGTCAGCCCACGAGCATCACCATGCTTTCAGCGCCCACATGTCCGCAACTCACTAACCCTAACCGTGCATCTTTTGGAATGTGAGAGGAAACAGGAGCAACTGGGGGAAACCCACAAACTCGCAGGGAGAACATACAAACTCCTTCCTTTTTTGCTGTCTCTCCACAGATACAGTTGTGACGCTTCTCCTTCGCTGGTGTTTTTGCTTCCACTTGTATCTGCCAACGTTTGAAGGATTTGTGACCCTGACAACTTTGATGTGCAGCCAACCACAGAACTTCCCCCTTTTCTCTCCATCGCTCTCTTTTGTCACTCAAGTCACCTTAGTGTTCTTGTTGAAGGATCCTCCAAATGCTGACTGTTCCTCTCCTCACGGACACTGACCAACCTGATGAGAGCTTTTATTAAGCTCATTGCAGCTTTTGGACCCCAATATCCCTTTGGCTCTTCCCACCCATGCTCACCTGGCTCATCAGCCATACTCCAGACTGCCCATTGGATCTGCCGTTACTCCCAAGTTTTTGACTCCCTTGCCAGGACACTTCCAATTCTCCGATATTCCTCAGTTCCTTCTCCGTGCATCCCTCCCCACCATTCTCCACCTGCCCCTTACCCTTACCACAGGCATTTCACTGGACACCACCCAGAGTTCCAGGTCTTTAATAGCTCCATCCAGCCACACAGAGATTCCAGCCAGGCCCATAACCTGCCTCCCATCCCTTACCGCCTCAAAACCCTTGTTATGAAAGAAAGCTGTAGGGCTAAGTGGGAAAGAAGGGTTAGATTGACATTGGAGTAGGTTAAAAAGTGAAGAAAACATTGTGGACAGAAGGTCCTCTGTGTTCCAAAGAGATCAAATTTATTTGTTATAAGTACATTGAAACATACAGTGAAATGTATCATTTGCATTAATAGCCCATACAGTTCAAGGGTGATCTCTCTCTCTCTCTCTCTCTCTCGCTCTCGCACTCTCTCTCTCTCTCTCGTTCTCTCGCTCTCGCTATCACTCTCTTGCTCTCTCTCTCTTTCTCTCTCTCTTCTGCCCCATCTTGTTTTGTCCCTGCCTGTCACTACACAAATCTCAAGGTTGTATAATGCAAACATACTTTTATATTAAATATACTTTGAACTTTGAATCCCACACTGCCATGGGGAGATTGTATACAGTACGGTGAAATATGGTGTTTGACCTAACAACCAACATGACCTAATGATGTGCTGGGCGCAGTCCACAAATGCAACCACACATTCTGTACCAACATAACATGTCCACTGTGTCCAGCAGGAAAATAAACCCCTGTACCTTGTCCCACCCACGTACTCACACACAGAGTTATTTTTATTCAGAATTGAATTGTTAGCTGTTACCATTCTGAGGTGAAGTCAGGGAAAAGGATTTTGGATAAACTTGTTATCCCTCAACTCAGTGCTGTCTTTTCCTCCGACACAGCTGATCTCCAAGTTATCCATGCTGAAGTCCGTATGCAACCTTCATGTGGACAAGCTGCAGCTCTTCAAGCTTCTACATCCGCAGACGGTGCACAACTTCCCGCCGCTCTACAAGGAAGTGTTCAGCACAGAAATGCAGTATCCGGACTCCTCCAACAGCTAAACACGATGTTCCCAAAGTGAAAAAGGAATGGATTCCGATCCTCTATCACCAATTGCAATAGCACTAGAATGAATGTACTGCACTTCATGTTGTTTCATCATTAACAGTCGAAAGAATGTAAATAATTGGATACTGAGTAGTGGAAAAATCCTTGTGCATGGCAATTAAAAGCAGCTCCATTGTGATCATGGACCAGAACTCAAGGCTCTCCTTCCAAGGCTCTTTATATAAAATCTGTTTCTGTCGGTAAAAAAAAAGAACAGTGAAGTAAAGGAGTATAGATAGTATTTTATCTGTAATGCAAACCTATATATTTTATTAAGGTTGTTTCTTTTGACACTGAATACTCAGTGATTTCAGAGTTGTTCTTGTGGTCCATCATTTGAGGTTTGATGTTCTTTTCCCTGAATGCTTCCTCAGCATTACTGCATCAAAACGATTTGAAAGAGTGGGTCAAAATCTCTTGCAATGAATTCTCAACAGTGCTGAAGATAGTGATTTTAAAAACTCTGAAATCCTATACAAGTAAATGTCTGTGTGTTTATACTATTACTATATATCTTTAGGCTAATGGTCAATAAGATGCCTGCATGTAATAATAGCTAAAAGTTATGGTACCCATTAGCACTCTGACTGTGTTAGTGGCCAGTAGTCGTAGCTTGGCATTGCATTTAAATTTATCCTTAAGACAAAAATCTGGTGTTTCCCACAAAAAGGCTGGATAGTCTGAAAGGTGCAGAAGCACATTAGACATTTAAGGATTGCAGTTTCTATCTTTTACTACTAACAAGCCTGTTTTTCTTTTTCTAGGTTATGTGAACCTGAAGAGCCCAGAATAAAATGGGGGAAAGTAGACAGATGCAATTGCTGGATAAGTTTTTCTCTGAACCTTTTTGAAAAATAACTCCAATTAGCAGAAAATGACACGAGTTAACCAGAGCAATACACACAAAATTCTGGAGGAACTCAGCAGATCAGGCAACATGTTTGGAAATAAATAAACAGTCAATGTTTTGGGCTGAGATCCTCTGGGGCTGAAATGTCGACTGTTTATTCATTTCCATGGATGCTGCTTGACCTGCTGAGTTCCTCCTGCATTTTGTGTATGTTGCTCTGGATTTCCAACATCTGCAGAACTTCTCGTGTTTATTAGTTAACCTACATTGTATATGCCCTTAGCAAACTAAAGACTAACAAGAAGAAACATTAATAGTGGATTCACAGCCCCACAAGCATCCCTAAATTTAGCAACACACACAAAATGCTGGAGGAACTCAGCAGGCCAGATAGCATCTATGGAAATGACTTACTGAAACCATCACCCCTACTGGGGCATTGGCCGCTGACAAAAGCTCGCCAGAGTCCTCTGACCTGGGTCAGTCTGTCAAGGTGTCCCCAGGTGTAACTCATTTGCTCCTTCCTCTCCCATGGATGAGGTCTTTGGAGTTTCTGTTGGTGTTTATTTACTCTGGGTTTTTACTGGATGGGTTTTGGCTGGGCTTTGGACTATCCGTGGTGGAGTTAGGGAAATTAGTAGGTAAATAATAGATCCATAGATGCTGCCTGACCTGCTGAATTCCTCCACCGTTCTGTGTGTGTTGCTCTGAATTTCCAGTTTGCAGAGTCTCTTATGTTTAAAATTAGCAGTGTGGTTTTCCCCATTGGAGGTCCATATCATCCATCCCCACCAAAAATATCCACATACCAAAAAAAGTTTCTGAATATTATTTACAGATCATTGACTATCTTTTATAGATCTTTTCCACCCTTAATTTCTTTTTGACAAGTAACAGTGAGTAGCGCATTACAAATCATCATAATTCTACAAAGTTTGTGAGACCTTTACTCCCTGAAGTAGAAGCAATTCAACATCCTCACCATGTTTCAAAGAACAAACTTTTGCAATTACAATATTTAATTTTGTGTAGCGAGTAAATAATTTCTCCATTGCTGGTGTCTTATGAGGGAACAATATTTAACATATTTTTAGAAATTATTTATTAATTTAATTACGGCATAAGACTACACACAGTGGTGTCTTTTCATTTTAAATAGAATTTGAAGGTTTGGGGAAGAATAATTTTAAAAATCTATTCTATCAAAGAAGAAGTTGCAAATGTGTAATGCAAGTGCAGTTTGAACATAAAGGTGGAGGTCCATAGTAAGTTAATTGTGCAGTGGAAGTTCGATGAAGTGGGAGGTATAAATCCTCTGCACTAAGGCCCACCTCCCAGTCAGTGAAGAAATCACTTGGTACAATCCTCATGAGCAACATTGCTAACTTTTGATGTGCTCTCTCTCAGTGGCTCTGTAAGTGTACGCAGCAAATGAACAGTGCGTGACTGAACCCAGGTTTGATTGTGTCTGTAGTCCACTGTCACCCAGAGCTGCATAAAGACTCGCAACAGTTGAAGGGAATCCCCTGGACTTTCAGGTGAATGGCCAGGATGCTGGCGTGTGGTTCATTGAAAACCTTGTAGAGTGTAGAGCCCCTTAGAATCTGGAGCACGGGTTCGGGGACACAGAACAGTCATTTTGGTGAAGTGCTCGAGAACTTCTGGAACTTCAGTCTGACAACAGGGCAAGTGATAAAGAGTAGTATAAGAGTTAAGAAGAAAAGTGAAAAACATGAGAAACTAGAAAAACAATGAAAGAGCATTTATTGAATGCAACTCCTGAGATAGTAGGTAGCATTATATTAGGATTTCTGACCCCCTCTCATTCAGTGCAACTAATTGACAATTTTAACATAATTACAGATTATAGACATGGACACCCAAAGAGTGCTTTTGCCTTTTAACTGGGTGCACACTTAAAATAAAACTTCTGCAATAACAAAGTATTATTTTTCGCAAAAGTTCAGATGTTTTGACATGGGTAAGTGAAGGATCTGTTTGTTGAATTCCAGATTTTAAGCACTTTCTTCTTTGTTTTATATATAAAAAAATTTCTTTATGAAATATTCATTAGATATAGCTGCGCTTTAGATCTTCTGGCTCATTGATGTGTCTTATATATTCGTTTCAACAACTTCACCTGCAGCGCAGGGAACGGCTTCTGCTTGGAAACAGAAGAATATAATTAGCCTGTATTTTGCATATCTGCTTAGCAAAAATGTGTATTCAAAAATATTCTGCTGGGATTCAAAAGGCTGATCCGTTCCTTATAGGATATGCTTCAGCTCTACAATAAAGTAGCATCTGACACCACTTAAAAATAAATTTAAACTTACACTGTGTGTATTATTCTTGTGAATGTCGTGGAAGAAGTGAAGTGAAGGAGCGCCCAGCTTTGCTGCTCTTTCAGCAATATGGTGAAATATGCTTTCTCCGGCACATTTATTGACAAAACAATATTTGTTATATAGTTTAGAAAGTCATTTTGATGTTTTTTTGGTCTGTATCGTTAAACTGTAATTCTATTTTTTTTAAAAAAAAGAACGAAATACTTATATAAATGTAAGATGAGAAGAATAGAAAGATTTTTTAAAAAGCCTTATCTGGATTTCAATGACAAACAAATTCTTATTTTAATATATTGTGAATTTAAGAATGATTGGGATAGCAATTAGTGAGTCAATATAGATGCATAATGTAAAGGATGTGTATATGAACCACATTAAAATTATATATTATATGAATATGGGTAATTATTAGATGTTTTGTTCAGCTTTATTATCTAATGTGACAAGTATTACAATGTCTGTGATGTTAAAGGGTTAAATTGCCCACAATACTCAGGAGAACGGTATGTTATGTTGGTGCTGGAATGTGTGGCAACACTCGCGAGCTGCCCCCAGCACATCCTTGTGTTGGTTGTTAACACAAACGACATATTTCACTGTATGTTTTGATGTACATGTGATAAATAAACTTGAATCTTGAGGAGAAAATCGTTACAATGGACAGTAAAACGCTGATAGTCCAACATGCTAGAGACTTTACTAATGCCTGATTTGTTGATTTTTCCAGAATGTTAGATGTTACACTAGCACATTATTAAATCACCTTTTTAAATGTTTTATTTTATTGAGATCTTCCGGCCCTTCAAGCTGTGCTGACAGCAACCCTCAATTTTAATCCTAGCCTAATCACAAGACAATTTACAATTACCTATTAACCTACCAGCTGGTACACCTTTGGACTGTGGAGGGGAAACTGGAGCACCCGGAGGAAACTCTTGTGGTCACGGGGAGAATGTACAAGCTTACAGTCAGTGGCTGGGTCGCCTGTACTGTAAAATATTGCACTAACCACTTGACTACCATGTCGCCTACAGACTATTATAATAACTTTTCCAGTGAACCCACTAAGCTTAAAGGGACTGAGGTAAATGGGATGTGGTCAATTTCAAGACAGCCTGGAAAATGGGAGTTTATAGAGTGATTACAGTACAGGAATAGCTTATTCAGCCCAGCTAGTCCATGCCAACCAAGAAGGCCTTCAAAACTAGTCCCACTTGGCCCATATCCCACTGAACGTTTCCTATCCATGTACCTTTCCAAGAGCTTTATAAATATGTGTTAATGTACCTGCTTCAACCACTTCCTCTGGTAGCTCATTCCATATACTGACTGCTCTGGGGCAGCACAATGGCACAGTGGTTAGTGTAACGCTACTACAACACCAACGACTCTGGTTCAATTCACAAAGCTGTCTGGAAGGAGTTTGTATGTCCTTCCCACGACTGCGTGGATTTGCTCTGGTTTGCTCCCACATTCCAAAGACTGAAGGGTTAATAGGTTAATTGGTCACGAGTTTAATTGGGTAGTGCGGCCTCATTACCATGCTGTATCTCTTTTTAAAAACTCTGTGTGGAAAATATTCCCCCTCAGATTCCTATTAAATCTGTACATTATAGCCATAAGCCTATTGCCCTCTGGTTCTTGATTCACCAACCCCGGGAAAAAGACTGCACCTTATCTATGCTCTCTCATGATTTCATGTAAAATTGCCCCATTCTGCCCCTGCACAGCAATCCCAGCCTGCTCAACCTCTGTCCATCCCTCCAGTGCCTCCTCTGCAACTTAATGGCATCTTTTCTAGAGCAGGGTGACCAAAAGTGAGCGTGGTATTCCAAATGGGAGTGAATTGGTGAGGCTGTAGTTGAGTGGGAGTGTGAAATTGATCTGCAGTGATTGAGTGTAAGGAAACAACAGAAAATGGGGCCCTGGTGCCTGATTCAGATTCATTTATTTATCTCACGTACATTGAAACATACAGTGAAATGCAACAACTGGCACAACCTAAGGATGTGCTGGGGGCAGCCGGATAGTGTTTCTGGCACCAACATAGCATGCCCACAATGGCCAGCAGAACACTACAAAGCAACACAATAACAACAAAACAAGCCCCTTCCCTGCCTGGGTGGAAGTATGGAAGGCAGAGCCACTGAAAGTCAGGATTGTGGGAACCAGGTAGCCAGCAAGATAGAAGAGAGCATGGGAATCAGGGTAAGTTGGTAGGGAGCGTGACAAACATTCGGTGGTGAATGAGGTGCCAAACCATTGTGAGCTCTGAATGGTCAAATAGTAGATTATTGTGTATGTGCTTGGCTAATTAGCCAACGGTGCAAAGCCACCAACCGCCGGATCATGATTAAATGCTTCTAAGTCAAGAGTTCTCCCTAAAGCCAGGGATGACTGGTTGGCCTGGAGTACCTGCTATACAGTGCAGTCAACAAGAAGTGCTGCTGCTACTGGCCTGGAGTGCGAACGGACAGGTGGCACCTCTAAGCCTGTTTATTAATCTGTGGAATTCCTTACCATAGATGGCTGTGGAGAGCAGATTGTTGGGTATATTTAAGGAGGAGGTTAACAGGCTCTTGGTTACAGGAGAAGGTGGGAAAATGGGGTTGTGGGGGGAAATAAATCAGCCATGATTAAATGGTGGAACAGATTTAATGGGCTGAATGACCAAATTCTGCTCCTATGTCTTATCATCGAAAGACATCTCTCCACTGATGCGTTTGTTTTTGTCTCCGGGTCTGGGATCGTCACAAGTGTGGCATTTCACATTCAGAAGAGTTCCTCTGGGGATGGATGAGTGGAGTCACTAAGACAGTGAAAACAGCTGAGAATGTACGTTCTAATGCTTATCACATCTCATTAAACCAGAATACTGCAACACAGTACAGGCTCCTTGGCCCACAATGTTGTGCCGAACTTTTTACCTTTCTAAGATCAATCTACCTCCTTACATAGTATTCCATTTTTAAATCATCCACGTGCCTATCTAAGTGTCTCTTAAATGTCCTTAATGTGTCTACCTCTATTACCACCCTTGACAGGGCAATCCATGCACCCACGACTCTCTGTGTAAAAAAAAACAGTTCTAATATCCTTCTATCTTCCAATTTCCTTAAAATTGTGCCCCATGGTATCAGCTATTTCCAACCTGGGGGAAAAGGTCTCTGGCTGTCCATCCAATCTATGTCTCTTGTCATCTTGTACATCTCTTATCAAGTCACCTCTCATCCTCCTTCATTCCAAGGAGAAAACCCCTAGCTTGCTTAATCTAACCTCATAAGATGTGTCCTCTAGTCCAGGCAGCATACTGGTAAATCTTCTCTGCACCTTCTCTAAAGCTTCCACATCCTTGACCAAAACTGAACACAAGTCATAAACAGGAGGTTCTGCAGATGTTTTAAATCCAGAGTAACATAAACAAAATGCTGGAGGAACTCCGCACATCAGCTCCTGAAGGGTCTCAGCCCAAAACGTCAAATATTCATCCATTTCCACAAATGCTGCCTGGCATGCTGAGTTCCTCCTGCATTTTGTTATGTGTTTCAGTACTCTAAGTGTGGTCTAATCAGAGATCATAGAGCTGCAACGTTACTTCTTAGCTCCTAAACTCAATCCGACTAATGAAAGCCAACACACCATTTGCTTTAACAACCCTGTCAACTTGCATTGCAACTTTGTGGGATGGATGAACATAGAAATCTATGTTCCTTTGAAAGAGGTTTTAAAAACCTACAATATTTATAATTGTAACTGCCTGAATAGCAGAAAAAGCAAAGGGAATGATGCACTCCCCTGTTCAATTGAGACCGAATCACGATAATAGTAGAATGGAACTTCCTGGTACAATTTACGTCAATGCACATGGAAGGTGTGTTGCTTTGCTTGGATAACAATAGCTGATGTGGAGAAAATGTCATATGTGCGGAGCAAGAATAGCAATGGAGCAGGATGATTAAACTTTTTTTTTACTGAGTCACATTAGCCACTGCGGGACAACTTACAGTGCGGGTGCAACGAACCGAGCCCGCTAAGACCAGAACATGCGCACTCAGAACCCCGCGTACAGGAAGCCCAATGGATTCAACACGCGGTGGATTGGCTGCATGCGCACTCGGAAGCCCACGGGAAAAGATCCTCACGCGTAGAGGAGGCTCAATCGATTTACCGCGCCGTGGACTGGCCGCACGTGCATTGTTACATTCTCACCTCGCTCAGATACGGTTCAGAAAATGTAAGGTTGTCGTTGTGGCTATTCCTCGAGGTCGAGGATGATGGTCTTCGTTCTGTTGATCTACTTATGGGCTCTCAAGTGGCTTATGAGTCCAATCTTGGCTTTGAAAGTTCTTCCGCATTCAGAACAGGTAGTTCCAGATGGCAGATCGGGCTTTGGTTGTTCCTGCCTCTCTTTCCATTTTCTTCTCTTTTCTTTTAGTTCTGCACATCTGTTGGCTTCGAAAGTTGCTGTTCCTTCTTGGATGATGGCTTGCCAGAGTTTCCTGTCCTTGGCATTGGTTTCCCAATTGTTGATGTCGATGTTACATTTCTTCATGTTGGCTTTTAAGACATCTTTGAATCTCTTCTGTTGTCCGCCTCTTTTACGTTTGCCTTCTTTAAGCTGGGAGTAGAAGATTTGTTTCAGTAGACGTTCATCTTTCATCCAAACAACATGACCGCTCCATCTTAGTTGGTTCCTGATGACATAGGCTTCAATGCCTGTTGTTTTTGCTTCATTTAGCACACTGATGTTGGTTCTTCTATCTTCCCAGCTGATATTTAAGATGTTTCGAAGACAGCGTTGATGGAACTTTTCAAGTGCCTTCAGATGTCGTCAGTATGTTGTCCAGGTTTCTGATGTATACAGGAGCTTTGGGATTACCACTGCTTTGTACGCTAACATTTTGGTGTCTGTTTGGATGTCACAACCATGAAAGGCTCTTGTTCTAAGACATCCAAAAGCTGTTCCAGCGCATTTAAGACCATGTTGGATCTCGTAATTAAGATCGACATTGGAGGAGAGAGGACTTCCAAGATACGGAAAGTAGTCCACGTTTTCCAGGGTTGCTTCATCAAGTTGAATTGATGGTTCTATCCGATTTGTCTCAGTTAGTGACGGCTGATAGATGATCTGAGTCCTTTTGGAATTGATGGTAAGTCCAAGTTTCGTGTATGCACAGTTGAAGGCAGTCAGAATCTGTTGTAGGTGGTTTTCTGAAAGAGCTGCAACACTGTTGTCATCTGCGTATTGGAACTCGATGAGGGAACTCGTGGATGTCTTCGTTTTGGACTTGAGACGGGCAAGATTGAACAGTCTGCCATCTGTTCTGTAGACAATTTCAATTCCTGGGGGTAGGTCGTCCTTGGTGATGTGGCTGATTGTTGCAATGAAGATGGTGAACAAAGTTGGGGCAATCACGCACCCCTGTTTTACTCCTGATCTAACTTGAAAAGGCTCACAGTTACTGTTGCTGACCATGACTGTGGCAAGCATGCCATCGTGGAGGAGTCTCAGGATTCAAATGTACTTTTCAGGGCATCCATAGGTGGATAGGACATCCCATAGGAGTTCCCTTGATACCGAGTCAAAGGCTTTGGTGAGGTCAATGAATGCCATGTACAAAGGTTGAAGTTGTTCACGACATTTTTCTTGTAGTTGTCACATTGTGAAGATCGTGTCGATTGCTCCACGTGATGGTCTAAAACCGGCTTCTGTCTCTGGAAGAATCTTCTCGGCTAAAGGCTTGAGCCAGTGGTTCATGATGTGGGTGAAGATCTTTCCTGCTGTTGCTAACAGGGAAATTCCACGATAGTTCCCGCATTCGGATCAATCACCTTTCCTTTTGTAGATAGTAACGATTGTTGAGTCTCTGAAGTCTGCTGGTATGTCTTCATTTATCCAGATCTTGATGAGAAGTTGATGCAGTTGATAATGAAGCGGGTTACCTCCAATTTTGTAGACCTAGGCTGGTATTCCATCGAGTCCAACAGCCTTGTTGTTTTTCAAGGTTTTGATGGCTTCCTTGACTTCTTCAAGTGTTGGTTTTTTGCTTAGGGAGTCGTCACCGGGCTGTTTTGGAATGTTGTTAATCACATTCCTGTCAAATGAGACGGTTTGATTTAGAAGATCTTCAAAGTGCTCCCTTCATCTAGAATTGATGTCAGCATTGCTCTTCAGGATGGTTGAACCATCTTTGCTTTTGAGAGGGGCTTGACGGTGAGTGGATGGGCCAAAAATAGCTTTAGTTGTGCTGAAAAAGCCTCGAGTGTTGTTGGCGTCTGCGAGTTGTTGGATTTCCTGAGCTTTCTTCCTCCACCATTGGTTTTTCAGGTTTCGGGTGCTCTTCTGGGCTGCAGCCTTGCATTCCTGATAGCGTTTCCTTTTGGTAGCCGATTGTTGGTCATTTTGTAAGGTAATGAAAGCTTTTCTCTTTTCGTCGATGAGTTGTTGGAGTAGTTTGTTGTTATCATCGAACAAATCCTGATGATTTTTTGTCTTGAACCCAATTGCTTCTTTTCAGGAGGTGATGATAGCATTCTTCAATTGATTCCAGTGTTCTTCTACAGATGGTGGGATTTGTTGAGGCAGTTGTTCTTGAAGATTTTGTTGGAATTTCTGTACATGGCTGATGTCTTGAAAGATGTCAACAATAAATTTCTTAATAGTGTTATGATTTTGGTGTTTCCTTTTGGGCTGAATCTTCATTCTCACGGTGGACGAGATGAGTACAGCTCTTGTTATCAGTACATCTTGTTGGTCCTGAGATCGTACGATGATGTAGTCGATGAGGTGCCAGCATTTGGAGCGTGGATGCTGCCAGCAGACCTGTAAGGTATATGGTTGTGAACAGTGCAGAAGAGGGTCGTACCAGTTTCATATCTGACATATTCTCACCTGGAAATGATGCTGAGTGCTGTCTTCTCTGCTGAAAGTCAAAACTGCACTTTATAAAAGGTTCTATGCAATCCAATTTATAAGTCTTTCTGACTCTGGCACCTGCAGCTTTTCAAGGGGGGAGCAGCAAGTTTGTACCTGATTTCAGGTATATCACAATGACCACACCTACCTAGACCTGCTCCGACATTTTGTGTGTGTTGCTCAAGATTTACTGCATCTGCTGAATCTCTTGTGGCAGCCCCCCAGTGTGCAACTCCCAGAATGGATGCAGAACAAAGCCTCTGGTTCAGTGAAAGGAATAGAAGGCAGTCCTTTTAGAACGGAGATGAGGAGGAATTTCTTTAGCTAGAGGATGGTGAATCTGTGGAATTCAAAGTAAATTTATGTCACCATGTACAATCTTGAGGTTTATTTTCTTGAGGGCATACACAGTAGATCTAAGAAACACAATTGAATCAATGAAAGACTGTATGTGACAGGGCGGACAAACAACCGATGTGCAAAAGACAACAAACTGTGCAATTACAAAAGAGAAACTAGTATTAAGTAGATCAGCAATAAATATCAAGAATGTAAGATGAAGGATGCTTGAAAGTGGGTCCACAGTGAATTCATTGCTACAAGTGGCTGTGGAGAACAAGACATTGGGTATGTTTAAAGCCGAGGTTAATAGGTTCTTGATTAGAACATAAGATATTCGAGCAGAATTAGGCCACTCGGCCCATTGTGGGTAATTTATTATCCCTCTCAACCCCATTCTCTTGCCGTCTCCCCTTAACCTTTGGCCCCCTGACTAATCAAGAACCTATTATTATTAAAGGTGTCAAAGGTTACAGAGGATGGTGGGAAGTAGGAGGATAGGGATGAGAGGGATTAAAAAATCAGTCACGATGGAATGGCGGAGCAGACGCAGTGGGCCAAACGTGCCTATAATTACCTATTGATTTCCCGGTTCTTATTCTATCCAAGGTTACCTTAAACAAAAAAGACAGGGTCAGTCCTGCCCAATCTATACTGCTGTATATCAGAAGCAGGTTTGGTATTCGTTGTTTCAAAGTTCAAACTAAATTAATTATCAAAGTACATATATGTCTCCATATACAACCCTAGATCCCTTTTCTCGTGGGCATACTCGGTAAATCCAAGAAACAGTAGAATCAATGAAAGACCACACCCAACAGAACACACAACCAGTGTGCAAAAGGCAACAAGTTGTGAACAAAGTCAAAAGAAAATAATAATAATAATAATAATAAATAAACAAGCAATAAGTGTCAAGAGCATGAGATGAAAAGCCTTCAGAGTGAGTCCAAAGGGTGTGGGAACATTTCAATGATGGGGCAATTTAAGTCATCCCCTCTGGTTCAAGAGCCTGATAGTCAAGCAGTAATAACTGTTCCTGGACCTGGTGGTGTGGGTCCTACGGCTCCTGTACCTTCTTCCTGATGGCAGCAACGAAAAGAGAGCATGGCCAGGGTGGTGGAAGTCCTTAGTGCTTTCCTGTGACAGCACTCGGTAGATGTGCTCATGTTGGAGTGGGCTATACCTGTGATGGACTGAGTCATATTCACTACTTTTTGTAAGATTTTCCATTCATGAGCATTGATTTTTCCATACCAGGTCATAATGCAACCAGTTAATATATCTTCATAACATTTCGAAGTTTTAGGTGTCCTGCCAAATCTAAGGAAGTGGAGGCACTGCCATCCTTTCTTTCTAATTGCACTTATGAGCTGGGCCCAGGACAGAACCTCTGAAATGATAACACGCAGGATTTTAAAGTTGCTGACTCTCTCCACCTCGGATCCCCTGATGAGAACTGGCTCATGGACCTCAAGTTTCCTCCCCTTGAAGGCAATAATCGGCTACATACAAGAGAAAAACTGCAGATGCTGGAAATCCAAGCCACACACAACATTCTGGAGGAACTCTGTAGGCCAGGCAGCATCTATGGAAAAGAGAATGGTTGACGTTTTGGGCCAAAACCCTTCAGCAGCTTGGTTTTGCTGATAACGACTGAGAAGTTGTCGTGGTACCACTCAACAGATTTTCAATCTTCCTCCTACATATATGCTGATTGCTCACCACGTTTGATTTGAACCAACAACAGTGGTCAAACAGTGCAAGATATAGAATTATATATTACAAAAATTAATAAATAGTGCCAAAGACGAACAACTGGATGGTGTTTCTGCGTCCTTCCCCGTTTATAACAGGGTTCTGTTCCTGAGAGCAATTTGTAAACATTTTGCAAGGCAGAAATGCAGCCACCGGGCAATATATTTAAATAAAATCATAGGCCAGCCAAGGTCAATGTGTAGGTAAGACAGGCTGTTTAACTCAGCCAGTCAGATTTCTCCAAAGGTGCAATAATGTTGCCACAAAGGGCTGGAGAAGAAGGAATCTGATAGGAGAGGAGAGTGGACTGTGGGAGAAAGGGCAGGAAGAGGGGCATAGAGGGAGGTGATGCGCAAGTGAGGAGAGGAGCAGGGCAGGAGATATCTCCTTCCCCAACTGGCAGGGGATACCTGCAGCATCCTGTCAGACTTGTAGCGACACGGTAGTATAGCGGATCGTGTAGCTGAATTCCTGTAGCATTTTGTGTGTATTGCTCAAGATTTTCACCATCTGTGGAATCTCTTGCGTACCAATTTAAACTGGATGGATTTGGCTGTGAATTTTATAAGAAATTCTGCGATATCCTTGCCCCACTTCTCCTCAGAATGATATCTTGCTCTAAGAGAGATAAAGCCTTGCCTAGAACATTGTACAAGGCTAGCATTTCCCTCATTTTAAAGAAAGGTAAAGAGGAAACAGACCCAGCCAGCTACAGGCCCATTGCACTCCAAAATTTCAATAGAAAGTTAATTACTAAAATGCTGGCTAACCGTCTAAGTAAGAATTTGTCATCTATCATTCATCCTGATCAGACAGGATTTGTCCGGGGTAGGTTCTCTTTTTCCAATGTCAGATGCCTCCTTAATACTATATATGCTAATTATGGGAAAGCTAATGGGGCAGCAATTTTGACCGTTGATGCACAGAAGGCTTTTGACCAGATTGAGTGGCCTTACATGTTTGAGTCACTGTACAGGTTTGGTTTCGGGGAATCATTTGTATCTTGGGTAAAACTGATATACGCCAGCCCAATGTGTTCTATTATAACTAATGGTGACAATTCAACTCTGTTTCCCCTGCACCAGTCAGTCCAGCAGGGGTGCCCTCTCTCGCCAGCCCTTTTTACCATCGCGGTAGAGCCCTTTGTCTTAAAAATAATAAGTCACCCAAATATTCTGGGTTGGAAAGTGGGAGGTATTGAAACACTTATTAGTTTATATGCCGATGATCTGATACTCTACTTACAAAACTCAGAAAAGTCAGTCCTTGTTCTAGATTTAATCACCTCTTTTGGCAGACTATCGGGATACTCAATCAATTGGACAAAAAGTGACTTTGTGCCCTTCTCCAACGACTACACACGGGGTTTTTGGAAAGTTTCCCATTCAAAGTAGTTAAAGATCACTTTACTTATCTTGGCTTGACAATTCCCAAAGATCCTAAATTAATATTCAAATTAAACTTTGCGGAGTTTGTTTCAAAACTTAAACAAAATATAGAAAGTTGGAAAACCCTATCTCTGTCCATGATTGGTCGTATAAATTCAGTTAAAATGGTTTCCCTTCCTAGGTTTCTCTATCTTTGTCAAAATCTCCCCATTTTTCTTACATCAGCTTTCTTTAAAGAATTGGACTCCATAATATTGTCTTATATCTGGAATTATAAGAATTGCAGGATTTTGAAAATTCATTTACAAAAGCCCAAGTCTGAAGGAGGGCTGGGATTACCTGTATTTAGACATTATTATTGGGCTGTCAATGCTAGGGCTTTAATGTTTTGGCAACAGGGGGCTCTGGATAACCTAGCCCCTGGGACTCCCTTATGGCTATGTATGGAGTCTAACTCTGTTATCAATTCCTCCTTGCTAGCCATGCTGTTCTCTAAGTTAGAGAAGCCTGGGACTTCAAAAAGTTTGAGTTTTGTTTTGAAAAATTCCATCAGATTAGGAGCGTTCTGAATTTACCAGAGCCCACTGTACAAACACCATCTGTTTCAATCACTCCTTTCTACCCTCATGGTCAGATAAAACCTACCATGCTTGGAGGGAGAAGGGTCTAGTTTCTATTGAAGACCTGTACATAGAGGGACGGTTTGCAACATTTAGTCTGCTGAAAGAGAAATTTGAGCTGCCTCATTCGTATTTTTTTCGTTACTTACAAATTAGAGACTACATTCAATCTAAGATTTGTAATCTTGAAATCCTTCCCGGGAAACATATGTTTTTTGATATTTTAAAGAACCCTCCTGACTCCAGGCGTCTCGTTTCTAAGTTTGTACATTTGTTTGATAATTGCACTGTAGCATCTACTGTGAAGATTAGAGACACCTGGAGAGAGGAGTTGGGCATTGAATTATCTGAAGCTGCCTGGGATAAGTGCTTGTCTATGACACAGGCTTGCTCTGTTAACAGCAGGCACCAACTGATCAGTTTAAAGTTGTCCACCGTCTCCATTACTCTAAACTTAGATTGCACAGGATTTACCCTTTTGTCTCACCAATGTGTGATAGATGCCAAGGGACGGAAGCCACATTGTCACACACCTTTTGGTTTTGCCCATTACTGACTGGATTTTGGTCCAAAATGTTCGACTGGTACCCAAAGGCCTATAAAAGATCCTTCCCCTTGGAAGCTGGTCTCGCTATATTTGGCTGCTCGCAATCTACCATTTGTTTCCCTGCAGCCATACAACAGTCTCTGATGCTGGGGATGACTGTTGCCAAAAGACGTATCTTGAGGGAATGGAAACCACCTTCTCCCCCTTCCTTCCGGAGATGGATGGCTGATATGATCTCAGTCATACAGACAGAGAAACTTCAGTTCTTGAGAACCAATTCAATTAAAACATTTTCGGCTATCTGGGATTTATTTCTTGCCTACCTGGATGAGGCCGGGGGCAGATGAGCAATTTCCCCCCAGCTGATTTCTCACGGCCCTCATTTGAGATTAAATGTTTAGTATTTTTGAGCACTTTGTACAATAGGCATCCCTCTAATGTTATGTCTCTTATACATGTCTGAGCTAGTATGTTCTTGTTGATTCCATTGTTTTTTTTTGGTGAAAATAAAGTATTAAAAAAAAACTTGTTCCTGTTCAAATCATCCTGCCTACCAAGTGAGAGGGGTGGGGTTGAGAGGTAAAATTGATTTGAATGTGTCAAAACTGTGCGGATTGGAATATCAATGAAAGGCATAATTGTCATTTATAATGAAGTCAAGAGATAGAAGTTTCTCACTCCCAAGTAAGGATAGCACAGTAGCATAGCGGTTAGCTTAATGTACCAGCGATCAGAAGATCATGGTTTAATTCCCGCAGCTGTCTGTAAGGAGTTTGTACGTTCTCCCTGTGACCGTGTGCATTTCCTCCAGGTGTCCTGGTTTCCTCCCTTAAGATGGGAAGAAATTAGAGCACCTGATGAAGCTGCGGATGCTGGAAATCATAAGCAACACACAGAAAGTGCTGCAGGAACCCAGCAGCATCCGTGGAGGGGAATAAAGAGTAAATGATTCAGGCCAAGATGATTCATCAAGACTGGAAAGGATGTCTTCTCCCAGGATTTCTTTCCCCCCCCCGACTTTCCCCTCCTCAGTCTCTCCCATCTCACAATAGTTATGGTTAGCAAGTTGTAGGCATGCCCAGTTGGCACGGAAGCTTTCCAGCCCGTCCTTGGACTGTGATGGGCGTCAATGCAAATGCTGCATTTTGCCACACACATAAAAGTTGCTGGTGAACGCAGCAGGCCAAGCAGCATCTATTGGAAGAGGTACAGTCGACGTTTTGGGCCAAGACCCTCAGTTAGTCCTGACGAAGGGTCTCGGCCCAAAATGTCGACTGTACCTCTTCCAATAGATGCTGCCTGGCCTGCTGCGTTCACCAGCAACTTTTATGTGTGTTGCTTGAAATTCTAGCATCTGCAGATTTCCTCGTCTTTGCGCTGCATTTTGCTCTATGTTTCAAAGTTCTTGCTGTACATGTAGCAAATAAAACTAATCTTCAGATTTTTTTAAATCTTTATTTGTGTACTACTTGCTTAGTCAACTGCTGGAATTAAATTTAATTAATTACTGTTCAGGCCATGAAATGGAATGCCTTATAATGGCAAATAATGCAACCTCAAAAAACAATTTTGCTAGTGTTGTCTATATTCTCTTCAGAACAAGCCTGTTTCACTTCATCTTCAACAGGAAGCCTCAATTAGCTGTTCACACATAGATGAGAATTCCATCCCAAAGCACAGTTAATGGCAACCGGCCTGGTTTTCCAACTAATGAGCTTCGGAGCCACCTTATGGCTTCCAGAAACATGGCAATGGAGGAAATGAAACAAGGGAAATAATTTTTAAAGAGCAACGTACACAAAACTATGGAGGAGCTCACCAAGTCAGGGAAGCATGTACAGAGCAGAAGAAAATAGTCAACCATTTGAACCAAAACTCTCCATTATCCTGATGAAGGGTCTTGGCCCAAAATGTCAACTGTTTACTCCCCTTCAAAGGTGCTGCCTGACCTGTTGAGTTCCTCCCGCATTTTATGTGTTGCTCAAAGATTTCTAGCGTCTGCAGAATCTTTTGGGAAGATCAGGTTGCGTAAATCATTCATTATTATTTTTTTCCACTGTAGCTTCATAAAAATAGAGCGTTTCTGCTGAAAACTGCTCGATAACAGAATACACAGATCATAAGTGGGGGAAGGAGATGACCCACCATGTTTTGGATGAATCTTAAGATAGGCTGGAGGAGCCAAATAGTCACTTGTTATTTATTCATTGAGATATAGTGTAGAATAAGCTCTATCAGCTGTTTGAGCTGCACCACCCAACAACCTCCGATTTAACCCTAGCCTAATCACAGGACAATTTACAATGATTAATTAACCAAACAACTAGTATGTCTTCATACTTTATACTTTATTGTGGCCAAACAATTGATACTAGAACGTATAATCATCACAGCGATATTTGATTCTGCGCTTCCCACTCCCTGGATTACAAATATTAAATATTAAAAATATTAAAAATAGTAAAAATTAGTGAATATTAAAAATTTAAATTATAAATCATAAATGGAAAATAGAAACATGGAAAGTAAGGTAGTACAAAAAAACCGAGAGGCAGGTCCGGATATTTGGAGGGTACGGCCCAGATCCGGGTCAGGATCCGTTCAGCAGTCTTATCACAGTTGGAAAGAAGCTGTTCCCAAATCTAGCCGTACGAGTCTTCAAGCTCCTGAGCCTTCTCCCGGAGGGAAGAAGGACGAAAAGTGTGTTGGCTGAGTGGGTCGTGTCCTTGATTATCCTGTCAGCACTGCTCCGACAGCGTGTGGTGTAAAGTGAGTCCGAGGACGGAAGATTGGTTTGTGTGATGTGTTGTGCCGTGCTCACGATCTTCTGCAGCTTCTTCCGGTCTTGGACAGGACAACTTCCATACCAGGTTGTGATGCACCCTAGAAGAATGCTTGCTACGGTGCATCCATAAAAATTAACAAGTGTTTTAGGGGACAGGCCAAATTTCTTTAGCTTTCTCAGGAAGTAAAGGTGCTGGTGGGCCTTCTTGGCAGTGGACTCTGCTTGGTTGGACCAAGTCAGGTCATTTGCGATATTGACCCCAGGGAACTTAAAGCTTTTGACCTGTTCCACTTGCGCACCACTGATGTAAATGGGGTCGTGCGGTCCGCTACTCCGTCTGAAGTCAACAACCAATTCCTTCGTCTTGCTGACGTTGAGGGATAGGTTACTATCTTCGCACCATGCCACCAGGTTCTTAATTTCCTCTCCGTACTCAAACTTTGGACTGTGGGAGGAAACTGGAACACCCAGAAGAAACCTACAAGGAGAACGTACAAACTCGTCACATCAGCAGCAGGAACTGAACCCGAATCGCTGGTACCGTAGAGCATCATGCTAAGCACGGCGCTACCATGCTGCCACTTGTGTTCCTGCGTTAAAAGCCCTTGAGTAGTCTTTGATGTCAGTGTTCCATATTTTGGCTTAAACTCTTTTCCGTGGGTTAAGCTGGAAAGAGGGTAGAAAAGATTCACAAGGATGTTACCCGGAATTGAAGCTTTGAGTCATAAGGAGAGACTGGACAGGCTGGACCTGTTTTCCCTGCAGCACAGGAGATTCATGGAGGTAAATAAAATCATGAAGACCATAGAAAAAGTGAACAGCTGCAGATTTTCACCAGAGCAAGGGACTCTAGAATGAGTGAGGCCTAGGTTTAATGTGAGAGGGGAAAGATTTCACACTGTTGGATCTCTGTTTATTTTCTGATCGTTAGGGTTCTTCCAGGAGCCAGAAATGACGGATAGTCTTGTTTCCAAGGTTTCAGTTTATTTTAGAGTACAAACAAACATACAGATACTAAGCAAGCTAAATAAAAAGCTGAGAAGCTACACTGAAAGGTAGAGCAAATGTGAAGACAGAAGGAATAAAGGAGCCAAGATAATGCCTCTGAAGAATCTATCACTTTTATAGATAAGAAAAGGCATTCCTTAGATAGGAATAACTTAGTTAATTTTCTCCACTCCCTCCGCACTAATCCTAACCTTACTATAAAACCCGCTGATAAGGGGGGTGCTGTTGTAGTCTGGCGTACTGACCCCTACCTTGCCGAGGCACAGCGACAACATGTGGATACCTCCTCGATTTACCAGTCGATCATGACCCCACTAAGGAGCATCAGGCTATTGTCTCCCACACCATCACCGACTTTATCCGCTCAGGGGATCTCCCATCCACTGCTACCAACCTTATAGATCCCACAACTCGCACTTCCCGTTTCTACCTCCTACCCAAGATCCACAAACCTGCCTGTCCAGGTAGACTCATTGTCTCAGCTTGCTCCTGCCCCACTGTCCAGGTAGACTCATTGTCTCAGCTTGCTCCTGCTCCATCGAACTCATTTCTGCATACCTCGACACTGTCTTATCCCCCCTTGTTCAATCCCCTCCTACCTATGTTCGTGACACTTCTCATGCTCTAAATCTTTTCAATGATTTTAAGTTCTCTGGCCCCCTCTGCTTTATTTTCACCATAGATGTTCAGTCCCTATATACCTCCATCCCTCTATACCTCCATCCCCCACCAGGAAGGTCTCAAAGCTCTCCGCTTCTTTTTGGATTCCAGACCCAACCAGTTCCCCTCTAAGCTGTGCGCGTGCACACACGTTTTTCAACCAGCGCACAAAGGAAATTAATGTGCACACAAAAGATTAGTTACCTAAAATAATGTAAAAATTAATAATTATACTTATTGAAAATAATCTTTTAGCTAAATGTTTCTGTTAACTAGTTAGTCGGTTTTTCAAATACCACAATGCACGTCACTAATTTACGTCACCTCACCTTTCCTATTCCAATTTGTACAGCTACATCATGGTGGCAGCCATGTTTGGCGGACAGTGTTCATATCGTAAAGTTTACAGAGATCTGTTTCAAATCCTGTAGATAGCTTACTAAGTTTTCATTGAAAAAATATTGATTCACTATGTTGAATTCAAAAGAAGTGAAGGGCATGAAGTGCAGAAGAACTGCAAATTTGTTTAAAGTTGAATGGCTTAACAAAATAGTAGAAACTGCTACACTGAAAGCTCATGAGGTCATGAACGTTCAGCTACGAAAAATATTTATGTACGATTCGGAAACTGGACTTATCTGCTTGTATTGACGTGATGTGAAAGTTGCTGGAGAATTTGCTAGTGGAAGGAAGTGGGATGATATTTAGAAACTTGACTTTTTGAAGCGTCATTTGGCAAGTAAATTGCATTTGGATGGTGTACAAAAGCCCAGGCAACAGAACCCATCATTACCCGTTACAGGAGTGCTATGCATGTATGGTTGACTGCAGATGAGCAAGGGTGAAAATGATCAAACCCAGAGGAGATCAAAGTTCTTATTGACAGTGTGTTGTTAGCTGTTAAAATGAATAACTCTTTACATTCAGTTCAACACATTAATGTTATTTTGTTGTTATTCTGTGCAGTTTTATGTCAAATATTTTGTAAACCTACATAACTGTGCCATGTGTGCATTCAGGTCGCACATACTTTTGTCACAGGAAAAAAAATTGCACAACATAAGATTTTTGTGCACACTGACTACTAAAAATTAGAGGGAATATTGGTCCTTACTCTTAATAATTTCTCCTTTGGCTCCTCCCACTTCCTCCAACGTAAAGGTGTAGCCATGGGCACCTGTATGGGTCCCAGCTATGTCTGCCTTTTTATTGGCTTTGTGGAACAGTCCATGTTCCAAGCCTAAACTGGTATCTGTCCCCACTTTTCCTTCGCTACATCGACGACTGCATTGGCGCTGCTTCCTGCACGCATGCTGAGCTTGTTGACTTCATTAACTTTGTCTCCAACTTTCACCCTGCTCTCAAGTTTACCTGGTCCATTTCTGACACCTCCCTCCCCTTTCTTGATCTTTCTGTCTCTATCTTTGGAAACAGCTTATCCACTGATGTATACTATAAGCTTACGGACTCCCACAGCTACCTGGACTATTCCTCTTCCTACCCTGTCTCTTGCAAAAATGCCATCCTCTTCTTGCAATTCCTCCGTCTCTGCTGTATCTGCTCTCAGGATGAGGCTTTTCATTCCAGGACGAGGGAGATGTCCTCCTTTTTTAAAGAAAGGGGTTTCCTTTCCTCCACCATCAATTCTGCTCTCAAACGCATCTCTCCCATTTCACACACATCTGCTCTCACTCCATCCTCCCACCACCCCACCAGGAATAGGGTTCCCCTTGTCCTCACTTACCACCCCATCAGCCTCCGGGTCCGACATATTATTCTCCATAACTTCTGCCACCTCCAATGGGATCCCACCACTAAGCACATCTCTTCCTCCCCCACTCTCTCTGCTTTCTGCAGGGTTCGTTCCCTATGCGACTCCCTTGTCCATTCATCCCCCCCCCATCCCTCCCCACTGATCTCCCTCCCGGCACTTATCCTTGTAAGCAGAACAAGTGCTACACATGCCCTTACACTTCCTCTCTCACCACCATTCAGGGCCCCAGACAGTCCTTCCAGGTGAGGCGACACTTCACCTGTGAGTCAGCTGGGGTGATATACTGCGTCAGGTGCTCCCGATGTGGCCTTCTATATATTGGCGAGACCCGATGCAGACTGGGAGATCGTTTCACTGAACACCTACGCTCTGTCCGCCAGAGAAAGCAGGATCTCCCAGTGGCCACACATTTTAATTCCACGTCCCATTCCCATTCTGACATGTCTATCCACGGCCTCCTCTACTGTCAAGATGAAGCCATACTCATGTTGGAGGAACAACACCTTATATTCTGTCTGGGTAGCCTCCAACCTGATGGCATGAACATTAAACTTCTCTAACTTCCGTTAATGCCCCACCTCCCCTTCGTACCCCATCCGTTATTTATTTATAGTTTATTATTATATATTTTTTTCTCTCCTTTTTCTCCCTCTGTCCCTCTCACTATACCCCTTGCCCAACCTCTGGGCTCCCCCCACCTTTCTTTCTCCCTGAGCCTCCTATCCCATGATCCTCTCATATCCCCTTTGCCAATCACCTGTCCAGCTCTTGGCTCCATCCCTCCCCCTCCTGTCTTCTCCTATCATTCCGGATCTCCCCCTCCCCCTCCCATTTTCAAATCTCTTACTATCTCTTCTTTCAGTTAGTCCTGACGAAGGGTCTTGGCCCGAAACGTCGACCGTACCTCTTCCTAGAGATGCTGCCTGGCCTGCTGCGTTCACCAGCAACTTTTATGTGTGTTACATAACATGTGTAATGTGCTAATACTTGGTCAATGAAAAATGAGAAAGGTGATAAACCGCTAGTTTAGCTACACTACTGCCTTCTGCCAGTGGGTGTGAAAAATACACGAGTTTGTTGAAAGGTACAAAACTTATAAAAAGGATTTTTTTTTAAATAAAAAAATCATGTATTTTTATTTGATTTAAATAAAAAAATCATGTATTTTTAGTTGTTTCCAACAACATGGAGGGTGGTGGGTTTATGGAATGAGCTGCAAGATTCAGATTCATTTATTTTTCACATCTATATCAAAACGTACAATGAAATGTGTCCTTTGCATTAACAACCAATACAATATAAACAGGAGAAAGTCTGCAGATGCTGGAAATCCAGAGCAACACACACAAAATGCTGGAGGGACTCAGCAGGTCAGGCAGTATCGAGGGAAATGAATAAACAGTCAACATTTAGGGCTGAGAACCTTCATCAGGACTGAAATGAAAGGGGGGAGATGCCAGAATAAAGAGGTGGGCGAGGGGAAAGAGGACAAGCTGGAAGGCGATGGGTGAAGCCAGGTGGAGAGGAAAGGAGAGCGGTCCATGGAAGCAAGCCAGGGAAGGAGGAGGGGACTTGGGGGAAGTAACAGGCAGGGTAGAAGAGGTAAAAGGCCTGAATGGGGAATAAAGGAAGAGGGGAGGGGAAGGGAAAAAAAGGTATAGCTAAACATGCGCTGGGGTTGCAAGTGGTGTCCCACTTCCTGGCACCAGCACACCATGCACACAGAACTTCACAAGCAGCTATAACAGCACAACAAGCCCCTTTCCCTCTCTCCCACCCACCCTCCACCTCATACACACAGACAGACCTCCAGCCTCAGGACAGGCCCTCACTGGGCCTCCAACCACCAATCCTTGGCCCCTGACCCTCTGTCTCGCAGACACTGGGCCTCCAACCTCCAGTCCCCGGCAGACTCGCAGATCTCTAACCACTGCCAACCCAGGGGCTGCAACCTTCGCGCCTCAACCCTGGGACTGCCAGCTTCATTCTTCGACCTCCAGGCTTGCCGATCCCTGAACTTCAACCTCCAGCGTCGACCCCTGTACTTCGTCGATCTCTGGGTATCGACCACATAAGTAGAAATGGGTACAGTTACAACATTTAAAAGACATTAGGATTGGTACATACATTGGAAAGGTTTGTATAGATACAGACCAAACACAAGCAAATACGACCAGCTCATTGGGATATCCTGCTCAGCATGTATGAGAAGGGCCATGGAGCCTGTTTTTGTGCTGTGTAACTCTATGACCATGACAGGAATTGTAGAATGTTCCAGTGATAAGCATTTCAAAACCTTTATTCTAAAAGCGATGTAGCCTTTCCACTGCTGCAAGTGAGTTTATCTCTGCAATGGTCAATTCCAGGAGCAAATACATTAGCCTGCACATTCTCTCAGTTGTATTATCAAACGGAAACTCACCAAAGATTGCATCCATCAATGAGCACGGCAAACCCCAACACCTGTTCTGGAATATCAGTCCAAGGTTGGTTGCAGAAGACAGGAGAAAAGGTAAAATATAAGTTTAAATTTAATATAAGTCTTAAATTTAACTTTTCAGAGAAAAAAAATTGCAGAAGGAATAGAAGTGGTTAGAAGTAGGTAGAAACAAAATCTGACTGAAATAGGAGAACTGATTGATTGTAACACCAAAGAGAACTGATAAAATTGCTGGTGAACACAGCAGGCAAGGCAGCATCTCTAGGAAGAGGTGCAGTCGACGTTTCAGGCCGAGACCCTTCGTCAGGGTTAACTGAAGGAAGAGCTAGTAAGAGATTTGAAAGTGGGAGGGGGAGGGGGAGATCCAAAATGATAGGAGAAGACAGGAGGGAGAGGGATGGAGCCAAGAGCTAGACAGGTGATTGGCAAAAGGAATATGAGAGGATCATGGGACAGGAGGCCCAGGGAGAAAGACAAGGGGCTGGGTGGGGAAACCCAGAGGATGGGCAAGGGGTATAGTGAGAGGGACAGAGAGAGAAAAAGGAGAGTGAGAGAAAGAATGTGTGTATAAAAATAAATAACAGATGGGGTACGAGGGGGAGGTGGGGCATTAGCGGAAGTTAGAGAAGTCGATATTCATGCCATCAGGTTGGAGGCCACCCAGACGGAATATAAGGTCTTGTTCCTCCAACCTGAGTGTGGCTTCATCTTTACAGTAGAGGAGGCCGTGGATAGACATGTCAGAATGGGAATGGGATGTGGAATTAAAATGTGTGGCCACTGGGAGATCCTGCTTTCTCTGGCGGACAGAGCATAGGTGCTCAGCAAAGCGGTCTCCCAGTCTGCATCAGGTCTCGCCAATATATAGAAGGCCACATCGGGAGCACCGGACACAGTATATCACCCCAGTCAACTCACAGGTGAAGTGTTGCCTCACCTGGAAGGACTATCTGGGGCCCTGAATGGTGGTGAGAGAGGAAGTGTAAGGGCATGTGTAGCACTTGTTCTGCTTACAAGGATAAGTGCCGGGAGGGAGATCAGTGGGGAGGGATGGGGGGGACGAATGGACAAGGGAGTCGCGTAGGGAGCGATCCCTGCGGAAAGCAGAGAGAGAACGGGAAGGGAAAGATGTGCTTAGTGGTGGGATCCCGTTGGAGGTGGCGGAAGTTACAGAGAATAATATGTTGGACCCGAAGGTTGGTGGGGTGGTAGGTGAGGACAAGGGGAACCCTATTCCTAGTAGGGTGGCGGGAGGATGGCGTGAGAGCAGATGTACGTGAAATGGGGGAGATGCGTTTGAGAGCAGAGTTGCATCTGAATTTTACCTGTCAAAGTGGGTAGGAAAAATCACTACCAACCCTGCAAATTGCCTTTTCCAAACGCTCCCTTCTGGAAAGTGGTATAAGCCCATTAAAACAGAACTAAATTAAAACAAAAACTCCACGCCATCTTAAAAGTTTCTTCTTCTAGACAGTTATCTGACCAACTATTCTTAGTCAGCCCGTCACTGCACTTCCCTGCAGACACTTTAAACCACTTTTTATTATTCTGTTTACGTTGTAAATACATTCCGGTATTTACGTTTTATGCACATTTTATTCTATATTCATACTTCAAGCTCTAACTTTATTTTGTATATATTTCTTTTTTCTTTATAGTTGTTTAACATTGTTTTTTATTGCATGTTGCTCTCTGACCAATACACCACATCAAGTTCCTAATACATGTAAATATATATGGCAAATAAAGTTGATCTTTGAATGAACCAAGTGAAAAGCAAAAGCATTTGAGCAATGACTCAGACGTACTGGGGAATGGCCACTCTGTAGATATACATAATGGAACAGGTTCTCAATTTGCTAAATTGGGTATAAAACTGTAAATGGAGGGTGAATGTCAAATCAACTACTGCATATTTTCTCGTTTGTGAATATCAAATGTTGCCTTTGAAGCCTCCAGCCAAGTCTAACACAATTCAGCTCATTAACAGAGTTATTTCTTAATGCTTACTATGAAAGATAATTCCCCATTTCTACAACTTTTCACAATGGTGTATTCCCCACATCTCTTCGATAATCACATCCCTTTGTCCTAGACTCCTCCATCAGCAGAGAGCCATCTCTATCAACTTTATCAGTTCCTTTCAAAATCCCAATAACCTTCATTAAATCACTCCTGAACTTTAAATTCCAAAGAATAAAAGCTTGCTTCATGCAATATCTTCTCAAATATTTGTATAATCTCTGTTATACCTCTTCCAAAACCAATTTATTCTGCTCAGAGTGTGCTGCACAGAAGTATACAAAGTAAAATAGTTGTGATCTAACAAAGGCTTTGTAAAGTTTAGAAAAATTTCCTGTTGTGTTCTAACCTTCCATATATAAAAGGCCAACACGAGGAAATCTGCAGATACTGGAATTTCAAGCAACACGCACAAAAAATGCTGGTGAACGCAGCAGGCCAAGCAGCATCTATAAGAAGAGGTACAGTCGACGTATCAGGCCGACCCTGCGTCAGGACTAACTGAAAGAAGTAGTAAGAGATTTGAAAGTGGGAGGGGGAGGGGGAGATCCGAAATGATAGGAGAAGACAGGAGGGGGAGGGATGGAGCCAAGAGCTGGACAGTTGATTAGCAAAAGGGATATGAGGGATATAAAAAAGGGATATAAAAGGCCAGTAGTCCATTGGCATTCTTGATATTCTTTTATTCCTGATGTGGAAGATGGGGAGATCATTACAGAACATGCTAATTTATTAGTTCTTTGTTGGGTTGTATTGTTCTACATTCTTACCCACTACAGGTTAGTAAGCCGCTTATCTACATCCTGAATCCTATTTGACCTCCCCTGTTCACACCTTTCTACCTTAAAATACTGACTGACTAACTTCCCAATACGTTGCTGGCATTATGGACAGCAATGAAGGTCCTTCATCTCTGGTAGTGTTCATGGCTTCCTTCAGCATGTCAGTAGCTTCCTTTCCGTTTTCACTACTGTCAGATACACAAGTCCCAGGTGGAAACTTAGGAATACCCTCACACTCGGATGTAGAAGAATCCTTCATCGCTGCTTACATAACACTTTTGTTTTACCAGTCAGGGTTGTTAACTCTGAGCTGAACCCCCACACCTGTAGGACCAGTGGACCACTCTTAATCTGGCCTCTACCCTTTGACCTGTTTGGCATGGATGACCCTAACAAGAGCCAAAGCATAAAGCCCTGACTCCACCCAATTTAGCTCAACACACAATAAGATTGCGGTCCTCTTGGAGGAACTTTAAAATACACAGGATCTACTCTCACCCTCGACTAATAACAAATACTTGTATATTTAATGCCTAATAAATTTAGAAACTGAAATTCTTTTGGAATTTGTCATGGTTGGTATCATCGTTACCAAAACATGAAAAATGTGGTTAGAGTTTCTCATAATGCACAATTATGTTTTCATCATACACTATTAATTCATCTCACACAGAGTACAATATTACAAATTGATAACCATCAAGCCAACAGCTTTGGCTGAGAAAGTCCCCATATCTTGCCAAAGTTTTGCAGTGAGGTTAATCTCCCAGTAAAATCATTGCGGATTTCGATGTGCAACATGGTAAATGTTTTCTGAGAAATGCACAAGATTAGTGCTAGCTAGCAAATCAAGATAATTAATACCTGGTGTTACCTAAAACATTATTGGGATCCTGAGGAAATCTTTGAATTTGGACATACATTTAAGCTTAGCTAATACTTTATTACGTTAACTCAGTTGGAACTTAGTACTGTGCAAAGTAGTTAACACAGTTTATTGCAAACACAGAGGTGTATGTGGTGACCAGACAGAGGTAGCACCTCTGGTGAAGGGGCTTGTGTTCTGTTGGGGTGTTGTTTACTCTGTCTGTTGAAAGTCACAGTCATGATGGGTTAATTTAGAAACTAGCTGCTTTTCCCATTGGTTAGTTGCCTGGTGTCCAGTTTCAAATATCCCAGGTGTAAAATAGTATGTGGAAAGGGCTTGTGGCCTCTTCCTTTCTTTAAGGCAAGCGGTGCTTTTCTCAAGTTCAACCCAGAATTGTGAAATTTATTATGTCTGTCTTATGAGTTTTTAATATTTATGAAAGGGAAAAAAAAAAGATTGATTTCAAGAAAGGTAAGTGAAATTCATTCTCTACTCAAAAGAGCATGGACAATTATTTTTGGATTATTTTATCTACAGCTTAACTGATCCTGCTAACATACTCTAAGCTGTAGATATAATAATTTTTATGCAGAGGTCCCCTGAGATCTGAAAATTATTTCAAGGGTTCCTTAAGGTCAAAAAGGTTGAGAAAGGTTGGTTTAGAGTATGTAGACAAGGGTATACGTAGCCAGGTATGGAAGTTAAATAAGCAGACAGGAAGTGGGGGATCCTGCATGTCCCATTGAAGCACCTTCAATAACTCCAAAAGACTGAGGTTTGGTAAAATACTGAATGGCTTTTATTCGCTGTACAACACGACCTCCACAGTGAGTGTCTGCCCCTGGACTGAGGGGGAGGGGCAAGGTGAAATCACCTTTATTCAGGGGTCTGTGGGAGGAGCCACAGGAGCAGTCAGCAGAGGGGCGTGTCCAGACAGCTAACCCAGTTACAACATATATATATGGTTTACCACACCCATAAAGAAACCTTTTTAGTGTTGCTCAATGCAGGAATCCCGCAGGAGCAGGTAAATAGAGTTCCCACCCCACCCTATATGTAATGTGGAGGAAGTACCGTACGGGGAAGCAAGAAAGAGAGACTGTTGAGAGGGAAGGGTCATTCTTCAAGTCCTCTTCCAATAAGGGTTCTTTTTGTCCTCAGCCAGATTCCTTGCTTTCCATTCAGGATTCCCTGCAGAGGACATTGGCTAACGTTTGGCAGCAGTGGGAATCAGACGGTGGCTAGTATATTTGTGCATCATTGTTGTAGGGAAGGGATCATTTGACCTGCATCCCTTTTTCCTGTAAGTAGTGTGAATAATTTGAATGCGGAGAAGTATGTGAGGCGTGGCCACACGTGTCCGTTCGCATGTGTGTGTGTGTGTGTGTGTGTGTGTATACTTTGCCTTTAAGAGACTGCGAATGTGTTGGGCCCAGCCCAGTTGCTTTCTCCTTCTCAACTGTTCTCTGATAAGTGTGCTATTTCTCTACAAGAAATTGACTGTCTGCTTTAGGTTTTTGCAGTTCCATATGAAGCTTTAAGGAAGAGGAGTACAGCCTGCGTTTTGTGTTTTGTGTTCTCATAGTCATAGTCATACTTTATTGATCCCAGGGGGAAATTGGTTTTCATTACAGTTGCACCATAAATAATAAATAGTAATAGAAATAGTAATAGAGCCATAAATAGTTAAATAGTAATATGTAAATTATGCCAGTAAATTATGAAATAAATCCAGGACCAGCCTATTGGCTCAGGGTGTCTGACCCTCCAAGGGAGGAGTTGTAATGTTTGATGGCCACAGGCAGGAATGACTTCCTATGACGCTCTGTGTTGTATCTCGGTGGAATGAGTCTCTGGCTGAATGTACTCCTGTGCCCACCCAGTACATTATGTAGTGGATGGGAGACGTTGACCAAGATGGCATGCAACTTAGACAGCATCCTCTTTTCCGACACCGCTGTGAGAGAGTCCAGTTCCATCCCCACAACATCACTGGCCTTACGAATGAGTTTGTTGATTCTGTTGGCGTCTGCTACCCTCAGCCTGCTGCCCCAGCACACAACAGCAAACATGATAGCATTGGTCACCACAGACTCGTAGAACATCCTCAGCATCTTCCGGCAGATGTTAAAGGACCTCAGTCTCCTCAGGAAATAGAGACGGCTTTGACCCTTCTTGTAGACAGCCTTAGTGTTCTTAGACCAGTTCAGTTTATTGTCCATTCGTATCCCCAGGTATTTGTAATCCTCCACCATGTCCACACTGACCCCCTGGATGAAACAGGGGTCTCGATTTATTTTGTGTATCCGTTAGCAAGGTGTGTCCCAAGGTATCAGAAAAGCCTAAGAGATTTCGTAAGGGTGTTACGCTTAGCATAAAACTGGACGTAATTAAGCGTTTCGATCGTGGTGAACGAAATAAAGACGTTGTGCGTGCGTTGAACTTGCCTGCGTCCACCATTCGTACTAATTACACGCAGAGAGATCAATCATTCTAGTTAGCCCCTCCTCTACAATGCACTGTTAGCACTAACACCTTAAAACTATTTTGCTGTATACATTTAAATGCATGCTGTTATTTATGCATCTGTATCCATACTTTAACCTCCAGCTTATTTTTATAGAATTCTTTATGACATGGATAGAAAATTGGTTTGCAGACAGGAAACAAAGAGTAGGGATTAACGGGTTCCTTTCAGAATGGCAGGAAGTGACTAGTGGGGTACCACAAGGCTCGGTGCTGGGACCACAGCTATTTACAATATACATTAATGATTTAGATGAAGGGATTAAAAGTAACATTAGCAAATTTGCAGATGACACAAAGTTGGGTGGCAGTGTGAAATGTGAGGAGGATGTTATAAGAATGCAGGGTGACTTGGACAGGTTGGGTGAGTGGGCAGATGCATAGCAGATGCAGTTTAATGTGGATAAATGTGAGGTTATCCTCTTTGGTGGCAAGAACAGGAAGGCAGATTACTATCTGAATGATATCAAGTTAGGTAAAGGGGAAGTACAATGAGAGCTAGGTGTCCTTGTTCATCAGTCACTGAAAGTAAGCATGCAGGTACGGCAGGCAGTGAAGAAAGCTAGTGGCATGTTGGCCTTCATAACAAGGGGAGTTGAGTATAGGAGCAAAGAGGTCCTTCTGCAGCTGTACAGGGCCCTGGTGAGACCACACCTGGAGTATTGTGTGCAGTTTTGGTCTCCAAATTTGAGGAAGGACATTCTTGCTATTGAGGTAGTGCAGCGTAGGTTCACGAGGTTAATTCCCTGGATGGCGGGACTGTCATATATTGAAAGATTGGAGCAACTGCGCTTGTATACACTGGAGTTTAGAAGGATGAGAGGGGATCTGATTGAAACATATAAGAATATTAAGGGATTGGACACGCTAGAGGCAGGAAACATGTTCCTGATATTGGGGGAGTCCAGAGCCAAAGGCCACAGTTTAAGAATAGGGGGTAGACCATTTAGAACGGAGTTGAGGAAAAACTTTTTCACCCAGAGAGTTGTGGATCTGTGGAACGCTCTGCCTCAGAAGGCAGTGGAGGCCAATTCTCTGGATATTTTCAAGAAAGAATTAGATAGAGCTCTTAAAGATAGTGGAGTCAAGGGATATGGGGAAAAGGCAGGAACGGGGTACTGATTGTGGATGATCAGCCATGATCACAGTGAATGGCGGTGCTGGCTCAAGGGACCGAATGGCCTACTCCTGCACCTATTGTCTAAGTATTTATTTTTATTTTGACAATCCGCATGGAACAAGCCCTTCTGGCCCAACAACCCACCTATTTAATCTTAGCCTGATCGCTCGACAATTTACAGTGATCAATTAATCTACTAACAGTACATCTTTGGAGCATGGGAGGAAATTGGAGCACGCGGGGGAAACCAGAGCACCTGAAAGAAACACACAGGGAGAACAAAGAAACTCCCTACAGATGGTGCAAGTAGTGAACTCCGATGCCCCAAAATACAACAGCACGCGCTAACAGCTACACTACCATAGCCCCTGTGATTGTTGAATGTCACACCAACACACCACAGCAAGTTGCTAATACAAGTATAGTTCAAATAAAGTTGATCCTTAATCTTTAAAGAATCCTGCTATAACATGGAGGCTTCCTATAATGACAATAAGTTCATATTTGCTTACTTCCACTTTTGCTTTTCATATGCATGGTTTCAGGTGCTGCAGTTCTTCAGATCTAGTCTTTCATTTTGTCTTTTTAAACATTTCCCCTTATTTTTTGTTGCCATCTATTTATTCTGCATACTGCTTTTCCAAACTCCCTTTCCCACTTTGTTTCCTTCCTCTCTGTAGTTTTGGCAGAGGGTGTACAGAAAGAAAGAAAAAAAACATTTCCTTTTGCAACACACACAAAATAGTGGATGAACTCAGCAATTCAGGCAGTATCAATGGAGGGGAGCAAACAGTTGACATTTCAGGCTGAGGCCTTCCACCACAACTTCATTAGGAGTGTCCTAGTGAAGAGTGTTGGCCCAAAACAACAATTCTTCATTCCGCTCCACAATTGCTGCATGACCTGCTGGGTTCCTCCAACATTTTGTGTATTTTGCTTAAGAGTGCCAGCATTTGCAGAAGCTCTTGTATTAAACATTTCTTCTTGCCTTCTTCTGCTAAATATGTCTTAAGATACCCACGAATGAAAAATTAACACTAATTTGAAATGCCTGGTCTTCTCATTAACTTTAAACGATCCTAATCCAGAGGGGTGAAAGTTCCCCAGCTCTTTACACTGGAATACCCATACCCTTCCACTGAGCCTCTGTGGAAGTTGTAGTTTGCAGGCGACTACATTTCCCATGGTACTTTGCGCCGCAGGCCTGCGCGTCCTGTCCCCGTGCGCCGGAAGAATAGTGGAGCACGCTCTGCCCATTTTGCGCGGCTAAGGGTCTGAGGGGACTGAATCGGTGGATAATTCTCCGTGCTTGAGGTAAAAGTGAGTGAGCAAACCTCCCCCCGCCCCTCACCCCCAGGGACAGGAACCTCTGTTCGAATGCTTCACATACTGCGGCGCCAAAGGTCCGCTGACAATCCCGGCTCGACCGAACACAGCGAGCTGCCCCATGGCCATTGGCGGCGGGACACTGTCCGAAGTGTTTTTTTAAATGCATTCATAGACCTCCTTTACCAGCCCCCAAAGCAAATTGTAGCTAGTGAGGTACTTTGAACGCTAACTCGGTGCTAGTACGTCTATGCCGTCGTGACCAGATACTCTGATGAGTTGTTGGTTGTCGCAGCTGTGGGAAGGGCAATTATTTCCCCACTCTTACTAAAAACTATGATACGGTGTCTTTAAAAGGGCAGTTTGCACCGTTGATGCTGTCTGACTTGTTGAGTATTTTATGTTACCTGCTCAGACATCCTACCCTGCAAAAACTCATTTCAGGGAGGTAGTACCATCATTTTCCGGGAGAGGTGGGATGTCTGCAATAGAGTAGCTCCTTAGCAGTTAGCCAGCTAGCTTAAATAACGTTAACTATGCTAATGAACGAATGACACCTGTTAAACTCACCTCAACATGTCTTTTACAGTCTTAACCCACCATGGGCAATAGAAAAGTCATTGTTGCAAACAGTGCAGCGAGCAACACTGTCATTATTTTTGGCCCCTGTTAGGCAGGGGTACACTTTAATGTAGTCTGGGGTGAAGTACGTTTTATATTTTTTTTGGAACACTCTGCCATGGCTCTCACTCTCCATCTTGCGCGCGTGCTCTTGCTCTCTCACTCGCTGTCAAAAAAATTGATTTCCGGGATATTGTATGTAATTTGTGGGCATCAGGGAGCCGCTATCAATATGCGGGAGGGAGACTCCCGGAACTTCCGGGAGAGGTGGGATGTCTGCCTGCTGTAGCCTTAGGCGACCTTGCTATCCACAACACCACCAACTTGGGTGTCATATGCAAGCTTACTAATCATTCCCATCCATGTCAATGTACCTTGTTGTGGTGGAAAGGCTTGTGAGATCCTGAGATCCCAAGAATGATGCCATCTGGAGCTTAGCTGTCTTGTGCTTAGCTCCTGACAGAGTCACCCATGGGGGTAATATTAAAAACGATCCACCGAGACCTCCACAGTGAAGGCAGAGGAAGGCTGCTGCAGTGAAGAGTCTCCAATCGTCTTGTATTTACTGGACCATTATCATATAAACCAGAAGATAGGATGATTTGGCAGGTGAATGTGTGGCTGAGGAGCTGGTGCAGGGGGCAGGGGTTCAGATTTAGGGATCGTTGGGATCTCTTCTGGGAATGGGATGACCTGTACAAAAGCGACCGGTTACTTCTGAGCCCAAGGCCGAGGGGGTCCAATCTCCTTCTGGGCAGGCTGGCTAGAGTCGTTCAGGTGGGTTTAAACTAATTTGGCAGGGGGTCGGAAACCGAAGTGATAGTGCTGAAGATGAGGTAGTTGGTTTACAAACAGAAGCAATGTGTACTGAGACTCCTAGCTAGGTGATAGGGCAAAATTGCAGTCAACAGGATGAGTTGCAATATAAAAGGTGGACAAAATCGAACAAGACTGAAGGTGTTATATTTGAATATGCACAGAATATGGAATAAGGTGGATGAATTTGTAATACAGTTATAGATTGGCAAATATGATGTAGGCATCACTGAATCATGGCTGAAGGCAGATTATAGCTGGGAGTTCACTGTCCAAGGATACACATTTATCGAATGGATAGGCAGGAAGGCAAAGGGGGTGGCTTGGCTCTGTTGATTTAAAAAATTAAATCATTAGAAAGAGGTGACTTAGGGTCGGAAGGTATTGATTTGTTGTGGATAGAGCTAAGGAACTGCAAGGGTAAAAAGACCCTGATGGAAGTTCTATACAGACTCACCCAAACAGTAGTAAGGATGTGGTCTACAGATTACAATGGGATATAGAAAATGCATGCCAAAAGGACAATGTTACAATAGTCATGGAGGACTTCAATATGCAGGTAGACTGGAAAGATCAGGTTGGTGTGGGATTCCAAGGGGGTAAATTCTAGAATGCCTATGAAATGGCTTTTTAGAGCAGCTCAAAGTTGAGCCTGCTAGGGGATCAGCTATTTTGGATTGAGTGTTGTCCAATGAACCAGAATTGATTAGAGAGATTAAAGTAAAAGAACCCTTAGGAGAAAATGATCATAATGTGATCAAATTCACCCTGAAATTTGTGAAACAGAAGCTAAAGTCAGATGTATCAGTATTACAGTGGAGTAAAGGAAATTACAGAGGCACGAGAGAAGGGTTGCCAGAATTGATTAGAAAAGAACACTGGCAGGGATGGCGGCAAAGCAGCAGCTGCTGGAATTTCTGGAAGGCACGGATGTATACATTCCAAAGAGGACAACGTATTCTAAAGGAAAGATAACACAACCATGACTAACAAAGGAAGTCAAAGTCAACATAAAAGCCAAAGAGAGGGCATATAGTAGAGCAAAAACTAGCGGGGAGTTAGGGGATTGGGAAACTTTTAAGTACCAAAAGAATCCTGGAATCATTTTCGTGAACCTCCTTTGAACCCTCTCCAGCTTCAGCATATTCTTTCTAAGATACAGAGTGATTGATAAGTTTGTGGCCTAAGGTAGAAGGAGTCAATTTTAGAAAACCTAGCACATTTATCTTTCCTACATTTACACACTTCGTCCTTCTTCGTCGAAGTCGGCATCTTGGACCTCCAGAAGTGGTCCACAGCGGGGGTGATTGATAAGTTTGTGGCCTAAGGTGGAAGGAATTGAGTTATTAACTTCAGACTTTCTGCATTTTCACTCAGTGTTGAACTGCATGTACACGTAACGAGAGCTGTATAACTCATCTCCTTCTACCTAAGGCCATGAAATTATCAATCACCCCTGCTGTGGACCACCTGGAGGTCCAAGACACTCTCATTACATACACATGCAGTTCAACTCTTTGAGTGAAAATGCAGAAAGTTTGAAGTTTATAACTCATCTCCTTCTACCTTAGGTCACGAACTTATCAATCACCCCCGCTGTAGACCACTTCTACAAAGAAGGGATCTGTATGCTCCACGTCCGCTGGACTAAGTGTGTACATGTAGAAGGGGACTATGTTGAAAAATAAATGTGCCAGGTTTTCTGAAATTGACGCTGTCTACCTTAGGCCACGAACGTATCAATCACCCCTCATAGGTGGATCTTGCATTGGCCTCTACAGCCACCTGAAGCCCTACCAACAGACAACCCCTAGGTCAGGGGCCCCAACCTTTGTTTATGCCATGGAGCCTTACCATTAGCCGAGGGGTCCGTAGACCCCTGGTTAGGAACCCCTGCCCTGAGTTTACGAGAACATCATATTTGACTCAACTGATCGCACTACATAAACAACAAAGTTCTCAGCACCGGTCAATGAGAAAAACAACCTTCTACTTGTCCCTTTGCCACCAATCACCAGGCCAGTTTTTAAGAGGACTGTGAGGAAGCGTCCAAGGCTTCTGTTTGCTCCTAACTTCACTCTGCCGGTGCCCCTTACTCTGCGAGGCCCTGGGTTCAGTGTAATAGCGATCCCAGTACTCGTGAGGTCTAGGAGCACGCCCTGTTCCTCGAACCCGTCCCACCTTCTGCTCTAGCCATGGTGTGTCTGTTTCTCCAATTAGAAGATCTACCAATGTCGGTTTTGAATGCCTTTGAAGCCAATTTTTGTTTTAACTCATCTGTTGCCAGTTAAGATTATGTTTAAGTATTACAGAATGAGTTGCCAAAAATAATGGTGGAGGCACGCATATCAACAATGTTTAAAAAACCATCTAAATAAATACACAGTTAGGAGAGATGTTGAGGGCTATGGACTAAGTGCAGGTAGATGGGACTTGCTCACTGAGCAATATGGTCAACATGGATGAGTTGGGCCAGAGGACCTATTTCATTGCTGTATGACTCTTTGACTCTAAAAAGACAGTGTCCCTGTTTTAAAATCTCTCCTGCAAATTGCATTGCAGACCAGTGATATTTTCAGCAGAGTCTCAACCCAGATTTCTGTGCTCAGATCTCTGGAGGAGGGACTGAACCATCTGACTCATGCAAGAATGTTTCCAGTTAAGCAGTTTCTAATTGATTGGATCTCCATAGATACAGTGTGAGAGTTGTTTACATTTCCATTGATGTTTATGAAAGAATGCCTAGTACATCCTGCTTTAGTACATCCTGCTTTATAAAAACAATTACACAAAATATTAATGTTTACGTGCATGGGCAACAATTTTTCTCATTCATTTCATTACCACATGCTAGCAAGTAAAATAAAGGAGAAAGGAATTGTTTTTCAGTTTGGTTTGTCATCGTCATTCTGTGCCGTGGCGTATAACGTATGCGATCATGGTCTATGACCATGATTGTTCTTCGCAATTTTTTTCTGCAGAAGTAGTTTGCCGTTGCCTTCTGGGCAGCGTCTTTACAAGATGGGTTACCCCAGTCATTAGCAATACTCTTTAGAGACTGCCCGGCATTAGTGGGCATATAACCAGGACTTGTGATGTGCACCAGCTGCTCATACGACCATCCACCACCTGCTCCAATGGCTTCACGTGACCCTGATCTGCTGGGGGAAGGAGGAGGGCAAAAACAGATGCTACACCTTGTCCAGGGGTGAGCTGCAGGCTAACGGAGGGAAGGAGTGTCTTGCATCTCCTTTAGTAGAAATGTGTCTCCACCCTGCCACCCTCTTAGTTTATAATTCATAATATTTTTGGTCAAGAAAAATCTTATTTTCCGTGTGTGTGTGGAAAATTGCATTCGCATAGTGCTCAAGTGCTTGTTGGGTCTTGCTGATTTTAATAGATTTGCAGTGGTCTAATCTAGTTTGAATAGTGACGGTAGTTAATAATTTGCGTTTTGTACACTATGCTATCATAACCTGTATAGATCATGTGATATTAAGTAATACAAGTCTGAGTTATGGAATGGAAATGATCCAGATGCAAGTGATATGGAATAAAAACAATCCTGATGTGACTTTTAAAACTCATTTCAGGATTCGATAGTACTATTGTTGGGTAGGTGTTAATTTGACCATAAACACATGATATTCTGCAGGTACTGGAAACCCAGAGGAACATACACAGAATGCTGGGGGGAATTCCAAGTTCAAGTTTGTTTATTGCCATTGGACTGTACATGTATACTTTTGTAATATGAACAAAGTCACTGGAGAGACGCAGCTGGTAGATGTGAAGTAGTTTTTTATTCGATGAAATGAGACGCACATGCATCATGTTAAGGTCCTGTCGAAGGAAGCAGCCTGATTGACCCAATATCACATGACATTTTCTATGCTAAAGATCAAAGGACAATTCTATATTTACAATGTATCTACAATGCTTCCTTTGAATTACATATAACTTTCACACCTCCTCCTTCGCACCCACACGTTGTCGTCGTTAGGTCGCATCTGGAATTTCCAGTTGGCGGACGATTTCCCTCCACTCCGCTCTGTCCTGACACTTGTCCACAATATCCCTAGTCTTGTCCAGCTTGGTCCAATCCTTGATGTTATCCAGCCATACTTCAGACACTCAAAATGAATGTTAATCGGCATTGTCTAGTTTTTTTGATTAACTGCTGTTCAAAGCTCTTGGAACCTATTGTCTAGAGTTGCATTTCAAATTTAATTTAATGATTGGTTGCTGAAGTTAACATTTTGCTATACACCCTCAGTCCAGAATATACCCTAATATGTACAACCAAATTGAACAGCATTCCTCTGGACCATGGTGCACCCATACAATATAAACCACACACAGCACATTAACCAAAATATTATAATAATAAAATATAACTCAAAATGCATGTTGTAAAGTGCAGCACAGGCAAACACCACAGTAAACATCTCGCTGTCCTAATGATGAGACCTTGGTGGTGGCAGGTATTCATTAGTCTCACAGCCTGAGGGAAGAAACTGTTACCCATTCTGGCAGTCCTAGTCCTGATGCTCCTGCACCTCCTTCCTGATGGCAGTGAGTCAAAGAGATTGTGGGACAGTTGGTAGGGGGTGCTGGTGGAGGAACTCGACAGATCAGGTAGTGTCTATGGAGGGAAATAAATAGTTGACAATTTGGGCTGGGACCCTTCTGGACTAGAAAAGAAGGGGGAAGAAGCCAGAATAAGAAGGTAGGTGGAGTGGAAGGTTGGAAGGTGATAGGTGAAGCCAGGTGAAGGATTAATTTGACCAGATAGCTGGGTGTGGTGATTCAGCAGCAAAATCCAGATTTTCCAACTTGAAGTAAAATAGGGTTGTTCTGGTGCTGCTGAGAAAGATAAGCAAGTTGGCAAATGGGTTGGAGGATTAATTTGAATACTATTTACATATACAGTACTGTGCAAAAGTCTTGGACATATACAGTATATATAGCTAGGAAGCCTAAGAATTTTGCACAGTACTGCAGTAATTTTATGTATTGTACTGTATTGCTGCAAAAAAAAAATTATGGTGTGTGAATGAAAAACCTGATTCTGATATGGGTCTCTGTTGTGGACTGAGAGTGGGAAGGGGGAAGTAAGAGAGGAGAGAGTGGAAAGTATCAGAGAGACATTTTGAAATGATCAGTCAACCAATTGTTTGGAATCAAATAACGTTGCCTGGTGTCTCAGAGCTGGGTGTGTCTGCACCCGTACCAGTCCCCACCCCAGCTCTGCCACCTGTCCCACACCCCTCCCACAGGACTTCACCCTCACCATTCCCAACATCCTTTGCTCCCACCAGATTTACGAACTCGCTCCCTGCTCCACGTTGACAAATACAGTACTGTGCACCCCAGCTGTGTGTGTGTGTGTGTGTGTGTGTGTGTGTACCTAAGAGTTTAGCTTACTGTAGGAGCTAAATAAGAGAGTGGCAATTGCTCACTCATGGAACTCCCCAAAGCAGCAGGCTCTGGTTTCTAGTATGAAACAATTAGAGCAAGTTTGTGTTTCTAAAAAAAATACTGCATAAGCTAGAAATCCAAAAAAAGGCAGCCATTAGAAGTATTCAACAAGTTACACAGCAGTAGTAAAGAGAGTTAATATTTCAGGTTGTTCACTTCTGCTACAACTACTGGAAGATGCTGAAGATACATCAATTTTAAGATTTGGAAAGTATTGAAGTGGGGTGGTGGGTCATTGAGCTGGAGAGTATTAAGGTGGGGAGCATGATTGGGTGGAAAGCAGGAGAGATCAGGTAATCAAGGTAAAATGAACAAAAATAAGGATGGGTCTAGAAAAAGTGTAAATGGGAGGAGCACAACTTTGAATAGTGGATATGGTCCAGTTCATCACAGGTAAACTCTTCCCCACCTTTGAACACATCTATACGGAGTGCTGTTGCAGGACGCAGTGTCTATCATCAAGGATCCCCACCATCTTGACAACGCTGTCTTCTCACTGCTGCTATCGGGAAGAAGGCACAGGAGCCTCAGGACTCACACCACCAGGTCCAGGATCAGTTATTACCCCTCAACCATTAGGCGCATGAACCAGTGAGGACACTTCACCCAGCTTCATTGTCATCCCAACATTGAACTGTTCCCAGAACCTATAGACTGATTTTCAAGGACTTTTCATCTCGTGTTCTTGATATTTATTGCTTATTTATTTATTATTTTTTGTATTTGCACAGTTTGTTGTCTTTTGAACACTGATTGTCAGTCTTGTTTTGTGTGGTTTTTCATTGATTCTATTGTGTTTCTTTGTACTTACTGTGAATAGCCACAGGGAAAAGAATCTCAGGATAGTATATGCTGATATATATATATATATATATACACACACACACACACACACACACACACACACACACACACACACACACACACACATATACATACCTTGATAATAAATTTACTTTGAACTTTGATGTTCTTCAAGTTCATTGGAACAGTTTAGATGTCCCAGGACAGAAATCATAGTGGGTTAGGAATGGAAAGTTGAAGTGACAAGCAAACAGAGGTTCATCATCACTCTTGTGAATGGAAAGTTTGAACCAATATGGTCTACCAATATTTGACCTTCCCAGGCAGTATTATGATACCTTGGCTAGCTGTTGTAAAGCTAATTCAGTGAGTTGCAAAATTGAGGCCTTCTGGTTTCTTTGTGTTTCAGATGCTATATGTTGTTCCTGCAGTGTTTTTTAGTTAATTTTGGCTTATTGCTGCATGGCTAGATTCTATGCATAGCTTGATACGGCTGCTCACCAAGACTGCCCTCACACATTGAATACAGTTTCCTATCTTCTACATACTTAAAGAATGACTTTCAAAACACAGTTCTGTAAAACAGTCCATTATTTCTTCTTGAGGTGAAATGGGTGACAGCAGCAGTGTAAGAGTTGGGATCTAGGCCACAGCCAACATGTAGCAATATGACAATGACAGGTTCTTTCCAACAACCAGGATGGTGCACCACTTTCATTGTCTAGTTCCTGTTTCACCCAGGAGCCTGCCTTGTAATCTTTGCTTAATGAGACCCAATGGTATATGAAATAGAATATCAGATAGAGCATTTGACAAAGAACTTGACATTGCTTTTGCAGTGATTTACAATGATGAACTTCTATCAGAACTTGTATTTTCTGTTTTAAGTATAAAAGGTGTGGACAGTATTCTTCCTGATCAGCTGATGCTCACTATTTTTGATGTTCAAGCCTTCTCCAAACACTGTTGTTTGATTGTTGAAGCATTTCAGCTATTGAATTTTGTTAACTTCTCTGTTCTGATAGTTACAATCCGAAACTTACAAATAAGGGACATTACCTTAAATGACAACTAGCAAAGAAAGCAAGTTTTCAATTATAAATCCTTTAAAATTTGCAGTCTATTTAAATCTCTTTTTAAATTTTACAACTTTCTTTCATTCTTGATTCTAGTTATACACAATAAATATTCTTCAGAAATATCTGTTATATTATAAAATATTGCGGTTCCAAAAATTAGTTGTTCAGTGCTTTTTTTTGTGCATTATGTAATTTAAAATTGGCTTGGCTGTAGATCTGAACTGACATCCCTGAGCGATAGATAAATCTCTTACTTCTGCGTTGTTTTTTTGCCCTCTTGGTCCTTTCATTTATCTGCATTCTCTTAGTGTACCACTGGACTGAAATGTATGGATCAGAATCAGAATTATTGTCACTGTTGTATGACCTTGTTTGGCAGCAGTACATGCAAAGACAAAATTACTATAAATTACAAAATAGTGCAAAATAAAAGAAATAACAAGTCAGCATTCATGGACCGTTCTGAAGTCTGATGCCAAAGGGGAAGAACCACGGAGTGTGGGTCTTCAGGTTCCTGTACCTGCTCCCTGATGATAGTAACGAGAAAAGGCCATGTCCCAGATGGTGAGGGTCCTTAACAATGAATGTTGCCTTCTTGAGGCATCTCCTCTTGAAGATGTCCCCCATTGCGAGGAAGGTTGTGCCTGTGATGGAGCTGGTTAAGTTTACAACTTTCTGCGGCCTCTTGTGATCCTGTGTACACAAATTTTCACTGTATTAGTGAAACGTTATACCATTTGGACCTTGGTAGGGAAAATGCAAGGAGACGGTACACTGTTAAGGGCAAGCTGTTTACAGTGTTGCTGAGCAGAAAGATCTTGAGATCCAAGTACATAGTTCCTTGAAAGTGGCTACACAGGTTGATAGGGTGGCTAAGAAGGCTCATGGAATGCTTGCATTTATTAGTTGAGGTGTTGAGTTTAAAGGTCAAGAGGTTATGTTGCAACTTTATAAAGCTCTGGTTAGGTCACATCTGGAGTACTGCATACAGTTCAGGTCTCCCCACTATAGAATGATATTAAGGCTTGGGAGAGGGTGCAGAAGAGGTTCACCAGGATGCTGCCTGGTTTAGAGAGCATGTGCTATCATGTGAGGCTGGATAAACTTGGGTTGTCTTCTCTGGAGCGGCAGAGACTGAGGGGAGTTCTGATAAGTTTTATAAGATTATGATAAGCCTAGATAGAGTAGACAGGAAATATTTGTTTCCCAGGGTTGAAATGTCTAATACCAGAGAGCATGCATTGAAGGTGAGAGGGGATAGGTTAAAAGGAGATGTGAGGGGTAAGTTTTTTCACTCCGAGTGCTGGATGCCTGGAATGCACTGCCTGGTATGGTGATGGGGCGAATACATTAGAAGCTTTTAAGAGACATTTGAATAGGCACATGGATGTAAGGCAGGTAGAGGGATACGGACATGGTGTAGGTAGGAGGGATCAGTGTTTGGGTGTTTTTGCTTTGCATTTTGGCTGGTTCGGCATAACATTGTGGATCCGAATGGCTTGTTTCTGTGCTGTACTGGTCTATGTTCTATTTATAACAAGATTTGAAAATTGTCCTATTATGCTTTAGCTTCATAAAATTTGTACTGGTTGGGGCTGATTTAACAATGAATGCAATTTTAAGCTTTTAATACAAAGGTATGAATTTTAGGATTAAACCCAAAGTTCTACTTGATTAAAATCTCTGTGGGTTTATTTAATGTCATCTTATATATATATATAAAAAAAGGAATTGATCTGATAACTTGACGCACAAATGATAAGTGGAAGCAATTTGCAAAAGTCTGACTACGTGGCTGCAATGTGATGCTGGAGTGTAGATAATGTGCATTAGCTTTACAGCGAGTCACAGATTCATTATCACTCTAACCACAGAACAATAATTGGTGGTCTTTGTCAATTTCAACATTTCTTTAGAAATCTGAACATACAAAATAAGTGGAGGCATCAGCAAACAACATTTCTATCATACTTTTAAGTTTTAAAAAAACATTTCTAGGCATATAACAATGACAAAAATCAAATATGTTTTGATGGTGACTAAAATCTTAGTCAAAGTGGTGTCTTTTTGAGGAAAGAATATAGATATAGAATTTAGATAGGGCTCTGAAGTTATTGAAGTTGTGTGGGAAAAGCCATAAAGGGATTCGAGCACAAATGGCAAATCAATAGACTTTCGAAGTAACACAAAATACTGGAAGAACTCAACAGGTCAAGTAGCATCCATGGAAAGGTATAAGCAGTTGAAGTTTCGGGCTGAGACCCTTCATCAGGGCCCTGTTGAAGTTAATTAGAGTAGGTCTTTAAAAGGGTTTACTATGTCCCTAAATATGTGTTTACTCTTAGTATAGTTATAGAATTTTTACAGATTTTTCTTTATCTTAACAGTCAAGAGTATGTCATGGCCTCTTTTCGCCCTTCTGATTTCATCCTTAAGTGTAGTCCAGCTGCCTTTATCTGATATACAGTATGCTTCCTTTTTTCTGATCAGAATCTCAAACCTATTGATCGTTGAAAGGCCTCAATGGATCAGTAGAGTGGATGTGGAAAAGATGTTTCCCGTGGTGAGAGAGTCTAGAACCAGAAGACACAGCCTCAGAATAGAGGGGCGTCCATTTAGAACGGAGATGAGGAATTTCTTAAGCCAGAGAAGGTGAATCTGTGGAATTCCTTGAAGTAGACTGCTTGGTATGCTATTTAAAAGATTGAATTTAACTAATGTGGATTAGAAGGCTTTGTGGGTTGTGATTTGTACATCTAAATTAAGGATGTATGTGAATGCAGTCTCTTATTTATTCTGTTTGAAATATAGCATGATAGATGAACAGATGGTTTATCTGACTGATGAGCCACATTCTGCAGGCGCCACTCTGATCACAGCAGATTGCGAGAGGCAGATATCTTAAAATTATATTAATTTTGTGATTAGTGGAAAAAAAGGTTGCTTAAATAAAGCAGGGTGGAGATACATCCCTACCAAAGGAGGTGTAAGGCACTCCTTCCCTCCACCAGTCTGCAGGTCACCCTTTGGCAAGGTGTAGCACCAGCTTAAACCTCCGGTCAGGGTCACATGAAGCCATGGGAGCAGGTAGTGGGTGGTCGTATGAGCAGCCGGTGCATATCACAAGTCCTGGTTTTGCGACTAGTAACTCCAGGCAGATGATCTGTGAAAATTATTGATGATGGCTGGGGTCTCCCATCTTGCAAAGACACTGCCCAGAAGAAGGCAATGGTAGAAAATTTGCCAAAAGTAATCATGGTCTTAAAGACGGATGGAAGACCATGATCACCAATTGTCATTTGATGAAGATAAAGCCTTTTGAAGCCGATATATAACTGTCTCATTTGAATTCCTGTATGAGAGCTGACTATACCAGAAATTTGAGATAATTATCAGGAATTTATTTATTTGTATGAATATTGCTTGTCCATTTATTTTTGAACTGCTTTTTGTGTTGTAGAGCTGTGGAAAATTTTTAGTTATAATAACAGAAGCATCTTGAGTCAAAATGTAGAAGTGAGACAAATGCCTTTTGAGATTTGGAATGTTTTCAATGTGTGGCAGATACTTGAATATAAATAGAGAACCGTTTGCTATGTATAATTAAAATTGGCAGTTATTGAAGTTTTTACGTATCCAAACAAATGTTTCCGTTGTTTCATCTTAATTAGGAAGTAACAGAAATCATGTGAAATGGTAGTATTTGCAATGACTTGAATCATGGGTAAATTATTACAAGGTTTTCTAAGGGTAAGGATTATAACTGATTAGACAGGGCCTAATTAGGGATAGTTAACATGGCTTGTTTTTGCCAGGTAGCCCTTGTTTAACCAATAATTTAGAATTTCTTGAGGTTGTGAGGAAGTTTGATAAAGGAAAGGAGATGGACATTATCTACATGGACTTTAGCAAGACCTTTGGAAAAAGTCCCACAAGGGAGGTTGGCGCAGAAGGTTAAGTCGCTTCACATGCAGGATGAATTAGTAAAGTGGATTGGGCATTGGCTTAGTGCAGTGGTTTCCAACCTGGAGTCCACAGACACCTTGGATAATGATAAGGCTCCATGGTGTAAAGAAAAGGGTTGGGAATTCCTGGCTTAGCTGGAGAAGCCAGAGAGTGATAGTAGATGGTCGCGCTGTTCCCTGTAGGGTGCATAGCCACACAGTAACTGAAGTACTCCTGTGCAAGTAGCCTTTGTTGCCGTGCAGCTTTCAGGCTGTGCTTTTTTCAAAAAAAAATCCTGCTCGGAGCAATGGTTGGTCCATGCAGCTGTACGGGAAAAAGAACTAAGAAGGAATGTTGGATGGTTATGTCTGACTGGTGGCCTATGACTAGTGGTGTGCCACAGAGATCAGTGAGTGCTGAGTCTGTTGTCATTATCATGTATATTAATGATTTAAATGATAAGGCAAATTGGAGTAACAGAATTGCAGGTGACACCAAGATCAGGAGCATAGTGGACAGCAAGGAAGGCTATCAAAGTGTGCAGCAGGATCTGGACCAACTGGAAAAATAGGCTTAAAAATAGCACATAGAATTTAATGCAGATAAGTGTGAAGTGATGCATTTTGGGAGGATGAACTAGGGTATAATTTACAGTGAACAGTAGGGGACACGGAGGAATGCAGTAGAACAGGGATCTGAGAATGCATAAAATATTTAAGCGAAACTTCTTCACTCAGGGTGGTGAGAGTGTGGAACGAGCTGCCAGTGAAAGTGTTGGATGCAGGTTTAATTCCAACATTTAAGAGGTACTTGGATTAGAGAGGTATGGAGGGCTTTGGTCCAGGTGTAGATAGATAGAACTGGGTAAAAATAATAGGTTAGCACAGAATGGATGGGCCAAAGGACCTATTTCTGCATTGCAGTACTCTGTGACTATGATGCTGTGTGCCTGTGATGCTGCTGCAAGTGCATACATGAACTGTGCATCTGACTATAAACTCTATTTTGACTTCAGTGCAATTGTGTTGACTTGACCAGCTGTTGGAAGTAGCAGGAAAGCAATGAAGGTTCTCTGATTCTTTCTTTCCTTTGATCTAAGATCAAAAATTTATTCATTTCCTATCTCTTAAGCAAATGCTGCTATTTAATTTCAGCTTTAAATCACAACCATCTTTGTAAATCCAGATCTTCAATCATTTGTGCATTCAGATACTTTGATAAAAGTACTGAGGTGGGTGTTATTCACCTTTGCTTTCTAATTGTTTCTGTTTTCAGTTTTTAACAGAGATATTGTTTTCAAGAATCAGCAGATAAAGTAACCAAAACTACATACATCCAAAGAGATGACTGGTAAGTTCCAGTCTTTCCAAAATGTTCTCCCTATTATCATGTAAATAGTCAACTGTATTACTACCTAGCCATTTACAGAGCATGGGCTAAAACAAAGTACTTGCATCTCAGACCAGAACATTTCTCTCTTAAGATTGAGAGGCCTAACTTGCTAGTAGTCCATCAGACTGTCGGGCAAAGGAGCAGAATTAGGCCATTCGGCCCATTGAGTCTTCACTGCCACTCTACCATGGCTGATTTATTTTCCCCCTCATTCTCCTGCCTTCTCCCCATAACCTTTGATGCCCCTGTTAATCAAAAACATATCAAACTCTGCTTTAACCTAGTCGTAATGGCCTTTCTGTAGATGGAAGGCATAATCAGTTTACTCTAACATTATTCGTACTTTTGCTAAGAGCAGATTTACCTGGCATTTAAATCAACAGTTTAGAAAAGTAAAAATGTTGGAAGGAGTTTTTTTAAAAAAAAATAATTTAGAGATGGAAGTAAATTTTAATGTAATAAAGCCCATGTTCAAAAGATCAAACAGCACACACAAAATGCTGGTGGAACGCAACAGGCCAGACAGCATCCGTAGGAAGAAGCACAGTCGATGTTTCGGGCCGAGACCCTTCTGCAGGACTAACTGAAAGAAGAGATAGTAAGAGATTTGAGAGGGGGAGGGGAGATCCAAAATGATCGGAGAGGACAGGAGGGGGAGGGATAGAGCAAAGAGCTGGAAAGTTGATTGACAAAAGGGATACGAGGCTGGAGAAGGGAGAGGATCATGGGACGGGAGGCCTAGGGAGAAAGGAAGGGGGAGGGGAGTGCCCGAGGAAGATGGAGAGCAGTCAAGGAGTAATTGTGAGAGGGACAGAGAGAGAAATAAATATATAAATAAATAAGGGATGGGGTAAGAACGGGAGGAGGGCCATTAACGGAAGTTAGAGAAGTCAATGTTCATGCCATCAGGTTGGAGGCTACCCAGACAGAATTTAAAGTGTCCTCCAACCTGAGTGTGGCTTCATCTTGATGGTAGAGGAGGCCATGGATTGACATATTGGAATGGGAATGGGACGTGGAATTAAAATGTGTGGCCACTGGGAGATCCTGCTTTCTCTGGTGGACAGAGCATAGGTATTCAGCGAAACGGTCTCCCAGTCTGCATCGGGTCTCACCAATATATAGAAGGTCGCACCGGGAGCGCTGGATGCAGTATATCGCACTAGCCAGCTCACAGGTAAAGCGTCGCCTCACCTGGAAGGACTGTCTGGGGCCTTGAGTGGTGGTGAGGGAGGAAGTGTAAGGGCATGTGTAGCACTTTTTCTCTCTCTGTCCCTCTCACAATTACTACTTGCCTGCTGTCCATCTTCCTCTGGCACTCCCCTCTCCCTTTCTTTCTCCCGAGGCCTCCTGTCCCATGATCCTCTCCCTTCTCCAGCCTTGTATCCCTTTTGCCAATCAACTTTCCAGCTCTTAGCTCTATCCCTCCCCCTCCTGTCTTCTCTTATCATTTTGGATCTCCCCCCTCCCCCTCCCACTTTCAAATCTCTTACTATCTCTTCTTTCAGTTAGTCCTGATGAAGGGTCTCGGCCTGAAACGTCGACTGTGCTTCTTCCTATGGACGCTGTCTGGCCTGCTGCGTTCTACCAACATCTTGTGTGTGTTGCTTGAATTTCCAGCATCTGCAGATTTCCTCATGCTTGCGTTCAAAAGATCAAGTTTATTATCATTTCATCTGTCTTCAGTAAAACATTCCTCCAGACCAAAGTACTCAACACAGTAGATATAATTCACACACAATACGTAATGTAATATAACCACAAATAACTTAATAATAAGATGCACAAGTTGAAAAAGTAATAGTATAATGCTACTGCCGCTTCATATGTGATGAGACCTGGGTGGTGGCAGGGAGTTCAGTACTCTCATGACATGGGGAAGGAAGCTATTTCCCATCCTACTAGTTCTTGTCCTAATGTTACAGTACTTCCTGCCTGATGGTAGGGGGTCAAAGAGATTGTTGGGTTGATGGGAGGGATCCTTGACAGTGCTAAGGGCCCTGCATATGTAGCGCTCCTGGTAAATATCTCAGATGGGTGGAGGACCGACTCTGATGAAAATCTCAGCAATCCTTGCAATCTTTGCAGGATCTTGCGGTCAGATGCCTTGCAATTCCTGTACCAGATGGTGATACAACTGGTCAGGATGCTCTCAGTGGTGCTCCTGTAAAAATTGGTTAGATTGGTAGGGGCAGCCTCACTCTAGTGATCAATTTTTAACCCTCATTTGTTTTTTTTCCTCTTGATTGGCCAAATTCTGCTCTTATGTCTTATGATCTTGCATTTTTCTTCTGTATAGCTGCTTTCCAATACACAGCAAGATTTAATGCTGTGCAGAAACTAAAAAAGAAGAATGGTTGATACCTTTAATACTATCAAGTCTTTTCTGTTTTCAGAAAGAGTGAACAATTTCCCCCCACTACCAAAGTTTATTCGTATGAAGCCTTGCTTCTATCAAAACTTTGAAGAGGAAATTCCACCACAGCACTGCCTTCTTGTCAGGAGAATTTATCACTTATGGATCCGTAAGTTGATCTATTTTGTTTCTATGTCGTATATTTGTGCTTTCTGGGTAATCTATATAACCAATGCAAAGAATACAAAATTTTATTAGCAAGTTTCTTTTTCCTATAGTTTTCATATCTGGAATCAGTTTTAATAGAATTTATCATTCTTTTTTAGCTTGACAATTATATGCCAGTGGAAAAAAGAGGGGAAGGATAGAAGAATTAATTTTGTAGCACGCATGTTCATGTGAATAAATCCATTTATTGCTTTGAATGGAACCTTACTATTCTTCATTCTTGCACAATTAATTTTATCACTTTTAGTAATTTTAAGTCTTTGCACTCTCCTGTGGCAAAACAACAAATTTCACATTAACACACACAAAATGCTGGAGGAACTCAGCAAGCCAGACAGCATCAATGGAAAAAAGAACAGTCGATGTTTCGAGCGGAAACCCTTCAGCAGGACTGGAGGAAAAAAAGATGAGGAGTAGATTTAAAATGTGGGGGAGCAGAGAGAGAGAAACACAAGGTGATAGGTGAAACCGGGAGGGGGAGGAATGAAGTAAAGAGCTGAGAAGTTGTCTGATGAAAGGGATACAGGACTGGAGAAGGAGGAAATAGGATCAAGAGAGAACAGAAGGCCAGGGAAGAAAGAAAAGGTGGGGAGGAGCACCAGCGGGGGGTGATGGGCAGGCAAGGAGATAATGTGAGAGAGGGAAAAGGGGATGGGGAATGGTGAAGCAGAGGGCAGGGGGTCCATTACCAGAAGTTCAAGAAGTCGATGTTCATGCCATCAGGTTGGAGGCTGCCCAGACAGAGTATAAGGTGGTTTTCCTCCAACCTGAGTGTGGCCTCATCGTGACAGTTGAAGAGGCCATGGATTGACATATTGGAATGGAAAGTGGAATTAAAATGGCTACTGGGAGATCCCATTTCTTCTGGCGGACAGAGCATTAGTGCTCAGCGAAAAGGTCTCCCAATCTACTTTGGGTCTCACCAATATACAGGAAGCCACACTGGGAGCACTGGACACAGTATACAACCCCAACAGATTCACTGGAAAGTGTCGCCTCACCTGGAAGGACTGCTTGAGGCCCTGAATGGAGGTGAGGGAGGTGGTGTAGAGGACTTATTCTGCTTGCAAGGATAAGTTTCATATAAGATGGTGATAGTAAATCTAATTCTGAAGATTTCGGTCACCTGTTTTACATGGTGTCCAATTTTTTTAGTAACATTTCTATCAATTTGTTAATATAGCTTTTGATTGATGTTTATGCCTATTAGATTCTTTAATCACATTCACTGACTGGTTTCTAATACAGGAGATTAACTTGCTGCAAAGGAGTTAGAGTTGAGAATCCACATGTACTTTTACTGGCAACTGTTCATTTATGTGTGTTGTACAGCACAGTGCAAAAGTCGTAGGCATTTCTATATAGCTAGGCTAAGATTTTTGCATTTTATTATAGTAATTTTATGTATTGCGCTGTACCACTGCTGCAAAAAGAAACAAATTTCATGATATAGGTCATGAGATAAATGGGTCTCTATTGTGGACTGAGAGTGGGAAAGGGGCAGGGAGAGGGGAGTCATGGCTGGGAAAGGGGGAAGGGAGAGGGAAGTACCAGAGAGACATTCTGTAATGATAAAAAAAACTAATTGTTTGGAATCAAGTGACCTTGCCTGGTGTCTCGAGGCTGCGTGTGTCTGCACCCATGCCATTCCCCCACCTGCCCCGGCACTCCTCTGCTACCTGTCCCACACCTATCCTGTGGCGCTCCACCCTCACCATTTCCAACATTCTTTGCTCCTGCCAGATTTACGAACTCGCTCACTGCTCCATATTGACAAATACAATACTGTTCTAAAGTCTTAGGTTCCCTAGCTGTATACAGTTTGTGAACGCTTTGCAGTTACCTGGTTTTCTGCATTAATTACTCATAAAGTGTGGTCTATCTTCATCTAAGTCACCATAATAGATTATCACAATCTGCCTAAACTAATAACACACAAACAATTTTTTTAGTTTAGGCAGATTGTGTTTGTCTTTATTGAACACATTGTTTAATCATTCACAGTCTAGGCTGGAAATAGTAAGTGAACCCTTGTATTTAATAATTAGTAGAACCTCCTTTAGCAGCAATAACCTCCACCAAACATTTCCTGTAGCTGCTGATCAGACTTGCACAACGATAAGGAGGTATCTTAGACATACAAACAAAACCAACATTCCAACATACAAAAACCATTTTAGTTCATCAATATTTCTGGGATACCTTGCATGAACAGCTCTCTTCAGTTCATGCCACAGCATCTCAATTGGGTTAAAGTCTGGACTTTGACTTGGCCATTCCAAAATACAGGTGTCTCCCGCTTTTTGAACGTTCGCTTTACGAAACCTCGCTGTTACAAAAGACCTACATTAGTTACCTGTTTTCGCTAACAGAAGGTGTTTTCACTGTTACGAAAAAAGGCAGCGCGCGATAAAAAGCAGCGCGCGCCCCGAGCAGCCAAGCTCCTCCCCTGGAACTGCATTCAAGCCGGCATTGCTTAAACACGTGCCTGTGGGCATCTGTGCTTTATGTCGATTTATTTTGAGCATCCGTTTGCAAGATGAGTTCTAAGGTATCGGAAAAGACTAAAAGAGCTCCTTAGGGTGTTACACTTAGCGTAAAACTAGACATAATTAAGTGTTTCAATCGTGGTGAACGAAGTAAGGACAAAGTGAGTTTGGCTTGTGGAAGTTGACGAAGATGATGTGGAAAGCGGCCAGTGAAGGAGTGGAGCTTTGAGGCTTTGACTCGAGAGGCTTCGATGAGAAGAGGCGGAGGACGAACTTGCTCGCAGTTAGTCTTTACAATGCCTCCTGAGACGGTGATGTGCCTCACATGTGAGATGTGGCAGTCTTGGGGGAACGCCCCTCTCCCACAGAGTCACATCTGCCATAAGTGCATATGGCTGGGTGATCTGGAAGACCGTGTAAGGAATCTGGAGCAGGAGCTGGATGACCTTCGACTCATAAGGGAGAATGAGGCAGTCATAGATGACAGCTACAGGGAGGTCGTCACACCTAGGCTGTCGAAAGCAGGTCGCTGGGTGACAGTCAGAGGGGAGAAAGCGAAGGTGAGCAGACAGATAGTGCAGAGCACCCCTGTAGCCATTCCCCTGAATAATAAGTTTACCGTCCTGGATACTGTTGGCGGGGATGACCGACCAGGTGTGAGCCACGGTGGCAGGGCCTCCGGCATTGAGTCTGAGCCGGTAGTGCAGAAGCGTGGGACGGAGAAGAGGAGAGCTGTCGTCATTGGAGACTCTATAGTCAGGGGAGCAGACAGGAGATTTTGTGGATGTGAGAAGGACACCCGCATGGTTTGTTGCCTCCCGGGTGCCAGGGTCCGGGATGTCTCTGACCGTGTGCACGACATTCTGGTACGAGAGGGAAAGCAACCAGAAGCCGTGATACATGTAGGGACGAACGACATAGGCAGGAAGAGGGATGAGGTCCTGAAGTGAAAGTTTCGGGAACTAGGCAGAAGGCTGAAGAACAGGACCTCAAGGGTGGCGTTCTCAGAATTGCTGCCAGTGCTGTGTGACAGTGATGATAAGAATTGGAGGAGATGGCAGTTGAATGCGTGGCTGAGGAGTTGGTGCAGGGAGCAGGGATTTAGATTTTTAGATCATTGGGATCTCTTCTGGGGAAGGTGGGACCTATACAGATTGGATGGGTTGCACCTGAACTCGAGGGGAGCAATATCCTTGCAGGTAGGTTTGCTAGCATGGTTCGGGAGGGTTTAAAGTAATTTGCAAGGGGGATGGGACCCAGAGCGATAGAGCAGTGAAAGAAGTGCCTGGAGTAAAGCCAGATCTAACATATAGAGAGGCTTTGAGGAAAGAGAAGCAGATTAAACGGTGTAAAGACAGTAAGGTAGAAGGGCTGAAGTGTGTGTACCTCAATATAAGAAGCATCAGGAACAAAGGTGATGAACTGAGAGCTTGGATGCATACATGGAATTATGATGTAGCGGCCATTACAGAGACTTGGCTGGCAGGAACAGGGCAGGAATGGATTCTCAATATTCCTGGATTTCAATGCTTTAAAAGGGATAGAGAGGGCGGAAAAAGGGGAGGAGGAGTGGCATTATTGGTCAGGGATACTATTACAGCTACAGAAAGGGTGGGTAATGTAGCAGGATCCTCTTTTGAGTCAATATGGGTGGAAGTCAGGAACAGGAAGGGAGCAGTTACTCTACTAGGGGTATTCTATAGGCCCCCTGGTAGCAGCAGAGATACAGAGGAGCAGATTGGGAGGCAGATTTTGGAAAGGTACAAAAATAACAGGGTTGTTATCATGGGTGACTTTAACTTCCCTAATATTGATTGGCACCTGATTCGTTTCAAGGGTTTAGATGGGGCAGAGTTTGTTAAGTGTATTCAGGATGGATTCCTGTCACAGTATGTGGACGGGCCGACTAGGGGGAATGCCATACTAGATCTAGTACTTGGTAATGAACCGTGTCAGGTCACAGATCTCTCAGTGGGTGAGCATCTGGGGGACAGTGATCACTGCTCCCTGGCCTTTAGCATTATCATGGAAAAGGATAGAATCAGTGAGGACAGGAAAATTTTTAATTGGGGAAGGGCAAATTATGAGGCTATAAGGCTAGAACTTGCAGGTGTGAATTGGGATGATGTTTTTGCAGGGAAATGTACTATGGACATGTGGTCGATGTTTAGAGATCTCTTGCAGGATGTTAGGGATAAATTTGTCCCTGTGAGGAAGATAAAGAATAGTAGGGTGAAAGATCCATGGTTGACAAGTGAGGTGGAAAATCTAGTCAGGTGGAAGAAGGCAGCATACATGAGGTTTAGGAAGCAAGGATCAGATGGGTCTATTGAGGAATATAGGGAAGCAAGAAAGGAGCTTAAGAAGGGGCTGAGAAGAGCAAGAAGGGGGCATGAGAAGGCTTTGGCGAGTAGGGTAAAGGAAAACCCCAAGGCATTCTTCAATTATGTGAAGAAAAAAAGGATGACAGGAGTGAAGGTAGGACCAATTAGAGATAAAGGTGGGAAGATGTTCCTGAAGGCTGTGGAAGTGAGCGAAGTCCTCAACGAATACTTCTCTTCGGTATTCACCAATGAGAGGGAACTTGATGATGTTGAGGACAATATGAGTGAGGTTGATGTTCTGGAGCATGTTGATATTAAGGGAGAGGAGGTGTTGGAGTTGTTAAAATACATTAGGATGGATAAGTCCCTGGGGCCTGACAGAATATTCCCCAGGCTGCTCCAGGAGGCAAGGGAAGAGATTGCTGAGCCTCTGGCTAGGATCTTTATGTCCTCATTGTCGACGGGAATGGTACCGGAAGATTGGAGGGAGGCGAATGTTGTCCCCTTGTTCAAAAAAGGCAGTAGGGATAGTCCGGGTAATTATAGACCAGTGAGCCTTACGTCTGTGGTGGGAAAGCTGTTGGAAAAGATTCTTAGAGATAGGATCTCTGGGCATTTAGAGAATCATGGTCTGATCAGGGACAGTCAGCATGGCTTTGTGAAGAGCAGATCATGTCTATCAAGCCTGATAGAGTTCTTTGAGGAGGTGACCAGGCATATAGAGGAGGGTAGTGCAGTGGATGTGATCTATATGGATTTTAGTAAGGCATTTGACAAGGTTCCACACGGTAGGCTTATTCAGAAAGTCAGAAGGCATGGGATCCAGGGAAGTTTGGCCAGGAGGATTCAGAATTGGCTTGCCTGCAGAAGGCAGAGGGTGGTGGTGGAGGGAGTACATTCAGATTGGAGGATTGTGACTAGTGGTGTCCCACAAGGATCTGTTCTGGGGACCTCTACTTTTCGTGATTTTTGTTAATGACCTGGATGTGGGAGTAGAAGGGTGGGTTGGCAAGTTTGCAGACAACACAAAGGTTGGTGGTGTTGTAGATAGTATAGAGGATTGTCAAGGATTGCAGAGAGACATTGATAGGATGCAGAAGTGGCAGATGCAGTTCAATCCAGAGAAGTGTGAGGTGGTACACTTTGGAAGGACAAACTCCAAGGCAGAGTACAAAGTAAATGGCAGGATACTTGGTAGTGTGGCGGAGCAGAGGGATCTGGGGGTACATGTCCACAGATCCCTGAAAGTTGCCTCACAGGTGGATAGGGTAGTTAAGAAAGCTTATGGGGTGTTAGCTTTCATAAGTCGAGGGATAGAGGTTAAGAGTCACGATGTAATGATGCAGCTCTATAAAACTCTGGTTAGGCCACACTTGGAGTACTGTATCCAGTTCTGGTCACCTCACTATAGGAAGGATGTGGAAGCGTTGGAAAGGGTGCAGAGGAGATTTACCAGGATGCTGCCTGGTTTAGAGAGTATGCATTACGATCAGAGATTAAGGGAGCTAGGGCTTTACTCTTTGGAGAGAAGGAGGATGAGAGGAGACATGATAGAGGTGTACAAGATAATAAGAGGAATAGATAGAGTGGATAGCCAGCGCCTCTTCCCCAGGGCACCACTGCTCAATACAAGAGGACATGGCTTTAAGGTAAGGGGTGGGTAGTTCAAGGGGGATATTAGAGGAAGGTTTTTTTACTCAGAGAGTGGTTGGTGCGTGGAATGCACTGCCTGAGTCAGTGGTGGAGGCAGATACACTAGTGAAATTTAAGAGACTACTAGACAGGTATATGGAGGAATTTAAGGTGGGGGCTTATATGGGAGGCAGGGTTTGAGGGTCAGCACAACATTGTGGGCCAAAGGGCCTGTAGTGTGCTGTACTATTCTATGTCTACATCGAAGAGGTTTTGGCATCCCATGACCAAGAACTGATAGATGAAGAGCTGTTGCAATTGGAAGAGGAAAGGATAACAATTGAATGCAGTAGCGAACGGACCGAAAGTGAAGTCGTCCAGGAACTGAACGTGAAGCAACTGAATGAGATGATAGAAAAATGCGCGAGGCTAAGTAGTCAAGCATACTGTCGTTTTTCAAGCTTCCACAGCAGACGACGAACCTCGACCTTCAACATCGAGGCAGGCAGACACAGAAGAAGATGACCTGCCTGCCCTGATGGAAACAGACGATGATGAGATGACACCTCAGTGTCCCACCACCCCAACCCCCGAGCCACGGAGAATGCTGCGGTAGCCAGGATGCTCCCAGCACATCTTTAAGAAAAAAGCTGAAATAAACAAGCTAATTAATTAGGTGTCGCCAGTCGGCCCAGATCAGAGGCGATTGCCGATTGCGTCGCCTCTGATCTGGGCCAACATTTACGTGCCGGGCAGCACCTAATTAATTAGCTTGTTTATTTCGGCTTTTTTCTTAAAGATATGCTGGGTACGTCCCGACTACCACTGTATCGCTGCATTCTCTGCAGATCGGTATCGGTTCGCTGGCTGGCGGTTGGGGACCACTGCACCACCCCAACCTCCGACGACTCAGCCTAACACACCATCATCAGTGTGCTTGGCACTGTCTTCCCAATTCTGGTAAGTGATACTACACTGTACATACATTATTTCTACTTTATATAGGCTGTGTATTTTTATGCATTATTTGGTATGATTTGGCAGCTTCATAGCTTAACTTGACTGCAGCTGGATCTTTAACTTCCTCACAGACAGGACTCAGGCTGTAAAAATAGGGGACAAGCTCTCCTCTACAATCACTCTGAGCACTGGTGCCCCACAAGGCTGTGTACTCAGCCCCCTGCTGTACTCACTGTACAGCCATGATTGTGTAGCCAAGTTTCCAGCGAACTCAATATATAAGTTTGCTGATGACACAACAATTGTAGGCCGTATCTTGGGTAATAATGAGTTTGAGTACAGAGAGGAAATTAAGAACCTGGTGGCATGGTGCAAAGAGAATAATCTATCCCTCAACGTCAGCAAGACGAAGGAATTGGTTGTTGACTTCAGAAGGAGTAGTGGACCGCACAACCCAATTTACATTGGTGGTGCGCAAGTGGAACAGGTCAAAAGCTTTAAGTTCCTCGGGGTCAATATCGCAAATGATCTGACTTGGTCCAACCAAGCAGAGTCCACTGCTAAGAAGGCCCACCAGCGCCTTTACTTCCTGAGAAAACTAAAGAAATTTGGCCTGTCCCCTAAAACCCTCACTAATTTTTATAGATGCACCGTAGAAAGCATTATTCTGGAGTGCATCACAACCTGGTATGGAAGTTGTCCTGTCCAAGACCGGAAGAAGCTGCAGAAGATCATGAACACGGCGCAGCACATCACACAAACCAATCTTCCGTCCTTGGACTCACTTTACACCGCACGCTGTCGGAGCAGTGCTGCCAGGATAATCAAGGACACGACCCATCCAGCCAACACACTTTTCGTCCCTCTTCCCTCTGGGAGAAGGCTCAGGAGTTTGAAGACTCGTACGGCCAGATTTGGGAACAGCTTCTTTCCAATTGTGATAAGACTGCTGAACGGATCCTGAGCCGGATCTGGGCCATACCCTCCAAATATCTGGACCTGCCTCAGTTTTTTTGCACTACCTTACTTTCCATTTTCTATTTTCTATTTATGATTTATAATTTAAATTTTTAATATTTACTATCGATTTGTACTCCAGGGAGCGGGAAGCGCAGCATCAAATATCGCTGTGATGATTGTACGTTCTAGTATCAATTGTTTGGCAACAATAAAGTATGGAGAGAGTGTTTCTGCTGAGAGCACTTGCGTGAGATTTTCGCTACGGAGGACAGTGCGGCAATGATTGTAGAAAAGTATTTCTACCTTATATAGGCTGTGTATTTATCATATCATTCCTGCTTTTACTATATGTTACTATTATTTTAGGTTTTACGTGTTATTTGGCATGATTTGGTAGGTTATTTTTTGGGTCTGCGAGCGCTCACAAATTTTTCCCAATTAAGTAAATGGTAATTGCTTCTTCGCTTTATGACATTCCGGCTTACGAACTGTTTCATAGGAACACTCTACCTTCAGATGGCGGGGGAAACCTGTACAAATTTTCTTCTTTTTAAACCATTCTGTTGTTGATTTACTCTTGTATTTCAGATTATTGTCTTGTTGTATCATTCGACTTCTTTTAAGCTTCAGGTGACTGACTGCTACCCTGACATTCTCCTGTAAAATGTCTTGATACAATTTTGAATTCATTGTTCCCTCAACGATTGCAAACTGTCCAAGCCCTGAGGCAGCAAAGTAGCCCCAAGCCATGATGTTCCTTCCACCATGCTTCACAGTTGAGATGAGGTTTTAATGTTGGTGAGCAGTGCCCTTTTTCCTCCAAAAATTTCAAATTTTGTCTCACCTGTCCACAGAACATTGTCCCAGAAACATTGTGGAACATCCAGGTAGTCTTTTACAAACTTCAGACGTGCAGCAGTGATTTTTGGAGAGCAGTGACTTCCTCTGTGGTGTCCTTCCATGAACACCAGTCTTGTTCAGTGTTTTTCTTTTAGTGGACACATGAACAGAGATTTTGGCAAGTTCTAGAGAATTCTGCAGGTCTTTTGCTGTTACCCTTGGGTTCTTTTTCACCTCCTTCAACATTGCATGTTGTGCTCTTGGTGTAACCTTTGCAGGATGCTCACTCCTAGGGAGAGTAGCAACGTTACTGAATTTCCTCCCTTTGGAGAGAATTTTTCTTACTGTGGACTGGTGAACACTCAGGTCTTTAGAAATGCTTTTGTAGCCTTTTCCAGTTTCATGCATCCCTACAATTCTTTTTCTAAGGTCCTTTGAAAGTTTTTTCATTGAGGCATGGTGCATATAAATAGAGCTTTCTTGAGAAGAGCAGGCTCTGTCAGTAACCTGACTTATGTGCCTTTTTTATAGGGCAGGGCACCCCTACAACCCACACCTCCAATCTCATCTCATAGTCTTTGTAGATGGCATTACCCCAGAGGTTCACATACTTTTTTTGAACTAGACTGAGATTGTTTAAATGGTGTACTTAGTATTGACAAAAAGAAGTACAATTGTTTAATGTGTGTTGTTAGTTTAGGCAGATTGTGTTTGTCTATTATTGCAGCTTAGATGAAGATCTGGCAGGATTATGAGTAATTAATGAAAACAGGTAATTGCAAATGGTTCACAAACATCTTCTTGCAACTGTCTACCAGTCTATTGAAGAAGACAGGTGTGAGGGGTCACTCCCTCCAACAAGCAATCAAGTCCCTGTCAAATGCAGCAGAAGAAAGCAGCAATTGGATTTGGATTAAAAGGAAAGACAACAACTGGGCTGCAAGATGAAGACAGGAGGGTTTGGAACTGAGGGGGGTGTATCTGGGACGCCAGGTAGCACCGTTGAGCCCTCTGGAGACATCGTGGGCTTATCAATGAAACGTCAAAGAAGGAGGGTGCCCACCTGATGACCCCGATGATGTACCTACCCTCCCTCCTTGTCACCACTCCAAGCCCACTGCCAACATCAACAGTGCCGACTTACCATAGGGATTGAAACATCAAGTCCTAGTAGCTCTACTGTGCCTAAACCCTTCGCACAGTAATGTACCACTAGAGCAAGATGGCGCTGGTGAACAAAGGTGATGTTCTCTGGCTACATGCAGTACTACTTTTGAATTAGTCTCACTGCAATCTGCAGCATGTAATTTCCCTTTAAGCAATGTACTTTTAAATCAACTTTAATAATCAGTGAATTTCACTATCTTCTGAAGGACTCAGCTGGCTTAACTTTTATGCAAGCAGGTACACTACCTTTTAGCAGACGAAGGTTCATCACTCTGGCCAGAAATGAGGGAGGAGAAGGGGATTCCAAGCCAGGCTGAAACAGGCAAAATGAGATCCTCCTCTGTCCAGCATCTTGTTAGCAAATGTACAGTCACTGGAGATCAAAATTGAGGTCTTGAGAGCAAGATGGCTGTATCAGAGGGAAATGAGAGATTATTGTGTTCTATGTATAATCAAGACATGGCTTTTCCCCAGCATGTCAGTTACGGCGATCAGACCAAAAGCTTCTCAGTTCACAGGATGGACCAAAATACTGATTCGAGAATGGCAAAAGGTGAAGGTATGTGTTTCATGATAAATTCACTAGTGCTTCGATATGGTGATTTTGTCAAACTCATGTTCCTCTCAACTTTGAACACCAAATGGTCAAATATCTTCTGAGGAGTTCTCATCTGTGATTTTCACATAACACCAGCTACTGACTATAATCAAGTGCTTGAGATACTCCATGATACTGTCTCCAAACAAGAAACAGTCCATCCTGGTGCATTTCAAATCATTGTTGGGAACTTCAGCCAGGCTTGTTTGAAGAAAACCCTGCTCAGTTACCATAAGCATATAACCTGTAGCACCAGAGGTCCTAACACACTAGACCACTGTTATACTAAGTTAAGGAATGCCTACTGCTCCATGCCCAGTCTGCATTTTGGTAAATCTGATCACTCGGCTGCCCTTCTACCTGCATACAGGCAAAGGCTAAAGAGCAAAGCTCCAGAGATGAGGACAACAAAGAGGTGGTTGCAGGAAGCAGAGGAGCAGTTACAGGATTGCTTTGAGTTGGTGGACGAGGCCATGTTCAAGAACTGATCTGTGGAATGGAATCAATACACCATGTCACAGATTTCATTAAAACATTTGAAGATGAGTGTGTGTCCACAAGATCATTCAGGGTCTTCCCCAACCAGAAGCCCTGAGTGGAACATGAGATCTGCAGGCTGCTGAGGGCCAGATCAAGAAAGTTACAAGAAGTCCAGTTTCCAGAAAGCCATCTCATGGGCAAAGTGGCAATTCCAGACTAGACTTGAATCAGGGAAGGATTTTCGACAGTTGTGGCAGGGCTTGAACACTATCGCCTCTTAAAAAGTTAAATTAAGCAACATAGGTGACAAGAAGGCTTCACTTCCAGATGAACTCAATGTTTATGCTTGCTGTAACCATCAAAACATGGAGGAACCATTATGAACTCCCACAACCCCCGATGATACTCTGATTTCAATCTCTGAGGCCAACGTGTGAGCAGCTTACAGGAGGGCGAACCCTCAAAGCAGCCAGCCCAGACAATGCTAAAGACCTGTGCTGATCAACTGGCAAGAATGTTCACTGAGATCTTTCACCTTTCACTTCAGCAGTTTGAGGTGCTCATCTATTTCAAGCAGATTTTACCTAAACTGGTGCCAATGAGGAACGTTTTAATCTGCCCCACTTACATTCACAGTGATGAAGTGTTTTGAGAGGTTGATGATGAAACATCAACTCCTGCCTGAGAAACTGTGTGGATCCACTCCAATTTGCCTGCTGTCACAGCAGATCCCATATCATTGGCTCTTCACTCCACCCTATAACACCTGGATAGTGAAGATACATACATCAGGTTGCTCTTCATTAACTTCAGCCTGGCACTCAATACTATCATCCCCTCAAAACAAATGAATATGCTTTAAGACCTTGGCCTCAATACCTCTTTTTGCAACTTGATTTTTCTCACTTGCAGACCCCAGGTAAGTTCAGATTGGCAACAACATCTCCTTCACTATCTCCATCAGTATAGGCTGTGTGCGTAACCCTCTGCTGTACTAGCTTTCCACTTACAATTGTGTGGCTAAGCACAGCTCCAATGCCATATTTAAGTTTGCCAACAACACCTCTGCTGTTGGCCAAATCAGGATATAGGAATGAGATTGAAAATCTGGCTGAGTGGTAACATAGAAAACCTACAGCACAATACAGGCCCTTTGGCCCACAAAGCTTTGCCGAACATGTCTTTACCCTAGAACTACCTAGGCTTACCCATAGCTCTCTATTTTTCTAAGCTCCATGTGCTTATCCAGGAGTCTCTTAAAAGACCCTATCATTTCTGCCTCCACCAACGCTGCTGGCAGCCCATTCCATTCTGTGTTTTAAAAAAAAACAAAAACTTACCCCTGACATCTCCTCTGTACCTACTTCCAAGCACCTTAAAACTATGTCCTCTCATGCTAGCCATTTCAGCCCTGGCAAAAAAGCCAGTGACTATCCACACAATCAATGCCTCTCATTATCTTGTACACCTCTGTCAGGTCACCTCTCATCCTTCATCACTCCAAGAAGAAAAGGCTGAATTCACTCAACCTATTCTCATAAGGCATGCTCCCCAATCCAGGCAACATCCTTGTAAATCTCTTCTGCACCCTTTCTATGGTTTCCACACCCTTCCTGTAGTGAGGAGACCGGAATTGAGCACAGTACTCCAAGTGGGGTCTGACCAGAGTCCTACATAGCTGTAATATTACCTGTCGGCTCTTAAACTCAACACCACGGTTGATGAAGGCCAATACACCATATGCCTTCTTAACCACAGAGTCAACCTGCGTAGCAGCTTTGAGTGTTCTATGGACTCAGACCCCAAGATCCCTCCAATCCTCCACACTGCCAAGAGTCTTATCATTAATGCTATATTCCTGCCATCATATTTGACCTACCAAAATGAACCACCTCACACTGTCTGGGTTGAACTCCATCTGCCACTTCTCAGCCAAGTTTTGCATCCAATTAATGTCCCGCTGTAACCTCTGACAGCCCTCCACGCTATGCACAACACCTCCAACCTTTGTGTCATCAGCAAATTTACTAACCCATCCCTCCACTTCCACATCCAGGTCATTTATTAAAATCACAGAGATTACCACAACAACAACCTCTTATTCAAAGTCAGCAAGATCAAGGAGCTGATTATTGACTTCAGAAGGAGAAAGCCAGAAGTCTATGAGCAGTCCTTAACGGGGATGAGAGTTGGAGGGGGTCAGAAACTTTAAATTACTCAGTGTTATCATTTCAGAGGACCTGACTTGGGCCCAGCATGTAAGTGCAATAACGAAGGAAGCATTGCAGCGCATCTACTTCCATAAAAGTTTGTGAAAATTCGGCATGACATATAATACTTTGACAAACTTCTATAGATGTATGGTGGAGAGCTTCACAGAATGGTATGAAATCACCAATGCCCTTGAACAGAAAATCCTACAAAAAGTAGTGGATACGGCCCAGTTCATCACGGGTAAAGCAGTCCTCACCTTTGAGAATATCGACTTGAAGCATTGTCACAGGAAAGCAGCATCCATCATCAGGGACCTCCACCACTCAGGGCTCATACAATCAGGCTCTTGAACCAAAAGGAATAACTTCACTGAACCTCATTTACCCCGTCATTGAAATGTTCCCACAACCTATGGACTCACTTTCAAGGACTCTTCATTCTCAAGTTCTTGATATTTTTTGTTTATTTATTTATTATTATTATTATTATTTCTTTCTGTTTGTATTTGCACAGTTTGTTGTCTTTTGCACACTGGTTGAAGTTGGTGTAGTCTTTCATTGATTCTGTTATGATTATTATTCTGTTATGAGCTTATCGAGTATGCCTGCAAGAAAATGAATCTCAGGGTTGTATATGGTGACATATGTGTACTTTGATAATAAATTTACTTTAAACTTTATTGAAAATAACCAAAAATTTATACAGTAAATGTAATGTTATAAATGTAACTATTCTTGATAGAAATGTTACGAAACAAAATTGGACGCCAGATAAGACAGGTGACCAAAATTTTCAGAAACAGGTTTACTATCACCACCTTATATTATGTGAAATTTGTTATTTTGTGACAGCTGTACAATGCAGACATAAAATTATTATCAATTTCAAAATTAATAGTGGGGGGAAAAGGATACTGAGGTAGTATTGTTTAACATACAGAGAGCATACATCTCTTACAGAGATGAGGAGAAGTTTATTTAGTCAAAGTGTGTGAATCTGTCAAAGTTATTGGATATATTTAAAGCGGAGGTTGATAGGTTCCTGATTAGTAAAGATATGAAAGGTTACGGGGAGAAGGCAAGGGTTTAGAGTTGAAAGAATTAACAAATCAGCCATGATGGAATGGCGGAGCAGACTTGATGGACCAAATGACCTAATTCTGCTCCTCAACCTTATGGTCTTTGGAATCATTCATAAATACGATGGTGGAGGGATCAAATTTATTTCTGAGCAGTTGAGTGTGCATCATCAGACTCCTGTACCTCCCTTCAAATGGTGTAATGAGAAGAGGGCACATCCCAGTTGTTGATGGTCTTTAGTGATGGTTGCCAGCTTCTTGAGCACTGCCTCTTGTAAATTCCTCAATGGTAGAGATGATTACACTAAATTGAGCTGAACTAAACTGAATATTCCTAGACTGTTTCAAGGACTCTGTGGTTTGATATTTAGTATTCCTTGTGTTATTTGCTAATTTTTTGCTGTTTGTGCGATTTCTTTTTGTGTGCTGGGCGTTTGCTGTTTTCTTTGTACGGGTTCTATGGTGTCTGTTTCATGAGTGTCTGTGGGAAGGTGAATCTCCAGGTTGTATACCGGATACGTACTTTGTTAATAAATGTACTTTGTTAATAAATGTACTTTGAATCTTTGTTGAGTCTACTTGGAGCTGACAGAGTCTTCTGAACGAAGTACTGGGTTTTAAGAATAACTTTTTTCTAGGAGAGAAAAAGAAGAGAAGTCTAGAGACTTTGGATCAATGTGGTCCAGAGTTTAAGGCCAAGGTGGCAGAAGGAAAGAAACAAACGTTATTGGTGGAGCTATTAAAACAAAATATTTAGCAGGTCAATAGCTGGGCACATGGCCAAGTGGTTAAGGCATTGGACTAGCAACCTGAAGGTCGTGAGTTTGAGCCCCAGCCGAGGCAGCGTGTTGTGTCCTTGAGCAAGGCACTTAATCACACATTGCTCTGCGACGACACTGGTGCCAAGCTGTATGGGTCCTAATGCCCTTCCCTTGGACAACATTGGTGTGGTGGAGAGGGGAAACTTGCAGCATGGGCAACTGCTGGTCTTCCATACAACCTTGCCCAGGCCTGCACCCTGGAGAGTGAAGACTTTCCAGGTGCAGATCCATGGTCTCGCAAGACTAATAGATTGCAGAACAAGTGAAATCTCTGAGACTGGTCTGAATAGAGAAGTTTACAAAGAAAGGGAGGAACCAAGGCTACAGAGATATTTGGGAAAATAAGGATAGTATTTTTAATTATGAAACAGACTTGTTAATTTTAAGCCTATTAAACATAAGATACCAATCTATCAATGTCAAATTTGGAGTGCTTTGGAAATCCCACCTAGGTTTTGATAAAGAGATAGCAAAACCAGTCAGTTAAGTCTGCAAAGTAAACCTTGTGAGAACCAGCACTTTTGTTAATACTTGTGATATTGCAGGAAAAAAAATTGAATGAGGTTTAAATGTTTATCTGTGGTAATTTACTGTATTTTGGGTATAAACCTCTTAAAAAAAGCAATCTTTCCTCTTTTTTTGTATATTTCTTCTGTTGAAAACACTCCTATCCAGTCAGATGAAAGGAAGGTAATACTATAAGACTGTGAAAGACTTTGGAAAGTGTGTTTTCAGTTGTAAGGAACAGCAAAACTAAAGCCAAAAAAATAGCGAACTGCTGCAAAAATTAAGTAGGGATTAACAAGAAACCATTGCAAGAAAGCTGGAAGTGTGAAACTAGCAGTCACAGGGTGGTTGAAGCAGGTCATGTCAGTGCATTACAGGGGTAGTTAGATTAGAATATAGAAGAGTCAATGGTTAAGCTGATAGATTTGGATAAGGAAAGTTAGGAGGAACCCAAATGATTCAGTAGGATCAGGATGGATGTTGGTTGGTTGAACTGTCTGCTTGCTGTCTGTATATTTTGTTGATTAGTCACATTCAAATTTATTGATTAACAGCATTATTTAGGGCTCCTATGTTGAACTGCTGGAGAAGAGATTCCACCCTACTTTCGTAATGTGGTTGATAGAAATCAACCCCACCACACCTTGTCATTAGCAGTATTGGAAACGTAGAACTCTATTTGCTGCACAATTTCACAGAGTTATATAGCACTTTAGTTCAGCATGGACTAGACAGGCTAGAAACAGGTCCTTCAGCCCATCTAGTCCATGCTTACTGTTATTCTATCTAGTCCCATTGATCTAGACCAGGACCATAACCTTTCATACCTCTCCGATCCACATATTTATCCAAACTTCTCTTAAATATTGCCATCAGACCTGCATCCACCATTTCCACTAGCAGCTCCTTCCACACTCACACCAACCTCTGACTGAAGAGGTTTCCCTTAAATATTTCACCCTTCATCCATGACTTCTAGTCCTAGTGTCACCCACCCTCAGTTACTCTACCCCTCATAATTTTGTGTAGCTCTATCAAACACAAAACACACCTCATCTGCCTTGATGTTGTGGTTGGGAAGGGTGTTGGGATTTAACGGTTTCAGAGCACATTTACCACTCTGATTTGTGCTCCTGCTTCCCCTTCAATATGACCATTGATGCATAACTTTGCTCACTGTCCTGCCCTAAGGATCACTAAAGTAGCTTGCCAATAAACAAAATCTACTAAAATAAAAATCAGTTTTGCTAACTAGTTTTCAAAACTAGAGTTATGTTCTTCAGCTTGTCAGAGTCCTCTGTCCTGGGCCAGTCTTTCAAGCTGTTCCCAGGTATAGCTATCGTACGTCGTCTATGTGAAGATTGCACCTCTCCCAGGAATGAGGTCCTCCAAGCCTCTGTTAGTGTTTCTGTAGCTCTGGGTTTTTATGGGATGGGTTGCTAGCCCTATGCTCAACCCTCCACCTTTGGCACCATCTGTGGTGGAGTTATAGTTATGGTATAGGGGTGGGGGCATCTGCGCAATATTGAAATAAGTTGCAAAAACTTGTAAAATTAGTCAGCTCCATCATGGGTACTAGCCTCTGTAGTATCCAAGACATCTTTAAGCAGCGGTGCCTTAGGAAGGTGGCGTCCATCATTAAGAATTCCCTGCTGCGCCAGACATGCCCTCTTCACACTATTATCATTGAGAAGGAGGTACAAAAGCCTGAAGGCATGCACTCAGTGATTGAGGAACAGCTCCTTCAGTTCCTCCCCCGTCCCCCCACCATCCAATTTCTAAACGGATGTTGAACCCATGAACACTACTTCACTACTGTTTTACTTTTTTTTTGCACTACTTATTTTAACTTTAACAGTTTTATATTTATATATATTTGAATCTAAAAATTGTGTGTATTAAGCAAGTTAATTATTAATGGTCTGTTCTTGTCTTTAGGCATTTAAATTGATTTGGTATAGCAAATGAATTAGATCCAATTGCTGATGAGTGCTATCGTGATTATTATATAATGTGTAGACCTGTATACACCGTACTTCCAGATATTTAAAAACCTTTATTACCACTGGCTCACAAGCTGGTTAGGTGAGCAGGTAGTTCATGGCACAAGTTAGAAAAAACATAGATTGTATTTAATCAATATGATAACTGTTGCGTAAGTCCCTCATTGCTGAAGATCTGGGATGATTTGTCCCTGCCCCATTCAAACATGAAGTGTGGTGGGTTTAATGGAACACAATGTCGCTGACCCAAAATATACAATATACGAATAATAGATATACGATAATATTTGCAGTGAACAAACATTAGTTCAAGTTTAATTGTCATTCAACCATATACGTAATACAGCCCAACAAAACAGTATTCCTCTGGGGCCAAGGTGCAAAACACTACCAACAGTCACAGTACATGGCACATAACACATATAATACATAACGCTTATAGTATATAAGTGCTAGTGGATCCCCAGATGAATGCAATACAGCTTGTTTTCCACCAAGTGAACACTGGAGAGCAGCCCCCAACCCAGGACAGATTCCAACACGCCCACAGAAGCCTCTGCTCTCTCTCACACAACCTCCAGCGTCTCCTCTCTTGGGCATCTGCCGCAGGTGACACCACAACAAGAGGGCATGAGAGAGAACAGTAATTTGCATTCAAATGGCAGAGCACAAGAGAAAATGCATTTAACATAGTGCTGTTTTCTCCCTGGGCAGTAGCTACAGGTTTTGCAAAAAAGACATTTGGATAGTGACATCCTCTTTCCATTAAAAGAGTTTTTGCTTTGCAGAAAATCCATTGTACTTATTGATCACAGTCCTAACTAAACTTTTCTTTGTTTTCAGTTTACAGCGTGACCCTGGCAGTGAACTTGGTTGGTTGCTTGGCTTGGTTGATAGCTGGAGATAGTGCTATCAATTTTGGCCTGGCCATACTCTGGCTTGTTCTTTTCAGCCCCAGTTCGTACGTCTGCTGGTTTCGTCCAGTTTATAAAGCATTTAGGTAAGTACTTGCGTAAAGATGAAAATAATTTTAGTGGATTGATGTGGTTCCCCAGATTTATGCTTAAAGCTTGTAATTATTTTTCCCCAACAGATCTGATAGTTCCTTTAACTTCATGGCATTCTTCTTCATTTTTGCTGCTCAGATTATATTTGTAACTTTGCAAGCGATTGGCTTCAGAGGGTGGGGTGCCTGGTGAGTATAACAACAAGGGAGAGGGCAACCTTAGAAACTATTTTCCACGTCTTATATAATGTTTTAGTTTATCTCTGTTCATTGTGATATGTTGTATACATACACTCGGTAGCCACTTTATGAGGTACAGGAGTAGAACTCAGTGTGGTCTTCTGTTGCTTTACCCCATCTACTTCAAGGTTCGACATGTTGTGCGTTCAGAAATGCTCTTCTGCACACCACTGTTGTAACGCTTGGTTATTTGACTTACTGTTGCCTTCCTGTTGGCTTGAACCAGTCTGGCCATTCTCCTCTGACCTCTCTCCATATCAAGGCATTTTCACCCACAGAACTGCCTCTCACTGGATTTTTTTAAATTCTAGAGCAGGGATTCCCAACCTTAATCGTGGCAGTGTAGTGATTAGCACAATACTTTGCAGTACAGGCGACCGGGTTCAATTCCTGCCGCTGCCTGTAAGGGGTTTGTACATTCTCCCTGTGACTACGTAGATTTCCTCCGGGTGTTTCAGTTTCCTCCCACGGTACAAAGATGTACCGGTTGGTAGGTTAATTGGTCAATGTAAGTTGTCCTGTAATTAGGCAAGAATAAAATTAGGATGATTGCTGGGTGGCATGGCGTGAAGGGCCGGAACGCTCACTCTGCATTGTATCATAATAAAACTAAAAAACACTTTTTAATGCCATGGACCCCTACCATTAACTGAGAATCTGCAGACCCCAGGTTGGGAACCCCTACTCTAGAGATTGCTGTGCGTGAAAACCCCAGGGAATTATCAGTTTCTGAGATACTCAAACCACCCTGCATGGCACCAACAATCATTCCACAGTCAAAATCACTTAGATCACATTTCTTTCCCATTCTTATGTTTGGTCCGAACAACAACTGAACCTTTTCACTATGTCTGCATGCTTTTATGCATTGCGTTACTGCCTCATGATTGGCTGATTAGATACTTCCATTAATGAGCAGGTGTACCTAATAAAGTGGCCACTGAGGGTAGATCTGCATTGAATTCATGTAATACTTCCTACCTGTCACAAGGTGGCAAAATCTTACAAGACAATACTCCAACACAATGCACAAAAGCAACACACACAAAATGCTGGAGGAACTCAGCAGATCAGGCAGCAACTATGGAAATGAACAAACAGTCAACATTTTGGGCCAAGACCCTTCATCAGGACTCACGAAAGTCTTTCTTTATCCCAGAGATAAAGTATCTTGCATTTTAAACTTTCAGTCTGTTGTGAAGGGTATTATTTGACTTAGTAATACTGTGGTTAACTGAGCTGTTTTCTCCTCACTTCTCTGAAGAAATGGGCAATGGTACCAACAAGTGCAGACTGATCAGTAAAATAATCACCAGCAGTCATCAGTCATTATGTTAAATTAACTAAATTACTGAGATGTTGCCGCCTCCAGTAGTGTGACCAATAACTAATGCTGCTGATGCTATCTTCTGCATGAAAAAAGCACCATCTTTGGAATTGATATAGTCACAAGGCAGGTATAGAGTAGAGCAGGTGGTGTATACTTTTGGATTTCGTCAGTATTTGTCCTTTAGCCAGATGAATGGATTTCTTTTCTGGTTTGTTTAGGTGACCGTAATAGAAAATGCCAAAAAAGCATGTGTTTTTATGTCTGCATTAAGGGCCAATGATAAAGGTGATCGATTATAATGAAACCGCTGTTTTCTAATTTCAGTGGATGGATGGTTGCCATTTGGATGTTCTCGTATAATGTTGGTGCTGGAGTGGTCATGCTCTTTCCTGCAATTATGTTCACAGCAGTAGCAATCCTGAGTGTCCTCGTAATTCTCCGTGTAAGTATTTTCCCTCTCTGCTTATCGGAATATGTTCTTTTCATGTTTTTCAGAAATTATAATTGCAGCCTTCAATAAGAATTCAGAACAATACTTCTCAGTTAACAGGCAAAAATGCACAGCATAATGCTTGTTGATGCTGCAACAAAATCCCAGTTATAATGGTGGATCTTAATTCAATTATAAATTTACCACCTAAAAGAAATGATTGATGCTGATTAGGAACTTGAATACCATTCCAAGTAGAATAGAGCTCATCCAAGATAATAACTAAATTCCATTGTTCAGGTTCTTTTTCTTTCAAGAAAACTATTTGCAGAAATAATATGGTCCTCTGAGTGTTTTTCTCTATGTGCATGTTATTCCTTGTATGCTATTAAAAATACTTGCCCTTATCTACAGTTGCAAGAAAAAGTTTATGAACCTTTTGCAATACCTGGTTTTCTGCATGAATTACTCATAAAATATGGTCTGATCTTCATCCAAGTCACAATAATAGACAAACACAATTTGCCTAAACTAATAACACACAAGAAATTGTACTTTTCATGTCTTTATTGAACATTTGGTTTAATCATTCACAGTCCAGACAGATAGAAGTATGTGAACCCTTGTATTTAATAACTGGTAGAACCTCCTTTAGCAGTAATATCCTCCACCAAATGTTTCCTGTAGCTGCTGATTAGACTTGCACAACGACAAGAAGGAATTTTAGACTATTTCTTCATTCAAAACTGTTTCAGTTCATCAATATTTCTGGGATACCTTGCATGAACAACATTTTTCAGGTCATGTCACAGCATCTCATTTGGGTTAAGGTCTGGACTCTGACTTGGCCATTCCAAAACATGAATTTTCTTCTTTTTAAACCATTCTGTTGTTGATTTACTTTTGTTTTTCGGATCATTGTCTTGTTGCATTATCCAACTTCCATTAAGCTTCAGATGATGGACTGCTACCCTAACATTCTCCTCTAAAATGTCTTGACACAATTTTGAATTAATTGTTCCCTCAACGATTGCAAGCTGTCCAGGCCCTGCTCCTTCCACCATGCTTCACCCATGCTTCACCGTTAGGATGAGGTTTTAGTGTTGGTGCCCTTTTCCCTCCAAACATAGCAGTGTTCATTTCTGCCAGAAAGTTCAACTTTTGTCTCATCTGTCCACAGAACATTGTCCTAGAAGTGTTGCAGGACATCCAGGTGGTCTTTTGCAAACTTGAGATGTGCAACTATTTTTTTTGGAGAGCAGTGGTTTCCGCTGGTGCAGTTCCATGAACACCATTCTTGTTCAGTGTTTTTCTTATAGTGGATACAGGAACAGAGACTTTAGCAAGTTCTAGGGATTTCTACAGGTCTTTTCCTGTTACTCGGGTCTTTTTCGTCTCCTTCAGCAATGCATGTTGTGCTCTTGGTGTGATCTTAGCAGGACGCCCACTCCTAGGGAGAGTAGCAGCAGTACTGAACTTCCTCCATTTGTAGACTATTTCTCTTACTGTGGACTGATGAACACTCAGGTCTTTAGAAAAGCTTTTGCAGCCTTTTTCAGCTTTGTGCATCCCTACAATTCTTATTCTAAGGTCCTCTGAAAGTCGCTTTGATCAATAAGCAGATCTTTCTTGAGAAGAGCAGGGTCTGTCAGTGACTTAACTTTGTGTGTCTTTTTTATAGGGCAGGGCACCTCTACAACCCACACCCCCAATTTCATCTTATTGATTGGAACACCTGACTCCAAATAACTCGTAGAAGGCATTACCCCAGAGGTTCACGTACTTTTTTGAACCTAGACTGAGATTGTTTTAATGGTGTACTCAGTATTGACAAGACGATTTACAATTGTTAGCATGTTATTCGTTCAGGTAGATTGTGTTTGTCTATTATGGTGACTTAGATGAAGATCAGACCACATTTTATAACTAACTAGTGCAGGAAACCAGGTAATTGCAAAGGATTCACAAACTTCTTGCAGCTGTAGGAGGCACTCAAGTTCTTTGCAGAATCAGTTCATTATGGTGCAGTTATAACTAAATTATGATGTATCTTGTATCTAGTCTCTGAAAGTCTTTAGTGATTTAGAGATCTTGCTTCAGCTGAAAAAGCTGAAAGTTAAGTACCAAGGGTATTTAAAGAAGTCTGTGATTATATATACAAACCCCTAATATGTATTTTTCAAAAGTCATTGAAGACTGGTGAAATCCCTAAGGACTGGTAATGGGCTAACGTTGTCCCAGTATGGAAGAAGGGTGACTGCACTGACCCTGGTAACTATAGACCAGTAAGCTGAAAGTGCATCGTAGGTAAGATAATGAAGACAGTAATAAAGAATGAGGTGGAAAAGAAGCTGATAAGAACAGGCATGTTAACAGAAAACCAGCATGGGTTCAGAAAGGGGAAATTATGTTTTACTAATATGCTGGAGTTTTATGAAGAGGAGGCTTAAATTTATGATAATGATAGAGCAGCTGGCATCATTTACTTGGAGTTTTGGAAGGCTTTTAACAAAGTATCCCATGAGAGGTTGATAATCAAATTACAGGCGGTAGGGATTCAGGGTAAGCTGTGTGAATGGGCTCAAAAACAGAAAACAACAAGTTATGGTAAGAGGATCATTTTCACACTGAGAAGATGTTAAAAGTGGGAATCCACAGGGATCAGTTTTGGGGCCACCGCTGTTTTTAATTTACATTAATGATTTGGATAAGTACGTAACAAATAACTAGTAAAATTTGCCGATGCCGCAAAATTAGGGGGATGGGCTGATAACATTCAGGCAGCAGGATCAATGCAGTTAGAACTAAACAAAATCCAAATGTGGCCAGATAAATGGCAGATGAAATTTAATATAAGTAAATGTAAAATCATGCATATAGGAAGTAGAAATATTAGATATAAATATACAATGGGGGTCCTGATTTAGAAAGTGCACTGTATGAGAAGGATTTGGGCGTCCTATTAGACTCATCACTGTCGACATCTAGACAATGCACAGAAGCGATTAGGAAGGCTAATAGAATATTGGGCTATATGCGTTCAAGTCTAGAGGCATTCTCCTTAAGCTATGTGCTTGTGAGGCCACACCTTGAGCATTGTGTACAGTTTTGGTCTCCATATTGTGTGAGGGATATGAAGGCACCGGAGAGTGTTCAGAGAAGGGTGACAAGACTCATTTCAGGTCTGCAGGGTATCAGCTATGAAGAAAGATTGAAAGAATTAAATTTTTTTAGACTAAGTAGACGTAGAATGACAGGAGACATGATAGAAGTGTTCAAAATCATAAGAGTATAAGTAAGGTGGATGCCAGCTGTTGCTTCAAAATTAATCCATCATCAAGGACACAGGGCCATGGGGGAGACTGGTTAAAGCAAGATTTCAGACTAACATCAGGAAGCTTTTCTTTACAGAGCGAGTTGTGGACACATGGAACAAACTACGTAGTTGAGAGTAATACTTTAGAGGCTTTCAAATCTAAATTCGATAGTTATTTCAATACAGTATGTGAATAGAAACTTAGCAAGCTTTGTTGGGCGAATGGCTTGTTCTTGTCAAAGCTTTTAATGTTCTAATGTAAAACATTTAATCCTATGTGTTGAAGGCCAAATAAAAATGTTGTTCTGCTTGTTTTATTCTTGTGAAGTTGTCACTTTTAATTGGGAATCTTGCAGATTTCATATATCAACAAGCTGGTTCAGGGTGGCTTAACACACCTTGTTTAGCTTAGCGGTGTACATCTATACAGTTGAATAAGCTTGAACTAAAGCCAAATAAAGTTTTCTTGGGCTTCCAGCGGGAACAGGTATAAATTATAACTGACGTTTCAATAACAAACTCTGCCATTTTCTTCAGGGATGATGCCTGGGCATGTCTAGTCCAGTGGTATCCTGGCGATCCTTCCAGAATCCGTGGAAATATAGGAAAGACGGGCAGTAGCAACAAGTACCCTATATTTCCACGGTTTCTGGAAAGATCACCAAGATCCTGAAGAAATACTGGATTAATACCAACCGTAAACCCATAAAGAAGCTCAAGTCACAGCTTATGCGGGTCAAAAGTGACCTGAGTCTCAGGTGGGTTGGCATTTACAGGATTTCCTATAAATGCCGAGCAGCGTTTATCGGCCAGATGGGATGTACAGTAGAAACTCTCATCAAGGAGCACAGGATGTGTACTCATTTGGGTTTCCCAGAGTAATCGGTAGCAGAACACTGCATTCGCAATGGCCATAGGATTGACTTTGACAGCACAAAACTACTGTGCTGTGCCAATGTCTTTTGGGACCGCATGATAAAGGAAGACATTGACATAAAACTAGAGGGGAAAAAAGTAACAAAGACGAAGATCTCACTCTAAGTAAGAACTGGAATTCGATTGTAAACAAGGTGGGAGAGCAGAAACCAGATTGGATGAGGACTAACCAACAGGAGGGACAGACTATGGGGGTATAAATACCACCAGACTAGACATGCCCAAGCATCATCCCTGAAGGAGGCAGCGTTTTAAATTCAATACCTGTACTGGCTGGAAGCCCAAGAAGAGTTTATTCGTAATATACACTGGGAAAGCACTAGATACTTTTTTGAACTAAAGTCCTTTTCTTCTTTGCTTAGATTGCCTGGCCTCAGGGGAATGTGGTTTTCTTTTGCTTTTCGTATAGCCTTCAGAATTTGTTGTCAATTTCCATTATTATGAAAAGTTTTGTTTTTAGGCTTGTACTAAGTAGGAAGTTGTTGGTCATTGCTCAGTTTAGTGGCAAAATTGACCCATACTCTGGAATAGTATGAAGGTGCTGCGGTCTGTAGAGTGGAGTTTTGTATTTTTTGGCACAATCATAGAGAAAATTAAATTAATAACTGGTTATCTCCTGTGTAGGGAGTCACTTAAATTGTTCCAGTTCAGTGTTAGAATGTTTCTGTTTCTGTTCTGTTCTATTTTTGTTTCGTTTTTTTATTTCTGTTTTTAACTCAACATCACAAAGGGAGCTATAAAATGTATCAAGAAACAAGGAGAAATGAAAGTTGCAATATAAATAAGGAAAGGTACATCGCATCCAGAGTTTCTCCAGTCAGTGCAGGGGTCCCCAACCCTTTTTGCACTGCGGACCGGTTTATTATTGACAATATTCTTGCGGACCTGCTGACCCAGGGGTCAGGGGACGGGGTAGGGTAGGGTTGCCAATGGACAAGAGTGGCGGTCAAATACATTGCGTTTACCCCGAGAAAGACTAGCATGACCATGAAGCCTTGCGCGGGCACCTGTGTGCGCATGCGTGACTTGCCGATTTTTTTTCTACAAATCGTTGTTGGCGATTCATTTCGGGGGGTGGGGGGGTGTTAATCACGACTGGAATATAGGTGATAAGTGGCTAATACACTCAATTTCGTTTCTAAAAGGGTTTATCTAACGATTTTAATATTAAACACAGCGCATATTTTCCTTGCATGAATATAGTGATAAGTCAATTATCAGGGGAGGAGAGGGGAGCTTGAAGTAGGTGTTGAACAAACTTCCAGTAGAAGTGGTAGAGGCAGGTTTGATATTATCATTTAAAGAAAAATTGGATAGGTATATGGACAGGAAAGGAATAGAGGGTTATGGGCTGAGTGCAGGTCGGTGGGACTAGGTGAGAGAAGCGTTTGGCACGGACTAGAAGGGCCAAGATGGCCTGTTTCCGTGCTGTAATTGTTATATGGTTATATAAGTCACTTATAAGTCAATAGCATCATAACATTTTAAGTAACATTTGGATATTAAACACACAGCACATCTTTTCCCCGTATGAACATATAAAATCATTGCAACACACCAATATCGCTGAATCAGTGGGAGCCCTGGGCTGAATACTTGTTTCCCTGCAATAAGACGGGTGATGGGAGACAGTGATACTCGAAGGGGGTTCCTTATGTCCAGTCTATTCTGCAATTTAGTTTTCGTTGCATTCATTGCAGAGGTATGTTGGAAATGGAAGCAACATTTTCAGTGCTTTCGTGGCTGTCTCAGGATATTTAGCCTTGACTTTGATCCAGAATGCCGACAGAGATGTTATGTCAAACGTACTTTTCAGCCTGCCGTCATTTGCAAGCTCGAGGAGTTGATCTCCTTCCCGCGCTGACGTGGATGACACGCGGGTAATGACCTCACGTGCGTTCAAGCTCAACAGTGAGTGTGTCAGGGAATGAGGAAAGGTGCAGCTGACTCATATTGCCAAATCATATCGTTTCCTCGCGGCCCGATAGCACATGCTTTGCGATCCGGTGGTTGGGGACTGCTGGGTTAGCGGATGATTTCCCTCCACACCTCTCTGATGTAGTGGGGAATCACATACGAGGCAAGTTACAGCAGTGGTTTGCCGTTGGCTTCTGCTGGGTGAGTTTCCAAAGAAATCATCAGCTCGTAACCCAGCATGGATGGAAAGCATGCAGGGGAGCCGGCCTTTCGTCCCGAAGTCCGACGCTGTTGCCACTTAAACAAAAAGACATTATAAGCTGCTTTGATTTGGAGCTCTGAAACTAATCATTAGGAAACTTTTATATCATGAGCCTTTTAATCCTGATATTCACAGCTGTTATCATTCCTTCCTTTCTTGCTTCCTCCTTTCCCCGTCTGCTATTTTCTGTTTTCCACCCACCTCATTCTGCCTTACTTCCTTTGTTCATCCCACTTCTTTCCTCGTCACTATTCTTGTAATTGTTTCTCTACCCTACCTGATGAAACACTATCATGATTTTATTTCCTCTCAAGTTGAATATATACCAGGGCCCATCTAGCGGGCAGTGTTTTTCAGAGTTTTGAAGTACACTCTGAAATCTGCCCTTGCTTACATCTTTCCTTTTTAATTACTGCCATGCGCACCCTGACCTGTATAGGGTCAATTTCTCTCTGCATTAAATCCTCTGCCTTTGACAAAGCATTTGATCACCCCTTAATGCTGACTTTTCCACAATATCAACTTCTGTCTGATTTAATTCCTTTAAGGTGCCTTGAGATATGTCAGTGTTGTGGTTAGCACAACACTATTACAGCTTGGGGGTGGGGAGGGAAGGGGTGTCAGAGTTCAATTCCAGCATGGACAGTAAGAAGTTTATACATTCCTCCCCATGACCGTGTGGATTTTCTCCTGGTGCTCTGGTTTTCTCCCACAGTCCAAAGACATACCGGTTAGTAGGTTAATTGGTCATTATAAATTAGTGTTAAGTCAGTGGGTTGCTGGTCGGTAGGGCCTGTTCTGCACTGTATCTCTAAAATAAAAAATATTTAATAATGTTTAAGAGTTTATGCAAATAGTTGTGCCCTACTGTGTTCTGCCATTTATTGCAATCCTTTTTAAAAAAAAATGTATATAATTTTCTTGCGCTTGCCCAGATGCATCTATTTTTTTGGTGAATTAAATGTTGTGCCGTTTTTGGTAAGTGCTAAGTGGACAGTAATGCTAAGTAAACTGGACAGTTGACCGGTATAAAATACTGGGCTCAGAATATGCGGATTGATTGAAAGTGGGTCTCGGGCCTTAATCCACTGCATGGTTACTGAAGGGACCGATTGAGAAGTTTGAATTTTGTCAACTAGACAGGCAATAATTGCAAGGGACACTAATTTGGATGAATATTTGACTTTGTTTGGAAGGTGACAGTTGCTGCAGCAGTAGTCATAGTGTATAGAATAATTGAATAATATCCAAAGTTTTTCATATGTTACAAAATAGGAAAAGAAGAAAAGGAATGTCAAATTAATTTTATGTTTTTATTACTATGATTTATTCTATCAGGTGCACAAGATCTACCGGGGTAGTGGTGGAAGCTTCCAGAAAGCCCAGGCGGAATGGAATGCAGGCACGTGGCAAAGTGCCCCATCCAATCAGTCAACATTTCAAACAGTTACTGGTAGTACTTTGCCACAGTATCCCACAGTGCCAAGGTACCCTGGTGAAAATGACTGGTCCTAAAAATGTGAACCTTCATTTCAAAGTTTATTTGCTATTTTTATGATGCAATTTCACTTTTTAGTTGCAAATTAACATTCCCCATTGTAAATGCCTTGTATAATACTACATATTGTAGATGTTAAGGTATTGCTGACTGGAACTTGTTGCACTGCAAAAGCCTCAAACTCATGAACATTAGAATCAGAAAGTTACTACATTTTTATGCTCTTGGGCTGAGGTTTCTTGATCAGTGCTAACTGCCATTATGTCATACTTTAAAAGTGCATTAGATTGAAATTAGTTCCAAAATTAGTCTGGCTTTTAAATGTTGATTCTCTTACTTTAATCTGATCATGTTTAGAGATGAACTACTTTATCATTCTCATCGGTAAAATCTGGCCTAACAACAGGATCTTGACATGTTCCACTAAATCAGGGGCCCCCAACCTGTGGTTCTCAGACCCCTCGGTTAATGGTAGGGGTCCATGGCATAAAAGAGGTTGGGAACCCCTGCGCTTTATTTCTGTGCCTTTTCTGTATTTAATTTACCAAGGAACCATGGTTATCTTTGATTCTCACTGTAACATCTATAATTGCTGTAACTTGGCCCCTTCTAAAATAACATAGGAGATTCAGCCACTGCAATCCAGTGACTAACTTGGGTTCCTTTAAAAACTGACTAATTATCCTGCTGTTGGTGATATGATTGTGCCTCTTAATGTATGATGACTTGACCACAGGAAAGTGACCTGATATGTGTCACAAAGTATCGTTACGCAGGGCACAAAGCCTGCAAGATGTATTCATATTGCACTGTAGCTGAAGTACATTTATTAGAATGGAATTAGTTGTTAATAGTTCAGAACTAATAAAGTTTGACTCAGAATAATACAAAGTTCAGATTTGATCAGTGTTAAAACTAAATTGCCATAAGGCAATTACATACTTTTGATATTCCAAATAACTGCATAATTGGAAGAGAATGTAATTTTCCGCATGTAACTATGAAAATGCTTTAAATTTCAAATGACAAATAGTCTTACTAATTTTCAGAAAATAGTTAGAATTTTGTGAACACTTCCATTTTATTTCAGTCCTATCTCTCATTGACCTTGAAATAAGTGCAGTTTTTTTTCAGGGTATCTATTAGACACTTAACAGCAAGCTGCAAGGGCAAATTGTCTTCATGTTGTTGACAGCAGTGAATACAGCTGAATGGATGCTTTTAACAGAGGAAGATGGTCTGTACTAATTAATCCTTTCTATGATGATATATAGAGGTGGGGATAGGAAACAAATAGACTAACATGAATAACGCACAAAATGCAGGAGAAACTCAGCAGGACAGGCAGCCTCTGGAAATGAATAACTAATATGAAAGCAGCATTGCATCCATGCTGTATTACATTTTTATGATACTTCTTTCTGACATTGCAAAGGAATGGATTATATAGTACATTTTGCATTCTTTGTAGGTAGAAAACAATTAGGATTCTGACAAAATGCTCAGCAGCAACCCTGTGTGTGTTTTGGATGTGCCTATTTTCCTAAGTGCACTTACCTGTACTGTCATTATGTTATAGCTGCCAAAGTCTAATGGATGGAAGTGCCTTATAATGGTGTTTCTAACTGAAATTGTGCTGTCGAATGAATACAATTTAACACTGGAAACGGTGTAGTGGTCAGAAAATGGCTGCTATTAAACAATTTCATGATAAAGCTTCACAGTACAAAATAACAAAATTTCTTTCTATTAATCATGAGGTTGCTAACATTCTAATGTCAGTGAATCATTTGGAAAATTACGGCAGTACTTACTTGCCTTTGGATAGTTTTCCAAAATTTTCTTTTGTGAAGGGATAAGGTTTAAAACTGAAATATTTACTTTATATCATGTGATAATTTTTCAAGGTATTATATATATATATATATACTTAGTGAACAGAAATGTATTTTTACTCCTTTGATACATTAGTGTAAATTTGAAGAGATGGTTATGAGCTTTATACTTAGTAACGCATTTGAACAGAACTTGAGGTATTTTGACAGATTTTTGAACAGATTTTGAAGCGGAATTTGAGCTAAATATATGATATGAATATTGTAAGTGTTATACACCTAGGATGCATTCCCGCCACTGCGAGAATGGGAACTCTTCATTCCCGCCATGAGGAATTTGTACATTCTCCCCATGACCACGTGTGTTTCATCCCACACGTTATTAGGTTATTTGGTCATTGTAAATTGTCCTTGATTAGATTAGGATTCAATATGAGGATTGTTGGACTGCGTAGCTGGAAGGGCCTACTCCGCCCCATATCCTATTAAATTGAGAATTCAGTAACCAGCATTTAGAAGCTTAAGTTATACTAATTTCCTTTTTAGATGTTAGTTACTGTAAATTAATTACAAGATCCTTTTTATGTTAATGATTTTGCTCCGGTGTTTGATAGAACCAATGTGGAAATAAAATGAAGTATAGTTTGCTAATTGCTGTATGAGCTTTGTGCTATAACGAGAATTGGCTATACAATGTCTGCATAAGTTCATAAGACAGAGGAGCAGAATTAGGCCATTTCATTTTGCTTGGTCTGGCCATTCAAAGCTGCTTTCCAGAGTTGTCCCATTATTTTGTGTTCAAACTTATAAGCAGAGATGCTCAGCAGTTTGGAGATGACAGGTGAGGGGGTAAGGACTTGAGAAAAGGCCTGTGAATTTTTAATAATTCCACAGAGAAGGGATGTAATTAAAAATAGTCCACATTCCAAGCTGCTTTGGAACAGATTTTAAATCTGAAAACAGAACTATTTTATGGAGAATTCAGGACTTTTTTTGAAGATAGAGATTTTTCTGGAGGATGTAGTTTAATTTAGGATAAGCTGTAGGAACACAAACCTAAGTAACATTTTGTATTGGTGTGATTTTCAACTATATATAATGAAAGTTAATGCAAACACGAGGAACTCTGCAGATGCTAGAATTTCAAGCAACACACACAAAAAATGCTGGTGAATGCAGCAGGCCAGGCAGCATCTATAGGAAGAGGTACAGTCAATGTTTTGGGCCGAGACCCTTCGTCAGGACTAACTGAAAGAAGAGATAGAGATTTAAAAGGTGGGGGGGAGATCGGAAATGATAGGAGAAGACAGGAGGGGGAGGGATGGAGCTAAGAGCTGGAAAGTTAATTGGCAAAAGGGATACGAGGCTGGAGAAGGGAGAGGAGCATGGGACGGGAGGCCTAGGGAGAAAGAAAGGTGGGGGGGGGGGAAGCCCAGAGGATGGGTAAGGAGTATAGAGAGAGGGACAGAGAGGGAGAGAAAGAAAAAAATTAATAATAATAAATAAATAACGGATGGGGTACGAAGAGGAGGTGGGGCATTAACGGGAGTTAGAGAAGTCAGTGTTCATGCCATCAGGTTGGAGGCTACCCAGATGGAATTTAAGGTGTTGTTCCTCCAACCTGAATGTGGCTTCATCTTGACAGTAGAGGAGGCCATGGATAGACATATCAGAATGGGAATGGGATGTGGAGTTAAAATGTGTGGCCACTGGGAGATCCTGCTTTCTCTGGCAGACAGAGCATAGGTATTCAGCCCCCTTTCCTTCTCCCTGGGCCTTCCGTCCCATGATCCTCTCCCTTCTCCAGCCTCGTATCCCTTTTGCCAATCAACTTTCCAGCTCTTAGCTCCATCCCTCCCCCTCCTGTCTTCTCCTATCATTTCCGATCTCCCCCTCCCACTTTCAAATCTCTTACTATCTCTTCTTTCAGTTAGTCCTGACGAAGGGTCTTGGCCCGAAACGTTGACTGTACCTCTTCCTATAGATGCTGCCTGGCCTGCTGCGTTCACCAGCATTTTTTGTGTGTATAATGAAAATTAAGTTGATATCAAATAATGAAGAGAATACACATATTTTGAAAGCATTCCTTGCTTCTCATGAAAACCTTTATTTGTACAAAAGTAAATGTATATTACTTGCACAAACCTACTTGTTAAAATTGAAGTCTGTGAGCTAATCTTTTGAAATCTATTGGGAATTGTGGAAGAAAAATTAAGAGGAAAATTAAATTTTGAATTAAAATTTGTTATCAAGCTTGACCAGCTAGGTATTGCTCAAGATTTGAGTCATGAGGGTGACAAGACGTAGATTCTTCCTTGCTTGTGCTAGCTAACAATAGCTAGAAATGGATCATGCCAGTAATGAGGTATTGTTAACCTTTGTCTGAGACTTTCTAGCTAATAGAGGAACTATATGTGGATGCGCAGTTCTAATTTTATGTATCGCGCGGGATCATTTGTAAACTGGCTGATACCTAACGAATGCTGCTTAAAATTGCTGACTAAGTATATTTGGCTGTTGGCTATTACCCAAAATTTACCGTATAAATTCAAGATGTAATCTGACATTGGCGGAGTCGTAAGGCAACGACTTCCTGTGGTCAGGTATTAAAGAGTTAACCTTATACCGAGGTCTGTCTTTTTTCCGTTTGATAACGGGGTAAATTCTCTTACAGTAAAACGGTAAATTGTGTATAGACAGGAGTGTATAGACGAGCCAAAACGTAGTTGTGAAATAAAGTGAAATTAGAATTGTTTTGAAGTAGGTCATCACACATTAAGAGCTTTGAACTTGAATCAATTTCTGACTAATCTTGTCTTTATTAATGATGCCCTCTGTTAAACGTAAATTGAAGGGGGATTCTTTTTTTTATAAATTGTCATGTTATTGCAATTTTCAGTAACTGCTTTCTCATAGAAGTAAGAGTTTTAGTTAGATAACAGAACTCCAAGTTTGTAATAGTGATCTAATTTCACTGTTTTTTAAGGTAAGACTTCTATCATTCCGTATTATAGCTCAGCTTAGATTAAACAGATGCACTTGGTGGTTATTCCATTCGTTAAACCTTAAATTTCACTTTAATTAAGAGCACTGCTGCAGTTATGATTTTTCAATAGATCTAATGTAGTTTCTTTAGGCCTTGTATAACTTGAGAGTTATAGGTGAGAGAAATGAGAGAGATGAACGACTAGCTACATGGGTCACGGAAAAAAATTATATAATTGGTAATGCCATCTTCAAGCAACACCCGAGAAAACTATGGACATGTAAGAGCCTGGGGATAACACCAGAAACCTGACTGATTACGTGCTTATAAGGAGAAGGTATAGAAATGCTCTGAAATCATGCAAAACATATCCGGGTGCAGACTGCTACAGTGATCATGTACCAATAATCAGCGTGATGTACCTGAGACTCAGGAAGCTTAAAAGACCAAGAGTAGAGCCAAAGCTGAATTTGGGACTTTTGAGAAAAAACAGTGACATCAAAAATGAATTCCAAATAACAGCGAAGAACAAATTCGAGGCTCTACAAAACATCACTATTATAGAACAGCAAACTTCAGAGACAGCATAACACAAGCAGCACAAGAAGTGAATCCCAAGCAACAGAAAAAAGCTAAAAAGAAATGGACGACAGAAGAAATTCTGAATCTTATGGAACAAAGAAGAAAATGTAAGGAGAACGAAAAAGCCTGCGTATCCTTGCATGCACAGATAACAACCAAGTGCAAGGAAGCAAAAGAAAAATGGCTTAAGGACAAATGTGAGTTAATAGAACAATTGCAGAAGACCAACAACAGCAAACGTATGCACGACGAGATCAAAGAGGTCACAAATCGGAAGAAAAGTACGGCAACAACAGGATGTATAAAAGCAAAAGACGGCTCTACAATTATGGAAAAAGGAAAAATAATGCAAAGGTGGTCAGAATACATCAATGACCTATATGATGACAAAGACTGAGAGGACAGCTTTTATATTGGCAACAACAATGAGGGCCCAGCTATACCGAAAGAAGAAGTGGAACATGCTATGAAGAAAATGCAAAAGGGGAGATCATCAGGACCAGATAACATTCGGGTTGAACTTTATAAAGTGCTAGAAGATTTTGGTGTAGAGAAATTAACAATCTTATTGAATAGAATATACAACAATGGCAAAGTACCAGAAGATCTTTTAAAGACAGTATTCATTGCACTGCCAAAGGAACCAGGTGCAACGGTGTGTGGACAACACAGAACAATTAGTTTAATGAGCTACCTCACAAAAATTCTATTTAGAATCATCATGCTCAGAATAAGAAACAAAATTAAACCAGAGATCAGTGAAGAACAGTGCAGCTTTGTCGAAGGCAAGGGAACATCAAACGCCACTGATAATCTCAGGAATATTATCGAAAGGTCAATAGAAGTACAAGACCCATACTTCTGTTTCATTGACTACACAAAAGCCTTTGACACAGTGAAACACCAAGTCATCATGAAAATGCTTAAAGATATTAATATCAACAGAAAAGATCTAAGAATAATCAGGAATCTCTACTGGCAACAAAGTGCAGCCATACAGATAGACAACGAGATTGGTGAATATCTGCCAATAAAGTGAGGAGTCAGACAGGTTTGTGTTCTCCAGACCTGTTCTCCCTGTACAGTGAAAACATCATGAGATCCATACAAGACCTACCTGGAATAAGTATAGGAGGATACAATATCGAAAACCTCCGCTGTGTGGGTGATACAGTACTGATAGCAAACAGTGAAGTAAATTTACAGAAACTAGTAGCTACCGTCAACACAGAGAGTGAAAGACTTGGCCTAACCTTAAACAAAAAGAAAACTGAAATAATAGTGATATCAAAGAAACCTGCTATCCCAAACTGTAGGATCGTATTGGGAAATGAAATCCTGAAATGAGTTCACAACTTCAAGTACCTTGGATCATGGGTAACATCTGATGGCAAATGCGAAACAGACATAAAAGCAAGAATAGCAATGGCAAGAACAGCGTTTGCAGAAATGAGAAACATTCTAATGAACAAGAAAATAGCAATTGACATCTGCCTTAGAACTCTCAGCTGCTACATTCTTCCTATATTGATGTATGGCTGCGAGTTATGGACCATCACAAATGCAATGGAAAAAAGAATCAATATAGCAGAGATGTGGTTCCTCAGAAGAATGCTATGCATATCATATACGGACAGAATAACCAACGATGAAGTTCTACAGAGAATGAAAACAAAACATACATTACTTAAAATCAGAAAACAGCAATCAAAATTCTTTGGACACATCATGCGAAGAGAGACAGTAAAACATTTAGTTACAACTGGAAAGCTGGAAAGAAAAAGAAGCAGAGGCAGACAGAGAATGAAAATGATATATGGAATAATATCATGGTCAGAAACGGGAGGCAACAACTACAATTTGGAGGGTCAGGGACCGTGATGGATGGAGAGACATGATCGCCCACGCCAAACGGTTTTATATATAAAACTTGAAATTCAAAAACTTGAAATGATTTGTATTTGGTAGTCAGAACACTATGCACAAAAACAAAATGCAGGAGGAACTCAGCAGATCAGGCAACATCTATGGAAATGAATGGACAATTGACATTTCAGGCTGAGACCCTTCATCAGAATTGGAAAGAAGTGGGGAAAAAGCCAAAAAAAGGTGGAGAGTGGGAAGAAGTACAAGCCAGGTGGTGTGGGAGGGGGATGAAGGGGGCTTCTTGTCCCTTCCTTTCCAGTCCTAATTTAGGATTTCGGCCCGAAGCATCGACTTTATACATTTCCATAGATACTTGCTGAGTTCCTCCGGCATTTTGTGTGTCTTGCTCTGGATTTCCAGCATCTGCAGCATCTCTTGTGTTTAAGAATGTTTCAGCTTGTATGCTTTTCATGAGAATGGGAAATTGCAGAATTTTGCGGGTAGATTTTTGAACCTAAGGTGACATATGTTATGTGTTTATGGAATTTCTTGTCTGCTGTAATAACTTTTGTCATTCCTTTAATGGATGACATCATTCCGAAAAGTTTCTGAATATTTTTAATGCATCAGACATTCCTGCAGTATTTTAGTTAGTCTGACTTGGGTATTGATAGAAAATCCATAATGTATAGAAAAGCTAACTAAAAACTTGTATTAACCTTTGAAAGTTTACCATTTACTTACATTGCTAAGAAACATCATCAGTACTTTCAAAAACTTAACACATTGCTTCCCTTTGAAACTGTGTCAGTTTGAGTAGCTTTTTAGTGTTTTTTTTTACAGTACGTTTTACTTACTCTGTGCAAAATTAAGTGTTAGACTCTAATTTCCTTGGTATTAACATATTGATAATCCTGCAGTTGCCATTGATTAGCTGATTGTCATTACAAAAATCAGATTTATGTTGGGATTGAAAAATTTTATGAATTTCACAATGTTTATAATTACTTTTTGTTAAAAGATTTTTAAACTAGTTATGTTTAAAATGCAGTAATGTGTTAATTACTAATTTTAAAAATCTGCCAGAACAATAACTGGTTGATGAGTTGACCTTCAGGGAGTGTTTCTCTAGTTGTGTGGTATGTGCACTGATAATATGATTCTACCTACTATCCATTTATAATCTGTTTAACACTTGGTGGAGACAAACAGACATGTGGCAAAAACTTCCTGAACATGACATTCTGTCAGTTTTGAATCAGATTAATTTTCAAGGTATTTTGTGAATATCTCTAATGTGTGGGGTGTATAATTCTATTGGCAGATAATTGATTCATATTACTCTACTAAAATTAGTTGCTTGTTAATCTTGGAAGCAATGTGGCCTTTTTTTTGAAAACTTTGTTCTATACAATGTAATCTAATCATTGAAACTGAAAAGAAGTTACTAAAACTTCCTTGTGTGCTGTTTGTCTGAACTGACACTTTTACTGGTTTAAATATATCTGAAGATTCCTCTTATGGGTTGTGCATGTCTTGAAATTTATATTTGTGTAGGAAATGTTAAAAGTAAAATATATTGCTTCTCATATAAGTAAAATGTATTGCTTTATTCATATAAAATGGTAATAACAGAGCAAAGGACTTTGTGGAAAGAATATTTTATTGTAAAGATATAACCTTGCAATGCTAATAAACTGCCTATGCTAACTGATATGAACGACTGAATTCCGTTTATAACAATTTGCTTTTCACACAGTGCCAGCTGGTGGAAAGTTTCAACCTGTACAACAAGGAGTTTCTGCATCAGTATGATACAAAATCTGTTGAACTAGACTAATTTTGTTGTATCCACCTTTTTATATTTTGCCCAGAATTGTAAATCTTTGCCCATTTGTCATTGAACCATTCACAGGTAACTTTCGAAATCTGTGCCCACTTCTCGTACAAACAGTTTCCCTCAATCTTAAATAGCCAAGAATTTTCACAGATTTATTAATTCAATCCACCTTATTTACTGCTAGTAGGAGAGGAGCCCACAAGGGACCTCAAACTTAGCACAACTTACAATGAAGAAAAAGAAATTGATCAGGAGAAACATTTACCTCTTGAGAACTGGTAACAGTGATATTGTAAAAGAGTGTAAGAAAATAATGTTGAATAATTTGACATTTTTTTTAATTAAAGAGGGGAATTAACAGGCTGTTCATCTCAAAGAAGTTGGAAATGTATAAGGGATAAGGATTTTTAAATGTATAAGCCATGTATAACAATCAGAAATAACATAACCTTTTGGACTAGGTTTTCAAATCCAGTGTTTTAAACAAACTAGATGTTAAAAATGCCATAATAATATATTAAAGTTTTCTTGATTAGAGAAGCACTCCCTTGTAAAATTAAACATCCCACTCCACCCATATATTTCAAGAAATGTCAAATCTAAGGAATATGTAAACCAATTTGCCTAAGTATCGGTTCAAAATTCAAAGTAAATTTATTATCAAGGTACACATGTCACCATATACTACCCTGAGATTAGTTTTCTTGAGAGCATTCACATTTGGTATAAAGAAACACAACAGAATCTATGAAAAACTGCACACAAACTAGGATGGACTAACAACCAATGTGCAAAAGTCATTACAGTGCCAGTGATCTGGGTTCAATTCCCAGCACTGTAAGAAGCTCGTACAGTATATTCTTGTGTCTGTGCAGGTTTCATCTGGGTGCTCCATTTTCCTCCCACCGTCCAGAGACATACGGGTTAATAGGCTAACTGATCACATGGGTGTAATTGGGCCAGAAGGGCTTATTACCTTGCTGTATCTCTAAGTAAAACAAATATAAGCAGTAGAACAGAGACTGCATTGCTGGAGAAGATGAGATTCAAAGTAAATTTATACTTTACACCATACACTACCCTGAGATTCACTTTCTTGCGGGCATTCACAGAGCAAAAAAATATAATAGAATTGCAGTGCCATGATAGCATCATGGTTAGCCCAACACTATTACAGCTTGGGGCATCGGAGTTCAGGGTTCAATATCGACATCCTCTGTAAGGAGTTTGTATGTCCTCATGGGATGTGTTGGTTTTCTCCGTCTCCTCGGGTTTCCTCCCACAGTCCAAGGATGTACCGGGTTGTTTGATTGGTCGTGATCAGGTTCGTGTTAAATCAGGGTTGTCGGGTTGCTGGGCAGTGTGGCTCAAAGGGCCAACTCCGAGCTGCATCTCTAAATAAATGAAAACTACAAAGACTGAAAATATAAAAACAATGTACAAAGACAAATTGTGAAATACAATAAATAAATAAGCACAATCATGAGAAAATCTGTAGATGCTAGAAATCCAAAGCAACACACAAAATGCTGGAGGAACTCAGCAGATCAGGCAGCATCCATGGAAAGAGTAAACAGTCGACGTTTCATGCTGAGAGGACTGAGAAGGAAGGGGAAGATGCCAGAATAAAAAGGTGGAAGGCGGGGAAAGAGGCTAGCTGAAAGCTGATAGGTTTCCCCAGGTTCCCCTCTGCTTCCCCTTTCTCCTACCATCCACTCTCCTCTCCTATCAGATTTTTTTCTTCTCCAGCCCTTGCTTCACCTACCACCTTCCAGCTAGCCTCCTTCCTCTCCCCAGCTTTTTATTCTGTCATCTTCCCCCTTCCTTCTCAGTCCCGAAGAAGGCTCTAGGCCTGAAACATCGACTGTTTACTCTTTTCCATAGATGCTGCCTGACCTGTTGAGTTCCTCCAGCATTTTGCATGTGTTGCTTTGAGAGAGATTGGTAGATCTGAGGACTATCAATTGTAGAGTCCTTGAAACTGAGTCCATAAGTACTTCTATATGGAGGTGTCAAAGTCTGAAATTAGCAGTAATGCAAAACATTAAATCACTGTAAATTTCTCAAATGTTGCCTATTCCTGATGAACACATGGGGAATGTTATGCCCTTCCCCATCCAGAAAGCATGCTTAGCTAAACATTGAAGTCCTTGGAAATGAAAGCTAAATATTTGTTTAGGAAATTCGCTAGGTTACAGGAGAGTGATTGTGGGAATACAAACTCATTGGTAGAATGTTTTGGTTTCAGCTTTATTTATCATATGTACGTGGAAACATACACAGTGAAATGCATCTAATGTTATCTCTAAGCATTGATTTAACCTTAGGAAAGTAAATCCAGCCTGCAATGTTTCCCCTATCGTTTTTCCACATCTGAGTGAACCAACCATTGCACTAAGCAGAAAAATTTTATACTGCTTGAAAACTGCGTGGTACTTTTGATGGTTTTTTTGTAAAATGCATACTGTGAATATTTAGAATAAAAATTGAAAAATCACATACTTTTAAATTTATTTATTAATTGGAGGGTATAATGAAATATGGCACAACAAAAGAAATCTTTACCATTTTGTAAACTTAGGCCGCATCAGTATTCAATGGCCAGCGGTTTATTAACAATTAGCTACTGACTTCTGTGTGTATTGTTACAATTTGTAACAGTGTTGTAACTTGAAACACTGACAATGTAAATGTGTTGAAGCTCTAAAATGTTTCAAAGCAAAGGTTGTGGAATGTTTATTGTTTAGAAAATTTAAGGATTATATTCATTAACACATTGATTACAGGGTGTTTCCTATGGTGAGAGAGTCTAAGACCAGAGGACACAACCTCAGGTTAGAGAGGCATCCTTTTAGAACAGAGATGAGGAGGAATTTCTTTAGCCAGAGCGTGGTGAATCTGTGGAATTTGTTGCCACAGGCAACTTGAGGCAACTTAAATGTTCGATTGAATTTTTTCACTCTTTAAATAAATGATTAATATACATATTCGTAGTTAGTATTTTCTGAATCACTCACCAAACCCGTGAACCTGCTTCAATGTTCCACTTTTGTAGGTTCCAGCACTCGAGGAGGGAGGTACACAAAACGTGAACAGAAAAGAATCCGACGTCCAAGGCTACAAATGTTGGAAGATAGGTTAAAGCTGGTTTAGTCTTTTTCAGCTGACAATTGACAAGACAGCCTCCGTGGTAGTGCAATGGTTAGTGCAACGCTATTACAGCTTGGTGCCAGAGTTTGGAGTTTAATTCCAGATCCATCTGTAAGTTGTTGGTACATTCTCTGTGTGAACTGCACTGATTTTCTCTGGATGCGTCGGTTTCCCCTCACAGTCCAAACATGTCCTGGTTATTCGGTTAACTGGTCATTGTAAATTGTCCTGTGAAGGCTGATATATACTTCTGCGTAGGCTCTACGCCATAGCCTACGCAAGTGGCCTACGCCGTTGTGAGCGTTTATACGTGTGTTGGTGTGTCTGCATCGCTCTGCAATTCACCGCCAAAATGCTAGTTGGCGCGGGGTTTCTATGCCACTGTGTTGAGTTTCTTTGTGTACTTCAAACAATGGCGACTGAAACTGAGCACATCATGTTGGAGTTGGAGCTAATAAATATTGAACAAGAGTTACTTTTATTGAAATTACTGCAATGCAGAAAAGAGAGAAGACTTCGGAGGTGATGTTGTGTATGACCATTGAACGGATTGAGGCAGAAGGAGGGTGAATTTTCTGTGCATGTCTGGCCACTGAGAGACATGGACGAGGAAATGCATTTCAAATATTTTCATCATCTCCAAGCGATGCTACCAAGCGGACCAATCACAGTTGTTGCAGTCTGTGTCGCCGCGACACGTAGTTACATTTTTGGGGAGGTGTGCATCAGACTAAGGCGTAGGGTACGTGGCTACGCCGTACCTCTGGCATAGATTCAACGCAGAAGTATAAACTGGCCTTAATTGGGCAAGAGTTAAATACTTGCGTTGCTGGGCAGCATGACTCCAAAATCTGGCATGATGCCAGAGGACTGGAAAATTGCAAATGTCATTCCACTCTTTAGGAAAGGAAGAAGGCAGCAGAAAGGAAATTATAGACCAGTTAGCCTGACCTCAGTGGTTGGGAAGATGTTAGAATCAATTGTTAAGGATGAGGTTATTGAGTACTTGGTGATACAGGACAAGATAGGACAATGTCAGCATTGTTTCCTTAAGGGAAAATCTTGCCTGACGAACCTGTTGGAACTCTTTGAGATTACAAGTAGGATAGATAAAGGGGATACAGTGGATGTTGTATACTTGGACTTTCAGAAGGCTTCTGACAAGGTGCCACACGAGGCTGCTTACCATGTTAAGAGCCCATGATAATACAGAAAAGTTACTGGCATGGTTAGAACATTGGCTGATTGGTAGGAGGCAGCAAGTGGGAATAAAAGTATATTTGTCTGTTCGGCTGCCGGTGACTAGTGGTGTTCTGCAGGGATTGGTGTTAGGACCGCTTCTTTTTATGCTGTATAGCAATGATTTAGATGATATAGATAGCTTTGTTGCCAAGTTTGTAGATGATATGAAGATTGGTGGAGGGGCAGGTAGTGTTGAGGAAACAGGAAGGCTGCAGAAGGACTTAGACAGACTAGGAGAATGGGCAAGAAAGTGGCAAATGAAATACAATGTTGGAAGATGCATGGTCATGCACTTTGGTAGTAGAAATAAATGTGAGGACTATTTTCTAAATGGGGGGGGGAATCCAAAAATCCAAGATGCAAAGGGACTTGGGAGTCCTTGTGCAAAATATCCTAAAGGTTGAGTTGGTGGTGAGGAAAGTAAATGCACTGTTAGCATTCATTGCAAGAGGTCTAGAAGACAGGAGCAGGGATGTGATGCTGAGGCTTTATAAAGCACTGGTGAGGCCTCACCTTGAGTATTGTGAACAGTGTTGGGCTCCTCATCAAAGAAAAGATATGCTGGCATTGGAGAGAGTTCAGAGCTGGTTCACAAGGATGATTCCAGGAATGAGAGGGTTATCATGCAAAGAACGTTTGACAGCTCTGGGTCTGTACTTGCTGGAATTTAGAACGATGAGGGAGGATCTCGTTGAAACCTTTTGAAAGTTGTAAGGCCAAGAGAGAGTAGATGTGGAAATGATGTTTCTCATGGACAAGAGGGTACAGCCTCAGGATAGAGGGGCATCCATTTAAAACAGAGATGTGGAGAAATTTCTTTAGCCAGAAGGTGGTGAATTTGTTACTGCAAGCAGCTGTGGAGGCCAAGGCAGAGATTGATAGGTTCTTGATTGGACATGATATCAAAGGTTACAGGGAGAAGGCCGAGGAAATGGGGTTGAGGAGGAGAAAAAAAGGATCCGCCATGATTGAATGTTGAATGACGGACGGGCCAAATAGCTTAATTCTTATCCTGTGTCTTATGGACTTGTTGGCCTGAAGTGCCTGTTTGATGTATCTCATGATAAAAAAAAATGAAATAAAATAAAGTAAAAAAATGCAAAAGGCTGAATAGCCTCCTGTATTGTAACTTTGATTCTATTAAAGTCTAGGCTTAGGGGGACCACAAGATTCAGCTTTGGATTCATTTATTTATCAATGTACACTGAAGATACAGTGAAATTTGTCATTTGTGTTAACCAACACAACTTATGGATGTGCTTGGGGCAGCCAACAAATATTAACACACATTCCAGTGCCATCATCGTCTGCCCACCATGTTCAGCAGAACAACACAAGAAACAAAAACAAAACAATAGCAAAACAGGCCCTTTACACACACACATTCACACGCTCTCTCACTCTCCCCTTCAACTCTAAGACAGACCATTGCCAGGTCTCCAACCTCCAGTATCTGGTCAGGCCTCTTGGACATCGAGCTTCTGACTTCCAGACGAGGCAATCCCGGGGCTTCAACCATTGTACCCCAACTTCCAACCTTGCCAACTTCTGTCCTTGAGCTTCAGTCTTGACCACAGGACCCGCCAATCATGGAACTCTGAACTCTAGACACACACAGATCTCTGAACCCTGAACTCACTGACCTGGGGGTTCACTGGGCTTTGTGCCTTCTACTCAGATGATCTCTGATTCTGAGTCTCACCGACCTAGGGAAACTTGCCAACCCGGGGGAGTGGGCGGCACCAGCCCTCGTCCATGGGACCCACTGACCTCAGTTAATGACCACGGGGATCACTGGCCTTGGACGGTGAAGCACTCTGACTTGAGCTCTGGCTCCTTTCCTCTCTGACCTCTAACTCCTTATCCCTGTTCCCGACTCCTTGTGCTGCCACCAAAACCATCCCTATGAACCAAAAAATACAGCTAAATCTGAGCCACATCCTCCATGAACATTGCAGCAGGGTGCCATGTTGACCAGATGTCAACTAAAGTAGTAATTAGAGTTCAGTGGTAATGCAAAAGAAAGATTTGATTTGTGGAGATGGTCGTCCGGTTTACAGCGAATATCTGTGGAGGGAAAAATAGTAAACTTGTCACATTTCTTTGAAACAACACCATGAAGGACATAGAACATTACAAGATGATAAGGTAGCATAGTGGTTAGTGTAACACTATTGGAACCTAGAGCATCAGAGTTCGATTCTGATGTCCTGTGTAAGAAAGATTGTATGTTCTTCCTATGAGCACGTGGGTTTCCTCCAGGTGCTCCGGTTTCCTCCTACATTCCGTGATTAGGCTGGGTTTGAAAGGAGAGTCACTAGATGGTGCGGCTCATTGGGCCGGAAATGCCTGTTCTGTGCTGTATCTCTAAATAAATTTTTTAAAAATAAATTCAAGACCATCAACAGAATGGTCACCATGTGTGTTTTGATAAAGAAATGTGTTCCCTCAGTGTAACATTGTAAATGTTAGCCCAGGTTTTATGTGCAAACTCAAGGTCATGAAGTAGAATTCCTACTTTATTTTAAACAAGCACAAAGAACACAGAACATTCTAGCACAGTACAGGCCCTTTTGCCCACACTGTTAAGCTGACCTTATATCCTACTCTAAGGTCAATCTAACTCTTCCCTTCTACATAACCTTCCATTCTTCTATCATCCATGTGCCTATCTTAAGAGTTTCTTAAATGTCCTTAATATATCTGCCTTTACCTCCGTCCCTGACAGGGCATTCCACACACTCACCACTCTCTGTGTAAAAAAAAACAACTACCTCTGATATCTCTCCTATGCTTTCCCCTAATCACCTTAAAATTACGTCCATTTGTATTAGTCATTTCCATCCTAGGAAAAAGACTCTGGCTACTTACTTGATCTATGCCTCTTAATCTCTTGTACAAGTTGCCTCTCATCTTCCTTCGCTCCTTTGGTGGTTGCATCACTGTCCAGCACGGAGGGGCCACTGCTCAGGATCAGATAAAGCTGCAGAAAGTTGTAAACTCAAACTCAATAAAAAAATGAATTACAAAAAAAAGAAAGTTATAAACTCAGCCAGCTCCATCATGGACACTAGCCTCCCCAGCATTGAGAACACCTTCAAAAGGCGATGCCTCAAAAAGGTGGCATTAGTTATTAATGACCATCACCCAGGACATACCTTCTTCTCATCAAGAGGGAGGTACAGGAGCCTGAAGATACACACACAACATTTCAGGAACAGTTTCTTCCCCAGCATCATCAGGTTTCCGAATGGGCAATTAACCTATGAACGCAACCTCACTATTTTTCCCTCTCTTTTTGCACTACTTACTTTATGTTTTATATACAAACGTTTGTATATTTGGGAAGAGCTTCTTTCCAACTATGATAAGACTGCTGAACAGATCCTGACCCGGATCTGGGCCATACCTTCCAAATATCCGGACCTGCCTCTTGGTTTTTTTGCACTGCCTTACTTTCCCTTTTCTATTTTCTATTTATGATTTATAATTTAAATTTTTAATATTTACTATAGATTTGTACTCCAGGGAGCACGGAGAGCAGAATCAAATATTGCTGTGATGTTTGTTCACTCTAGTATCAATTGTTTGGCGACAATAAAGTATAAAGTAATTTATAGTTTTTATTATATATTGTAATGTACTGCTGCTGCAAAGCAACAAATTTCATGGCCTATGCCAGTGATATTAAACCTGATTCTGATTCCAGAGAGAAAAGCCTTAGCTCACTCAAGCTATCCTCGTAAAACATGTTCTCTAATCTGGGCAACATCCAGGTGAGGCCCCTCTGCACACTCTCTAAAGCTTCTACATCTTTCCTATAATGAGGCGACCAAAACCAAATACAATACTCTAAGTGTGGTTTAATCAAAGTTTTATAAAATTGCTACATTACCTAGTGGCTCTTGAAATCAGTCCCATGATTAATGAAGGTCATCGCACCAGGTGTCTTCCTCCTACCATCCCTTCAACTTGTGTGGCAACTGAGGAGTATGCAGACTGTGCAGTTTGCCATCAAGAGGCCAATGTGCCTTTTCGAATATTAGTTTTCAAATACTAGTATCGGATCTGTGATGTTGAGTATCTTCTGATTAATGTTATAAGCTGCTAGAGTTTATAAAATGAGCAATAGTTTTCCAGATACTGTAGCAGCAAATAAGTGAACTGGATGTCAAATTACTGGTTCAACAAACTGCAGAGGGGGTACAAATGAAATCGTGACAAATAAAATGATTGAGTTAAAAGAATGGACTTCAGCTGTGACAAAAGAGTGCCCAGAGATAGATATTTGTAAAAAAAAAAATGTTGAAAACAAATGCAGTAAGCCGATGGCATAGCATGGTATAGACCAGGGTAAAACTAAATTATTGGTTATCAAGGCACCCATCAGAGATATTTATCAGGAGCACTGTGTATGCAGGGCTCCTAGCACTGTCAGTGATCCCTCCCATCCATCCAGCAATCTCTTTGCCCCCCCCCCCACCGTCAGGCAGGAGGTCCCATAGCAATAGGACAAGTGTCAGGCCTGCTACGCTGACATCTCCCAGTCTCCACCTAGCTAATCAGATTCACATATCCCTCATTCCAGACTCGTCACCTGCAGCCTATTTAACCCCAGTTCTCATCCACTGTCCTTGTTCACTCATTGAACCAGGCGATCTCAACCAGTTGCTCTGAGCTTTCACCCTCCCTGCCTAGAGTTTCCCAGGTGCCTGTTGTGTTTAAATTCTGTTTTGTTTTGTGGCACCTCATGGGTTATTATTTTGCAGTCTATTATTAAAGTTATCATTGACTGCTGAATTATCTCTGCTGCTCTGCTTTTGGGTCAAGCCTCCTCTACATTTCCTGACAGCAAGGACTGTTAGGCTGGGAAGCAGCTTCTTCTCCCAGACCAGGAGACTACTGAGCTCCCTGCCACCACCCAAATGTCATTACTTATGAAGTGCTGGTAGCATTATACTGCTCACTTTTAAACTTGTGTCGTAAATGCAACTTATTATTTGTTAATTTATTTCTAGTAATATTACTTTACGTATATGTTTATGAGTTATATGTACTGTACTGTGCAGAGGAACATGTCTCGTTTAGCGGTATAGATGTAAATGGTTGAATGAGAATAAACTTGAACTTGATTTGACTGTATTTTTAGGCTGAATAATGCTTTTCATTAAATGTTGATGTTGTCTTCTTTCCAGCTTTGATCCTTGTACTTGATAGTGTTAGTATTTCATGTCAAAGTCAAAGTAAATTTATTATTAAAGAATGTGTATGTTCCCATATAGTACCCAGGGATTCATTATCTTGCAGGCATTTACGGGAATGAAAGAAATACAATAGAATTTATGAAAACTATACATAAACAAAGCAATGAATGTGCAAAAGAAGAAAACCTGTGCAAATAAAATAATACTGACAACATGAGTTGTAAAGTCCCAGAAAGTGAGTCTGCAGGTTGTGGAAGCAGTTCAGAGTTGACAATGGTGATGTTATCCACACTGGTTCAAGAGCCTGAAGTTTGCAGGAAAGCAGCATTCATCATCAGGGAGCCCCACCACCCAGGCCAAGCTGCTGCCATCAGGAAGAAGGTACAGGAACCTAAAGACCCACACCTCCAGGTTCAGGAACAGTCATTACCCCTCAACCAATACATGGTCTCAATATATATTGCTTATTTATTTATGTATGTATGTGTGTATTTATTATTATTCTTTCATTCTGTATTTGCCTGGCTTGTTGTCTTTTGTATATCGGCTGAATGCCCAGTTGGTGCGGTCTTTCATTGATTCTATTATGGTTATTATTCTATTATGGATTTATTAAGTATGCCCGCAAGAAAAAAAACATATACTTTGATAATAAACTTACTTTGAACTTTTAAACTTTGAAGAACTGTTTCTGAATCTCAGGCAAAACACATCAAAGTTACTGGTGAACGCAGTAGGCCAGGCAGCATCTCTAGGAAGCGATTATGGAGAGTCGACATTACAGGCCGAGACCCTTCATCACGACTGAATATAAGATCATGCTAGGCATGGGTAGAGTGGAGAGCCACTATCTCTCTTTCAAGATTGAAATATCCAATACTTGACGGCGTGCTTTTCAGGCGAGAGTAGTGGATGCTCGGAATGCGCTACCTGGGATGATGGGTGAGGCAAACACGATAGGGGCATCCAAAAGCTCTTAAGATAGAAGCACATGAAATGGAGGGATATGCATATTGTGTAACCAGAAGGGATTAAAATAGTTGGACAACGTACACATTGTTGGAGAAACCCAGCCGGGCAGGCAGCATTTATGGGAGTAATGAACGCTTCATCCGGACCCTTCACCCTTAAGCAGGTCTCGGCCCGAAACGTTGACTGTTCATTAACTACAGGATATTGCTTGTCCTGTTGAGTTCCTCCAGCATTTTTCGAGCGTTGCTCAAGTTTTACAATATCTGCGGAACCTCTTGCGTCTTAGTTTTGATGGGTATTTGATTATTAATTTATCGTTTGGTGCCACACTGGGAACTAAGCAGTTCCAATCCGCGTCTCTTGCTGCTCTCTGAGGAATTGCTCCGCTGTAAACTCATCAGCAAGCCTGCAGTCTTTCAGAAGAACTTGACTGTGGTCCCACCAGCCATTACCTGCTGGTGGGGAGAATAATCCAGTTGCGAGATAAACAGCCAAAGCAAGATATACAAGTGAACCTATTACTTTGCAGCGACCCACGCCATCACACCTCAGCTCTCATCCTCTTTGCAAAACAGAAACCCATTGAGATTCCCTTGGAAAGTTAGCAGGATGTTAAACTGGGCTGGCTGACTGCATGAGAAGATCTGACGTCAGCGGCTGCCTCCTCCGCCTATTGATTATTTTACTGTCGGCTCCACCTTTCTGTGAGATCGTCAGTGAACCCGCCCCCGGCTCTTTTTGCACTGACAAGCCTCCGCCGCCAACTCTATTCTCTCCACCAACCCCAACAACGTCCTCAACTTTCGTCTGCCCGACGGCTACGAAACAAGCCAACTTCAGCGGCGAGTTGACACTCGGACTTGAGTGACGGGTCGCCGCAACCAATGGTAGGCGCCATCTCCGGACCAACCTTCGTTCAGCCGCGAATGGACTGCGGGTTTGAGTGACGGGTCACTGCAGCCAATGACAGACGCCGTCACCCAGAGCAACCTTCCAAGTGAGGGGGGCGGCCGCAGAGGGCCCGTCCAATCGTGGAGCTCCGGAGGTTCTAGGCACCGCAGCCAGCAAGTTTGGTTGGAGGCCGGCGGGCGGGGGAAGGCGCATGCGCCAAGGAGTTGCCCTGGTGCTGGGTTGGAAATAGGTTTAAAAAAAATCCCAGCAGCGAAAAAAAATACAGCAAGAGAGGGAAATGAGGGGAGAGTCTTCTGCAAACCTGATCTAGAAGAAGGTACTGAGTTGTTCTTTACCTCTCAGCTGTGGCTTGGGAGCAGAGGGTGCTAAAGGAGAGGCCGGTTTTAGTCTGAGACTCTCGGCTGGTGTGTTGTGCTGCTGAGAAGCACTTAGGGTTAGGCTCGGCTCGGCTCTCTGTGGCTAGGCCTGCTTCGACTTCAGCGCCTGTAAATGAACCAAATGCTCTTCCTCCTGCCTTCACTGCCCTTCCCTCTCCTTTCAGGGGCTGCTGGCTTCCTGCTTTCTTTAGAACGACGAGCTTTTGCGTGAATTCTTACTTGTAACACTCCACAGACACTAGTTGGAGGGACTTTTTTTTTGTGTTTTTCATTTGGAAACTAAATTTTTAGTTGTATTACAAGTTTTTTAAAGTCCAGGGATTCCAGTATTTGTCAGCAGTGAGGATACCAGGTTTGACTACGTTATTCCAGAGGTGGTTGTGATCATAACTTCTGGTGGTGGATCCTTGGCAAAAAAAATAGATGAATGAATTGACCGTTCAACTAAAGAGACGAATGTTTGGGGAATATGAGACTGTTGTCTTGATGGTCTTTGTTGAAATGATGGGTATTTGTGAATCTAACACCATAAAAACGAATCAGGAATGTATTATGCAATAGATGTTCAGCATATTAGGACCTCTCAATACCTGAACGTCTGCAATTATTTTAATTTGTCTTCTCTTCCCCATTTCCACCTCCAACAACTTTCCAGTCAAAATACTAAACATGTAGAACTGATGGAAACAATATGTTGTTGAAGCCTTTCAGTTGATAATTTTATGTTCAAATAATTTTATGAAAGGTGGGGTCTTTCAGATAGACACAAATAGCTTTAACATTGTTTAGGGGCATTGTTGGAAGGAAATAATGAATAATATAATTTTATTTATACTGGGGTCCCTCTTCAACAGTGGGTGAACAATCTAAAGGGGAGCATTTTACCCTGCTTTTATTGGGTGGCATCTCTGCTTTTCAAATTTATTTAATTCTAGTGATTATTTTCAGACTCAAAAGAAGTGGTCCTTGTTTGGAAAGTTTCTAAAGTCATATTGGAGCTTTTGACATCATATATTTGGAAAAACAAATTTTGGATCACCTACCAGAATATTTTGTAGAACGTTTTTGTTAATTTTAAATATGTCTACAAGGTGGAAAATTGTGTGTGAGGCAGCAGTTAGTGGAAGAGAGCTGTTTGGGTAGTCATTTGGAAGCTGTCCAGCTATGTTCAGTGATGTGTTATGGAACATTTTGAATGAAACAAATGAAGTAACAGGTTACATGTTTGTTGCAAAATAGTTGCATTCTTCATTCTTTAGCATGCAACTTTATTTAAATACTCAGGTTAGATGATACAATTTTTTGGAATTCAATTTGAATTAGAATCACTGGTGATATATAAAAATATATCATAAGCAGATGTAATGCTGCAGATTTTCTAATGCTATATATGTTAGAGCAGATGCTAGATGCATGTATATCCTTTTAAATCTTTCAATATTTGACAGGATCTCATTGAAACCTATTGAAAGGCCTAGTTAGAATGGATGTGGAGAGGATGTTTCCTACAGTGGGGAAGTCCAGGACCAGAGGACACAGGCTCAGAATAGAAGGACAGAATAGAACAGAGATGAGGAAATTCTTTATCAGAAGATGGTGAATCTGCGTTCATTGCAACAGATGGCGGAGACCTAGTCATTGGGTTATATTTAAAGCAGAAGTTAACCAGTATTTGATTAGTAAGAGCTTCAAAGACTATGTGGAGAAGGCATTTGGGTTAGGGTTACGGTTAGGTTGAGAGATGATAAATCAGCCCTTTTGGAATGGTGGAGCAGATTCAATGGGCAGAATGGCCTGATTCTCCTCCTATATCTGGTCTCCTAATGAATGGAAATTGAAGCAGAATGTGTGCTGTACAGCCTATCCCTTGGAAGTATTTTTGCAGATTCACCATGAAAATCTACAGTTGCATTTCACACTAGTTTTCAGAAAACAGCCAGTTGATGAATTTGAAGTGATACTATTGTGTCACCATGTTTTGCTTTTGTGGGTTTTATTAATTACCATATGAAACATTATTTGTAATTCTGCCCTCTGGACCTGCACTATCTCATTTTCAACTCAGCACTAGCTTGATAATAGTTATATTGTTAAATGTTTAGTTCTTCTACATGATCCTAGACTATTCATATACTGGTGTAGCTATGGCTTGGCATCTTATATGTATGCTTTAACTCTGGGAACTGCTCTGAATAAATCACTTCCAGAATTTTGAAGGTATTTTTTAAGAGCATAAGATATAAATGAAGATTCAGCCATTCTGTCCATAAAATCTCTGCCATTTCATCATGGCTGCTTTACTATTCCTCTCAACTTCTTCTGCCTTCTCCCCTTAATCTTTGATGTCCTGACTAATTAAGAATCTATCAACTTTCGCTTTACCCGGTGACTTGGCTGACACTGCTGCCTGTGGCAATTAATTCCACAGATTCACCACCCTCTGGCTAAAAGAAAATTCCAGCTCATCTTTGTTCTGTAGGAATGCCTTTTGATTCTTCCAGTTGTGCACTCTGGTCCTAGACTCCCCCACTATAGGAAACATCCTCTCTGCATCCACTCTGTCTAGACGTTTCAGTATTTAATAAATTTCAATGAGATCCCCCTTCATTCTTCTGAACTCCAGTGAGCACAGACCCAGAGCTATCAAACGTTCCTTATACATTAACATTTCATTCCAAAATCATTCCTGTGATCCTCTGGATATTTTCCAATGCCAGCACATTCTTTCTTTGATAAGGGGCCCAAAACTGCAAATGTGGTCTGAGCAATGCCTTATAAAGTCTCAGCATTACATCCTTGCTTTTCTGTTCTAAAGTGAGCTCTTCCTTTTTATGTGTTTATGTCAATTGAATGGCAAATTAAGACCATCTTCCATGTTCTTGTATTTAACCAGGTTTCTTGAAAATTTTAATGATGGATTGCTTTCCTCATTCACATCAAAACCTAACAATTTTTTCCTACAGATCCCTTCCACCCCAAGGCCTGCTCTGCCTGCCGTCTACTCATTATGTAATTGTACACTTCATTTGGGTGTTTCATTCCACATGGTGGTCTTACTTCAATACTAATGTCAAAGCTCACAATGGCAATATGTAGAGCAGATAGAAATTTGTGACAGTTGATATGATTTGTCATTCTGTTGTTGGACCTATTTATATGGAGTTGATGGTAGTGAGTCTATGGAATTCATTGCCACAGGTGGCTGTGTAGGCCAAGAACATATGTATTTAAAAGCAGAGGGTGAAATGTTCTGACTGTGCATGGGTAGTAGAATCCATCCTGGCTAGATTCTGCTTTTTCATGTAACATATTGGATTAAATAATTTTGAAGCAGGAAGACATTGTTCAAGTTAATTAATTCACTTTGGCTGCCTCAGATGTCACCTTCTGAAGAACACAATTTTGTACTCACAATAAAATGGCTCTTGCATGCATTATTGGCTCTGCTTGCCTCTAAAGTTATGTCAGTTATTTTAAACAAAGAAGCTCTAGGAAACAAAGGTTCTGTCAAAGATGTCAGCATTCATAACGATAATCAACTTAGTATGAAGGAACTTGCAATCCTCAAATCTCCACGATTCAAACTTCTTTATGCAGGAAATACTTAATACAAATATAGATGAGGAAAAAAGATTCTGAAAAGACTAATTTCCCATTACTATCCTTTGATAATCTTTTATAGATAGAACTAATTATAAAGGGAGATAAAATCCAATAATGATAAACTGATTATATATTTATTCAGTGATACAGCGCAGAGTAGGATCTTCCAGCATGAGCCGTGCTGCATAGCAACCCCCGACAAGCCCAATTAACTCTAAACTTAATCTCAGGCCAATTTACAAAGACCTGGCACTGGAAGAGGAAACCAGAGCATCTGGGGGAAATCCACATATTCCATGGGGAGGCACCTTACAGACAACACCAGTGTTGAACTGGACGCCCTAAACATCGCGTTTACGGCTACGCTACCGTCTTTTGTGCACAAAGGAATTGAAGGTTTCTTGGATTATGCAATAAAGAGGACTATAAATGATCCTAATTGACTGACTTAGTTTGCTGAAAGGTGCAAAATGCAGTGAAGTGCAAAATATGAGACTGATGTGATAAAACAGCAGAGCAGAATTGAATTACTGGGAGTGGCAGTGAAGAGATAAACGTGTAGAAATAGAGCGTTTAATTAGTTCAGCAAGTGCAAACTTCAGTGTTGTGAATCTGAAGAACTTGTTGGTTGCCTTGTTATATTTGCACAAGAGATGCTGCAGATGTTGGTAATCCAGAGTAATGTGAAATGCTGGAGGAACTCAGCAGGTCAAGCAGCATCTGTGGAGGGGAATGAACAGTTGACATTTTGGGCCAAAACCCTTCTTTAAGAAACCTTGGTTAGACTGTTCACTTATTTACCTACGTTGGATTCAACACAGTAATTCTTGATAGATCGCTTGGGTGTTTCTATTATGGCAATTTCATTATCGGTCTTATCTGTTAAAGTCTCACAATATTTAAATTTCATCATGGATTCAGTGGTTACACTATAAATCTGAGACAAGTAACCAAGTTGCATCAAGGAAAATTGATGTTATTTGTTACAATTTGTTGCGAGTATTTGGTTATTTGTGTCTGTAACCAAACACCACCTCCGTGCTCATTGGAGGATCAGAGGTGGAAAGAACCAGCAGCTTTAAATTCCACTGTTATTATTTCGGGGTACTTGTCTTGGGCCTGGCACATAAGTGAAATTATGAAGAAAGCACAGCAGCGCCTCTACCTCAGGAGCTCGCAAAGATTCGGCATGACATCTAAAACTTTGACAAACTTCTGTAGATTTGTGCTGGAGAGTATATTGACTGGCTGCATCACAGCCTGGTATGGAAACACCAATGCCCTCGAATGGAAAATTCCTACAAAAAGTAATCAATACAGCCCAGTGCATCCCAGGTAAAGCCCTCCACACCATTAAGCACATCTACATGAAACATTGTCACAGGAAAGCAGCATCCATCATCAGGGACCCCCACCACTCAGGCCATGCTCTCTTATTGATGCTGCCATCAGTAAGAAGGTACAGGAGTCTACAGTCATTCAGGTTCAAGAACAATTTTTAACCCTCAACCATTAGGCTCATGAACAAAAGGGGATAACTTCACTTGCCCTATCATTAAAATGTTCCCACAACTGATGGACTCAGTTTTAAGGACTCTTCATCTCGTGTTGTTGATATTTATTGCTTATTTATTTTTATTATATCTTTTTGTATTTGCACACTGAGTATGCCTACAAGAAAATGAATCTCATGGTTGTATATGGTAACCTATATGTACTTTGATATGTAGAGCTGTGTTCACCTGCCAGCTGTTTATTTTATAAGTTACTGGCATTTTTAAAATATTAACAAGATTGAGTACAAATTTACAAGTACAAGTAGGTGCTCACGTATGCATGACAGACTGGTTAAAAACTATAAGACTTGGGGACAGAATTAGGCTATTGGGCTCATTGAGTCTACTCTGCATTCCATCATGGCTGGTTTATTACCTCTGTCAACCCCATTCTCCTGCCTTCTCCCCATAACGTTTGATACCCTCACTAATGAAGAACTTATCAGCCTCTGCTTTAAATATACCCAATGACGTGGATTCCACAGATTCACTGCTCTCTGACTAAAAAAAAACACTTTCATCTGTGGTCTAAATGGATGTTTCTCTCTTCGGAGGTTGTGCCCTTTGGTCCTAGATTCTGTACTATCGGAAGCATCCTTTCCATATCTTTACTCTATCTAGGACTTTCAATACTTGGTAGGTTTCAATGAAATCCTCCTCACTCCCATTCTTCTAAATTCCAACGAGTACCGGCAAAGTCATCAAACACTCTTCATATGCCCTTTCGTTCCCAGAATCATTCTAGTAAACCTCATCTGGACCCTCTCTAATGCCAGCACATCCTTTTTTAGATATGGGTTTCAAAACTACTCACAGTACTCCAAATGTGGTCTGATCAATGCCTTGTAATGCTGAGACTTCATATTTTTTAAAAATTCTTGTCCCCTCAAAATAATTGGTAGCACTGCATTTGCCTTCCTTACTGACTCAACCTGCAAGTCAACCTTTAGGGAATCCTGCACTAAGATTCCCAAGTCTCCTTGCACCTCTGATTTTTGTATTTGCTTCCTGTTTACAAAATAGTCTTGGCCTTTCTTCCTTCTACCTTAGTGCACGACCATACACTTCCTTCCGCTTAAAGGTACATGAGATTCATTGGGGAAAGTTGCATTTCTTTGAATCCCGAGTTAGTTCAGTGGCATGAAGCTAAAGGTGTGGCACGATAGTGTAGCCACTAGAGCAGGGGTTCCCAGCCTGGTGTCCACGACCCCTTGTTTAACAGTATTGGTTCATGCCATAAAGTGGTTGGGAACTCCTGTGCTAGAGCACTCACTTTGCAGTGCCAACAGTCAAGTGATTGGGGTTTGATTCGTGCTGCTGTCTATAAGGAGTTTCTACATTCTCCCTGTAACCATGTCTTTCAGGTGTAATGGTTTGCTCCCACATTCCAGAGATGTACAGTTAAGGTTAGTAAGTTATGAGCATGCTGTTTGGTGCTGGTAGTGTGACAACACTTCAATTTGAAGTATCTTGTAATTCCACCATACAGCTAAACAAAAAAAAAATCTTCTGAGCCAAGGTGCAAAACAGCACACAGTTACAATACAATATAATATAGTCACAAAATAATATTAGGACAAGGACCCTTTGCATTTGTAGGCTGACCTAATACAATTCTCATTGATTAGATTTGACACATTTTTCACTGTTTCAGTGTTTTGATGTGACAAAGCTAATCTCATCTTAAAGAGTATTTGTGCTCTAAAAGCTGTTACCTTGCTCAGTTCCGTGATTTTTATCTACAAACGTTTGTATTTTGTTTATGTGCTGTGTCGTATGACATGGGTGATTATGGTCTCCTGACCATGATTATTCTTGCCAAAATTTTCTATCAAAAGTCATTGCTGCCTTCTGGGCCGTGTTGTTAATGAGAGGTGACCCCAGCCATTATCGATATTCTTCAGGGGTTGCCTGGCGCCAGTGGTCACATAACCAAGGCTTGTGACATGCACCAACTGCTCATACGACCATCCACCACCTGCTCTCATGGCTTCACGTGACCCTGATCAGGGGGCTGAGCAGGTGCTACATCTTGCCCAAGGGTGACCTGCAGGCTAGTAGGGGGAAGGAGAACCTACACCTCCTTTGGTAGAGACGTATCTCCATCCCGTGACCCATTTATTTATATTTTAATGTATATGTGTGTATCTGCATGTATAATGTAAATGTACGAAGCACAATAAAGAAGTTTGCTGGAATGCAGCTGGAACACTTTAGACTTGAAGATACAAATGTCCTGGTCAGTTGGGTAGAAAAGCAATACTTAGAAGTTACACAGAGGAATACAAGGTATTACATTTGAGGAGGTGCAACAGAGCAAAGGAGTAAACAGTCGTGCAACACAAACAGGGCATTTAGACCATCAAGTCCATGCTGACCATCAGCCACCTACTTACCGTAATTCTACATTACTTCCGCTTTGTTTTTCCCACGTTCCCTCAAGGGCACCACAGTAACGTAGTGGTTAGCGCAACACTATTACAGCTTGGGGTGTTGGAGTTCAGAGTTCAAATCCGGCATCCTCTGTAAGAAAGTTTGTACATTTTCCCCATGTGCGTGCGTGTCTGTGTGTGTCCCTTGGGTGCTCCGGTTTCCTCCCACAGTCCAAAGACATGCCAGTTAGCGGGTTACTTGGTCATTGTGATTCGGCTGGGGTTGAACAAGTGGGTTGCTGGGCGGTGTGGCTCGGTGGACTGGAAGGGCCTGTTCTGTGCAGTATCTCTAAATCAGGGGTTCCCAACCTGGGGTTCACATACCCCTGAGTTAATGGTAAAGGTTGGGAACCCCTGCTCTAAATAAATAATGAATGCACTTCTCCCAGATTCTATGAAAAGGAATGATTCACAACGAGCAGTCAACCCAGTAACCTACAGGGTGCCCTGGTATACCTGTGATTTGAGATAGTGGATAGGGGCAACTTTGCATTGTGAGCACATATCCTTAATGGTGGCAGCATAGATAAATGTGAAACACAGGGTTCTGCAGATGCTGGAAATCCACAGCAACACACACAAGATGTTGGAGGAACTCAGCAAGTCAGACAGCATCCATGGAAGTGAGTAAACAGTTGACGTTTTGGGCTGAGACTCGTCTTCAGCAATGGAAAGGAAGGGGGAAGGTGCCGGAATAAAGGAGCAGGGAGGGGAGAAGGAGGACAAGCTAGAATGTGATGGGTGAAGCCAGGTGGGTGGGAGAAAGGAGGTGAAGAAAGAAGCTGGGATGTGATAATTGGAAAAGAAGGAATCTGATAGTAGAGGTGAGTGGACCCTGGGAGAAAGGGAAGGAAGAGGGGAACCAGGAGAAGCTAGAAGGCAGGTGGGATGAAGAAGCAAGAAGCCAGACTCAGGATTAGAAGAGGGAAGAGTTGTATTTAGCACCCCTTCTCTGGAGATAAAAGATTGTGCTTTCACCTTCAATATGCCCATCTCAGTCAAGTCACCCCTCAGTCTCCTACATTCCAGGGGATAAAGTCCTAGTCTGTGCCCATTCTGTTACTTCACAGCCAATCAGATTTAGCCACTGTGGCAAGATAGAACTGGTGGCCCAGTTCTAATGATCAAGATAGTTTAATTAAGGGATGCCTTATTAGCCAGATAAGCCATGGATAATTTGAGTGTTCATCTTTCATATAATGCAAAGGTATCTTTTGTGTGCTTGTGAAAACAAATAGATGTGTTAAGGTGAAGCCTCAGCAGAAAATCTAAGATGGTATCCAGGATAGTACTAAGATTTCTGAGCTTTGAGGCTATGTTTTACTGGAGTGAAAACAACTTAAGATATTTGAGATCTCGATGAAATTTTATGTAAGAATCAATACTTGTCAAAATTTGCCTCTGCACCTGTAATTGTTGGAAGAGTGAACGCCTTGTCTTTTTATAATTCAGTTGCCCAAGGTCCTGCAGGAAAAAGATTTCCTAAACAAAACAATTTTCTTCTGTACCGAGTGCAACAACTCCCTGTGAATATTTTTCTCTGCTGCTATGGTTTAGTATCTGTGCAAAAGAAATGCTATGGATTTTTGCCTCCAACGTACAAAAATAGACTCAAGAAAATCAATAGTGTTTTTTTGGTCTTGGTTAATGAAGGACATTTTAATTGTCTCTAGTGAAAATTACAATTTCACTTGACGTGTACACATCCTTGAAACTGCAATGTATTTTACACCAGTTTGCAAGCTAAAACTGTGTAGGTACTTGATGGTGAGATTATGTTTGCTGAAATTGTGAGGCATTAGCTGAGCAATTGGGTAACTGGAGAAAATAGAGGTTACATCTGTCAAAGTAGAGGTGAAATCCTGTATCAGTCTTGAATGTTCAATAAATTCAATTTTTCATGTGTGGCTTACTCAAAATACAAAGTAAATTTATTATCAAAGTACATATGTCACCATACATAACCCTGAAATTCATTTTCTTGCGGGCAATCACAGTAAATACAAGAAACACAATAGAATCAATCGAAGACTATACCCAACAGGACAGACAACAACCATTGTGCAAAACAAACAACAAACTGTGCAAATAAAAAAAAGAAAGGTAATAATAAATAAGCAATAAGTATTGAACATGAGATGATGAATACTTGAATGTGAGTCCATAGGTTGTGGGACCAGTTCAGTGATGGGTTGGGTGAAGAGATCCCCTCTGGTTCAAGAGCCTGATGGTTGAGGGGTAATAACTTCCTGAACCTGGTGGTGCGGGTCCTGAGGCTCCTGTCCCTCTTACTGGATGGCAGCAATGAAAAGAGAGCATGGCCTGGATGGTGGGGGTCCTTCAAAGGTTAATTTCATTACAAGTATGCAATATAATACAACTCCGCTATTTGTCTCCACCAGATAGCCATTAAATATAGAAAGACTATGGGTGGTGTTGAAAGAAAAGACATCAATTACCCCCCCCAAACCAACACGAAAAAGAAAATAAATAAATCTTATAGACCCCAAAGTCTCCCTCTCACCCACAGAAAAAACAGCCGTATTAACAATCAGTGACCCCCCCCCGCTCGCAGAAAAGAACAGCAACAGTAGCACCAAACCCCCAATCCCCTCCTTACACAAAAAATTAACATCACCCACCAGCCGTACGTCCACAAGAAAGAAAATGCCAAAAAGCTGAAGGAAACCGAAATAGTCTTGTGTAATAATCACATAAATCTCAGAATATGGGAAATTGCTTTTCGTCTGCATATGAAGAGAGCAGCTGCACAAACTCGGACCTTCCGTAAAGAGTGACCGCTAACCTGGGACTGAACATGCCAATCCAGTTGCTGACCCCTTCCGCATTCACCTCAATGCTTCAATCTTCCCTGCCGCTTCGAGATGGAGTCATTCATAACCATGTGCCTTGTCTCTGGTCTCTTCCATGAGTCAGCTGGTGTTCCTGGACTTTTTCGGACCATATCCACTACTTTTAGTAGGCTGTTCCATAGGAGCTCATTGGTGTTTCACAGCCAGTCAATATGCTCTCTACTGCACATCTATAGAAGTTTATCAAGGTTTTAGATGACATACTGAATCTTCGCAAACTTCTATGAAATTAGAGACGCTGCTGTGTTTTCTTCATAATGGTACTTGCATGCTAGAACCACGACAGATCCTCTGAAATGATAACCCCGAGGAATTTAAATTTGATGACCCTCTCCACCTCTGATTCCCCAATGAGGACTGGCTCCTAGACACTGGTTTCCTCCTCCTGTAGTCAATAATCATCTCTTTGGTCTTGTTAACATAGAGTAAAAGGTTGTTGTTGTGGCACCAGTCAGCTAGATTTTCAATCTCCCTCCTATATACTTATTCGTCACCCACCCTTGATTCGGCCAGTGACAGTGGTGTCATCACTTGATATGGTATTGGAGCTATGCTTAGCCTCACAGTCATGAGTATAATACGAGTAGAGCAGGAGGCTGAGCACACAGCCTTGTAGTGCACCTGTGCTGAGAGAGATTGTATGAAATTTATCCTTTGTTCAAAAAATATTCCTTTTAAATTATTTGGTAGACATTTTCAGCAGACTCAGTTGTTTGTCTAGCTAAGCCCTTTGAAGGTAAAGCTGAATAGTTTTCTTATGTATATAAACATTACTGGTTCCTTTATAATTCTGAAGAGAATTTTGGCATTTTAGCTCTTAACTATTTGAACATGAAATATGAATTATTAATCAGGATCTTTGAGCTTTTTTATCTTCATATTCTACTATTTTCTACTATTTTTTAATGTTTCTTAATTGTACATATGATTTTTTTTTTGGTGTTCTATCACTGAGCAGCGGTGAACCATCTGATTGGCCTATCGGAGTTCTCTTTGGGAACTAGTTGACTTGATCAGCATTTCTGATCTGGCTATTGTTCACGATTGCACTTAATAAATAAATAAATACCTTTACTCAACATTAACATTTTTTTGTTGGTCTTTGGTTTAAAAGTTCAAGGTGTCCTAAATTCTTAAGACATGAGAGCAAAGTTAAGCCATTTGGCCCATTGAGTCTGCTCCGTCCCTGTCATAGAGTTGTAGAACACTATAGCACAGAATCAGCTCATCTAGTCCATGGCAAACTATTATTCTACCTAGTCCCGTGAACCTACACACACTCCGTACCTTTCCCATCCATGTACTTGTCCAAACTTCTCTTGTATGTTGAGATCGAGCCCACGAAGACCACTTCCACTGGTAGCTCATTCCACACTCTTACCACCTTCTGAGTCAGGGGTTCCTAACCTGGGGTCCAAAGGCCCTTTGCTTAATGTTATTGCCCATGGCATAAATGTTGGGAGCTCCCCTACTCTGAAGAAGTTGCCCTCTTTCGACCCATTTCTCCTGCCTTCTCCTTGTAACCTTAGATGTCCTTGCTAATCAAGGATCTCTAAGTTGGAAATATGAAGTTAAAAGGTAGGCCCGCATTGCTTTTTCATTGATTCTGTTGTGTTTTTTTAATATTTAATGTGAGTGCCTGCAAGAAAATGAATCTCAAGGTAGTATATAGTGACATATACATGGATAATAAATTTACTTTGAACTTAGCTGTTGTTTAACAAAAGATGCATTTTTATTGTTTATAATTCTGAGAAAAACATTTGGAAGCAATTTAATTTTTCAATCTAAAGGCTGATTTTCACTGCAGTTTATATATGGAAACATACACCGATCATTGGGCCCATCATACTGTGTGACTCTTGCTGCCTGCGCAAAATGCTGGAAGGTCGGGCAGCATCCAAGGAAATGAACAAACAGTCAAAGCTTCAGTCTGGGACCCATTTTCATTCCTCAGCCTGAAACGTTCTTGTTCCAGTATTTTATGTATGTTGCTGTGGATTTCCAGCATCTGCAGAATTTCTTGTGCTTATGACTCATGCTTCAGTTTGTCCTTGCTTTTTTTTTTGTCTTTAATATTGTAATCTTTAAAATTTCAGCTTCCAATTTTGATGCAGACCCTTTACAATTAGAAATGTTTAGATTGTGATAATGCTCTGGAGAGAGAAAAATTCTCACCTCCTTTCTAAATCTTTAGCCAGTGATTATGAATATGATCTCTGGTCATCAATAACTCATCAGAGAGGGTAGTGTTATTTCCATCTGGCTGTTGGTTTTTCCCAGCTGAAACCTGTCATCCTGAGCATATGCTTACCTCTTCTAGGAGCATTCTATCTATTCAGAAGTATTGTGACCAACATTTTCCTCCACTCCAACTGACTCCTGACCAGAAACTAAATAAATCAAGTAAGTTTATAGTACTATTAATAGTGTAGACCTCCCGGAAGTACGTTACTTCACCTAATTGCTGTGCCTCTATCCTTTTCACAATCCAGTTTTGAAATAGGATGACAATTCTCATTATTGTCTATTCCTTTGCAGGTTATCCAACATTTGGCAAACTTAAATACGCTGGTCCCTACACCTGGGGTGTAAGTTACGCACTGTGTGTTCTGTGTTAATAAAGAACCAATCACTGATCCCAAGCAAACCACCCAGGCTAAAAAAGCATCTTTCCTCCACTGTGCTCTGATCCCTTTCACATCAACAATAACCACATTTTCAGGGGCTTCCATCCTCTAATACAGCTTCCTGTATAGCACTTTGGCCTTTCAGAAGGCATCCAGCCGATACAAAGCAACAATTAACTCTCACGCATTATTTGCCTTTTTCCTTGCGTTCTTTCCATGATTAACCGGAATGAAGTTATATTTAATCACAATAATGGTTTTCATTGTCTACCTCGCCGTCAGTGTGAGGCTGACTGGAAATGGCCTGCAGTTTCCTGGTTTACCCCTCCTCTTTCTTGAAAAGTGACATCATGTTTGCAGCCCCATAGCGTTCTGCCAGACTCTTCCAACTTGCCAAGACTGCCTGCATTATTTCATTTTCTCTCGCCACTTGTGGCCCATTCAGTGTGGACCAGATCAAGTTAATAGTGCCTGAGATATTTTGATAATTACAGTAAAAGGAAATTTAACAAGTTCATAAAAAAGCCATTCAGACTTAAAATCTAATATGATCAAGTGAACAAAATATTTTGCAGATGTTGGAAATCCAGAGTAATATACAGAAAATTCTGGGGAATGAACAGTTGACTTTGAACCGATACCCCTCATCAGTCTCATCCATAGATGCTGCTTGACCTGCTGAGTTCCTCCAGAATTTTGTGTGTTACTATCCCATGTACTACTTCTCCTATGGTTGCAAGCAGAATGAACATCTGAGTCACTTAGTAAAATTAACCACAAGTCCTTAGAATTTTTATAATTCAGTTTGCTAATTATATCTCACTTTGTAACTACTTTATTGTTTGAAAGTTTATATTACAAAATAAAGTGGCAGAAACCATAAAAATGGCTAGTCTTCCTCAGTCACCAGACATGGTGTTCCAGTTAAAAATACCATTCAATCCAAAAGAGCAAGGAATTTAATATTTAGTACTTTTTGAATGCGTCAATGTGTAAAGCAGTTTGGCCATGTTCAAAACTTTCCTGATGAAGCTTTATCCTCTTCAAAACTATTTTTCCCAGTTGCTATGTTAGAATTTTCCAGGCGATTGTTTAGACTGAATGATATCTGACAATGTGATGGCTTAGAATGAAAGAATGTTCCCAGTTTTGCTGACATAAATTTAATCTTGGGTCTTCATTTTTGATAATGGGAATGATGATGTCTCAAACTGTATACAATATTTGGTTTGCTCTGAAATTTGGAGCTCTCATAAATCCTATTCAAAATCTAACATTTTTGATTATTTTGAAAATTGCAACTTTATGAATCCCTGCAATTAATAATAAATATCTAATTTCTGACAATATCAAACTTGGGATGCATGTGAAACGATATATATTTTTGAAGTTAAATTATTTTCCAATTATGTGGAGTGAAAGGCTATTAGAATGTGACATTTTAAAGTTAATATTAACTGATTCTCAAAGAGAATAAAGCAGTTGTAAAGGTTTTATCAACAGTTTAGATTTGATTTGAGAAGACTATGTTGGACCAGAGCATGGGACTGGAAGTCCCTACAAAGGACTGTGAGAACTGCCGAGAGGATCATGAGGGCCTCCCTACCATCCATCGGAGACATTTATCAGGAGTGCTGTGTATGCAGGGCCCTTAATATTATTAAAGATCCCACACATCCGTACAGCATCCTTTCTGACTTTCTGTCAACAGGCAGGAGACTGATACATAGAAACAAGAATGGTCAGGATGAGAATTAGTTTCTTCCCCCAGGCCGTTATGCTTCTGAACTCCCTGATGCATTGCACTTGAAGTGTCACTTTTCTGTACCTTACAATATTTAATTTATCCATTTTATTTGTGTGTAATCCATCTGTAGGTTTTATTCTTACTTTCATAAGTTAAGCGTCATGTGTTCTACAGTGTTTTACACTGTGGTTCAGAGAAATGTCTCATTTGATGGTATACGTGTATATAGTTAAATGACAATAAACTTGACTTGGAAAGGATGGGTTATACTACCTGTATAATGTCATTTGTCTTTGGTTATATGAAAAAATAATGGATTTGCACATAAGGTTTTGATTTTCTCCATGTCAGGATGCTGCTGAAACTAAGCTTTAGTTTTGATGTAAATACATACACTTTTAAATATTTGCATCATGTATTTATTTAATTCCCTTCTTTGCCAAAGCAGCTAACTTCATTTTTGCTGCACTTTTCCTCTTTCCCTACCTTTTCTCTCCCCCCCCCCACCCCCACCCCAGTGCTCAATTTCCTGCTGTGATGACTCATCTGAGATAGAAGTATTGGAATAAGTGAGTACACTATTGTTCCCTGTTTTTTTTTAAGTTGAATTTTCAGTATGAATTGGAATTGCCACATCTTTTGCAGTGACCTGCATATAGAGAAAAGGACCAATTGACATATTAAATCTCCATTCAATCTGCAAGGTTAAAGAAGTTCATTAGAAAATTATACTTATTTTCTTATGGTTTTGTCAACTGTATCCTGACAATTGTTGGTATTGAGACTGGTTACTGTAATCTTACAAATTTATGGGTCAAACTGAGATTCAGCTTGGTATATTGAGATGGTACCAAGTTGAATCGCAATTTCATTCGCAATATTGTACTTGTATTAAGTTTACTATTGAGGTGGTAGTCTTTTGGCAGTATGGTCATCAAAGATGATTTCACTAATGTTGCAATTGCCTGCCATGGGCACTACAGCACAGAAGGAAGCCCTTTGGCCCACCTAGTCCATGATAAACTGTTATTTTGCCTAGTCCCATCGGCCGGCATCTGGACCATAGCCCTTCATACCATCCATGTACTTATCCAAACTTCTCTTAAATGTTGCAGTGGAACCCACATCCGCTGGCAGCTCATTCCATACTCTGAGTAAAGTTGTTCCCTTTAAATATTTTACCTTTCACCCTTAACCTATGTCCTCTAGTTTTTGTCTCATCTAACGTCAGTGGGAAAAGCCTTGCGTTTACCCTATCTGTAGCCCTCATAATTTTGAATACTTCTATCAAACCTCCCATCATTCTCCTGTGCTCCAGGGAATAACTATTTTAACCTTCCCCTAAAACTCAGGTCCTCAAGTACCAGCAACATTCTTATAAATTTCTCTGCACTCTTTCAAGTGTATTTATATCCAGCATTGGACTGTATGTGCCATATTTCTTATAAAGTTCTGTGGATGCTTGTTTAGCAAGTGAAAGTATACTGCAGTCGTCAATCAATGTTTACGAAATATTTGATTCTCATTTGGTGCTGAAGGCACTCCCATTTAAAATTGTATTGATAGGCCTTGTGTCTTTTCATTGCTATAGATTTAAAGAGAAAATTTTTAATTGCGTAGGTAAAGTCAAAGAATATCATTCTAATTTAGAGATAATGGACAGTTTTGTTTAGCTTTGAATTTACTCATCATAGTGGGTAGAAGTAAAGCTCATTACTGTCCTTTTGATTTTCATAACGGCCAGAAAAGAAAGCCGTGCACTTTAAGTCCCTTTCTTTGTGTGACTTGAATTACAAATTTTCTGAATAATCTCTGCCTGAAATGTCGACTCTATTCTTTTCCATTGCTGCTGCCTGACCTGCTGAGTTGCTCCAACATTTTTGTCTGTCTATATATGTGTGTTACTCTTATAAATATTCAACTTTGGCTGAACTCTGCAGCATTGTCCACTTTTCAGATTGTGTGGTTATGTGATCAGTGATATTCTCATTAGCAAGTACAGCTTTTATTCCTGAATTATTCATAAATATAGATGAGTGTTGGCTCAAACCTACCTTTAATAAAACTTCTCTTTGGCAATGGGAAGAAATTAAGTTGCTGTAGATTTTTATAAAATAAATTGGTGACAGAATTGCTTTAAAGTTGATACATTGCACTGTAGTGCAATGAGGATAACTGAAGGTGTCTCATTTCTCTTTCAGTGAACAGTTAAATATCTGAAATCTGGGTCTGTAACATCTTTGTGCATGGTTCCATTTATTCCTACTGGTTTATATTATAACATGTACGGAGGTTCAGTGAGAAGCTTTGTTTTCAATACAGATCATTTCATTGCATTAGTGCGTCAAGGTAGTACGAGAGAAAAACCATAACAGAATGCAGAATATTCATTTATTTAGAGATACAGCACAGAACAGGCCCTTCCAACCCAAAGAGTCGCGCCGCCCAGCAGCCCACCTATTTAACCCTAGCCTAATCACAGGACAGTTTACAATGAGCAACTAACATTCTAACCATTATGTCGTTGGACTGTGGGAGGAAAGTGGAGCACCCAGAGGAAATCTTGCAGGTCATGGAGGGGAATGTACACTCTGCTTACAGACTGCTGTGGAATTGAACTCCTGAACACCCCAAGCTACGTACCATACGCATCCAGTTCATGATCAGTGCCAGATTACTTAATCTGATTGTGGTAGAATTTAATTTGCTAAAGCAAGCTTTCTGATCTTTGTTGGATCAGGGGTATGTTATCCAGTATGTAAGTAAAAGCTGCTGGGGTGGCAAGTCTGGATTGTTGATGAGGGCATTAGTAGGCAGCCGTTGATCCCAGGGGATCATAGGTTTGCACCTCTGGTGGACTGTGTCCTCTCCAGGGTGCAAGCTTGGGCAGGAAGATTTGAAGAACTGGCTGTTGCCCATGCAGTGGGCTCCCCCTCTCCACGTCACTGATGTAGTCCAAGGGAAGGGCAAGCGCCGATACAGCTTGGCACCAGTGTCATCGCAGAGGTTGCCAGAGTGAAGTTGTAAACGACATCAATCTGCCTTAGGGAACCCGACTCCTGATTTCTTCCTTGGGGTTTACTCCCGAAGCCTTTCCCGTGGGTGGGTATGGCCACAAGGCAGTGGAGGTTTAGAATCAGAGTTTTCCTTCTCCTAGGCACGCTGTCTCCAAGGCTGATGAGCCCCACCTGCCCGAAGGACATATTATCCCCAGTTTCAGGGTTCATGCCAATACTTGTGCATAAATAATAACCTGGATAAAGAATGAGAGGACTGGTTAATGCTGTGGATATGAAAATTTAAAAATGCAGATGCTGAAAATCTGAAGTAAAAACAGAAAATACGGAAAAAAAAAGCACTCAGCAGGTCAGGCAGCATTAATGGAAAGAAAATAGTATCTTCCCTCTCAGTATCTCTCCAATTTTCAAAAAGTTCAAAGTAATCTATTAAAGTACTTGTACGTCACCACAGACAACCCTGAGATTCTTTTTCCTTAGGGAATTCACATAAATACAAAAATACAAGACTCACTCCATCCTCCCGCCACCCCACTAGGAATAGGGTTCCCCTGGTCCTCACCTACCACCCCACCAGCCTCCGGGTCCAACATATTATTCTCCGTAACTTCCGCCACCACTAAGCACATCTTTCCCTCCCCCCCCCCCCCCGGCTTTCCGCAGGGATCGCTCCCTACGCGACTCCGTTGTCCATTCGTCCCCTCCATCCCTCCCCACTGATCTCCCTCCCGGCACTTATCCTTGTAAGCGGAACAAGTGCTACACATGCCCTTACACTTCCTCCCTTACCACCATTCAGGGCCCCAGACAGTCCTTCCAGGTGAGGCAACACTTCACCTGTGAGTCGGCTGGGGTGATATACTGCGTCTGGTGCTCCCGATGTGGCCTTCTATATATTGGCGAGACCCGACGCAGACTGGGAGACCGCTTTGCTGAACGCCTACGCTCTGTCCGCCAGAGAAAGCAGGATCTCCCAGTGGCCACACATTTTAATTCCACATCGCATTCCTATTCTGACATGTCTATCCACGGCCTCCTCTACAATAAAGATGAAGCCACACTCAAGTTGGAGGAACAACACCTATATTCCGTCTGGGTAGCCTCCAACCTGATGGCATGAACATCGACTTCTCTAACTTCTGCTAATGCCCCACCTCCCCCTTGTACCCCATCCGTTATTTATTTTTATACACACATTCTTTCTCTCACTCTCCTTTTTCTCCCTCTGTCCCTCTGACTATACCCCTTGCCCATCCTCTGGGTTCCCCCCACCCCTTTGTCTTTCTCCCCAGACCTCCTGTCCCATGATCCTCTCATATCCCCTTTGCCTATCACCTGTCCAGCTCTTGGCTCCATCCCTCCCCCTCCTGTCTTCTCCTATCATTTTGGATCTCCCCCCTCCCCTCCCGCTTTCAAATCTCTTACTAACTCTTCCTTCAGTTAGTCCTGACGAAGGGTCTCGGCCTGAAACGTCGACTGTACCTCTTCCTAGAGATGCTGCCTGACCTGCTGCGTTCACCAGCAACTTTGATGTGTGTTGCTAGACCAAAACAACAATAGGTATTCAGAATGAGATGACGAGCCCTTGAAAGTGAGTCCATAGATTGTGGGAACAGTTCATTGTTAAGGTGAGGGAAGTTATTATCCCTACTGGTTCAAGAGCTATATGCATAAGTGGTAATAACAGCATAGTTGCTGGGGTTCTTTTCCTGCCGGTTTCTGTTTATAATGCTGTGGATGTGTTTCTTGACGATAGCAGTACTTTTGGTAGAGAAGCAAAGAAAACAATGTACCTGTAATCATTTAGGCCCTTGTGCCTGCTATACCAATTAATAAAATCATGACTGATCCTTTAGTAACACAAACAACATGCTGGAGGAATTCAGCAGGTCAGACAGCATCTGTGGAGAGGAATGAACGGTTGATTTTTCGGGCCGAGACCCTTCATTCAGCACTTTATACCTCTCTATAGATGCTGCCTGACCTGCTGAGTTCCTCCAGCATTTTAGAAACATAGGAAACCTACGGTACAATACCTTCAGCCCACAATGCTGTGCCGAACATGTACTTACTTTAGAAATTACCTAGTGTTACCCATGGCGTTCTATTTTTCTAAGCTCCATATACCTATCCAGGAGTCTCTTAAAAGGCCCTATTGTATCCACCTCAACCACCGTCACTGGCAACCCATTCCACGCACTCGCCACTCTCTGCGTTATATTTTTAAAAAACTCGCTCCTGACATCTCCTGTGTACCTACTTCCAAGCACCTTAAAACTGCCCGCTTTGTTATTTTGGATTTCTGACATCTGCAGAATTATTTGTGTTTATGACTGATCCTATAAACTTGGCACCACCTTCCTACATTAAAAGCAAATCTTTCACTGCACCCCTCTTCCCCCCCCTCCCAATATCTAAACATCTATAAATCTGTCTTGAACATGGCAAATCTCCACAGCATCATCCAGTGGGCAAACAGATTTATCTACCCTGAATGTCTGTCTTTATTCTGTAATGCTGTCCCCTGGGTCTGGACACATTTGGCATAGAATGCATCAACTTGTTCAACCCCACTGAAGCTCTAAGTAAGTTTTGGTTCACAGTGAAATTCTTTGACAAAAGAACTGGTAATTATTAGTAGAAGAATGGAGCCAAGATTACAATTGAATGATTGAGAAATCATAGAAAATAAGCTAGACAGGGTTTAAAATTCATCCTGATAAAATCTCAGTGATAGTTTGATTATCCTCAATCTGTTTGTAAAGCTGGGGTTCAAAGTAAATTTTATTTTCAAAGTACAAATGTGTCACCATATACAACCCTCGTTCATTTTCTTGTGGGCATACTCAGCAAATCCATAGAATAGTAACTATAATGGGATCAATGAAGGATCAACCATGGTGCAGAAAACTGCAAAAGCAAATATAAATAAATAGCAATAAATAATGAGAACATGAGATAGAGTCCTTGAAAGTGAGATTATTGGTTGTGGGAGCATTTCAATGATGGGGCAAGTGAAGTTGAGTGTATTTATCCCTATTTATTCAAGAGCCTGATGGTTAAGGGTTAGTACTGTTCTTGAACCCAGTGGTGCTCCTGAGGCTCTTGTACCTCCACCTGATGGTACCAGCAAGAAGAGAGCATGGCCTGAGTTATGGGGAACTCTGATGATGATGCTTTCCTATGACAGAGTTTCATGTAGATGTGCTCAATGTTTGGGAGAGCTTTATCCATGATGTATTGGGCCGAACCCGCTAGTTCTTTTGCCTGATTTTCCATCACAGGCTGTAAGCAGCCAGTCAATATACTCTCCACTGCACATCTATCGGTTTGTCAAAATTAGCAGTTGAATCAATGTATTCCATCCCTTCATGCAAATATAACAAGTGACTGTAATGTCTCAATTGATTAGTAATCGATGGTGAAAACCTTGTTCTTTCCATTGCACAATCTATGGTGTTGAGTATTATTTATGTAGAGTACATGCAGAACGAAATTACTGCTTTTGTGATTTCATTTGGTAAACATATTATGGAGAAGTGTCTTTGTACCCTACAACACTATGGACATGCTGTTAAATTGTGTTTAAGAAGAATGCATTGGAGGACCATGTCTCTTACATTAATGGGCCAGAACTTGCTGTCAGTTGCAAGTTGTTTGAGCTTGCCACTTGCTCAAAGGTAAATACAATTTTGCATTTTCCAGGTTTCCTCAGGGTTGACTTGCTGACCCAAACTGCCACATTGCTAAAAATAACGCTGCACCTAGTGGTTGGACTTTGTCATATATAATGCTAGCTTGGGGCAGGTAAAGCCTCACCCATGAAGTTGAAGAAACCTTCAACAACATGTTAAGATGGTTATCAAACCAGCAAAGTTTGTGAATGCTTTGAAATTTCCACAACATACAAAATCGTTTTTTATATCAAAAACTATTAAAAATTGGTACAATCATTCCTGTATATGAAAGAGTGCATTGGTGTAAAGTATTCCATTACGTAAGCACACAAAGTGCTGGTGGAACTCATCAGGTCAGGCAGCATCTGTGGAGAGGAATAAACTTTCAACATTTAAGGCCAAGATTCCTTCATCAGGACTTCAGGTCCTTTCACTGTGTGTAAATTTGTGAATGGAAATTCATTGTTGGTATTTGGTACCATGTATTTCAAGTAGGTCACTTGATTATAGTGGAAGATCATTTTGTAAATCGGACTCATCTTAGTAAGTTAATGGTGTTTAGTCTTTCAAGGTTGCAGTGTCATTCAAGGTGACCGTGGCTGCTCTGACCCGGGCTCTTTACCTCTTCTGTGATAGGTGCTCACATTTCTTAATTCCAAAATCTTTCAAAAGTTTATCAATTTCTCCCCCCCCCCCATTCCCCCAATTAACCAGCCTTCACAGCACTCCATGATTCACCATCAGCTGCGAGAAAAACGTTCTTTTGCATCTCAGTTATTACTGTTAAGGAATGGTTATTACCCCTCAACCTTCAGCCTCTTGAACCAAAGGGGATAATTATGATCAACTTCTGTTCCCACAACCAATTTGTCCTTGACTCACTTTCAAGGACTCTTCATCTCATGTTCTCAATATTTATTATTTGTTTATTATTTTGTGTTTTTTTTCTCTTTGTATTTGCACAGTTTGTCTGTTGCATATTGTTTGTGTCTAGGTCCTCCCCAGGTCACCACAGGGTCCCGTTCCTGAGATCTCTTCATTACACAGAACAGTTCACAAGCTGGAAATGTGGCTGCCTGGTAATATATTAAAATAGGCCAACCAAGGGCGCCACAGTGGCTTAGCAGTTAGCACAAGTTCATGGCATTGGAGTTCAGAATTCATTTCTGATGTCCTCTGTAACTAAGCTTGTAAGTTCCTTCCTGTGTGCTTGTTGAGTTTTCTCTGATTAGTAGACTAATGGTTTATTGTAATTTGTCCTGTGATTAGGCTAGGGTTAAATTGGTGGATTGCTGGGCTGGAAGGGCTTGTTCTCTAAATAAAGTAAATGCAGTCAATCCCAGGCAATTAACTCAACTCTTCAGAAACTGCTGCAAATAGTTACAGCACAACAGAAGATGCCTGCAGCCTTGCAGCAGCCAGAAACCCTATGCTACTGGTCTCTCTAATGCTTGTTTGTACAGGTTGAACATAAATTAGGCATTTGTAACCTGTGGAGGACCTGTATTTATCTCCAGTATTCATTCCGCACCCCCCCCCCGCCCCAAGTATTCGTTCGTAATGTGCTGTGTCGTATGACATGGGTGATTATGGTCTTTCCATGACCATGATTGTTCTTGGCAAAATTTTGTACAGGAGTGGTTTGCCATTGCATCCTTCTGGGCAGTGGTGTCAGTGGTTGTATAACTAGGACTTGTGTTATGCACCAGCTGCTCATACAACCATCCACCACTTTCTCCCATGGCTTCACGTGACCCTGATCAGGAGGTGGAGCGAAGCAGGTGCCACACCTTACCCAAGGGTGACCTACAGGCTAGCGGGTGCAAGAAGCGCCTTACACTTAGTTTGATAAAGGTGTATCTCCACCCCACCACCCCAATGTTAAAACTTTGGAAAGTAAATTCCCAAGTTTCCCATGGGATCTGATAGGTACAGTTGAAGTCAGAAGTTTACATACACTTAGTCAAATACATTTAAACTCAGTTTTTCACAATTCCTGACACTTAATCCGAGAAAACGTTCCCTGTCTTAAGTCAGTTAGGATCACTACTTTATTTTAAGAATGTGAAATGTCAGAATAATAGTAGAGAGAATGATTTACTGTATTTCAGCTTTTATTTCTTTCATCACTTTCCCAGTGGGTCAGAAATTTACATACACTTTGTTAGTATTTGGGAGCATTGCCTTTAAATTGTTTAACTTGGGTCAAACATTTTGGATAGCCTTCCACAAGCTTCTCACAGTAAGTTGCTGGAATTTTGCTCCATTCCTTCAGACAGAACTGGTGTAACTGAGTCAGGTTTGTAGGCCTCCTTGCTCGCACATGCTTTTTCAGTTCTGCCCACAAATTTTCTGTCGGATTGAGGTCAGAAAATGATGTCAAGTCTGGTTCATCCTTGGGAACAATTTCCAAACGCCGGAAGATACATCTGTACAAATAACAGTACGCAAGTATAAACACCATGGGACCACGCAGCTGTCATACTGCTCAGGAAGGAGATGCGTTCGGTCTCCTAGAGATGAACGTACTTTGGCGCGAAAAGTGCAAATCAATCCCAGAACAACAGCAAAGGACCTTGTGAAGATGCTGGAGGAAACAGATAGACAAGTATCTATATCCACAGTAAAACGAGTCCTATATCGACATAACCTGAAAGGCTGCTCAGCAAGGAAGAAGCCACTGCTCCAAAACCGCCATAAAAAAGCGAGACTACAGCTTGCAAGTGCACATGGGGACAAAGATCTTACTTTTTGGAGAAATGTCCTCTGGTCTGATGAAACAAAAATTGAACTGTTTGGCCATAATGACCATCATTATGTTTGGAGGAAAAAGGGTAAGGCTTGCAAGCTGAAGAACACCATCCCAACTGTGAAGCATGGGGTGTGGCAGCATCATGTTGTGGGGGTGCTTTGCTGCAGGAGGGACTGGTGCACTTCACAAAATAGATGGCATCATGAGGAAGGAAAATTATGTGGATATATTGAAGCAACATCTCAAGACATCAGCCGGGAAGTTAAAGCTCGGTCGCAAATGGGTCTTCCAAATGGACAATGACCTCAAGCATACTTCCAAAGTTGTGGCAAAGTTGCTTAAGGACGACAAAGTCAAGGTATTGGAGTGGCCATCACAAAGCCCTGACCTCAATCTGATTCAAAATTTGTGGGCAGAACTGAAAAAGCGTGTGTGAGCAAGGAGGCCTACAAACCTGACTCAGTTACACCAGTTCTGTCTGGAGAAATGGAACAATTCCAGCAACTTACTGTGAGAAGCTTGTGGAAGGCTACCCAAAACGTTTGACCCAAGTTAAACAATTTAAAGGCAATGCTCCCAAATACTAACAAAGTGTATGTAAAATTCTGACCCACTGGGAAAGTGATGAAAGAAATAAAAGCTGAAATACAATAAATCATTCTCTCTACTATTATTCTGACATTTCACATTCTTAAGATAAAGTAGTGATGCTAACTGACCTAAGACGGAATGTTTTCTAGGATTAAATGTCAGGAATTGTGAAAAACTGAGTTTAAATGTATTTGGCTAAGGTGTATGTAAACTTCTGACTTCAACTGTAGTTAGTGCACTGATAGTGGACTGAGCCCACCGCCTAAATTGAAACATGTTTGATGTCTTTTCTGGGTGGGTGTCTTGCACTAGGATATGCTCAGGAGTTAGACCAGGCCCCTGCATGATACTGCTTCACAACAAAATGTACTATATCAAGGAAAAAAAAGTCACAGTACAATCATATATTAAATATGGCATATTGATTGAGTTCCTTAATGGTGCAAAGGGACAGGAAGAAACACTTTAAAGAACTCCTTGTGCTTCATCTTGTGTTTGACTCCAGACTCTGCAGAAGATATTCCATTAATGAACATCAGAGATTTTACTAATGTGTGAATAACATGTAATGAAGTGAACAAACCCACGTCAGTACTGCATGTTTTGTTTGGATAGAGGCTGGGGTGGGTGGGGTTGAATAAAGTCCTTTTCACTGAAATTTACCCCTCTATGCCTTAAGAAGTACAACTTTAGATACTGAAGAAACCTTTCACACAATGCAACATTTTCTGTTCCTGATGTGGCTGTGTGCCTAACAGCAGTTACCTGAGCAATACACAATAAATTCAACCTCACTTTGTATGGGCTGCTTATTTATAGGCATCCGTTAGTCTCATGAGACCATGGATTTGTGCCTTGGAAGGTTTCCAGGGGGAGGCCTGGGCAAGGTTGTATGGAAGACTGGCAGTTGCCCATGCTGCAAGTCTCCCCTCTCCATGCCACTGATGTTGTCCAAGGGAAGGGCATTAGGACCCATACAGCTTGGCACCAGTGTCGTCGCAGAGCAATGTGTGGTTAAGTGCCTTGCTCAAGGACACACGCTGTCTCAGCCAAGGCTCAAACTATCAACCTTTAAATCACTAGACGAACGCCTTAACCACTTGGCCACATGCCAAATTAGCGACCATCTTTCAAATAAGCTACAGGAACCGTTAAATCAAATGTTAAATAGGAAATGCTGAAAATACTCAACAAGACAGGCACTATATGTGGAAGGAGAAACAGGAATTAGTATTTCTGGTATGTGAATTTTGGCTCATTCTTTTATACTTACGCATGGTCTTCTAGGCATATCCCACAGTCCCGCTATTAGCAACATATAGCACAGACAATGAATTATAATGTGCTTCTGACTACCACGTTAACAAATTTGGACTCTTTCTATTGGAGATATTTCCTCTGTTCTAGCTGCCTCCGTCCCCTTCACTGATTCAGAGTGGTTTTCTCCTTTTCCCAGTTCAGATGAAGTGTCTATCAGACCGGGAACCATGACATTGTTTCTCTTTCCACAGTTGCAGCTTGAGTTGGAGCTTTTATAGAATTTCCTGTTTTTATTTCAGATTTTCAACACCTGCATTTTTTAAAAGAATTTAGTTTTACAAAATCCAAGTGTACGTTTTTCAAGTACCTTGGGCAAGAAGAATAAAAATATTTTTAAAAATTAGCAGTTTGTGGTTGAAGGATTCATTATGTAGCTCTGACCTTGTTTTCTGTAATCCTCAGATGGCACAGAATTATATTTTGGAATACAATTTAAAAGATTCTTGTTGCCTCCTGTACTGTATTTGGAAGAGCAAATGAATCTAATCCTCTCCTTGATTCCACTGATCACCATTTATGAACCAGAAGGATATCTGACTGCTTCTCCGTCTATCTGTGATTGCAGAATGTCCAAAGTTCAAAGTAAATTCATTATCAAAGTACCTGTATGTCATCATTTACAACCCTCAGATTCATTTTCTTCTGGGCATACTTAATAAATCCAATAAACATAACAGAATTATTGAAAGACCTCACCAACCAGTGTGCAAAAGATGACAAACTGCAAATACAAAAAGAGAGAAAAGAAATTTTAAAAGGAAATAATCAGTATGCAATAAATATCGAGAACGTGAGATGAAGAGTCCCTGAGAGTGAGTCCATAAGTTGTGGGAACAGTTCAGTGTTGGGATGAGTGAAGTTATCCCCTCTGGTTCGAGAACCTGATGTTTGAGGGGTAATCTTCTTCTCCTTTGGCTGTCCATCGATTTTCGATGTCGACTGAGGCCTGGGCAAGGTTATATGGAAGACTGGCAGTTGCCCATGCTGCAAATCTCCCCTCTCCATGTCACTGATGTTGTCCAAGGGAAGAGCACTAGGACCCATACAGCTTGGCACCGTAGCAGAGCAATGTGCGCTCAAGGACACAACACGCTGCCTCAGTTGAGGTTCAAACTAGCGACCTTCAGATCACTAGACCGATGCCTTAACCACTTGGCCATGCGCCACAAGTGAGGGGTAATAACTGTTCCTGAACCCGGTGGTGTGGGTCTTGAACCTCCTGTACCTCCCTGGTGGCAGCAGCAAGAAGAGAGTGGGTGCTGACTTCTTATTTTGGTTGAGTTTTGTCTTTCTGAATGAAACGCGTGTCTTAGCTGGATGCAGAGTGGTCTAATTTCCCAAAAATAACAGGCAAGTTAAACCTCAAATTAAGAAAGGGTGGTGTTACATTTTTCAAATGGGCTTAAATTCTCAAATTGAATTCCTTTGATATTACACAACACATTTTTATGTTAAGGTCAATTAAATTGTGACAATTATTATAATTTTTGAAATGAATTAATGCATTTAGACATTGGGAAGGAGGTACAGAAGCCTTGGGTTCCACACCTACAGGTTCAGTTCAGTTCAATTCAAGTTTAATTGTCATTCAACCAGACATGAATACTCATGAATACAGCCAAATGAGACAGCATTATTCCGGGGTCAAGGTGCTGAACACAGTACCGACAGTCATACACGGCACAAAGCACACATAGCACATATAAGATAAAGATGCAGCCACTTAATAAGAGACAAAACTTAAGCCATCCAATGCTGCTGAAATCTGCAAATGACCACAACAGAGCTTGTCAGTTATACCCTTCAACCATCAGGCTCCTGAACCAGCACAACTTCACTCACCTCAACACTGAACTGACTCCACAACCTACAGACTAATTTTCAAGGATTCTGCAATTCATGTTCACAATATTATTTATTTACATTTTTTTTTATTTGCAGAGTTTGTCTTCTGCACATTGGTTGTTTGCCAGTCTTTGTATGTAGTTTTTCATTGATTCTGTTGTATTTCTCTTCCACTGTGAATGCCTGCAATAAATCTCAAGGTAGTATACGGTGACATACGTGCATGTACTCTGATAATAAATTTACTTTGAATGTGTATTGTAATAGAGTATTTGAAGGAATGATTTGACATCCTATTACTTGTTTATTTTGACTTTATTTTCAAAAATTTAAAATAGTTTTAGAAGTTTTTAAAATCAGATTGTAGTACTCTAAGTGACGAAAGTGTGATTTTTAAAAAAAATAGTTTTGGGAGTAATTGGTTCACCATTAAAGTATTTCTACACTGTGTTCAATTTAATCTGTCTGTCATGATTGTTTATTGAATACTGTTTTTTATGTAGCTATAGCTTCTGTGTATTTATCAGGTATTCTTTCTAAGCTCGTCATGATTGAGGGTGACTTGCTTCCATTCTAATTTTGTGGGAACTGTGGAAGAGTTGGGTGACAGGATCAATGAGCAACTCGTTTGAGGTGCTCCTTCCGCTGGTATGTAGAGCTTCTTGTATTTGGAACACAGGCCTTGAAGCTCTGAATACCAGCCCTAAGGCTTTTTTGCCACTTTGGACTGTCATGTAATAGAGGTTTCCAGGAAATAGGTACAAGGAAACTTTAAATTCATCCTCAAATCTATTTGCTCTGTAAACTCTTTCCATTAGAGAGCCTAGAAAGAGTATCTGTTTCATCAGTCTGTTGGGTATGCAAATGATGTGGCATGCCCCATGTAGCTGACTAAGTGTAACCAGAATCTTTTAATTTGATAGGTGTTTGCCTAGGACAAGACACTGAGTTAATTTGATGGTACACGTGCTTTAACTTTGGTTCATATGGTCCAAAAAGCCTCTTGTTCGCACAGTGTGTGAACTGCTTGACGATAGTCTCTGGCCGTTCCGGAGAATTTAACAGGATTTGCATAACTTTTTGGTGGCCAAAAGTATTGGAGCAATAGTCTGGCTGTTAACCATTCTTAAACTATTGGACTCTGTCTAACCACTTGCATTAGATCTTGTCCTCGGTCTTGCAGCAAAATTGCATCCTTTGCTGATTATCTGTGTTTACAATTGTTGTGTAAATCTGTGTCAGAGTATTCTCTTAAAGTAATGCTTTATGCTTGGGCCACTGCACAGGATCGAGAAAACTGCAAAAAGTTGTAAATTTAGCCAGCTCCGTCATGGGCGCTAGCCTCCCCAGCATTGAGGACACCTTCAAAAAGCAATGCTTCAAAAAGGCAGCACTTGTCAGTAAGGACCCCTATCACCCAGAGCATACACTGTTTTCATCAAGGAGGAAATACAGGAGTCTGAAGGCACACACTCAACACTTTAGGAACAGAATCTTTTCCACCACCATCAGATTTCTGAATGGACAGTGAGCCCATGTATTCTACCTCATTATTGTTTTTCTCTTTTCTTGCTCTCTTTTTGCATTACGTATTTAATTTGTATATGTATATCAGATGCCCTTCAAAGCTGCTGAATCTCATCGCCTCTTTCCATGACAGCATGCAGGGGACAGTACAATTCAATAGATCATCCTCAGAGCCCTTCCCCATCCAAAGCGGAGTGAAGCAGGGTTGTGTCCTTGCCCTGACGCACTTCGGGACCACCTTCTCCCTTGTACTGTTGTACGCTTTCAGGACATCTGATGATGGAGTGTACCTACACACCAGGTCCGACAGCAAGCTCTTCAACCTTGCACGCCTCAGAGCAAAGACTAAGGTGCGTCAGGTCCTGATCCAGGAGATACTCTTCACTGATAATGCTGCCCTGACGTCACACACACAGTCTGGTCTCCAGAGGCGAGTCAGTTCCCTGACACATGCTTGCCAAGAGTTTGGCCTCACCATCAGTCTGAAGAAGACAGAGGTCATGGGCCAGGACGTCAGCGAAGCCCCCAGCATCAGCATCAGCGACCATACCCTGCAAGCGGTAGATGAATTCACCTACCTAGGATCGGCAGTCTCCAGCCATCTGTCCCTCAATCAAGAGCTCAACAGGCGAATAGGGAAAGCCACCGCTGCTATGGCCAAGCTGTCAAAGAGAGTGTGGAAAAACAACAAACTCACCACAGCCACCAAGATTGCAGCGTACAGAGCCCGCGTACTGAGTACTTTTCTCTACGGCAGCGAGAGTTGGACAACCTACTTGCGCCAAGAGCACTGCCTCAACAGCTTCCACCTGTGGTGCTTGTGTCGGATCCTGGGCATTTCCTGGAAAGACCACGTGCCAAACAAGGACGTCCTGGACCAGGCCAGCATGCCAAGCATGTATGTCCTTCTCACACAGCGACGAATGCGCTGGCTTGGCCACGTCCGCCGCATGCAGGATGGCCGCATCCCTAAGGACATCCTATATGGAGAACTCGCTGCAGGATCCCAGCCCATAGGGCACCCACTGCTGCGTTACAGGGACGTTTGTAAACATGACCTGAAGTCTGCTGATACCAGGGTGGACACTTGGGAAGAGACAGCTGCAAATCGCTGCACCTGGCGACAGGCTGTACGTACAGGCATTACCAGTGCAGACGAAAAACGAACTTGACTGTGGTCGGACAGAAGAGAGCGAAGGAAAGCTGAGGCAGTGACTACCCAGCCGCAGCCATCAGCCTTCGTGTGCAGCAGCTGTGCTAAGGACTGCCACTCAAGAATCAGCTCATTCAGCCACAGCCGACGCTGTTCCACACCCAGTTGAGTCCTAAACCGGACGCATCCATTGTCTACTTAGAGCCATTAATTAATTAATAATTCTTACTGTAATTTCCAGTTTTTTATATATTTCAGTGTACTGCTGCAAAACAACAAATTGCACAGCAAATGCCTGTGATATTAAACCTGATTCTGACATTCCTCAGAATCAGAATCCAGTTTAATCTCACTGGGATATGTCATAAAATGTATTGTTTTGCGGCAGAAGTACATTGCAATACATAATAAAATTATAAATTATAGTGAGTGTGTATTTTAAAAAGTAGTGCAAAAAGAATGGAAATATAGCGAAGAAGTGTTCATGGTCCATTCAGAAATGTGAGGGCGGAGGAGAAGAAGCTGTTCCTGACATGTCCTGAGAATTTCTCTGACTCTTCAATTCTGTTGTACATTAAGTTCTATTTGGTTCAGGTTTGAAGAACTTTCTAACTGTCTAAGTTGTGAATCAAAAGGTAAAAATCCATTTATCTTTTCCCTAATTAAACTTCTTTCAGCTCAGCTCTGCTAATCTGCAAAACCACAAATTCATGACATCTGTCAGTGGTTTAAAGAAATATGATTCCAGGAGAACAATCCCAGTCTTTCCATTCTATCTGCATAATTAAAGTCTAGGATAACTTTGGTTAATATCGTCAGTTTATTCTTCAAACCTTGCTTGCACCTCTCCTAAGGTGGAGTGTTCAGTACTTGATATAATAAAAATTTAAATTTGATTCTGAGGCCTTTGAAGATTTAAAGCTTGGAGAGTCTTGCTGCATATCTGCATTGCATTTGTGCAGTGTATTTTGGAGATTAATTATATTTTATATTGAAGGTTTGGAATCTAATCATTTGCTTTGTGTGCATTGAATCTATTGGCATATAATCAGTCTACTTCTCATCTATCGAACAAAGAATAAGAAAGTAGAGAATGGCAGTCAGGAGTATTTATATCCAGATATTCATAATGTCCCAAAGAGGTCAGTGATTAAGCTTCAATGGTCAGCAGTGAATATTTCATAGGGTACTGAAGTTTTAAGGGATGTTGGAAAATGTCTGGGGTAGGTGAGCCTTTAGGCCATCTTTGAAATGAATCTACTCATTCTGTCTGGAATGTGAACCACAATGGGAAATACTACTCAAAAGAATTCATTCAGCTAATGATTTGAAATTGCAGAAATTACTTCTAAAATTCCTGTGCTGTGGGGTAAATGTAAAAGCAGAAGCCAAATCTCTGCATTGTAATAACTCAGCAGAGTGCAGTTCCAACTATTTCAAAAATATTTTTTATTTTAAACTTGTTTCCTTTTCTTTTGCAATGTGTTTTGTTTTTGGTTTTATTCTCCAGACTTTCTGAGTGTATTTTTATTACTTGTTGAGTTCTGCCATAATTGCATTGATTGGTGTTTTAATGCATGTTGTTATTACCAACACTGATGTCAGTGCACAGCATTACCCAAATTTTCTGCTTTGTGGTAATGCCAGAGTTCTTTATCTTAACAAGTGTTTTTCTTGTATTTGTGTTTTATTATTGATTCAAGGCAGGTGAGCTTTGGAAGTTGTTCTCACAGTGAATTTCCCATCCATTATTGCCATTGAAAATCAGCCTCTTGAACTACTACAAGAACACACTGAGGTGTGGGTGTACCCACAAAGCTGTTGGAAGGAGTTCCACTCAGCAGCAGTGAAGGAAGAGTAATATATTTCTCAGTCAGGGTATTGTATCATGTATTTATTAATATTTTAAGGAGAGAACAAAAAGAATAGATATTTGTAATGTATTGTGTATGATTCCAGTTAATCGGAGCAGCCACTTATTTAGGACAACTCTTAAGAACAAAAACTAATCTAGATAATAGCCGGGATTCTCTTCGCTTAATTGGGGCAGAGAACTGTTGCCGAACAGTTTCTAACTAGCGTCAGACGTGTGTAGAAACATAGAAACATAGAAAATAGGTGCAGGAGTAGGCCATTCGGCCCTTCGAGCCTGCACCGCCATTCAGTATGATCATGGCTGATCATCCAACTCAGAACCCTGTACCTGCCTTCTCTCCATACCCCCTGATCCCTGTAGCCACAAGGGCCATATCTAACTCCCTCTTAAATATAGCCAATGAACTGGCCTCAACTGTTTCCTGTGGCAGAGAATTCCACAAATTCACCACTCTCTGTGTGAAGAAGTTTTTCCTCATCTCGGTCCTAAAAGACTTCCCCTTTATCCTCAAACTGTGACCCCTCGTTCTGGACTTCCCCAACATTGGGAACAATCTTCCTACATCTAGTCTGTCCAATCCCTTTAGAACTGTATACATTTCAATAAGATCCCCCCTCAATCTTCTAAATTCCAGCGAGTATAAGCCTAGTCGATCCAGTCTTTCATCATATGAAAGTCCTGCCATCCCAGGAATCAATCTGGTGAACCTTCTTTGTACTCCCTCTATGGCAAGAATGTCTTTCCTCAGATTAGGGGACCAAAACTGCACACAGTACTCCAGGTGTGGTCTCACTAAGGCTTTGTACAACTGCAGTAGTACCTCCCTGCTCCTGTACTTGAATCCTCTTGCTATGAATGCCAGCATACCATTCGCCTTTCTCACCGCCTGCTGTACCTGCATGCCCACTTTCAATGACTGGTGTACAATGACACCCAGGTCTCGTTGCACCTCCCCTTTTCCTAATCGGCCACCATTCAGATAATCTGTTTTCCTGTTCTTGCCACCTAAGTGGATAACCTCACATTTATCCACATTAAATTGCATCTGCCATGAATTTGCCCACTCACCTAACCTATCCAAGTCACCCTGCATCCCCTTAGCATGAAGGCAGTCCGTTTTCTGCATTCAGTCTCTGCGCTGATTTTGTTCATTTACAGTTTTATAGTACTGTAGTAGTCTTTGTAGTGTTTGTTTCATTTAAATACATATTTGTTATGCAGTTAAGTGGTAGTTTGTTTTTTATACCTTTTTAACTATTTCCAGCAAAACTTCAGATAATTAGGACAGCCATTTAATTGGACCAAAATGTACTGGCCCTGATATGTCCCAGTGTTTCTATATTTTAATAAAGTCTTTAAATGTGTTAAATGTGCTCCCCCATAATAGACTCCTATTAGTCACACTTCTGTAACAAGCATCACTCTATGAAATTACCATCAATCATTGTATATAAGCTAGCTTATGTATTTATATTTATTGTGTTCCTTAATCTTATGTTTTTATTTGGTGCTGCATCAGATCCAGAGTAACAATTATTTCATTCTCCTTTACATTTGTTTACTGGAAATAATATCTTGAATCTTGAGTAATATTGGAAAGTTGAATCAAGACATGGAATTGGTTATTCACACATGTATCAATAAATGTTGGTAAGGATTGACAGGGACATGCCAAATTTCTTTAGCTTCCTGAGGAACTAGAGGCATTAATGGGCTTTCTTTACCATGGCCTCTACTTGGTTGGGATAGGACCTACTTGGTGATGTTCACTCCTAGGAACTATTGACGATCAGCTTCAAGACAAAAAGCAAAGAGTGGGAATAAAGTTTGCTATTGACAGTGGAAGAAACTATAGTGACGGGTCAATTTCTTATTTGGTCCTGAGAATAAAAAAAACTAGATTATCATCAAATAGAGATGAGATGGAATTTCTTTAGCCAGAGGTTGGTGAATCTGTGAAATTTGTTGCAACAGGCAGCTGTGGAGGCCATCACTGGGTATATTTTAAACAGGGGTTGATAGGTTTTTAATTAGGGCATGAAAGGTTGCAGGGAGGAGGCAGGAGAATGGGATTCAGAGGGAAATGGATCGACCATGATGAATTGGTGGAGCTGACTCGATGGGGCAAATGGTCCTGTGGTTTAGTTTAGGGTTAGGAGTACAGTCAGAATATTGAGGAACACTACAGCAAGTTACAAAAGACCACTAATGCAAGTAAATTAGATGAAATTCGGCACTAGTAAATAAATACAAGGGAGGTACTTGTTGGTAGGAAGAATAGGAAGGTGTGAGACTTGATGGAGAAGAGGAATAAAGGGAACCTGGAGTGCAAGTACACTGGTCACTGACAGGTGCACCACAGGTTAGCAAGACAAAAAAAAGCAAACCCAAGCTGAGGATTAATTTAAATTCCAGGGGACAGAACTGAAAAATTAGAAAGTTGTATTAAACCTGTGTTGAACATTAGTCGACCATGGTTAAAACTGCATAGTTTCAGTTGCTATATGGTAGAAAGGATGTAAAGACACTGATAAGATTGCAAAGAACATTTTCAAGGATATGAGAGGAAAACATGAACATACTGGTTTTGTTTTTAATTGAGGGCTGACTAAATAGTGATCTGTTAATGAGGAAAGATTTTGATAGTGAATACAGAGGAAATTTATTTTATTTATTTTTATTTAGAGATACAATGCAAACAGGCACTTCCTGCACAGTGAGCTGTATCACCCAGCAACCCACCTATTTAACCGTAGCCTAATCACAGTGACCAATGACCAATTGACCTCCTAGAAGTAAGTGTTTGGACGGGGGGGGGGGGGGGGGGAGCGGAGGAAACCGGGACGAAAGTGCAAACTCTTTACAGTCGGTGACAGAATTGAACTCCAGACTTCCACCCAGAGCTGTAATAGCCTGTTTTCACTTGAGGATGAGCATAACCAGAAGGCATGAATGTAATGTAGTTACCCAAAAAAATCCAATTGGGAATTCCAAAGAAGTTCCTTTACACTAAAAACGGCGAGAAAGTATAATTTTCTACTGCAGAGTATTTGAGGTGACTAGCAAAGATGCATTTAAGAGGAGGATGGATAAGCATTATGGGTTGGTGGTGGTGGTTAAGTAAATAGATGGCTATATGGGTAGGTATACATGTGGAAATTAAGGTTCCAGAGTGAAGCTTAGACATGTCATGGTTTCACTAATTGACATGTTACTGCAGCATGTGTCCTTTATAATCCCTTGTAAAGAAAATCTTCTCATTTGAAAATGATTAACTATTTTAGTAACATTCTTGAAGCACAGTACAAATGCTGGTTAGCAGTAAAGAGATTCGAGAAGGTTGTCAGTTATTTATTGTGCTGGTCCTGTCATGAATGCAGATAAAATCCCATTGGAAGATAGAATCGTGTCATGTAATTGGAATTGATTTATTATATCACATGTATCAATAAACATTGGTTAGGATTGACGGGGACATGCCATATTTCTTTAGCCTCCTGCAGTAGGGAAAAACTGTGTGCCTGTTAACAGAGCTTGGATTTATCATTCTCTTTCAACTCTTGACTTCCAATTGCAAAAGAAAATCACAAAAGCTAAAACATTTTTGAAACGAGCCATTTCACAGTACAGACTGAAACAAAAGAGTTAATGGCTCAAACTTCTGTATACATCTGTCTGTAATGTACTAAAATGGATTGCTTGTGGACATACTCTCTTGCTAATGTTTTTGAGTAACACTTGAAAAGATTAGACTGCAAGTAGAAAAATGGTTTTCTGTTATTTCAGAGAAGAGTTGACATTTAAAATGCCAACCTTTCATCACAACAGCTTAGTGAAAGCTTTATACCTGAAATGCGATCTTGCTTGATCTCTCCATTATTACTGTGTGACATGCATTTTCTCTGTTTATTTTAGTATCATTCACATTTTGTTCACATGGTAATCACAGGCTTCTTGTAAGCAGGAGTGCAGTCTTGATTATCTAGTTCTGTTAGGCCAATTGCCTAATAGAATAGTTCTTCATACCATTCTGCGTTCCTGTAGTATTCTTAAAGCCTGCTGATCGTCTTAAGGATTGTTCCTTGGGGTCCCTCCATTCCCAGTTCCATGAGCCTGATGTTGTTTTCTCTGAACTGAATCCTTTACAGCATCAGTGTTTTTCCTGCTTCAGGCCTCATTGATGCTTTATGCCTTTCTTGCTTGATAAAACAGTGCTTGTTTTGGCAAAGTGTATCAAAAATAAGAGTTTGAAGATACTTAGAGATGTGTAACTCAAAATTCAAAGGAAGATGAGCAAAATTCAATTCAATTCAAGTTTAATTGTCATTCAACCATACATAAATACCGATGAATACAACCAAATGAGACAACATTGCTCTGGGGCCAAAGTGCAAAAAACAGTACCCACAATCACACAGCACACATAGCACATACAAGATAGCAAGCACATAAAGATATTATCAAGATACAGCCAACCAAAAAAATAGGCCAGACCCGAGCTATGAATGCTGCAGATACCTGCAGTCAACTATAACATAGCTTGTCTTCCGCCAATCGAACACTGTAGGGTTGGGGGGAGAGACGGCAACAGCTCCAACTGGACACAACACCACACTGGCTCCAATGCCTCTTTCCTGCTGGCTGTAAACCGAGGCTTAAGGCCTAGTCCTTACATATACAAGGTAACAAGCTTATCATAAGATATCAGTAAAATGCAACCACTGAAGTAAAATATATATAGTCCAGACCCTGAGTACATGATATCGTAAAATGAAAGAGCAGAGAAGGCTTGTAGGTCCTTGCAAAATTGTAGTGCAGGGTACAGAGAGCGAGCTCCAAAGGGCAATGTGTGCAAAGGTAGTTTATGGGTGTATCTGGTGAATTTGATTTGTAACTGGGCTAGGTAGGATCTAGCATATGGACTTCACCTCATTCTTGCAGGTTAATGAATACCAGTTATTAAATGATGGAAATATTGTTTTCATTAATCAACCATCAGAGAAGACTTTTAAAATGAGACAGCCTCCTGTTTTTTTTAATTGATAATTACATAAAGGAACACTTTAAAGTGGTAGTATTTTTATCAGTCTTGTGCTGATGTAGTGTCGTTTGATAGATTATTGAATAGACCTTTTTAGTGGTATCCTGTCATAAATACTCACCTGTTTTGAGTGCCCCTGAAAATTTAAAGCAATAAAAATTGAAATAAATGCCTGCTAATGTACATTTTTTTAAAAATGTCTTCTTACAAGCCCGTGTGTACCATATCACAAGAATTACTGTGAAGTGAATCTAAGTGCACTGAAAACATTGTCAGGCAGGGATTCAATAGCAAGTGAATTCAGTACAATGTGAACATAAGATGGGAATACCTAAAGGTAAAGGAATATTAGTTAATATATCTTCTCTTCTATATCACTTTGCGGTGGTGGAGAGGCTTGTGAGTTTCTGAGAAACTGAGAATAGGGTCATCCTTGACCGTAAGGTCAATGGGGAGGTTAAATAAAAAATTAATACATGTCACCTCATACAGCGCTGAGATTCTTTTTCTGCAGGCGTACTTACCTAATGTATAGAATAGTAACCAAAAACAGGATCAATGGACAACAAACTGTGTAAATAACAAGCATGAAATAACAAGATAATTGTCCTTAAATTAGTGTAGTTTACCCTTTTTTGTTCAAGAGTCTGATGGTTGAGTGCTAGTAACTGTTCTTGAACCTGGTGTTGAGTCCTGAAATACCTCCTACCTGATGGCAATAATGAGAAAAGAACATGGCCTGAGTAGTGAGGATCATTGATAATGAATGTTGCTTTCCTTTGGCATCATTTCATGTAGATATGCTGAATAGTTTGGGAGGGTTTCACCCGTGATGTACTGGACCGAATCCACTACTTTTTGTAGAATTTTCCACTCAAAGACATTGGTGTTCCCATACCAGGCCGTAATACAGCCAGTCAACAAGTTTTCCACCACACACCTATCGAAGTTTGCCAAGATTTTCGATGACATGCTGAATCTCTGCAAACTCCTGAGGAACTGGAGGCACTGTCATATTCTGTTCACAATTATATATCCAGACAAAGGGCAACCCAATCGAGAACTCAACGGTGAAACTGGCAAAGGTTGATGACACATTGCAGTGGCAGTGAAGCAGGAGGAGTGCTACAGCAGTGAAGGGTCCCCAGTCTTGCATTTCGTGCCACTGGACTCTGACCACGATCTGTCAAGGACTGTGTGGTGGCTTCCTCGCATTAAACAAAGTCACGTACAGGTGTTCTTCTTTAAGGGAATAACTCCTTGGGAGAACATCATACTTGACTTGAGTGCTTGCACCTCTACTACTAAGCGCAGTGGCCACTTTATTAGATACACTGGTTCATCTCATTAATGTAAATATCTAATCAGTGGATCAGGCGGCAGCAACTCAATGCATAAAGGCACGTAGACATGGTCAAGAGGTTCAGTTGTTGTTTAGAACAAACATCAGAATTGGAAAGAAATGTGATCTGAGTGCATTTGACCGTAGAATGATTATTTGTGCCAGACAGGGTGGTTTGAATATCTCAAATTGCTGATCTTCTGCGATTTTTCATGCACAGCAGTCTCTAGAGTTTACAGAGGATGGTGTGGAAAAACAAACATCAAGTGAGCAGCAGTCCTGTGGGCAAATATGCCGTGTCAGAGGACAATGGTCAGGCTGGTTCAAATTGACAGGAAATTACAGTAACTCAAATAAATACACATTACAACATCGGTGTGCAGAAGAGCATCTCTGAAAACACAACTTTGAATAGATGGGCTACAGCAGCAGAAGGCCACACCATGTTCCACTCCTGGAACACCTTGCGATCAAGTGTCGTCTATTTTATCTGCAGGGGGAGATTTCAGCCATCATCTTGGTTACGGTGTACATCCCACCTCAGGCCAATGTCAGACAGGCTCTAAACAAACTGAGCGATGTAGTCACCAGGCATGAAACAGCACATGCTGATGTCTTCGTCATTTTAACCAGGTCAGCTTGAAAAAATCTCTAATTATTACCAGCAAATCTCTTGTAGTACTAGAGGAACCAACACACTGGACCACTGTTACACTAAGGTCAAGAGTGCCTACCGTGCTATACCATGCCCACACTTCAGAAAGTCTGACCTGGCTGTACTTCTGCTCTGAGTATAGGAAAAGACTGAAGACTACAGCACTAGTAGTGAGGACCAAGAAAGTATGGACAAAGAGTGCTTACAGGACTGCTTTGAATTGGTGGACTGGACTGTATTGACTGTATTTAGGGCTTCGTCTTCGAATCTGAATGAGTATGCCACAGCTATTACTGACTTCATTAAAACCTGTGTGGATGAGTGTGTGTTTACAAGAACTTGCAGTACATACCCAAATCAAAAGTCGTGGATGAACCAGAAGGTTCATAGTCTGCTAAGAGCTAGATCTGTGGTATTCAAGTCTGGTGACCCAGAGCTGTATGAGAAAACTCAGCGTGAACTGCAGAAGGCTAGTTCAAGAGCTGAGGAACAATTCCGAACGAGGTTGGAGGTGAAATCAGGCATATGTCAACTCTGGCAGGGTTTGCAGGCCATTACTTCCTACAAAGTGAAACCTAACACTATGAATGGCTGTGATACTTCACACCCAGGTGAGGTTGACACCTTTTATGCTCGTTTTGAAAGGGAGAATAAAACTATAGCTTTGCAACACCTAGTGCCCCTGTGATTTCTTGTTTCGGAAGCTGATGTCCAGCTGTCTTTCAAGAGTATAAATCTGTGCCAGCCAACTGGCAGGGGTGTTCAAATACATTTTCAGTCTCTCCTTGCTACGTCAGAGGTTCCCACCTGCTTCAAAAGGGCAACACTTATACCAGTACTCAAGAAGAGCAGAGTGAGCTGCCTTAATGACTATCATTCAGTAGCGGTGATGAGGTGCTTTGGGAGGGTGGTTATGGCTGTAACTAATTCCTGTCTCATCAAGGACCTGGGCTCACTGCAATATGCCTATTGCCGCAATACATCTACAGCAGATACCATCTCATTGGTTCTTCACACGACCTTGAATCACCTGGACAGTACAAATACCTATGTCAGGATGCTGTTTATTGACTACAGCTCAGCATTTAACACAATCATTCCTACAGTTCTGATCTAAAAGCTTGAGAAACTGGGCCTCTGTACCTCCCTCTGCAACTGGATCCTCAACTTCTTAACCGGGAGACTACAATCTGTGCAGATCAAAAAAAACCTCACTCCTCACTGACGATCAACAATGGTGCACGTCAGGGATGTGTACTTAGCCCACTGTTTCACTTGTAAACACGAGGAATTCTGCAGATGCTGGAAATTCAAGCAACACGCGTCCTGACGAAGGGTCTCGGCCTGAAACGTCGACTGTACCTCTTCCTAGAGATGCTGCCTGGCCTACTGCATTCACCAGCAACTTTGATGTGTGTTGCTTGAATTTCCAGCATCTGCAGAATTCCTGTTGTTTGCGTTTTTAAAACACACATCAAAGGTGCTGGTGAACGCAGCAGGCCAGGCAGCATCTCTAGGAAGAGGTACAGTTGACGTTTCGGGCCAAGACCCTTTGTCAGGACTAACTGAAGGAAGAGCTAGTAAGAGATTTGAAAGTGGGAGGGGGAGAGGGAGATCCAAAATGATAGGAGAAAACAGGAGGGAGAGGGATGGAGCCAAGAGCTGGACAGGTGATTGGCAAAAGGGATATGAGAGGATCATGGGACAGGAGGCCCAGGGAGAAGGAAAGGGGGGAGAGTGGGGAAAAACCCCAGAGGATGGACAAGGGGTATAGTCAGAGGGACAGAGGGAGAAAAAGGAGAGAGAGAGAGAAAGAATGTGTGTATATAAATAAATAATGGATGGGGTACGAGGGGAGGTGGGGCATTAGCGGAAGTTAGAGAAGTCAATGTTCATGCCATCAGGTTGGAGGCTACCCAGACAGAATATAAGGTGTTGTTCCTCCAACCTGAGTGTGGCTTCATCTTTACAGTAGAGGAGACACAGACTGGGAGATTATTTTGCTGAACACCTACGCTCTGTCCACCAGAGAAAGCAGGATCTCCCAGTGGCCACACATTTTAATTCCACATCCCATTCCCATTCTGACATGTCCATCCACGGCCGCCTCTACTGTAAAGATGAAGCCACACTCAGGTTGGAGGAACAACACCTTATATTCCGTCTGGGTACCCTCCAACCTGATGACATGAACATTGACTTCTCTAACATCAGTTCTATGTATTGCATTGTACTGCTGCCGCAAAGACAACAAATTTCATGGTAGGTGATATTAAACCTGATTCTGATTGACTCTGCTGCACTTAATTAAATGGCCCTTAAGTGTATTTGTTAAGCTATGGAAGACCATGGTAGAAATGAGAAGGCATATTGAGAATGTTGTGGTGAAGTAGTAGGCATTGCATTCTAATATACTATGTAGAAATAAGAGGGTCAGGATGAATGCAAATGACGTAAGAGGAACTGTGGGAAGACTGAACCACAATTTCCTCATTGCTATTGCTGAGAAATGAAGGCTCCACACCTTAGTTCTTCTCCTTGGCATTCTGTTTATTTATGTATTTAGCAATACAGATCAGAGTCGACTCTTTTGGCCCTTCGAACTACACCACCCCAGAAACCCCTGACAACCCGGATTAACTCTAACCTAATCATGGGTCTTAAAAAGACCGATTAGCCTACCCAGAATGTCTTTAGACTGTGGGAGGAAACCGGAACACCTGGGGAAAACCCACGCATTCCCCAGGGAGGACATTCAGAGACTCCTTACAGATGGTGCTGGAATTCATCTCTGAACTCTGTCGCTCCAAACTGTAATAGCATTGCGCTAACCACCGCTGAAATAGTGTTGCCCTAACCACTGTACTACCATGCTTGCAACAACCAGAAAGACAAGGAAAAAGTAAAAGTTGCTGAAATGAGCAGAGGAGTTATAAACATGGCTAGGAGCAACTTTTTTTGATCCGTTCTGATAAATATTGCTTGAGACTTGCACTTGTATCTTGGGAGAAAAGAAATAGATGTGAGAATAGAAAACAAAACAAAGTATATTAAATTTGAGGTTAAATTGGTGTAGGGTACTGAGGTAAAGGAAGATTTTTTTTGTGGAGTCTAAAGCAGACCCTTTGTGAGAAAGATCAAGTTAATAAAAGTTATGATTGACTAAAATATGCAGCTGAAAATGCGATTAAGTCACTGAGATCTCAATCTGCATTTAACAATGGAGGAAAAAGGAGCTGAGTTATGAAACTGGTAACAAATCAGTGCCTTGACTTTCATTTTCTAGATTTTTAATGAGAGTGATAAGTGTTATATTTCCTTATGATATGCATGAGGACTTGAGTACAAATTTAAGACTTATTCTTCAGTTATATGGGGCACAGGTGAGGCCATATCTGGTTTTCTTCCCTGCATAATGATATTAAACCTAATTCTTCTGATTCTGAAGGAAATCCTTGTGACAGAGCAATGGTTCAGCAGACTGATTGCTGGTGTGGTGCATTTGGCATGAGGAAGATTATGCAGATTAAATCTATATTTGGTCTGTTGATTCTGTTTTGAATCTCAGAGCAATTGTGTCAGTCCCATTCCCCTACTTAATTTTTCTGTAACTAATTTTTATTGATTACTTGTGTATTTAACCCCAACCTAATCAATGTATGTAAGCTATCTTATGTATTTACATTTATTGTGTTTTTTTTTTATTATTGTGTTTATCTTACTTTTTTTGTGCTGCATTGGATCTGGAGTAACAATTATTTCATTATCCTTTACACTTGTGTTCAGGAAATGACATTAAACAGTCTTGTATTTTGAATGACCTACTAACTTTGGACTGTGGGAGAAAACGAGCACCCGGAAGAAACCCACACACTGACGGAAAAAATGTGTAGACTTTCTTACAGAGGATGCCAGAAATGAATTCTGAACTCCCGACCCCCTGAGCTGTAATAGTACTGTGCTAACCCTTAACCATGGCACCTCAGTTCTTTTGTGTCTCTCCACCAACTCCATTCTGATTTCCCCGTCCACCCAGTGGCATCGATCTCTGCTTCTGGATACGTGAAACAGGAAGTTCCACCCCATTTATACCCTATCAAATCATGTAACAATTTTGTATGTTTCAATTAATTGTCTTCTAAACCTGATGGGAGGGGCTTAAACTGCTTAATCTACCTAATCAACCATCCCACAAATCAATCTGGTGAACCTTTGCTCTATCACAAAGATCTCCCTCCACTTAAAGAAAGACCAATCCTGTCCACAACCTCCAAGATGTAGTTTTGCTTGTGCGCCATATGAATGAAGCAAGATGTCTTATCCTAATGTCAGTCTTGGTGAATGGTCTTGACCCAAAATGTTGACTCTTTATATCTTTCCATAGATGCTGCCTGACCTATGCATTCATCCAACATTTTGTGTCTGTTATTCTGGATTTCTGTCATATATGGAATCTCTTGTGTTTAAGATGTCTTAAGCTTGTACTCAAATACTCTTGCAAGGGAAACTGTCTGATCTATGGAAAAGGAATTTCAAATGTTGGACATTTTAGATTATTGGGGCTGGTGAGGTACTCTTTGAACACATTGAATTTGCTGATTGCAAATGTGTCTGGGATATGAATGATATTCACTCTGAGGGTTGTGAATATGATTGAAGTGCAAGCAAGATTGGTAGTAGATCAATCTCCTTGACTACCTAAATTCCTGTGCTTCATTTCCTTTAACACAGGAGCTGGCTCAAATCTCAAGTGAAGTGTTGCCTCTGAATGGCCCAATTCCATTCGTTGGCTTTTGATTGAAATTTAAGGGCAACTGAAATGGTTTGGTAATACTGTGTGTACTCAGCTTCCTTGATGTGCATACAGGCTTCGTGTCTACAGAAGGCCTTGAAGGAACTTTTGAAACTTTTGAAATGGCATGAACATCGACTTCTCTAACTTCCGCTAAGGCCCCACCTCCCCCTCGTACCCCATCTGTTACTTATTTTTATGCACACATTCTTTCTCTCACTCTCCTTTTTCTCCCTCTGTCCCTCTTGCCCATCCTCTTGCCTCTTTACCTCTTGCCCATCCTCTGCGTCCCCCCCCCCCCTTGTCTTTCTTCCCGGACCTCCTGTCCCATGATCCTCTCGTATCCCCTTTTGCCTATCATCTGTCCAGCTCTTGGCTCTATCCCTCCCCCGCCTCCTATCATTTTGGATCTCCCCCTCCCCCTCCAACTTTCAAATCCCTTACTCACTCTTCCTTCAGTTAGTCCTGACGAAGGGCCTTGGCCTGAAACGTCGACTGCACCTCTTCCTACAGATGCTGCCTGGCCTGCTGCATTCACCAGCAACTTTGATGTGTGTTGTTTTGAAACACTGATTTTGGTTTCAAGTTAAATTTGCAATTGTTTGTTGGAAGAGCATCTAGACTTTGTGAATACTAGGGCAAACATTTAGTGAAGAAATTGAGTGAGATAAGGACATACCGATACTTTAAAGCATTGTCTAACTGGTAGTCTTTCTGCTCCTCTAAATCTCTAGTGTGCTTAATTATAATCATTTATCCAGATAACATCTTGTATATCAGCGACAAGCACGAGATTCTTCTGATGTGGAAATCCAAAGCAACACACACAGTGCTGAAGGAACTCAGCAGGTCTGACAGCATCTATAGAGAGGAATAAACAGTTGCTGTTTCCGGGGGCTAAGACCCTATGGCTTTTCCTCTCGTGTTCTTTATAATTGAGTGCTTATAACTGAATATATTACTGTAAATAACTATAGCTGTGGCCGGGTTCTTCTTTAGTGCTTTATATTGCTTGTCTTTGCTTCTAAGTATTAGATTGTTTTGCATTTGTGTAGTGCTCTTAGTCTCCTTTTTCAGAACATTCCAAAACACTTCACAACCAATGAAGTAGTTCAGGTATGTAGATGCTATTGTAATATTGGAATTATGTAGCCAATTTGTACACAAGTTACTAGAATAACCATGTCATAGTGACTAATCTGTTTTTGTTACGTCAGTTGAGTGAATATTAACCAGAGCTTCTGAGGAGAATCTTCAAGTGGCATGAGATTTTTTTCTTTTCTTTTCAAACCTTTTTATTATCCAAAATTAACATGAGTATATCGAAGTAAGCAACACTTACAATGTCTCAAGAAAAGAAAACATTATTTTAAAGTTTGAAAAAATTTTGGTGATTTAAAATAAAAACTCCTACTAAGCAAGAAAAAGTGGGGGAAAAACCCCATTAGGTGTTCAACCCCGGAGCCATGCGTCATACAAAAAGCTTCTAAAGATAAACATCAAACCACCAGCAAGAAAAAAAGATGTACCAAAAATTTACAATTAGATCGTGGAGGAAATCTATCAATTAACTCAAATGATAATAACGAGCAAATGAACCCCATCTTTTCTCAAAATCAAACATAGGTTCAAAGGTTTGACTTCTAATTTTCTCCAAACTAAGACATAGCATCACTTGAGAGAACCATTGTGACAAAGTGGGAGCCGATGTATCCTTCCACTTCAACAAAATGGCCCTCCTAGCTATCAATGTAACAAATGCAATAACATGTTGGTCAGACACAGAAATACCATGGATATTTTGAGGAATTATTCCAAAAAGCACAGTTAATTTGTTAGGTTGTAAATTAATTTTAAGTGCTTTAGAAATTGTTGAAAAAACTGACTTCCAGAACTGTTGCTGTATAGAACAAGACCAAAATATGTGTGTCAGTGTAGCTGTCTCGGTTTTACATCTATCACAATAACTATCAACATTAGAGAATATTTTAGACAGTCTCTCCTTCATCAAATGGTAACGATGTACAATTTTAAATTGAATCAGTGAATGACTAGCACAGATCGAAGAAGAGATAACCAGCTTCAGAATCCGCGTCCAGTCCTCTGTCATAAAAGTCAAACTGAGTTCCTTTTCCCAATCTTGTTTAATCTTAAATAAAGGACGCTTATCCCATTGTAGTAGTAAATTATAAATTCTTCTAGTGGAACCCTTCATCGAAGGGTTCATACTCATAATAGTATCTAACAGGTCAGCATCCAATATGTAAGGAAAATTACTTAAATATTTTTGTAAGAAATGTGTAAATTGAAGGTATTGTAAAACGTGTGAGTATGAAAGAGAATAATTAGGCATGAGATTTTTTATGTCTACCTTGGACATACTAATCTGATGTAAAACTTTTTTTTGTAAAAAGGCTACAAGCATCCTGCAATTGTATCTGCATGCAGATAAAAATACATCATTTTTGATTTTTTTTAAAAAAGGATTGACATATCACCAGATGCAAAGATAGATGTACATTACAATACCGGAGTGAAGAAAGCTTGTTCCGAGAAGGAACTGGTAAGAAACTCCCTCCAGCTCTAGACTTCCCTTAATTGATGTCATTGATCCTTACAACACACACAAATTGCTGGTGAACGCAGCAGGCCAGGCAGCATCTATAGGAAGAGGTACAGTTGACGTTTCAGGCGGAAAGTCCTGACGAAGGGTCTTGGCCCAAAACGTCCACTGTACCTCTTTCTATAGATGCTGCCTGGTCTGCCGCGTTCCACCAGTATTTTGTGTGTGTTGCTTGAATTTCCAGCATCTGCAGATTTCCTCGTGTTTGCATCATTGATTCTTAGTAGTGTTTTGCCTGTAATAAAGTTCTCTCTGCCTTGTCATAAGTAGAGTAGGTGGACTGGATCATAATTCTTCATAAAGCTGCAATTTTCTAGGTGGTAGTTTTAAGCTATTCAAATAGTGCAGCTGACTTTTGGAATAGGTAAGTATTGCAAACATTTTAAGAGTTATTAACTGAATTCATGAAAGTAATTTGTTATTAAACTATCGTGGCGATCATTAGAGCACAAACATTCCAATAAAGTTTTAGCTCCAGTAAAGTTTGTACTTTCTAAAAAAAAATTTGGCAGCATTCCATAAAGAGTAAATTTGCAGTAATAGCAGGCCTTGGTTAAATACTATTGAGTATAGCAAGCTGCTTTTCTTTTTTAAAAGAAAATTAATGACGTTCAACCAATTCAACAATGGGGTTAGTATCTAGCATTAAGAAACCCAATTTGCGGTGTTGAATAGGTTAACTGTACATGTGGCTGTTTTTGCAGATATTTAAGCCCGTTGCTTAGCTTACAATGCAGTTTTTGTCAAGTAACCCAATTATGTTTTATGGTCTTTTTGCTAAGCATTAGAAAAATGGACTGTTTCAGTTTGATTTCAGTTTGCTTGGATAAATTAACATCATCAGAGTGGGAAGTCTAATACCTTCTTAACAGCCTCTTAATCATTGAGTAACTTTTGAATGCTTATTTGTATTGAAGTTTTATGTGTAAAAGCCCAGTCTCTGAATAGTGTGTTTTAGAGACCCTCCTGAAAAAGAAATCCCAGTTCCATAACCTCTACCAGTAGTAGTAGAAGTGTGATCACTCAAGTCCAAGTAAGTTTTCCTAAGGGTTGTCTATTGATGGATCTTCAAGTGGCTGTAGAGATTGATCCAGGATCCACATAAATAGAGACTGCTTTGCGTGACTTCACTTAATGTGAGGAAGCTGGTGCACGGGCAGCCACCACAAGGTCCTTGACAGATTGGAACGCAAGACAACTTGGATCCCTTCACTGCTGCAGACTTCCTTCACCTTCACTGCCGTTTTAATGTCATCATCTTCCAGCAGTTCCACCGTTGACATCTTAGTTGGATTTGTTGTCTAGAACTTCCCCCTTAACCTTATCGTCTGTGGGAGAGGAACAGAGTTAACATTTCAGGACCTGTAGCATTGGCTTTGTTTCTCTCTTTATAGAGATGATGACTCATTTAAATATTTCTAAGACTTCCTGTTTATGGTTCAGACTATTGGCATCTGCAAGGTTTTGTTGCTTCACTTGCAGACATTTAATTTGCAGTACAAGTTGATGTGACCTTTTCCTTCTCTGCGATCAAGTACATCAGCTTCTGGGCCATTAGGAACATGTAGTCTCCTGACTCTGTCCCTTTTTATAGGGATTCGTGGGTTATATACAATTTTTGTAGCTTGGCATTTGCTGGTAATGCATCTTATTTTACCAGTAAAAACATTGCAGCAATCTGTCAGAATATTTCTTGAGCTTTTGAGACCAAGGAACAAACTGAATGCTTTTCATCAGCATTTTCAAGTAGTGCATATGAAACCCAATGGAAATTTAGCAAAGTGATTTGTTTTAGTTGTAACTCTAGATTCTACAGTTGTTGCTTCCAGAGGAGTTTGCTTTCAGCAGGAATTTAACCCTCATGCATGAACAGTGGATAAAGTTGGTTTTCAGCAGCACTTCTAAGTTTGGGAAAGGAACATTTTGTAAGTCAACTTTAAGCTGCAGTTTATCTAATTTTTCACCTAAGCATAAAATTTCTTGGATATGTTAACATTTTAGTGATGATATCAACTTAGCATTAGCCAACGCCTGTAAAGAACATTCCGCGGAGCCAAACAGTGAACATTTAATGAAAATGAAAGGTGAATTTGCGGCTGCCCAGCATAATTTGATTTGATGCAAATGACGCATTTCACTACGTTTTGATGTACATGTGACAAACAAAGCTTTTTTTAAATCTATTAAATGTTGGAGAAGAGAATGAACAGAGAAATTATAGATGGAATTTAGTTTGGGCAAGTATGAGGTGTTGCACTTTTGAAGGTCAAAAGAAAGAAACTGTAGGCCCCTTAGGAGTTAGTGAAGATTAGGCATGACATCTAAAACTTTGACAAACTTCTGTAGATATGTAGTGGGGAGTATATTGACTGGCTGCATCACATCATGGTACGGAAACGCCAATGCACTTGAATGGAAAATCCTACCAAAAATACTGGACACGGCCCAATCCATCAAGGGTAAAACCCCACCATTGAGCACATCTACATGAAACACTGTTGGAAGAAAGCAGCATCCATCATCAGGGACCCCCACCATCCAGGTCATGTTCTGTTTTCATTGCTGCTAACAGGCAGAAGGGATAGGAGCCTCAGGACTCATACCACTAGTTTCAGGAACAGTTATTACCCCTCAATCATCAGGCTCAAAGACTTAACTTCACTTGCCCTATCATTGAGATGTTTCCACAACTTGTAGACTCCCTTTCAAGAATTCTTTATCTCATGTTCTTGATATTTATTGCTTATTTTCATCATTTCTTTTTGTATTTGCACAGTTTGTGACTTTTACACACTAGTTGAATACCCAAGTCTTTCATTGATACTATTATGATTATTGTTCTGTTAGGGATTTATTGAGTATGTCTCTAAAAATAGTTTCAGGGTTGTATATGATGACACATAAATTACAGGAAAAAGTTTGTGAACCCTTTGCAATTACCTGCATTATTTACTCATAAATTGTCTGATCTTCATCTAAGTCACAATGATAGACAAACACAATCTGCCTGAACTAATAACACACAAACAATTGTACTTTTCATGTCTTTATTGAACACTTGGTTGAATCATTCACAGTGCAGGTTGGAAAAGGTACATGAACCCTTGTATTCAATAAACCTCTTTAGCAGCAATAGCCTCCACCAAACACTTCCTGTAGCTGCTGATCAGACTTGCACAACAGCAAGGAGGAATTTTCAACCATTCCTCCACCAATACTTTGATACCTTGCATGAACAGCCCTCTTCAGGTCATGCCACCGTATCTCAATTGGGTTAGGGTCTGGACTCTGACTAGGTTGTTCCAAAACATGAATTTTCTTCTTTTTAAATCATTCTGTAGTTGATTTGTCTTTCAGATCATTGTCTTGTTGCATCATCCAACTTCTATTAAGTTTCAGGTGAGGGACTGCTACCCTGACATTCTCTTGTAAAATGTCTTGATACTATTTTGAATTAATTGTTCCCTCAATGATTGCGAGCTGTCCAGGCCCTGAGGTAGTAAAGCAGCCTATACCATAATACTCCTTTCACCATGCTTCACAGTTGGGACAAGGTTTTAGCATTGGTGTGCAGTGCCCTTTTTCCTCCAAACAGTGTGTATTTCTGCGAAAAAGTTCAATTTTTGACTTATCTGTCGACAGAATATTGTCCCAGAAGTGTGGAACACCCTGGTGGTCTTTTGCAGACTTGAGATGTGCAGCGTTGTTGTTTTTTTTGTTTTGGAAAGCAGTGGTTTCCTCGTGGTGTCCTTCCATGAACACCATTCTTGTTCAGTGTTTTTCTGATAGTGGACACATGAACAAAGACTTTTGCAAGTTCTACAGATTTCTACAGGTCTTTTGCTGTTACCCTTGGGTTCTTTTTCATCTCCTTCAGCATTGCACATTATGCTCTTGGTGTGACCTTTGCAGGACACCCACTCCTAGGGAGAGTAGCAACAGTACTGAGTTTCCTCCATTTGTAGACACCTTACTGTGCACTGATGAACACTCAGGTCTTTAGAAGTGCTTTTGTAGCCTTTTCCAGTTTCATGTATATCTCTACCATCTTCTGAGGTCCTCTGAAAGTTGTTTTGATTGAGGCATGGTGCACATAAATAGATCTTTCTTGAAGAGCAGCCTCTGTCAGTAACCTGACTTCGTGTGTCTTTTTATTATAGGGCCGGGCACCCCTACAACCCACATCTCCAATGTCATCTCATTGGTTGGAACACCTGACTCCAGATAGCTTTTGTAGAAGGCTTTTCCCCAGAGGTTCACAAACTTTTTTGAACCCAGACGGTGATTGTTAAATGGTGTACTCGGTATTGCTGAGAACTACAATTGTTTGCTGTTAGTTTTGGTAGATTGTTTTTGTCTATAATTGTGACTTGGGTGAAAATCAGACACATTTTATGAACAATTAATGCAGAAAACCAGGTAGTTGGATAGGGATCACAAATTTTTTCTTGCAACTGTATATACTTTGATAAATTTACTTTGAAGTTTAATAGCATTGAAGTACAGAGGAATCTTGGGGTCCAAGATTCACTAAAGTTCACTGAAGGTGGCTATGCAAGTTGATAAAAAACGTGTATAACATGCTGCTTTTAGTGATAGGGGTATTTGAGTGTAAGAGTAAAGAAGTCATTTTGCAGGTATATAAAACTTTTTGGTCAGACTGCACGTGGAGTGTTGTGTGCAGTTGTGGTTGGCCCAGTGTAAGAAGGATGTGGAGACTGTGGAAAGAACGCAGAAGAGGATGCTGCCTGGATTACAGGGTAAATACTTTAATAAAAGGCTGGACAAATTTGAATGCTCTCCCAAGAGTGAGTGAGGTTGAGGGTAAATCTGACAGAGGTATTTTTTTTTAAATTTGCAAGGCCTAGCTAGGGTGGACAGTCACAATCTTTTCCCCATTGGTGGAAATGTCAAAAACCAGAGGACATGTCTTTAAGATTAGTGGGGGAAGGGCTAAAGGTGATTTATTTAGAGATACAGCACAGAGTAGGCCCTTCCAGCTCAATGATCCGCACTGCCCAGCAGCCAAACTATTTAACACTAGCCTAATTATGGAACAGAATACAATGACAAATAACCTACTTTGGACCGTGGGAGGAAGCCAGAGCACCCGGAGGAAACTCGCATGGTTTACAGGGAGAATATAAAAACTCCTGATAGACAGTACTAGAATTGAACTCCAAATTCTGGAATGCCCAGAGCTGTAATAGTGTCTTGCTAACCACTGTGCTACCGTGGCACATGGAAACATGAGGAGCAAGTGAGTGGCAGGTACCTGGAATGGGTTACCAGACATGGTCGCGGAAGCAGGCTATTTGATGAAGTTCAAAGAGTCTTTTTGATAGAGACATGAATGCAAAGGATTGAAATACAGGAAGAAGACATTTAATATAAATAGGCATGCATATTAACACAACATCCTGGGTCAAATAGCCTATCCAGTACTATTTTATAATGGGAACAAATGTTTAAAGTTTCTTGGAGGAGCATGTATGCAGAATTTCTACTTTGCTAAAGCTCGTCATGATAGTTCTATCCTACTTTTTTTTTAAAAAAGAGGCAACTACAAAATTGAGTTCTGTAGTAAAATACTGAGTTACATTATTAAGGGTTTTGGGTACGAAGAAACAAAAAATTAACCCGCATGTAATTTATAATACTGAAGGCAGCTTTTGAATCATGGTGAGGTGCAGATGTTTGTAACACCACAGTTAAATGCATTCACTTAAAAGTTAAAAATTACTTTGGTTAAAAAGACAATAGTACTGTTGCAATACCTGGCTATACCTCTTGTGAATCAGTACTGTCTAGCCTAAAATGAAAAGGATTTTATTTTTATGTCTTGTGACTCCCATAGTATTACTAATTTATTCCTATGTGCGTAATGTTTGAGCAGATTCCATAAATGCAATGGATTCTGTAAAGAAAATTAGTTTCATACAGAATATTTTTTGTAAAACTAATTCTTTTGGCAATTGATACTAATTGGTGCCAAATCCTGCAGGCTACAGTTTGTCCAGATGAGAGGTGTGGTGTTCTTTAAGCATATGTCGGTTCTCCTTGTAACAGTGCAGGAAACCACAGACTGTGTCAGAAGGGGAAGGTAGCCAGAAGTTCAGGCTCACTCCTGCACACAAAGGTGCAGCTGCTCCAGAAAGCAATCACCTAGTTAGTAGACAGGAAAGTGCATATTCTATAGTCTGGAGCAACAGACAGCCTGCTGGAGGAATTTGAGGGGTTGAGCATGATCTGTAGCCCGGAAGGATGTTTCGGGTTGACATATCAACAATTTTCCCACCCCCCTGGATGCTGCTTGGCATTGAGATTTCCTCCATCAGATTGCTTGTTATATCACCCGTTCTCTGGTACTTATTACTACCATCAGAGTACAGGAGTCTGAGGACACACTCAATGATTTAGGAGCAGCTTCTTCCCATTTGCCATCAGATTTCTGGAAGGACGTTGAACACATGAGCATCAGCTCGCTAAGTTTGCTCTCTTCTGTGATGTTTTAATATCTACAGTACTATGCAAAAGTCTGAAGCACTCTAGAATTTCTGGATTAGTGTCTCAGTAGTAAAGAGCAAATTTTAGATTTCCAGACATATATATTCCAAAAATAATTTTTTATATTTTGTTAAAGAAAGTAACATTATGTAATAGACCACTTTTTAAATAAAAACTTGATTGCTTTGTAGATAATGTCCCGTGCATGATTAAACTGATTAACTGAAATAGAAACGGGTGTAAAAGGAATCAAACTGGGTAGAGGGCAGACAAATTGAAAGGTGAGTATGTGGCAGTTTAACCTTCAAATCACCAATTCTTACACCATGGCAAGAGTGAGCATAACAAGACACAAGGTGGTCATACTGCATCAACAAGGGCTCTTCCAAGCAGAAATTTTGCAGCAAACAGGAGTTTTAAGATGTGCTGTCCAAGCTCTTCTGAAGAAGCAGAAAGAAGCAGGCAAGATTGAGGACCAGAAGCACAGTGGTTGACCACGGAGACTAAGTGCAGCAGATAAGAGATAACGTCAAACTAACGTCCCTACTAAATAGGAAGAAATCCAGTACTGCTACCAGCTCTGAACTCACAAGAGCCAATGAAACCCAAGTGTATACCCTTCTACAGTCTTGTCTGACTGTGGTCCTCATTGAAGAGCTGCTGCCAAAAAGCCACTCCTCTGAATTTGAAACAAAGCCAAAAGACTCACACATGGGGAGCTGAAAAATTGCAGCAAGTGCTCTGGAATGAAAAGTCAAAATTTGAAATTTTTGGCTCAAGCAGGAGGTAGTTTGCCTGTAGAAGAGCTGGAGAGTGCTAGGTGAGTGTTGGCAGCCAACGGTGCTGGTTCCCTGCAGGTTTGAGGCTGCTTTATGCAAATGGAGTTGGTGATCTGATCAGAATAAATGGAATCCTCAATACTGAGTAGTACAATCAGATTCTTATCTATCATGCAAAAACATCAGGGAGTCATCTGATCCGGTCCCAATTTCATTCTGCAGCAGGACAATGACCCCAAACACATGGCCAAGGTCATAAAGAACTACCTTCAGCGAAACTTAAAACAAGAGGTTCTGCAGCAGGCGGTATAGCTTCCACAGAGTCCTGATCTCAACATCTTCGAGGCTGTCTGGGATAACCTGGAGACACTGAAGCAAGCAAGGCAGTCAAAATCTGCAGAAGACCCGTGGCAAGTTCTCCAAGATGCTTGGAACAACCTACCATCACAATCTCTTATGAAACTACACAACAGCGTATCTAAGAGAACTGGTGCAGTTTTAAAGACAAAGGGTGGTCACACCATATATTGATTTGATTTATTTTCTTAAAATTTATTGCTGTTTGTAGTTTTTCTGATATTTAGAAACTTTTCATTATTTTGGAAAGCATTTCTTGTGAAGAGTAATCTAGTTTGTCACACTCCACTCTTTTTTTTCTAGTGTTTTCACAGTGCAGGTGCTAATGGGAAACTTGTGGCTACTCCAGTCTTGTCCATTGATACTTCTTACCTCCTTACACCAATTTCACAATATTTTCTTTTCAACAAGCTATCTGCCCCTGCCATGATAATAAAAAAAATCGTCAAATTATTTTCTTGAGGTTCTCACCACCCACTTCCAAAATGTGTGCTGAATTATGAATGCATTTTCGCCATCCTTTTGAACACTTAAAACAGAACTTTTATGAGTTTTCGTTGACACCTCAGGTTCATTTGCTACTTATTGCATATGTCCTCTGGAGGTATTAATGCTTCAGATATAGGAGTATTGTTGCAAAGCACAGAAAATGCTGGAGGAACTCAACAGGCCAGGCAGTATCAATGGGGGAAAAAAAATAGAGTCGGCTACTTTTTTCCATAGATGCTGACTGGCCTGCTGAATTCCTCCAGCATTTTGTGTGTGGGGGGTTGCTCAGATTTCCAGCATCTGCAGATTTTCTTTTATTAAATCCTTCATGATTTTAAATGCATTTTCAAATCTCTTAACTTTCTGCGCTTTAAGAAAACCCTTCTCTAGTCACTCTTTCGTCTCTAATATCTTCTCCATAGTAATCCTCAAAATGTGATTCCCAGACATAGACTCGGTTTTCACTTTGAATAGGCACAGAAGTGGAAGACAGTGTGGTCATTTGCTGCTGTAGCCCATCCACTTCAAGGTTTGACATGTTTTGTGCATTCAGAGATGCTCTTCTGCACACCACTGTTGTAACACATGGTTATCTGAGTTGTTGCTTTCCTGTCAGCTTGAACCAATGTGGACATTTTCCTCTAACTTCTCTCATTAACAAAGCATTTTTGCCCATAGAACTGCCGCTCACTGGATTTTTTTTTTTTTGTTTATCGCACCGCTCTCTGTAAACTCTAGAGCGGGGTTCCCAGCCTTTTTTTTTAATGCCATGGACCCCTACCATTAACCAAGGGATCCATGGACCCCAGGTTGAAAACCCCTGCTCGAGAGACTATAAGACCATAAGATATAGGAACAGAAGTAGGCTATTTGGCCCATCAAGTCTGCTCCACCACTCAATCTTGGGCTGATCCAGTTCTTCCAGTCATCCCTTCTCTGCTTTCTCCCCATACCCTTTGATGCCCTGGCTAATCAAGAACCTATGTATCTTTGCCTTAAATGCACCCAATGACAACTTCTACAGCTGCTTGTGGCAACAGATTCCACAGATTTACCACCCTCTGACTAAAGTAATTTTCCTGCATCTCTGTCTAAATGGTCATCCTTCAATCCTGAAGTCGTGCCCTCTTGTCCTAGACTCCCCTACAACGGGAAATAACTTTGCCATATCTAATTTGTTCAGGCCTATGCATGAAAATCCCAGGAGATCAGTAGTCTCTGAGGTAATCAAACCTCCCTATATGGCACCAGCAATCATTTCATGGTCAAATTCACTTAGATCACATTTCTTCTCATTCTGACATTGGCCTGAACAACGACTGAACTTCTTGTCCATGTCTGCATGCTTTTGTACATTGAGTGCTGCCACATGATTGGCTGATTAGATATTTGCATTAACAAACAGTTGTACCTAATAGAGTGGCCACTGAGTGTACTTCTCCAGCTAGGGCTAAAGCTTGCAAAAGTTTTGAAGGAACCATTGTTCAACTTTTGATATTTTGTTTGACGCATGTGGCTTGGCAAATGAAATCTATTAGCATTTAGCATACTGCTGTTTTTTGTCCAGTTTGTTTTGCTCCTGTCTCAAAACTGGCACACACTTGTAAAATTCAATGGCTTTTAATTTGTTGTGGCTTTTAGTTGTAATGCTTCTCCTTTTTAAAGTTCATTGTATGATCCATCAATTTTTGTTAGAATGTCACTCAGCTTTGCAGTTTGAGACTTTATTTGAAAAATCACTTGCTCTGGAGGTGCATTGACAATGGGTGCTTGACTTGGTGGACTCTGGTCATTTTCAGTTCATCACAAGTTCTCAAACAAGTAAATGATTCAGTTAGGTTTAAGCTTTATGCAAACTGTATTAATAACTTCTACACAAAAATAGCTCTTGTGGCTGTGTTGTTCTGTCCACTGCGTACTGTACTGGGGCAGTTCATCAGAATCACATTTATTATCACGGGCATATGTCCTGAAATGTAACAGCAGTACAGCACAGAATGTAAAATATACTATAAACTACAAAAAGGAATATTTATAAAAGGAATAATCAAGTGGTTTGGGTGACAGGGTGGAGATGCATCTCTACCAAAGGAGGTGTGGGGTGTTCCTTTCTTCTGCTGGCCTGCAGGTCATCCTTGGGCAAGGTGTAGCACCTGCTTAGCCCCCGATCAGGGTGACGTGAATCCATTGGAGAAGGCGGTGGATGGTTGTACGAGCAGCTGGTGCACATCGTAAGTCCTGGTTATGCGACCACTGACCTTTTAGAAATCTGATGGCAAAAGGATAAAGCTGTTCCTAAAACAATGACTGTGTGTCTTCCCACTCCTGTACCTCCTTTCTGATGGTAGTAACAAGAGGCATGTCCTGGGTGGTGGGAGCCCACCGTCATGTTAAAGTTGGAAGTCTGTTGGCACTTTTAAGTACTTCAAGAAATGTAATGTATTGATATTCTTGTAAGATATTTCTTCTCCAAAATGCAATTGAAGAATCCTGATTCTGTCTATCAATACTTCTACATGCAGGTGACTGAAAGTTGTAGCATAAGAAATATTTTGACACTCTCTCTTATTTCCTGTACCAGAGCGATTAGTTCCTATGTGGGTACTTTGGCAGTTTAGTCCTCACCTGGTTGACATCCTTTTTTTAATTTTGTCCACCAGCAGGAAATACTATTTTATAGTTTTTAACAAAAAAAAACTTTACAGGTAGAAATTTGCAATACTGGGTTTTGGTCATGTTTGTAGGTTTGTTTTAATGTTAATAAAATACTATAGTTTTTCTAAGGCAGTTATAGAACCATGTTGCAAATTCCTAAAATGACCCTTATGCTTAGGACTTGTTATGTTGTCTGTCTGAATGATTGTAGATCCTAAAATAGAAAAGATTTTAATGTACATAGTACCTAACTGAAAGGCTCTTGCACTCATTGAAGTACTCCCCATTTACATGACACATAATTCCACAATTAATCATGAAATGACAGTTAAAATTTAGTGTTAATTGAGGGAAGAAATATTGCCCAGCTCTCCTGCTGTCGTCTTTGAAATTTTGCTATGAAGTCTTTCGGGTCTACTTGACAGAAGATTACTCTCCCTCTCTAATATGATGAAATAACATCTGACTCCCTGAGCACTAGCCTCCCCAGCATCGAGGACATCTTCAAAAGACGATATCTTAAAAAGGCAGCAACCATCATTAAGGAACCTCCAGCACCTAAGGTGTGCCCTATTCTTATTGCTACTATCAGAGAGGAGGCACAGGAGCCTCAAGGCACGCACTCAATGTTTCAGGAACAGCTTCTTCCCCTCTGCCATCACGATTCTGAATGGACAATGAACCCTTAAACACTGCTTCACAATTTAGTTTTTTATTGCTCTTTTTCACTGCTTATTTAATTTTTTATATATATTCCTTATTGTGATTTATAGTTTATTTAATAAATTTTACTATGTATTTTGATAATCTGCTGCAGCAGAACAACAAATTTTACATCTGCCAGTGATATTAAATCTGATTCCGATTCTGATGTATCTGAGAGCCAGGATGTTAATTATTCAGAATGTACATTTAAGAAAAGCGGATGCTGATTTTTTTAAAAATGTATTTGTACCAACAGTTATGGTCTATTTGCTATTTTATCTCCATTTTTCTTAAAGGTTGACTCCAGTCAACTAGTTTGAATTGCTAAAATTAGCCCCCCGATTGGAGAATACACACTTTAAAACAACTTTTAATTCAGTGAAATGCATTTTCAAAGTGATGCTTCCATTTGCACAGTGCATGTTGGAAATCTAGAATTCAGAGTTTAGAAATGACCAGAACCAAATTTTGAAATCATAAGCTACAGACACTAGAAATCTAATATTTTTTAAATAACAATGCTGGAAATGCTTGGCAGATGAAAGCACATCTGGAAAGAGAAACACTTAATGTACCAGGTTCCGGACCCTTCATCAGCGCATACACTGCTGGATTTGAAATGTTATACCACCAGTGCTGGCTGAATTGAGTTTTTCTAGCATTATTTTTTTTTTTTGAAAACAGGATCTGGATTGAAATTATCTGGTTGCTGAGGAATTATGATCCTCCTTAAAGTAAAGACTTTTGGAAACCTCAGTGAATTCCCACCTCTCTAATTTACATTAATGATCTTACCAGGATTCTACTATTGGAAATGAAATGGTTTGAGATTTTGAAACATCACATTGATACCGTAGAGGTGATTTAGAAAGAAGGTAAGGCATTACTTTGGATATAACTATTATATCCAAACCAGGAGTTTCTAGAGAGTAGATAATCTTTATTTGTCACATGTACATCTTAACATATAGTGAAATGCGTTGTTTGCATCAGCAACTAACACAGTCCAAGGATGTGCTGGGCACAGCCTGCAAGTGTCACCATGTTTCCAGCGCCACAACATAGCATGTCCGCTACTTACAAACCCTACCCAATGTCTTGGGAATGTGGGAGGAATCCAGAGCATCTTGATGAAACCCACATGGTCACAGGGAGACTGTAGAAGCTCCTTTGACACAGCAGCAGAAATTGAATCAGTATCTTATGATCACTGTCACTGTAACAGCGTTGTGCCAGCTGCTGTGCTGCCACCCTTATTCCCATAACAAACACTGTGCATTTTAATTTTACTTTGTTCATAAATGTCTGCCAGTTTCAAGCATTTTATTTAGATAGGCATTTAAATTCACCTTGAACACTCACCAATATGCTTACTGACAGAACTGCTCTACGACAAATGCCATATCATCTGTCATGCACCTCTCCCTGACACACCTAAAAAACAAGGGCACATACATTAGATTGCTGTTTCTGGATTTCAGTTCGGCATTCAACACTATTGTCCTACAGACCTTGGTGAACAAATTCCTACTTGGTTGAAATACATCACTCTGCAACTGGGTGTTACATTTCTGCACAACCGTTCCTCCCTCCCTATCATTCTCAACACAGATTCCGCCCCCCCCCCACCCTCGCCCCAGGCTGTGTGCTGAGCCCAATGCTGCAAACTCTACTTGCACATGACTGCATGGCCATATACCTGAGTAATCCCATTGTCAGGTTCACCAATGACACCACTGTGGTGGGAACTCATCAATAACAATGAGACTGCCTACAGAGAGGAGATGGAAGAGCTTGAGGCCTGGTGTCTTAATGTCAACAAGACAAAGGAGATGGTTATTGACTTCAGGAGAATTCGCACCACTCACAACTCCCTCCCCTTTACATTGGCAGTATAGCAGTGAAAACTGCAAGTAGTTTCAAACTCCCAGGAGTGCACACCAAACACAACCTGTCGTGTACTTAGAGCACGTGCTACATAGTCAAGAAAACTCATCAGCTCCTCTACTTTGAGGCTAAAGAGAGCAGAACTTTGCACATTCACGCTCACGCCTTTCTAGAGATGTGCAATAGAGAGCATCTTGACAATCTGCATCACAGCTTGGTATGGAAACTGCACTGTGGCCAACAGGAAGACTCTACAATGGATAGTCAGTTTCGACAATTGACAAGAGCGGGAGGTGAACAAATGTTCAGCGCTGCCTGCCTGCACTTGACCAGTCTCCTTCCCTCTCTCGCTTGCTGCTGGAGAAAGGTGCGGAAGACTTGGGTCCCATGCTGCAAGGTTTGATCAGCATGTCTATGGACTATTTTTGGAGGACTCTGTGGTTTGTGTTATATGTGTTTCTGGTTACTTTTTTTGCTATTTTGAACGATTTGATTGGGGTGCTTTGGCGCGGACTAGCTCTGCGGCCTGCGATCATCGACCAACTGCACTGGACTGAACTGAACTAAACTAGACCATTTCGAGAGCTCTGCAGTTTGAGTATTCTTTGCTCATTTTTTTTAGCTACTTGATCAATTTGCTTTTTTTTTCATGCATTGGGTGTTTGTTGTCTTGGAACAGGTTCCATGGTGTTACTTTGTTCTATGGCTGTCTGTGGGAGGACGAATCTGAGGGTTGTGTATTGTATACTTAGGTAATAAATGTAGTTTGAATCTTGAATAATTGAAGTCAGGATTACAAACTTAAAAACTGGTACAACCGGTTAGCTAGAGAAGTGGGAGTTTCCTTAAATTTGCTGTTTGAGGATTATTTATCTCTGCTGGTACCTTTTTTGTAAAAACAAAAGTTTGTGATTCTTGATCATTGGAATTTGTTAAATTGTTTTCTTAAAGAAAAGCAAAACCAAGCAACAAGCAACTTCAATACATTCCTGATGAAATGATTTGTTGTTTTATGTTCATACCATCTTTTGAATTTATTGGAGGAGAAAATATACAAATATCAAGTTAGTTTTCTGTAAAATCAACTATCCCAATGTTTGTAAAATGTAGATTGGAACAAAAATGGTCGACACAGCTTAAAAATATTGTAGTGCAACGCTTTTAGCAATATTCCGTAGTGATTTGTCATTGTTCTATAAACTTAATTGCATACATTGGCTTACTACCTAAGTTTTGGGGATCAGAAATAGCAGATTGCTATTTTGCCGATTGTCTTTTAGAAAGATGATGTAATTTTGAAGTAAGTTAAAAGATACTAGATATAGTTGGTTTAGTCAAGGGCAACAGCACGGTAGCTTAGTGACTAGTGTATTGCTTTACAGCACCACCGACCCGGGTTCAATTCCAGCCACTGTCCGTAACGAGTTTGTATGTTCTCCCCGTGACCGAGTAGGTTTGCTCCAGTTTCTTCCCACATTCAAACACACAAAATGCTGCAGGACCTCAGCAGGTCAGGCAGCAGCTGTGGAAATGAATGAGCAGTTGAAATTTTGGGCCCAGACCCTTTATCAGTCCTTATGAAGGACCTTGGCCTGAAACTACGACTGTTTTTTCATCTCCAGTGATGCTGCTTGGCCTGCTGAGTTCCTCCAGCATCTCCTGTGTGTTGTCTTGGATTTCTAACATCTGCAGATTTACTTCTGTTTGTGGTTAATAGGTTAATTAGTCACATGATGGAATCTCGCAGTGTAGGCTCATTATGCCGGAAGGGCCTGTTACCGTGCTATATCTCAAAATTAATTAATAAGTTTTGGTTATCGGTGATTTTTTTTTGGATCGGGATAAGAAGAGTGGCGTTAGAGCTAAATTCTGAAGGAAGGCAGTTTTTTAAAAAACTTCGAGTACAAGATGGATGAGACTGCGCAGGCAAGTGATGTAGACAGGACAGTGCGGAGAGTTTAAAAGGGAGACCACCCTATACAGCGGGCAGCGGAGTGAGTGGCAGCAGAGTGAAGGACTTTGGCTCAATGGGCTTAGGCGGTAACAGGAAGAGGGAAGAGCGAGGCACCAACTCTTTTTTTTCCTCCCCTTGGCGAATCGGCCTAGACAGACAGAGGAACAGCAGGGCTCACACAGCTAATGGTATGAGCTAACGGTTTAAAAAGTTTGTGTGTTTGGCGAGGTAAGTGAGTGAGTAGACTTATTTTTCCTTATTTCATTCCTGTAGAATTAGGTAGCATGTCTGCAGGGTTAGTGCTTTGTTCAGGGTGTCAGATGTGGGAATCCTGGGAGACCTCCAGCTTCCCTGATGGCCACATCTGCGCCAGGTACACCGAGATGCAGCTCCTCAGAGACCGTGTTAGGGATCTGGAGCTGCAGCTTGATGACCTACTGCTTATTAGGGAAAGTGAAGAGGTGATAGACAGGAGTTACAGGGAGGTAGTCATCCCGAGGCTACAGGGGTCAGAAAACTGGGTGACTGTCACGAGAGGGAAGGAAAATGCCTGGATAGTGGAGAGCACCCCTGTGGCTGCCCCCCTCAGCAACAAGTATCTCGTTTTCGTTGCTGTTGAGGAGGATGACCTGACAAGGGACGGCCACAGTAACCGAGTCTCTGGCACTGAGCCTGGCGCTGTTGTGCAGGAGGGAAGGAGGGAGAAGAGGAATGCAGTCGTCATAGGGGATTCCATAGTCAGGGAAACAGACGGGAGATTCTGTGAGCCTGACGGAGATACCCACATGGTGTGTTGCCTCCCAGGTGCCAGGGTACGGAATGTCTCAGATCGGGTCCAGAATATTCTGAAGGGAGAGGGCGAGCAGCCAGCTGTCTTGGTACATGTTGGTACCAATGACATAGATAGGAAAAGGGAGGAGGTCCTGAAGAGAGATTTCCAGGAGTTAGAAAGGAAGCTGAGAAGCAGGATCTCCAGGGTAGTAATCTCGGGATTGCTACCTGTGCCATGTGCTACCGAGAGCAAGAATAGTAGGATCAGGCAGGTGAATGCGTGGCTGAGAGACTGGTGCAGGGGGCAGGGCTTCAGATTCTTGGATCATTGGGATTCTTTTGGGGGAAGTATGACTTGTTCAAAAAGGACGGGTTACACCTGAACCTGAAGGGGACCAATATCCTGGCGGGAAGGTTTAACAGAGCTGTTAGGGAGGGTTTAAACTAATTTGGCAGGGGGATGAGAACTGGAATGATAAGCGGAGGAGGGGGAAAACAGAGATAAATCTCAGATAATGAGCAGTAGAGATGTCAGGAAGGACAGGCAGGGGATGAGGCAAATTTGCAGCCATTGGGATGAGTTGCAGTGCAATAGAGTTGCAGTGCAATCAAAGTGAAAAGTACCAAATACTGGTCTTCAGGTGTTATACTTAAATGCACGCAGCATAAGGAATAAGGTGGATGTTCTTGTCGTACAGCTACAGACTGGCAGGTATGATATTGTGGCCATCACTGAGACGTGGCTAAAGGATGCACGTCTCTGGGAGCTGAACGTCCAAGGATACACGGTGTATCAGAAGGATAGGCAGTTAGGCAGAGCGGGTGGCGTGGCTTTATTGGTAAGAAATGATATCAAATCATTAGAAAGAGGTGGCATAGGATCGGAAGATGCAGAATCTTTATGGGTTGAGCTAAGAAATTGCAGGGGTAAGAGGACCCTGATGGCAGTTATATACAGGCCTCCTAACAACTGCCGTGATGTGGACTACAAATTACAACAGGAAATAGAAAAGGCTTGTCAGAAGGGCAGTGTTATGATAATTGTGGGGGATTTTAACATGCGAGTGGATTGGGAAAATCAGATCGGCACTAGATCTCAGGAGAGAGAATTTGTAGAATGCCTACGAGATGGCTTTTTAGAGTAGCTTGTTGTTGAGCCCACTAGGGGATTGGCTGTACTGGATTGGGTATTGTGTAATGAACCAGAGATGATTAGAGAGATTGAGGTGAAGGAACCCTTAGGAGACAGTGATCATAACATGATTGAGTTCACTGTGAAATTTGAAAATAAGAAGCCGAAATCCGATGTGTCGGTATTTCTGTGCAGTAAAGGAAATTACAGTGGCATGAGAGAGGAACTGGCCATAGTTGACTGGAAAGGGACACTAGCGGAAAGGACGGCAGAGCAGCAGTGGCTGGAGTTTATGCGAGATGTGAAGAAGGTGCAAGACAGATATATTCCAAAAAAGAAGACATTTTCTAATGGAAAAAGGATACAACCGTGGCTGACAAGAGAAGTCAAAGCCAAAGTTAAAGCAAAGGAGAGGGCATACAAGGAAGCAAAAATTAGTGGGAATGTAAATGTAACTTTGCTAGATCAAATAACGACAGCACAAAAGGATCATTACTCATCCTTTCACCCGTTTATTTCTTCGAGCTCAGCAGGCGAGTGAACTTGGACCCGACATCAGGGAGAGACCCTTTCTCATCTCCCCGGCGGTTCTACAAGTTCACTGCCCGATGTCAGAATTATCAGAAGTTATAAGGCCACCGATACGGAAGTACAATCAGTTTGATAGCCATTCCGGTCAAGTCAATGGACTATTGATACAGAGAACAATCAGTTTGATAACTATTCCAGTCAAGTTAATAGACTATTGATACAAAAGTACAATCAATTTGTTAGGCACTTCAGCCACCTTAATTAAAGAAAAGAATGTCCTACCTGGTTTGCTGGAGCCACAACTTAATTACAAAGATAAGAACATCCGTCAAATTTATGCTTTAATTAAGGAAGGAATGTTCTGTCTAATTTCCATCAGGTGCTGCTTTTTGTCAAAATCAAAAGATGTGAAAAGCCCAGAGACACCTATGTAGATCTGGCGAACTTTAACCCTTATCTTGCTCCAAAGAAAGCAGCTGTGAGACATTATTCAAACACACTGCAGTCACAGACATAGTCAGTACAAAATCCATTGTTTACAGGAATCTTGAGAATCCCCCATTCCCTCAAACTTTATCAAGAAGACAGAGGATTGGGAAGTTTTTAAAAGCTTGCAAAATGAAACTAAGAATGTCGTTAAGAGGGAAAAGATGAACTATGAAAGGAAGCTAGCAAATTATATCAAAGAGGATACTGAAAGCTTTTTCAAGTATATAGAGAGTAAAAAAACAGCTCAGAGTAGATATAGGACCGATAGAAAATGATGCTGGAGAAATTGTAATGGGAGTTAAGGAGATGGCGGAGGAACTGAACTAGTATTTTGCATCATTCTTCTCTGAGGAAGACATCAGCAGTATACCGGACACTCAAAGGTGTCAGGGAAGAGAAGTGTGCACAGTCACAATTACAACAGAGGAAGTACTCAAGAAGCTGAATAGTCTTGAGGGTAAATAAATCTCCTGGACCAGATGGAATGCATCCTCATGTTCTGAAAGAAGTAGCTGTGGAGATTGCGGAGGCGTTAACAATGATCTTTCAAAAGTCAATAGATCCTGGCATGGTTCCGGAGGACTGGAAGATTGCAAATGTCACTCCGCTATTTAAGAAGGGGGCAAGGAAGCAAAAAGGAAATTATAGACCTGTTAGCTTGACATCGGTGGTTGGGAAGTTGTTGGAGTCGATTGTCAAGGATGAGGTTACGGAGTACCTGGAGGCATATGACAAGATAGGCAGAACTCAGCATGGTTTCCTTAAAGGAACATCCTGCCTACCAAACCTATTGCAATTTTTTGAGGAAATTACACGTAGGCTAGACAAGGGAGATGCAGTGGATGTTGTGTATTTGGATTTTCAGAAGGCTTTTGACACGTGCCACACATGAGGTAGCTAAACATGATAAGAGCCCATGGAATTACGGGAAAGTTACATAGGTGGATAGAGCGTTGGCTGATTGGCAGGAAACAGAGAGTGGGAATAAAGGAATCCCATTCTGGTTGGCCGCCGGTTACCAGTGGTGTTCCACAGGGGTCTGTGTTGGGGCTGCTTCTTTTTACTTTGTACATCAACAATTTAGATTATGGAAGAGATGGCTTTGTGGGTAAGTTTGCTGATGATACAAAGATAGGTGGAGGGGCTAGTAGTGCTGAGGAAACAGAGAGTCTGCAGAGAGACTTGGATAGATTGGAAGAATGGGCGAATGGGCAAAGAAGTGGCAAATGAAATACAATGTTGGAAATTGTATGGTTTTGCACTTTGGCAGAAGAAATAAATGGGCAGACTATTATTTAAATGGGGAGAGAATTCAAAGTTCTGAGATGCAATGGGACTTGGGAGTCCTCGTGCAGGATACCCTTAAGGTTAACCTCCAGGTTGAGTCGGTGGTGAAGAAGGCAAATGCAATGTTGGCATTCATTTCTAGAGGAATAGAGTATAGGAGCAGGGATGTGATGTTGAGGCTCTATAAGGCACTGGTAAGACCTCACTTACAGTACTGTGTGCAGGTTTGGTCTCCTTATTTAAGAAAGGATGTACTGACGCTGGAGAGGGTTCAGAGAAGGTTTACTAGAATGATTCTGGGAATGAGAGGGTTAACATATGAGGAATGTTTGTCCGCTCTTGGACTGTATTCCTTGGAGTTTCGAAGAATGAGGGGGGACCTCATAGAAACATTTTGAATGTTGAAAGGCATGGACAGACTGGATGTGGCAAAGTTGTTTCCCATGATGGGGCAGTCTAGTACGAGAGGGCATGACTTAAGGATTGAAGGGCGCCCATTCAGAACAGAGATGCAAAGAAATTTTTTCAGCCAGAGGGTGGTGAATCTATGGAATTTGTTGCCACGGGCGGCAGTGGAGGCCAAGTCATTGGGTGTATTTAAGGCAGAGATTGATAGGTATCTGAGTAGCCAGGGCATCAAAGGTTATGGTGAGAAGGCGGGAGAGTGGGACTAATGGGAGAATGAATCAGCTCATGATAAAATGGCGGAGCAGACTCGAAGGGCCGAATGGCCAACTTCTGCTCCTTTGTCTTATGGTCTTATGTTCTTATGTCAGGCCTTGAGTGTTTCCAGTATTGTCTGGTTTATCTTTAAAACCTGTTCTTTGTATTTCCTTTCTAAACTTCCTTAGATCACTGACAGTGTTCCTTCATTGTTATCAGATTGTGATGATTGGTGACATTGTCATCTACCCTTCCAGAAGCACTTATCAGCAGCAAAAAATGTCGTAGATCTGCCACAAAGAAGAATGAGCAGTTCTGATGATTTCCTCTAAACTCGTTTCTTCCTCTTAGATATATTCCACAATCAAGAACTTCTCATACAAATAGTTGTACATGTGCTTCCATCGGCGCACTTGGGTTCGAAAGTGATTAATAGATAAGGAAACGACATTTGCATTACCCAAACCTCACTGGTTATATTGTGAGTGGGGAAAACCTATTTCAATCTGAGGTTTAAAGGCAACTGCAGTCAGTTGTGCTATAATGAGTTCTCTTAGGAACATAACCATCGTTGTCTAGCAGAACTACTCGTATAAAGAAAAAGCATGACTCAGCGTTTGGTTTGATATTTATGGTTTACTCCAGTGACCATATTCCAAAGGTGACCATTGCACTACAATCACTGATACTGACTACACAGGTTGATAGGGTGGTTAAGAAGGCATATGGCATGCTTGCATCTATTAGTTGAGGCAGTGAGTTCAAAAGTCAGGAAGTTATGTTGCAACTTTATAAAATTCCAGTTAGGCCGTATCTGGAGTTTTGCAAGCAGTTCTGGTTGCCCCATTATGGGAAGGAATTCAAGTCTTTGGAGAGGCTGCAGAAGAGGTTTACCAGGTTGCTGCCTGGATTAGAGAGCATGTGTTAGAACAAGAGGTGGACAAACTTGGGTTGTTTTCTCTGGAGCAGCAGAGCCTGAGGGAAGATTGTAAGATTGAGAGGCATAGATGGAGTATCCTTTTCCCAGAGCTGAAATGTCTAATGTCAGAGGGCATGCTTCTAAAGTGAGAGGGGATCATTGCAAAGAAGATAAGAGGGGAAAATTTTCTACATGGAGAGTGGCAGGTGCCTGGAATCTGCTTCCTGGGGTGATGGGAGAGGGGAATCATGGATGGGAAAAGGGGGCAGGAAGAGGGGAGGGAGCAGGAAACACCAGAGACATTCTGAAATGATCAGTAGACCAATTGTTTGGAATCAAATGACCTTCCCTGGTGTCTCAGGACTGGGCGTAATCTGCACCCAAGCCTCTTCCTGTGCCTGGCACTCCTCTTGTGCAATCCTGTCCCACACGCCTCCCGTGGTGCTGCACCTTACTTACTGCTTGGGGAAAATAACTGTTTTTGAGTCTGGTGTGGGTGCTACGTAGCTACCACCCTGATGAGTGTGAGACAAACAGTCCTTGAGCAGGGTGGTTGGGATCCTTCATGATATTGCTGGCTCTTTTCCGGCACTTTTCTATATATACATCCTTGATGGCGGGGAGGCTGGTGCTGGTGATGTGTCCTTTGGGGAGTGTTAATCAAGGATCAACTTCTTTCACTATAAATATTTACAAGCATTAGGAATTAGCTGTAGCGTGTTGGTCAGGGCATGACAGATCCTCCAGTGTGTGAAAACAATGTGATGTTTCCGTGTCTTTATGACCTTGAAAGAGACCATTTGGCCCATTGAGTTCATGTTAGCTTTCAGAGCAATTCCATTTCCCCATAGAATCTATTGTCATTTCCATTACCTTTACAAGCAGTTCTGGTTGCCCCATTATGTTCCTCTGATTTCATTTCCACCCACCTATGCGAGGGTTAGTTTATAGCAACCAATTAACCTGCCAACCCTACATCTTTACAATGTGGGAGGAAACCCATGTGGGTCACAGAAGAACGTACAAATTCCAGAATGATCAGAGGTCAGAATTGAACTTGGCCTTCTAGAACTGTGAGCTGGCAGCAACATTAATTGCCATAACACCATGTCATTTCTTTGACACCTAATGCCATCTTCTAGTTTAAAAAGTAAACTTTTGTGTGGTTGGTATATCTGCAATTATAAATCCAGTTCAAAGTTGATTAACTAATCCACTTTATAAGGTTAGCAAGTATGCCTTTAATGGCACTATCAATTTTTTGTGAGAAGGAAAGGGCACTGTCCAGTGTTATCAGGATTGGCATGGTCACATTCTGTAGAACTCGTAAAATACTGCATGTGATTCAAGTAATTACCATTGAGTTCAAATCAAATTTGGGGCTGCTCTTAATGCTGTACCATTGAGAGCATACTCACCAACTGCATCTCAGTGTTGTATGGCGATTGTCCTGTATTGGACCGCAAAGCACTCCGGTGTGTGGTGAAAACTGCCCAGCGGATTATCGGCACCCAATTGCCCACCATTGAGAACATCTACCATAAATGCTGCCTGGGCAGGGTGAAAAGCATTATCAGGGATGCATCTCGCCCTAACCATGGACTTTTTAGTCTCCTCCCATCCGGTAGGCGCTACAGGAGCCTCTGCTCCCTCACCAACAGGCACAGGAAGAGCTTCTTCCCTGAGGCTGTGACACTGCTGAACCTCTCATCACAGCGCTAAGCAGTATTGCATCAGTATTGTACTGTCTCAGTACTTTTATATTTGTGTGCTGTAGCACTTTTTTAATTCGCGGTTATTTTGTAAATAACACTATTCTTTATATTTCTGGTCAGATGCTAAATGCATTTCATTGGCTTTGTATCTGTACTCGGCACAATTGCAATAAAGTTGAATCTAATCTAATCTAATTTTACTTGGGTCAAAAAACCTGGATCCTTTACCTTTAGATTAGAGATCAGATTTTTTTTCCAACTCTTCTTCTCTTCCTCCTATTGCCTCCCAGCTTCTTATTGATTTCCCCCCCCTCACCTTTCACCTGCCAGCTTGTATTCCTTCCCCTCCCCACAGCACTTTATTCTGGCTTCTGCCCCTTTTCTTTCCAGTCCTGATGAAGGGTCTTGGCCCAAATCGTTAGTTCCCTCCATAGGTGCTGTCTTGCTTGCTGAGTTCCTCTACTATTTTGTGTAGCTTAGATTGTTTTTCCCAAGAGCATGGTTTCAATCTACTCTTGCCTCCAAACTGCAATGCGTTGTGTCCTGTGAGGGTCCCCTAGGATCCTGCGAGGTTAAGCACTGAGTTCAAAGGCTTGCACAGATCTGGGTTCTTATTCTTGTGGACGGGCAATAAAATCCTGTAGTACTGACCATGGAATTAGTACATATTCCAGGGTTTACAAGCTACAGAGCTTACTAAGGACTTGAAGTAGTCTTCTTGCTTGGCCTCTGACATTTAGACCATAAGACATAGCAGAATCAGGCCATTCAGCCTATCGAGACTGCTCCACCGTTCCATCCTGGCTGATTTATTATTCCTCTGAACCCCATGCTCCTGCCTTCTTCCCATTACCTTTGGACACCCTTACTAATCAAGAACCTATCAACTCCACTTTGAATATACCCATTGAACTTGGCCTCCACAGTAGTCTGTGGAAATGAATTCCACAGACTCACTACCCTCTGGCTAAAGCAATTCCTCCTCATCTCTTTTCTAAATGGACATCCCTCTATTCTGAGGCTGTGCCCTCTGGTCATGGATTCACCCATTATAGGAAACATATTCTCCACACCCACTCTACCTAGGCCTTTCAATATTCTGTTGGTTTCAATGAAATTCCCCTTCATTCTTTTAAACTCCAGTGAGTCCAAGCCCAGAGCACCCAATACAGTAACCTTTTAGTTCCCAGAATCATTCTTGTGACCTCCTCCGGACCTTCTTCAATGTCAGCATGTCCTTTTTTTCAACATAAGGGACCTAAAACTGCTCACAATATTCCAAGTGAGTGTACAACCAATTATGCCTATTACATCAGCAATCAAAAAAAATGGCAGTGACCTGATATTAACCTCACAAACAGAGATTGAAGATAAACTGATCCATTCACCAACACCAATCCCATTACTATTTCCTGGTTTTGAGAATTAGTATTGATTTGATTAAATTCTGTCCACAGTGGTTCGTATGATACTGTTATAGCTCAGGGCATTCCAGAGCTTGGAGTTCAGTTCTGGTGCTGTTCTGTAAGGAGTCTCTGTACATCCTCCCCATGGAGCGTGTTTTTTTTTCTGCGGGTGCTCTGGTTTCTTCCCTCAGTTCAAAGATGTACTAGGTAGGGTCATTGTAAATTGTCCCACGATTAGAGTAGAGCTAATCAGGTTTGTCCGGGTTGCTGTGGGTGACATGACTCAAAGGGCCAAAAGGACCTACTCCACATTGTACTTTATACTTTATTGTCGCCAAACAATTGATACTAGAACATACACTCATCACAGCGATATTTGATTCTGCGCTTCCCGCTCCCTGGATTACAAATATTAAATATTAAAAATAGTAAACATTAGTAAATATTAAAAATTTAAATTATAAATCATAAATAGAAAATAGAAAAATGGGAAGTAAGGTAGTGCAAAAAAACCGAGAGGCAGGTCCGGATACTTGGAGGGTACGGCCCAGATCCGGGTCAGGATCCATTCAGCAGTCTTATCACAGTTGGAAAAAAGCTGTTCCTAAATCTGGCCGTACGAGTCTTCAAGCTCCTGAGCCTTCTCCCGGAGGGAAGAGGGACGAAAAGTGTGTTGGCTGGGTGGGTCGTGTCCTTAATTATCCTGGCAGCACTGCTCTGACAGCGTGCAGTGTAAAGTGAGTCCAAGGACAGAAGATTGGTTTGTGTGATGTGCTGCGCTGTGTTCACGATCTTCTGCAGCTTCTTTCGATCTTGGACAGGACAACTTCCATACCAGGTTGTGATGCACCCTAGAAGAATGCTTTCTACGGTGCATTTATAAAAATTAGTGAGGGTTTTAGGGGACAGGCCAGATTTCTTTAGTTTTCTCAGGAAGTATCACTTTATAAATGAAAATAAAGATAGTGGCATTTGTAAGAAATGTTAAGTCCTGGTTCAAATTATTTGGTAGTAAAATAAATTATGAAACTCTAGAAGAGAGGTCTTTTCCTTTTTGGAAACAACTTTCATTCCCCATCTTGACCGACTATTGATCACAGGATCTGTCATTATGGGAAATGAAAATGGTAGGGCACCTTAGCAGGTTGGACTGCAGGAGTGGACAGAGAAGCCTAGTTCATGCTTGAGTCAGTAAATTTTCATCAGTTAGTCTTGTACAGTTTTCAAGTAAATTGAGAGGCATGCCATGTGATTCAAGGTCAGTTTATTTGGTGGGGTTGAGAGAAATGAGAGTTTCAAGAGCCAGATGCATTGACACAAGGGGGAAAAAATTGAATGATGCATAACTCACAAGCACAATAGGTGCAACTGAGTACAAACGAATCCTTGTCCGTATTTTCCTGCTGGAAGACTTGGGATTGGTTGTTATGATCTAAAATTGAAGTGTCAGTTCCGGAGGCGGTAAGGTTATTGGTTTGGAGACTCAGGTGTTTATTTATTTAGAGATACAGCGGAATAGGCCCTTTCGGCCTTTTGATCCGCAATGCCCAGCAATCCAATTTAACCCTAGCCTAATCACAGGACAATTTAAAATTATCTAGTCACCTGCTAACTGACACATCTTTGGATTGTGGAAGGAAACTGGAGCACCTGGAGGATATACAAACTTCTTGCAGATGACGTCTGGAAGGAACTCTGAACTCCGATGCTCCGAGCTATAATAGTTTCATGCTTACCGCAGTGCTATTGTGGCTTATTGCCACAGTGCGGGGAGCTGAGGACCAAGATCAGTGAGAGCAGAACAAAGAATGAAATGACAGGTGACCGAAACCCCAGACCACACTCATGGGTTAAATGGAGATCTCTGCCAAACAGCCAAACCATCCTCATTTGGCATCCCTCCCACAGAGCAGACCGTACCGTGAGTAGCAATTACAGTACCTAGAACTCTTTGACAGTCTGACCCTATCTTCTGATGCTCATAGTAGTGCTGTATTGCTCATGCAGGACAATCCTTGGAATTAAAATGCCCAATTTTGTTGTCAGTCTGGAAAATTTTAGTTTAGAATTGCACTACATCTGATCATGGTAATTTTAATCAAGAATTGATCTTGAATACTCAATCAGGGATGATTCGCGAACCTCTTAAACTAGCAGCTACGATTGGAAGGATAAGTATTGAAGAGGGATTGTGCAAGTTTTAATCTGTTCTGATGATGCTACAGAATCTTTAATGCCGTACCTATAATCTTAGATGCACTCAGGTCCGGTGGTTTAATTTATCAATTCAGATTTACTGTTAGGTGATGTATTTTTCATTATTACATTCAGTAGCCACTTTGTTAGGCACGCCTGTACACCTCATTACTGCAAATATCTAAGCAGTCAATCATTTGATGGCAACTCAATGCATAAAAGCATGCAGGCATGGTCAAGAGGTTCAGTTCAGACCAGTCATCAGAATTGGGAGAAAAAAATGTTACTTTGACCATGAAACAATTTGGTGCTGGACGGAGTGGTTTGAGTACCTCAAAAACTGCTGATCTCCTGGGATTTTCACACAACAGTCTTTGGAGTTTATGGAGAATGGTGCAAAAAAACAAAATCATCCAGTTGGTGGCAGTTCTGTGGGCAAAAGCATCTTGTTAATAATGAGAGTTGGTCAGAGGAGAATGGCCAGACCGGTTCAAGCCGACAGGAAGGCGAGAGTAACTCAAGTAACCATGCATTACAACAGTGGTGTGCAGAAGAGCATCTCTGAATGTACAACATGTCGAAGCTTGAAGTGAGCGGGCTGCAGCAGCAGAAGACCATGGCAGATTCCACTTCTGTACATAATCAGGTGGCCACTGAGTGTAAACCTTTTCACTGTTCTGAAGTGTCACTTAATAGCTTAATCAAGATTCAAAGTTCAAAGTAATTTTATTATCAAAGTGCATATACATCACCCGATTGTGGGCTTTTACTGTGGTACTCATCAAATCTATAAAATAGTAAGTATAATTTGATCAATGAAAGATCAACCAGACTGCAGAAGACAACAAATTGTGCAAATGCAAATATAAATAAATAGTAATAAATAAGGAGAACATGAGATAGCAAGATAGAGTCCTTAAAGTGAGATCATTGGCTGTGGGAACATCTCAATGGATGGGCAAGTTGAGTGCTGATATAGGATAGCCAGCATGCCAGCTATCTTATGTCAGCAGTTTACTTTGTGAGAAAATACTTCTGAATAGAGTACTTTTGAGCTGAGTTGTGGTGTAGAGATTTTTCTGGCCATGCGCTGTGCAGACCCTTCTCTCTCCTTGGCATTATGGGGGCTGCAAAGAATAGAGCCAGCTGAGTGAACCTCCACATGGCTATGGATCAAAAGGTATGGCCCGTGGACCAATGCTGCTGGGACACAAGCCAAAGCCTGATCAACCCTGACTGGGGTCATTTGGGTGACAGTGTCTGATGTTGAAAGACCCGAAACATCCAATGACCTCAGGTTACATCCCTGATGATGTATCTCAGCATCAGTCACAGAATCTTGTTTCGCCCAATTTAAATGTGTGTGATTTTAGAATTGTACACATTACTCAATCATGTTAAAGCATACCCTTTTATCTTGGCAATATTCTCAAAGGATTCTCACTATAAAGTGGTTCTACCACATCACTGAACTACCAGTTTGACCATTCCTTCTCCACTCTGCACACTGATTTTTTTTCAGCCTGCTTGTCCCAGACTTGCACATGGCATGCACACAGACGGGAAAACAATCTGCACAATATATGAAACTTTATATTTTCTCTTACAAGAAACCTTAATTAATTTGTAAAAAGCACTGGATGAGTCCTGTTGAAATGTTAAACTTTTAAAAGTTCTGTAAAATTTTCATTTAAATCCCAAGTTCATCTAGCTCATCAGTGGCAAGTGCAACATGCTCAATTATGTGAGCTATAATGCACATTTAATTCTGATAAGACAAGATAAAGGATGGTTCTTTATCAGTGTCAAGTGTTCAGTCTCTTCCCACAGTAATTTATTTGCACTGCCTGTCATTAGGAAAGGTCATTAACATGAACTATTAACTCTGTTTCTGTCACCAGGTGCCTGACCTTCTGTATTTCTCCATCATTTTCAGTTGTTTTGCTGATTTCCAAAATCTGCATTCCTTTAATTTTTTTATTGCTGTTGTGAATCCTGCTCCAAGCATTAGAATCAGAATCAGGTTTATTGTCACTGACATACTGTATTGTCATGTTTCGTTTGTTTTGCAATAACACCAAAAAAACTTATTTTACATAAAAATATTTTTTTAAAAAGTGCAACAAGAGAGCAAAGATAGTGAGGTGGTGTTCATGGTTTCATGGACCATTTGGAAATGCGATAGCAGAGGGGAAGCTCTTCCTAAGACATTGAGTGTGTGTCCTGTAGTAGTAATGAGAAGAGGGCATGCCCTTGGATGGTGAGGGTCCTTGATGATGAATGCTGCTTTTTTGAGGTGTTGCCTTTCGAAGATACCCTCCATAAACTCCACTGAATTTTTCTCTTGTGAATCCATTAAAGCAGATTTATGGAACTGCCATGTTCACTAACGTTACCTAGTGACAAAAAGAATTCTAACCCATGAAGATTTCATTAAAATCTACTCTAAAAACAGAAAAACTGGTTTGAGTCATAGACTTGACTTAAGAACTTTCTAAACAGGATTTGCTGGGAATTAATAGGGCTAGTGTGAAGAATGTTAACAGCCTCTAACACTCTAAATTTCAATCTGTTGTGTGCAGCCTTGTTCTTTAGGTGATCTTTAATTGACTCTGACTCTGCTTATGAAATACTCTTTCCGAGCAAGTTACTGAAATATCTTTTCTGTATGCCTGAGCATTTTCCTCACTACCAGCAGTGTCATTTAACCAATCTGCCTTGCACTGAATTTCGACTCCGGTGATGTGCGGTATCCATCTTAATGCAAAGCTTTCTGCTGTTTGTCATTTTCAATTATGGGTTTACCCGGCAATCCAGCTCTGACATCAATATGAGGTAAAAACTGGGGAAGGTAATGTTACAGAGCGCTTGTGGATTCATTCTGCTGATAATTCAAATCCTTTTGTGCTGGGAAAAAATATATATCCAGTAAATTAAATGAATCAACATAAATCACCCATGAAAATGGGAATTTCTTGCCAAAAATAAATTGGAGAATAGAGCAGCTTTGGATTACAAGAAGCATATTGTATCTTATAAGCATCGCAATAGTAATACTTAGAGATATGCAGTACAAATAGAGCTAATCCCATTTTCTGTCTTGTACATGCCAAGAAAAAAGACATCAGGAGCACCCATGTCTCCCCAGAGAGGAAATTAAAAAAACGTAAATTGTTCATGATAGGACCCAATAATTCTTAAAGGCTGTGTTTCCGCAGAAGGAACTATTGGTCATTTCTGCCTAAATTTACAGTAGTCTTCGCAGACTTATAAGAAACATTGAAAAATGATAATGAGGCTTTTAAGGTTTCGTATTGCAGGAATTTGCAGGATTTAAATAATCCCTCTTCTCAAGTACCAGAATATGTAGTAAATTGCAGGCTTGGTATTGATTTAAATAATTTCATTCACCCTTCTATTATCAAAATCTCCTGTAACATTTAACTTTCCTGTACAGCAAGGAGCAGGAAAGACTGCTCTTTTCACTTAGTAATGCTGAGATTTATTCTTAATTTTGTGCTACTGGAAACAAATATCAAGTCATTAATTTGTTTTATTTTGTAGGTCTACACCAGAGAAAGGAAGGTGGTTGTTCCATCACTAACTCCGATTTGACCTGAGGATGCTTTGTCTCTTAAAAAATGTACAAGAGAAGACAGAAATGGAAGATTTGTCGAGACCTTTGGTGGTGCTGAACGTGCAGTAGCCCATTGTTTTAACCGTGATGATATACTAAAATTGCAAGTTTTGGCATTGTGGGTTTGCATGGCAAAGTAACCGTGGAGAAGCCAGGCTATCACAAACTTATGGATTTTGATAAGAGAGGGGGGAGGGGGGAGGTGGAAGAAACAAAGAGAATGTCAAAGTCTGGTGGACGGGGAACCAACTGTGGCCGAAGTACGGGGAGCAGCTCTGGAGTCTTAATGGTGGGTCCCAACTTCCGAGTGGGAAAGAAGATTGGATGTGGAAATTTTGGAGAGCTTCGTTTAGGTGAGAGTTGTAAGAATTGCTCTATTTACCATTTTTTTATATTTGTAATCAAGTGAATTTAAATGACATGGTTAACTTCTACAAGCTGTCTGCCTAGCTGTAGGCTTACAAACATCTGTCATTTAGATGATTAAGGAAAACATGGTATACAGGATATAAATTCACTCTCTGCAGTGTTTTATCCCTATTAACTTCATTGATTTTCTGGCTGAACACATCATGCATCATATAACATGTTCTTCGGTTCCTTATGTTTATCTTCTCTCTGGCCCACCTGTTATATCTTGGCATGTGTCGAACACAATGCTTGTGCTATATCTTGCATCAATTTAGTGAAGTTATCTTTATAGTTGACTATTATAACCAGGGAAACCATTCACTTGTCCTAATCAGATCAGTATTGACATTAAATCCTTCAAATTTCCTTGAAATGTTTTTTCAAACCTATTGGGTAATAATAATTCCTCTAACCACTTTTCTAAAGAACCTCATTCTCTAATCTTTCCTCATAATATACTGTCGATGAGGGACTTTAGTTATCATGCCAAATCTCTTCAGCAAATTGAAACCCATTCAGCACATTTCTAACCTCTATGCAGTTTACCTAACATTTTTTTTCCAAGAAAGCTTTGGTAAGCAGTCTTTTGACTTCACTGAAGGTATGAATTTGGTTCCTCTTTGCAAACACTTATTAAATATACAGACACAAAGGACTGCAGTTGATGGAATGAGGACTGAAAAACAAACTGCTGAGTTCCTCCTTTTAAGTATGCAGCTTGGAGAAAGGTATAAAATGCCTCTGATATTCCTACTTATTGCACAGGTCTCTCCTTATTGCTTGTGTCTTTTAAAATGTATAAAAGGGAACTTGTCAACTGAAGCTAAGGTTTCTTGCCCTAGTTACTACAGAACTAACTTCTTACTGAAGTAAAATAAGCAAACCATTGCTCTTACGGAAAATGAACTAGATTAAGGCAAAGATTTAATTTGAGGCTTAAGTTTTTAAAATATATTTTAATTGAAATATATAACATTTGAACAATTTGCTCTGTCGACAATATGTTTGGTATTTCTAGGAGTACGTTTGAGGAAAGTGGAGTTAGCTTTCCTGTACATGGATAGAGTGATTCCTAATTACTTAAATGCTATGGTTCATCTTCTAATAAAAAAAAATTGAAATGAAACAATTGATTAACCTGTCAGTGAAATAGAAGTATATAACAGATTTAACAAAAAAAGGAATAATGAACAATTAAATAGGCTGTTGTCCAGATATACATTTGGATATTTGTTGGATTCTGTGTTAACATCTAATGCTCATGTAACGTGCAGTCATGTAAGCATTGTTCTACGCTCACTGAGTACAGAAATGACCAAGTGTCTTCAGTGAGGATTATGTAAAGAATGATTGCTTGAATGGTATTGATGTGGGAAAACTCTTAGTTAATGTGCATTTTGTTTTTAAAGGAATAGCACTAACATAAAGACTGTTAAAGCTGCTGCAGGTGTGTTCCATTGTTAGTGTTGAAACAATCTTCATTGAATGCCATGCTTACCAAATTAACCGTGATCTTTGGACCTCTATTCATCCTTCTGCATTCACTCGTTCGATATAACATGTAGTTGGTGGTTTTCTGATATTGGGGTAGCATGTAGTCCCTTCCTAAAGTTTTTAAACATTCTGGTACACCTTATCCCAAATAATCTTAATATCCAAGGTTCCAAGGTTAAGTGTTTAGGAAATGGAAGATTGCCCGGCACTAAATAGGCATGTTCAAAGCCAGACTCTGAAATGAACTTCACTGCACACTTTGGTTAAATATCTGACTTGATCTATGTTGTTGGTGTTTTAAATTCCGTTTACTTAAAAAAACATTTACTCACCAAGTCTTTGATCCTGTGTGAAAGATGCTGCCTCAGCTCCTTATAAAGACCCGGACCCTGCTTTCCCCAAAATTGTTGGCAACTGTGGGTGATTGGAAATACTGTCCTCTTGCAGCCACCCCATTTTGTCCCCTGAAACTATACAGTACTGTGCAAAAATCTTAGGCACATGTACATAGCTAGGGCGTCTTTAAGACCTTTGCACAGTGCTGTATTTATCAACATGGAGTAGAGAGCGAGTTTGTAAATCTGGCAGGAGCAAAGGATCTTGGAAATGGTAAGAGTGGAGTGCCACAGGAGGGCTGTAGGACGGGGGCAAAGAATGAGTGTCAGGGCGGAGGCTGGGTGGTGCAGGTGCGGACACATCCAGCCCTGAGACATCAGGCAAGGTCATTTGATTCCAAACAGTTGGTTTATTGATATTGCCTGTTGTCTCAGGCTGAGTGTGTCTGCACCTGAGCCACCCCCACCCCCCACTCCTGGCGCTCCTCTGCCACCTGTCTCACCCCCTCGTGCAATGCTACACCCTCGCTCTTCCCAGCATCCTTTGTTCCTGCCAAATTTTGCAAACCTCTCTTCATTCCACATTGACAAATTCTGTACTGTGCAAAAGTCTTAGGCACAAGGTTAAAGATGACACATTTCTTTCGTATTTTAAGCAAGAAAACTTTTCTATTTCCATCTTTTACCATTTCAAAATAACAAAAAAAGAAAAGGGCCTGAAGCAAAAAGTTGGGCACCCTGCATGGTCAGTACTTGGTGACACCCCCTTTGGCAAATATCACAGCTTGTAAACGCTTTTTGTGGCTGTTTGGGGGATTTTCGCCCATTCTTCCTTACAAAAGGCTTCTTGTTCTATTTAAAAATTCTATTTTAACTTCATCAGTCCACAGGACTTGTTTCCAAAATGCATCAGGCTTGTTTTGATGTTCCTTTGAACCTTTTGAATAGGACTTTTTGGCTGCAATGAGCAAAGGTATGTTTGGAGAAAAAAGGGTACAGAATTTCATGAAAAGAACCCCTCTCCAACTGTTAAGCATGGGGATGGATCGATCATGCTTTGGGCTTGTGTTGCAGCCAGTGGCACAGGGAACATTTACTGGTAGAGGGAAGAATGAATTCAATTAAATACCAGCAAATTCTGGAAGCAGACATCACCATCTGTAAAAAAGCCGAAGATGAAAAGAGGATGGTTTCTACAACAGGATAATGAACCTAACGAAACACACCTCAAAATCCACAATGGACTACCTCAAGAGGCACAAGCTGAAAGTTTTGCCATGGCCCTCACCTAACATGGCCCTCACCTAACATGGCCCTGACCTAAATGTCATCTGTGGATAGACCTCAAAAGAGCAGTGTGTGCAAGACGGCCCAAGAATCTCTCAGAACTAGAAGCTTTTGCAAGGAAGAATGGGTGGAAGTCCCCCAAACAATAATTGAAAGACTCTTAGTTGGCTACAAAAAGCGTTTACAAGCTTGATACTTGCCAAAGAAGGTGTTACTAAGTACTGCCATGCAGAATGCCCAAACTTTTGCTTCGGGCCCTTTTCCTTTTCTGTTATTTTGAAACTGTAAAAGGTGGAAATAAAAAGGTTTTCTTGCTTAAAATATGAAAGAAATGTGTCATCTTTAACTTTATGTCTTTTGGAAATCAGTTCATTTTTTACTCGCTTAGCTATTCACAGTAACAGAAATTTTGACCAGGGGTGCTCAAACTTTTGCATGCCACTGTATGTGCCGAAGATATTTGCACAGTACTGAATAGTAAACGTGTGTCTAGCACAGAGCATTCAAGTTGTCATTTTCATTAAGTATTGTTCCCATTGCAAACATTAACATGTTGTCAGTTACTATTTCTGTACAGCTCCTGAGCAAATTGAGTGGCTGTACAAAGTTTTGGTGTGCTTCCTCAACACACTCCTGGACCTCAAGAAGCTGCCAGTTTGCATCAATATCTTCCCTAGAATTCCTTGTTCTAGAATGCCAGTTAAATTTGGGAACAGAACTAAATGTCTTTTAAAGTTAAAAATAAATTTATTAACAAAGTATGTATATGTTGCAATATACTACCTTGAGATTTGTGTTTTTACAGGAAAATAAAGTGATAGAATAGAATTTATGAAGACTATACACAAAATCTGATAAACCACCAATGTACAAAAGAAGACAAATTGTACAAGTAAAAAATATAACACTGAGAACATGAGTTTTAGAGACCTTGAAAGTGAGTCTGTAGGTTGTGGGATCAGTAAAATTTCTCCACCCTGCTTCAGGAGCCTGACTGTAGGGTAATAACTGTTCCTGAACCTGGAGGTGTGGGACCTAAGACTCCTGTACCCTCTGCTCAAAGGTAGTAGCGAGAAGAGAACATGGCCTGGATGGTGAAGGTCCTTGATGTGGACATTATTGGCTTCCTAGCACCAGTTGATACTCGTTGTGTGGCATTGAAACTGCCCACATAGTGCATCCTGTGTTATGCATTTGTTCATGATAAGGCTCAACAAGTATCTCGTATTAGACTTTCCTAGCAAAGGAGTTGGGCAGTGGTCTCAGTTAGAGTACATCTGTCACAAGGGCGGCATGTGGCAAGACCCAATACTCCAGCCTTGCTTTAAAGATCTGGCAGGGAATATTTTCCTTGCCACTAGCCAGCAAGGTCTTGGTATATCTTGAAGGCTTTGTTGATGAGGAATTCGGCCAAATAACTTTGACTGATAATAAAATGTGCCATATCACTTTCAAGCAGGGCTCTGACATTTTGTTCAGACCAGTGAAGAGTGTTCCTCTGGAGCTGGGAACAAAGCATACAGACCAGTCCCACCAGTCCCATCCATTACTACACTGGAGTTGGATGGACACTATATACTCGGGGGCTGGATACAACTTGTCCATAGAGAAAATTTGCAAGTATGTTAGTGGCCTGAGTTATAGGGAAAGGATGAATAGGAATTATTCTCTGGTCTGTAGAAGAATGAGAGGAGATCTTATAGAGTATAGAAAATTAGTAGATAGGGTAAATACATGCAGGCTTTTTCCCCTGAGGTTTGTGGGGACTAGAACTACAGGACTTGGGTTTAGGTTGAAGGGTGAAATATTTACGGGGAACCTAGGAAGAACTTCACTCAGGGTGGTATAAAGTGTGGAACGAGCTGCCAGTGGATGCGGGTCCAATTGCAACATTTAAAAGAAGCTTGGACAAGCACATGGATGGGCCAGGTATGGAGGGTTATGTTCAGGTGCGGACTGATGGCTCTTCGCAGAAAAACAGTTTGGTATGGGCTAGATTGGCCGAAGGGCCTGTTTCTGTACTGTAGTGTTCTGTGACTGTGAAGGTTGTGCAAGCTCTTTGAGCTTCGGGTGAAATAGAAAAGATCTTGGATAATTGTTAGAGCTCAATTGTGAGTACAGGCCCCATCTTTGCCAAGTACAACCCCTGAGAATGTCTTGCACCATCTGAAGAGGTTTTATCCACAACTGAATGGAAGCACAGTGCTAGTATTCAAATATTCTATCTTTCATCAGTTGTGATAAACCAATTAAAGTTTCAGTTGGTAATTTTTGTATGTTTAAAAAAAAGAATTATTTGGACTCGAACTCAAATACAGAATTTCAACATTGGGTGTAAGTATTCATTGCTTTTCCACCACTGTATACTAATTAGTTGGAAACTGTAAGCCTCTTGAACCTTTCACTGAAAGGTTGCATGTAATTGTGAACTGATGACGTGCTAATGTTAAGGTGAAGTCAGGAGCAGCAGCAGACCATCTGTTGATACCTGCTGTGCCATTTCATTATCATGGCTGATCTGACTCAAGGATGCCTACTTAGCCCACTGCTTTACTCTCTAACCCTAACCCTGTTGGGCACAGTTCAAACGCCATCTATTAATTTGCCGACTACACAGCTATTGGCAGATCTTCACATGGTGGTGAGGAGGCGTACAGGAGCGAGATAGATCAGCTGGTTGAGTGGTGTCGCAATAATAATCTTGTCCTGAAAGTCAGCAAGACCAAGGAATTGACTGTGGACTTGAGGGAGAAGTTGAGGAAACACACTAATCCTCGTCAAGGTATCAGCAGTGGAAAGGGTGAGCAGTTTCAAGTTCCTGGGTGTCAACATCTCTGAAGATCTATTGTGGATATTGATGCAATTACTAAGAAGGCACAACAGCAGCTATATTTCATTAGGAGTTTGAAGGGACTTTGTATGTCACCAAAGACTCTCGCAAATTTCTATAGATGTACAGTGAAATGCATTCTAACTAATTGCATCACTGTCTGGTCCATCTGTAATGCATGGAGGAGGAGCCTCATCACAGGATCAGAAAAGGCTACAGAAGCTGTAAACTCAGCCAGCTCCATCATGGGCACTAGCCTCCCCAGCATCTAGGACACCTTCAAAAGGTGATGCCTCAAGAAGACCCCCGTCACTCAGAATGTGCCCTTTTCTCATTGCTACATTCAAGAAGGAGGTACAGGAGCCTACACAGACCAACCTTTTAGGATCAATCCTTCTCTCCCATCAGATTTCTGAATGGACAATAAACAATATTTTTGCTGTTTTTGCACTAAATTTTGTAAACTGTACATTATTGTAATTTATATTTTTTTATTATGTATTGCAATATATTGCTGCTACAAAACAACAAATTTCTTGGCAGATGCCAATGTTATTAAACCTGATTCTGAAGTTGAAGATTGCAAGGTACCATAGAGTTGAGATTACAATCAGGTAATCTGGTCCTTCTACCTCATTAACATCTAAATTCTTAATTGTGGTAACATTTTACTCCTTTGCATACCATATCTGTGCACCTCTGACATGCGTAACAACTGTCCTGAAGAATAGTGTAGTCCAAAACATTGACTATTCATTTCCATGGATGTGTCTGACCTGCTGAGTTGCTCCAGCATTTTGTGTGTGTACAGTATGTGTTGCTTTGGATTTTCAGCTTCTGCAGAATTTCTCATGTTTATGTTCTAACATTGTTAGCTTTCTGAATGATTAGATCTACGATACAGATTTTGCAGGTACTGCAACGAAGTTCATTTTGCAAGTCAGAACTGCTGATGTGTTAACCTAGACACTAAAGGAATTCCCATGCCCTTTTAATAGTGACATTTGTTTCTACATGACTTGACGAAACTATTTGCATATCACCCATGGGGGAATCAACTATGGGCCAATGGACTGCAAACCTAGTCTGCAATATTTGAATAACAATTTTAAACAAATTAAAATCTTTTAAACCAAAGGGGCATAATATTTTGCTTGAAGTTTCTGAGTGGAGTAAAGAATTCTATATCAGAGCTTTCAAAATGTTCAAACTCTAATTCATTTTAATAAATCAAAAACTGTAGCATGTGGTGACCAGACAACCTTTACACCCCTTCATTGAGCAAAGATAAAAACACCTCAGTTATACACAATTATTATTCAATTTAATTATTTTTCTTGTGAATGTGAAGGAATTTTGAGCTGCTCTATAAAACTCTGCAAACTAGAGCAATTGACTCTAACTTACAACAGCAGTGAATTTAATTTGAGGGTGTGACTAGTTCTGTGCTAATGTCATCTTCCAGTGCAATACTTTTAAACTAGCACAAACAAGTATAGAAACTCTATTTTGTACTGAACTACACTGCATTTAAAAAAAAATCACCATTTGGCCAATTTCTGAGTTATGCAGGAACTGTGGTAAGAATCCTTATCCTTATTTGATTAATTCCTGACTTTTCTGCAACTTGTGGTTTAATTTGAGAGAGCATACATCCATGTGAGTTTACAATAGTAATGCATTAGTGCTGCGTTATTTGGTCTTTTTAAGAGCTTGTACTTTCTTTTGCATGCAGGAAAGAATTTGTACACGAATGAATATGTGGCCATCAAACTGGTAAGTTATATTTATTTTTCCATAAATAGATGTAGTACAGATATAGCTAGCTTGCTGTTTACATGTAGTAGAAATAATCCTGAATCTCCTCCAGCAATTTCATACGTAAATATATGCAGTATACCACTGTACCTGGAAAATTGTTCACCAGCGTAAGGCACCAAGGAAGAAGTTAAAATGTGCTGACATTTAGAAGCAAAGCCAAGCGTTCTGAGCAGTTAATGTCATCAAACAAAGTACTATCCGTGATTATGTTAAAATGCACAAATTGATTGTTTGCTTCTGCTATTTCCAAAAACAAATTAAACATTCTCATAGGTTTAAAATAAGCACTTCTGGTGAGAATATCTTAAGCCTAGCACTCCCAAATTTGGATCTGTTAATTACCAAAATTACACTTGTTAATTTTTACATTGCTAACCTTGAACTATAAGACCTAGATGCAAAATTAGGCTATTTGGTCCATCAAGTGTGCTCTGCTATCCTATCTTGACTGATTTATTATCCCACTCAACCCCATTCACCTGCCTTCTCTCCCTGTGACCTTTGACACTGTTACTAATCAGGAACCTATCAACCACAGCTTTAAAAGTACCCAATGACTTGTCCTCCAAGTCATCTGGTAATGAATTCCACACTGATTCACTACCATCTGGCTAAAGAAATTCCTACACACCTCTGTTCTAAAGGACGTCCTTAGAATATTCTGAGGCTGTGCCCTCTGTTCCTTGACCCCCACCACCCACTACTGGAAACATTCTCTCCACGCCTATCTAGGTCTTTCAATATTCTTCTGAACTTCAGTGAGTACAGGCCCTAAACCATCAAATGCTCCTCCTACATTAATCCTTTCATTCCCAGGATCATTCTCCCAAACCTCTGAACCTTCTCCAATGTTGCTGTATTCTTTCTTCGAAATGAGGCCCAAAGCTGCTCACGATACTCCAAATGTGGTTTGACCAGTGCCTTAAAGCTTCAGCATTACATCCTTGTTTTTATATCTTAGCCTTTTATTATGCCACTGTCTCTCATCTTTAGGACAATACTGACCGGCCTCTTCAACAAAATATAATTTAGTATAGCAACATGCTGTATAAAACTCTTTCCTCCCAGGTCATGGGAATCCAAAACCATGGGGGGTATAGGTTTAGGGTGAACTTTATTACCTGAATGTATTATATCACACTTTAACTTCAGTATTACTCTTTGTTTGGAAAAACAGTGTTTTAATGCCAAAGTTATATTTCTGCCAACTTTTTTAATCACTAGGTTGAAATGCAGCCAAGAAATTCTACCCACTGGGAAAATGTATTCTGCAAAGTAATAAAATTGAAGTTTTTTTAAAAATTGTGGATATGCCCAGTTTTAATTTTAGGAGATGATGCACTTACGATTTTCAAAATTGTGATTTGTTCAGTAATAAATTATCCAAAGCATAAAAATTAAAATCTACCCATGTCGCCAGTTTGTCTAGTCAATATGAATTCAATAAATGTGGTAATTTGTTAGTGACAAAGGAAAAACAATCAATCATAAAAGTGGTCATAATTGAAAAGCCTGACTACTTCAGGGAAAGAAATCTAGCACTGCTATTTTGTTCATCAGTTATTATTCTAATCCCTTACTCCCTCAGGTGACATGGGAGCCTAGCGTAATGCTTTACGGTGCCAGCAACCCAGGCTCAATTCCCACCACTGTCTGTAAGAAGTCTGCACATTCTCCCCATCACCATGTGGGTTTCCTCCAAGTGTTTTTGTTTCCATCCACATTCCAAAGATGTACCGGTTAGGATTAGTGAACTGTGGGCATACTGTTGGCACTTGTGAGCTGCCTCAGCACAATGTTTGGACTGTTTCAGGCGGCAGAGTAGTGTAGCGGTCAGAGCAACACTTTACAGTACAGATGACTCAGGTTCAATTCTGTCGCTGCCTGTAAGGGTTTTGTAGGTTTCTCCTGTGACCATGCGGGTTTCCTCTCAGTGTTCCAATTTTCTCCCACAGTCCAAAGACTTACCAGTTGGTAGGTTAGTTGGTCATTGTAAATTGTCCTGTGTTTAGGCTAGGATTAAATCAGGATTGCTGGGCAGTGAGGCTTGAAGGTACCACACTGTGTATCTCAATAAGATAAAATAAAAACTGCTATGCAAGCTCTCTGTGGGACTTTCAAGGATACTCTTCCACCTGCAGCATTTGTCCTGTCTACCCACTGCCCAAGACCTCTTTTTCACTCTCTCAGCAACTTCCACAAAACATCAAAATGCATTTAATGATTGTGTTCTTTTACTGAGTCATTAAAACATTGTATTGATTTGTGCAGTAGACTGCACATTATTTAAAGTTAAGTGCTCAACACTGGAGTGAAATACTATATAGAAGTCTGGAGACTGGGTGTTTTGCCTCTTTGATGGGACAAAAAATATTTGAGTTTGAATGTTGCCTCCTGGTGGTCAATAGATGCAATTTCCATCTAATTTTAAAATTGGTTTTTAACTTTTGAAGGTAAATTGTTGACCTTTTTAAGAACAGATCCTGGGATCCAAGTTTCAGACCTTGCTTGAATTGATAGTTCAGCAAAACTGGTTAGGAAGCTGTATAGACTTTGGGGAAACCCACTTTTTGCGATTGCAAACACCAGAGATTCTGCAGATGCTGGAAATCTAGAGCAACGCATACAAAGTGCTAGAGGAACTCAGCAGGTCAGAACATCTGTGGAGAGGAATGAACGATCCATGTTACAGGCCAGTGACAACTGTCTTTCGAACAACAATCTATTGAGATTCACTATTTTATTTATTTACTTCGCACATGCAGACATCCCACCTCTCCTGGAAGTTCCGGGAGTCTCCCACATATTAATAGTGGCTCCCTGATGCGCGCAAATTATATACAATATCATGGAAATCAATTTTTTTGAGAGCGAGCGAGAGAAGGCAAGAGAGAGAGCACGAGAGCAACCACAAGAGAGAGATCGAGAGAAAGCAAGCAAGCAAGAGTGCAAGAGAGTGTGCAAGTGACCATGAGAGAGAGAGAGCGCGAGCGAGAGAGAGAGAGAGTGCAAGAGCGCGCCATGGCAGAGTATTCCAAAAAATGAAAATATAAAACGTACATCACCCCAGACTACACTAAAGTGTACCCCTGCCTAATAGGTGTCAAAATAATGACAGTGTTGCTCACAACAGTGACTTTTCTATTGCCCATGGTGGGTTAAGACTGTAAAAGACATGTTGAGGTAAGTTTAACAGGTGTCATTCGTTCATTAGCATAGTTAACGTTATTTAAACTAGCTGGCTAGCTGCTAAGGAGCTACTCTATTGCAGACATCCCACCTGTCCCAGAGTCTCCCACAAATTGATGGTGCTACCTCCCTGAAATGAGTTTTTGCAGGGTGGGATGTCTGCACATGCACGTCAAAACATACAAGAGAAATGTATTTTGTGTGTGTCACTCCAGATTTCCAGCATTCACAGCATCTCTTGTGTTGGTGAAATGCATTGTTTGTGTTAACAGCCAACACAACCTAAGGATGTGCTAGGGTATTGACTGACTGAGAAGGATCAGTTAACATTTTGGTTCAAAATCCCACCCACAGATGTTGCTCGACACTTTCTCCATCAGATTTTCTTAGACCATAAAATGTAGGAGTAAAATTAGGCTATCTGGCCCATCGAGTCTCCTCCACCATTCCATTATGGCTGATTTATCTCCCTCAACCCCATTCTCTTGCCTTCTCCTCTTAACTTTTGATACCCTTGCTAATCAAGAGCCTGTTAACCCCTGATTAAAAATACTTAATGACTTGGCCTCCATAACCATCTGTCGCGATGAATTCTACAGTTTCATCACCGTCTGGCTAAAGAAATTCATCCTCATCACGCCCTTCTATTCTGAAGCTATACCCTCTGGCCCTAAACTCCCCCACTATAGGAAACATCCTCTCCACATTGATTCTATCTAGGCCTTTTAATTTTCAATAGGTTTCAAAAGGATCTCCTCTCATTCTTCTAAACCCCAGTGATTTTAGGCCCGGAGGCATCAAGCACTTGTAGGTTAACCTGATTATTCCAGGGATCATTGTCATGAACCTCCTCTAGACCCTCTCCAATGCCAGCACATCCTTTCTTAGATAAGGTGTCCAAAACTGCTCATAGCTTTCCAAGTGCAATCGTCTCCAGATTCCAGCACCTGCAGTCTCTTAGATCTGGCTTCCTAGCAAGCTGTCACCAGGTTACGACAATTCCTGAGAGCCATCTGTAATCCAGACTATTTGTAAATGGAGAACAGTGTGTGGGAAGTATTCGTAGAAACTGTAGTGATGCAAGAGCAGCCACCAGCCAACCTCACTGAATCAGTGATCGAGAGTGTTTGCTCAGTGCTCCCCCAGCTCTGCCTGTCTCACCTCCTGTCTCTCCCCCCACCCCCCCAAACCACCTCCCGATTGCTGCTGGAGGGAGTGGTTACAGTAAAGAGAAAGGCAAGCAGAAATGCCATATCCCCACTCAGCAGAAAATGCCTGCAGCCTCCACAGCAGCTGGTAAATTCACCTCCCTGGTCTCCTAAGCACTCGTTCATATGTACAGGATATCTGTAGATCGGGGGTGTTCATAATTGCACAGGACCTGTACATTAGATGAGCTCGTGTTGATTAAGTACTATTGAGTGGACCCTGCTAATGGTCAATCAACGTTGTATGACTTCTTACTCAGCACCTGAATCCACCATGGAGTACAAAGATCCTCCTGTATTCGGTGGGCCGAGAAGTTGGGTGTATTTCATATCCAGTTCCTAACTTAGTGCCAGTATGTATGTTTCAATGGATTCCCCTCGTGAATGGTTGATGTGGTTGTGCCAGCCTGAGAAATGAGCCCAGGTGGCGGGCTGGATTGAGAGCCATCTGGTCTAAAGCTTTGTCCATTTGTGACTTTATAAACTGAATGTCCTGATTCTGGAGACTTGCATGACTGACTGCAAAACTTTAATAGTTCTGGTTTAACATTGTAAATGTTGGTTATGGATTACAAAATGGTTACTTTGATCTTTGGTAAGCATAACTATAACATTGTCCCTACATAAATATAGAAAAAAATATATTACATGTTTACTTGCAGTTTTGTTACAAGTAATATAAGTGCTGAATCATTTTAGAAATTGGCTCATTTTAGAAATTGTTCAGTAGGTGGCTAAAGAAGAGTGCTTTTGCTGTTTTAAAATGAATGCTGATGGCAGATTATTATAGCCTAAATGGCTGAATAGACCTTTGATTCCGATAACAATGATCTGTGAAAACAACTGAGAGCTCTGATTTTCTCAGCTGCCTAATCAAGTGTAGGTAGCCTGAGAGTTAGCGGTAGATTCCCAATTTGGATTCACTTTTGAAAATATAAACAGTAAAGTTAAAAGCTGTAGGACGAGTAAAATTGCGGATTCCTGTGTAATTTCAAGTGTGTGGTAATCATGGCTATACTGGGTATAAAAACAGCAGTTCATTTATTGCTGAGTTCACTTAATTCATTCAAGGTTCAAGATTGTTTAATGTCATTTCTAGTACACAAGTGTAAAAGAAACTGATATTATTATTATTGAACTAATGCAGCACAAAGAAAAACACAAAAGATAACACAATAATAAAATAAATATTAATACTGTAAATGTATATAAACTATCTTGTGTATATCCAGAAAGTGATGCCTGGCACAGGAGTGTCTGTACATAAAGGTGACTGGCAGGAATGATAAAGTAGTGGTGGAGGAGTGTTTAGTGGGTGGGGGTGTTGATCAGCCTTACTGTTTGGGGAAAGTTACTGTTTTTGAGTCTTGTGGTCCTGATGTCGATGCTATGTAGAATTGCTTTTGAATTACTTTTTTTTCAGTCCTTCCTGCATTACTTTGTTAAATTTACTATAAAAGGAGGACCTATCACATTAGTTATGATCACATGTAAAATCCATATTAGCGTGTATTTGGTTAACAATAGTCTGTGACTTCAGCTGTTGAGTTAATTCTTGGCCAACAGTTATCATGCCTTCTTTTTGCCGCCCACACCATTCCATCAAGCTACCATCCATAAAATGTTTCGGTAATTCATGAGACGTCAATAGTGAGAAATTTATGATTAAAAATTTCAGGATGATATCACTTCAAAAGAACTGGAATAAGCTGCGGTCAAAAGAATACTGAATCTTAGTGAGTTAGGGATGAAGCAGCTCAAATTGTGAGATTGGAAAGATGTCATTCGAAGACTGTAGAGGCCTGAAGTCAAGAATCAAGAATAAAGTCACAATCTTTATTCACCATCTACATTTACATTTGGTGTTGTGTGTTGGTTTAGGGCACAGTGTGGAATAAGAGACAACATTTAACAATTATAAATGTAACCCTCAGGTTTGGCCGGTGCCGTTAGTCTAGGGAAGACAGTCTGTGGCCCTGCCAAACGTGTGGAATCTGAGCCTCAAAACCTCTTGTTTGTATGGATGCTGTGTGATCTGTACCTTTGTTACAAACCAGTACCACGAAATAACAAACAGTACACCATATGCAATTAAACGATTTAGCTTTATAATTCTTAATTTGACTAAAGGGTTAGTAAAGTAAAACAAAAGAGAAAAGGGCCCATTTTAATGAAACAGTCCAAGGTGCACAAGTGGGAGCTCACGATTTCCCTTCTGTTGGTCCTCCATCGATTTCCCCTGGCTTTGTCGACTCCCGGCCCCACTCCAAGTCCACTCTGTCCTGCTGTCCCCGACCTCTTCTTTCCGGCATCTTCTGTCTTCATCACATGCCATACAAAAGACCCAAATCACCTCGTTCTCAGGCACACAAGAAAAAAAAACACTCTTCATTGGACAGTGCACATTCCAAAGCCCCCGTTATCCCTAGCCATAACCCAAACACTGCAGCTACAGAAAAACCATTACATTAGCAGTGAAACCTTTCCCAGGGTGTTACATAAAGGATTGAAAAAAGTATAAAAATAAAGAATTATTTAAAAATAGTTATAGATTAAATTACAGATATAGAATAATCAGGAGGTTTTGCAGATGCTGGAAATCCACAGTAGTACATGCAAAATGCCAGAAGAACTCAGTAGGTCAGGCAGCACTGATGGAGAGGAATGGACAGCTGACATTTCGGGCAGACCCCTTCAAGGCTATGAAGGAACCTGATGAAGGGTCTTGGCCCAAAATGTTGACTTTCTCTTCCTCTCCATAGATGCTGCCTGTCTACAGATATGGAATAAAATGTACATAAATACCAGTATGTATTTCCAATGTAATCAACATTATAAAGAAGTGATTTAAAGTATTTGCAGTGCAGTGACAGAGGTGATAGATAAATGGAGACTCAGGGATGGCAAAGGAAATCTTCAAGTGCTCCTCAGCCATTCCGATCCATAATTATTTGACATTCAGCCTAGCATATTTGGCAAGAGAAATAATTACTATTTCAGGTTAGAACTGATCTTCTACCTAAAAGATTAACTCTGTATTTTCCAGGTGTTGCATGTCTATAGAGTGTTTCCAGCATTTTGTGTTTTTGTTCCCAATTTCCAGCATCTGCAGTTTTTTTTAATGTTCAAACTCAATGTTGGTTCTGACCAAAGAACAGAGCTCTCTGGTGCACTGCTTTCTGAAAAACAAATTGACGGGAGATTTTGCATTCAATTTTAATGCAGGTTCTCCTACAGGTAATAGTTTGGCTGTTTGTATTTTTAATTGGCATGAAGAACAGCAGTATGTATCCTGATTCTCGAATCTGTCAAATTGGTCTATTCCCCAGAATCAATGAGTTCCAGCACTTTGGTAGAGAACTGCAACTCTTATCTTACTGGAAAAGACTAAATATGAAGCTTGTACAAGTTGCAGTTGAATGAGTTGTGTTATCAAGCCAAACTTGACTACCAGAAGAATTTCTTGTCAGCACTTATTTTTATGTTCATGGTTTATTTAAAAAATGTTGGTAGTACTAATATCATTCTGTACTTGTCGTAGGAACCTATAAAATCCAGGGCTCCACAGCTTCATTTGGAGTACAGATTCTACAAACAACTGGGCAATGCAGGTAGGAAATAATATAAAAATATTTGTTTAATAATTAAAATCAGATGCAATGTCTTCACTAGTTGCCTCTCTCTGCATGTTCTCACTGCCCTTTAAAAACAGAAAAAACTAAATAATTGTAAAATTTGGTATAATTACATTGCCTAACACAAAGGTTGCTTGGGAGTGTTTTGATGATTGGTTTGTAAAATTAAATATTTTTATCTGTTAGAAGATGTTCATTGTGAAAATATGTTTAATTCAAGAGGTTAGTTTCATTCTTTGAGTAGAAAACACACCATCTCATGGTAATTCCTGTTGTAATCCTGCTTTGCATCCAAAGTTTGTGGACCTGTGTACTCTATTTTCTGTTTGCATCGAAGTTTTCATTTGATTATTTTATGATACTCTCTCAGCACTGTGGGGGAAGGAGGGTGGAAATCTGTTCAGTGCTCATCTATTGCCTCTCCTTCTTTCCATTTTAATCTTGATCTCATTTTGCCTTTCCTACAAACCTATTTCCAGAAATCTTAAGTTCATAACTGTTTATACCATGTTTTAACATTAAAATTAACAAGTTTACTGAATCTTAATGTTGCCTTTCTTCAACCTAAATTATTATTCACTCAGATATTATTGATCAGCTCTGTGGCACGCTTTAATGTTTTAAGAGTCTTCCAATTAATTTGAAATAATTGCAGAACAGTCTTTTCTATCCTTGGAATTTTCATTCATTCTCTTTGGTTATTAATGTAAAATAAGGTTAAGACATTACCTACAGGCAAGCCGCAATGATTTGAAAACAAAAGTACTTCACAAGTTTATCTCCATTGTTAATACTCTCTTATTTGTGCTATCTCATATTGCCTGACATGATTTTTTTTTTGTAATTTTAAACTGTCTTCTTGGTGTTGTGAAATGTTCCCACAGTTTAGTGAAAGTGTGATTTGACAGAATTCATTATCTAGGGCTTAGATGGCAATGCTTTTGTGATGTAAGGGTTTTATTAAGGATTATTAAAATTGGCTTTAATTTTTAAATTTAAAAATGATTTTTAATATCTATACTAAGAGTTTGAAAACTGAATATTCAGGAATAAACAGGCTTCCTGTTTCATAGAATTCCAGTTCTGACTTTGTTTTTTTGACTCCTGAAAGGCATTTGGTGACTGAGAGGCTTAGTATTAAAATTCCAGACCTTGGGACTTGCAGCTGAAGCTCTAGAAGGAGTGATGAATGAATATTGGGGCTTCTCAGGAACCAGATCCTGAAACTTTGTAGGATTATGGGTTTAGAGGACATTATGGAGATGGGTAAGGGCAGAGCTAAGCACATATTGGAAAACATGAAAATTGTTATCCAACTAGGATACTTGTTGAAGCCAGAGAGCACAGTAATGAAAGGTGGAAAGCTGAGCATTCAGTACCATAATACCCTCAAAACTAATCAATAAGCCTCAAGACATTGGCCTCAAAACCACCTTGTGCAATTGGATCCTCGATTTGCACACTTCAGACCCCAGTCAGTTCAGATTCTCCTCCACGATCTCTGTCAGCACAGGTGCACCACAAGGCTATGTGATTAGCCCCTGCTCTACTCACTATACACTTATGACTGTCTGGCTAAGCACATCTCCAATGCCATATACAAGCTTTCTGACCACACCACTTTTGCAGGCCAAATCAAAGGTGGTGAAGAATCAGCAAATAGGATGGAGATTGGTAATTTGGCTGAGTGGTGCCACAGCAACAACGTCTTACTTAATGTCAGCAAAACCGTGGAGCTAATTATTAACTTCAGGGGGAGACCAGAGGTCCTTGAACCAGTCCTCGTGAGAGGTGGAGAGGCACAGCAGCTTTAAATTCCTCAAGTGTTATTATTTCAGAGGGCCTGAACTGGGCCCCAGCTCATAAATGCAATTATGAAGAAAGCACAGCAGCGCTATACTTAGGAGTTCAAGAAGGTTCGGCATGATGTCTAAAACTTTGACAAACTTCTACAGATGTGTGTTGGGGAGTATATTGACTGACTGCATCACCATCTGGTATGGAAACACCAATGCCCTTGATTGGGAAATACTGTGAAAAGTGGATACGGCCCAGTCCGTCACAGGTAAAACCTTCCCCACCATTGAGTACATCTACACAAAGTGTTATCACAGGAAAGCAGCATCCATTATCAGAGACCCTCACCACCCAGGATGTGCTGTCTTCCTGCTCTTCTTCAGCACTCCAGCCACCAGGTTCAAGAACAGTTAATACCCCTCAACCATCAGGCTCTTGAACCAAAGGGGATAACCGTACTTAACTTCACTTGCTCCATCATTGAACTGTTCCCACAACCAACGGACTCACTTTCAAGGACTTCATCTCATGCTCTTGATATGTATTGTTTGTTTGTTTATTTATTTTTATTGTGTCTTTCTTTCAGTATTTGCATGGTTTATTGTCTCTTGCACACAAGTTGAATGCCCAAGTTGGTGCAGTACATTGATTCTGTTATGGTTATTATTCTATAGATTTATTGAGTATTCCCACAAGAAAATGAATCGGTTGTATATAGTGACATTTATATACTTCGAAGTTCAAGACTTTAAGTTCAGGTTTGATTGTGATTCAACAAGATATGAACATGCATGAATACAGCAGAATGAAACAGTGTTACTCTAGGACCGAAGTGCAAATCATAGTACCAACAGTTGTACCTAGCACATATAAGACAGCTGTAAAATACAATCATACAAAACAATGTAGTCCAAATCCTTGAGTCCACGAACACATCTCGTTTTCTCCCATGCAAACACTGGAGGGGGACTGCATAGAATGTACTGCCAGGGGTGGTTTTGGAGGCAGATGCACTAGGGATATTTAAGAAACTCTTAGATAGGTACATGGATGATTTAAAAAAAAATGGAGGGCAGTGTGGGAGAGAATAGTTGGATTGATCTTAGAGTGGGTTAAAAAGTGGGCACAACATCATGAGCTAAGGATAAAAGCCCTTCTGTTGCATTATATTTTGATGAAGCAGATAAACATCAAACACTTGTTTGACGTGTGCCAAACTTCATTGGAACATCAGTGGTAATTTGTTTCATTAGAAGCTACCCTTTTCTTCCTTTTGATATAAACACCATTGCTTCTGGTGAAATATGGTTCCACATGCTCCAAAGATATAAGCATGAGCTTATGACAAATGTTTCATTACTGGTAACCAACAGGAAGCCTCGGTCTCCCCATATGGAGCTTTACTTAATCACTTGTCACATGGGTTAGAAGATTGAGTATAAAAATGTATGAATCATTAATTTTCACACTTTAAGAATTGAGTCTCTACATTACTAATCAGCTTGATATGTTGAAGTGTTTTGAAGTTGCATCCTGATGATTCTGTGGTTGGAAAGCTATTTATGTACTTTGGGCAATTAGATTTAATCAAAGATAATCCTTTTGAATGTTTCAGATGTTTTTAACTTGCTTATTTATATAGTTAAATCAAAACATTTGATACCTTCCCAACTAAATTTCTTTTTTTATCAAACATTTGCAGCAATAAAGATTGTCTTTTGGCCCAAAAAGTCCACATATGTGTATATGCTCTACATGTGCCTTCACCCATATTTCATCTAACCCTAATGTTATATTATTCCATTCCTTATTGTTCACCTAGCTTCTCCTTTAGACACCTCTGCTGTGCTTTGTGGTGTGTCTTCCACATTTTGATAACTTTTGGCTCAATTGGGTCTGTTAGTGAGGCCCTCAGTTGGTCAGGGTCGACCGTGGATTTTGCTGTCTACGTGATACACAAGCCAGGGCAGTATGAATTGGAGAGCTAGAAGGCTCCCTCTCTCCACACAGCTGATGAATCCAAAGGAGAGGCAGAGGCTGATACAGATTGGCACGGGTAGTGTTGCAAGGGTTGCCAGTCACATTGAACTCAAGGTAGGACTGCCTCAGGGACTCCAGCTCTGATTTTTTCTTGGGGTTTACTCCCAAAGCCTTTCCTATGAGTAGGTATAGCTGCAAGGCCACAGAGGTTTGAGATCAGAGTTTTCCTTCTGCATGGGCTGCTAACCAGAGCTGATGAGCCCCATCTGCCTGAAATGACTCGTTTTAAGGCACTAGTAACCTGCCTTTGCTCCTTCTCCTGTCAGTGGAAACGGTTCCAGCTAAGCCATACATGAGGGTCAGGAGAAGCTATTTAAGATGCACACCATTGGGAGCATTTAATAGGTAGAGGGAGCTTGTCCCCACCACCACCCCCGGCTATAGCAACCTTAAGGAGTCATCTGTAAGCGACAGTCTGGCATTTATGCCATTTCTAGTCACCTCCTATGGTGAAAGCATCTTCTCTGTTCTGCTGTTGTACCTTCAGAATTTTAAAGACCTTCTTCTGGTCATTGGTTTGTCAGTAAAGCTCTCAGCATAGTCTATTTTTTAAAAAAATATTGATCTGTTATTAGAGACATAAATTCTGTTGTGCAGAGCATTTATATAAGAAGATTAAGGTTAGCTTGTCAGATTATACCAAAACATAGTGAAATGCTTTGTTTGCAACATATCAAATCAGCAAAAATTGTGCTGGGCAGCTTGCAGGTGTCACCAATGTATCTTGCGCATAATTTCCTAATCCTACCCATACATCTTTTTGGAATGTGAGAGGAAGCCAGAGCACTTGCGCAGTCATGGAGAGAATGTGCAAACTCTTTACAGAGAGTGGCAGAAATTGATCCCCTTTCTAACAGCTGTCACGTACCACTATGCTACCATGTCACCCACTGGGGTGAGATAAAAATATTTCTTACATATAACACTGGCTATGGCAGCACAAACACAAGAGATGCTGGAAGTCAAATGGCTGCTGAGGAGGTTGGATTTGAGTGATGGTGCGTGGAATCTAGTACACTGATTTTATCTTCCCTGTTTATATTTGTCTAGGAATCCAGAAAGATGGATAGGAAAGCAAGTTGTAAGATGGGCAAATATGTTTGTTGGACTATCATGGGGAAAAGTGAAGTTATCCACTTCAGTTGAAAGAATAGAAAAGTATTTTTTTTGAGACTATAGTACAGTGGGATTTGGGTGTCCTTGTCCATGAAGCACAGGGCTAACATCAAAATAAGGCAAATAATTAAAGTTCAAAGTTCTTAATCAAAGTTCATATATGTCACCCAAAGATTCATTTTCTTGAGGGCATACTCAATAAATCTAATAACCATAATTGAATCTATGAAAAATTGCACCAAAAGGATGGACTGCCAATGTGCAAATACAACTTAGAAATAAAAAATAATAAATAATGAGAATATGAGATGAAGAGTCCTTGAAAGAGAGTCAGTCCATTGGTTGTGGGAACATTTCATTGATGGGGCGAGTGAAGTTACCCCTCTGGTTCAAGAGCCTGATGGTTGAGGGTAGTAACTGTTCCTTAAACCTAGTGGTGTGGTCCGGAGGCACCTGTGTCTTCGATTAGGCCTTTTTTTTTTTTGCAAGTGAGGTGGAGCATGAAAGCAGGCAAGCCTTGTTTCCAAAGTTATGAAGCTTTAGTGAGGCCACATCTGGAATTCAGTTGTCCCTCATTAAAGGAGGGATATAATTACATTCAAAGTGGGTCAGGAAAATTGCTCTAGGTTGATCCTGCAAACCACACTCATAGTGAAACTTCATATACATTTTTTTAATACCATGTGCCACAGCGTGTATTTACCTGTACCTCCAGTATCATCTCCTGTATCACTCACTCTCCTATCACACTGATCTCACTTCATCTTCATGTCCATTTTCTTTATGCAATACATAGTTCAAGCACAATATGCATTTATAGTCTTATCCTGTACCTCTACCATCTCCCATACCATCCACTCCCACCACACTGATCTCACTCACTCCTTTGAACCCACAGAATTCAACTGGAAGTAAGTCATCCTTGGCTGTCGTGAACTGCCTAATAAGGAGATACTTCTCAAATGAGTGCTTCTTTGCTCACTGAGTAAAGAAATTCTGTTTTGTTGAAAAGTTCGCTTCTCCTGAGAACTGAATGTGATTTTTTTTTTTTTGTTTCTGGTCTGTTAGAGTTTGAACAGCTAGGTTGATAATTCGGTTCTTAATGTGACAATGAAAGAAAGGCAGCATGCCTCACTGATACTCCAAGGTAGGAAATTCTGCGATACCTATGAGTTTTTGCTTACATTAGTTTTTGGATATCATGGTAGTGTAGTGGTTAGCGCCAACAATCACCAGTTAGGATTCAATTCCTTTTTCCCTCAGGGTGTGCCACTTTCCTCCCACATGCCAAAGATATGCGGGTTAGGGTTAGTAAGTTAGAGGCATGTTATGTTGGCACTGGAAGTGCTTGCAACACTTGCTGGCTGCCCAGTACAATCCTTGAGGATTTGACATAGAACTTGCATTTTTTTTGGTGTTCTGATGTATATGTGACAAATAAAGATGATCTTTCAAATCTTTATCTTAGAAGGATTGTTGATGTTCAGTTTTGCCCTTTGTGGCACATCGAGCAGCATTTTTGCTGTTTCCATAGCATTTGACAGTTTTTTTAACAAGGCTGAGTCGCTAGCTTGACGTTCAGCCCTGCATGGACAGAAAGAGTGCAAGGAGCCAGCTGGATTTGAACGCGTGACCACTTGCTGAAGCCACTACACCGGCTGGCACTTAGGAGGATTATTTGTGCCAAATTCATTCTTTTATTGCTCTAATCATCATGAAAGCATTCTAAGCATATGGAAACTTCAAACAAGGGCTTTGTGGATTCTGATCCTTCAATGTGGTGTGCCAGAATAGTGACAACTTTCTGAACTGCAGGGTTCAAATTTCAAAGTAAACTATATATGTCACCATAGAGTACCTTGAGATTCATTTTCTTGCGGGCATTCACAGTAAATCACAATTGAATTAATGAAAAACCGCACACAACAAGATGGACAAATATCCAATGTGCAAACGACAAATTCTGCAAATACAATAAATAAATATTGAGAACATGAGTGGTGGAGACCTTGAGAGTGAGCCCATAGGTTGTACAATCAATACACTGTTGAGGTGTGTGAAGTTATCCTCTCATTCAGGAGCCTGATGGCTGAAGGGTAATAACTGTACCTGAACCTGGTGGTGTAGAATCAGAGACTCCCTAATCTTCTTCCTGATGGCAGCAACGGCCTAGATGATGGAGGTTCTTGATAGATGTTGCTTTCCTGCGACACTCACCAAGCAACCCACTCATGCTGTGAGGCTGCATCAGTAGTAAATCCCCAGGCTGCAATGCATTGTTAGAGCAGTATCATGTCACTATGGTGTTCGGAAAATCTATTCTGATGAATGGTGATTTGACCTTTTCATTATTTCTCCCAGTATAACAAATGAACCTTATCGGGCACATCATTGGTTTCTTTTCCCTCAAAAGTTTAATTTGCCAGGCTTTCAAAAGAATCTTGTCCTGTCCTAGTTATAGGGCCTGTTTCTGTGCTGTTGTGCCCTTTGGCCTATCTAGTCTGTGCCAACCTGCTTTTCTGCCCAGCCTCACCTACACGTTCTGGACCATAGCTTTCCACATCGCTCTCATCCATATACCTGTCCCAACTTCTCTTAAATATTGCTTCATATTTCAGAGATTCAAAGTACATTTATTATCAAAGAATGTATAAATTATACAATCTTCAGATCTGTTTGCTCTTGGGTAGCCACAATGCAAGAAACCTGAAAGAACTCTCTTAAAGAATAAAAATAAAAGACCAACACCTGATATGTAAGAGAAAGAGGGGAAAAAACACAAGTCATGCAACAATGTATCAACAACAATCTGAACCAAAATTGAGTCCTCAGATCTAAACCCTGGTGTACCCTGAAGTAGGTCCAAAAGTTCACTTATCGGTTCATCTGATTAGCGGGCACAGAGTACAGCAGCCGGCAGTCTTCATAGCCTCACGGCCATGGAGAGGGAAATGACCACCGCAGAGAACAAGCAAAATCTACTCTTGCCTGTCCCAACACCCTCTCTTTTCCAAAGGGATAAAGAGTATGGAAAATATCTGTTGAACCTGTGCCTACACACATACCCACAGACCTCTGTTTTAAAAAAAAATCAAATTGTAAGATTTAAAATTTGACTGAAATTGAGTTGCAACCATTTTTAACTATGCTTTATGATTCTGTGCCTAGCTGAGTGTTAATAAATCCAGCAAAATGAACTGGAAATAATCTGCATTTTATTGTGTTACGTTTGCAGTGAGATCAAAAGGAAATTTTTATTTTAAGAAGTTTCCCAGAAGTTGATGCTTACTTTCTTAATACTGAATATAGTCATTGTTGTCATCATCATCATGTGTTGTGTCATATGAAGTGGGTGATTGTGGTCTTTCCTTGACCATGATTTGTTCTTGGCAAATTTTTCTACAGAAATGGTTTGCCATTGCTGCCTTCTGGGCAGTGCCTCTACAACTTGGGTGACCTCAGCCACTATCAATACTCTTCAGAAATTATCTGCCTGGCATAAGTGGTCGCATAACCAGGATTTGTGATGTGAACCATCTGTTCTTAAGGCTTCATATGACCCTGATTCTGGGTCTGAGCAAGTGCTACACCTCGCCCTAGGATGACCTACAGGCTAGCAGAGGGAAGGAACCCCTTGCACTTCCTTTGGCAGAGACCCCACCATCCGCACAGAATGTAGTATACAGTGCCCATAAAATGTTTTCACCACCCCCCGCAAAAAGTTTTCATATTTTATTTTACAACGTAGAATCACAATGATTGAATTTGGCTTTTTTATGACACTGATCAACAGAAAAAGATGTGTTCATGTCAAAGTGAAAGCGGATCTCCACAAAATGATCTAAATTAGTTACAAATATAAAACACACAATAATTCTTTGCATAAGTAATCATCTGCTTTAATATGACACACCAAATCATCTCTGGTGCAGCCAGTTGGTTTTAGAAGTCACATAATTAGTTAAACGGGGATCACCTGTGTGCAGTCAAGGTATTTCAATTGATTGTAGTAAAAATACGCCCTGTATCTGGAAAGTTCAACTGCTAGTGAGTCAGTCTCCTGGCAAAAACTATACCATGAAGACAAAAGAACACTCCAAGCAACTCCCTTCGCGAAAAGGTTTTGGAAAGCGGAAGTCAGGAGATGGATACAAGAAAATTGTCAAGTCACTGAATATCACTTGGAGTAAAGCTAAGTTAATCATTAAGAAATGGAAAGAATATGGCACAGCTGTAAAACTGCCTAGAGCAGGCCGTCCTCAAAAACTGAGCGACCATGCAAGAAGGGGACTAGTGAGGATAGCCACTAAGAGACCTAAGATGACTCTAGAAGAGTTACAAGCTTCAGTGGCTGAGATGGGGAGACTATGCATACAATTGTTTCAATTGCAGCTTTATTGGAGAGTGACAAAGAGAAAGCCACTGTTGAAACACTCACATGAAATCTCAGCTAGAGTATGCCAGAAGGTCTGTGGGAGACTGAAGTCAGCTGGAAGAAGGTTCTATGACCTGATGAAACCAAAATTGAGCTTTTTGGCCATCAAACTAAATACTTTGTTCAGTGTAAACCAAACATCGCATATCACGAAAAACACACCATTACACTGTCCCTGCCATGAAGGATGATGTTGGCTGCATCATACTGTAGGGATGATTCACTGCACCAGGCCCTGGAAGGTTTGTGAAGGTAGAGGGTAAAATGAATGCAGCAAAATAAAGGGAAATCTTGGAGGAAAACCTGATGCAGTCTGCAAGGGAACTGTGACTTGGAGAAATTTGTTTTCCAGCTTAAAGCCGAAAATACACAGGAATAACTTAAAAACAATAAATTTAATGCCTTGGAGTGTCCAAGTCAGGGACTGGACCTCAATCCAATTGAGAATTTGTGGCTGGACTTAAAGGACTGTTCACTCATGATCCCCATGTAATCCGACGGAGCTTGAGCAGTTCTGTAAAGAAAAATGGGGAAAAGTTGCAGTGTCCAGATGTGCAAAGCTGATAGACACCTATCCACACACTCAAGGCTGTACTTGCTGCCAAAGGTGCAACAACTAAATACTGACTTGATAGGGGTGAATACTAATACAATTAATTATTTTCTGTTTAATAATTGTAATAAATTTAGACCAATTTGTAGAAAAGTTTTTAAATTTAACACAAAAGAGTCTTTTCTGTTGATTAGTGTTTAAAAAAAAAAGCTAAAATAAATCCACTGTGATTCAATGTTGTAAAACAATAAAACTTGAAAATTTGTGGGGTGGGGCGAGTACTTTTTATAGGCACTGTACTTCTCAAATCATTCAAGTTCTTGGTCAATTGTTTCCTGTCTGCTACTGTAATGAGATCACAGATTTTAATAATGCCTACTAGATTTATTTTTAAATTGTTCATTAAAGCATGTTTTTTTTTTCCTTTTTACAGAGGGAATACCTCAGGTTTACTACTTTGGGCCTTGTGGAAAGTACAATGCCATGGTACTAGAGTTGCTGGGACCTAGCTTGGAGGATTTATTTGATCTTTGTGATCGAACATTTTCCATTAAAACTGTATTAATGATAGCTATACAGTTGGTAAGTGGAGTGAACCAAATGGGCATTGGTTGCATGGAATCTAAAACCAGAATCAGGTTTAACATCACTAGCATATGTTATAAAATTTGTAGTTTTGCAGCAGCAGTACGTTGCAATACATAATAAATAACTATAAATTGCAATGACTATTTAAAAAAAATTAAATAAGTAGTACAACAAGAGGAAAAAAAAAGTAGTGAGCTAGTGTCAATGGGTTCAATCTCCATATAGAATTGTGTGTGTGCCTTCAGGCTCCGGTACCTCCTTCCTGATGGTAGCAATGAGAAGTAGCTATGACTTGGGTGATGGAATTCTAGCAGCTAATGTGATTTTAAACAAGGTAACTTTTGGAAGGAAGATTATTATCTGATGTTATTTCAGATACAGCTGTAAATTAGGCAAAACTGCTCTGTGGTGTCATCTGAGAACATGTGACCAACAACTTCAGGCTCCAGTCTGTAGCCTGTGGGGACATGTTTAAACTTGGGTGGCGCAGTGGTGCAGCTTGAGGTACTGCTGCTTCACAGCACCAGAGACATGGCTTGGATCCTGACCTGAGTGGAACTTGCACACTCTGTCTCTGACTGCGTTTGTTTGCCTCAAATACTCAGGTTTCATAGAACACTGTAGCACAGCACTCTAGCCTACAATGTTGTGCCAACTCTTTGGATCATTAGACCATAAGACATAAGAGCAGAATAGTGACGTATTATCCCTCTCTATGCCATTATTCCCTGCCTTCTACCTGTAACCTTTGATGCCCTGAGGAATCAAGAGCCAATTAACCTATGCTTTAAATATTCCCAAAGACGGCCTCCACAGCTATCTGTGGCAATGAATTCCACATATTTACCACCTTCTGGCTAAAGAAATTTCTCCTTATCTCTGTTCTAAAGAGACATTCCTCTATTCTACTCTAAGATCAATCTAACTCTCCCTTCTACATAGCTCTCCATTTTTTTTTAAATCCATTTGTCTCTCTAAGAGTTTATCACCACCCCTAGCAGGGTACCATGCACCCATCACTTTTTAAAAATAAAAAACTTACTTCTGACACTTCCCCCCCCCCCCCCCAATACTTGCTTCCAGTCACCCATAAAATTATACCCCTTTTTATTAGCTATTTCTACCCTGGGAAATAATCTTTGGCTGTTCATTTGATCTGTGCCACTTATTGTCTTGTACACCTCTGTGAAGTCATCCCTAATCCTACTTTGCTTCAAGTAGAAAAGGCCTGGCTTGCTCAACCTATGCTCAGAAGGCATTCTCCTTAAAGAGGTGGTTAATGCAGACGCAATGAACCAAAGGGCCTGTTATCATGTTGTATCTCTCTGTGACTCTGACATGTATTGTGGGAAATGGGACAACACAGTTGCTCAGACATTGGGTTTAACCTTAGAAGGCCAATATTCCAGTCTAACTCAGCGAGTAAAATAATCCATCTGTTATGTTGAAAGATCTAATCTAAAATAGATTGGACAATCTTAATCAAGTTTCAGTGAATGGTTCTTTAATGTTGGACCTGCTAGTGGGAGGTTTATTCTGCATCTGAAATGAAATCTTGAGAATGGGAAGGAATTCGAGGTTAATACAAACGTCCCAATTCTCAAAAGAGAGTGGTGAGAAAATAAAAGATGAGAATTTTTTATTTGCAATGCTATTCTGATTAAGGTCATGATGGAATAGTTGGAATTGAAATTGATAGTTTTGAATAAACCTGTAATTTTGAAACAACATTAATCTAGATCGTTATTTTCTCTTTTCAGATTACACGAATGGAATTTGTACACAGCAAAAGTTTGATATACAGAGATGTTAAACCAGAGAATTTCTTAGTGGGCCGACCAGGGAGCAAGCGACAACATACCATTCACATTATAGACTTTGGCCTCGCCAAAGAATACATAGACCCAGAGACCAAAAAGCACATCCCTTACCGAGAGCACAAGAGTTTAACTGGGACAGCACGATATATGAGCATTAACACACATCTAGGCAAAGGTAATTTCTTACTGGTGGGATTGGAAGGATGATGTGTATTTTTGATTGTGAGATTCTGTGGATGCTGGAATGCTGGAGGAACTCAGCAGGTCAGGCAGCATCTACAGAAAGGAATAAAGAGTCACTTTTTCGGACTAAGCCTCTTCAGATCCTGAATAAGTGTCTCGGCCCAAAACATTAACTCTTTATTCCTTTCCATAAATGCTATCTGATCGCTGAGTTCCTCCACCATTTTGTATATTTTCTTTTGAAGGAGCTTTGTTCTGTGCGCCTGCTTAAGTGATGAAGTTTACAAGTGAAACAACATTTTGTCCTGAAGGCCCTACTTAGCACTGTCAGAACTTAAATTACTCACATCATTAGTTGTTTCTGTGCTTCTCTTGTATGTTCTGGTGATTATTTTAAGCAACTTGGCAGTTGCATTCTAATTAAAGTGTGTTTAATGGATTCAAATATTTTTAAGTAAGTTCAGAATCAAAATCTGTTAGCTATTATCGCACCCTCTTACATCGGAACTCTTGCTAATTCTACATTAATGTTTGCAGCTAACTTGTCTGATGGTAACAAAGGGTTGCACCAGACTCTAAAATTTAGTACTAGAAAAATAGAAGATGAAAATAATTTTTAAAAAGGAACTGAGAATCAAATCCTTGGTAAAGTTCCTTTTTGCAGCTTGTGGTGAAACACAGACCTGAAATCAAATTTATTTTCTTTTGTATGCTGTTGAACAGGTCCAGTTACCCCAGCTCAGTCTCTGGTTCGGAAACTCATCTCAGATTCCAGCTGTTAATTTCAAAGTTCAAAGTAAATTTATTACCATATGTCACCTGAGATTCATTTTCTTGTGGGTATTCACAGTACAACAAAGAAATGCAGTAGAATCAAAGAAAAAGTACACAAGTTTGCAGACGACGCAAAGGTTGGTAGTGTTGTAGATAGTGTAGAGGATTGTCAAAGATTGCAGAGAGACATTGATAGGATGCAGGAGTGGGCTGAGAAGTGGCAGATGGAGTTCAACCCGGAGAAGTGTGAGGTGGTACACTTTGGAAGGACAAACTCCAAGGCAGAGTACAAAGTAAATGGCAGGATACTTGGTAGTGTGGAGGAGCAGAGGGATCTCGGGGTACGTGTCCACAGATCCCTGAAAGTTGCCTCACAGGTGGATAGGGTAGTTAAGAAAGCTTATGGGGTGTTAGCTTTCATAAGTTGAGGGATAGAGTTTAAGAGTCGCGATGTAATGATGCAGCTCTATAAAACTCTGGTTAGGCCACACTTGGAGTATTGTGTCCAGTTCTGGTCACCTCACTATAGGAAGGATGTGGAAGCATTGGAAAGGGTACAGAGGAGATTTACCAGGATGCTGCCTGGTTTAGAAAGTATGCATTATGATGAGAGATTAAGGGAGCTAGGGCTTTACTCTTTGGAGAGAAGGAGAATGAGAGGAGACATGATAGAGGTATACAAGATAATAAGAGGAATAGATAGAGTGGATAGCCAGTGCCTCTTCCCCAGGGTACCACTGCTCAATACAAGAGGACATGGCTTTAAGGTAAGGGGTGGGAAGTTCAAGGGGGATATTAGAGGAAGGTTTTTTACTCAGAGTGGTTGGTGCGTGGAATGCACTGCCTGAGTCAGTGGTGGAGGCAGATACACTAGTGAAGTTTAAGAGACTACTGGACAGGTATATGGAGGAATCTAAGGTGGGGGCTTATATGGGAGGCAGGGTTTGAGGGTCGGCACAACATTGTGGGCCGAAGGGCCTGTACTGTGCTGTACTATTCTGTGTTCTATCCCTACAAAGACTGAGAAACAACTAGCGTTTAAAAGAAGACGAACTGCAAATAAAAAAGACTAGTAATAATAAGTAAATAAAATTGAGAACATGAGTCCTTGAAAGTGATTCTGTGGGTTGTGTTGAGGTGAATGAAGTTATCCATGCTGGTTCAGAATGCTGATGGATGAAGGGTAGTAAATGTTCCTGAACCTGGTGGTCCTCCAAGAGGACCATAACCTTGTTGTGGTTTGGAAGTTTGTCTGTGCCTCAATGACCTAGAGAGCTTTGTTGACTGAAGTCCAAGCTTTATGCTTTGGCTCTTGGTAGGGTGACCCATGGCAAACAGGTCAAAGGATAGAGGCCGGACTAAGAGTGGTCCATCTGTCCCCCAGGTTCAGGGGTTCAGCTCAGGGCTAACACCCTGACTGGTCAAACAGAATTATTACAGAAACAGCAATGAAGAACCCTTCGACATCTGAGTATGGTGATATCCTGAGTCTCCATCTGGAACCTGCATGACTGACAGTAGTGAAAACCGAAAGGAATTTACTGACACAGTGAAGGAAGCCCTGAACACCACCAGAAATAGAGGACCTTCTTTACTGTCCTAAGTCTCTTGTACCTCCTTCACGACGGCAGCAGTGAGAAGAGAGGGTGACCTGAATGGTAGAGACCCTGATGAAAGGTTTTGGTCCGTAATGTTGACTGTTGGATGCTGTCTGACCTGTTGAGTTCCGCCAGCATTTTGTGTGTGTTGCACTTGATTTCCTGCGGATCTGTAGAATCTCTTGTGTTCCTGATGATGGGCACTGCTTTCTAATGGCAACACTCCTTGTAGATGTGGTGGGGAGGGCTTTTCCTGTGAAGGAACATAATGGATTTCTATCTTATTACTCTCATTATTGTGTTGAAGGTTAAATGATAGCCAGATCAAGCTTGTTAACATTTCTCTCAATGTTTTATTATCCTGGTTGTGGCTGACTACACTTGGAATAGAGACATCAAGACATATTCTGGTAACATCTTAAAGACAGGAGGTAATTGGACCTTGGGAATGACAATAACTACCGCACATTTTTTGTTGTGACGGACCACAATGGCACCTAGTTTGCATATTTTTGTTCAGCACTCACAAAATGCTGGAGGAACTCTCTTGTGTTTGTATATTTTATTGTCTGATTTGTACTAAAATCTTTCTTTGGACAGGCATGTAGTGTTTATCCCTAACTAGCATTTACTTGCATTACCAGGGAAGAAAAGGTCAATTGATCATCATGTGTTTTCTTGCAAGCAGAGTATTCCAATTCATTGTTTCATGAATGGAATAGTATAACGGGGTAATGAACACTACCCCTATAACTTTGCCTTGTTCACTCACTTGATCTGGTTGATTATGCTACGTTGTATTTAGAGACTTAATTCTAATTATTTATCAATTGAGATACAATGTGGAACAGACCCTTCTGGTCCTTTAAGCCGTGCCATCCAGCAATACCCCAGTTTAATCCCAGACTAATCACAGGACAATTTACAACGACCAGTTAACCTATCAACCAGTGCACCTTTGGACTGTGGGAGGAAACCGGAGCATCCGGAGGAAACCCACACGGTCACAGGAGAACGTACAAACTCCTTACATGCAGCGGCGGGAATTGAACCCTGGTCGCCTGTACTGTGAAACGTGCTAACTATAATTGAAATCATCTTCTCTTTTGGCCTTCCTTTCTTCCCCCACCCCTCCGCACCATGCCAGCACCTACCTCATACCTTTTTAACAACATCAATTAAGCCGCGTTCACCCATTTTCACTGGAAGAAACATTTGTATTTTCCACACAAGTTTTTATCCAGTCCAGAAACAGTTCATTGGAAATTTTCAAAGAATGAAGTAATACTGCGGAAATATCATGTTAAGTGTAGCACTGACTCTGTGAATGGCCCTTGTCTGATTGCCCATGTCATTTTCAGATTTTGATTCCCCAAGTTACCCCGGTTTAATTTATGCAAGCTAAACAGGTAAAAGTCACCTTGATCTTAAAAGCAGTTTTCATCATGATTTGTTTCAGTTCAGAGACCCAGCTACTATACTTCCATCTCATCTTGATCAGATAGCATAAGAAGTTATAACTTGTTGTTCAGTCTGTTCATTTCTGGATACCTCATTGCAGGAAGGATGTAGAAGCTTTAGAGAGGGTGCAGAGGCAATGTACCAGGATGCTACCTAGATTCGAGAGCATGTACTATGAAGATAGGTTAAGCAAACGAGGGCTTTTCTCTTTGGAGAGGAGGATGATGAGAGGTGACTTGATAGAGATGTAGAAGATGGTGAGATGTGTGATATTGTACAGCCAGAGATTTTTCCAAGTGGAAATGGCTAATACAAAGAGTTACAACTTTAAGCTGTTGGAAGGAAAGTATCAGGAGGGTGTCAGGCATGATTTTTGCAGAGTTGTAGTTGTGTGGAATGCGCTGCCAGGGGTGGTAGTAGAGGCAGATACATTAGGAACATTTAAGGAACCCTTAGATAGACTTTTGGAGGAAGGAAAGATTGAGGGCAATGTGGGAGGGAACTGTTAGATTGATCTCGAAGTAATTTAAAGGATTGGCACAACATTGTGGACTGAATGGCCTGTGCTGTGCTGTACTGTTCTAACAAAAAAACACAAGATATAGATGGAGAATTAGGCCATTTGGCCCATCAATTCTGCTCCGCCGTTTCATCATGGCTGATCCATTTTTACTCTCAGCCCCAATCTCCTGCCTTTTTCCCTGTATCCCTTCATGTCCTGACCAGTCAAGAATCTATCAATCTCTGCCTTAAATATACATAAAGTCTTGGCCTCCACAACTGCCTGTGACAAAGAATTCTGCAGATTCACCATCTCTGGCTAAAGAAATTCCTCCTCATCTCCATTCTAAAAGGATGCCCCTCTATCCTGAGGCTGTGTCAATAGACAATAGGTGCAGGAGTAGGCCATTCGACCCTTTGAGCCAGCACCGCCATTCACTGTGATCATGGCTGATCATCCACAGTCAGTACCCTTTTCCTGCCTTCTCTCCATATCCCTTGACTCCGCTATCTTTAAGAGCTCTATCTAACTCTTTCTTGAAAGAATCCAGAGAATTGGCCTCCACTGCCTTCTGAGGCAGAGCATTCCACAGATCCACAACCCTCTGTGTGAAAAAGTTTTTCCTCAACTCAGTTCTAAATAGTCTACCCCCTGTTCTTAAACTGTAGCGTCTGGTTCTGGACTCCCCCAACATCGGGAACATGTTTCCTGCCTCTAGCGTGTCTAATCCCTTAATAATCTTATATGTGTCCTCTGGTCTTCGACTCTCCCACCATAGGAAACACACAACAAGCCATTCAATCCTGGAATCATTTTCGTGGTCCTCCTTTGAACCCTCTCCAGTGTCAACGTATCCTTTCTGAGATAAGGGCCCAAAACTGCTCAAAATACGCCAAGTGAGGCCTCACCTGTGCTTCATAAAGCCTCAACATTACATCCTTGCTTTCTGGTCCTCTTGAAGTGAATGCTTACATCGCATTTGACTTCCTCATCACAAACTCAACCTGCAAATTAACCTGTAGGGAATCCTGCACAAGGACTGCTAAGTCCCTTTGCACCTCATATTTTTGAATTGACTGTTTGCTGGTCTGTGTTCTGCAGGATCAATACTATATTCTCAGTTCTCCATTGTTTGTTTTAACATTGTTTTTGAAAGCCCTTCTATAGTATTTCCACTCCTGGCAATGAGCTTAATTTTATTATGACTGGTATGTTGTTGTTGTTATCATCATCTCCCTTCACCATGAACTAAAGGTCTTGAGCTAAAAATTCAGTTAGCTGAACTTTGAGAACATTTAAAAAAAGATATGCTTACAAGACCTCCAGACAATAAAAGACTGTCAAACCTTTCACTTGACCCTAAATACTAAATCCTAAATGCACTTGGGATACAATTTCCTCACCAATAAATCGATTTTTTTAAATAGAGCTCAAAAATTTTTGTCTCCATATTTTCCCACTTTTTAGTGACAATTGGTACACGTCTGCCATACAAACAGTTAAAGTTACTACCAGACTTAATTGGATTATTTATGATTTGTTCTATAGTTAGATTTGAAGTGCAAACAGGAAAAAGAAACAAAATGTTCCAGAAAAGATGGGCGGCAGAAACTGGATGACTTGCCCTGCTTTCTTTGCCGTCTAGCCATGATTCACAATCATAGAGATTGGGTGATAATGGTACAAAATGCCGCTGTAAAATCTTTTGTTCTACTGATATATCGATCCAGTTGCAATAATATGCTCGTTCATTCATTTGTTATGTGCCATGTCATATGACATGGGCGATCGTGGTCTTTCCATGACCATAATTGTTCTTGGCAAATTTTTCTATAGAAGTGGTTTGCCATTGTCGTCTTCTGGGCAGTGTCTTTACAAGATGGATGACCCCACCCATCATCAATACTTTTCAGAGATTGTCTGCCTGGCATCAGCGGTCGGATAACCAAGACTTATGATATGCACTAGCTGCTCATATGATCATCCACAACCTACTCCTATGGATTCATGTGACCCTGATCGGGGGGCTAAGCAGGTGCTACGCCTTGCAAGGGTGACACGCAGACTAGCAGAGGAAAGGAACACCTAACACCTCTTACGATACCCCACAACCCAATAATATGCACTTAAGCTAAAGCACAGAGCTAAACTCCCTCTTCAGTTTAGATATTACATCTTTGGAGTCTAGATAGGAGTTTTTAAGAGAGGTTTTTACTGTCAGTGCCCACACTGATGTCAATAATTTATACTTGCATCCTCTGTAGAACATTTTGCATAGTGTGACATGTTAATCCATAATCACCTGTGAAAATTGTGAGAAAATATTTTAGCAGATTCCCTCAAAGTATAGTATTAGTTGATTTGAATACTTTGTAGCTTTCTAGGAATGAAAGTCTACAAAATTATTTCATTGTCATTATGTTTTCTTAATCTTTAGAAAGGTAATTAGCATAAATTGGGCAGGGTGTGGCTTCTAGAATTGCAACCTATGATGCAGAAGTAATCTCAACTAACTTTGATTTAATTGATCATCATAACTGATTTGTGGTCTTGAGTCAGTTGAAATAAATGTTTATTGTAGAATTATAATTTAAAGTATGTTTAGTTCTATAAACAAGTTTGGCCATTGGCAACTGTACCTTCTGTTTACGTTTTAGCAGAAGTTTCACAACTGGTACAGAAGTGGTTGAATCTTGAACTCTCAATTTTTGTAGCTTCTTTCCATAACAAGAGATTGTTAAGCAAGATTTTAAACAAAAGATGATGAAACAAAATCTGTGCATGGGTGTTGGTTAATGTATGGGTTGTTATGGACTGTGCATTGGTTAGTGTACAGAAAATGTTGAATAGGACCAAATGGGTCATTTTTGCTTTGGGAGGTTGTGAAAAGTCAGTTGTGGTAAAGGTTGGTGACGGGGCTTTGGCTACTCACAATCTAGATCAATGATATAGATGAGAGGATCATATTTAATATATTCAAGCTAGTGATGAGAAAGCTGATTGGCAGTCAAGCCTGGCTGGGAACGCACAGAAACTTTGATATGAACTGAATGGATAAAGATATGGAATGAGGAATGGAATGTGGAAATTTGAAAGGTCATCCTTTCTGGATGAGAAAATAGAAAAGCTGTATTTTTTTGGTGTAAGACTAAATTGTTGATGTCCAAAGAGACCCGAATGGTTACAGTCCAAGGTGCCTACAGTATAGAAACAGGCCCTTTGGCCCATTTAATCATTGATTAACTGTTACTGTACCTACTCCCACAGCCCTCCGTGCACTTATCCAAATTTCTCTGAAATGTTGCAAACTTGGAAAGAAAGCTGTTGCCAATGTAGCAGGTTCCTCCTCTCCACACAGCTGATGAATCCAAAGGAATGGCAGAGACCAATAGAGTTTAGCACAAAAGGCATCGCAGGAGTTGTCAGTCAGACAGACTGCCTTAGGGACTGCAACTCTGCATTTTTTCTTTGGGTTTGAGATCAGACCCATCCTCACCACATTCTACAGAGGGTATATTGAGAGCATCCTGAGCAGCTGCATCACTGCCTGGTTTGGAAATTGCACCATCTCGGATCGCAAGACCCTGCAGTGGATAGTGAGGTCAGCTGAGAAGATCATCGGGGTCTCTCTTCCCACCATTACAGACATTTACACCACACACTGCATCCGTAAAGCAAACAGCATTATGAAGGACCCCACGCACCCCTCATACAAACTCTTCTCCCTCCTGCCATCTGGAAAAAGGCACCGAAGCATTCGGGCTCTCACGACCAGACTATGTAACAGTTTCTTCCCCCCAGCCATCAGACTCCTCAATACCCAGAACCTGGCTTGACACCCAACCTACTATACCCTCTACTGTGCCTACTGTCTTTTATTTATTATTGTTTATTGTAGTGCCTGCACTGTTTTGTGCATTTTATGCAGCCCTGGATAGGTCTGTAGTCTAGTGTCGTTTTTGTGTTTTTTCTTACATAGTTCAGTGTAGTTTTTGTATTGTTTCATGTAGCACCATGGTCCTGGAAAACATTGTCTCATTTTTCTATGTTCTGTACCAGCAGTTATGGTTGAAATGACAATAAAAAGTGTCTTGACTTGAGATTGTTTCTTCTCCTAAGATGAACTGCCAGCCATGGCTGATAAGCCCCATTTGCATGATGCGACTGGTTTTTAAGGCACCAGTAACCGGCTTTTGCCTCTTCTGTCAGCAGAAACGGTTCTGTAGGGCTCAGTAGCTAAGCCACACATGAAGGCCAGGAGCTGGACATGGTTGTCAGAGGCTATTTGAGACACACGACATTGAGAGCATTTAGGAGGGAATGGGAGTTTATCCACATTACCACCCCACCTATAACAACTTTAAGGAAACTATTGGTTGGAAAACACAAATGAGCAAACTGTCCTTTGCACACAACAGATTGAGCATTTTTATGCTCAAATTCCTTATACTTCAATAAGTGAAACTTTGCTGAAAACTTGTATCTGGTTACCCTCTTTATTTTCTCCTAATCCCATCCAAAAAAAAAATTAGGTAATGTGCAAAAAATGCAACAACTGCTAAAGTGACCAAGTTCCAACAATTCAATAATTTGCCAATATAGAAGCAAACTTTATTGAAGTAATTGAATTACATCAAATTAAGTAAATGTACTATTTTCTTTACAGAACAAAGTCGAAGAGATGACCTTGAAGCACTAGGTCACATGTTTATGTACTTCCTGCGTGGTAGTTTACCTTGGCAAGGTCTAAAGGTGAGCAATACTCCATCATAGCAGATTGTGGCTTCCATGATTCTTGATCATCTTTGCATTATTTCTATACTGGATTTTGTTAAACCCACTTTCTTTATGATATTGTTGTAATCATCATCATTTTGTGCCATATCATATGATGTAGGAGATCATGGTCTCATGATCATGATTGTTCTAGCTAAATTTTTCTACAGAAGTGGTTTTTCGTTACCGCCTTCTAGGCAGTGTCTAGCGTGTCCTCAGTCATTATCATTACACTTCAAAGATTGTGTGCCTGACATCAGTGGATTGCATAACCAGGACTTGTGATATACACCAGCTGCTCATACGACAATCTACCACCAGCTCCCGTGGCTTCATGTGACCATGATCAGGGGCTGAAGTAGGTGCTACACCTTGCCCAAGGGTGACCTGCCGGCTAGCAGAGGGAAGGAGCATCGTACACCTCATATGATGGAGCCCTGCCTCCACCCTGCCACCCAATCATTGTAATAGAATAATAAAGGGGACATTTGAAATATCAGTAAGCTATCAGGCATTCAACCTCCATTGGAAAATATTAAATAGTGATGAGAAGTTTTAAAGAATACTCAATTTTTCACATTTCTTTTCATCCCATGATCTTTTTAAGTTGCCATCACATTACTTTTACTTCCTGGTATCCCCTAGCAGTAGCAATCTAGAAGGAAGCCTCACTCTGGGGTAGTTCCAAGAATAAAACTGGATTCTATTTACTCTAATAAAATTGTATTATCTTGCTTTTTTGTCACAGTTCATTTGTTTTATTGTGTGAATTAGACTTTGTAATTTTGAACTTTAAAATCTAGCATTAAATATATACTCACTGGCCATTTTGTTAGGTACAAGAGTAGAACCCTGTTTAGTAGATTAATTGGTCATTATAAATTATCCTGTGCTTAAAGATGGTGAATTGCTGAGTAGCGCAGTTCATTCACAAACGCAAAGAAATCTGCAGATGCTGGAAATCCAAGTAACACACACTAAATGCTGGAGGAACTCAGCAGGCCAGGCAGCACCTATGGAAAAGAGTACAGTTGATGCCTCAGGCGGAGTCTCAGCCCGTGGCTCATTGGGCTGGGAGGGCCTGGTCCACACTGCATTTCTAAATAAATAAATAACTCTTCTGCTGCTGGAGCCCATCCATTTCAAGGTTTGACATGCTGTGCATTCAGAATTGCTCTTCTGCCCACCCCCAATGTAATGCATGATTACTTCAGCTACTGTTACCTTCCTGTCAGCTTGAACCAGTCTGGCCATACTCTAATCTCTCTCTTTAACAAGGTGTTTGGACCCACAGAATTGCCACTCATTGGATGTTTTTGTTTTTCACATCATTCTTTGTAAACTCTAGAGACTATTGTGTGTGAAAATACCAGGAGATCAGCAGTCTCTAAGATACCCAAACCATCCCATTTATCACCAACAATCATTCCATGGTCAAAGACACTTAGATCATATTTCTTCCCCATTCTGATGTTTTTTTTCTGAACAACTGAACCTCTTAACCATGTCTGCATGCTTTGATGTATTGAGGTGCTGTTGCATGATTGGCTGATTAGATATTTGCATTAACGAGCCAGTGAACAGGTGTGCTTAATAAAGTGGCCACTGAGTGCAGCTATTATTTCACTGGGTAAGCTAATGTCAATTCTGTTTTTCTCTGATCCTATTAGCCTTTGCATTAAATTATTGTCTTTTTTGTATTGAATGATTGATTCTGCCAAAATGAGTTATAAATCCTTCAATCTGATTTACATATTGCTAAATCGCTATTTATAAGATTCTACCGAGCAGGCTAGTGAACAATTTATTTTCAAAGTATGAATAATATCCTGGAACTACTTGAATAATTAATGGCACCTACGTTGTCAGTTTTGTGTTTTTGAATTTAACTATTTTTGAAGGTACAGTCTATAATGAATTTGTTAATTTTGTTATATATGATTATTGCAGCTGTACTTAATTATTATTATCACATTTTCTGCCTCATGAGATTGCCCATGTCGTCTTTGTACATGAGTAATTCCTGCTCCTATCAACTAAGGTCCCCTGTCCTACTCATTCAATACCATGTGACAAAGCCTTTGTGCAATTTGGCCCCAAGTGGCAAGTAACATTTCTGCAGCATAGTTGTAAGGCATTCTCCTGCATAAAAGAACATACCTACCTGAGATTCTAAATTCCAAGCATTACCGGCCTCTCGTGAAGGTTCTGAGGGGTTTCTGTTTGCCAGTAGTTTAACTGGACCAACCACACAAATGCTGTAGCTATGAGAAAAGCTTTGAAGTTGCTTATGGCTGATGCTCTGAATTTTCAAAGATTGCAGTAGAATGCTTGCATAGTGTTTAATCTTTAGTATTTTTAAATACGGTAAATCATCAGTATCAGGAAGCAACACACGCAAAATGCTGGAGGAGCTCAGCAGATCAGGCCCCATCCATGGAAATGAATAAACAATCAGACCCGTCATCAGGACTGGAAAGAAAGGTGGAAGAAGCCAGGAAAAGGAGATGGGAGTGGGGATAAAGAGGATAAGGAGTACAAGTTAGAAGGTGATAGATGAAGCCACCTGGTTGGGAAAGGCAGGATGAAGTAAGGTGGGTGTGAGATTGCGGCCAATTTAACTGGCAATCCACTTGTTCCATTATCTATTCAGTCCAAGCAACACACACAAAATGCTGGAGGAACTCAGCAGGAGCCCCCTTCTCCAGCCCTGTGTTTCTTTCACCAATCAGCTTCCCAGCTCTTTACTCCACCCCTCCCCCTTCAGGTTCTACCTGTCACCCAGTGTTTCTCTCTCTCTCTCTCTCTCCCCTCCTCCACCTTTTAAATCCACTCCTCAGCTTTTTTTCTCCTGGCCTGCCGAGTTCCTCCAGCATTTTGTGTGTGTGGCTTGGATTTCCAGCATCTGCACATTTTCTCTTGTTTGTCAATTGAGTTTAAAATTGTTATTATAGCCACTTGGGAGTCATTACAGTAATTTGCCCTCTAGTTCTGAAATCTCAGCTACAGGAAAGGAAAAGAGCTGTATTCATTAGTTTAATAAGGCAACTGTTACTGTAGTGTGATTGTGTAGAGGTTGTATGTTTGTCCTGATTACACCCCTTCCTTGCTCTTTCTTCCTCGTTTTTACTCAATGAATCCAGTACTCATATTTGTGCAGCTCTTTCACCTTCATTTCAGAGTATCCCAAAGCACTTTATGTAACTGAATTACTTTTTATTCATTTATACATTGTTGGAATTGCAGCCACTAGGTTAAACACAAACTGCAGTTACCAAGATCAGAATAACCACAACTTGTCATTAGTGATGAGGTTTAAATGAAAAATATATTGGTCAGGACAGAGATATGTTTTCTACAAACTGCTCAAAATGGGAATATTCTTTTCCATTTGTAAAAAAAAACAGGATCAGGTTTATTATTACTGGCATGTACTGTAAAATTTGTACAGCAACAGTGCGCTGTAATACCTAAAATATGCTGTAAGTTACAGTAAGAAATATTTTTTAAAACTCAATGCAAAAAGAGAGCGAAGTAAAGAGGTAGTGTTCATAGTCAGTTCAGAAATCTGACGGCAGAGGGGAAGGTGTTCCTGAAATGTTGAGTGTGCATTTTCAGTTCCTATTCCTCCTTCCTGGTGGTAGTAATGAGAAGATGGCACCTTTTCGATGATGAGGGTCTTTAATGATGGATACCACCTTCAGTCATCCTCTGATGGAGAGGGTTGTGCCTGTGATGGAGTTGGCTGAGTTGTCAACTCTCTGCAGGTCTGCGACAGATGGAGTTTTAGCTTAAAATGTCCTTTAAAATGACATCTTCAATAATGTAGCACTGGAGATTCGATCTCATCATTTGTGTGTTCAAGTGACTGGATTGGGATTCATTCGGTTGTAAAAATATACAATCAGATGACATTAAACTTGTGCTTGATCTTGGTATTCCCTATTGTCCGTGGCTGTATTATCACCCTGTGCTATACGGACTTTCAAGCGTACTATCCATCAAACTCTTCAAGAAAACCCAGTCGAAAATTATTTCAGCCTTAGCAGTACTTAAAAGACAAGATAATTTGACATTCTCTGTAGTTGTGTTGAGTGAGTAGGAGTTTGTTTTCCCTACTGCACCTGCAATTATGCCCAAAATAATTTCACTTTTTTTTGGGCACTGACCAATTATCATTTCTCACAGGTTTCTGAAGTGAATTGAGTGAATCTCCTCATTTCATTCTCTCTCCTTGGAGCTAATGCACTTATATTACACAACTTAGTGCTCACCTTTGCAAATATGTAATATTCCTCCCCCCCCCCCACTTTAATACCAAAAATAATCTCTGATCTTATTCTGCATGGAGGTCGGTGATCAGTGGTGTGCCTCAGGGTTCTGTTCTGGGACCCCTACTCTGTGATTTTTATAAATGACCTGGACGAGAAAGTGGAGGGATGGGTTAGTAAATTTGCTGATGACACAAAGGTTTGGGGTGTTGTGGATAGTGTGGAGGGCTGTCAGAGGTTATAGTGGGACATTTATAAGATGCAAAACTGGGCTGAGAAGTGGCAGATGGAGTTCAACCCAGGTAAGTTTGAGGTGGTTCATTTTGGTAGGTTAAATATGATGGCAGGATATAGCATTAATGGTAAGACTCTTGGCAGTGTGGAGGATCAGAGGGATCTTGGGGTCCGAGTCCATAGGACACTCAAAGCTGCTACGCAGGTTGACTCTGTGGTTAAGAAGGCATACAATGCATTGGCCTTCATCAATCATGGGATTGAGTTTAAGAGCCGAGAGGTAATGTTGCAGCTACATAGGACCCTGGTCAGACCCTGCTTGGAGTACTGTGCTCCATTCTGGTCACCTCACTACAGGAAGGACATGGAAACCATAGGAAGGGAGATTTACAAGGATGTTGCCTGGATTGGGGAGCAGCCTTATGAGAATAAGTTGAGTGAACACAGTCTTTTCTCCTTGGAGCGATAGAGGATGAGAGGTGACCAGGTAGAGGTGTACAAGATAATGAGGGGCATTGATCGTGTAGATAGTCAGAGGCCTTTCCCCGGAGCTAAAGTGGCTAGCATGAGGGCACAGTTTTAAGGTGCTTGGAAGTAGGTACAAAGGAGATGTCAGGGGTAAGTTTTTTACGCAGAGAGTGAAGAGTGCGTGGAATGGGCTGCTGGCGATGGTGGTGGAGGCGGAAATGATAGGGTCTTTTAAGAGACTCCTGGATAGGTACATGGAGCTTAGATAAACAGAGGGCTATGGGTAAGCCTAAGACATGTTTGGCACAGCTTTGTGGGCTGAAAGGCCTGTATTGTGCTGTAGGTTTTCTATGTTTCTATTACACAAGAAAATAAAGATGCATCTAATATTCTGCATATCTGCAATGAGTAAAGTCTTGTTTAACGATGAGTTCCATTTTCATTTCAGTTACACTTTAGCCATCACAAAGCCCAGGTAATCTTTTAGCACATTTCTGTGGAACATGCCGTAGGAAACCTTATATAATCGTGTGTATTATAACGTATTTGTCAAGTGTCATATTGTTTTTGTTTTTTTTAATTTAGTGCTCCTATTTTTTTCTCTGTTATAGGCTGACACATTAAAAGAAAGATATCAGAAAATAGGTGACACCAAACGAGCTACCCCAATTGAAGTCTTGTGTGACAATTTCCCAGGTATGAAACCTTTCTTCTTTGAATCTAATTTGACCAGAAGGCAGCTTTATGTTAACATGGCACTTTTTACTGTGTCTCTCCCAGTGATTCACAGACAATTAGCTACTTTAGAGTCCTGATGTTGTTATATTGTGCAAAGTAAAATCTTATAGACATGATTAGATAAAGACTGCTTAATCCATTTTATTTTGGCTAAGAGATTATATGAGAAAGTTCTTTATATATAGTCCCATGGCAACTTTACAATCCACCCAATGGTAGATACAGTACATTTTCAGTTTCCTATCTTTCAAATGTTTATAATTCAATTGTAGGGGTCACTGGAACTTTATAGCCCACTCCGGTTAAATCACAAATGATTTGTACTTCATCTGCATCTACTTTACTTTTGTAAGCCCCTGTGTTTTGATTTGGTCTCAGAAGCATTTCAGGAAGGTATTGTCACAAAGTGAATGACCAGTTACAGCTTTGTTCGTTTAATTTCCCAAGCAGTAAAGCTGATCAACCCTTCTACCCACTAACCCACCCCTCCACACCTCCCACCATCTTTATCATTTCCTGTCAGAGTCACTTTATGTATATACAACATTCTTGTGTCTAACGTCACTTTATGTACATAATCTACAATCAATCTATGTATATAAACTCCTTATGTATTTATATATTATTTAATGTTTTTATTATTGCATTCATTGTCTTAGAGTTTTTTTGTGCTGTATCAGATCTGAAGTAACAATTATTTAATTTTCCTTTACACTTGTGACTTGGAAATTACATTAAACAGTTTTGAAGTCTGTCTTGTGTCCCTCTCTGGATTATGTTCCCATCTACATAACTTGCCAGGGCAATCCCTTGTCTGTTTATTATGCAGTGAAAAGTCTCCAGATATCTCAATTGGTACCGTCCTGCCAAATAGGGTATTTATTTATTATCCCTTTTTTCTAACATCCACCTTCTAATAAATTTCCCAATTCAGTTGGTATATTGTTTCCAATTGCATATTTTGATTTTTGCTAACAATTTCTCATTTTGAATTATGTTGAAAGCCTAAAAGACAGTTCATGTAAAAATGCCATTTCCTACTATCTAGGGTACATTCTCAAAAATGAGGTCCAGCTAAGTTGGTTAAAACTGACTTTGTCCATTACAAATCCATGTTCTCTCTCTGTGAGCAAATTGTACATGTCTGAGTGGTCTGTCTAGAACAGCGGTTCCCAACCTGTGGTCTGTGGACCTCTTGCTTAGTGATATTGGTAAAAGGTAAAGGTAAAGTTCCTCCCCCTGCCTTTTTGACACATCAGGTGGCAACCTTGCCGTTTCTTTAGCGTTTTGCCTGTTTTACAAGACCAAGTTGCTAGCTTGACGCTCAACACAGCCCAGGTGAAAGTCCTGCAGGGAGCCAGCCAGATTTGAGCCCAGAACCTCTGGCACCCTCTGGGTGAGGATGCCACTGCGCCACCAGCAAAGAGTAATGGTATTGGTCAAAGGTTAGGCAGTTAAATTCAGACTGTCAGCAGAAGGTAATTACTGTGAACCAATGCGACATTGTAAAGATCACATTTTGTCAGGTCTGTTCGATTTTCTTAAGAAATATTTTTTCCCCATTACAGTTTCAGTTCTAACTAAACATGAAACATAAATCCTGTTGGGTATAACTTCAGATGCAAATTGAATGCCTGCTTTGAAGAATCTGAAAAGAAAACAATGGGTTGCAATTATATCCAGGAAGGCTTGGTTATATTAACTCCTGAATTAGGACATGCACCGAAAGGGATCCATATGCATCATCTTCACAATTAACGTATTAAAATAATTGTGCATAGGGACAAATAAAAAGCATCTAAGATGCATCATGAGCCAGTATGATCTATTTGTTGCATATACTTAAATGATATTGGATCGATTGTGAGAATTGGCAAGTGTGCATGCAGCTGATTGATGGCAGTTGAATCGAGTGGGGCTGTTATGTGCAGGTGGCACTCTCTTCTGGGGCGAGCTTTTGAATGTGCATGTTTTCATCTCAGCAGGCTCGGATTGTCGCTCCACACTGTAAGTTACCCAGCGTGCACTGATAATAGCGTACAGTTGCAAGAAAAGGTTTGTGGTCCCTCTGCAATTACCTGGTTTTCTGCATTAATTACTCTTAAAATCTGGCCTGATCTTCATCTAAGTCACAATAATAGACACAATCTGCCTAAACTAATAACACAAAAACAACTCTCCCTAGGAAAGGAAGTCCTGCAAAGATCACACATAATGTGCATGCTGAAGGAGGTGAGAAAGAACCCAAGGGTAACAGCAAAAGACCTGCAGAAATCTCTAGAACTTGCTAAAGTCTCTGTTCATGTGTCCACTATAAGAAAAACACTGAACAAGAATGACGTTCATGGAAGGACACCACAGAGGAAACCACTGCTCTCTAAAAAAAAAACCTTGCTGTACATCTCAAGTTTGCAACGACCAGCTGGATGTTGCACAACACTTCTGGGACAATGTTCCGTGGACAGATGAGATAAAAGTTGAACTTTTTGACAGAAATGCCCACCACTATGTTTGGAGGAAAAAGGGCACTGCTCACCAACACCAAAACCTCATCCCAACTGTGAAGCGTGATGGAAGGAGCATCATGGTTTGGGGCTGCTTTGCTGCCTCAGGGCCTGGACAACTTGCAATCATTGAGAGAATGATAAATTCAAAATTGTATCAAGACATTTTACAGGAGAATGTCAGGGTAGCGGTCCGTCACCTTGAAGCGTAATAGAAGTTGGATGACGCAATAAAACAATGATCCGAAACACAAGAGTAAATCAACAACAGAATGGTTTAAAAGGAAGAAAATTTGTGTTTTGGAATGGCCAAGTCAGAGTCTGAACATTAACCCAATTGAGATGCTGTGGCGTGACCTGAAGAGTGCTGTGCACGCAAGATATCCCAGAAATATTGATGAACTGAAACAGTTTTGTATGGAGGAATGATCTAAAATTCCTTCTAGCCATTGTGCAAGTCTGATCAGCGGCTACAGGAAATGTTTGATGGTGATTATTGCTGCTAAAGGTGGTTCTACCGGTTATTAAAGACAAGGGTTCACATACTTTTCCAAAAGTCCAATAGTTTGTGTGTCATTAGTTTAAGCAGATTGTATTTGTTATTGTGACTTAGATGAAGATCAGACTATATTTTGAGTAATTAATGCAGAAAACCAGGTAACTGCAAAAGGTTCACAAACTACTTCCTGTATCTGTAACTTGGGGGTGGGGGGGACATTTAATTTTCCTACTCTGTTTTCATTCTTGCTCTGTGCATACATAACAAATACTTGTACATATTACTAAGGTTATTTGTAAATATTTTGAAGTATAAAATTTGATTTAAGTTCTCTTTTTTTACAGAAGAAATGGCAACGTACCTCCGCTATGTACGAAGACTTGATTTTTTTGAAAAACCAGACTATGAATATCTGAGAAAACTCTTCACAGACTTGTTCGATAGGAATGGCTTTGTGTTTGATTATGAATATGATTGGGTTGGCAAACCATTAGTAAGTATATTACAAATTTTGAATGGCCTATCAAATTTTTAAACCATCTCTTGTGCTCTGAATCTTTTAAAAGCAGCAAAGAAAAATCCAGTCATTTAATGTTGGTGTTCCTTGGGGAGAAGAAAATCATGACCACGAGTTTCAATCCGTAATTGATTTGAGCTGTATACTTGGGGCTCAACTATTTAAATGGGAAGAAACCAAGATGTACAGAGTAGGAAGTCACTAAAAATAACACCTGTTATTTGTTGAGATGATGAATTTTAGCATGCGAATGGATTTGCGTTTGAATGTACACGGTGACCTCACTAATAGGTACCTCCCGAATGTTTGTTGTTTTCTGCTACTGCAGCCCATCCACTTCAAAGTGCGACTTGTTATGCTGTTCTGTACACCACCTGTAACACATGGTTATTTGACTCACTGTTACCTTCCTGTCGGCTTGAACCAGTCTGGCCATTCTCTTTTGACGTCTCTCATCAACGAGGTGTTTTCATCCACAGAACTGTCACTCACTGGATGTTTTTTTGTTTCTCGCACTATTCTCTGTAAACTGTAGAGACTTGTGTGTGAGAACCCCAGGAGATTTGCAGTTTCTGAGATACTCAAACCACCCTGCCTGGCACCAACGATCATTCCACCATTGAAGTCACTTAGATCACATTTTTTTCTCCTTCTGAAGTTTGTTCTGATTTGATTACTTGATGATTAAACACCAGTCTTCGATCCTTGTGGAACAACCCTCATTGCTAATGAGATTGTCCACATGAAGTTTAAATTGAGTTTCATGTTTGTAGTTGAATAATGCATCATCCTGTTGTCAAGATTCACGTATTATTGCTACTTTGGCAATGTACAGAGAAGAGTCGATGTACATGGGAATGCCATCAAGGAATGGTTGGAAGGTTGGCGCATTCAAGGATTTTAACAAATAAAAATGGATGCTGTACCCCGGCCTACCACATAAGGGATGTTAAGTTTGATGTACACCACCCCCCTGAACAAAGTGAAAACTAGATTGGTGTTGTCAATCCAGATTAACAGTTGACCTGTAGGTTTCCTGAGAGGCAGGAATTACAGCCCTAACAGTATTGCCTGTTAATTTTATTTAGAGACACAGATGGTAAGAGGCCCTTTTGGTCCAGTGGGCCTGTATCATCCAGTCACAATCATGTGACCAATTAACCCTACTAACCTGTACGTCATTGGAATGGGTGAGGAAACCAGAGCAGTTGGAGGAAACCCATGTGGTCACAGGGAGAGCGTACAAACTCCTTACAGACAGCGGCAGGAATTGAACCAAGCTCGCTAGCATTGTGAAGCAATGCACTAACCACTTTGCTACCATGCAGCCCAGAGCCGCCCGTGTCAGTGGAAGAATCACCCAAAACAATTATTTTTTTTCACCAGCGTGTTGGTGGTTGCAGTGAGCACTACCTGCAAAATGCACTGCAGGTCATTCCACCAGCATGTCTCTAATTGTTGCTGATTACACCCTGCCCCTCCCCCCATTTCATATTTTAATCAGAATTCTGTCCACCTCTTGTAGATTGCTTGAGTACATAAACTGAGGTCATTCAGTCCCCCTGAGGTTCTTTCAAGCTGCAATCCATTCATGTAACTTTTCTTTGAATCTTTGGCAAGATTACTGCTTTCCTCTCAAGTTCCTGCATACCATTTCTGCATGTATTTATAAACATACTTTACTGTAACCTGAAGTGAATTTAAACCATTATTCAACCAGGTTCAATGTATTCTCTTTCTGGATCCAGTCCTGCACCATCCCTTTGAAGACTTCAAGGTTTTTTAGACCTTCCTCATGGCCTCTAAACCTTGCTTCCTGTGAGATTCTTGGGATCTACTGTTCATGCTTTGCTCGTGGGGGTCAGTGTAGTATTCATGGTGTGGCCTGACCAGAGTCAGGCTTAATATCACAGGCATATTTTGTAAATTTCTGTTAAGATGACGACACGTTCAGATGCAGCCACCTCTCAGAAGCCAACCAAAGGTGTTCTTGTCTTTTTTTTTTAATGTCTTTTTTACGCTCACAAGACAATGCTGGACATTAAGAACTTCAAGTACAGCAGGTCTATCCCATCAGCGATCTACTCTTTGGCATGGAAGCTGGACTTGATGACCTGACGAACGATCGCAGCTTGAAATGTCGACTGTTTATTCATTTCCATAGATACTGTCTGACCTGCTGAGTTCTTCCAGCATCTTGTGTGTGTTACTCTGGATTTTCAGCATCTATTGTGTTACAGACTAGTGTAGCTCAGTGCTGTTGTCCTGCAGTGAGTGGGCATAAGCAGTCTAGAATGTACTTTTATTCTTTACTAGGTGCTATTGGCATTCTCTGTCTTAGTTTGGTTCTATTATATTGTTCTTTCTGTGCTTCATATTTTGTGTATCTATTAATTTATTCTTTCATTTTCCTGTTTCAAGGGTGTTTTCACCCCAGGCATGATGCTAATTAATACAAGCCAGCTGGATCTCCAGTTGTTTAATATACTCTAATGAGAAAAAGCTGTTTCAATGTGGCTCAAGGGAACAATAGAAACATTTTGTAATGTGACTTTTTGTTTTCCTCCCCCCCCCCCACCCCCTACCTCCAACCCCATTGACTTCAGCCAACTCCAATCGGTTCAATCCACGCTGACATACCACTCTCACCACCCAACCGAGACAAAGCACCACAACTAACCAAACAGGTATGCACTTGAATGACTTAATCAGAAATGGGAATTCTGTGAAATAACTGTAATGTTTAGGAAATGTGAAAATGACCAGGTAGGTATTATTCAAATAACTGCCAGCAAATGTTTTGGTATAATCTCAAGACAGCAGTTTAAAATCTGCACCCTTTGACAACCTTGTGCACAATAAAATAAAATACATCTAAAATAATTGAATTGACTGTATTTCTTACATCCATCACAAACGTGAGGAGTAAAAATCTTTACGTTACATCTCCGTCTAAATGTGCAATTTATAATAATTTGTAATAGGTAGTATGCACAACAGGGCAGTCAATATAACCCAGAAATACAATTGTATCAGCGTGAATTAATCAGTTTGATGGCCTGGTGGAAGAAGCTGTCCTGAAGCTGGTTGGTCCTGGCTTTTATGCAATGGTGCTCTTTTCCAGATGGGAGCAGCTGGAACAGTTTGTGGTTGGGGCGACTGGTTCCCGATCCTTCAGGCGCTTTTTATACACCTGTCTCTGTAAGTGTCCTGAATAGTGGGAAGTTCACATCTACAGATGCGATGGGCTGTCTGCACCACTCTCTGCAGAGTCTTGCGATTGAGGGGAGTACAGTTCCCATACCAGGCAGTGATGCAGCCAGTCAGGATGCTCTCAATTGTGCCCCTGTAGAAAGTTCTTGGGATTTGGGGGCCCATACCAAACTACTTCAACCGTCTGAGGTGAAAGAGGCACTGTTGTGCTTTTTTCATCACATAGCCGCTATGTACAGACCACACGAGATCCTCAATGATGTGTATGCTGAGGATGGAGTGTCATGGGAAGGGTGTGGGTCAGGTGGCACAGAAGAAGTGCCAGGGCTGGGCGGGGTGGCATGGGTGGGAGCACACACAACCCTGAAACACCAGGCAAGGTCACTTGATTCCAGACAATTGGTTTATTGGTCATTACAAATGAGTCCATGGTCAGATCAGCCATGACCTCATTGAATGGCAGAGCAGGCTCAACGGGCCAGATGGCTTACTCCTGCTTCTATTTCTTATGTTCTTATGTATAGGACGTCTCTCTGGTGCTTCCCACTCCCTCCCCTCTCTCTTTCCCTTTTTGCAACCATGATTCCCTCTCCCTGCCCCCCTTCCCACTCTCAGTCCACAATAGAGACCCAGATCAGAATCAGGTTTATCATCACTCACAATTGACATGAAGTTTCAAGCAAGATCTACAGATGCTGGAATTCAAAGCAACTTGGACTCGGCATGAAACCTTGACTGTTTACTCTTTTGCATAGATGCTGCCTGGCCTGCTCTGAGTTCTTCCAGCAGTTTGTGTGTGTGACATGAATTTATTATTTTTCTTTTTATTGCAGCAGTACAGTGCGATGCACAAAATTACCGCTGTACTGTGCAAGTGTGCCTAAGACTTTTTGCACAGTGCTATATGTTACTCTGTTATAATTGTAGTTTAATAGTACAGAATCACAATACTTTTAAAAGCAGAAGGAAGCCATCCGGCCCACTTTGTGTGAACTTCATCCCCCAAAGCTATTCCTTTCCTGTCCTTGTTATTGCATATCAAGGCTCCTCTAAATTGGAGGTTCCCAGCCTGGGCTCCATGGACCCTCTGTTAATAGTAGAGGTACGTGGCACAAAGAAAGTCTGCGATCCCTTGCTGTAAATGGTTTGATCAAACAGAGTTCCAGATCCCTATTGTCATTAGGGTGGAGGAAAATCATCTTCAGTTTTCCCTCTGTTTTTTTTAACTTAAATCTATCACCTGTAGATATTAACAAGTCTGGTAAAGGAAACCTGTCATAATTTTTTTTAAATTTTATAAAAATCAGTTAAGTTTTAAAGGAAACACCACCTCATTTTAGCCAACCCTTTCTAGCTTTGTGAACATTCTCTTGAATCTCCTTTTGTTCCATTACATGTGCAGTACAATGCAAGTACAATTCTCTACTGTGTTCTAGCAGTGAGCTGACCAAGGTGATCTAGATTTCTGGCAAAGTACTAGTACATTAATAGAAAACTTATGTGCATGAAGTTATCTTTGTTAAAAGATGTAGAAATGAGATAACTTGAATCCTCACAGCTGTAGTGAGACTCTGCCATAGTGTAGTGGGTAATATTAAAGCAGTGTTGCCTACACAAGGAGCAAATTAAAATATTTGTTGATACTGAAAATCAGAAGTGCAAAAGCACTTGAAATAATGGAGTCTGGTGACATCTGTGGAGAAAGAAACACTAGTGTTTCAAGTTGAAAATCTTGTATCGGAACTGGAAAATGTGTGAGATAACACACAAAATGCTGGAAGAAATCAGCAGGTCGGGCAGCATCTATAGAGAGGAATAAACAGTTGACATCTTGGCCCATAATGTTAAGTACTTAATCCACCCCCCCACCGCCCCCATAGATGCTGCCTGACCTGCTGAGTTCCTCTACCTTTTTGTGTGTGTTTCTCTGAATTACCAGCATCTGCAGAATCACTTGTGAGACAAGTTTTGTCAAGTACAGATGCAGGGACTATGAAAGGGAAGAAAGTGGTATAAAGGAATTTCTGATAGGGTGGAAGGCAAGAGAGATTAAATATTTGTATATTATCAACAAAAGGGAGAACTCAGGGCTCTGTTGATCATGATGGAGGGAAGATCACGATGAAGGAAAAACAAAAATATCTTGGTAATACTGATGTCATCAGAACAAATATAATAGAGCTGAAGAAACAGAGAATAGAGTACAGTTTGTACAGGAATCAAGGTAACAGGAGGTGCCATCCCAACGATTGTTGGAGTCATTAGTTTTATTGAATACTTGTCACTAATCTGTATCACGTTGCAGGATTTGAAAAAGGGAGAGAAAGATTCCGAGTTCCACCAGGTGAAAATGCAGAGCTGAAAACTTTATATTCTGTGCAGGAACAGAAAATAGCATTGATGGTCATCAAAGCTATGAGGGAAAAATGGTGCCACAGGGACCTGAATCAGAGCCTGTTCCTGGGAAGTTGTGTATAAAGCCGTTTTAGAATGGCTGATGAATAAACCAAGGTGGCACAGTGGTCAGGTTGTCTGTTGAAATCAAAGAGAAAGGTAATTTTATGGTAACTCATCATTGGAGGGTTTAGATTAATGTTGGTAGTTATCGCATCCTCTGAAATAGAGAAGTTGAAATTCAGGAAGGAAAAGAAGAATTGGTTATTGCATGACCATGACATCATCTGTTTCTTTTAATACTAGTTCATAATGTTTGCAGGCTGCTTTGTTTTGAACAGTGGTATTTGCTGCAACCTTCTTTCTCTCTTAGTGTATCTGTATGTTTGGTTTAGATGATGAAAAGTTTATGAAGAGAAACTATTGAACACGTAATGGAATATTAAAATGAGCTTTGCATTTGTTAAAGTTTTCATTGGATCACTTAATTATTACACAGGTCTGTGACATGCGTCCGATAATGCTTCACTCATTCATGAGCGATTCTGTGCCTAGTGTTTGAATTTGAGCGTTGCTGTGGTTTTAACTTAATTCAAAGTGATTTTAAAATCAAATGACAGCATCAGGACAAAAGCCTCATTTTACCTTGTTGATACTGAGTTACTCTGTGTGAACTTTATTGCAGAACGCATCAGGATGAGAAAATAAGCTGCACCCTGAACTAAATCTACTTCTAATTGTAGATAGAGATGAGCAAAAATAATGGCTTGTACACAACTCCAACATTAATCTTGGTTACTGTAATATAAACAGTGAATATATTTAAAGATAAAAATTAGCTTCATTTGTCACATTCATCAAAATATACATTTGATTTGCATCAACTCAAATCAGCAAGGCTTATACTGGGAAGCCCACAAGTGTCGACACGCTTCCGTGACCAACATAGCATGCTCACAACTTGCCAACTGTAACCTGTGTGTCTTTGAAATGTGAGAGGAAACCAGAGCATCTGGGGGAAACCCACGTGGTCATGGGGATAACATCAAACTCCGTGCTTTGTGATGTCTTGGAAGGGACAATAATGGTGCAAAATAATTGAAAATACTTTTTTCTTATTTCAACACAAGTATCTTCTTTCCAGTCTTTTAGTCCGCACATAGAAATTTTCTCAAGGAGTTCAGCTCCATGCTTGCTGAATGAATCCTGAGGTGGTGAGATGCCACACGAGAGCTCAGAAGGATTTGGCTCAAGTCTGCTCCACCATTTCATCATGGCTGATCTATTTCCCTCTCAACCCCAATTACCTCCCTTCTCTCCATATCTCTTCATGCCCTGAGTAACCAAGAATGTATCAACCTCTGCCTTAATTATACCCAATGACTTGGCCTCCACAGCTGCCTTGGCAATGAATTCCACAGACACACCACTCATTGGCTCATCATTCTAAATGGACGTCCTCTATTCTGAAGCTGTGTCCTCTGGTCTTAGACTCCCCTTCCATAGGAAACACACTCTTCACATCCACTCTATCGTTGCCTTTCAACATTCAATAGGTTTCAATGAAATCCACCCTCATTCTCCAGTGAGTATAGGCCCAGAGCTATCAAACACTCCTGTAATGATAAGCCCTTCAATCCCAGATGAGAAAGTAGTTCTACCCTACAATGCAGGAGTAGGGTAGAGCTGCTTCCTCACACTGCCAGACACCCAGGTTCTGTCCGGTCTCCTGCTCTCTCTTGGAGCTTACATGTTTTGCCTGTGATCACACAAGTTTCCTCTGGGTGCTGTGGTTCTTTGCACCTCACAACACGCAAGTCAGTTGCCCCTAGTGTGTAGCTGAGTATTTAGGTGGAGCCCATGGGAACTTTGGGAGAATAAAATATGATAGGTGTTTGAAGGGCAGTGACAACTCAGTGGGCTGGGCACCCTGCTTCTGTGCTGCATGGTTTGTTGAAGCCTACAGAATTCTGACATGATAGACAGACTGGAATACGGAAAGATGTTGGGGTCTAGATGAGGTGTCACAATCTCAGTTGTGGAATTAAGACACTTAAGACTAAGATGGGGAGATGTTTCTTCACTCTGTTATGAACCTTGCTTACTTTCGAACCAATGCATTGGAGGCGAAATGACTAAATGTTTACAGGAGAGATGGATAACGCACTATACACAAAAGGCACCAATGGAAATGGAGTGGGTGGAAATATGATAATGAGACAGGATCAGCTGTTCTTGTATTGAATAGCAGAGCAGGTCTGAAGGGCTGAATGACCTACACCAGCTCCTAATTGCAAAGTTTCTAACCATCTGTTTTCCAAGAGAATTAGTGTTGTCACTGCGTCATATACAGAAGAGGTTCTGCAGATGCTGGAAATCCAGAACAATACACACGTCAGGCAACATCTATGGAGAGAAAGAAACAGTCGGTGTTTTGAGCCGGTACAACATCGTAGGCTGAAGGGCCTGTGCTGTACTGTCTATGTACTGTCTTAACTTTTCTGAATTCATTCAAAAACGCCATGTTCAAGTTCAAACTTACTGTCATTCAAGCCTCCACAAGTATACAGCTCAACAAAATAACATTCCTCAAGGACCAACATACAACACACAAAGTAATAGCACAATAATATTAACAGATAAGAACGCATTCTGCAGACGTACAACTTGATATAAAGAATTGCCAATTCCTGCTGAACCGCTTCTGTTGCTGTCAACCCTAAGTGACTATTACTATCAAAGTTTATTTCTCCATTGCCCTGTAAGAATGAGTACTAATCAAATGACAGCTCTCCAGTTTGTACCCTGCACCTTCACAACCTTCACCTGTCTTGCTTAGCTGCCTGCTCTGATGGACTTATTTACCGATTTGTATAAAGAATAATCACACAAACATAATTTGAAATACTTTTTAAAAATTAAAATTGGAAACTTCAAAATCCTAAAATGGATTACAAATAAAAGTATGCATTGCTTTTTGGAAGCAGCCATTTTTTCATCGAATGCTCTTGCACCTTTACTGTTTTGTTTCTGCTTGCTTATAGAAATTACCTCTTCATTGCCATTTGTTTTTAATGCATTCTGTGATTTTAATTTGGCTGATTTACTAATTTGCTCTGTTTGTAATTGCTGTATCTGCTTGCTTTTAGCATGACTTTTCCCTCACTTTTTCTGTTTTTTGGTTTTTTCTTTTGTTTCTCTTCCTCTCCCCCACCCCCCACCCCCGGCCCCCAACCCACTGTAAATGTTGGCAGTTGGCAGATCGCAATGGAGCATGGGAACCTCATACCCGCTGCCAGCCCAGTGCTCATCATTTGGGAACACATCTAGCATCAGACAGGCTTGCTGGTTCTGTTCAGGTACCTTCCTGCATCCCTTACAAAGCTGACGTGCCATTTCCACAAGCTAATATCTCCAGTAATTAACACCTATGTTCTCAACCTTGTTTTTTTAACACTGTAACTGGATTTCAAGTGATGTTCATGATACAGTTCAGTTCAGATTCAGATTTACTTGTCACGTGTATATGGAAACATACAGTGAAATGTGTCTTTTGCATTAACAGCCAACGCACCTCAGGATGCGCTGAGTGCAACCCGCAAGTGTCGCCACACCATTTCAGTGCAAACATAGCATGCTGGCCATGCTCAGCAGAACAATACAGAACACAACAAATGACAAACCAACAACAGCAAAACAAGCCCACGTACACAGTTAATGAGAAATTTTCTTGTGGTACTCGTAGATGGTAATTACTCTAATGCTAAGCGCAACCAGAAATTGATGCTTAACTATTACCAATTTATAGTCTTCCAAAATGTTCAATCCGCTAGCCTGTGTGTAGTGGCACCTGCACCGGCCTTTGAGACGAGTGCTCCCAGATTCGAACCCAACCGGCTACTTTCACGCTTTCCATCCATGCTGGGTTGAGCGTTGAGCTAGCTACTCAGCATGGTTAAAAAAAAACAGACAAGTGCTGAAGAAATGACAAGGTTGCCACCCAGTGCACCGCAAGGTGAGGAGAGGAGCAACAGCAACAATTTTCAACATTCAAGATTAATTAATGTTATTCTCAATATGCAGGTGTAAAGGAGAACAAAATAATTGTTCCTCCAGATCCAATGCGGCACAGAAAAAGTTCAAAGTAAATTTATTATCATTTGCATATGTCATCATATACAACAGTGAAATTCATTTTCTTGCGGGCAATCGCAATACAAGGAACAATAGAATCAATATAAGATCACACCCAACAGGACGGACAACCAACCAATGTGCAAAAGGCAGCAAACTGTACAAATACTAAAGAAAAACAGTAAATACAATAAAATAAAGAACACAATTAATATAAATGCATAAGATAGTTTATGTACAGTGCCTTGTAAAAGTATTCAGCCCCCAACCCTTTGTTCTCTTATATGAGTATTACAACCAGGGATTTTGATCAATTTAACTGAGAATTTTTATTTGTGAATCACATGCTCTTTTTTTCACAGCAGGGCTAAAAAAATAAAACCCAGGAAACATTGTGCTGCATTTCTCCAATCTAGCACAGAATTTTATCAGTTTAAGATTGACCAAGAAATATTTTAGGGTAGGTCTTTTCTCATATTGTAAGCAATTTGTAAGGTATTTGGAGGAAGAAAAACATCCACAAAAGAAAAGTGAAATCAATGATTTGTAAGTAGATAAACAGGGAGTTAAATTACCTTTAGGTGATATTGATCGAGTCAGTCATAGGGAGGATTTTCTGCATTTATCCAAATATAAGAATTAAATTTTATCTGTGGTATCTAATCGATTGCAAAAATGGGGTGAGAGCATATGTGGCTGATCAATTGCATGGTAAATCAATTGGGCCTCATGTGCAAAAGTCTCTCTCTGTCTCTCTGCCTGTCTCTTTCTTTCAACTACACGTTTTTGTTTCGGCCGGCCCGGTTTGTCACTCCCACACTAAGTTGCCCAGAGTGTATCATTACTAACATGACTCAGTAAAAACACTTAATTATACTACTCTGTTGTTTTTGCTCTATGTACACATAACATGTGGAAGTAAACTTGTCAGCAGTGAGGCAATGTTTTAGTTCTGGCATGGAGTCTCAACCTAGGTGAGGTACTTCTGTGACCATCTGAAATTTTAATTTGATTAACAGTCCCAAATTTGGAAAGAAAAATGATAATTAATCTTTGAAACGATGGGTGACTAAAAGTGACCAGATTCTAGTAAAACCCGTACTTCCCTCCATCGCAGGACTCTGCAGAGAGTGGTGCGGACAGACCAGCGCATCTGTAGATGTGAACTTCCCACTATTCAGGACACTTACAGAGACAGGTGCATAAAAAGGGCCAAAAGGATCTTTGGGGACCCAAGTCACCCCAGCCACAAAAGTAAAGACCAGGCAAGTCGATTGGTGAAAGATAAAGGGCTGAGGAAGGGGGAATCTGATAGGAGAGGACAGAAGGCCATGAAGGAAAGGAAGGGGGAGGAGTACCAGAGGGAGGTGATGGGCAGGTGAGGAGATACAGTGAGAGGGGGAAATGGGAATTGGGAATGGTGAAGGAGAGGGGTGGGGGCATTACCTGAGTCTGAGAAATCTATATTCATACCATCAGGCTAGAGGCTACCCAGCAGAATACAAGGTGTTGCTCCTCCAATCTGCGTGTGGCCTCATTGTGGCAGTAGAGGAGGCCATGGGCTGATGTGTCAGACTGGGAATGGGAAGTAGAATTAAAATGGGTGGCCACTGGGAGATCTGGCTTTTTTGCGGAGCATGGGTGCTTGGCGAAGCGGTCTCCCAATCTATGACAAGTTTCACTGAAATACAGGAAGCCACACCAGGAGCACTGGATGCAGTATATGACCCTGACAGACTTACAGGTGAAGTGCCACTTCACCTGGAAGGACTATTTGAGGCCCTGAATGGTAGTGAGGGAGGAGGTGTAGCCCTTGTTCCACTTGCAAGGGTAAGTGTAAGGAGGGAGATCAGTGGGGAGGGATGAATGGATAGGGAGCGATCCCTGCAGAAAGTTGTGGGGAGGGAATGATGTGCTTGGTGGTGGGATCCTGTTGGAGATGGCAGAAGTTACGAGGAATTATGTACTGGACGTGGAGGCTGTTGGGTGGTAGGTGAGGGCTAAAGGAACCCTATCCCTGATGGGATGATGGCAGGCGTGTGTGAAAGGCAGTGTCTATGGAAAGGAATAGAGAGTTGGCGTTTTCATCTGAAACCTTTGGCCCAAAACATCAACTCTTTATTCCTATCATAGATGCTACCCGATCCACAGAGGTCCTCCAGCGTTTTGTGTATATTGCCCTGAATTACCAGCATGTGCAGAATCTCTTGTGTTTAACCATTAGAATTAAAATCCTTTTGTTTTTCTTTGTCCTGGTTTCTTGGAAGAAACAGACTTTTATAAAATTGTTATTTGCAATTATTTTTCTTAGTTGTCCAACAAGAAACCTACTCATTTTCTGGATTTGTTTTTAAAGGTTGTGAGTTCAACAAATGGAGAGCTGAACACGGACGACCCCACGGCAGGACACTCCAATGCACCCATCACAGCTCCAGCAGAGATTGAAGTGGCAGATGATACCAAGTAGGAATTTATCCTAAATCTGAATATAGCACCTTTGCATAGTGTGGAATTAAAAATTTATAAGTCATAAATAACAAGTTATTTTTCAATAATGCAAGTGCAATATTAGCTAAAGATTGTAATCTAATGCAAATTTTGTGGGTTGATTAATGCACCAGTGACTACTTGGTTATAATATTGAATGATAAAGTGATTATCTTTAAATAGAAGATTACAACAGGTAGGATTTGAATGCTGCAGTGTACATTTCACGGCCTTTAATTTATTTGTTTTGTGAGTACTCTACTAACAATTATTCTGTTCGAGTTCAAGTTTAATTGTCATTCAACCATACATGTATACTGCTTAACAAAATACTGTTCCTGCGGGGCCAAGATGCAAAACACAGCAGACACAGTCACACACTGCACATACTGTTACGAACCAGCACATACAGTCACAAAATAATAGTAGCATAAGTCCCTGAGTGTCATAGCTTGAAGATTGACAGGCTGACATAAAGTGTGATAGAGTATAATGTTACTTGATAGTCTGCACAAGAACATAGTGTAAGATGGTGTTTTGCAAGTGATTTGTTGCATTCAGATTTGGTGAATTCAAGGAGGGATGGTGGTGGGAGAGGATGGGGAAAACCAAAAGATGAGCATTTTTCCAGAATGTTATGCTATAAGTAGCTTAAAAGCAAAGTATCTTGTCATTCTGCATTTTGCTAGTCAAGTGATATTGGAAGTGTAAAATTACAATTCTGCACTCAGTGGCCACTCTATTAGGTACCTCCTGTAGTGGCTACTGATCGAATGTTCATGGACTCCTGCTGCTGTAGCCCTGCCACTTCAAGGTTCAACGTGTTGTGCGTTCAAAGGTGCTTTTCTGCACACCACTGTTATTTGAGTTACTGTCGCCTTTTCCTGTCAGCTTGAACCGGTCTGGCCATTCTCCTGACCCCTGTCATTAACAAAGCAATTTCACCCACAGAACCACCATTCACTGGATGTTTTCAGTTCTCGCAGCAGTTTCTGAGATACTCAGACCCCCCCCTGTCTGGTACCAACAATCACTCTGTGGTTAAAGCTCAAAGTACATTTATTATTAGAATACGTATAAAACCTTGGGATTCATCTTCTGCAGGCAGCCACAACCAAAGGACCACAATAGAACCCGTTCAAAGAAAAACCCATGCAACAAGACTGGCAAACACCGAATGTACGAAAAAAAGACAGCAAACTGCAGAGTCCCCAAAAGTGAGTCCTCAATGCTGTGCCGATGGGCATAGCTGCAGGATTAATTTAGTGCTGAAGTGCCCCAATCAAATCATGCAAATAGTAAATCACTTGGATCACATTTTTTCCTCATTCTCATGTTTGATCTGAACAATAACTGAACCTCTTGACCATGTCTGCATGCTTGAAGTGGAAAGGTTACAGCACCATACAGAAATACACTCTGGCCACTTCACTGGGTATTTTTTTTTTGTACCTAAAAGTGGCTACTGAGTGTATTTGTTGTTATTATTACCGCTGGTGCAGAACAGTTTTGTAACTCCATCTAGGTAGTACATTCTTTTTTTAACCACTAAAATGTTGACACTTTCCAGTGTTGTGTGAATCCTGTGTAAATTGAACAGTGAGTTTTTAAGCATAGCCATTGGTCTTATTTCGAGATCTAGAGTTGTACATCAGGCCCAACTGGTCCGGTTACCGAGCTGCTTTCCAGATCTAGGCTCATATTCCTCCCCCCACCCCCACCAAAAAAAAGAACTTTTTTTTTTATCCGTGTACCTGCCTAGTCTTTTAAACATTGTGATTGCAGCTGCTTCTATTACTTCTGGGTCTCCTACCTTGTAAAAAGGCCATAAGACAAAGGAGCAAAGTTCAGTTCATCTTTCTGCTGCACTTTATGATCATCCATCTGATCAATACTGATGATTTTTTTAAACCTCTATAATGTCAACCCTCAGTCACTGCGTCTGCAGAGAAAACAGTCCAAGACGATCCAATCTTCCCTCATAACTTGAGCCTTCCAATCCCAGCAATATGGTTGTGAATTTGTTCTGCATCCCCTTGAGCTTAATCATACCTTGCCCGTCGTACGGCAAACATATCTGATAAAATACTCCTGGTGCATGCAATGTAACGCGGCATCTTAATTCCTGTAGACATTACCCTACCCAATGAAGATCAGCATGTCATAGTTCCAGCTTCATCACCCTTGTCTACCTGTGTCACTACTTACAGGAATTTATATACTTGTACACCTCTGCCTCCTTGTTCTAAAACAAGCCCCAGAGCCCTGTCATTCACTGTCCATTTCCTATCCTGGTTTAACTTACCAAGATCTATCTCTGCACACTGGTTTGAGTTAAATTCCACCTGTCTTTCCTTTCACCACTTTTTCAGTTGATCCAGATCCTCTTGACACCTTAGTCTCATCCACAAATTTACTAACTACGCTGCCTGCAATGTCCTGCAAATTATTAATATCGATGACAAATGCCAGTGGACCCATCACCGATCAGTGCAGCACAATGCTGATCCAGTTGGCTATTTCCATTGCTCCAGTGTGTATCACCTGTCTGGTTCAAGGTTCAAGATTGTTTAATCTCATTTCCTGTACACAAGTGTAAGGAAAACAAAATAATTGTTATTCCCGATTGACACAGCACTAAAAAAAACACAATAAATACAAATACATTGTTCTTGGCTAATCTTTTTACAGAAGTGGTTTGCCATTGTCTTCTTCTGGGCAGTGTCTTTACAAGATGGGTGACCCCAGTCATTATTAATACCCCACAGAGATTGTCTGCCTGGTGTCAGTGGTCACATAACCAGGACTGGTGATATGCATCAGCTGCTCGTACGACCATCCACCACCTGCTCCCATGGCTTCACGTGACCCTGATCAGGGGGCTAATCAGGTGCTATAACTTACCCAAGGGTGACCTTCAGGCTAGCTCCTCCTTTGGGAGAGACTTATCTCCACCCCGTCACCCTAATAAATACATAAGATTCACAACACGCTGGAGGAACTCAGCAGGTCGGGCAGCATCCGTAGAAAAGATGGGTCGACGTTTTGGGCCGGAACCCTTCATCAGGACTGTAGAGGGAAGGGGCAGAGGCCCTATAAAGAAGGTGGGGGGAGGGTGGGAAGGAGAAGGCTGGTAGGTTCCAGGTGAAAAACCAGTAAGGGGAAAGATAAAGGAGTGGGAGAGGGGAAGCAAGGATGTCATAGGCAGGAAAACAATGGGTAGTAGAAGAAGGAGGTGGAACCATGAAGGAGGTAGTAGGCAGCTGGAGGAGGGGGCAGAGTGAAATAGGAATAGGGCAAAGGAGGGGGAGGGAATTACCAGAAGTTGGAGAATTCAATGTTCATACCAAGGGGCTGGAGACTACCCAGACGGTATATGAGGTGTTGCCCCTCCAACTTGAGTTTAGCCTCATCATGGCAGTAGAAGAGGCCGTGTATGGACATAACTGAATGGGAATGGGAAGCAGAGTTGAAGTGGGTGGCAACCGGGAGATCCTGTCTGTTGTGGCGGACAGAGCGGAGGTGCTCGTGTTGCTTTGACCCCAGCATCTGCAGATTATTTTGTGTTTAGAGTATATAAGATAGCTGGTATACATATGACCATAAAGTGACACTAAACTGTACGTAAAGTGACTGATAGAAAATATTAAATTAGTGGTGGAGGTGTTGATCAACCTTGCTGCTTGGGGAAAGCAACTGTTTTTGGGTCTGGTGATCCTATCATGGATGCTACGTAGCCTCCTCCCTGATGGGAGTGGGACAAACAGTCCATGAGCACGGTGGGTGGGATCCTTCATGATGTTACTGGCCCTTTCCCGGCACCTTTCTGCCCTTGATAGTGGGTAGGCTGGTGCTGGTGATGCATTGGGCAGTCCTGACCACATGTTGAAGAGCCTTCCTGTTCACCACAGTGCTGTTTCCATATCAGGCGGTGAGGCAGCTTGTCAGGATACTCTGTAGAATGATGTGTGCAAAGTCTGACTCCTCTCAGCCTCCTCAGAAAGTCTGTGTAGGATGTGTTCACCTGGGTCCCATGGTTTCTATTTTTCTGGACCAGACTGACATGCAAGACTTTATGAAAATCCTTGCTAATGTCTTTGCAGACAAGGTGTACCATCCTTGTTATTCCTCTTGGTCACTTCTTCAATAGCAATCTTAGTCAAATTTGTGAGACACCATTTCCTATGTGCAGAACCATGCTGACCATACCTAATCAGTCCTTTCCAATTGCAAATCAATCCCATCTATCAGAATCCCCTCCAGTAAATTCCCACCACTGATGTTAGGCTCACTGGCTTGTTCTTGCAGCCCTTCTTAAATAAAGGCACAATAGTCACCCTGTAGTCTTTCCTGTACCCCACCCTTGGCTGGGATTCAAGTATCTCTGCCCGGATCCCAGCAGTTTCTTGTCTTATTCCCCCAGTGTCCTTGGATACCCATGGTCAGGTCCTGGGATTAACATGTCTCATGATAGGCTACATCTCCTCTTGATATCAGTATGTTTCCAGGCATTATTATTTTCCTTGGCTTCCATGACTTTCTCCACTGTAAATACAGGCAGAAGGTATTCATGATAAAATCTCCTGCCAAATTAATATCACCTACGAATTGCTGTCACATCGTTACAGGCAGTGAGTGATATTGAGGTCATAATGAATGCACATTTTAACAGCAGAGAAGTTGTGTTGCATCTGACTTGTAGAACATAGAACAGCATACGACCTTATGCCAAGCTAAACTGATAATTAGATACCTAACTAAACTAATCCTTTCTGCCTACACAACGACCATATCCCTCAATTCTCTGCACATCCAGTTGCCTAAAAGCCTCTTAAATGTCCCTATTGTATCAGCGTTCATCACCACAAAGACGGCTCATTCCAGGCACCTACTACTATTAAAAAAGAGTTTCGTAGATAATAGAACATTACAGCACAGTACAGGCCCTTCAGCCCACGAGGATATTGCACCAACCTTTTAATCTATTCTATAAAGTCTGTTGCTATCCACTTAATCTATGCCTTTTATCATCTTGTACACCTTTATTAAGACTTTCACATCCACGCTAATCCAGGCAGCCTCCTGGTAAATTTCTGCACTGTTTCTAAAGCTTCCACATCCTTAATACAATGAGGTGACCAGAACTGAACACTATGTTCCAAGTGTAGTCTTAACTAGGGCTTTACAGAGCTGCTGAATTCCTTCACAGCTCTTGAACTCAATTCCCTGACTATCGGAGGCCAACACACCATATGCCTTCTCAAAAAGCTGGATTGCTTAAATCTGTGGCTGCACTTGCATGAGATGAGGAATCGCTGCGGACTTGTTTTGTAGAAACGTGACTGCAGGACAAGATCCATGCACCATCAATTTACAGGCCATGGCACTCAGGGACAGGACATGTTATTAATTTTTTTTGTAACTTTGTTTTTCTGCTATTTTAATTTTATGTGCTGTGTGTGTTGCTTGGGACTGTGCTTTGCATCTTGGCCCTGGGGGCTGTTATTCCTGTTTATGGATGAATGACGATTAAACTTGAATAATTGTGACCTCTATCAATCTGAGTGATAATCATTAAGAGATTCCCAACTATGGATCCATGGACTGCTTGCTTAATAGTATTGGTCCATGGCATAACAAAGGTTGGGAATTCAGATTATGGCCATTTGATGTTCATATTCAGGTTCCAAGAAGAGATATGTTCCACCTCTTATATAGCACATGCGCAAATACAAAATAAATTGAATATATTTTAGATTCATAAACTTTCCCTTTACTTGTGTGGCACTACATTTATCACCCATAAATATTTAACCACCCAACGATATTTTTGCTTGTTGGAAAAAAACTATTTTGTGAATATTTTCTCTTCCTTTGCAATTGCCCAATTATCTTCATTTCATCTTCATTCAAGACTGTTACAAAAAGAGAGCAGATTTTTTTCAAATCTGTAATACTTGTTTTTTTTATATAAAGGTGCTGTTGTTTCTTCAAGAGACGGAAGAGGAAAACCATTCAACGCCATAAGTGACTGTGGAAACTGCTGTGATATTTACACATGTGCTCTGCAACCTTCCAATCACGATAGATTCAGAATTCCATCCTTTCGTGGCAGGCTGTTCTCGAAGATCTTGACGTTTTCTGTCCAGCATTTTGGGCTTCTGACATTGGCACTCTTCTGCTGTGAAATTCATACTGGTGGACTTACAAATGCACCATGCAGAGTTTTTAACTTCCTTTTCTGTGGAAATCCACAAAAATGTTGTCTTTGAAACAAATCTGCATTAAGTAGGATTATTTCTCTGTGGGAACAAGGCAAATCAGTTGAAGTTTTAAAGTTTCAGAAAAAAATGATAGCGGTTACTTCTAGTCTTGTGAGTCTGTTGATATACTCTGAAACTTGGCTCAAGACATCCACTATTCATCTCCAGTGTTATATAATTGCAAGTCATACAGTTTTTTTCCCTTTACTTTCCTCTTTTTTTTGTTCAGCGTGAATGCGTGGTGTAGTCACTGTTGTTGGGTACTGTTGGGATGAGGAAATGCACAGAGCTTCCCACATCCTTAATTGCACTTTCGATATCAGTATGTAAGAGCTTTTGGGTCTGATTGTGCAAAAACTGTTTCTACATACCTTTTTCTAAGGGAATACAAAACCAGTAGGAAACGTAGCATGTTTTTAATTATAGTAATGACAGTATAATGTTTGCAAAATGTAAATGAGGCAATTACATTAGAAAACTGGGTAGAAATAGGACCTAGTAATTCACGGAAGCAAAATGTTGTTCAGATTCAGATCTGGTTAGTTTATGATCCAGGTAGCAGGAGAGCTGTTAATGAACATGAGGTGGTCAGTGGTTGAATTTCAGCAGCCAAGCTATTTTAAAAAGACATGGGAGGAAATGCCACACAAGGCTTGTGAATGAGCAGACATTGTTGAAAAGGCATCATCTATGTTGGGTTTGGGCAATTTTTATACAATTAAAGGCTTTTCATTTCCTGTCATAAAAATGTTTCATTATTTAGTGAAGTTTTGAAAAAATCTCTCATTTCAAATTACTTGGCATTTACAAGTCTTCTCTAACATAGGCTTCTTGACAAAATGTCAAGCTAGTTCAGGCTATTAAGCAAGCAATAGGGAAAAGCTGCTGAGAATTGGTTTTAAACAGTGAACTTGGGACAGCAGCAATGCAGAAGAGAAGTTTTCTGGGAGCCATTATTCAATCAGGCTGTTTGGACACAAAGGAGAATCCTCAAGATTTCATAGCGTGTGTTAGAAAGCCAATGCTATTATCAATGAGAAAGTACCTCAATTTCTGGATTAGAAGGCACAGCTCATTTGGAACGGAAATTAATTAGAAGTAAGTTTTGATTTTGGAGGAATCTCCTAGCTTTATCAATTGCTTCTATTGTGCTCTAAGCTATTCACGTAGCTACAATTTTTTTGTTGGTTTTGAACCACAATGATTTTATGCACAATTTTATTTAGAAAATCAATTGTTTTTACTTGGAAGTACATTTCATTTAAATCTTTCATCATTTTAGAAGCCTATTTCTCTCATTTTATTTTCTGGCTGCAGGTTTTTCTCAGGAAATTAGGGAACTTAAAATGGACCCCTGATAAGATTGAGTTGTTTCCAATTATCCATCTCAATAGATTCTTGGCAACCGTAAGGAAAGCTTGGATTATAAACTTCTACCTAGAGCAAAACACTTGTATCCTGCACGTAACTAAGCTTATAGGTTACGTCCTTTACTGTGAGTTGTTTTTATAGACGCTGTTTCTGTTGGTGCAGTACCTAGCAAGAGGTCCACTTCTGATGCAGAGAACCACTGATCCACAACCATGTTCAACATTTTCTTTGTGTAGCCTTCAATTATTAGTTGTTTAATAATTTTTTTGAATGCTTAAGTATTGCTGTGGATAGTGTCCATTTGCCTATGAGCTAGCAGGAGGGGAACATGAGAAAAGAAAGATGAAAACGTTTCCCCTGAGCCTTAGTTACCAGATCTCTAAGGTAACGTTTTGATACACATGCTTCAATATATATTAATTGGGAATGTCAGTACTGTTTGTTATGGTTTATGTATGGATTAAAAGACAAGTGATTTTTTTTCACATTAAATTTTTTGAGGTATCTTTTGACTTCAGAGGAGTAATTTGGCCAATGTGGTTACAGCACTCCTGAAGCTTATTTTATAGGAGTGTGTAGTCTTTTACATGTATAATAACACAAAGGCATTTGTGTGTAAATCATGGTTATTGTACTTTAAATGTTAGGCTTTTGTTCACAAATCTTGTGGACTGTGACGTTTTTTGTTTCCTGAGAATTGCAAATTCAACACATCAGCGAATGTGGGAATGCCCGAGGTGAGGTTAGTATTGCACATTTGTACTTTCGATAAGTTATCGCTCCTGAATTGTTTTAAAAAAAACTAATTTCACAGATGGATTTTTAGACCTGTCCTGAGAGAAGGTAGAACTGGTTTTGCAACTGCCTGAAACATGCACTTTTCATATTGGTGATTGTGGTTCAGCATGGCCAAAGTTTTAATTTCCCTTAAGCAGAAAACAGAGTCAAGTGCTGAATCGAAACTATCTTTAGAAAAACCCTAATGTTTGGTGGGCTGTTGACAGTCATACCTTATTTTAATACTTATTGCTGTAAATAGACTTTCAGAAAATTATGCGAGCAGATTAAACTGCTGGAAATGACTGATAGTTTGACTGTGAATCATGGAATGAGTTGTCACAGTAGCGTAACGGTAAAATACCAACATGCTGAGCAACGCTTTGCAAACTTCGTCTGCTGCCTTTTCTGATAGGATGGGTCTGTCCTTGGCTGGAAAGCAATGATCATGAGAAATGAGATGATTAAAATGTATATTGATGTTTAGGTTCTGATTTTTATTACCGTTCTGTGCTAAATGTTCACTAAGAATGACACTGTAAATGAAAATGTTGAACTATGCATTCTGTAACCTGCCCAGCAACTTAACACTTGACACAAAATGGTCCCTATCCACAACAAGCACATGAGCAATTTTATTTTGCTGTCATTAATTTTGGTGACTGTAATAAGTGAAAAGAACCAAATAAAGGGAGTACAAGCAATTCATTTTTTTCTTTCCTTGCAGTTTTATTATTATTGTTTTTAAATTCCTTCTGACATCACCTGGATCCCTTGGAGTCTAGAAAAATGAGGGGTGATCTCATTGAAGCAAACTTAGGAGAAGGACAGAAGCAGCAGCTGGACGGCCTGAACCAGAGTCCGGCCTCCGGGATGGAGAAGAAGGGAATGCCTCAGTAGGTAAACGGTTGTAGCTCCTTCCAGTGAAAGGCTATGGATAACAGCACTGACTGTATTCAAAGTTCAAATAAATTTATCATCAAAGTACATGTGTGTCACCATACACTAACCTGGGAGTCATTTTCTTGTGGGCATTCATAGTAAGTAGAAAGATAGAATCAATGAAAAACCACACACGATAAGAGATGGACAGATACCTTTATGTGCAAAAGACAAACTATGCAAATAGAAAAAGAAAAGAAATCAATAATAAATAAACATTAAATATCAAGAACACGAGTTGTAGAGTCGTTAAAGGTGAATCCGTAGGTTGTGGAATCAGTTCAGTGTTGGAGTGAGTGAAGTTATTCCATCTGGTTGAAGAGCTTGATGATTAAGGAGTAATAACTATTCCTCAACCTGCTGGTGTGGGACTTGAGGCTCCTGTACCACCTCCCTGATGGCAGCAGTGAGAAGAGAGCGCTGCCTGGATGGTGGGAGTTCTTGCTGATGAATGCTGTTTTCCTGTAATAGTGTTTCTTAGTGTGCTCAGTGGTGGTGAGGACTTTACCCATGATGGACTGGGCTGACTCCAATACTTTTTGTACAATCTTCCAATCAAAGGCATTGGTGTTTCTATACCAGGCTGTGATGCAACCGGTCAGTACACTCTCCACTGTGCATCTATAAAAAGTTGTCAAAGTTATAGATGACATGCCGAGTCTGCACAAATTTCTAAGAAATTAGAGGCGCTGCAATGGCAGTTAAATGCTGAACCCAAGGCCGAGATTAATAGGTTTCTGAGCATTGTAGGAGTTGGAGGCTAGTGGGACTGAGGGGATGAGGGACAAAATGAACCAGGAGTGTATTGAATATCCAAACTGGCAATGAGATGGGGTAGGGGGGAGGAAGGAATTGTCTTCAGTTATTCTGAACTCCAGTAACTGCATAAGTTGCTAGAGTTTGTAACTAAAGATAAATGCCTTACATCTGTAAAAGGCAGGAAATCCTTGAGGAAGAAATCAGGAATTGGGGTGTCATGTTAAAGTTACAAAAAACATTGGTGAGGCCAAGCTTAAGAGTATTATGTGCAGTTCTGGTCACCAACACTACTGTGCAAAAGTCTTAGGCACATATAGCTAGGATGCCTAAGACTTTTAAACAGTACTGTATTTATCAACGTGAAGTGGAGAGCAAGTTTGAAAATCTGGTGGGAGCAAAGAATGCTGGGAATGACAAGGGTGGAGTGCCACAGGAGGGGCCTGGGACGTGGCAGAGAAAGTGTGCCAGGATGGGGGGGGGGGTGGCATGTGCGGGTGCAGACACACCCAGCTCTGAGACACCAGGCGGGGTAATTTCATTCCAAACAATAGGTTTGTTGATCATTACAGAATGTCTCTCTGGTGCTTTCCACTCCCCACCCTCTCCCTTCCCCTTTTCCCAGCCATGATTCCCCTCACCCTGCCCTTTTCCCACTCTCAGTCCACAATATAGACCCAGATCAGAATCAGCTTTATCATCACTCACGTGTGTCATGAAATTAGTTTTTTATGTGGCAGCAGTACAGTGCAATACATAAAATCACTGCAGCACTGTGCAAAAGTCTTAGGCACGGCACCCTAACTATATATATCTGCCAACACACATCAAAGTTGCTGGTGAACGCAGCAGGCCAGGCAGCATCTCTAGGAAGAGGTACAGTCGACGTTTCAGGCCGAGACTCTTTGTCAGGACTAATCCTGACGAATTATGTGTGTTGCTTGAAATTCCAGCATCTGCAGATTTCCTCATGTTTGCGTATATATATCTGCCTAAGACTTGCACAGTATTGTATCTACAGGAAGGATATCAGTTAAGTTGAAAGAGTACTGAGAAAATTTGCAAGGATGTTGCCAGGACAAGAGGACCACAAGACATAAGAACAGAATTGGGCCGTTTGGGCCATTAAGTCTGCTCTGCCATTCTCTCATGGCTGATTTATTATCCCTATCAACTCTGTTCTCCTGCCTTCTCCCCATAACCTATCAGCCTCTGCTTTAAGTGTACCAAGTGACTTGGCTTCCACGGCTGTTGGTGGCAATTAATTCCACAGATTCACCATCCTCTGGTTAAAGAAATTCCTCTTCATCTCTGATCTAAATGAATGTCCCTCTATTCTGATGCTGTGCCCTCTGGTCCTAACCTCCTCCACTGTATGAAACATCCTTTCCACATTCACTCTATCTAGGTCTTTCAATATCTAATAGGTTTCAATGAGATACCCCCCCCACCATATTTATTCTGCTAAACTGCAGTGAGTACAGGCCCAGAGCCGTCAAACACTCCTCGTACATTAACTCTTTTGTTCCCGGAATCATTCTCATGAACCTGCTCTGGACTTTTTCCAATGCTAGCACATCTTTTTTTGAATAAAGGGCCCAAAATGGCTCTCAATATTCCAAGAGTGGTCTGACCAGTGCCTTATTAAGCCTAAGCATTACACCCTTGCTTTTATAGTCTAGTTCTCTTGAAATGGGTGCTTCATTGCATTTATGTGCCTTACCACTACATAACCTGCAAGTTAGCCTTTAGGGAATCCTGCATGAGGGCTCCCAAGAAAACTTTTGAGTTTTCTTGCCATTTAGAAAATAGTCTATACCTTTATTTCTAGCAAAGTGCATGACCATACACTTCACTACACTATATTCCATCTGCCACTTCATTGCCCATTCCCCCAATCTGTCAAAGTCCTTCTGCAGAGTTGTTGCTTCCACAACACTACCTGCTCATCCACCCATCTTCATATCGTCCACAAACCTGGCTGTAAAGCCATCAATTCCATCATCCAAATCATTGACGTATAACATTAAAAGCTAGGGTCAACACCAACCCCTGCAGAACACCACTAGTCACTGGCAGCCAACCAGAAGACGTCCCATTTATTCCCACTCTTGGCCTCCTGCTAATCAGCCAGTCTTCTATCCATGCAAATATCTTTCCTGTAACACCACGGGCTCTTTTTAAGCAGTTTCACGTGTGGCACCTTGTTAAAGGTGTTCTGAAAATCCCAATAAACAACATCTACTGACTCTCCTTTGTCAATCCTGTCTGTTAATTCCTCAAAGAATCCCAACAGATTTATCAGGCAAGATTTCTCCTTAAGGAAACTATGCTGATTTTGGCCTACTTTATCATACATCTGCAAGCACCCTGAAAGCTTATCCTTGATAATGGACCCCAACATCTTCCCAACCACTGAGGTCAGACTAACTGGCCTAAAATTTCCTTCTTTCTGCCTCCCTCCTTTAATAGGCAAAGAAGTGGACCAGAGTTAGAGGGACAGTTTGAATAGGTTAGGACATCATTACCTAAAGTACAGGAAAATGAGGAGACATCTTGTAGCGATATATAAAATTATCAGAGTTCTAGATATGCAAGCATGCTTTTGACTCCGGTTGAGTGAGACTAGAACTAGAGGTCAAAGGTTTAGGGTGAAAAGTGAAATATGTAAGGGGTACCTGAGTGAGTGTGGAACAACCTGCCAGCGTGAGGGGTAGATGCAGTTCAATAGTAACATTTATGAAAAGTTTGGATAGATACAAGGATGAAAAGGGTATGGAGAGCTATAGACTGGTCACAGAAAGATGGGACCAGACAAGAAGATCAGGGTCAGTATGAACTACATGACTGAAGTGCCTGCTTCAGTGCTATCGTGCTCTGACTCTGTTCCCCAGTCTAAGCTAAAATTGGGAAATTGAAGACAATTGACATCGCACATAAGGCTGCCAACCAAGATAAGAGCCCGTGGTATTACAGGAAAACCACCAGCGTGGACTGACTAGCAGAAGGCAAAGAGTGGGCCTGCTGACGTGGTGTTCTGCAGGGGTCAGTGCAAGGACCGCTTTTTTTCTGCATTTTATGTTAATGAACTGGATGGCAGAATTGATGGCTTTGTGGTCGAGTTTGCAGATGATGCAAAGATAAGTGAAGTAGCAGGGAGTCTGAAGTGGGGCTTAGACAGGTGAGGAGAACGGGCAAAGAAGTGGCAGATGGAAATCATAGGATCGGAAGATGTAGAATCATTGTGGGTAGAGTTAAGATACTGCAAGGGTAAAAGGACCCTGATGGGAGTTGTGTACAGCCAAAGAACAGTAGCCTAGATGTGGAAATAGAAAATGCATATCAAAAGGCAATGTTACTATAGTTATGGGGGATTTCAATATGCAAGTAGGTTGGGAAAATCGGGTTGGTGCTGACTTTGGATTACAAAACAGAAAATTTGTAGAATGCCTATGAGATGGCTTTTTAGAGCAAGTTGTGGTTAAGCCAACTAGGAGATCAACTATTGTGGATTAGGTGCTGTGCAATGAACCAGAAGTGATTAGGGAGCTTAAGGTAAAGGAATCCTCAGGAGGCAGTGATCATTATATGATAGAATTCACCCTGCAATTTGAGAGGGAGAAGCTAAAGACAAATGTATCAGTATTACAGTGGAGTAAAGGGGATTACAGAGGCATAAGAGAGGAGCTGGCCAAAGTTGACAAGAAGGGAGTAGCAGGAAATGATGACAGAGCAGCAATGGCTGGAGTTTCTGGGAGCAACTTAGAAGATGTAAGATAGATACATCCAAAGAAGTGGTAGTCTAAAAGCAGCATGACAGAACCGTGGCTGACAAGAGAAGTCAAAGCCAATATAAAAGCTGAACAGAGGGCATGAAATAGAGGGAAAATTAGTAGGAAGTTACAGGATTGGGGAACTTATAATAACTAACAGAAGACAATTAAAAAAGCCACAAAGAGGGAAAAGATGAAATATGGAGGTAAGCTAGCCAATAATATCAAGGAGGATACCAAAAGATTTTTTTCAGACATATAAAGAGTAAGGGAGACGAGTGTAGATATAAGACCCCTGGAAAATAATGCTGGAGAGGTAGTAATGGTGGACAAGGAAATGGCAGATGAGCAGAACAAGCATTTTGCATCAGTCGTCTTTGTGGAAGATGCGAGCAGTATACCGGAAGTTTGAGAGTGTTTCAGAATGTAGTTTCTATTACTAGGGAGAAGGTGCTTGGGAAGCTGAAGGTGGATCAGTCACCTAGACCAGATGGACTACACTCCAGGATTCTGAAAGAGGTGGCTGAAGAGATTGTAAAGGCATTAACAATGATCTTTCAAGAATCAATTAATTCTGGCATGGTTCTGGAGTACTGACAATTTGCAAATGTCACTCCACAATTCAAGAAGGGAGGGAAGCAGAAGAAAGGAAGTTATAGGCCAGTTAGTCTGACCTCAGTGGTTGGGAAGATGCTAGAGTCGATTGCTAATAATGAGGTTTCATGGTATTTAGAGACACATGGTAAAATAAGCCAAAGTCAGCATGGTTTCCTTCAGAGAAGATACAGACTCGCAGTTACCCCAAAGACTTCACGTTTCACTCGGTCTATGCCAGCCCTCAGAACAAACCCATCCACATACTTCTTTCCCACCAATTTTTCTTGCATACCCATTGACTTCACCCTGCTCCCCAAGCAGTGGCAGTCGTCAGTTAAACCTCCCAACCAGCACATCTTTAGCATGTGTGAGGAAACCTCAGAAACTCGTCTGGTTACAGGAAGAATGAACAAACTGCACACAGTTGGCACTAAAGGTCAGAATTGAGCCAGGGTGTCTGAAGCATGGCCTGTGGCTCTGTGTGGATTGAAATAGTTTGGGGGAATTTGAGTTGTACAATAATGTGATCACTAACCGAGAGAGCCTTTGTAAAGTTGCTGCCACTGGTGATCATCACAATCATGGGATTTATGTTGAGAGGGGATAAGTTCAAAAGAGATTTGCAGTGTAGTCCTGCCAAGAGGTCTTGGCCCAAAATGTGGACTGTACTCTTTTCCATAGGTGCTGCCTGGCCTGCTGAGTTCCTCCAGTATCTTGTGTGTGTTGTAGAGATTTGCAGGGCAGGTTTTTGTCTCCCAGAGTGGTGAGTATGCTTGGAATGCGCTGCCTGGGGTGATGATAGAGGCAATTACAATAGGGCCGTTTAAGAGAAGGTTGGGTAAGCACACACCAGTCCTGGTCGAGGGGTCAGCTGTGGAAAGGGTGAGCAGCTGTAAGTTCCTGAGTATCAGCATCTCAAAGGATCTATGCTGGGCCCAACAAAAAGGGGTTTTTTCCAGCGGCCATCCCAGACATCAGAAGTTTTGAGAGGAGGGGACTTCAGTCAGGTCCTCTGCCCGAGTATAAAAGACAGCAGCAGGTCACTATGGCATGTTTTGTGTCCACAGTTTCGTTTTACTGGGAGCGTTACCTTATGACGTATGCTGACGTGTAAAAGAAATGTGGACATAGTTGCTGAGAAGGAGTCGAAGGAAAGAGAGAGAGAGTGAAGATTGCAGACTTCGAGCTATCCAGGAACAGCTCACGATCGAGAAGGGTAAAGTCTAATGCTTACCTATACCCAAAGGATTGGCTTAATCAGCGGCACACCGTGCATTGTGGAGATGCATCTGTCCTTCATATGATCCATGGGTGTGGATTTTGTGACGGTCACTTTGTGAAAACACTCTTTGTGGACTTCGGAACAGTATTTCTCGGCTGGGATCTTTGGTAACCGTTTCTTCGCAAGCAGTGGAATCTTTGGAATTTGTCGTGATTGCCTTGTCACTGCATTGTGAATCCACAAGTCTCTCCTCTCACCTATTCTGTGAATTACTGGGATGCTCTGCACTGCCATGTTAAGACTGTGCTTGAGTAAGATCTGTTAAGAACAGGTTTTAAGTCTGACTGTAAGGGAGCTATAGACGCATAACACTGTTAACTTCTGTTTAAGAAAGTAGTTTATTTAATTTTCTATATTTTTGAGTAGATGTAAATAAATATTAATTTTAATAGTCAAGACTTTCTTCGTTTGAACAATTGTCAACTAAATATAGTTTACCAAAAACCCATTTTTTTTTGGTACTTACAAATTAGAGATTTTCTGCGATCTCAATTATATACATTTCCTAATAGACCTGATAAGAACATATTAGATGAAATTCTTAATACGAAACCATTCTACAATGGTTCAATATCTAATATTTAAGATATGTTGTTGGGAATGAGAAATGATTCTTTAGACAAGATTAAAAATCTTTGGGAACAAGATCTACAGACCTCAATTTCAGAAGAAACTTGGAATGAGATTTTTAAATTGGTTAATACTTCATCGCTATGTGCTCGTCATTCCCTCCTACAATTTAAAGTGGTTCATAGGGCTTATGTGACCAAGGATAAGTTATCTTGTTTTTATAGGGATACATCTCCCTACTGTGATAGGTGTATCAATGGAGAAGCTTCACTTATACTTTATACTTTATTGTCGCCAAACAATTGATACTGGAGCGTACAAGCATCACAGCGATATTTGATTCTGCTCTTCGTGCTCCCTGGAGTACAAATTGATAGTAAGTATTAAAAAGTTAAATTATAAATCATAAATAGACAATAGAAAAGGGAAAGTAAGGCAGTGCAAAAAAACCAAGAGGCAGGTCCGGATATTTATTTATACTTATTCATGTGTTTTGGACGTGCCCAAGTCTTGGAAAATATTGGAAGGAAGTATTCCAAACTTTTTCTGTACCCTTTAAAGTAAATGTTAAGCCTAATCCTTTGACTGCCCTATCTGGTATTGTTGGAAGGAAAGATATCATTTTGAAGACATTTGATCTGCACATCCTGGCTTTTATCTCTCTTATGGCTAGAAGGACGCTTTTGTTTAAATGGAAGGATGCTGTTCCGCCTAATAATGCTCAGTGGTTACGGGATGTTCTGGCATGCCTAAATTTAGAAAAGATTCGTTGTTCAATTTCTGAACCTAACCAAGATTTTCAAAATTTGTGGAGGCTGTTTTAAAATTATTTTCATAATCTTTGACTTCTTGTTAAAGTACAGAAGTTGGTTAATAGTATATTTTATTATCTGTTAAGTTTTTTTTTCTTTTTTCTCCCCAAACAGCTTAGACTTTGGTAGTGGGTGTAGATCCTTTTTTTAAAAAAATTATTTATATTCTAATATAAGAATTAATCTAATCCATATGAATATAGAGTAAGGAGTTTGTTAATGTGATTCAATGAACTATATCTGGTATTGTTATTTTTTCCTTTTGTTTTATAATATGTATTCTCTTGAACTCTGTATTCTTCTATATAATTCTGATTTGATGGAGAATGGACGTGAAAGCACAGAGGAACATCTGGAGAAATTTCTGAAACGCTCGTTCGCTGCTGTCGTTACTGTGTGGTCGTGAATCTTTCGAAGGGTAGGCCTCAAAATCCCCTGCCTTGCCTGCTTTTGGCAACCGAGAAGGAGGTCGAATCATTCGGACAGAGATGGCGCTCAATACTCGGTGTCAGAGAGCTGATCAGAGCTCGAAGTTTTCAGATGACTCAGAGTCGGATTGTGGTCAGCATGGCAGGGAGAGTTTTTCTTCCTTCTCCCGTCTGCGTGAGATGTGGGACATTTGAGAAACTTTGAACTTTACTGTGCTCACGGACTTCTTCACAAGTTATGGTATTGTTGCACTGTTGTAACTATATGTTATAATTATGTGGTTTTGTCAGTTTTTTTCAGTCTTGGTTTGTCCTGTGTTTTGTGATATCACACCGGAGGAAATATTGTATCATTTCTTAATGCATGCATTACTAAATGACAATAAGAGAGGACTATGTGTCTTCATAATGATATAGAAATCAATGAAAAAAATACTGGAAAAAGAAAAAGAAAGAAAACCCGACTCAATTTGTCATCTCTTGCTGCCGGTACGTTATGAAATCGTAACAAGTGAAAAGGAACTTTAACCAGCAAACACTCGGCGTTTGGGATTGATTAGTAAGAGCAAATTAAAGGAAGGCAGAGGTAATTGTCGTAGCAGCCGTCGTCTGAGTGGACAGAGTCAGGATGGTGATCTCAAGCCTTTAGCTCTTCGAGGCTTCTGCAAAGAGAGGTTTGACTCAGAGAAAGCAAAGGAAAGAAAAGCTCAAGGTCTAAACCCCTAGAGCAAGGAAAGTGATCATAACGTGATTAAATTCACACTGAAATTTGAGAAGGAGAAGCTAAAGTCAGATGTATCAGTATTATAGTGGAGTAAAGGGTATTACAGGGGCATGACAGAGGAGTTGGCCAGAATTGATTGGAAGTGACCACTGGCAGGGATGACGGCACAACAGCAATGACTGGAATTTCTGGAAGCAATTCAGAAGGCACAGGATATATACATCCCAAAGAGGAAGAAGCATTCTAAAGGAAAGATGACACAACCGTGGCTAACAAGATAAGTCAAAGCCAACATAAAAGTCAAAGAGAGGGCATATAATAGAGCAGTAATTAATGGGAAGTTAGAGGATTGGGAAACCTCTAAAAGCCAACAGAAGGCAACTGAAAAAGTCACTAAGAAGATAAAGATGGAATATGAAAGTAAGTTAGCCAATAATATTAAAAAAGATATCAAAAGTTTCTTCAGATACAAAAGGTGTAAAAGAGAGGCGAGAGTGGATATTGGACCACTGAAAAACAATGCTGGAGGGGTAGTAATGGGGGATAATGAAATGGTAGATGAACCGAGTAAGTATTTTGCATCAGTCATCACCGTGGAAGACATTAGCAGTATGGTAGAAGTTTCAAGTGTCGGGGTCATGAAGTGTGTGAAGTTACCATAAGTAGAGAGAAGGTTCTTGGGAAACTGAAAGGTCTGAAGCAGAATAAGTCACCTGGACAAGATGGTGCACACCCCAAGATTCTGAAAGAGGTGGTTGAAGAGACTGTGGAAGCATTAGTAGTGATCTTTCAAGAATCACTAGATTCTGGAATGGTTCTGGAAGTGTGGAAAATTACAAGAAGGGAGAGAGCAGAAGAAAGGAAACTGTAGGCCAGGTAGTCAGATCTCAATGGATGGCAAGATGTTGGAGTCAATTATTAAGGAGGAGGTCTCAGGGTAATTGGAGGCACATGATAAAATAGGCCATAGTCAGCATGATTTCCTCAAAGAAAATCTTGCCTAACATTTCTGTTGGAATTCTTAGAAGAAATAACAAGCGGGATAGACAAGGGAGAATTGGTTGATGTTGTGTACTTGAATTTGCAGAAGGCCTTTGACAAGATGACACGCATGAGGCTATTTAACAAACTACAAGCCCATGGTATTACAGAAAAGATTCTAGCATGGATAAAACAGTAGCTGATTGGCAGGAGGTAAAGAGTGGGAATAAAGGGAGCCTTTTCTGGTTGGCTGCCAGTGACTAGTGATGTTCCACGGGGGTCTGTATATGTCAATGATTTCAATGATGGAATTGATGGCTTTGTTGCAAAGTTTGCAGATGATATGAGGATAGGTGGAGGGGCAGGTAGTTTTGAGGAAGTATAGAGGCCACAGAAGGGCTTAGATTCGGAGAATGGACAAAGAAATAGCAGATGGAATACAGTGTCAGGAAGTGTATGGTCATGCACTTTGGTAGAATAAATGAAAAGGTTGACTGCTTTCTAAATGGAGAGAAAATACAAAAAAAAACTGAGGCATAAAGGGACTTGGGTATCCTTGTGCAGGATTCCCTAAAGGTTAATTTGCCGGTTGAGTCTGTGGTGAGGAAGGTAAATGCTATATTAGCATTCATTTCAAGATGACTAGAATATAAAAGCAAGGATATAATGTTGAGACTTTATAAAGTACTGGTGAGGCTTCACTTGGACTATTGTGAGCAGTTTTGGGCCCCTTAGAAAGGATGTGTTGACATTGGAGAGGGTTCAAATGAGGTTCACAAAAATGAATGGTTTGTTGTATGAAAAGCATTTGATGGCTCTGGGCCTGTATTCACTAGAATTCAGAATGAGGGGTGACCTCATTCAAATTTATTGAATGATGAAAGGTTTTGATAGAGTGGATGTGGAGAGGATGTTTCCTGTTGTGGGAGAGCTTAAGACCGGAGGACAGAGTCTCAGAATAGAGGGACATCCTCTTAGAATGGAGATGAGTTAGAATTCCCTTGGGTAGAGAGTGGTGAATCTGTGGAATTCTTTGCCACAGGCAGCTGCAGAGGCCAAGTCTTTATGTACATGTAAGGCAGAGGTTGACAGAGGTTCTTGACTGGTCAGGGCATGAAGGGATACGGGGAGAAGCCAGGACATTGGGGCTGAAAGGAAAATTGGATCATCCATGATGAAATGGTGGAGCAGACTCAATGGGCCAAATGGCCTAATTCTGCTCCTATATCTTATGATCCTTTGCAATCACGAAGAAGGCACTCCAGTGGCTGAACTTCATCAGGAGTTTGAGGAGACTCTGGCAAGTTTCTACAGATGCACCATGGAGGGCATTCTGACTGGCTGCATTGTAAAGAGTCTGTAGTCACTGCAGGCTCAGTCAGCTCCATCAAGGCACAAGCCTCACCACCATTGAGGACGACTTGAAAAGGCTTGGCTCAAAAAGGTGGTATCCATTATTAAGGACCCTCACCATCCAGGAGATGCCCTGTTCTCATTGCTGCCATTAGGGAGGAGGTTAGGAACAGCATCTTCTCCTCTGCTACCACATTTCTGAAAGATCTATGAACCCATGACCACTATCTCGCTATTTCTCTTTTGCATTATCTATTTGCTTTTTTTTATTGTAATTTGGTATTTTTGATGCCTTGCACTGTACTGCTGCCACTCAAAAAGAAATTTCATGATCTACACATATAGATAGATAGCACGGGTGCTTAAGACTTTTGCATAGTTACTGTAGTAATTTTATGTATTACATGGCACTCATGCTGCAAAAAAACAAATTTCATGACATATGTGAGTGATGATAAACCTGATTCTGATCTGGGTCTCTATTGTGGACTGAGAGTGGGAAGGGGGCAGGGAGGGGGAGTCATCTGGGGAAAAGGGGAAGGGAGAGGGGAGTCAACATTCACAAAATGCTGGTGGAACTGAGCAGGCCAGGTAGCATCTGCGGAAAGTGAACGGTCGATGTTTCAGACCCTTCATCCGGACTGGGGAGGAAGGGAAGAGGGTGGGGAGGGCAGGAAGAGGTAGAAGGTGGCACCTGATGGGTGACACTGGGTGCAGGAGGTGAAGTAAGGAGCTGGGTAGTTCGTGAAGGAGGTAAAGTACTGGAGAAGGGGGTAGCTGATAGGAGAGGACAGAAGACCATGGAAGACTTATTGAGTATGCCCACAAGGAAATGAATCTCAGGGTTGCATATGGTGACATATATGTACTATGATAATAACTTTACTTTAGAAGTTTTTAAAATACTTTTTGAATAATGTCAACTTAATTCCTCCCCATAGATGCTGCCGGACCAGTTGAGTTGCTCCAACATTTTGTGTGTTGCTCTGGATTTCAAGCATCTGCAGAATTCTTTTGTGTTTATAATTAGTTGAGCACTTGATTACTCATGTGATAAATTCAGCACAACGTTGTGGGTCAATGGGCCTACTCCTGTGCTGTATCATTCTGTGTTCTATATCGTAATAACCTGCTCTGGTGCACTACCTAAGTAAATTCATTTGTCAAGAGGCTTCTGTGGCTTCCTAGGATTAACTAGCAGTGAAAGCTGCGGTCACCTCATGAGCTGTGGGGCAGGGTATACTGCGGAAGGGAACTGCAGAGCTGAGCACCACATCCTGTGACAGAACTCAGAAACCGTGCTGCTGGTTTTAGACTGTGCCTGTGGTTATTGATGAAATTGGCACCGGGAATCACTGGCGAGTCCTGGGAACAAGGTCCAAAGATCAAACCAAGGATCAGCAGGTCCTGGGAATTAGGCCCAAAGGTCGAGCCCATGATCAGCAGGTCTTGGGAATTAGGCCCAAAGGTCGAACCCATGATCAGCAGGTCCTGGGAATTAGGGCCAAAGGTCGAACCCATGATCAGCAGGTCCTGGTGTCAAGTATACCACTTTATACTGATGACTGTGAGGCTAAGCAAGGCTCCAATACCATGTTTACATTGGCCGATGACACCATTGCTGTTTGCCAAATTAAAAGTGGTGATGAATCAATATACAGGAGAGAGATTGAAAATCTGGCTGAGTGGTGCCACAACAACAACCTCTCACTCAATATCAGCAAGACCAAGATGATTATTGACTTCAGGAGAAGGAAACCGGAAGTCCATGAGCCAGTCCTCACTGGGGGATCAGAGGTGGAGAGGGTCAGCAAATTTAAATTCCTCGATGTATTCATTTCAGAGGATCTGCCCTGGGCCCAGCACATAAGAAAGCATGGCAGCACCTCTACTTCCTTAGAAATTTGTGAAGATTCGACATGACATCTAAAACTTTAACAAGCTTCTGTAGATATGTGGTGGAGAGTATATTGACCTGTTGCATCACAACCTGGTATGGAAACACAAAGGTCCTTGTACAGAAAAGCCTACAAAAAGTAGTGGATACGACCCAGTCCATCACAGGTAAGGGCCTCCCCACCATTGAGCACATCTACATGGAGAATTGTCACAGGAAAACAGCATCCATCATCAAGGACCCCCCACTACCCAGGACATGCTATCTTCTCACTGCTGCCATCAGGAAGGTGGTACAGGAGCCTCAGGACCCACACCACCCGGTTCAGGAACAGTTATTACCCCTCAACCATCAGGCTCCTGAACCAGAGGGAATAACTTCACTTACCCCCTCATTGAAATGTTCCCATAACCTGTGGACTCACTCTCAAGGACTCTTCATCTCATATTCTCAGTATTTATTGCGTATTTATTTACTACTATTATTTCTTTCTTTTGGTATTGCACAATTTGTTGTTTTTTGTACACTGATTGAATGCCCAAGTTGGGGCGGTCTTTCACTGATTCTGTTATGGTTATTATTCTACAGATTTATTGAGTATGTCCACAATAAAATGAATCTCAGGGATGTATATGGTGACATACATGTGCTTTGATAATAAATTTCCTTTGAACCTTGGTCAGATCGTGACCTGATATAGAAACGAACCAAACAGCATGTCTTCGGTATGTGGAAGAGATCACACGGGGGAAATCCGCACAGTCAGAAAGAGAACATGCAAACCCCACACAGACAGCATTAGAGGTCAGGACTGAATCCATTTCTTCAGAGCTCTGAGCCAGTGGTGATAAATACTGCACATGGTGGCTGTCCTCTTTGGCATTAAACTCCCTCCTTGAACAATATACTTGTCAGTTCTAACTAGTTTGTTGTGGATTTCTGTCAACTTATACCACAATTAAATGCCCCAGATCGTTTTCCTTCATAGAGGGTAATGCAGATTCTTCTACCATGATGAAGCCACTCTCAGGCTGGAGGAGTTAGACCTCACTTTCTGTTTAGGTAGCCTTCAACCTGAGGCCATGAACATCCGTCTCCTTCCGGTAATTTTTCCCCTTTCCCTTCCCTCTTCTTCTATTCCCCACTCTGGTCTCCTACCTCTTCTCCTCACATGTGTATCACCTCCCCGGTGCCCATCCTCCTTCCCTTTCTCCCATGGTCCACTCTCCTCTCCTATCTGAGTCCTTCTTTTCCAGCCCTTCACCTTTCCCACCTATCACCTCCCAGCTTCTTACTTTGTCCCCTACTCCCCCCACCCACCTGGCTTCACCTATCACCTTCTAGCTTGTCCTCCTTCCCCTCCCCCTTCCTTTCTGGTCCTGATGAAGTTTCTTGGCCCAAAATGTTGACTGTTTATTCCTCTTCATAGATGCTGCCTGATATGCTGAGTTCCTCCAGCATTTTGTGTGCTTTGTTCTGGATTTCCAGCATCTCTTGAGTTTTCCAGAGGAAATCTAGAGATCTTTTGGGATAGAGATTCAACTTTGATAGTGGAGTAAAGTGGCTGATACTGATAACAGACCCCTCAAGCTGATGGAGCCAGTGTCATGCAATATCTTCGAAGGAAAGTTAGATTGAAGTAATCATTTAGAGTGTAATAATGCCAACAGCATAAGCAATCAACAATTAGCGGAAAGGTCACATGCACGAATGTTAATAATCAAACTTAACTCAGTGTGAACATCTAAACAGCTGTAGCCTGACCTGCTGAGATTCTCAAGCATTTTATTGTTGTTGCGTGCTTATTTTAAAAATAAGAAACCTGGACAACGTAACTTTGCCATTATGGAATTTACTTGTGTAACAATTCCAACAGCAGAACCCCTTGACCCATTAATATGCAGTTCAAAGAAAATTCACGTGAAGCCTTTTTCAATTAAGTTGCTTACATAACTTTTTAAATTTTCTTCTCATCTGACGTGCGTTCATTTCCGATTTCAAGCATTCCATTTCATAAATCAATGTATTGAGTACCGGAGATGGGATGGTATGTTGAAGTTGTATAAGACGTTGGTGAGGCCTAATTTGGAGTATTCTGTGCAGTTTTGGTCACCTACCTACATGAAAGACGTAAATAAGGTTGAAAGAGTGCAGAGAAAATTTACAAGGATGTTGCCGGGTCTGGAGGACCTGAGTTATAAGGAAAGATTGAATTGGTTAGGACTGTATTCTTTAGAACGTAGAAGATTGAGAGATTTGAATGAGGTATACAAAATTATGAGGGGTATAGATAGGGTAAATGCAAATAGGCTTTTTCCACTGAGGTTGTGTGGGACTACAACCAGAGATCATGGGTCAAGGGTGAAAGGTGAAAAGTTCAAGGGGAACATGGGGGTGGGGGAACATCTTCACTCTGAGGATCGTGAGGGTGTGGAACGAGCTGCCAGCACAAGTGGTGCATGTGAACTCAATTTCAACGTTGAAGAGAAGTTTGGATAGGTACATGGATGGTGGGGGTATGGACAGCTATGGTCCCTGTGCAGTTTGAATGGTTACCATGCACTAGATGGTCCGAATGGCCTGTTTCTGTGCTGTACTTTTCTGTGATTCTGTGACTTTAAGAGAAGCACACAAAATGCTGGAGGGACTGAGCAGATCAGACAGCATCTAGGGAAATAAACAACAACATTTCGGTCCATGACCCTTCACCAGGACTGGAAAGGAAAGCAAGAAGATGCTAGAATAAGAAGGCCAGTGCAGGGGTGGGGGGAGAGAAGGTTGACAAGCTTCAAGTTTATTTATCACATGTACATAAAGCTAAATGCTTAAACGCTTAAGCAAAACTCATCCTCGGTATAAGCATTTCTTGGTTGGATTCGGGGCTGATTGTGCACCATCCTGATATGGTTAGCAGCTTGCAAAGGAACTGCTGATAAAAGTTATGTAGGTGTGTGGTGACTGGGTGACCAACATAAAATCACACCATGCTCAAAGGACAATTTACCCAGGCAGCGTCTTTGCCACAAAGCCAACAATATCTAGTAATAGAATTGCAGATGCTGGAATCTGACACAATCAATCAACCGGTATCCGTGGAGAGGGAAACCAGTTAATGTTTCTGATCAGTGACCCTTGCAGTGAACTAGCATTTAGAAAGTATCTGGAGAAGCTCTTCAACCCAGGAATAGGAAGAGACTGAGCTGGTTTTGGCCCATGGGATTAGAACATGTGGGTACTTGATGGTCAGGACAGATGAAGTGAGCAGAGGGCCTGGTAGTTTTCATGCCTGCCCATCACCTCCCACTGGTGTGCTCCTCCCCTCCCCTCTTTTTTACTTTCCTCCATGCCCTTATGTCACTTTCATCAATCATCTTCCCAGCTCTTTATTTCGTCCCTCCCCCTCCAAGTTTCACCTATCACCTGGTGTTTCTCTCTGCCCTCCCCCCATCTTTCAAATCTACTCCTCAGCATTTTTTCTCCAGTCCTGCTGAGGGGTTTCAGCCCAAAATGCCAACTGCACCTTTTTCCATAGATGCTGCCTGGCCTGCTGAGTTCCTCCAGCTTTTTGTGTGTGTTGCTCGGATTTCCGGCACCTGCAGATTTTCTCTTGTTTGTGATTTGTCCACTACTTTTTGTAGGATTTTCTGCTAAAAGGTATTGGTGTTCCCATTCCAGGCCAAAATGCAGCCAGTCAGCAGACTTTCCACCACACATCTATAGAACTTTGCCGGGGTTTGTGATGACATGCCGAACCTCCACACACTCCTGAGGAAGTAGAGGTACTGTCGTGGTTTCTTCAGAATTATATTTATATGATAGGTCAAAGACAGGTCCTCTGAGATAGTGACCCTCCAAGGATTTAAAGTTACTGATCCTCAACACCTCAGACCCTCTGATGATTACTGGCTCATGGATCTCTAGTTTCCTTCTCCTGAAGTCTACAATCAGTTCCTTGTTTTTATTGTCATTGAGTGAGAAGCTGTTGTTATTACACCACACAGACCAATTTTCAATCTCCCTCCTGTATGCTGATTCATCACACCCACAACAATGGTGTTATCAGCAAACTTGTATATGATGTTGGTGCTGCACTTAACCACACAGTCATAGGTGTAAAGTGGGTAGAGCAGGGGCTAAGCACATCCCTGTGGTGCTCCTGAGCTGATGGAGATCGTGGAGGAGATGTTTTTGCCAATCCAGACTGACTGGGGTCTGCAAGTATGGAAATCCAGGATCCAATTGCATAGGAGGGTATTGAGGCCCAGGTCCTGGAGTTTACTGATCAGTTTTGAGAGGATGATTGTATTAAAAGCTGAGCTGTAATCCAGGGTTGTGTGAAGAGCCAATGAGATGGCGTCCGCTGTGAACCTGTTGCTTCGGTTGGCAAACTGGACTGGATCCAAGTCGCCATTCAGACAGGAGCTGATATGCTTCAACACCAGCCTCTCAAAACACTTCATCACTGTGGGTGGAAGTGCCACCGGGCGATAGTCATTGGGGCAGGTTACCATGCTCTTCTTGGGCTCTGGTACGAGTGAAGCCTGCTTGAAGCAGGTGGGTACCGCACTGCCAGAGCGAAAGGTTGAAGATATTGGTAGAGTGCCGGTGATTGGGATTAAACTCCCCCCACAATGCCCCCAGTCTGTAAGGAGTTTGTACATTCACCTCTTGACTGTATGGGTTTCCTCCTGGTACTCCGGTGTCCTCCCACATTCCAAAGATGTACAAGTTACAGTTAGTAGTGGGCATGTATTGTTGGCGCTGGAAGAGTGGCAACACATAGACCATAAGACATAGGAACAAAATTAGGCCATTTGCCCTGTCAAGTCTCCTCCGCCATTCCATCATGGCTGATTTATTATCCCTCTCAACCCCATTCTCCTGCCTTCTCCTCGTAACCTTTGATGTCCATACTAATCAAGAACATATCAACCTCCGCTTTAAAGATACCCAAAGACTTGGCTTGTGGGTGCCCAACCCATTTGCCGACTGTGTTAGTCATTAACGCATAAAGCGCATTTCAATGTACATGTGACCGATAGGGCTAATCAATAAACTCCTGGCCAATATTCAGCACTAATTAAGATTGCTGATTAATTGATTGTTTTGACAGCAGTGTTCGTAGGGGTTCATTGTAAGCAAATTGTGAGTCTACATTACAATTGTGATGTATCATTCCACGCAATTTATTCTGGAGCATCCCCAGAAATAGGTTTATTACTGATTTATATGACATGAAATTTGTGGCATTGCCGCATAAAGACATAAAATTACTATAAATTACAAAATTGTGTGCAGTTTTGGTCCCCTAATCTGAGGAAAGACATTCTTGCCATAGAGGGAGTACAAAGAAGGTTCACCAGATTGATTCCTGGGATGGCAGGACTTTCATATGATTAAAGACTGGATCGACTAGGCTTATACTCGGAATTTAAAAGATTGAGGGGTATATTATTGAAATGTATAAAATCCTAAAGGGATTGGACAGGCTAGACGCAGGAAGATTGTTCCCGATGTTGGGGAAGTCCAGAACGAGGGGTCACAGTTTGAGGATAAAAGGGAAGCCTTTTAGGACCGAGATTAGGAAAAACTTCTTCACACAGAGAGTGGTGAATCTGTGGAATTCTCTGCCACAGGAAACAGTTGAGGCCAGTTAATTGGCTATATTTAAGAGGGAGTTAGATATGGCCCTTGTGGCTAAAGGGATCAGGGGGTATGGAGGGAAGGCTGGTACAGGGTTCTGAGTTGGATGATCAGCCATGATCATACTGAATGGTGGTGCAGGCTCGAAGGGCCGAATGGCCTACTCCTGCACCTATTTTCTATGTTTCTAAAATAGTGTAAAAATGGAGTAATGAGATAGTATTCAGAAATTTGATGGCAGAGGGGAAGAAGCTGGTCCAAATCATTGAGTTTGGGACTTCAGGCTTCTGTACCTCCTCCCTGATGGTAGAAACGAGGTAGGTTTGTCTCGGATGGTGAGAGTCCTTGGCGATGGATGCCGCCTTCCTTTGCACCACCTCCTGAAGGTATGGTCAAGGATGAGGGTCTCTGCCAGAGATACTTATAGAAGGCTACCTGCTTGCCCTTGCACCATTTCTGGAATCATGTGTCCCACATAAATCCACCCTTGGTCGCCAGCTTCTCAGCTGCGTGTGGCCCGTTAACATATTGATATTACAATTACTTTATCAGCCTTGATGCCAATAATTGCAACACTGTGGAAGCGTGGCTACCACAGGCAGTCAATAGAAGGACAAGAGGAATTAAGAGAGTGGGAAAATGGAGTGAGGGTGGATGTCTAGGAAATGGGGGGAGATGCGGGTCGTCAGTAGTGGACACGGATTCTACTTTTACCACATGACGTGAATTTTCTTGTGGTTTTTTTCTGGTCAGAGGCGTTACCCGGGAACAGCCTGTATGACAGCGTTTTGCAAAATTGTGTCAAAATGTAAAATGCAAGTGAAAATACTATGAATCTACTTCCTGGATCTCTCCTGAGGTGGAACGGTGTGACGGGCAACCAGGTTTCAACCACCCCGCACCCTCTCCTACACAAGGGAATCTGCAGACGCCGGAAATCCAGAACAATATGCTGCGGGAACTCAGCAAGTCGGGCAGCACCTATGGAGGGGAATAAAGAGTGAACGTGTGAGATGGACAATTTCATTCATCAGTAGCGGGCCCTCCCTCTCTCTCTCCCCCCTACGGTCCGGGTAAGGCAGACTGCAGCAGCTCCTGCCTCCGTCGGCCCGAAAACCGGGAAGCCGGCGGAGGCTCCGCCCCGGTTCCTCACCCATTGGGCTGCGGGAAAGGAGGAACCCACCCCCGTGTTCCTCTCCAGTGCCTCACCGACTCACATGATCCGGCCGGCCGGTCCGTGCGAAGAGGAAAGGAGAGGCACGGCCCATTGCGGGTTGATGCCACGGGGCGTGCGGCTGGCCACGGGGAATGTCTCGGCGCGGCGGCGTGTGACAGGTCCGGGGCTGGTCGGCTTCGGGACTCTTTGTGAGTCGGTCGGTGGGGCAGTGAAGGGCGGCGGATCCCCGGCTTCGGCGCTGCGGGGCTGACTGTATTTGCCGGAGCGCTGTACGGTAGTACCATGGCCGAATCGTTACCCCTCTGCGCCCGCCTGTCCTACGCGGTCGGGCACTTTCTCAATGACCTGTGCGCGTCCATGTGGTTCACCTACCTGTTGGTGTTCTACCACTCGGTGCTGGCCATCAACAACTACAACGCGGGCATCCTCCTGCTGATCGGGCAGATAGCGGACGGCTTCTGTACCCCGCTCATCGGCTACGAGTCCGACCGCACTCGGGGCTGCGGGCACTACGGCAAGAGGAAGACGTGGCATCTTGTGGGTGAGTAAGTTGGAAAAGGGGGGGGTCAATGATTAACCCGGATACCGGGACTCGAGAGGTTAACGGAGAGGTTGGGCATAGTAGGACTTATTCGTTGGACCGTGTGGGATGACCTTCTGGAGATGTGTAAACTCATAGAAATATAGAAATCCGAATTGTTGGCTCTTTATTCCTCCCCATGGATGATACCCGATCTGATGAGTTCCTCCAGTATTTTCTGTGTGTTACTGTGGAATCAGAATCAGAATTATCACCGGCATGTGACGTGAAATTTGTTGATTTAGCAGCAGCAGCAGTCCAATGCAACACATAATCTAGCAGAGAAAAAATAATAATAAATAAATCAATTACAGTATACGTATATTGAATAGATATAAAAACGTGCAAAAAAACCCAGAAATACTGTGTATTTAAAAGAAGTGAGGTAGTGTCCAAGGGTTCAAAGTCCATTTAGGAATCGGATGGCAGAGGGGAAGAAGCTGTTCCTGAATCACTGAGTGTGTGCCTTCAGGCTTCTGTACCTCCTGCCTGATGGTAACAGTGAGAAAAGGGCTTGCCCTGGGTGCTGGAGGTCCTTAATAATGGACACTGCCTTTCTGAGAGACCGCTCCCTGAAGATGTCCTGGGTACTTTGTAGGCTAGTGCCCAAGATGGAGCTGACTAAATTTACAACCTTCTGCAGCTTCTTTTGGTCCTGTGCAGTAGCCCCCCCCCCCCCATATCAGACAGTGATGCAGCCCATCAGAATGCTGTCCATGGTGCATCTGTAGAAGTTTTTGAGTGTATTTGTTGACATGCCAAATCTCTTCAAACTCCTAATGAAGTATAGCTGCTGTCTTGCCTTCTTTGTAACTACATTGATATTTGCAGAATCTCTTGTGTTGATGTGTATGTTGTGCCAGCACACCATAGCACATTCCCAATATTTATGATGTATGTCGAATAAACTTGATCCTTGAGTCAGGAAGTAGAGGGCAATGGTTGAAAGTGAGAAGAGGGTAACGATTTATTACAAAAAGGCCTGTGGGGCAATTTTATTTATTGAAAAATTCTTCCTGAAATGAGATACAGGCTGAATAGGCACTTCAAATGGTGGCACCCGGCAACCCTAACCTAATCACTGGCCAATTTGCAATGACCGATTACCAACTGGTAGGTCTTTGGACTGTGGGAGGAAACCCACCTGTTCACAGGGAGAGCGTACAAACTCCTTACAGACAGCGGGGGAGTTGGACCTGGTTGCCAGTACTGTGCTTTACACTATGCTACGGTGCTGTCTTCTGGTTCCATCGACCACCGCCCTCTGCATGAACTTTTTCATGCAGGGCTGGTATCCCTACGGAACCGGAAGGCAGAGAAAGTAGATGAGGCGGGTACAGTAACGATATTTAAAGACATCAGGATGAGTGCATAGAGAACGTAGGATGGTACTGCACAGGAACAAGCCCGCAATTTATTTATTATTGAGATACAGCGCAGAATAACCTCTTCTAGCCCTTTGAGTCACACCGCCCAGCAATCCCCTGATTTAATCCTAGCCTAATCACGGGGCAATTTACAATAACCAATAACCAATTAATCTTTGGACTGTGGGAGGAAACTGGAGCACCTGGAGGAAACCCACGCAGTCACGAGGAGAGCGTACTAACTCTTTAAAGGCAGCGGTGGGAATTGAACCCAGGTCGCTTGTACTGTAAAGCGTTGTGCTAACGACTACACTGCCATGCTGCCCAATTAAATTAGTAATCAAATGGCCAATTAAACTAATTCCTTCTACCTGCACAATATCTACATCCTTCCATTTTCCTTTCATTCATGTACCTATCTAATTGTCTGTTTGAAGTCTCTAGTGTATCTGCCTCTACCACCACCACCAGGCAGCACATTCCAGACACCCATCATTTTGTGTGTGTGTGTATATATATATATAAAAAAAACTTGCCCTTCCCATCTTCTTTGAAATGACCCCCTCTCACCTTAAATACATGTGTTAGAAGAGATGATGGAAATTGTTTGGAAGCATATGGGACAAACATAGGCAAATGGGCCTAATGAGGTGGGCACAGATGAGATGGGCTGAATGGCCTGCTTCTGAGCTGTGTTACTTACTGACCAGTGCTTGAACTGGGAACAAAACAAACTCACATGACATCCTTCCCTTTTAAGGCCCAAAGTCCTCAGCATGTACAGGGAATGACTGAGTTGATAAAGTGTCTCAGTGAGTCTTTCAAATAGCAGGGGTTCCACAGACCCCTTGCTTAAATGTATTGGTCCATGCCATAAAAAAAGGGTTGGGGTCCCCTGAACTAGTGGGTGAAGTTGTTCACTTTGTAAAACGTGTTGCTTGTATGGTGTTAAGTTGAGGTATTAGGTGAAGAGTCATTTAAGAGTTAGCCAATCTTATTTGACAGGGTTTTGCCTGGATTTGAGAGCATTACTTATAAGGAGAGAGTGGATTAACTTGGATTGTTGTAACTGTAAGTTGATGAGGAGATCTGACAGAAAAATATTAAATTATTAAAGATGGCGATAGGATAGGTAGCCTTTTTCCCGGTGTAAATGTGCAAATGCTAGAGGTTTAGCTTTTAGGCAGAGGTTCCCAACCTTTTTTCAAATGGTTCCATTTACAAACGTTTGTATTATCGGCATGTATACAGTAGGCAACCTGAAGTTCTTGTCTTCTCAGGCGTCCACAAAAAACAGAAGAATCCCAAAAGAATGAATGACAGAAAAAAGTTAGAACCATAAAGCCCTCCTCCATCATGCAAGCAGCAGCAGACCATCCCCCCCACTCATTTCAGCCAAAAGCATCAGTGCCCACCACCCAGCAAGCAACAGCAAATCACCCAACGAGAGACCATGATCTGCAGTCAACAAAGACTGTTGTTTACCTGACAGTTTGATATGTCACAGGCTCTCTCTCTCTCTCTCTCACTAACAAAAGATAGCGATGTCACCGGTTTCACAGCGAAAGGGCAGTCGCTGGTGCGGTGATACGGTCTGCCGTGTCGCTTTTTATTGGGAGAATCCGCAACTCGAGAATTGAGGCAGCAAACACTCTCCACCACTGAGAGAGCGCGATTGCTCGACTACAGGGACCTCCATCCCTATATCCGCTGCTGCGAGATCCTGCCGCTCCATCTCCTACGACGCCGCAGGCGGAAACACGATGGACCGATCCCACTGGGCAAGGCGCCTGTGGACCCCAGTTTGGGAACCCCGGCTTTAAAGTTGAAAGGAGATGTGCAAGGCACGCTTTATTTTAGATTGGTAGGTGCTTGGTGGGGTGTTGGCAGCAGCACGCTGGGTCCAGTGCATTAATGCCATTTCAAAGAAAGCACGGCAGTGCCTCTGCTTTTTTAGAAGTTTGCCCGGATTTGGCATGTCATCTAAAGCTTTGACAAACTTCTATGGGTGCTACAGTGGAGAGTATCCTGGCTGGTTGCATCACAGCCTTGTGCCAATGCCCGAGAGCGGAAAAGCCGACAAAAAGTAGTGGGTATGGCCCGGTCCATCACAGGAAAAGCCCTCCCCACCGTTGGGCACATCTAGGGAGAGCCCTACCACAAGAAAACATCTAGGCCATGCTCCCTGTGCCATCAGGAAGGAGATACAGGAGTCTCGGGTCCCACACCAGCAGGTTCAGGAACAGTTAGTAACCCCCAATCAGCGGGGATAACATAACTCATCACATCACTGAACACAACTTTTTTTTAGATTATGAGAACACTCAGTCCTCTTTTATTGTCATTTAGAAATGCATACACGCATTAAGAAATGATACAATGTTTCTCCGGAGTGATATCACAGAAAACAGTACAGACCAAAGGCTAACACTGACAAAACCACATAATTATAACATATAGTTACAGCAGTGCAAAGCAAGACCATAATTTGATAAAGAACAGACCATGGGCACAGTAAAAAAAAAAAGTCTCAAATCCCGATCGACTCCCAAGTCCCCGATAGCAGGCGGCAAAAGGGAGAAGCTCCCTGCCATAAACCTCCAGGCACCGTCAACTTGCTGATACCTCGGAAGCAGCCGACCACAGCCGACACTGAGTCCATCCGTCCGAAAACTTCGAGCCTCCGACCAGCCCCTCCGATACAGCCTCCCGAGCGCCATCCTCTGCCGAGCGCCTTCGACCTCTCCCTGGCCGCTGAAACACACAAAGCCGAGGATTCTGGGCCTTCTGCTCCGGAGATTCCGGTTACCACACAGTAGCAGCGGCAGCGAAGCGGGCATTTCAGAAGCTTCTCCAGATGTTCCTCCGTACTCTCACGTCTGTCTCCATCAAATCAGGATTGTGCACAGTCCCCTACTTGACAGATAACAGACATCATCACTGGAGAGGCCGCGCGCGCTGCTGTCGCGCACTCACTTCTGTACTCACTTTCAAAGTTCAAAGCATTCAAAGTTAATGTATTTATAACCAGCGTACATATAACATATGTGCTCTGAGATTTACTTTCTTGAGGGAATTTGCAGTAGATTCACAATAGAATCAAAGGAAAGCTGCACGTGAAGACAGACAGACAACCAGTGTGCAAGAGGCAACGAACTGTGCAAATAGAAAAAGACAAAAATAGTAATAATAATGAATAAATAAGCAATAAATATTGAGAACATGAATTGTAGAGTCCTTGAAAGGGAGTCCATCGGTTGTGGAATCAGTTCACTGTTGGGTTGAGTGACACTGAATGCAGTTATCTCATCTGATTCGAGAGCCTGATGGTCGGGGAGTAGTAACTGTTCCTGAACCTGATGGATGCGGGTCCTGAGGCTCCTGTACCTCCTCCCTGATGCCTGCAACGAGAAGAGAGCGTGGTCTGGATGATGGGGTCTTTGGATGCTGCTTTCCTGCGACGGTGCTCCATGTAGATGTGCTCAGTGGTTGGGGAGATGGACTGTCGTTAGGCCAGGGTTAAATAGGTGGCTTTGGGCAGTGTGGCTTGAAGGGCCTGTTCCGAGCTGTATCTCAGAGACTAAATCACTAAGTTAGCGTGTTGCCCAAGCGTTTTTGGAAAACAGCAAAGCTGGGCTTGGACAGTGGTCACTGTTATTATGTGTGTACATAATAAAGAACTTCAGTTCCCAGGCTGCAATGTGGGCAGTTCACCTGGAACTGGAAGTGACATTGCAACTTGTATAATTTCATATACCTTAATTTTTTTTTTGAGTAACAGTCTTCATTCCCATTTTAAATGATATCCCTGTGTTACAGCTGTTCAGGTTAAGGAAATTCGCCCTTACCAAATTCATATCACCACCCAGAATTTTGAGTAACACGCGCAAAATGCTGGGGGAGCTGAGTAGGTCAGGCAGCATCTGTGGAGAAGAATAAAGAGTCACCGTTTCGGGCCCAGGCCCTTCATCAGGACTAAACTTTGAAGTGGATGTGGAAGAATAAAGTAAATAAATCAACCCACAATGTTATTTCCCCAGTGTCATTTTGTTGCTGCACATGCATATGGCGTTTTAGTTAATGGAAAATTGCGATACAGCTCGCTTTCTACAAACTGCTTCTGGTAGTTTTCACACTGGTATCTGAAACTCTGGCTATATTAGTTCACTGCCCATTATGCCACTGGTGTTTAGGGCAGCAAAGAAGGTCCGTGAGAGCAGAATCGGGCCATTCAGCCCATCGAGTCTGCTCCACCATTCCATCATGGCTGATCCCAGATCCCACTCAACCTCATGCACCTGCCTTCACGCCATACGCTTTTATGCCCTGACCAATCATGAAGCTGTCAACTTCTGCCTTAAATATACCCACGAGCGTTCCACAGATTCACCACTCTGGTTTTAAAAAAAATTGCTCCCTACCTCTGTCAATCTTGAGGCTGTGCCTGCTAGTTCTGGATACCTCCACCTTAAGAAATATCCTTTCCACGTCCATCCTATCTAGTCCTTTCAACATTCGGTAGATTTCAATGAGATTCCCCCCACGCATTCTTCTAAAATTCCAGTGAGTACAGGCCTAAAGCTGCCAAGCGCGCCTCATATGTTAACCCCTTCATTCCCGGCATCATCCCCGTGAGCCTCCCCTGGACTTTCTCCAAAGACAGCACATCCCTTCTGAGAAATGGGGCCCAAAACAGTTGAGAATACTCTAAGTGCAACCTAGCTAGTGTCTTATAAAGCCTCAGCATTATCTCCTTGCTTTTAGACATACTTTATTGATCCCGAGGGAAACTGGGTTTTGTTACAGCTGCACCAACCAAGAATAGAGCATAAATATAGCAATACAGAACCACAAACAATCAAACAACAATATGCAAACTATGCCAGATGGAAATAAGTCCAGGACCAGCCTATTGGCTCAGGGTGTCTGACCCTCCACAGGAGGAGCTGCAAAGTTCGATGGCCACAGGCAGGAACGTCCTCCCATGACGCCCAGTGTTGTATCTCGGTGGAATATGGCCAGAGTCCAACAGCAGAAAGTTCAATATCTGGGCTACAAACACGTTCCTTGATCGTGATATGAGCAGGATTGCACCATCTAACCAGAATAGCAAGCCCCCCTCCTTTACGCTTACCGCTCTCAGTACACTTCCGGTCAGCCCGAATGGTCTGGAAGCCCTCCATGGAAACGCTTTGGTCAGATATGTCCACGTGCAGCCACGTTTCAGTAAAACACATATAACACTGCTCTCCCGAAATGTGCTCTGACTCCTGGCTGGCGCTGTCAACTCGTCCATTTTATTGCCCAGCGATCTTTTATATTCTATTCCCCTAGAAATAAATGCCAACATTCAATTTGCCGCCTTTACCATAAAGTCACAGTGTAAATTAACCTTCTGGGACTCTTGTACGAGGACTTCCAAGTCCCTTTGCAGCTCTAATGTTTGAACCTTCTCTCCATTTAGATAATGGTCTGCACTATTGTTCCTTTTACCAATATCATACATTTCTCTACACTGCATTCCATTTCCCACATTTTTGCCCATTCTTCCAATTTGTCTTAAGTCCTGCTGCAATCGCACTGCTTCTTTAGCGTAACCTACCCCTCCACCTATCTTCGTATCATCCGCAAACTTTGCCACAAAGCTATCAATTTCATTATCCAAATCATTGACGAACAAAGTGAAAAGTAGCGGTCCCAATACTGACCCTCCATCCTGATGTCCTGATGAAGCTCCTCCATTTCTGGCAGTGTTCAGGGCTTCCTTCATCGTTTCAGTGGCTTCCTTTTGGTTTTCGCTACTGTCAGCCATGCAAGCTCTAGGTGGAGTCTCAGGATTACAGTCACACTCAGACGTAGAAGGATTCTTCATCGCTGTTTCCATAACAGTTTTGTTCTACCAGTCAGGGTTGTTAGCTCTGAGCTGAACCCGGAGGACCGGTGGATCACTCTTAGTCTGTCCTCTACCCTTTGACCTGTTTGGCATGGCTAACTGTACAAAGAGCCAAAGCATAAAGTCCTGGACTCCAGCCAACACAGCTCTCCAGGTCATTTAGGCATGAAAGCCTCCAAACCACAACAAAGTTGTGGTCCTCTCGGAGGCTGGGTTATATATTTGTCTAATAAACTCTTTCTGGGCTTCCAGCTGGGTACAAGTATCGATTATAACCGATGTTTCGATGACAAACTCCGCCATCTTCATCAGGGATGTTTGTCTGTTTCTGGTTTTGATACTTTTGCAACCTACTCTTGTTTATTTTCCACTGGTAATTTATTTTCCATCAAGTGGTAAGCTTCATCACTTGGTTAACCTTGATTATTGAATTAAGGAGTCCCAATGAAGAGCTTTAACCGTAAGCCTCGATTCTTTCAGTAGGTGTTACCTGGCCTCCTATATTCCTTCAGCATTTTGTGTTAGTGTTGGTCTGGATTTCCAGTATCTGCAGGATCTCTGAGGTCATTGAAATCCGTGTTTTTAGTGATATTGTTATTTAGGCATCAGCATGCACCACTGACACCAGCACAAACTCTTTAATGACTGGAGTGTGAATCTCGTGTTTCTCTGCTGGGCGGATTCAATTGGCATAGTTCATTCTGACTAAACCTCTTCTTTGACCGCTGTAACAGACACACACACACCCCCACCCACCCACCCACCTGGAGGAACTCAGCAGGCCAGGAAGCATCTGTTGGGGGGGGAGGGACGGTACAGTGGACGTTTCAGGCTGAAACCCTTCAGCAGGACTGGAGAAAAAAAGCTAAGGGGTAGATTTAAAAGTGGGGGAGGGGAGAGAGAAACACTAGGTGATGGGTGAAAATGGGAGGGGCAGGGATGAAGTAAAGAGCTCGGATGAAAGAGACAGAAGGCCATGGAAGAAAGGAAAAAGGGGGCAAGGAGCACCAGAGGGAGGCAATGGGCAGGCAAGGAAATAAGGTGAGGGATATTGTGTGCAGTTCTGGTCACCTAACTATAGGAAGGATATCAGTAAGATTGAAAGAGTGCAGAGAAGATTTACTAGGATGTTGCCGGGTCTTCAGGAGTTGAGTTACAGGGAAAGATTGAACAGGTTAGGACCTTATTCCTTGGAGCATAGAAGAATGAGGGGAGATTTGATAGAGGTTTACAAAATTATGACGGGTATAGACAGAGTAAATGCGAGTAGGCTCTTTCCATTTAGATTAGGAGAGATAAATACGAGAGGACATGGCTTTAGGGTGAAAAGGGAAAGTTTTAGGGGGAACATTAGGGGGAACTTCTTCACTCAGAGAATGGTGGGAGTGTGGAATGAGCTGCCATCTGACCTGGTAAATGCAGGCTCATTCTTAAGTCTTAAGAATAAATTGGATAGATATATGGATGGGAGAGGTCTGGAGGGTTATGGACTGGGTGCAGATCAATGGGACTAGTGGAATAATGTTTTGACACAGACTAGAAGGGCCGAATGGCCTGTTTTCTGTGCTGTAGTGTTCTGTGGTTCTAGGGAGGGAAAGGGGGATGGAAAATGGTGTGTGGGGGGTGGAAATTACTGGAAGTTTGAGAAATCAATGTTCATGCCATCAGGTTGGAGGCTACCCAAATGGAAAATGAGGTGTTGTTCCTCCAACCTTAGTGTGGCCTCATCACAACAGTGGAGGAGGCCATGGATGGACATATTGGAATGGTAATGGGAAGTGGAATTAAAATAGGTGGCCACTGGGAGATCCTGCATGTTCTGACCGATGGAGTGTAGATGCTCGGTGAAGTGGTCTCCCAATCTATGCTGGGTCTCACCAATATACAGGAAGCCACACTGGGAGCACCAAACATTGTAAATGGCCCCAGTAGACTCACAGATGAAGGACTGGTTGGGGCCCTGAATGGTGATGAGGGAGTGGTGTAGCACTTGCTCCACTTGCAAGGATAAGTGCTGGAAGGGAGATCAGTGGGGAGGGATGAATGGACAAGGGAGTCGCGTAGGGAGTGATCCCTGCAGATAGCGGAAAGTGGGGAGGAGAGAAAGATGTGCTTGGTGGTGGGATCCCGTTGGAGGTGGCGAAAGTTTTGGAGAATTGTGTGCCAGACTTGACCCCTGCCCATTATTTACTTTGCTGCTGGAAATCTGAAACAAACATGGGAACATTAGAGTCAAGTAGAAAAGAAACAGTGAGCTGAACCAGTTTCTTGTTCCACAAGCGCTGCTTGGCCTTCTGAGTATTTCTAGGTTTTCTGTGGCTACTTGCGGAACAATTATGGACAGAGAAAATACTGAAGAAGATCAGTTGTCTGGTGGCTGGATGTGAAGCAGCAGATCTCTGTAACATTTTTTTTCAGATATTGATTTGTGGAAAGGCAACATGTACTCTCAGTTCTGCTTTCTATAAATGGGGCTGCTTTGTTGGATGTCCACTGGGAGTTACTGTGAGATAAATTTTATTTTTATGAACTTAGCTGTTTGCATGTGACAGCGGCCACACCCTGGTACACCACTTCAACAAGCAGGTCAAACCAGATGAGAGTAGCCGGTGGGCCTCATAACTGGTGAGATGGGGACATGTCTGTTCCAGCATGTGAAGTCAACTCTGGCGGACTGGGCAGTAGGACGCTGCTGCAACGCTCCGTGGAGAGCGAAGGGCAAGGCCAGGCACAGAAGACGTCATGGTCATCCACTGCAACCACTGGACCCGGACTTCTGGGGTTGGGGGAGTGGAAATGCCCCAGTGTAGTGGCTTTTCCAGTTCAAAAACTTTCTCACAGAGGTTTACCGTCATTGTCGGACACGATGGACAACTACCACCCTGTAAGAATATAGAGTTTTAAAAAAAAAACTTACCTCTGACATTCTCCCCCATATTTTCCTCCAATCACATTATGCGCCCTCATATTAGACATTTCCACCCAGGGGGGCGGTGGTGGGGGGCAAGTCTCAGACTGGACACTCGATCTACGCCTTTTTTCATCTTGTACACCTTTATCGTCACCTCTGATCCTCCTTTGCTTCAAAGAGAAAAACCCCGGTTTGTTCAACCTATCAACATAGAACAGTGCTGATCCTTTGGCTCATAATGTTGTGCCAACCTTTTAACCTTCTCTAAAATAAAACTAACCTTTCCCCTCTACTTAGCCCTCCACATTTCTTTCAGCCATATGCCTTTCTCAGTCTCTTAGAAGTCCTTAATGTATCTGCTTCTGTCACCATCCCTGGTAGCACGTTCCATGCATCCACCACTCGCTGAGTGTATTAGAAACAAACTTCCCTCTCACGCCCCCCTCACTTGTATTTTCCTCCACACATCTTAAAATTGTGCCTCCTCGATTTAGCAATAAGCAATAGTTGTAGAGGCAAAGGAAGATACAAGGACAGAACATTGAATGGAAGACGATGCTGGTGGAGGTTGACAGGAGGTTTTGGGTGGTGTCTGAAGAGCCGGTTGAATGTGTTGTGGCAAAAGGTCTGTTTCTGTACAGTAATCGCACGGCCTAGGTCCCAGCATGCGGATCACGGTGGACGTGGTGGCCGCTTCTCTACTTTTTCCCTCAAAAGACGAAAAGAGGAGTGTAACCAAAACCTGTCGTCGCTATGGTTAATAAACTGGTTTCAGTTCATGCACATACAGGTTTCTGAGAAGAAGCTTATGGCATAGATGATATAATATATAATCTATCTCCTGTGGGGAAATCACTGTGCTCCAGTTCAAGGTGTAGTCAGCTCTGAGCAAAAGGCCTCAATGTTTAACAGTCCTCAGGAATGAGGCATTGAGACCAAGATGGGGGTGACTGGGGCGGAGCAATTAAGCTGAGCGGTAATTTACCTCGCTCGCTCTTTTAACACCCGTTGGGATGATCTGAAGCCGGCCAATGACGACCTGAATGACTGTGTAGACATGGCAAATGACTGGGCCGCCTGGAGTCTGGCAGATCGAAAGGGCGTGCAGTCAGCAGAAAGAGCCTGCATCAACGAGCTGGCTGCTGAGGGAGTTCGATGGAGGGAGAGGGCCGCTCCAGCCTGTAGCCAGTGTGGAGGAGATTGTCACTCCAGAGTGGGACTCCTCAGTCTCTCGAGGAAGTGCACCACCACGAGCTGGCTTTTCTTGGTGTGCTACTGGCTGTCTTTCGAGATGGAAGAATAGTAACTATTGTGACTGAGCGAAGTCACCAGAGAGACGCTGAAGCTGGTGGGTATCAAAGTCTTTATTCGGCAAAGCGAGCAACAGGCATCATATTCGAGACGTTCTTGGAAGAAGCGGCCTGCTTGACCTAATACTACGTAACATTTTTATATGCTAAAGATCAAAGCAGGGATTATAGCAGTAACTCTATAGTTACAATGTATCTACAGTGCTTCCTTTGAGTTACATGTAGTTTTCAAATACCTCCATCTTCACACCCACACTCCAGACACCCACAATGAATGTCAATCCCCTGACTTTGGGTCACATTCATGCGTATGCAAGCATCTGTGGTTTAAATGAAGTGTTTCTTTGTAATCAGCCCCAAAATGCAGCTTCAGGATGACCATTGTTCAGAGTTGCATTTTAAATTTGATCTACCATCCATATTCGGGTCTGAAGACTGGCTGCTGTTGAAGTTAGTATTTGCCATGAACTGCAACTCCAGAATATGACCCAATACCAATCAAGGAGCTGAAAAATATTGACTGAAATTCAATTAGGATGGACTGCAGATCAGAGTCTGTTGAGAGCGAGAGAGAGAGAGAGACATACACACTTACTCACTCCATGGAGGGGAATAACATATGACATTTCGGGCCAAAACCTGTTGTCACTATGGTTAATAAACTGGTTTCAGTTCACACACATACAGATTTCTGACAAGAAGCTTATGGCATAGATGATCTGGAAATATAATCTATCTCCTGTGGGGGTTTTTTGTTTTGGTTTTCTTGGTATTAAAAACTTCTAGAAACATCTGTGTGTCTTGTAGAAAGTGAAGATGGGGCAGATGTTCAGTTGAAAGAGGATCCTGCCGGCATTTGCGGCTTCTCTTTTTTTTATTATGAAGAGTTGTGAAACTTTGTTGCTGCTAAGGCAGCAGATTCTGCTGTGCTTTGTTGGTTGGTCCTGTTGCTTGCTTGGGATATTAGTCATTAGGAGAGTCTGGCTGTTGGTGGCAGTACTTGGTGTTGGCCTTGAGTTGAAAGGCGATTGATTGCTCACAATATGATGGGAGTATGTCGATTGGACTTGGCTTGAGACAAGTGAAAGAAAAACAGCCAGAGCTCCTGCTCCCACTCTTTGACAATTCAATCCTCTCTAGAGGGCAGGAGTGCTGATGCTCTTGCCAAGATTTCTGTGTAAAACGAAATTGAAATTTCACAAAGGTCTGGCATTGTAAAATCTTTCCTAACAGGAAAAGCAATAATCTTGAGAGGAATGTGGCAGATTACTAGATAATATAATTAGGCAGTCACCTATATCAAGACTTGCTTTTGTTCAATACTTTGACAATATTGATTGGAATCCCGCAGAATCTCACTGTCATGGGGTTTGCACTGGTCAATTAGGAGTTTAAAAGTACCTTGTGTTTGAAGCAAATTACATGAAATGTTTAGGAAGTCAGACAGCATCAATGGAAAGTGGAAGGGTTAGTGTTAGCTCTGTTTCACTTTCTATCTGATTTGTTGAGTGCTTCTAACAACTTCTATTTATACATTGGATTTCCAGCACTTGTAACTTTTTTTGATTTTTTTTTGTTTCTTTTGTTGACTTTAATATTAAGGGCAGAAGCTTGAGATCTCCAGTATATAAACACATAGAACATGGAACAGGACCACACAGAAACAAAAACACATGAGATTCTGCAGATGTTGGAAATCCGGAGACAGGCAGACACGCACACGCACACGCACACTCAGCAGGTCAGGCAGCATCTATGGAAACGAATAAACAGTCAATCTTTCCTTCCCGATGAAGGATCTCTGCCTGAAGTTTTCCTTCAGTATTGTGTGTGTGTGCGCGTACGTACATACGTACAGGAATACGCCTTTCAGTCCACAATATTTGTGCTGACACGGCGCCAGTATAAACTGCACCTCTGGCTGCCCTCAAATCACTGCCTTCTATTGTTCCTGTCTTAGCTCTCTTAAATGTTGCTATCACCTCCATTTCTTCCGGTGACTGTACGTTCCTAACACCTATACACTCCCTGTATATATTAGCTTAAAAATTGCCAGCTAAATCTTCTTGAAGCTTTCCCTCTCTCTCCTTAAAGTTTTACCTTTGTACTGCTTGACATTTCCACTTTGGGAGGTGGGAGGAGGGCTTTTATCTACCCTTCCTCTGCCCCTCTGTTTTTATATTCTTGTATAAGGTCCAGTGCTGCAGAGAAAATAGTCCGTGTTTGTTCAGCCTCACCCTTGTGTAGTACACTGTGATCAATGCAGTATCCTGGCAGTACTAACAAGGACTGAAGGGTTAACCTGTGAGGAGTATTTGATGGCTCTGGGCCTGTGCTTGCTGGAGTTTAGAAGAATTGGGTGGGGTGGGGTGGAATCTCATTGAAACTATCGAATATTGAAAGGTCTGGATAGAGTGGATGTTTCATGTGGTGGGGGAGTATAGGATCAGAGGACACATCTCAGAATTGAGGGACATCCATTTAGATCAGAGATGTGGAATTTCTTAAGCCAGAGGGTGGTGAATCTGTGGAATTCATTACCTCAGATGACTATGGAGGTCCAGTCAATGGGTATATTTAAGGCAGAGGTTGATGGGTTCTTGATTAATCAGGATCTCAAAAGGCACAGGGAGAAGGCAGAGGAATGTTATTGAGAGGGATAATAAATCAGCCATGATGGAATGACAGATCCAGCTTAATGGGCTGAATAGCCTAATTCTGCTTGGTATAACAAGTGCAGGTTTTTTTTTTCGATTATAGTTCTCTGACATATGCAACCAAGTTTTTCCACATCTCAAGTAATTGTCCATTACAAGGAAGCAAGTGGAGACAAAGCTTTGAATCGTATCTTGAGTGGTTCTAGAGGAGTTTGGATGTGATCTCACTCTTCCCTCGCTTGGGGGCATCCATTGGCAAGAGAGCAGCACACACAGAATGCTGGAGGAACTTAGCAGGTCAGGCAGAGTCTGTGGAAAGGAAGAAAGGGTCGATGTTTCAGGCTGAGACCCTTCATCAGACTATCATGAGTGCTAATGAAGGACCCCTCATGAGTCCTGATAAAGAGTCTTGGCCCGAGACGTTGACTCTTTATTCTCTTCCATCAATGCTCCAGCATTCGTCCTCCCTACCCCCCCCAACATTGTGTGTGTGTTCCTCTGAATCTCGAGCACCCGCAGAATCTCATGTTCATGAGCTGGGCGAGCAAACTGAAAGCCACATGGAATTGCTGTTTGAAGTAGATCATCTTTGATTGGTCTCCCGGAAGCTTTATTGAAAAATGGTGCGCACTGGGAGACCAATCAAAGCTGATCTACCTGGGCGTGAATTTGGTATAGCTGCTTCATTTTCAGTTGATGAGGTTATAAGTAAAGCTACATTTTGATAACAGAATGTTGGCTACAGGAAGATTTAATTTAAGTAGCAGTCCACGTCCTGACAACAGAATGAAATGATTATCTCCAGGTCTAACAGCAAACCTAGTTTTCTGTTACAATGGGTACACACAATTAATCAAGTTCCTTAAAGTTGGGTGTCATCGCTGCTGTGTTCCGCGTCTCTACTCGTAGGCATTGCAGTTTGCTGTCACCGCATTAGCACAATCCACATCCCTATTTACTAATCATTTTCTCCCTGTGTCCCTCTCACTATACTCCTTGCCCATCCTCTGGGATTCCCCCCTCCCCCTTTCTTTCTTCCTAGGCCTCCCGTCCAATGATCCTTTCATATCCCTTTTGCCAATCAACTTTCTAGCTCTAAGCTCCATCCCTCCCTTTCCCCCTCCCACTTTCAAATCTCTTACTAGCTCTTCTTTCAGTTTGTCCTGATGAAGGGTCTCGGCCCGAAACATCGTCTGTACCTCTTCCTATAGATGCTGCTCGGCCTGCTGCGTTCACCAGCAATTCCTATGTGTGTTATTAATCATTAGCTCTCATTGTTCTTTCCCTTACACCAAGAACGATGACCCTTGGCAGAAAATTTCAGTGAGAGCTTTGTTATCAGTTCTAATGGAGTGTTAATCAGCTCCATGAACCGTTTACTTTGTCATCAGAGATGTCATCATTTCCCTACACCAAACCATATTGTCCTTTTGTCTCAACTTCATAACTTGGATCCTTTACATGAAACAGAAATTGTTTTCTGCTTGGGTTGAGTTTTTCTCCGATCTTGGCAATTTAGTTTCAAATGTTTTGTCACCATGCGAGGAGCCATTGTCAGTGCTCTGTTGATTGCAGTGTGTCCAAATACTTGGCCTCCAGATGCTTTTCAGTTACCTGACTGGACGTTATTTCAGACACTCAGTTGTGACGTGGGGAGGAAATCTCATTGCTGATTGGCTGCGTGGTGAACTTTGTGCGTCATGGTCTGGAATTTTGTTCGAGTCTGCTGATAAATAGGATCTTATGTGCTTGTTCGTGGAAAACCATGCTACTAGGAATTCTCTTGCATGCCACGTGTTTGCTAGTGGCTTGACTTTCACTGATACCCAGTCGAATTTGTGTGCCTCTGGAACTTCGTGGGTAGAGACTGGGGAGAGCTGGCCACGGTGCTTTACATCCAGTTGATGTTTGTGGATTGTTGTGGAAGGTTTTCTCCTAGTCTGGCTGATAAATTATTGTTCCCTATTACAACCAGTCCAAAATTAAGACCTAAGTGGCATTGTACAAACATCACTTGAAATGGGTCCTCTTGCGAAAATGTGAATGTCACAAACTTTTATCTTGATGAAGGGCCTCGGCCTAAAACGTTGACTGTTTACTCCATTTCATAGATGCTGCCCGACCTGCTGAGTTCCTCCAGCATTTCGTGTGTGTGTGTGTGTGTGTGTGTGTGTGTGTGTCACTCTGAGTTTCCAGCATCTGCAGACTCTCTTGCCTTCACAAATTTTTAAGGCAGTTTTGAATATAGAACACTACAGCAGACTACAGGCCAATATTCTACTGACCTTTAACCTACATAGCCCTCCGTTTTCCTTCCAACCATATGCCTGTCTAAGAGTCTCTTAAATCTCCTCATATGTCGGCCTTGGCCTTCATCTCTGGCAGCTTGTTCTACGCACCCACCACTCTTTTTTTTAAAAAAAAAAGAGATACCTCTGATATTACCCCCTGTACTGTCCTCCAATCACCTTAAGTTTATGTCCCCATATTGAACCATTCGTTGTTTGTCCATCATCGACGTCGATGAGCACCTTGACACCATTATGATGGTGTCGAGACTAGCGCGTGATTTGGATTTAAGTGAGGGAGAGTTGCGCAGCGTCAGCCTCACTCTCACTTCCCAATTCCCATCTGGGTCCAGTAGAGTCTAGACGGCTGGAGATGGGACTAGGCGCAGTGGATGACCAGGACGTCTTCTGTGTCTTGTCCTGCTCTACACGTTCTACGACGCTTGCAGAGACCGCCTTCTTGACCGTTGGACCTTCCATTGGTCTTGTCCACTCAATCCGCCGGAGTCTGTCTTCACATGTTGGGATAGGCAACTCCCTATCTCACTGAGGGTTTGAGACCTGTTGGCTACCCTCACCTGGTTTAGCCGGCTTGTCGAAGCCGTTGCCTGGGGTGTGGCTGCTGTCGCATGCAAACAGCTACGGGGAGCCACAGGTGAGAGCTGAGTGCCAGGTGGGGACCAAAGGTGGACTAACCGCCCTGAAAAGGACGCGACATGTTCCCCCACCAGAGGTGCTACCGCTCCCTGACACCCCATGAACCATAAGGCATAGGGGCAGAGTTAGACAATTCAGCCCATCAAGTCTGATATACAATTAGATCATAGCTATTTGCCCTCCCAACCCCTTTCTCTTCTTCTTTCAGTAACCTTCTAATCAAGGACTTATAAACCTCTGCCTTAATTACACCTGGTCTCCACAGCTGCCTGTAGAACTGAATTCCACAGATTCACTACCCTCTGGCTAAAGAAATTCCTCTTCCTCTCTGTTCTAAAGGGATGTCCTTTTCTCAGGCTCTGCCCTCTGATCCTAGACTCTCCCCCTGTTAGAAAGGTCCTCTCCAGGCACCCTCTATCTGCACAAGATTGAAATAAGTTGCAGAAACTTGTAAAATGAGTCAGCTCAATCATGGGTAGCAGTCTCCATAAGTATCCAAGACATCTTCAAGGAGTGATTCCTTAGGAAGGTGGCGTCCATCATTAAGGCTCCCCACCATGCAGGACGTGCTGTCTTCACGAAGTCACTGCTGGGGAGGAGGTACAGAAGCCTGAAGATATGCACTCAGCAACTCATGATTTTTCCCCTTTGCCATCCGATTTCTAAATGGACATTGAACCCGTGAACACTACCTCACCACTTATTTGTTATCTTGCACTATTCATTTTATCATAACTATTTAATAGACATATATATACTTGATGTAACTCAGTTTTTTTCTCTATTTATTTATCATGTATTTTATCGAACTGCTGCCATAAAATTAACAAATTTCATGGCATTTGCCAGTAATAATCAATCTGATTATCAGTCTGTCTTGGTCTTACAGCTTATTGCAGGACTATTGTTAATGTGTTAAACAGGAACCTTGCTGTAATGCATTTTCCTGCTGCTTGCTGTCTGTTAGGCAGACTTACCATAAGAAGGCAATGGCAAACCACTTCTGTAGAAAAAATTTTTCCAAGAACAGTCATTGTCATGGGACCATGATTGCCAACGTCATTTGACGGAGCACGAGATATCTTGTGGCCTTGGCATCATTAGGGGTCACTTCCTGGTTCAACAGTCCACGGGGACGTGGGGGCTCAGCAGTGTAGTGGTTAGGATCATTCTGTTACAGCTTGGGGCATTCTGGGTTTCGGAGTTCGGTTACAGTGGCCTCTGTAAGGAGTCCCTGTATGTCCTTCCCAGGGAATGTGTGGGTTTTCTCTAGGTGCTCTGATTTCCTCCCACAGCCCAAAGGGGTACCGGGTAGCTCAATCGGTCATTGGTTATGTTAGGGTAAAATCGGAGTTGTGGGGTTGCTACGGCAACGTGGCTTGAAGGGCCTACTCTGCACCCTATCACTAATTAATAATTTTAGAAATTATTAATTCGCTGCCAGGACAAGGACACATATCAACCCTCTGTCTAATCTCAGCGTTCGCTACCTGAGCCTTTACACTGTGACTCGTACCCTCTGCTGCAGTAGGAAATTCCCCTCTGACCTTGTCCGTAGAGAAGAACTAAACCTCAAAAATGATGCATCAAAAAGGTGGCATCCATCATCAAGGACCCCACCACCCAGGACCTTGCCGCTTCTCACCGCTACCCTCAGGGAAGCAGTACAGGAGCCTGATGGTACACACGCCACAATTCTGGAACAGCTTCTTCCCCTCCGTTTCTGAACAGACAATCAACCCATGAACACTACCTCTCTACTTTTTTATTTCTATTTTTGCATTACTTATTAAACTATTTAACTGATATACTTTAATTCATCATTTTTCTCTATAATTATATGTTGCAATGTACAACGGCGATTAAGACAAATTTCAGGACATATGCCTCCGACGTAAAACCTGATCCTGATTCCTCTCAACAAACCAAAGGTGAGGTGACCCTCTCCAACACCCTCGCTCTCTGAAACCTGCTAGTTTATAGCGTTGTCCACCAGAGAAAGCAGGATCTCCCAGTGGCCACACATTTTAATTCCACATCCCATTCCCATTCTGATATGTCTATCCACGGCCTCCTCTACTGTAAAGATGAAGCCACACTCAGGTTGGAGGAACAACACCTTATATTCCATCTGGGTAGCCTCCAACCTGATGGCACGAACATTGACTTCTCTAACTTCCGCTAAGGCCGCACCTCCCCCTCGTACCCCATCTGTTATTTATTTATATACACACATTCTTTCTCTCTCTCTCTCTCCTTTTTCTCCCTCTGTCTCTCTGACTATACCCCTTGCCCATCCTTTGGGTTTTTTCCCCCTCCCCCTTTTCCTTCTCCCTGGGCCTCCTGTCCCATGATCCTCACGTATCCCTTTTGCCAACCACCTGTCCAGCTCTTGGCTCCATCCCTCCCCCTCCTGTCTTCTCCTATCATTTTGGATCTCCCCCTCCCCCTCCTACTTCCAAATCTCTTACTAGCTCTTCCTTCAGTTAGTCCTGACGAAGGGTCTCGGCCCGAAACGTCGACTGTACCTCTTCCTAAAGATGCTGCCTGGTCTGCTGCATTCACCAGCAACTTTGATGTTTATAGTGTTGACTATGATTGCTGAAATCATTGATGTCAGAGATAGATTTATTTACACAGTGCTGGGTACCTGCAGTGCCAGGGTGATGGTAGGGGCAGATACATTAGGGACATTTTAAGAGATTCTTAGGCAGATGGATGGTAGAAAATGGAGAACTATGTAGTAAGAAAGAGTTAGGTTGGTCTTGGAGTGGCTTAAAAGATCGACACAGCATCATGAGCTGAAGGGTCTGTACTGTGCTATGGTGTTCTGTGTTTTATTGTGGACCAGCTGTTTCTCTTAAAAATTAAGAATGGGTATTTAGTGTTATCTGCCAATAGTATTGTAAAAACACACCTTCTCAAGTGTAATGTTTATGTGCCACACGGTATGATGTAGGTGGTCGATCACCGTCTTTCCATAACCGTGATTGCTCTTGGAAGATTTTTCTGCAGAGGTGGTTTGCCATTGCCTTCTGGGCAGTGTCTTTATGTATTGGGTGACCCCGGCCGTTACTAGTACTATTCAGATTCTGTCTGCACCGGCTGCTCGTACGACCATCCACCACCTGCTCCGATGGCTTCATGTGAGCACGATCGGGGGGCTAAGCAGGTATCTCACCTTTCCGAAGGGCGACCTGCAGGCTAGCGGAGGGAAGGAGTGTCTTACGCCTCCTTTGGTACTGAAGTGTCTCCAACCAACTATCCCATTTGCTAAAACGGAAGCATCTTAAAAGTTTCTCTTGTTTTCACCTGCTTTAGCCTTTGACAGCAGAAGTGTATTATATTAGTGTATTTTGGAAAAGAAAAGCTGTTCTCCAAACTGTTTAAAGTTGATTGAGTCACAGACGTAGTAGTGTTGGTTGCTGTAGAAGCTTCCTCTTTTGGAGGGCCTTGAAGAATGATGCGTTCCCCATTTTCTTAAATTTCCTAACCACATGTCAAATATTGCATCAGGCAGGTAATACGCTTTTCAGTGTTCACTCCTCACATTTCCTGCTGTTCTCCTTTGGTAGAACAAAACTCTAACTTGGTGGTGCTGATCTCACCAGAGGCTTGTGTCTCGCCATACTTCTGCCATCTCCATCACAGTGCAAACTTTTCCTATTCCTTCAATCCCATCTCTATTTATGTGGACATTTCTAATCCCATTTTGCAGGATCACATCTCTTCCTGTTGTTAGTTTCTCAACATTATCATGTCAGTTATGTTCTTACAAAATCTACTTGCTGTATTCTGTACAGAAGATGTCATATTGCTGTTTGTACCTATTGCTATTTGTACAACGATAATGGCTATTCAAAGGCTCTGACGAGGACTCTACAACGGGTCGTCAAAACTGCCCAACATATCACCAGCTCTAGCCTACCTGCCACCAAGGTGCTGGAAAAGGGCCAGTAACATCATGAAGGATCCCACCCACCCTGCTCGTGGACTGTTCGTCCCACTGCCATTGGGGAGGAGACTATGTAGCATCCACACCAGGACCACTTGACTCAGTTACTCTCAACAAGCAGTAAAGCTGATCAACACCTCCACCCACTAACCCACCCCTCCACACCCCCAACCAGCACTACTTTATCATTTCCTGTACAGACACCTTTCTGTGCAGACTCTCCTGCTATGGATATACAATCTATGTCTATAAGCTATCCTATGTATTTATATTTATTGTATTCTTTATTCTTTATTCTTTATCTTGGCGGTTTTTGTGCTGCATCAGATCTGGAGTAACAATTATTTCGTTTTCCTTTACACTTGTGTACTGGAAATGACATTAAGCAATCTTGAATCTTGATAGTATTTTATTGTATTTTATGTAAATTGTAGAACTTGGCACCAATTCTCGACTGAAACTGATTCTCCTTGTCAGCACAGCAGAGCTCCTTCGTATGCTTTGCATTTGCCAACAGAGTGATGGGTTTGGCCACTACAATCACGCAGTGCCAAACATGGGGTTTTCACAGAAATATCTATTGCGATACAACCTACTGCAATGCAGGCAAATTGGCTATTGGATTCAGGTTCATTAGCACTGACATATGTTGTGAAACTTGCTCTGCTACAGCATGAGGGTGCAATACATAAAAATTACTATCATGGACTGTACAGAAATCTGACGGTGCTGGAAGTGTGTCTTCGGGCTCCTGTTCCACTCATTGATGGTAGTAATGAGAAGAGGGCACGTGCTGGATGCTGCGGGCCATTCATGGCGGATGCCGTCGTCCTGAGGCACCACGTGTTGAAGATGCCCTTGGGTAGCGGGTAGCGAAGTGCTCACGACGCAGCTGGCTGAGTTTGCAACCCTCTGCAGATTTTCCCAGTCCTGCGCACTGGCGCCTAAATACCAGACGGTGATGCAGCCAGTCAGAATACTCTCCTCGGAACATCTGTAGCAATTTGCTGGAGTCTTTCATGATTTTGAAACTCTTCTGAAAACTCCTAATAACATATAGCCACTGGTGTGTCTCCTTGGTATAATTGTATCAACTTGTTGGGCCCAGGATACATCTTCAGAGATGTTGACACCCAGGCGCTGGGTGTAGTGAGGTAGTGCTTATGGGTCCATTCAGAAATCTGATGGCGGAGGGGAAGTAGCTGTTCCTGAATCGTTGAGTGTGTACCTTCAGGCTCCTGTACCTCCTTCCTGATGGTAGCAATGATAAGAGGTCATGTCCTGGGTGATAGAGGTCCTTCATGATAGATGCAGCCTTTTGGAGGCATTGCCTTTTGAAGGTGTCCTTGATGCTGGGGAGGCATCTTCGATGCTGTTTCAGCCTAAAACGTCCCTCCATAGATGCTGCCTGACTTGCTGAGTATTTTGTAGGTGTTACTCAAGATTTCCAGTATTTCGTGTCTCAATGTTCCCATGTCCAAAATTCCCTGGGGTCTCTGCAGGTGATGAAAAATTCTCTGGAGACAAGGTTTGCTGTTCATGGATACATGGATGGACAGAATTTCTCACCTACACCCAGCAACGTTACCATTGCAATATCCCACAGCGGTTGGGGTAACACTGTTACAGTGCCAGAGACCCAGGTTCAGTTCTGCCACTGTAAGGTGCTTGTATGTTCACCCTGTGCCCGTGTAAGTTGCCTCCGGGCACTCCAGTTTCCTCCCACATTCGAAAGACATACGGGTTAGTAGGTTAATTGGCCGCATGGGTGGAATAGTGTGGCAGGGCTCGTTGTGTTGGAAGGGCCTGTGATCAGGCCCTAACTCTAAATGAATAAATAGCTGTCCAGGTGTTGGAGTGTGTGTGTAATGCAGCTATTACTTTATGTCTCAAATCTTCAACGAGTATCAAGCTGAATATTGGATTCCTCCAGTCCTAGTTGTTAGATACATGGGTTTATGACCAAAGGGGAAAAAAAATTGGCTGGAGTTGCTTAGCACTTTAGTGCACAGGGGTTTATTAGGTGCATCAGAAATCAACTTACCAACAAATTAGTGAAAATAAAGAAAAGCAGACTGCCAATATTTATAAAATGATATCTACAAGTAAACACAATAATAGCTCTTTGGTTTTGTCCGGTGTGAACTCCTCACAGCCCTTGTCTCTCTCACACCGAGAATGTTTCTGTTTACTCGGCACTAGAACACACCATCTTTATTTACCCACGAAGGTAATGTAAGACTAAACATGATTTAGAGTATAATGCACCCCACAATGTGGTTAACAGAAGTATCTACCTTAAATACAGTATACAAACAACTGAATGGTCCACTGTCTATGACAGGAAAGGCACCATGAAGCTATCCCGAGCATATCAGCCTAGTTTAGGACCCACTATGAGAATAACCGGGGAAGACATTGAAGTCCGTACACTCAGCCGAATGGCAAGTGTGTGTGTGTGTTTGTGTGTAAGCAGCATGTTTACTGACTGTTCTCTGTCACATGAGTATAATCACATTTAGGAGGATCTGGAGACACAGCAGATTGCAAATGCTGGAATCTGAAGTAACACACAATCTGCTGGAAGATCTCAGCTAGTCGAGCAGCATCTGCGGAAGGAAAGGAGTTGTCTCTGTTTCAGGTGGAACCCTTTTTGTTGGAGTCTCCTACACCATCGCGAGGATCTGATGGTGTGATACACTTGCTGGGAATTTTCTTGGCATAAAGCTGTACTTTACATGTCTTGGTGTGTGCTCTTTATTAGAGAGATTAAGGCAAATTAAAGTTTCATTGAAGTCTTGGCCCTTTTTTTTGATTTGCCCTTCTTTCCATCTTAATTAGAGCTAGGACTGTTCACAAGATAAATACAAAAGTGGACTTAATATCAAGTCGTACTGGGAGAACAAAGGACAATGGGGTTGAGAGAGAAAATAAATCAACCATGATCGAATGGCAGCACAGGCTCGAAAGCCAAAAGATTCAAAGTAAATTTATTCTCTAAGTACATCTATGTCACCATATACAATCCTGAGACTTGTATTAATGAAAAACTACACCCAAGTACTAACAATCGATGTGCAAATACAAATAAATGAATAAATTAATAATGCTGAGAACTTGAGTTGTAGAGTCCTTGAAATTGAGTCAGTAGGTCATGTTCAGTGATCAGTTTAGTGTTGTGAGTGAAGTTATCCACACTGGTTTGGGAGCCTGAGGGTTGAAAGGAATAAAATGTACAGAGTAAATTTATCACCTATGTCTCCTTGATAGATGCTGCCTGTCTTGCTGAGTAGTTAAAGAATTCTGTGCTCTTTCCAGCATCCACGCTACATCGCTTCTTTAGAAAGGGAAATGGGGAGAACGCATGGCAGTTCTCATCAAGGGCTCAGTAGTGGAAAGGGTGAAGCTGCGTAATTGAGAACTTTTTTTGTCAAGCAAAGTCTTTGTTGGTTTTTCCTTCATAATTCTAGCAAAATTATAGTCCACGAACACTTTCTACACAATTGGGAAAGCTCACCAAAGCCACTACTTTCTGAAGAGGCTGAAGAGAGCTGGACTATACCCATCAGTACTCGTGTCATTCTACAGGTGCGCAGTAGCGATCATCCTGGCAAGCCGCATTACTGCAGGATACGGAAATGTCACTGCAGCATACAGGCAGGCTCGACCATGGGCAGTCAGAACCACCCAACACATCACCAGCAACAGTATGCCTGCCATCAAGGACACGTGTGTATGTAAAAAGGGCTAGTAATATGAAGGGTCCCACCCACCCTGCCCACGGACTTTTTGTTTGTCCACTCCCATCAGGGAGGAGGCAACACAGCATCCACTCCAGGACCTCCAGATTCAAAAACAGTTACCTTCCCCAAGCGGTGAGGCTGATCAACACCTCCACCCACTAACCCACCCCGCCACACCCTCAACCTCCAGTACTTCATCATTTCCTGTCAGAGTCACCTTATGTATAGCCTAGCCTCACTTTATAAACATGTAGTCAATCTATGTATACAAGCAATCTTGTGTATTTATATTTATTGTGTTTTTAATTATTATTATTACGTTCGTTATCTTTTATGTGTGTTTTTTCTGTGCTGTATCGGATCCGGAGTAAAAATTATTTCATTCTCCTTTACGCTTGTATACTGGAAATGATGTTAAACGATCTTAAATTCTACCACTAATAATTCTGTGAAGTGTATCAATACCTGATTAACCGTGTAGTTTAATCAATCCGTAAATAATTTCTGCTATTTCCCCAGCATGGATAAAGCCCTGCACAAGACCAGTCTGTTTGACTTTCTAAATTGTGAATGCTTTTGTAACATGTCTCGTGAGTTCCACTGTGAGTACACGGCAATTGACTACAAGGATCACATTGCCAAGCGTAAAATTGTTTTGATGACATGCTAGATTGGGTTTTTGGCTTTGTGACTGTATCAAAGAAAAATTTTTGAAGGAAAATTGATTTTAGTCTTGCATTGTATGTGCAGTACTGTGAAGAAGTCTTGGGCATATGTAAAAAAAATCTATAAAGTGAAGATGCTTTCAAAAATAATGAAATTTACAAATATCAAAAAAATTACTATAAAGAGCAATAAACAGTAAAAACTAAATCAAATCAATATTTGGTGTGAGCACCCTTTGCTTTGAAAACTGCAGCAATTCTCTTGGGTGCATTGGTGTGCAGTTTATTAAGAAAGTCGGCTGGTAAGTTGTTCCAAGTATCTTGGTGAATAGTTCTTTTGCAGACTTGTCTGTCTCGCTTGCTTTTGTCTGTCCAGGTAATCCCAGACAGCCTTGACGATGTTGAGATCAGGGCGCTGTAGAGGCCATATAAGAAATCTAGGGTGCCTCAGACTTTTGCACAGTACTGTATTCTTTGTCCTCACCAGAAAAAAAATAGGTCCTTTGTCTTCTTGGCGCAAAGCATCAGCTGTTCATTCTGCTCAATAGATGCTGCCTGACCAGTTGAGTTTCTCCAGCATTTTGTGTCTGTCGCTCTGGATTTCCAGAATCCAGAATCTCTCGGATTTATCCTTTGTCTCTGAGATACTTTGGACCCCTTTCTGGATTTGAACTGACTTGCATGGCCAGTTATGATCTGTAGCCCCCCTCTCCCCATCGTGAAAGTTGCAGCAGGGCAAAGGTGAAAATGTTCTTAGAATCAGAATCCAGTTTAATGTCATTGGCGTATGTTGTGGTATGTTGTCTACAGGCAGCAGTACATTAAAAACAATGTATATTTTTTATTGCAAGTTTTAAAAAATTAAGATAATTGAATTAAATTAGTAAAAAAGATAGTGAGGTAGTGTACATGAGTGCATCGTCCATTCAGAATTGTGATGGCAGAGGAGAAGAAGCTTGAAAGTTTGGGTGTGAGCTGCTGACAGACGAGAAAGCAGACTCTTGTGCAGCCCCCAGCTGAATAAAACCTCCAGCAGCTGGATGTTCTTTTGGACAGCCTCTTCTGAGCGTGGAAGTTCAGTAACTCAAGAGTCAAGATGATAAATTGACAGAGACTGTGGAGACATAATGAGTCACCCAGGCTGAACGTGGCCTTGAAAGCTTCAATCTCATTTGTACAGCCTTTCTGTTCAGCCAAGGTCACCAAGACAAGATAACGATGCAGACTAGGGTAATGCTTGGCTTGATATCGTACAGTTGTTTTACTAATTCTCGAGTTTATTGACCTTTAGCATGTAGAGTTAATTGGTTATTAACACTGTGGATGGCAAGGTGGAGATGCGTCGCTACCAAAGGAGGTGCAAGGTGCTCCGTCCCTCCGCTAGCCTGCAGGTCACCCTTGGGCAAAGTGTAGCACCTGCTTATCCCCTCCCCCACCCCCAGATCAGGGTCACGTGAAGCCATGGGAGCAGGTGGTGGATGGTCGTCTGAGCAGTATGCATATCACAAGTCCTGGTTATGCGACCTCTGACGCCTGGCAGACAATCTCTGAAGAGTATTGGTGATAGCTGGGGTCTCCCGTCTTGTATAGACACTGCTCAGAAGGCAATGGCAAACCACTTCTGCAGAAAAATTTGCCAAGAACAATCACGGTCATGGAAAGACCATGATGGCTCATGTCATATGACACGGCACATAATGATATGATTAACAACGGAAATTCGTTTTCTGATTGGTAATTAAGCACGCACAGTATCGGAACTAAACTAACTACAGAATATCCAAGGATGTTAGCATTGTAAAGACAAGGGTTTCTGCAGATGCTGGAAACCCTGATGAACACACACACAATGCAGGAGAAACTCAGTGGGTTAGGCCGCATCGGCGCAGAGGAATAAACAGTTGATGTTTAGGGCTGATATTCTTCATCGGAACGCTGTTCTGAAGAAGAGTCTCCACCGAAAACATCAACTGTTTATTTCTCTACGTGCTACATGACCTACAGCATTTTTTGTTTGAAATATTGTGTTCCGTTTTGCCCACCCTGCTATCGGATACATGTTGTTTTAACTGGAAGCGGTGCCAGGGAGATTGATAAGGACGTAGCCAGGATTCAGGTGACTTGAGTTATAGGGAGAGGCTGGTCAGGGTAGGACTCTGTAATTAGAGCGCGCCTCATCAGAGACGTGAATAAAGTCATCAAGGACCATAGACAGGATGAATGTGTTCACTCTTTGCTCCCAGTATTGGGGAATCAGGAACTAAAAGGCTTAAGTTTTTGGTGAAAGGGGGAAGATTTAATAAGAATCTGTGTGACAATGTTTTTACATCGGGATATCTATGGGCTAGAGGGAGTGGTTGACATAGGTCAATCATGATATTTATTGCTTATTTATAATTATTATTATTTATTTTTGTATTTGCTCAGTTTCTTGTCATTTGAACACTGAATGCTCAAATTGGTGTGGTCGTTCATTCATTCTGTTATGGTTATTATTCTATTATGGATTAATTGAGTATACTGGCAAGAAAATTAATCTCTGCGTTATATATGGTGACATATATGTATTTAGGAAATAAATGAACTTTTGAGGTACATTAACAACTTTTAAAGGACATTTGGACTGGATAGGGAAGATTTAGAGCAGGGGTTCCCAAACTGGGGTCCGTGGGCCCCAGTTGCTCAATAGTATTGGTCCATGGCATAAAGAAGTTTGGGCACCCCTGGTATGGAGGGATGTGGGCTAAACACTGGCAAGTGGGACTAGTTTGGATGGACATTTTGGACAGCACGGGTCATTTGGACAGAATGGCCTGTTTCTTTGCTGAATGACTTAACTTGATGAATAGTATTTCTAGTCCAGGTAACGTGCAGGTCAAATATTTGTTTCCTTTCTTTAATTAAACTGTATTCTTGTGTTCTTCCATTGTTCAGATTATTTCAGTCGTGCCTTTCTCTCTACTTTTAACAGGTAGTGTCTGTGTCATTCTGTGCTTTCCATTCATTTTCAACCCCCCTGTGGGCAGTAGTGAAGACATCCCCCAGTGGGTTGAGCTCATTTACTTCACGCCATTCATCATTATCTTCCAGTTTGGATGGGCTTCGGTGCAGATCTCTCATCTGTCCTTGATACCGGAGCTTGTCACCAACAAACACGAGCGGGTGGAACTCACTGCTTCCAGGTAAGTTCCTCCCTGCTTGTTCCTCCTATCCTGCAAAATTCCCACCCAAACAAGGCACCAGCCCAATCCAGCATTGCTGGCTGCACACTAAAGGTGGTCTATTCCTTAACTGTGCCAAGTGCTGAGGAAGATCTGGAAGGTTGGTAGTAAAATGTGAAGTTTTGCTTGTGTTTATCTTTAACAGTTGGGAAACTCTTTTTGTACTAATTATTTAATTTAACTTAAATATATCTATATATTTACCATAATTCAGTTTTTTAAATTATGTATTACAATATACTGATGCCACATGACAACAAATTTCATAACTTATGCCTGTGATGTTAAACCCCATTCTAATTTTGATCTATTTAACCAGACTTGTCCGTTCTTGCGCAAGACCCCACTACTTTCTTTCATCTCTGCTGCTCCAGCCCTAGAGCTTTCTGAATATTTTAGTTCTTAATTATCAAAATTGATTGCTGTGATTATTTGACAACTCCATAGTCATTGTATTGGGTGATATAGAGTAAACGTGTTCTTAAATCTGGCTGTTCCTGTGCTGGAGTCTTCAGGCTGTGTGTGTGTGTGTGCGCGCGCGTGTGTGTGTGTGTGTGTGTGTGTGTGTGCGCGTGTATGTGTGCGTGCGTGTGCATGTGCGTGCGCGTGCGTGTGTGTGTATCTATCTCCAGGGTGTCTGTGACTTTTGCACATTTCTGTATTTGTCAATGTGGATTGGAGAGCGAGTTTGTAAATCTGACAGGAGCAAAGAATGTTGTTAATGGCGAGGGTGGAGTGCCGTGAGAGGGGTGTGGGACAGTTAGCAGAGAAGGCGTGCTGGGGCGGGAGGTGGTGTGGGTACAGACACATCCAGCCATGAGACACCAGGCAAGGTAACTTGATTCTGAACAATTGGTTTATTGATCATTACAGAATGTCTCTCTGGTGCTTCCTGCTCCCTCCTCTCTTTCTTCCCCTTTTCCCAACCATGACTCCCCTCTCCCTGCCCCCTTCCCACTCTCAGTCCACAATAGAGACCCAGATCAGAATCAGGTTTATCATCGCTCCCATATGTCATGAAATTTGTGTTTTTTATTGTGGCAGCAGTACAGTGCAGTACATAAAATTATTACAGTACTCTACAAAAGTCTTGGGCACCATAGCTAGCTAGATATATATATATATATGCCTAAGATTTTTACACAGCACTGTAGATTGTGGTAATTTCCTTTCCGTTTTTACCCCCGTAACCTTGCAATTTGTTCTTTCTAATTGCCCATCAGTTGTATGTGTAGAAATTCTTGATCCTCCAATGACTCTGAGATGTCACCATGGTTTCTCTCCTAGATATGCTTTCACAGTTGTGGCCAACATCGCTGTATATGGGATTGCATGGTTGCTGTTCCACTTTCAAGCTAGAGGTGTTGAGGACAGTCTTGGCAAGGAGGACATTCCGCTGTTCAGGGTGAGCAAACAAGTAAACATGAGATTCTGCAGAAGTTGGAAATCACAGAAAATACTGGGAGAACACTGCAGGTCAGGCACCATCTGGAGTTGAAGTTTTGGGCCAAGACTCTTCGTCAGGACTGGAGAAGAAGCCAGAATAAGAAGTTCATGGGGAGGGGAAGATGATAGGTGTGACCAGGTGAGGAGGAAGGTAGGGAGGTGGGTGGGTTAGGGGGGAGATGTAGTGAGAGTTGAAGGTGATAGGTGGATGAGGTAATGGGCTGAAGAATGAAGAATGGCCTCGCCATACCAGACAGTGATGCAACCAGTTAGAAGGCTCTCCACAGTACATCTGTAGAACCAAATCTCCTCTAACTCCTAATGAAGTATAGCTGCTGTCACGCCGCCTTTGTAATTGTTGGGCCCAGGATAGATCTTCAGAGGTGTCAACACCCTGAAACTTGTTGGGCAAATTTGTCGTCAGCTGCAGAGTTGGGACTGGGTGAGCTAAAACCAGGTCAACGAAGAAGGCCTGAGGAGGGAGGGGTGGGATGAGCACACGGACGCCAAAGATGGAGAAGGAAGTCTGAGATGCTCCCGATCTCTGGATGTGGATTTTTGAGAGATTGTGAACATCACTATTGAGGAAATAAATGCAAGAATTCCTCAAAACAACTCTCTTCTGGCAAGTTCTTCATTTGGGCAGTTTTGAAGTGTCAGCTTCTCTTTGGCTAAAATAAAAACCTGAAGCCGAAGATGGTGATGCTCCCATTAATCTCCATCAAAGGAAACTGGTTTGCATTAACTGACAGTGCCTCTACTGTCTCAGAAGGCTAAGGAATGAGGACACGAGATTCTGCAAATGTTGGAAATCCAGAACAACGCACACAAAATGCTCTTGCTCATCTTCTCCTCACCTGCCTATCGCATCCCCCAGGTGCCCCTTTTCTCCCATGGTTCACTCTCTTCGCCTATCAGATTCCTCCTCATTCAGTCCTTCTCCACCTATCACCACCTTGCTTCTTGCTTTTTTCCCCTCCTATCCACCTGGCTTCACCTATCATCTGCCAGCTTGTACTCCTTCCCCTCCCTCCGCTTCCTCATTCTAGCCTCTTCCTCCTTCCTTTCCGGTCCTGGTGAAGGGCCTCAGCCCAAAATGTTGACTGTTTACTCATTTCCATATAACGCTGCCTGACCTTCTGAGTTCCGGCAGCATTTTGTGTGTGGGTGTTACAAAGGAATTTAGGCGTGTCCCAGATGAATCTCATCAAGGTTTACAGATACACCGTAGAGAGTATCCTCCCCAGATGCATCACAGCTTTGTATTGGAACTGCTCTGCCAAATTGTAGATTTGTGGATGCAGCTCAGTCCGTCATGCAAACCGGGCTCCTCTCGTGCAGGAAAGCACCCACTCCCACCTTGATCATCCTCTCCTCTCTCCTGTGACCCAACCCCTGCTCCTTTCCATCAGGCAGAAGACACAAAAGCTTAAGAATGTGTACCACCAGGAAAGCTTCTGTCCAGCTGTTATTAGATTAGATTATGAGGACACGCAGTGCTCTTTTGTTGTCATTTAGTAATGCATGCATTAAGAAATGATACAATATTTCCTCCGGTGTGATATCACAGAAACACAGGACAGACTGGAAAACTGACAAAAACCACATAATTATAACACATAGTTACAACAGTGTAACAATACCATAACTTGATGAAGAACAGGCCATGGCACAGTAAAAAAGTTCAAAGTCTCTTGAAAGTCCCACATCTCACGCAGACGGGAGAAGGAAGAAAACTCTCCCTGCCATGCCCGACCACAGTCCGACTCTGAGCCGTCCAAAAGCTTCAAGCCTCCGATCAGCCCTCCGACACCGAGTACTGAGCAGCATCTCTACTGAACGCTTCGACCCCAGCCCCGGCCGCCAGCAGCAGGCAAAGCCGGGGATTTTGGGGCCTTCCCTCCGGAGATTCTCGATTGCACAGTAGCAGCAGCAGCGAACCAGGCATTTCAGAAGTTTCTCCAGATGTTCCTGTGTGCTTCTCATGTCTGTCTCCATCAAATCAGAATTGTGCACGGCATCCTACTTACAAATATGATATCATTTCATCGGAGAGCTGTGCGCACTGCGTCGCACTGCCATCTTCTCCTCCCGCCCAACTCTTGAACAGACCTCTTCATACTAAAGATCTACCTTGTGGTGCTTTCACTTTGTCCACCTGCACTACCTTTCTAAATGTAATACTACTCAGTGGCTCCTTTGTTAGGTACAGGAGGGAAACCTGATGTGGTCTTCTGCTGTAGCCCATCCACTTCAGGGTTCAAACTGTGCATTCGGAGATGCTCTTCTGCACACCACTGTTGTAACGGTGCTCACAATTTGGCCGCCTCTCCATTGGTGAGACCTATCGTAAATTGAGAGCCTGCTTCATCGAGCACCTCCGCTCCTTCTGCCAAAAGCGGGACTTCTCAGTGGCCAACCATTTTAATTCTGATTGCTATTCCCATTCTGACATGTTGGTCCATGGCCTCCTCTTGTGCCCGACGAGGCCACCCTCAGGGTGGAGGAGCAACATCTTGTGCTTCATCTGGGTAGCCTCCAACCTGATGGCATGAATGTTAATTTCTCCTTCCAGTAAAAAAATTCCCCGCCCCGCTTCTTCTACTCCCCACTCTTGCCTCTTGCCTCTTCTCACCTGTCTATCATCTTCCCTTGGGTCTCCTTGTCCTTCCCTTTCTCCTATGGTCCACCCTTGTATCCTATCAGATTCCTTTATCTTTCCCACCTACTTGGCTTCATCTATCACCTTCTGACTATCCTCCTTCCCCTCACCCCCACCTTTTCACTCTGGTGCCTTCCCCTTTCCTTTCCAGTCCTGTTGAAGGGTCTCGGCCCAAAATGTTGACTGTACTCATTTCCATAGACGCTGCCTGGTCTGCTGAGTTCCTCCAGCATTTTGCATGAATTGTTCAGATTTCCAGCATCTGCAGAATTTCTCTTGTTTCTCACATGCATGTAACGGTTTAATATGCCTATAGTGGTGACGGTGTGTATGTGCAGTTCAATGTTTTCCTACTGGATGTACAAAGGATAATTCTGGAATCTTCTCTTGGTACTGCATTATTTGAATGGGAGTTTTCTCCTTGGTTAACTCTTATCTACAAATTTGAATGGAACTTTTATCTATAGGTATAAAAGCACTAAACCACGTGGTCAGCATCATCTTAGTATCTTAACTTTTTATCTCGCCCTTCACTTGGTAGACCTCTATCACTGCCTGTTCTCAATTTTCCTTTGTTTTATCACACTCTAAATAACGATTGTGAAATGAGTTTTGTGCTTTTTTCCTGACTTCTGAAAGAGCCTTGGATTAAAAAGCACCAGAAGTCAACACAAGTATTCTGTCTGTCTTGATGCCCACAGAGTGCTTTAACCAAACCTGCAGAGGAAGTGCTCCCTGTGTGGTGCTGTGTTTCTGACACCAGCTGCCCTGTGGAATTTGCTGATAAATATCAATCGGTGCAAATTAACTCCAGCCTTACACAGTGGCCCAGCTAACTGAGAACTGCAATGAGGTTGCCAGGTTCAATTAACCCAACTAGCAAACAGGGACTTTGATCTAGCAGTTAGACCCAGGTAGGAATTCAGTGGAGGTGATATCTCTAATGTTTATAAATCTCTCCAGAGTGAAGTAATTTTTGTCATCTAAGTAAGATTAAGTTGTCAGCATGGGTTGCCCTGAAATTTTATTTAATGTAAGTTTTCTGTGACTTGTGTATTTCATATTCAAGTTTATTATTGTCGTGGACATGTGCAGAATACAGACACCGTGAAAATGAGCTTTTTTGCAGCATAGTATATTGCAACAAGTTAAACTAACATAAATTGTACATAATTTGTGCAAAATAAACAACAACAAACAGTAATGCTGGTGCAAGATTGATAGGGGGAAAGTATAGTCTGACCTAATGAGCTGCAGCACTCAGCAACTCACCGATCTAACCCGAGCCTAATCGCAGGGCAATTTCTGTCACCCTCGTTATGTGCCGTGTTGTATGATCCCTTCCTCCCTTCCATTTCTCTGGAATGTCTTCTGTGCGAATTTATAATAGTAGTTAGGGTTTAAGGTAATGGCACAGTAAACTTTATAGCTACATAAATCCTGTTTCAATTTGTTTGCAGACCCTGGCACTGGTTGTTGTTGGAATTGGCTTCGTGTCTTCAGTGCTTTTCCACGTTGGAACACGGGAGAAGATGAAGAATGAAGACGAGGAGGTTGCTGCTGAACATACACCACTCATCAATGGTTCGCGGAAATCCCCGAGCCAGCCACTGCTCCAGTGGAAACATTGGCTGAAGGAGTTGTCTTTCTATCATGTAAGTGATCCTTTGGAGTAGTGGATGACATCCTGTTTCACTGACAACAGAAACAGAATCAGGTTTAATACTATTATTATATAATATACAAATAATTTATATTGATTTATAACATTTTACATTATTTATATTACATATATGTAATTTACAGTTTTGTTTTCTTTATTATGTATTGCATTGTATATATAACAGTTGGCTTATTGCTCATTACAGAATGTCTCTCCGGTGCTTCCCACTCCCTACCCTCTCCCTTCCCCTTTTCCCAACCATGATTCCCCTCTCCCTGCTCCTTCCCACTCTCAGTCCAGAACAGAGACCCATATTTAAACCAGGTTTATCATCACTCACATATGTCATGTAATTTTTTTTGTGGCAGCAGTACAGTGCAATTCATAAAATTACTACAGTACTATGTAAAAGTACTCTGGCTAACTACAGGCAACACATATCAAAGTTGCTGGTGAACGCAGCAGGCCAGGCAGCATCTCTAGGAAGAGGTACAGTCGACGTTTCGGGCCGAGACCCTTCGTCAGGACTAACTGAAGGAAGAGTTAGTAAGAGATTTGAAAGTGGGAAGGGGAGGGGGAGATCCAAAATGATAGGAGAAGACAGGAGGGGGAGGAATGGAGCCAAGAGCTGGACAGGTGATTGGCAAAGGGGATATGAGAGGATCATGGGACAGGAGGTCCGGGATGAAAGACAAGGGGGGGGGGAACCCAGAGGATGGGCAAGGGGTATAGTGAGAGGGACAGAGGGAGAAAAAGGAGAGTGAGAGAAAGAATGTGTGTATAAAAATAAATAACGGATGGGGTACGAGGAGGAGGTGGGGCATTAGAGGCCAGAGAAAGCAGCATCTCCCAGTGGCCACACATTTTAATTCCACATCCCATTCCCACTCTGGCATGTCTATCCACAGCCTCCTCTACTGAAAAGATGAAGCCACACTCAGGTTGGAGGAACAACACCTTATATTCCGTCTGGGTAGCCTCCAACCTGATGGCATGAACATTGACTTCTCTATCTTCCGCTAATACCCCACCTCCCCCTCGTACCCCATCTGTTATTTATTTATATACACATATTCTTTTTCTCTCTCTCCTTTTTCTCCCTCTGTCCCTCTCACTATACCCCTTGCCCATCCTCTGGGTTCCCCCCACCCCCGTCTTTCTCCCTGGGCCTCCTGTCCCATGATCCTCTCATATCCCTTTTGCCAATCACCTGTCCAGCTCTTGGCTCCATCCCTCCCCCTCCCCCTCCCACTTTCAAATCTCTTACTAACTCTTCCTTCAGTTAATCCTGACGAAGGGTCTCGGCCCGAAATGTTGGCTGTACCTCTTCCTAGAGATGCTGCCTGGCCTGCTGCGTTCACCAGCAACTTTGATGTGTGGACAGGTGTTTACTTCGTTGACAAGAAGTCCATTCGAGAGGGTTGTATCATTGGTATAGAAGCTGCCCCTGAGAATGGTAGTGCTTCAAAACTTGTTCTGCTTGTGCTTTGTGGTACTTATAAATCCCTCGATCCAATTTGTTCTAAAATATTTTTTTTTTGCCAATTTCCCCGTGGCAGATTTAACCAATGATGCATTTGTACCCCCAATTCTGTTCTTGCATCCCATTTGGAAAAGTGCCCTGAGTTTATATTCCTCTTATTCTTTCTAAATATAACACTTCATGTTTCTTGGCCTCACATTTCACTTGCCTTCTGTCACCCTTTCCAGTCACCTGTCCTCGTCCCTTTGTCACCACCCATGGGAGTTCACCATGCTTTCAAGTTTTGTATCATCTGTAAATTTAGAATTTCTGCTCTCTACAGAATGTCTTATTTTTGTGGCAGCAGTACGGTGCACTATATAAAATTACTAGAGTACTGTACAGTCTCGAGTTTTTCAATCCTGTTCCCAATGCTCCATCCGCTCTGAGCAGTTACAGGCTTTCTGTGATTATAGGCAGACAAAGTTGGTCTTCAACAGGTTTCTCTTCTTTTAACAGGTGGCCTTTCTGTATATGTGCACTCGACTTATCGTCAACCTCTCTCAAGTCTACATTGCAATGTACCTAACCTATACTCTAAATCTACCGAAGGTAAGTGCTAGTGAACAAATGCTTGATTATTTGCCTAGCGTTCCAGGGTAACTGATTTGCCGAGATCAGCAACGTCTGGGCCAACATCTAGTTTGTTTTATTAAAGTATTAGAATGATGACTAACCAGTTTATGTAAATTAGTGTATGGTTCCTTCTTCCTTTCAACCAGACTCCATAAACGTTGCTTCTTCACCATGTTGAACGTGGTGGGCGCACTGCGTTGATGCCGTGATGTGTGGCGACACTTAGGGGCTGACCCTGGCACGCCCTTGGGTGTGTTGATAGTTAATGCAAACGACACATCTCACTGTATGTTTTGACGTACATGTGGTCAAATTGGATCTAATGACACTTGAGAAGGACAGGTATCCAATAGCAAAAGATCACACAAAACATTACCTTCGTTTTGTCTGGTGTCACTTTGGGCTCGTCCACGTGAGGAATGGATAAGGAAGCTTTGGGTGTGCAGTTTAATGTGCTGGGTATTTAGAACAAAGACCATCACAGCTCTCTGGGTCAAGATGTTCCGACCTTTTAACCTACTCTAAGATCAATCTTACCCTTCCCTCCTACTACATAGTCCTCCATTTTTCCTTCATCCATTTGTCTAACTAAGAGTTTCTTAAACACTCCCAATAAATCTGCATCTACCCACCACCCCTGGCAGGGCATTCCACGCACCCACCACTCTCTGTGTGTGTAGAAAAAACTTGTCTCTGACACCCCCACCCCATAGTTTCCCCCAATCACATTAAGATTATGCTCTCTTGTATTCGCCATTTCTGCCCTTGTCTCTTGTCCGTCCACTCGCTCAATGCCTCTTGTCATCTTGTACACCTCTATGAAGTCAGCTCTCATCCTGCTTTGTTCCAAAGAGAAAAACTCCAGCTCACAGAACCTCTCCTCATAAAACATTTTTTAAATCTCAGCATCATCCTGGTAACCTCTAAAGTTTCCACAGCCTTCATATAATGAGAGGACCAGAACTGAACACAATATTCCAACTTATGCCCATAAAACATTGTTTGAAGTATGTAAATAAGAAGTTAATTAGTGAAACTCTATGGATGTAAAATCAATCGATGTATGTAAGCCATCTTGTGTATTTATATTTATTGTGTTTGTGTTTTCTTTATTATTGCATTCTTTATCTTAGTGGGTTTTTTTCTGCTGCATTGGATCGGAGTAATTATTTTGTCCTCCTTTACACTTGTGTACTGGAAGTTTGATTAAACCATCTTGAATCTTGAACATGCAGTTAATTTGAATTGTTTTCTTGCAGAAATACATTGCCGTGATCCCCCTGGTGATGTACGTCAGTGGATTTCTGTCCTCGCTCCTCATGAAGCCTGTGAATAAACTTATTGGCAGAAACGTGAGTGCTGTTGGCATTGTCAATGTTTTTAAAAAAAATTACTTGGTGTAAGACTTGTTGGAAGTGTTCATGAGTGAATCTTGTCCATGCCAATGAATGTGTTGTGGCCTATTCAGAAAGGTACGGGGGAAGTTTTCAGAAGAGCCCAAGCACTTAGATTACTCATACCAATAATAAGAGAAAGACAACTCAGTTTTCTAGGACACGTCATGCAGAAAGATGAATTAGAAAAACTTATGCAACACACGTCAAAGTTGCTGGTGAACGCAGCAGGCCAGGCAGCATCTCTAGGAAGAGGTACAGTCGGCGTTTCAGGCCGAGACCCTTCGTCAGGACTAACTGAAGGAAAAGTTAGTAAGAGATTTGAAAGTGGGCCTTTCTCTCTTCTAGAATCCTCACTTTCAAATCTCTTACTAACTTTTCCTTCAGTTAGTCCTGACGAAGGGTCTCGGCCTGAAATGTCGACTGTACCTCTTCCTACAGATGCTGCCTGGCCTGCTGCGTTCACCAGCAACTTTGATGTGTGTTGCTTGAATTTCCAGCACCTGCAGAATTCCTGTTGTTTGCGTTAGAAAAACTCATACTCTCTGGAAAGATTGAGGGGAGCAAACCTAGAGGAAGACGTCGGCTTATGTACATCAAAAGCATAGCCGGGTGTCTACACATCGAGGAAATGGAAGTCATCCAAAGAACAAGGGATAGATCTATATGGAAAACCATGGTCACCAAAGTCTGCATCGGATATGGTACCTAGGCAGACAGACAGACAGACAGGAATTGCTTTACAGACAGAACAATATTTTTATTATAATTCTAAAATGAGGTAATGGGGGCAAGTGAAGTGAAATGGAAATTTAATTTTAAGACTCACAGATTTGATCTTAAAACAAATACAATGGGGTATTGGTGCTTAGGGGAGTCTCTTGACCTTTATACTGACGCTGACTATTAGCCACAAGCGACTTTCCCTGACGTTTGAGGTTGAAGAGAAAATTACATTCAGTGTTAGCAAGACCAATGTGGCTGCGGCTTCTACTTTCACAGCTAGTGTGTTGCGCTGCGCAGTAGAAATTTCCAGTGTGCCTGTGAGCTTAAAACAAAACTGCTGCCTCACAATTGTTCAGAAAAGCAGTTAATTATCTCAACAATGCGGAGAGCAGATGCTGGAACAGAGAGTTAATTTGTCTCCCCACCCACCCTCTTCCCCTCCCTTCCCCCTTCTTCCCCCTCCCCCCCCCACGCTCGCTTGTTGAATTTCAAGGTAAACTTACTGTTAAAGTAGATATATGGCAATATATGCTACCTTGACATTCATTTTCATGCAGATACTTATCAGGAAAACAAATGCAATTTAATTGTAGAAAGAACAATACGTTAATTTTGTTGACATCTCCTCTCTCAATTTATCATTTACCTGTATCTCTCTCTTCTAGATGACCTACTTTGTGGGGCTGGTGATGATCTTGGCGTTCGCTTATTGGGTCTGGTTTTTCCGGATCAAGAGTAGTGTATTCGGGGCCGCCGTCCTCCTTGGCTGTGGCTCTGCCACCATTTTGGTGACTTCCCTCTCCATGACGGCTGATCTGATAGGAGAACACACTGTAAGGAATTGGGATGCCTGGTGAAATCTGTGTGGAGAGTGATGACCTGTGGGGGGGGGTGGGGGAGAAGAAATGCCGTGGCAGGGGGCATGGGAGTAAAGTTATCTGTAGTGTGGATCATCTTCTCCCCTGAAAGCTCTGCCCTGTAGAAACCAGCAGCTGTAACCCACTGCAAACGAAATAAGCTTCAAACACAGCCACCAGAATGAGGATTGAGTTTTCACTACTCACTATTTTGGGCAATTTTTCAATCAGGGTGGTCTGCAGATGACGAGCACTGAGCTGAAATGAATATGCCTGGACTCCTTTCTGTTGTCTTTTGTGCATGGTGGGGGGAGGGGTTGTTGATAATTTTCTTTGAACGGGTTCCATGGTTTTCTTTGTTTTGTGGCTGTCTGTGGGGAAGACTAATGTCAGGGTGCATACATACTTCGATAATAAATGTGTGGGCACATGGCCAAGTGGTTAAGGCATTGGACTAGCGACCTGAAGGTCGTGAGTTCGAGTCCCAGCTGAGAGAACGTGCTGTGTCCTTGAGCAAGGCACTTAATCACGCATTGCTCTGCGACGACACTGGTGTCAAGCTGTATGGGTCCTAATGCCCTTCCCTTGGACAACATCGGTGTCGTGGAGAGGGGAGACTTGCAGCATGGGCAACTGCTGGCCTTCCATACAACCTTGCCCAGACCTGCGCCCTGGAGAGTAAAGACTTTCCAGGCGCAGGTCCATGGTCTTGCAAGATTAATGGATGCCTTTACTTTTAATAAATGTACTTTGAACATTTGAAAACTTGAACTTGGAGACCAGCATCTTCACTACATCCTTGGCTGTTGGTTTGTTGTACTTGGCCAACAGTTTGTCGAAAGAGCGGAGATCCAAGATACTGTAATATGCCTTGCAGAGCCAAGTTCCATTTCCACCCTCCCCACCACACCTTCCTCCTCTCTTCCTCCAAGTATCTCCACAATACTGCTGGTACCACCAATGTCAAACAGGCCTCGATTTTCCCGTATCTGGTAACACAAACTTGACGCATAATGAGTGGGGAATCTGTCTCCTTCCACAGGTATGCCAAGAAAGAACTTGAGGTGGCAAGGTAGATACCTCAGTGGAGAGCTATTACTGTGTCAGTGACCTGAGTTCAATTCTGCCTCTGTCTGCAAGGAGTTTGTATGTTCTCCCGTGATAGTGGTGTAATGGTGGTGGAGCATAGATCATCCAATATAAGAACAGAGTTAGGCCATTCAGTCTATTGAGTCTGCTCAGGCATTCCATCATGGCTGATTTATTATCCCTCTCAACCTCATTCTCCTGCCTTTTCCCCGTAACCTGTGACACCCTGACTAATCAAGAACTTATCAACCTCTGCTTTAAGTATACTCAATAACTTGGCCTCCGCAGCCATCCGTGGCAAGGGATTCCACAGATTTGCCACGCTGTGGCTGAGGAAATTCCCCCTGAAGGGACACGCAGAACGAGGTTTGGCACTGATGACCTCCTGTGGTTCCAAGTTTGTTTCCATCTTGTCTCTCCAGTAATACAGCCTGATGACCACTAGGGGGACTTCCCTCTCCCTGAGGTGATGGGCGTAATGGCTTCACACATCCGTGCAGCTCTTGATGTTCTCTGGCGGGGACCTCAGCAGTGACTCGTCTCTGTGTTTCCTCTTGCAGCAAAGTGGGGCCTTTGTCTATGGATCCATGAGTTTCACCGATAAAGTAGCCAATGGACTTGGTGTGCTCATTATTCAGAGCCTTCATCCTTGCAAGTAAGTTTGCACTTGCGTTTCGGGAATTAAAGATTAGCTCTTTATTTGTTGGCGGTACTTACAGGGAAATGCGTCAACGACCAAAACAGTCCGAGAGTTGTGCTGGGAGGCAGCCCGCAAGTGCCACCATGCTTCCGGCACCAGCGTAGCCCAGAATTCACTAACCCTAGCCCATATGTCTGTGGACTGCGGGGGGAAACCCTAGCACCCGGAGGAAACCTACACAGTTGTGGGGAGAATGTACTGTCTTCTTACCAACGGTGGTGGGAATCGAACCCAGGTTGCTGGCATTGTAAAGTGGGGAAAAAAGGTTTAAAGTGGAGTGAGAGGCAAGTTTTTCTACATAAGGTGCTGGGTATGTGGAGCGAGCTGCCAGAAGAAGAGGTGGGTCCGATTACAACATTTAGGAGATATTTAAACAGGTTCATGGATAGGAGCAGTTCGGACAAAGGCGATGGGACTGCTCGATAGGAACCTTTCAGCAGGATGAGTTGGGCTGAGGGCTTGTTTCTGTGCTGTATTGCTGACTCTCTGATGTTAAAGTGGATCTCACAGTCTTCAGCTGCATTCTTGGAATGTAGAGGAAAGTGAGCATGAATGAAGAATGTGGGTAAACATTCCTGGTGCATCTGACCTGCTGAGTTCCTCCTGCATGCGTGCGTGCGTGTGTGTGCGTGTGTGCGCGTGTGTGCGTGTGTGTGTCTGTGTGTTGCTCTAGTACATCATGGTCAAAGCCCTCCCTGCCACTGAGCACATCTACAAGGAACACTGTTGCAGGAAAGCAGCATCCATCATCAGGGACCCCCACCACCCAGGCCAGGCTCTCTTCTCGCTGCTGCCATCAGGAAGAAGGTACAGGAGCCTCAGGACTCTCAGCATCGGGTTCAGAAACAGTTAGTACCCCTCAAACATCAGGCCCCTGAACCAGTGGGGATAACTTCACTCACCCCTTCACTGAACTGTTCCAACAACCTGTGGACTCACTTTCAACGACTCGTCATCTCAAGTTCTTGATATTTATTGCTTGTTTATTCATGATTATTGACTTTTTAAATTTTTTTTTCTTTTTATTTGCACAGTTTGTTGTCTTGTGTACATTGTCGTTTGTCTTCTGTGAGGTCTTTCATTGGCTCTATTGTCTTTGTATTTACCGTGAATGCTACAAGAAAATGAATCTCAGGGTTGTGTGTACTTTGATGTTGCCGTTGGTTGTTCTGCATGTCCAGTAGATGGCGCCCCACCACCATGGTACTGTATAGGAGAGCACGTTCCATGAACACCTGTACCATAGCACATGGCAAGGCTCACAGTCATCCCGGGCCAGTGTACACTCCAGAACGGAGTATGTTTGGGAATTCTCTCCTGGAGGGAAGGAGCAATTGTGGGATCAATTTTATTTGGAAATGGAAATTTGTCAGAATTCTGTTGGGCGTTGGGAAAGTGAAAGGTAACAGAACAATCATACTTTTCTGTCTCCACCTGAAGCCCAGGTTCTCAGTCAGTGATATTTAACACAGAATCAGGCCCTTCAGCCCACTAAATTAATGCTGGTCATCAATCACCCATTGCCACCAATCCTACAGCCCATATGTGCATCACTCTCCGCCAGCTTCCTCTATTCCCTTACACCCTGGATGGGCAATTTAAAACGGGTATTTAACCTACCAAGCAGTACATTTGTGGAATGCAGAGGGGGAAGGAAGCCAAGAGGTCAGAGAGAATGTGCAGACTAAGAGACAGGATGGAGTCAGTGATACTGGACTCTGAGGCTGTGTCTTTAGTAGTGGAACCATGCCCCTGGGCAGCGAGCTGGGATCCAGAGGCAGATAATGTGGCGTGAAAGTGCCATGGTTAGCGTAACGCTTTACTGCATTGCTCTCTGTAAGGAGTTTGTAAGTTCTCCCCGTGACCGCGTGGGTTTCCTCCGGGTGCTCCAGTTTCCTCCCACAGTCCAAAGACGTACCGGTTAGATACTTTCTGACTTGGCGGAGTTCCTCTGGCATTTTCTGCGCATGTTGCTTAAGAATTCCAGCACCTGCAGCTAAGCCACATGTGAAGGCCAGGAGCTGGACTTGGTTGTCAGAGACTATTTAAGGTGCATGCCATTGGGAGTGTTTAATAGACCGTGGGGCTTATCCCCACTAGCACCCTTGGCTTTAAAAACCTCAAGGAGCTGTTTCTACTGACAGGAGAAGGGGCCAAGGCAGGTTACTGGCACCTTAAAACCAGTCGCTTTGGTCAGGTGGGGCTTGATTCAGCCATGGTTTGCAGCTCATCTAGGAGAAAGAAATCTTTGATGTCAAACCTTGCGGCTATACCCACTCACAAGGAAGGCTTCGGGAGTAAGCTCCTGAGGGAAAAATCTGGAGCTGGAGTCCCTAAAGCAGTTCTCCATTGAATTTAACACTGCTGGTGCCAAACTGTATCAGTCTCTGCCGTTCCTTTGGATTCATCAGATTTGTGGAGAGGGGGAGCCTGAGACATGGGCAGCAGCTTTCTCTCCATATCGTACTGCCCTGGCTTCTGTATCTAGGCAGCTAGGGTGCAACATCGTGGTCAGCCCTGACCGACAGAGGCCAGTGCCCACACAATCACTTGTGCGTAGGATGTGCATCTTGTCATTATTAATTTCTGAACAGGCTCTGTTAGTGTCAGAACTGCGCCGACTCTTGCTGGCTGCCCCAGCTCGCATTCGTCTTTAATGGCCATTGACACAAACACCACATCTTACTGCATGTTTCCATGTACGTGTGACAAATAAAGCTAATCTTAATCTTTATCTGACACCTTTGTGATTTGCATTTGATCAATATTTGAGGATTTTATTTTTTTTTTGCCCTTCTAGGACACAGAGCTGCTGTGAACAGTGTGGCCCATTCTATCACTTAGTCATGGTGTTAGTGACCGGCTTCATCAGCTGTGTGGCGCTCATTTTATTGGGAGCCACTCGAATCTGGCCAATTAAGATCAGGAACTGTGAGTAGCAACCTGATGACCTCATCTGTTTTATTACAGGATCTTGATAATATAAATCTTCACAAGGGTGTTACCACAAATAGTATTTACTTTGTGTGTAGACTGTTTTCTAAATGGTGAATTAGAAATCAGAGGTGCAGAGGGTCTTGGGAGTCCTAGTGCAGGATTACATAGAGGTTACCTTACAGGTTGAGTTGGTGATAAGGTAGGCAAATCCATAGCATTCATTTCGAGAGGACTAGATGTAATGCTGAGACTTTGTAAGGCATCAGTCAGACCACACTCGGAATATTGTGGGCAGTTTGGGTCTCTTATCTAAGAATGGTTGTCCTTGTGTTGGAGAGAATCCAGAGAAGGTTTAAGAGCATGATCCCAGGAATGAACAGGTTAATTTTTGAGGAGTGTTTAATGTCTCTGGGCCTGCACTCACTAGATTTAGAAGAATGGGTGGGGGTGGGGGGGGATCTCATTGATACTTACCGGACATTTGAAGCCCTCGATAGATTGGATGTGGAGAAGATGTTTCCAATAGTGTGAGAGTCTAAAACAAGAGAGCACAGCCTCAGAATAGAAGGACATCCCTTTAGTTGGTAAATTGATGGCATGCAATTTGAAAGACTAGGTTTGCTTGCAGAGATGAGAATCCCATTCTTTGGGTGGCAGGGTAGTGTAGTGGTTAGCACATTAGTTTACAACACCAACGACCAGGGTTAAATTCCTGTCGCTGTCTGTAAAGAGTTTGTACGTTCTCCCCGTGACTTCTTCATAAGATATTGGTCGGACCACATTCGGAGTATGGTAAGCAGTTTCCGGCCTCTTCTCTGAGAAAGGATGTGCTGGCATTGGAGAGGGTCCAAGGGAGGTTCACGAGATTGATCCCTGCAATGTAAGGGATGATTCTGAGGAGTGTGTGATGGCTTAGGGACTGTACTCACTGGAGTTTAGAAGAATGATGGGGGGTGGGGGGAATCTCATTAAAACTTATTGAGTATTGAAAGGCCTAGGTAGAGTGGATGTGGAGAGGATGTTTTCTATGGTGGGAGAGTCTAGCACAAGAGGGCACAACCTCAGAATAGAGAGAGGTCCATTTAGAACAGAGATGAGGAGAAATGTCTTTAGCCAGAAATTGCTACAGGTGGCTGTGGAGGCCAAGTCTTTGGACGTATTTAAAGCAGAGGTTGATAGGTTCTTGTTTAGTGAGGGTACCAGAGGTATGGGGAGAAGGCAGGAGGATGGTATTGAGACGGAAAATAAATCAGTCATGATGGAACGGCAGAACAGACTCGGCAGGCCGAGTGGCCTAATTCTGCTCCTATTTTATGGTCTTGCATGTGCAGTGTAACAGAACCCCATTGCTGCTGTTCTGTCCTGATGACCAGCTTTCAATCCTTGGTTGTCCAACGGGGAATGTTTCTTTTCCACCACGAAAGTAGCTTTCTCCTCTGCAAAGCTGTTGGTTTTGGATCAAGTCACTGGCTGAGTTACTTTTATTGCCCTGTTTGTCACTGAATGACACTTGGCTCTCTACGGCAGGGGTTTCTTAACCTTTTTTTAATGTCATGAACCCTTAACAGTAGCTATTAAGGGTTTAATGAGCCGTGGGCCCAAGTTTGGGAACCCTGCTCTAAAGCAACGGACGCAACACTGGACAAACGCAGTGGGTTAGCATCTCCTGGATAGTTAACGTTTCTGGTCGAGACCCTTGATCTGGACTGAAAGAGGGGAAATCGATCGCCAGTATAAAACAATTTATTTATTTATTGAGATACAGCGCGGAATCGGCCCTCCCGGTCCCTCGAGCCGCGCTGTCCAGCGACCCGTTTTAACCCCCGCCGAGTCACAGGACCAATTAACCTGCTAACCGGTACGTCTTTGGACCGTGGGAGGAAACCGGAGCACCCGGAGGAAACCCACACGGTCACAAGGAGAACATGCAAACCCCGTACAGACCGCGCCGGAATTGAACTCCAGACTCCGGAACGCCCTGAGCGGTAACAGTATCGCACAAGCCGTGGTGCAGATGCAGGAAGGGAGAGCAGAAACGGCATCCGTAGCTGGGAGGTGTTGGGTGGACGCCTCCAAGGTGGAATTTGGGAAAGGAAGGCGGAGCGCAGAATCAAGTTGGGGGGGGTTGGGAGGTCAGCCTGTGGGAGGAGTGTCTGGGGTACGGGCAGATGGAGTGGGTCTCCATTTAACTGCGTTTGTAATTGGAACAGTTTCTACTGAACTGTCGCTAGATACCAAAACTCTTCCCATTATCTGTATTTCAGGGCAAGAAGATAATTGTGTTCAAAGCCAGAATCGGATTGACAGCTCGTAGATTTGTAGTAGATTTCAATCCTCTATATAACATGAATTCACTAAACAGAGAAGTACAAGTGCAACAGATGAACCTAAAAGGCACATCTACTTTAATGTCTTTAACTTGCTAAACTAAATGCATTTTTAAACTTAAAGATAAAAATATTAAATTGTAACAGGGACCTAACCTTGGTGTCAGTATCAGCTCATGGGTCAAATTTAAAATAGAATTGGTTTTCTATCTGCTTGGGTTTCTCAAAATGCTTCACAGCCAAAGGGCATCATGAGTGTGCAGAGAGCAAGGAGAAAGTCAACAGATTATTCTTGGGTCCATCGTCCCTACTGGGGCCTAGACTGCCGACAGTCCTCTGTCCTGGGCTGAAAGAAGGTTGATCGGCCCTGTGGCTTCCACCTTCACCACACGACTTCATTCGTCTCCTAAACAAAGATTCTTCCTCTCCCAGAGATGAGGTCTTTGGAGCCTCTGTTGGCGTACCTGTAGCTCTGGGTTTTTTATGGGATCGGGCTGCTAGTCCTGTGCCCCACCGTCCTCCTCTAGCACCCGGGTTTGGAACCGTCCATAGCGAAGTTCAGTGGACAGATGTTGAGGGAGGACATTGGTAAAACAGAAGCAGGGATAGGCCTTTGAGCCTGCACTGTGGTGCAGTCAGACCACGGGGGCTTGGACCCCGCTTTACCTCCCTGGCTCTTTTCCCGTACCTCTTATCATTCTTGTGGACTAAAACGCTGATGTGACCTTGAATGTAGCAGACTAAAACCAGCAGCTTGAGAAGATTTGTATCTGAGAGATCAGCAGAACACCAATAGTTTCAAAATGTGCATGCGGTATACAACCCTCAGATTCGTCTTCCCACAGACAGCCATGGAACACATTCAAAGATGAATATCAACCCCTCTCCAACATGCAAAAAAAAAGCCCAAATTACACAATCAGCAAAAATAAAACGAGTGGAAAAACACAGAATATAAAACACTAATCCACAAACACATCAGAAGACTCTAGGCACATTCAGCTCAGTTCAGTCTAGCACTGTGTCATTCGTTATCTCCAGGTCGCCGTCGCACAGTCACAACAAAAAAGGGAGCCACATCATAACGTGAACTGCACAGTCTAATCCACAGTAGTTACTCAAGCTGGATTGAACATCCAGGGAAATAGATCTCCATAACTTGCTGGTCTTTTACCTGAATTTTCTTCTGGACAACTGAAGTATTCTGCTATCTGAATTGAACAGTAGTTACCCAACATCTTGCTCCAAGAGCAGGATTTCTCCTGTGGAATGTTAATGATTCAAAAAAAAAAGTCTGGTGGGAAGGGAAACTGATTATTTACCCATTTAGTTTCAGAATTTGTGGGATCTAAACTGGTTGTATCCAAGATGGCTGCTGAAGTTCTGTTTCATAGCAACAAAACCATGATGGTCTGTGAAACATTTTGAGATGCCCAAGGTCATGAATTATTCTATAAGTAAATACAAATCCTCTCCTCCTCATCCTTAGTCAAGTTGTTCAGAATACAACATGATCCCTGAATTTGCCTTTGCAATTCACTTAATCTGAGGTAAATATAACTGTATAAATGATTTTCTATAAGCTAACATAAACTGTAAAAACAAAAACAATCTGTATTTGTACCTTGATTAATCTGATGTGCTGTTTGTAATGGGAATGACATGCGACACTAATACTTGTTAATATGCATTTTTTTATGTTTCTTTTAAGTTATCCTTTAGATGCTTCTAAAAATTTCCAAAGGTGGCCATTTTAATAATGAGCTGTCTTGTTAAGCAATAATTTTTTTTTGTGTGGGATGCAATGAGCAAGAATAAGCCAGTTCTGCTATTCAGTAAGATTCGTGCTTCACATGTGATTGATCGATCTGATTTCTAACTTCAACTCCACATTCCTGTCCACCACCAGCAGCCATTCCTTCCATTCCCCACCCCAAATCTACCTCTGGCGTTTTAAAAAATCATTCAAAGATCCTGTTTCCACCGCCCTTTGATGAAGAGTTGTAAAGATTCTTAACCCTTTCTGAGAAAAGAAAATTATACCTCATAAACACGAGATTCTGCAGGTGCTGGAAATCCTGAGCAACGCACACAAACTCAGCAAGCCGGGCAGCATCTATGGAGAGGGCTAGACATTCGGTGTTTCAGGCCAAGCCCCTCCATCAGGACTGGAAAGGAAGGGTACAGAAGCCAGAATAAGTAGGTGGGGGAAGGAAGGGAGCACAAGCTGGCAGGGGGATAGGTGAGACCAGGTGAGCAGGAAGGTAGGTGCTTGGGGAAGGGGATGAAGTGAGAAGCTGGGAGGGGATTTGTTGGAAGAGGTAAGGGGCTGTAGAAGGAGCAATCAGATCGGAGAGGAGAGTGGAAACCTGATAGGAGAGGAGAAGTAGTTTTCCACTGAGGGTGGGTGGGACTACAACTAGAGGCCATAGGTCAAGGATGAAAGGTGAAAAGTTTAAGCACGAGGGGGAGCTTCTTCACTCAGAGGGTGCAAGAGTGTGGAACGAGCTGCCAGTGCAAGTGGTGCATGCAAGCTCAATTTTGACATTTAAGCAAAGTTTGGATAGGTACGTGGATGGTAAGGTTATGAAGGGCTATGGTACGGGTGTGTAGGTCGATGAGAGTAAGCAGTTTAAATAGCATGGCTGAGATGGGCTGAAGGGCCTGTTTCAGTGCTGTACTTTTCTATGACTATAAATTTTTGCTTCGTTTGTCTTAAATGGGCAATGCCTTTAAAACTATGGCTCCTAGTCCTATTTTCTCCTCAAGGAGGGAAATATCCTCTCCACATTCACCCTTAACATCAAAATGGCTGCCTTTGGGTTTCATTAACTTTGTCACTTTTACTCAAATCATTGCATGCCCTCAGCTTTTCTGTTTTATTATTTAAGCACGACCATTTTGTTTTCGGCATAAGTGTACAGTTGTCATTTCAGTTCCATTGCAAATTGCCCAAAGCTGAGTTATTAAGCTAAATGGTTGTAGTCTTGTAAAAAATTAAAGTTAAATGAATATATATAAAATGCTGCTAAATATTTTTTGTGAAGGAAAGCTAAATCTCAGTGATTGAACTATGCACAAGTAAAGTAAAAATCTATTATTAATTCCTGTGTGAATAAACTTAATCTCAAGCAGTATATTTTTCTCAAATCTACAATATTGTATATTTTAATGTGGGAAATATTGTGTATTATGTAACAATACACAAATTTTAAATAATTACTAAGTATTCATTAATATGCTATACTTGTAAAATATTCAAAGAACAAAGTTTATAAATGTCAGTCTTTAAAAACTTTTATGTACTATTTAATGTAATTTCATCATGGCAAGATTTATACAGAAAGTACTCAAATAAATGCACATAAACTGTGTTTTAACAGTATATTAAAATCTGCATAATTTATTCCATCATTGTAAATTGAGCACAATGTTAAATCTAACTTACAGGGTATTCTGAAAAGTCTTATTTTATCGATGGCTTATTGCAGCAGTTTACATGGACACTTTGGCATGAAATTCAATCACCTTGCTTACAAGAACACAATTACTTTCCAAGTTCCTGGAAGCGCCTTTGCAAATTGTATGGTTAAGTATCGGATGCTAAACTGACACAGTGCTACAGAGGCAGGAAATCAAAACTAGAAACAGAAAGTCCTGAGATGCGAGTATTTCCAGGATTTGTGCGTTCAGCGTTTTCGACAAGCTTGTGGTAATCCTACCAAATGTTGAGTATTCTGCCTGGGGAGTCGACGTCCCAACAGCATTAACTTTGAGTTCTCCAATTTTGGTTAATCTGTCCTCATATCTACTCAAGTCTTCTTGTACACCCGCTTCTTTTCAAATTGCCCCTGTTCCTTTCCCATTGCCAATCTACTCCATATCTGCATGGCCCACACCTGCTTATTCCACTTCACACCCCTGCCCTCGTCAACTCCCTTATTTGGTTCAACTCTTCACCTTCTTTCCTCATCAAATTCCAGTATCAACAGCCCCAGGTGAGGACTGGTGTGTCTTTTCCTGACTTCCCTTTCTTGCAGCCCACAATCATTTCCTCGGTCTTACTGATGCTGAGTTCCATGGTGGTTGTTGTTGTGGAACAGCCCGACCAGCTGATTGATCTCACTCCTGTTCTAGGCATCACAAAGATTCTGCTGATAAGTAATTTATAGATCACTTATTTCTTGTACTTTATCAAACTCAAGTGCCTGAAGTACAAAATACCACGGTCTACTTCTAAGTTTAAAATTGGAAATGTAAGTGTCACGGTCTTGATTTATTTGTTAACCTGTGCCCTTTTTTGTCTGAAAACGTAGGTTGTGATGCTGGATTGATCGAATCTCCCACCAATAAGAGGGAAGTGGACTCTGTTGACTATAGAACAATAAACTGATGGCCTGATCTGGGAATGAGAAAGGGAACGGATGCAAGGTGCATCTCAATATTTCTGAAGTTCATGGCTTTGGGCCAGTAATATTTTAGCTCTAGAGCTGATCAGCATCTACCTCCCATGGGTCGCCTGTGAAATTCTTTAATGACCCATAGTCCAAGTGTGCTGGTGATTGCTTTGAATGCAGACAATCTGAATACTTGAACTGTTGTTTTTATATATGATCACACTTTCTTGATATAACTGCACAATTTGGAGTGATAATGATGATTGAAATGACCATTTGGGGATATTTTAATGCCCTTTGCACTTTCTGACCCACAAGTTGAGGCAAATAGTTCACATTGGTTTGGAATTTGCTTAGATTAACCCTTTCCTGTAAAACACCTAGTGTGTCTTTAGAATGGAGCAGGTGCACGAGCAGATGCACATGCTAATTTCAGACCTGTAGTCAGCAGGGTAACTACAATTTACTTTGCACAACTTCTGTTGAAATGTGGTCTGGAGCTGCTGTCTCTTTACAACACTTTAAATATTTCTGAGGTGGACCATAGGTTCACTCTTTGGTTACTAAACAGGTCAGTCACCTGGGGGGGGGGGGGCGGGAGGAAGAACAGTAAACTTATTTTGTTTAGATAATGTGCGCTGAAATGGTGTAAAGTGTTTATGTGGTGGGGGGGGAGAAGTCCTTTAAAAGCTGCACATTGTAAAACAGTTTAAGCAGGAGCTCTGTCAAATGTGATCAAACTTTATGATAAAATTCTTGGCTTCTGTTGTATAATGGATTTTGGTTTTTAATGCTCCTTTATGTGGGTCTTTCTTCGGGGTGAGTACATGTCTGCTATATTCCCGGACCAAGAACACATTTTGTAAATTGTCTTATACTGGTAATGTGATTAACATGGATATGCGTTGACTTTAAAATATATTTAGATTGCTGAACTCTAATAAATGGACAGATTTGCATTAACTACAGAATGGAACATTCACTAAACAATCACATGGGGTAGAATTCTCCAAAATTAAATAAAAATTAATAGGAATTGTCACTTTATTAAGTGCACTTTGTTAATGCAGATATCTAATCAGCCAGTCGTGTGACAACAATTCAGTGCATAAAACGATGAGATTTAGTTCTTGTTCAGACCAAGTGTGATTGAAGTGACTTTGACCATGGAATGATTGCTGGTTATCAGAGTAATTTGAGTATCTCTGAAGATGCTGATCTCCTGGGATTTTCACCCACAACAGTCTCTAGATTTTATAGAATGGTGCGATAAATGAAACATATCGAGTGAATGGCAGTTCTGTGGTTGAAAACTGTAAATGGGAGAGGTTAGAGGAGAATGGCCAGACTGGTTCAAGCTGACAGGAAGGCAACGGTAACTCAAATAACCACACGTTACAAGAGTGGTGTGCAGAAGAGCGTCTCTGAACGCACAACACGTCGAACCATGAAGCGTGTGGTCTACAGCCACAGACGAGCCTGTGGTAGTGTAGCGGTTACCACGACGCTATCACGGTTCAGGGTGTGGAGTTCAATCCCAGTGTCCTCTGCATCCTCCCCGGCAACGCTTGGATTTTCTCCGGGCGCTATGTTTTCTTCCCACAAAGTGGACGGCCTTGTATTCTGCAGTTACACCCTCTGGTTCTAGTTTCCCACATAATAGGAAACATCCTCTCCACATCCACTTGTATCTACTGTACCTTTGCGTCGTCGTGAAGATGCTGCTGGTCGTCCTTTTGCAGAACACATTTAATTTTTGAGTGAGTGGTCTGTCAAATATGATTATGAGGACACGCAGTCCCCTTTTATTGTCATTTAATAATGCATGCATTAAGAAATGATAAAAATGTTTTTTCAGAATGATATCATGAAAAACACATGACAAACCGACTTAAAAACTAACAAAAACCACATAGTTATAACATATAGTTACAACAGTGCAAAGCAATACCGTAATTTGATAAGAACAGACCATGGCACAGTAAAAGTCTCAGAGTCTCTCGAAAGTCCCATCATCTCACGCAGACAGTGAACCTCCAGCGCCGCCAACTTGCCGATGCAGCATCCTGGAAGCATCCGACCACAGTCCGACTCCGAGTCCGTCCGAAAACCCCGAGCCTCCGACCACTTCCTGACACCGAGCACCGAGCACCATCTCTGCCGAGCGTTTCGACCCCGACCCCGGCAACAGGCGATACGCAAAGCCGAGGATTTGGGGCCTTCGTCTCTGGAGATTCTCGATCGCGCAGTACCAGCGGCAGCGAAGCGGGCATTTCAGAAGTTTCTCCAGATGTTCCTCTGCGCTTCACAGCTGTCCCCATCAAATCCGGATTGTGCACGGCAACCCCTAGCTACACATATCGATATCAATTCGGAACGGCCGCGCACGCTGCGTCGCGCCGCCATCTCCTCCTCCCTCCTGATCTATTGTGATCTATTCACGCTGATTTTCTTTTAACCAGAGTGGAAAATGTAAAAGGTATGAATCTTCAGCAGGGGGACTAATCCATTCCTTCCCCCAAGACACCACCTGTCCTCAAACACTGACCAGCTTGGCAGGACCCTGATGCTATTCGATTCTCCGCATTAACCACCCCCTCCGTTCACACTGATGTCCTTTGCATCCAACTCGTCCTCCCCACCCTTGTCTTAAAGCAGCAACCTGGAATCAAATTGCTCAAGGTTCCGGGATGATTATGTAGTTGATTTAAAGAACACTTTTAACTGATCCAAAGTTAACAAACCACATTTAAAACTGACAGCACTGAGCAAGTAAAATGAGCCCAAATTGGTCTAAGTACGTTACACTCAGTGCTGCTTGGTACACCAGTACACCCCCTGTGAAGTTTAAACGGTGCTCAGATGAAATCCAAATTTGTTCCACACTAAACAGATAATATCCCTCTGTAAAACATGGCATCACCATTTAAAACAGGAGTTCTCAACCTGGGGTCCATGGACCACTCGGCTAATGGTAGGGTCCATAGCATAAAAAAATATTGGGAATCCCTGTCTTAAATGAATCAACATCAAATGCTCTTTCCAGCTTCCATTCTACACTACGCGCACGGTTTATTGCCTGAACTATATAAATCGGTCTAAAATGTGAATTGGCACATAGCAAGACTTTACTGTCACTGTCAGTCGAAAGGAGCTTTGCTTATTGATATCGTCCAAGGAAAGGATAGGATTGGTAGAATCTCGTCCTGCATCTGATATTGTACATGACAAGATGTTTTAGAGACACAAACAACAGGAATTCTGCAGATGCTGGAAATTCAAACAACACACATCAAAGTTGCTGGTGAACGCAGCAGGCCAGGCAGCATCTCTAGGAAGAGGTACAGATGTTTTAGAGGCTGTACAATATGGTCAGGTTGAAATCATTGAGGATGAATTTTGAAAGGACAATTTGTGGTGCAGAAATCATCACTGATGTCGTAAATTTGCTGTTTTGCAGCAGCAATAGAGTGCAATCCATAAAATATCCCATAAATTACAAAAGCAATTTGATACACTCAGTGGCCACTTTATTAGGAACACCTGCTCATTAATGCAAATATCTAATCAGCTAATCTTGTGGCAGCAACTCAATGCATAAAAGCATGCAGACATAATGAAGAGGATCAGGGCGGTAATGCACCATTAAACTGGATGCCAGCCGCCGTAAAACAAGATACAGAGAGAGAAGAGGATCAGTTTTTGTTCAAACCAAACATCAGAATGGGGAAGAAATGTGAGTTAAGTGACTTTGACCATGGAATGATTGTTGGAAACTGCTGAAATCCTGGGATTTTCATGCACAGCAGTTGCTGGAGAACACTATGAAAAACATCCAGTGAGTGGCAGTTCTGTGGGTGAAAACGCCTTGTTAATGAGAGAGGTCAGAGGAGAATGGCCAGACCGGGTCAAGCTGACAGGAAGGCGACAGTAACTCAAATAACCAGGCATTACAACAGTGGTGCGCAGAAGAGCATCTCTGAACACACAACACATTGAACCTTGAAGTGGACGGGCTACAGCAGCAGAAGACCACAGCAGTTTCCACTCCTGTACCTAATAAAGTGGCCACCGAGTGCATATTCTTTTCACTAGATCTATATCCCATGTATATTCATGTAGCAAATGTTATGTTTAGTAACTTTAATCATTGAACTAATTAGAAGAAAAACAAGGAGGTAAGAGATGTGAGTCTAACTTCGTGTTTACTTTAAGTGAGGTGTGCACGTATCGTGATAGTGTGATAACATATGGAATTCATGTATTTATACATATAACCCATAGTGAATTATTTAAATAAACAAGAATGTTTAATTGAACAATATATATTCAAGATTACTGAAATATTAAGGACATAACAGACATTAAAAAGCATCTGAATGAGCATTTGGATTGCATTAAAAGCACAGTGGATTACAAGCGTGGTGGGAGCAGTAAATATAGATCAGATGAAATTCAGAGTGGACACCCTCTCAACTATTGAGTATGTCGACATGAAACGTTGCCGTGGAAAAGCAGCATCCGTCATCAAAGATCCTCACCTCTCTTTTCTGGCTGCTGCCATCGGGTGGAAGGTACAGATGCCTCAGGACTCGCACCACCGAATTCAAGAAGAGTTCACACAAAATACTGGAGGAACTCAGCAGGCCAGGCAGCATCTATGGGGGGGATGGGGGGAGAAAAGGGCAGTCGATGTTTCGGGCCGAGACCCTTGGCAGGACTGGAGAAAAGAAGATGAGGAGTAGATTTAAAATGTAAACACAAAATACCCTGCAGATGCTGGGATCAAAGCAACACTCACAACACGCTGGAGGAACTCAGCAGGTCGGGCAGCATCCGTGGAAACGATCAGTCGACGTTTCGGGCTGGAACCCTTCATCAGGACTGTAGAGGGAAGGGGCAGAGGCCCTATAAAGAAGGTGGGGGGAGGGTGGGAAGGAGAAGACTGGTAGGTTCCAGGTGAAAAGCCAGTAAGGGGAAAGATAAAGGGGAGGGGGAGCAGGGAGGGGATAGGCAGGAAAGGTGAAGAAGGAATAGGGGAAATTTAAAATGGGGAGCGGAGAGAGAAACACAAGAACTGTTACTATCCTTTAACCATCAGGCCCCTGAACAAAAGGGGATAGCTACACTCATTTAAGGACTGTTATATTGTTATTTCATGCTTATTATTTACTGCAATTTATTTATATCTGTATTTGCACAGTTTACAGTTACTGTTCTATAGATCTGTTATGTATGCCTGCAGAAAAGGAATTTCAGGATTGTATGTGTTGACATCTAAGTACTCTGATAAATTTTACTTTGAACTTTAAGTTTTGAAGATTTTGCTCAGTTGATATCTTGTTAGACACAAATGTTTATGCCTGCTTCCCAGGAAGGGAATTCCAGGAAGGCACATGGACACCCCCCTCAAAATCCCTCCTCCCACACAAAAACACAGACAAAACGGAGCAGGCACATTGGACCCTCCCCCCCCCCCCCCAAAATCTCTCCCCGCACAAGAGAAACGAGAAGAGCGGACGAAAAAACACAGAATATAAAAACTATAAGATTGAGAAAGGAGTCTATAGTCCGAGTAGTCCAAAATATTTTTGCCAAGTGGTCCTATTTAGTACATGTCCTGTCCTTGGATCATAATACTGTACATGGGAGCAGAATTAGGCCATTTGGCCCATTGAGTCTGCTCCACCATTCCATCATGGCAGAATTACTATCCCTTTTGTCTTCTCCCTGTATCCTTTGACATCTTCATTAATCAAGAACTTACCAACCTCTTTTAAATGTACCCAATGAATTGGCCTCCACAGCCATCTAAGGCAGTGAATTCCATAGATTCACCACCCCCTGGCTAAAGAAATTCTGCCTTCTCTTTTTCTAAAGGGATGTCCCTCTATTCTGGTCCTAGACTCCCCCACTATAAGAAGCATCCGCTCCACGTCCACTGTACCTGGGCTTTTCCATATTTGATAGGTTTCAATGAGATCCCCCACTCGTTCTGCTAAACTCCAGGGAGTATAGGCTCAAGTCCTCCTCATACATATCCATTTCATTCCTGGCATCTGGACTCTCTCCAATACCAGCACACTCTTTCTTAGATGAGGGGCCCACAGCTGCTCATGATGCCTGGTGCAGTCCACCAATGCCTTATACGGCCTCAGCACTGCATGTTGCAGGACAGTTACTACTTATCTCATTAATTTGAAATACGTGTAAAGGAGGATGAATTCCACGATGCAGTTGGCGTCTTGCCAGCTGTACGTGTCTGTGAAATGCTGCAGTTAACAGGCACTTCTTCTTGTGTTCTTTTTACAAGTGTTGACCTTTAAAGTAGTGTAAATAGTTGTGAAATGTCAACATCAATCCACCTCTGTCAAATGATTTGGCAAGTTATTAGATGTGATCAGTGAAGCCCAATTGACCATGGTTTGATAATCTGCCAATTCTGGAAGGGCAGGGATAAGAAAACAGTCTTGGAACAATCCTCACAGTGGAAGCAGGTAATACAGGATGGGTGCAGCTTTTCCCCGAATGACTGGATGACTGGGTTGGGTTCTCCGTATCAGAAAAAGTCAACAGGGTTATCAGTATTTCGCCTGTTGCTTTCAGTTTTCAGTGGAATTTCTTTCATTCTCCTTTATTTTGGTGGGCACCTAGCCATTCACATCCTCAGTCCTATGCCTGCCTTCTGCTGGGGACTGAAAAGATGCACAGTTGGAAATCCACACCCTAAATTAGCGGTCAAAGGATTATCACTTACAAGGCTGCTGATTGGAAACTGACAAGTGAAAGTAACCCAAATAGCTCAGCATGAATACGATGGGTTGAATAGCCTATTTCTAGAACATGCACTCGTTGGCCACTTTCTTGGGTAGACCTGCGCACCTGCTTGTTAGTACAAATATCTAATCAGCCAATCAGTTGGCAGCAACTCAATGTGTAAAAGCATGCAGACATGGCCAAGAGGGCCAGCTGTTGTTCAGACCAAACATCAGAATGGGGAAGAAATGTGAATCTAAGTGACTTTGACTGTGGAATGATTGTTGGTGCCAGGTGGGGTGGTTTGAGTATCTCAGAAGCTGCTGATCTCCTGGGATTTTCACGCACAACTGTCTTTCGAGCTTACAGAGAATGGTGCAAAACAAAAAAAAACATCCAGTGAGCGGCAGTTCTGTGGGTGAAAATGCCTTGTTAAGGAGAGAGGTCAGAGGAGAATGGGCAGATTGGTTCAAGCTGACAGGAATGCAACAGTAACTCAAATAACCACACGTTACAACAGTGGTGTGCAGAAGAGCATGTCTGAACGCACAACATGTTGAATCTTGGAGTGGATGGGCTACAGCAGCAGAAGATCATATGCATACGCCCAGTGGCCATTTTTATTAGGATGGGGTACCCAATAGAGTGGCCAGAAAATGTAAAACATTACTGAACAGTACAGGCCTATTGGCTGTATTGTGCTAACCTCAACCTACTCTAACATCAATCTAATCCTTCCCTCCCACATAGCCCTCCATTTTTCTATCATTCACATGCCATATATCTTGATTATTTTATCTGTGTTTTTTCCCCCACAGGTTCTTTGCAAGTCATTCCATTTATTTGTTTTGCTTTTCTTCATTAAAAAATCACTAATCTTCCATTGTCAATTGGATCCAAATGCAATGTTGCTTTGTGTGTACTCTTTATTCGGAACATCTTTTCGAAATCAAAGATTCAAAGTACATTCATTATGAAAGTCTATACACAGTATATAACCCTGAGATTCAACTTCCCACTGACAGCCACGAAACAAAGTAACGCCATAGAACCCCTTCAAAGAAAACATCAAACACACAACGTGCAAAAAAAAAGAGCATCGCACAAATGCGAAAAAATGAGTGAAAAACACACAGAATACAAAACATCTAACCACAGAGTCCTTGAAACAGTCTAGGACCGTTCAGTTCAGTTCAGTCTAGTGCTGTGTCATTTGTTAACTGTTGACTGCAGAGCCAGTCCACCCTGATCAAAGTCACAGAAAATAGCAATTTAAAAACAGGAATAACCAGAAACATAGAACATAAGCTGTTGAGTCCAAAGCAGAAGCTGTGCCGATCAAACTTTGCACAAGACCGGAGACACCTGCGCCGCCTTCCAGCAGCAGTGAGTGAGACAGAGGGAGAGGGACCTCTCAAATGCAGGCAGACACTGCTGGACGCACGCTCGCCTTCTACTGTCGTCCTCGCTGATTTCGATCTTGCTCGACACCTTAATTGGCAAGACCAGAGATAACCAGAGTTGATCATGGGCTCGTGCCCCATTTCCAGGCCGCACACTCTGCACCAAACCTCACCGAACACCCTTGGAGACAGCAAAGCGCTAGATCGCCAATCGGCCCAAAAACACACCTTCAAGACGTATATCACAGGTTCCAATCACAGGCAGCTTAGTAGTAGAATCATATTTGAAAGAAGTAGTAAAAGAAATGGTTTTGCCATCTCTCTGGGTGTTGCTGTTGATGGCACTGTTTGCTTGTTCCATATTGAAAGAGCAATCTTCAAGCTTCTGCAATAGGAGGCAAAACAGGACAGTACAGGAACAAGGCTTTTCCCTTTGGAGTAAAGGAGGGCAAGAGATAACTCATTTAAACCCAGGTTAGATCACACTGGGAGTATTGTGCTCAGCTCTGGTCACCTCATTAGAGAGAAAGTCTGGAAGGTTTAGAGAGGGTGCAGAAGAGATGTCCCATGATGCTGTCTGGATTGCTGTAAGAGGACCACAACCTTGTCATGGTTTGGAGGCTTGCATGCCTCAGTGACCGACCCAGAGAGCTTTGTTGGCCGTAGTCAGAGCTTTATGCTTTGGCTCTTGGTAGAATCCACCATGCCAAACCGGTCAAACGGTAGAGGCCAGACTAAGAATGGTCCATCTGTCCTCCAGGTTTGGGGTTTAGCTGAGAGCTAACCACCCTGGCTGGTAAAACAAGACTGTTATGGAAACAGCAATGAAGAATCCTTCTACATCTGAGTGTGACTGTGTTCCTGAGTCTCCACCCGGGACTTGCATGACAGACAGTAGTGAAAACTGAGAGGAAGCTAACTGACACAATGAAGGAAGCCCTGAACACTGCCAGAGATGGAGGAGCTTCATTGCTGCCCTAAACACCAAGGACATTTAAGAGACTATATAGGTACATAGTTGAAAGCAAAATGGAGGGCTATGTGGGAGGGAAGGGTTCGATTGATCTTAGTGCAGGTTAAAAGGTTTGGACAATATTGTGGGTTGAAGGGCCAGTTGGTGCTGTAATGTTCTATGTAATCTATTGTCTCCCACTTGCTTAGGGCAAGGTGGTACCGGTGAATCACAGCAACATTCTGTGGGTTACGTACAAAACTTCTCAATATACCTCTTCTGAATTACCCTCACTCCAATGTGTAATTTCCCTTTAAGATTATTATTTTTTTTCTTACTTTTTTTGCATTTGCAGAGTTCGTTGTCTTGTGCACTCTGGTTGTCTGGCCTGCTGGTGCGATCTTTCATTGATTCTGTCAGGGTTATTGGATTTATTGAGTCTGCCAGCGAGAAAATGAATCTCAGTGTCGAATATGGTGACCTACATGGACTTTGATAACAAACTTGTTTTGAACTTTGCTGATTGTCCGTGGCACTGCTGAATGCAGGTTCTTCTTGTTCCCAAGCCTCACCGTATTTCTGAACAAGACAATTAGCTCAATTTGAAATTCCCTGTCAGCAAGCTATAGCAGTAACCAGACAATCCTCAAGTATGTGTTTGGGATTGATTTGAGAAGAAACCCACGTGGTCACGGAGCACAAACTATCTCCAGGCTGCTGGCCACAGGCTGTGGAACAAAGATGAGGAGAAATTTCTTCAGCCAGACGGCGGTGAGTCTGTGGAATTCATTGCCAGAGACGGCTGAGAAGGCCAAGTCATTGGTATATTTAAAGTAGAGGTTGATCGTTTCTTAATTAGTCGGGGTGTCAAGGGTTACAGGGAGAAGTCAAGAGAATGGGGTTGGTGAGAGGTATAATAAATCAGCCAGGAAGGAGTGTGGGAGCAGATTTGATGGGCCAAATGTCCTAATTCTGCTCCTGTGTCTGTGGTCTTATGAAGTTTGTACCGGGCTCAGATACCTGGCGGAATGGATTATAAAGATATTGATTCACTACACATCTGTAATTTCAAACTTTAATTGACAGCTGTCTACAACTAGTATTGAAAGCTCTGTTCTCGTGAAGAAATCTGTGGGGCTTGAAGTGGTTGATCCCTCCTAATTCTGCTTCTGCGTCTTATGGTCTTGTGCTCTGATGTCTTATGGTCAGGATTGAACCTGAAGCTCTGGGAGGCTGCACTACCTTGTGTTATTATGTTAGTTTATACAAAGTTTTTGGAGCTGGAGTCCCTAAGGCAGTTCCACAACTGACTGGCAACTCCTGCAAGGTGGCTGGTGTTAAACTGTATCAGTCCCTGCCGTTCCTTTGGATTCATCAGCTGTGTGGAGAGGAGGGAGTCTGCCGCATGGGCAGCAGCTTGCTCTCCGTACCGTACTGCCCCGGCCTGCGTATCGACGGACGGCGCTGCACCAACAGCGTAGACAGCTGGGACACAACATCCATGGTTGACCTTGACCAATGGAGGGCCTTCAAGTATACAAAGTTTAAATCTTACTTTGCTTTGCATAATATTTTAAGTCTTTCGGTAGTTGTTGACTTCGCCAGGGTCACACCAACAGCCACCCAGCAATTACGATACTATTGGAACAGTGTAATAAATTCCCTGTATCTTCTGCTCAGTGTGTGCGCGAATATCTTGGAGGGGTCAGAGAGAGTACACAACGTTTTAGCTGAGTGGCGACCCTGAAACGTAGATACAGGAAAATTCAAGATTCAAGCTTCAAAGATTCAAAAAACTTTATTGTCATTCTAACCATACATCAGCTCTGCAGGGCAGAATGAGACAGCGTTTCTCAGGGGTAGTGCAATCGTAACATAACAAACGCAACACTAAATAATAAACATAACAATAAATATTAAAACACAACAGCCACATGTCAGTTAAAATCAAGTTATAAGTGTCCAGTGCAAGTTAAAAGTGTCCAAAGCAGAGTCAGGTGGAGCAGCTATTTAGCAGTCTGACTGCCTGTGGGAGGAAGCTGTTTAGTAGCCTTGTGGTTTTAGTTTTGATGCTCCTGTAACGTTTGCCTGATGGCAGAAGAACAAACAGTTCATGGAGAGGGTGTGAGGGGTCTTTAATGATGTACCGTGTCTTCTGGAGGCATCGACTCTGAAAGAGGTCTTGGACAGAAGGCAGGGAGACCCCAATGACCTTCTCTGCTCCCCTAACCACCCTCTGCAAGGCTTTTTTGTTGACAGCACTGCAGCTGGGGTACCAGGTTGTGATGCAAAAGGTCAGCACACTCTCAACCACGCCTCTGTAGAATGTAGTTAAGATGTTAGTGGGGAGTGATGCTTGTTTAAGCTTCCTCAGAAAGTGCAATCTCTGCTGGGCCCGTTTCACAATCCCAGTGGTGTTCCTGGACCAGGTGAGATTGTCTGAGATCTGCACCCCAAGGAACTTGATGTTTTCCACTCTCCACTGTGGAGCCGCTGATGCTGAAGGGTGTGTGCTCAGGCTGAGACCGTCTGAAATCGACGATCATCTCCTAATCGACAATCATTGACCTAAAGCTTGGTATACACAGCTTGAAATGGAGGATTGAATTTACCTCAATGTTGTGGAAGAGAGAGGTGGTGCTAAGGTAACTACAAACATGTGTTTCTGTCACCCGACTGTATCCTGTGTGACCCTTTATAAACCAGTATTTCTTCATTCTTAGAAAACAAAATGCTGCTGATGTCGGCATCTGAAACAAAAGAAGAGAAAATGCTTGAGGAACTCTGCTCTCAGCGCAGTTCCGAGGACTGGGAAACAAGTTGACCCTGTTCTCGGAAAGGGTTCCTGACCCAAAGCATTGACCAGATCCTTTCTCTACAGATTTGCTGTCTGAATGGTTGCTTCTGTTTACGCCGAGTGTAGAACATTACAGCACAGTATGGGCCCTTGGGCCCACAATGTTGTTCTGACCTTTTAGCCTATTCTACGATCAATCGGACCCTTCCATCTTACATAACCCCTCCATTTCTCTATCATCCACATGTCTATCTAAGAGTCTCTGAAATGTCTCCAATGATTCTGCCTCTACCACCTCCTCTAGCAAGGATGTTGCATGCAACTGCCACTCTCTGTGTAAAGGCCTGCCTCTGACATACTGCTCCCTATGCTTTCCTCCAATCGTCTTAAAGCTTTGCCCCTTATATTAGCCATTTTCACCTTGGGAAGCAGTGTTTAGTTGTCCACTCAATCTATGCCTCTTATCATAAGCACAAAATACTCTGCAGATGCTGGGGTCAAAGCAACACTCACAACACACTGGAGAAACTCAGCAGGTCGGGCAGAATCCGTGGAAACGATCAGTCAATGTTTCCAGCCGGAACCCTTCGTCAGGACTGAAGAGGAAAGGGGCAGAGGCCCTATAAAGAAGGTGGGGGGAGGGTGGGAAGGAGAAGGCTGGTAGGTATCAGGTGAAAAACCAGTAAGGGGAAAGATAAAGGGGTGGGGAGGGGAAGCAGGGAGGTGATGGGCAGGAAAGGTGAAGAAGGAATAGGGGAAAACACAATGGGTAGTAGGAGGCGGAGTCATGAGGGAGGTGATAGGCAGCTGGGGGAGGGGGCAGAGTGAAACTGGGATGGGGGAAGGGAGGGGTAGGGCATTACCGGAAGTTGGAGAATTCTATGTTCATACCAAGGGGCTGGAGACTACCCAGACGGTATATGAGGTGTTGCTCCTCCAACCTGAGTTTAGCCTCATCATGGCAGTAGAGGAGGCCATGTATGGACATATCTGAATGGGAATGGGAAGCAGAGTTGAAGTGGGTGGCAACCGGGAGATCCTGTCTGCTATGGCGGACAGAGCGGAGGTGCTCGATGAAGTGGTCCCCCAATCTGCGTTGGGTTTCACCGATGTAGAGGAGGCCGCACCGGGAGCACCGGATGCAATAGATGACCCCAACAGACTCACAAGTGAAGTGTCGCCTCACCTGGAAGGACTGTTTGGGGCCCTGAATGGTGGCAAGAGAGGAGGTGTAGGGACAGGTGTAGCACTTACGCTTACAGGGATAAGTGCCAGGTGGGAGATCCGTGGGGATGGACGTGCGGATAAGGGAGTCGCGGAGGGACCGATCCCTGCGGAAAGCGGAGAGGGATGGAGAGGGAAAGATGTGCTTAGTGGTGGGGTCCGGTTGAAGGTGGTGGAAGTTGCGGAGGATGATGTGCTGGATCCGCAGGCTGGTGGGGTGGTAGGTGAGGACAAGGGGAACTCTGTCCCTGTTGTGGTCGTGGGAGGATGGGGTGAGGGCCAAAGTGCGGGAAATGGAGGAGATGTGGGTGAGGGCATCATTGATGACGGCAGAAGGGAAACCACGATCCTTAAAGAAAGCGGACATTTGAGATGTCCTGGAACGGAAAGCCTCATCCTGGGAGCAGATGCAGTGGAGACAGAGGAACTGGGAATAGGGAATGGCATTTTTGCATGTGGCGGGGTGGGAAGAGGTATAGTCGAGGTAGTTATGAGAGTCCGTGGGCTTGTAGAAGATGTCAGTGGACAGTCTGTCTCCAGAGATGGAGACCTAGACATCGAGAAAGGGGAGAGAAGTGTCCAAGATAGACCAAGTGAATTTGAGGGCTGGGTAGAAGTTTGAAGTAAAGTCGATGAAATTGACGAGCTCTGCATGGGTGCAGGAAGCATCCTGGTAAATCTCCTCTGTGTCCTCTACAAAGCTTCCATATCCTTCCTATAATGAGGTGACCAGAACTAGACACCATATTCCAAGTGTGGTCTAACCGGGGTTTTATAGGTCTACATTACCTTGCTGCTCTTGAACCCAAACTCTACTTTCTTCAGAATTAAACAAGACAATAGACCCACTGTTTATCAGTGCTCTGCCTGGAACACATCTTCCAATCAGCAGTTTAGTTTATTCCATTGACATTCCCTCATTGTGTCAGACGTGCCAGAGGAGAGTGTGCAGTGTCCTTACAGACACCAGTGGGAACCGAACCCCGATCTTAGGTAAAAGAACCCTTAGGAACCAGTGATCACAGTATGATTGAGTTCAACTTGAAATTTGATAGGGAGAAAGTCATGAATGATGTAGCAGTATTTCAGTGGAGCAAGGGAAATTACAGAGGTATGGGAGAGAAGTTGGCCAAAGTAAATTGGAAAGAGCTGCTGGCAGGGATGTCAGCAGAGCAGCAATGGCGTGTGTTTCTGGGAAAAATGAGGAAGGTGCAGGACATGTCTATTCCAAAAATGAAGAAATACTCAAATGGTAAAATAACAACTGTGGCTGACGAGGGAAGTCAAAGCTATTGTTAAAACAAAAGAAAAGGCATACAACAAAGCAAAAATTAGTGGGAAGATAGGAAGATATCTACTGATGTCTCTGGAGACAGCTTATCTACTGATGTCTACTATAAGCCTACTGACTCTCACAGCTATCTGGACTATTCCTCTTCTCACCCTGTCTCTTGCCAAAATGCCATCCCCTTCTCGCAATTCCTCTGTCTCTGCCGCATCTGCTCTCAGGATGAGGCTTTTCATTCCAGGACGAGGGAGGTGTCCTCCTTTTTTAAAGAAAGAGGCTTCCCTTCCTCCACCATCAACTCTGTTCTCAAACGCATCTCTCCCATTTCACGCACATCTGCTCTCACTCCAGCCTCCCCTCACCCCACTAGGAATAGGGTTCCTCTGGTCCTCACCTACCACCCCACCAGCCTCCGGGTCCAACATATTATTCCCCGTAACTTCCGCCACCTCCAATGGGATCCCACCACTAAGCACATCTTTCCCTCCCCCCTCTCTCTGCTTTTCGCAGGGATCGCTCCCTACACGACTCCCTTGTCCATTTGTTCCCCCCCAATCCCTTCCCACCGATCTCCCTCCTGGCACTTATCCTTGTAAGCGGAACAAGTGCTACACATGCCCTTACACTTCCTCCCTTACCACCATTCAGGGCCCCAGACAGTCCTTCCAGGTGAGGCGACACTTCACCTGTGAGTCGGCTGGGGTGATATACTGCATCCGGTGCTCCCGATGTGGCCTTCTATATATTAGCGCGACCCGACACAGACTGGGAGATCATTTTGCTGAACACCTACACTCTGTCTGCCAGAGAAAGCAGGATCTCCCAGTGGCCACACATTTTAATTCCACATCCCATTCCCATTCTGATATGTCTATCCACAGCCTCCTCTACTGTAAAGATGAAGCCACACTCAGGTTGGAGGAACAACACTTTATATTCCGTCTGGTAGCCTCCAACCTGATGGCATGAACATCGACTTCTCTAACTTCCGCTAATGCCCCACCTCCCCCTCGTACCCCATCCGTTATTTATTTATATACACAGATTTTTTTCTCTCACTCTCCTTTTTCTCCCTCTGTCCCTCTCACTATACCCTTTGCCCATCCTCTGGGTTTTTCCCCCCCTCCCCCTTTTCCTTCTCCCTGGACCTCCTGTCCCATGATCCTGTCATATCCCTTTTGCCAATCACCTGTCCAGCTCTTGGCTCCATCCCTCCCCCTCCTGTCTTCTCCTATCATTTTGGATCTCCCCCTCCCCCTCCCACTTTCAAATCTCTTACTAGCTCTTCCTTCAGTTAATCCTGACGAAGGGTCTTGGCCCGAAACGTCGACTGTACCTCTTCCTAGAGATGCAGCCTGGCCTGCTGTGTTCACCAGCAACTTTGATGTGTGTTGCAGGAAGATAGAGGATTAGGATGTTTTTAAAAACCTACAGAGAGCAACTTAAAAAATCATTAGAAGAGAAAAGATGAAATATGAAAGCAAGCTAGCAAATAATATCAAAGTGGATAGTAAAAGTTTTTTCAAGTATGTTAAAAATAAAAGAGAAGTGAGAGTGGACATAGGACCGCTAGAAAATGAGGCAGGAGAAATAATAATGGGGGACAAGGAGATGGCTGATGAACTAAATGAGTATTTTCCATCAGTCTTCGCTGTGGAAGACACTAGCAGTATGCCTGATGTTGTAGTGTGTGATGGAAGAGAGACTCGATGGGCTAGATGGCCTAATTCTGCTCCTATGTCTTATGATTGTATAGCTGGCACTGTTATGTGATGCTCTGATCACTATGTTTCTGTGCCTCCTCCCAAATGCAGGTGATTCCACTAACTCTTGAAGAATGTTTGTGTACAGCGTCACATTGCAGTTCCCTGATTTTTCAATTTTGTTCTTGGAAAAAAGGTCACAACATCCTTTAAAAAGAAAGGTGAAATACTGTTTTATGATTTGTGGATGTTTTCTGAATGATAGCTGAAACTTTGTAAAGCCTTTGCTTCAATATTTGGATCTTTTGAAAGAAAGAGGCTAAATTGGTTAATTTTCATTGTGAAGGTGGTGTTGGGTGAAATTGGGCAGAGCGTGGGGAACTGTGTAGGTGTTGGTCCAGTCCTCATTGAAAGGTCTGTGGTGGAAAAGGAGTGGTAACGTTTCTGATGATCCATTCTAGGCTCAATGTTTAGATGCAACCATGAAGATCTGCCTGTGTCTCTACTGCCTTTGAGGTTGAAGAAGATTCTTTCATGTTGTCACAGTATCTAACCAATTTCTACAGTTGTACAATTATACAGCATTCTAACTGATTGCATCACAATCCAATATGGAAAGTTCAATTTACAGGAATGCAAGAGGCGACTGAGAGTGGTGGACCCAACAGTTCTTTCATGGATACCATCAAGGACATCTGCAAGAGGCAATGTCTCAGGAAGCCCTCTTCTCTTTGCTGCCATCTGACAAGAGAGGACAGGAGCCTGAAGACCCACACCTCAAGGTTCAACAACAGCTGCTTCCCCCATATAAGACCATTAGGCATAAGAGCAGAATTAGGCCATTTCTCCCATTGAGTCTGCTCCACCATTTCATCATGGCTGATCCATTTCCCTCTCAATCCCGTTCTCTTGCCTCCTCCCCATAACTCTTCACGCCCTGACTAATCAAGAACCTATCAAACTCTGCCTTAAATATAGATTTGGTCTCCACAGCCACCTGTGACAATAAGATCCAAGATTCAGCACCCTCCAGCTAAAAGAAAAATCCTCCTCATCTTCATTCTAAATGGATGTCCCTCTGTTCTGAGGCTGTGCCCTCTGATCCTAGACTCCTCCACCAAAGTAAACATCCAGTCTACCTAGGCCTTTCAAAATTGAATAGGTTTCATCGAGTTTTTGAACCACTATGAAAAATCCTAACTCTTCCTCGGACTATATTTCCTGCATCTTGCACTAAAGTCTTTCTGTTATTTTTTTCTTTATTGTGTTGTGTATAATTTGTTAATTTAAGTTTATGTAATTAGTTTGTACTGTGCTGCGGCTACATGAAGCTAAGTGCTAAAGCATTTACACCCAGGGTATGTCTACCCACAAAACTAATTTTGAACTTGAAGTCGGCGGAATATAAGCACACTAACTCCTGACTCAGCTTGCGTGCATGCAGTCAAGAAAAGATACTTCAGCAATTTAATTTGTTATTTATGTGTGATTCATCTGTAGATTTTATCCTTATTTTAAAAAATTATCATGTGTTATGTGTGTTTTGTGCTTTATGCCCTGGTTCAAAGAAACCTTTGTCTCTTTTCTATATACATTATATACATGTATGTAGTTAAATGACAATAAACTTCACTTGATTTGACTTGACTTGGTGATGAAAAAGGCTGTATAAAGGTTATACGTGACCGGGCAAGCTTAGCGATTTCCTGATCTTGCTCACCTTCAGCACAGGGGTGTCAGCAAAATTCCATTAAACTTTTGATCAGACATGCTGTAACACATCATAAGCAATGGTTTGACGTTTTACCATTTCACGTCTCTCTTACCTGGCAGATGGTGTATGCTTGTAATAATCAGTTGTTAAGACAATAAGACATAGGAGCAGAATTAGCCCATTTGGGCCATTCTCCCTGTAACATTTGATGCCCTAACTATCAGCCTCTACTTTAAACTTATCTAAAGATTTGGCCTCCATAGCAGTCTAAGGCAATGAATTCCATAGATTCACCATTCTCTAGCTGAAGAAATACCTCCTCATCTCTGTTATAAACTGATGTCGCTCTATTCTGATGCTGTGCCCTCTGGTCCTAGACTCCCCTACCATAGGAAACAGCCTCTCCATGTCCACTCTATCTAGACCTTTCAATATTTGATAGGTTTCAATGAAATCCCCCCCTCATTTCTCTAAACTCCAGTGAGTACAGGCCCAGAACCATCAAACCACGACATACGTTAAGCATGGTTTCCTGAAAGGAAAATCCTGCCTGACTAACCTACTGCAACTCTTTGAGGAAATTACAAGCAGGGTGGACAAAGGAGATGCAGTAGACATGGTGTACCTGGATTTTCAGAAGGACTTTGACAAGGTGCCGCTCATTAAGCTGCTTAGCAAGATAAGAGCCCATGGAATTACAGGAAAGTTACTAGCATGGGTGGAGCATTGGCTGGTCGGCAGAAAACAGAGAGTGGGAATAAAGGGATCCTATTCTGGCTGGCTGCTGGTTACCAGTGGATCGGTGTTGGGACTGCTGGTTTTTACGATGTATGTCAATGACTTGACTATGGTATTAATGGATTTGTGGCTAAATTTGCCGATGATACAAAGATAGGTGGAGGAGCGGGTAGTGTTGAGGAATCAGACAGCCTGTAGAGAGACTTAGATAGTTTAGGGGACTGGGCAAAGAAGTGGCAAATTAAATACAATGTTGGAAAGTGTATGGTCATGCACTTTGGTGGAAGAAATAAATCAGCAGACTATTATTTAGATGGGGAGAGAATTCAAAATGCAGAGATGCAAAGGGACTTGGGAGTCCTTGTGCAGGATATGCTGAAGGTTACCCTCCAGGTTGAGTCGGTTGTGAAGAAGGCGAATACAATGTTGGCATTCATTTCTAGAGGTGTAGAATATGAGAGCAGGGATGTGATATTGAGGCTCTATAAGGCACTCGTGAGACCACACTTGGAGTATTGTGTGCAGTTTTGGGCTCCATATTGTAGAACGAATACACTGACATTGGAGAGGGTTCAGAGAAGATTCACGAGAATGATTCCAGGAATGAAAGGGTTACCGTATGAAGAGCCTCTGGCAACTCTTGGGCTGTATTCCCTGGAGTTGGGGGGTATGATGGGGTGGGTTAGTGGGTGGAGGAGTTGATTAGCCTTACTGCTTTGGGAAGGTAACTGTTTTTGAGTCTAATGGTCCTGATGCGGATGCTACGTAGCTTCCTCTCTGATGGGAGTGGGACGAACAATCCATGAGCTGGGTGGATTATGTTACTGGCTCTTTTCCGGCACTTTTCTGTGTATATCTAGTCAGTATGAATTGAGACTATAGCTGAGACAGCCCTGTGAACTATCCCATTGTAAACATCCCACTATGAGCGGGACAAGACTGGCAAATGTTTGGGAACTTGACACATCACGGAAAGAACATAACATAAGCACAGGCCACCTGGCCCGTCAAGCTTGCTCCACCATTCAATAAGATTTGTCTGTGAACTTGGCACCTTCAAGGACTCTACAACTCATGTTCTCAGTTTTATTTATTTATTGACTTTTCTATTATTTGTACTATTTACCTTTTGCAGATTGCTTGCTTGTCTGTCTTTGTATATAGTCATTTTTTTATAGGTTCTATTGTATTTCTTTATTTTCCTGTAAATAATCTGCAGGGAAATGAATGCCAAATTAGCTTATGGTGACATATACATATTTAAGTAATAAATTTACTTTGAACTTTGACTCAGCTTCACCTACCCTGCCTCTTCCCCCTAACCCTTAATTCCCCTGCGATGCAAAGATCTATCTAACTGTGTCTTAAAATATATCTAATAAGGAAGCCCCTGGGCAGAGAATTCCACAGGTTCTCTGTTCTCTGGGAAAAGCAATTTGTCCTCATCTCTTGTCCTAAATCTAAAGGACAATTCGATATATTACGAAAACAACCCACGAACATTCATTCTGATAATGAAAGAAGCACATAGCTGAAGTACTCACAGGACTTCACACTCAGAATCTGCAGAAGTCAAGGAAACATCGACTCAGATGAGGATTGTGATTACACCACTCTAAATTGCAATAAAGAGTAAAAGTAAATGCTTGGAAGGTATGCAAGGAAATGTATAAAATGTTGTTTTATGAGATCATCAGAAGCAATAACTCCAAAGATCAGCCAACTGAAGAAGACCTTGGACAGGGGCAGAGAGGAGAACTTGCCAAGATCAAGCCTGTCCAGGTTCATCAGGAGAAGAACAGCTGAATACAGCTAGTAGGTTTTGGAAGTTTGTGAAAATAATCTGGAGTTGTCCAACTAAAAGAGCTGTGAAACTAAAGAGTTAACAAGTCTTTGAAACGACATAGTGAAGTTTTGAGTTGTTAATTAAAGAAGGAGATCATAGAATGGTACGGCACAGTACAGGCCCTTCAGCCCACAGTGTTTTGCTGACTTTTCACCAACTCCAATATTAGTCTAGAGCTACCCTTTTACTTAGCCTCCATTTTTCTTTCATACATTCTAAGAGTTTCTTAAACGTTCCTAATGTATCTGCCTCTACTGTCGTCCCAGGCAGGGCATTCAAAGCACCCACCACTCTGTAAAAAAACGTCTCTCTGACATCCCCCCTGTACTTTCCTCCAGAATTATGCCTGCTTGTATTAACCAGTTCTGCTCCAGGTAAAAGGCACTGGTTGTCTACTTAATAAATGCCTCTTATCCTCTTGTACACCTCCTGGGTGCTGGGGTGGAGATATGTCTCTGCCAAGGGGGGTATATGGCACTCTTTCCCTCCGATAGACTGCAGGTCACCCTTGGGTAAACTGTGACATCTGCTGGGTCCCACCAACCTGATCAGGGTCATGTGAAGCCATGGGAGCAGGTGGTGGATATCACAAGCCCTGGTGATGTGACCACTGACGCCAGGCAGACGACCTCTGAAGAGTATTGATAATGGCTGGGGTCACCCGTCTTGTAAAGTCACTGCCCAGAAGCAGGGAATGGCAAACTACTTCTGAAGAAAAATTTGTCCAGAGCAATCATGGTCATGAGACCATGATGATCCACGTTATACGACACGGCACATAATGATGATGGTGACATCCCCATCAAGTTACCCCTCATCCTCCTTCATTCCAGAAAGAGAAGCCCTAGCTCACTCAACCTTTCCTTAGAAGACGTGCATTGCAATTAAGGCAACATCCTGGTTAATCTCCCCTGCACTCTCTCTAAAGAACAGTTGCTAGGCAAAGTCATTGCTGTGTTTTATTGTGTGCTGCGGTGGGAGGTGTAAACAGGACAGATGGAGTTTTTTTCTTGGAAAGAAGAGGTTTAAGGTGAGGGCAGAAAATTTAAAGGAAATGTATGAGGCAAGTTCTTTTTACACAGAGGTGCCTGGAACACACGGGGCAGAGGAAGTGTTATAAGCAGATACGATAATAATGTTTAAGACCATAAGATATGTGAGCAGAATTAAACCATGTGGCCCAGCAAGTCTGCTCTGCTATTTCACCATGGCCTGGCTCATTTTCCCTCTCAGCCCCAATCTCCTGCCTTCTCCCTGTATCCCTTCACACCCTGACTAATCAAGAACCTATCAACCTCTGCCTGAAATATACCCAATGACTTGGCCTTACTAGCTGCCTGTGGCAACAAATTCCACAGATTCACCACTCTCTGGCTAAAGAAATTCCTCCTCATCTCAGTTCTCAAAGGATGCTCCTCTATTCTGAGGCTGTGCCCTCTAGTCCTAGACTCCCCCACCATAGGAAACAAATCCACATCCACTCTATCGAGGCCTTTCACAGAAACATAGATAAACCTACAGCACAATACAGGCCCTTCGGCCCACAAAGCTGTGCCGAACATGTCCTACCTTAGAACTACCAAGGCTTTACCCATAGCCCTCTATTTTTCTAAGCTCCACGTGGCCATCCAAAAGTCTCTTAAAAGAACCTATCATTTCCGCCTCCACCACTGTCACCGGCAGCCCATTCCACACACTCACCACTCTCTGTGTAAAAAACTTACCCCTGACATCTTCTCTGTGTCTGCTTCCAAGCATCTTAAAACTATGCCCTTGCGTGCCAGCCACTTCAGCCCTGGGGAAAAGCCTCTGACTATCCACACGATCAATGCCTCTCATTATCTTATACACCTCTGTCAGGTCACCTCTCATCCTCCGTCGCTCCAAGGAGAAAAAGCCGAGTTCACTCAACCTATTCTCATAAGGCATGCTCCCCAATCCAGGCAACAGCCTCGCAAATCTCCTCTGCACCCTTTCTATGGATTTCTCCTAGATTCCGATCATTACCTAGTTCAACATATAGTAGGTTTCAGTGAGGTCATCCCTCATTCTTCTGAATTCCAGTGACAAGCCTTTCAATCCTGGAATCATTTTAGTGAACCTCCTTTGAACTCTCTCCAATGTCAGCACGTCCTTTCTTAGATAAGGGGCCCAAACCCACGCAGCCGTTCCGAATGATATTGATTATGTGTAACTGGGGGCCGTGCACAATCTGGATTTGATGGGGACAGCCGTGAGAGGCACGGAGGAACACCTGGAGTAACTTCTGAAATGTCTGCTTCGCTGCCGCTGCTACTGCGCGATCGAGAATCTCCGGAGACGAAGGTCCCAAATCCTCGGCTTTGCCTATTGCCTGTTGCCGGGGCCAGGGCCGGGGCCGGGGTCGAAACGCTCAGCAGAGATGGTGCTCGGTGTCGAAGAGGTGGTCGGAGGCTCGGAGTTTTCGGACAGACTCGGAGTCGGACGCTTCCAGGATGCTGCATCAGCAAGTTGGCGGCGCTGGAGGTTCACCGTCTGCGTGAGATGATGGGACTTTCGACAGACTTTTGAGATTTTTACCGTGCCATGGTCTGTCCTTATCAAATTATGGTATTGTTTTGCACTGTTGTAACTATATGTTATAATTATGTGGTTTTTGTTAGTTTTTAAGTCAGTTTGTCATGTGTTTCCGTGATATCATTCTGGAAAAACATTGTATCATTTCTTAATGCATGCATTACTAAATGACAATAAAAGAGGACTGCGTGTCCTCATAATCTAATCTAAACTGCTCGCAATACTCCAAGTGAGTTCTCACTATTGCTTTATAAAGCCTCAACATTACATCCTTACGGTCTAAGCAGGCAGGGAATGGAGGGATACAGACTAAAGGCAGGTAGATGGGATTAGTTTAGACTGGCACTGTGTTTGGTTCAGGTGCTGCACTGTTGTAAGTTCTATAAATGCCCCAATCAACTTCAGGAATCCAGGGCATTAAAGCACTAGTGTTGGGGATGTTATGCCGAAGTTGTATAAGATGTTGTTGAGGCCAAATTTGGAGCATTGTGTGCAGTCCTGGTCACCTACCTACAGGAATGACGTCAATAAGCCTGAAAGAGTGCAAACAAAATTTTTAAGGAAGTTACACACATAAAAGTTGCTGGTGAATGCAGCAGGCCAGGCAGCATCTCTAGGAAGAGGTACAGTCAATGTTTCAGGCCGAGACCCTTCGTCAGGACTAACTGAAAGAAGAGCTAGTAAGAGATTTGAAAGTGGGAGGGGGAGGAGGAGATCCGAAATGACAGGAGAAGACAGGAGGGGGAGGGATGGAGCCAAGAGCTGGACAGTTGATTGGCAAAAGGGAAGTTGTTGAGACTTGAGTACCTGTATTGTAGGGAAAGGTTAAAAAGGTTAGGAGTGTAGGAAAATGGGGGGAGACCTTCTAGGGGTATACAAAATGATAAGGGGTGTAGATTGGGTGAATGCATTCAGATTTCCCCCTTCACTAGAACTAGAACTAGAAGTGAAAGGTAAGATATTTGAGGGGTATCTGAGGGGGGACCTCTTCCACTCAGAGGGTGGCGCAAGAACAGAGAGAGCTGCCGGCAGAAGTATTAGTCCTGGGTTCAATTGTAACAATTAGGAGAAGTTTGGATAGATACATTGATGGGACGGATTTGGGGGGATACGGCCCATGTTCAGGTAAATGGGACTAGGCAGAAGATTGGCTTGGCATGGACTAGACAGGTCAAAAGGTCTGTTAACACTCTGACCATAAGAAGGTGCTGAACAGAAACAGAGTCCGTGGCCCCTCGTGCTCATCGTACAGTCTATACTAATTCCATTTGGTCAGTAGCTTCCTACCAAGATGAGGGAGATAAAAATCACATTTGTCCTTTCCAAGTATTTAGCATGGAATCACAGAGAAACAAGAGACAGACGATGATTTGGTGGAGTCAATGATTCAGAATTAATGAGAGTGAATTAGTGAGCGTGTAGTGATTTCTGTCTATGTCAACACTTAAGCCCTGGTCACAAGTAATTGACAAGGTAAAGTTCAAAAATTCAATCTAAATTTATTATCAAAGTATATACATATCACCATATAAAACCCTGTGAGCGTTCACAGTAGATACAAAGGAACACTATGGAATCAATGAAAAAACGCACTCAGACAGACAAACAAATGTGCAAAAGACAGACAGATTGTGCAAATACAAAATGAAAAACAAATGAAATTAATTAATTGAAATCGAGAACATGAGTTGTTGTAGAGTCCTTGAAAGTGAGTCTGTAGGTTGTGGAATCAGTTCAGAGTTGAGGTGAGTGAAGTTATCCACACTGGTTCAGGATCCTGATGGCTGAGGGGTAATAGCTGTTCCTGAATCTGGTGCTGTGGGACCTTTCTTTCTTTCTTTTCAAATCTTTTTATTATTATTCCAAAAAAAAACATGAGTACATCGAAGTAACAACACTTACAATGTCTCAAGGAAAAAAACATTATCTTAAAGATTGAAAAATTTTGTGATAATAAAAAACCCCATTAGGTGTACAACCCCGGAGCCATGCGTCATACAAAAAGCTTCTAAAAATAAACATCAAACTGCCAGCAAGAAAGAAAAATGTACCAAAAAATTTACAATTAGATCGTGGAGAAATTTTATCAATTAGCTCAAATGATAATAACGAGCAAATGAGCCCCATCTTTTCTCAAAATCAAATAAAGGTTCAAAGGTTTGACTTCTAATTTTCTCCAAACTAAGACATAGCATTACTTGAGAGAACCATTGTGACAAAGTGGGAGCTGATGCATCCTTCCACTTCAACAAAATGGCCCTCCTAGCTATCAATGTAACAAATGCAATAACATGTTGGTCAGACACAGAAATACCACGGATATTTTGAGGAATTACTCCTAAAAGCACAGTTAATTTGTTAGGATGTAGATTAATTTTAAGTGCTTTAGAAATTGTTGAAAAAACTGACTTCCAGAACTGTTCCAGTATATAGAACAAGACCAAAACATAGGTGTCAGTGTAGCTGTCTCAGTTTTACATCTATCACAATAACTATCAACATTAGGAAATATTTTAGAGAGTCTCTCCTTTGTCAAATGGTAATGATGTACAATTTTAAATTGAATCAGTGAATGACTAGCACAGATCGAAGAAGAATTAACCAGCTTCAGAATCCGCGTCCAATCCTCTGTCATAAAAGTCAAATTGAGTTCCTTTTCCCAATCCTGTTTAACCTTAAATAAGGCACGCTTATCCTATTGTAATAATAAATTATAAATTCTTCTAGTGGAACCCTTCGTCGAAGGGTTCATACTCATAATAGTATCTAACAGGTCAGCCTCCAATATGTAAGGAAAATTACTTAAATATTTTTGTAAGAAATGTCTAACTTGAAGGTATTGTAAAACAGTGTGAGTATGAAAGAGAGTATTTATCAACTAATTGTTCAAAAGACATCAATCTATCTTCTTTAAATACATCCAAAAAAGAATTAATATCTTTATTTTTCCGAAGTAAAAAAATTGGATCACTCAAAGAAGGCTTAAAAAAATAATTTTGATAAATTAAACTACAAAGTTTAAAATTTTTAAGATTAAAAAAATTGCAGAACTGGTGCTAAATTTGTAAAGAATGCTTAATCACAGGGTATAGGTTTAAATTAGCAACTTTAACTAATTGTATAGGTAAAGCAACTCCCAATAATGAGGTTAAATAAAACTGTTTCACAGCTTTCAGTTCCATTGGCTGATCATTTTTATCAACCCAATATAACCAAAGGGACATGTATCGCACATTGTCAGCCCAATAATCTATTCTTAAATTAGGCAAAGCAAGACCTCCTTACTTTTTCAGCTTTTGTAAGTGACATTTACTAATCCTTGGTCTTTTATTATACCAAATAAAAAATAAAATAATAGAATCAATCCAATCAAAACACTTAGTCAAAAAAACAACAGGGAGGACCTTATGCTCCCGTATCTCCTTCCTGATGGTGGCAGGGAGAAGATATTTTTTGGGGGGAAGGAGAGGGAGAAGTAGATACCACGTGGGATCCATCCCACTCTAGGCCGAAGTTTGCCATCGACCTCCGAATGGAAAAACCTGCATTAAAGTCAGCAAGTGGAGCCCCAAATCCCGGGGGAAAAAAAACTACAAACATTAAAGGCAGGCCCTTAACTTGTAACTTTAAAAAAAGAGAAATATTGCCGATGGCTGAAATCTGAAATAGAAAGCCAAGTGTTTGGAATCAGCAAAACTTGATGTTTGCACCTCAGTGATTGATTCCCCCCCCCCCCCTTTAGATGCTGCCCGACCTACTGGGTATTTGAAATGTCACCCCAGCTTCAGTGTTTTGTCACAGACGCTCACTAGAATATTTACAGTATTTTCTGCTTTAATTAAAATTTCCTGCAGACGCATACTTGGCAGAGAACATGAAATCGCGCCCGAACGACTCAATGGACTGGAGTTTTAGCGCGGGTGCCGTTATAAAGTTATCCTAAATCCCGTAAAGGGGCGCAACCGGAGAGCGGCGACCTGGGTTTGAAGTGAGTTATTTCCTCCTCACTCATTGGTCAAACTTAGCGAAACTTCCCTTCCACATAAAAGCTCCCGGGCGTCCGCGAGTGGCGAGCAGCTGTTGGAAAGTGAGGAGACCGAGGAACTGGAGGACAGTCACGGCTGGTTGCCGAGAGGAACAGAAAAGTTAACATGAAACGTTACTTCATGTACCGGAGGTAAGATTGAGAGAGAAAAAAGTTTGGTTTCTTTGCTCTTTCATGGAAACTCTGTAAGCACGTTTCTTTTTTTTAAGAGTAAGATTTGCCAGTGACACCGTGATGCTCTGCGGGCTCAGAAACTGTAATTTAGTTTCTAATGTCACCAGGCAAAGGACTTGGAGAATCCGTCAGCAGCTAACGGGGTTGAATAGTTCACCCAAAGTGTGTGAGTTGTATGCTTTGTTCTCCCTGTATTGTGAATTTGTTCAAGACCGCAACAGAACGCTAGGGAGAAATTGCGCTTTGTAAATATTTTTCCTTCAACAAGAATGGAAAATGTTGAGGGAAAACTCCGCTCTAAGTCTCCCATGTGAAACTGCTAGTCCTTAAAACAGAATATACACGAGAAAGTTTGCAGATGCTGGAAATCGGAGCAGTACACACAAATACGGGAGGGTGAAGGTCGGGCAGCATCCGTGGAAATGAATGGATAGGCGACGTTTTGGGCTGAGATTGGTCTCTAGGATTGGCATGTCAGACAGTATGGACAGGAGAGAAACAGACTGAGCACATTAAGGTTCCCTTTCTCCACCCCCCCCCACCTACCGCTGCCTGACCTGCTGACTATATACCAGCATGTCTGTTTTATATTTCCAGCATCTGTGGAAATTTCTTTAGCCCATAAGAGATGGGAGCAGAGTTAAGCCATTCGGCCCATCAAGTCTTGCCTGCATTCCATCATGGGCAATTTATTACCCCCCTCAACCTCCTTCTCCTGCCTTTCCGCTGTAACCTTTGACAGCTTTACCAGTCAGGAATTTATTAATCTCCACTTCCTCAGCGGTCTGTGGCAATGAATTCCACAGATTCACCACCCCCTGGCTAAAGAAATTCCTCCCCATCTCTGTTCAGAAGGGATGCACTTGTATTCTGGGGCTGTTCCCTCTGGTCCTAGGTTCCCTCATGATTGGAAATATCCTCTCCACATCCAGTCAATCTAGGCCTTGGAATATTCAAAGAGATCTCCCCTCATTCTTCTAAACCCTAGAGAGTTCTCCTCGTAATTAATCCTTTCATCCCAGAGAACATTCTTGTGAACTTTCTCTGGACCTCTGTGATTGAACTCTATTGAGTCTAAACTACTGCCCAAGTTTCTTTAGAACTTTTCCCTTTTTGTTTAATTACTTATGTGATCATTTATTCTGCATCTCCTAAATACCTTCTGTGTTGCCCGAAGGGAATAAAAGTGAATCAGAACAGTGCCCTGTGATCCTACTCCCAGCTTGCTACATTCGGTACCTGCCCAAAAGAATCTGCTCGAAACTCAGTTTCGCCATTCCTTTGACTAATTCATGTCACGGTGGCCCAGTGGTTAGCACAATGCTTCACAGTTCCAGTGAAAGGGTTCAGTTCCCTCCTGGTGCCTGTAAGGAGTTTGTACATTCTCCCCGTAACTGCATGGGTTTCCTCTGGGGTTCTGTTCTCTCCCACAATCCAAAGACTTACTGGTTGGTAGGTTAATTGGGCATTGTAAATTGTCCTATGGTTAGGCTAGGATTAAATCGGGGTTACTGAGCGGTGTGGCTCGAGGGGCCTGTTACACTGTATGCGAATAAATAAATAAATCCCCCCGGGAGATCTCCCCTCATGGCTCCTAGATCCTCCAACCTCTCTTGCAGCATTCCTCTTTTAACTTGACATTTCCCAATACTTATGAACTTTTTTCATTGACTTGTAGCATCTAATTATCTGTTATCTTGTGCTTCATGACATCTAGGTATCTTTTGAATTCTCATCCAGTTGTGTTTTGCTCTCAGCTTTGAAGTAACCGAAGTTACTTTTTAAAACCTAAATTTTAAATGGAGGAATCCCCATTTCATCAGGATTCTGTTAATTATCCTAGTATGTCCTGATTTTTTTTTTCTTCTGTGGCAGCAGTACAATGCAAGACTGGAATTACTATAATCTACAAAAATAAATGTGTTGTGCAGAAGAGGAAGTGTTCATGGCTCATTCACAAATCTGACTGTGGAGGGGAAGAAACTGTTCCTAAAATGTTGTGTGTGTACCTTCCGGCTCCTGTACCTCTTCTTTGATAGCAGGTCACATCGTTATTAGAGATGAGACCAACTAGAGTCGTGTCACCTGCGAACTTCAGGATTTTAATGGATTTGCCTGTGGAGGTACACACATTTGTATAAAGTGAGAACATGAGGGGGTGAAAGAACACAGCCCTGGGAAGAGCCTGTGCTTACAGACATTGGATTAGATAAGTAGGAGCCCAGTATTACATACTGCTTCCTTATGGTCAGGAAGTTCATAATCCACTGAGGAATACTGTAGGGTAGCTGGGTGAGCTTGCTTTGGACAAGTCTGCTTTCAACACCATTGTCCCGGAGCTAAAATCGACAAATAAGATCCTCACATACTGTAGGTGCTGGGGGAGTCCAAATGTTGAATGTAATGAAGGCACAAATTAACTGCATCTTCCACTGAGTGATTTGCTCAATAAGCAAAATCGCAGATCAAGAATAGGATCAGGAATGGACTTAAGATAGGATAAACCTCAGACATTCAAAGGTTTTCATAACTGCTGAAGTCAGAGTGACTGTCCTATAATCATTAGGTCCTGTGATCTTGTCTTACTTGGGAAATGGAACTTTAAAGCAGTCCGGAACCCTGCATAATCCTGCACACTGGAGCCTCCGTACTAAGTGGTAATGTAACTTGTCAGAGTGATCTCCGCAGTATTTTCCGGGAGTCTTTAGTAACTTACCAACCTCATCGAACTCCTAATGAGGTAGGGCTGCTGGCGTAGCTTCTTCGTGATTGTCTTGATGTGTTTGGACCAGGATAGATTCTCTGAGGTATCGACGTTCATGAGCTTAAAGTTGCTCACCCTTTGCACTCTAACCCCTCAGTAGGGACTGGTGTGTGTTCTTCCTTCTTCCTCCTTCCCCTTCCTGAAGTCCACAGTCAACTCCTTTGTTTTGCTGATGTTGAGTTTGAGGTGGTTGTTGCGATACCACTCAGTCAAGTTATCAGTCTCACTCCTGTACTCCGCCCCATTGCCATGTGAGGTCCTGCCAATGACTACGGTGTCGCTGGTGAATTTCTACTTGGTGATTGAACAGTGCCTAGCCACACAGTTGTGATTGTAGAGGGTAGAGGAGTCCTGTGGGTGTCATCCTGGAAATGGGCAAGGATTTTACCAATAATATCTAGAGTAGGAGTTCCCAACCCTCTTTATGCTCTGGACCTCTACCATTAATAGAGGGGTCCGTGGACCCAAGGTTAGGAACCCCTGACTCTAGAATATCATAATGAGACAAGATACAAGTAGAGTAAGTGTGTAATATTTTTTTCTTTATGCTAATTCTTTGAGAATAAATCTATAGCTAGGTCCAACATAGCTCTGTTGTAGCAGGAGAGGATGTTTCCTGTGGTGGGGTGTCTGGGACTGGAGGGCACAGCCTCGGAGTAGAGGGGCATCTCTTTGGGGCAAGGATGTAGAGGGATTCTTTTGGCTGGAGGGTGGTGGATCTGTTGAGTTTGTTGCTGCGGACTTCTGTGGAAGCCTGATTGTTGGGTGTATTTGACGCGGAGGCTGATGGGTTTTTGATTAGTAAGGGTGTCAAATGTTATGGGATTAAGGCAGGAGAATGGGGTTAAGAGGAATAATAAATCTCGTGATGAAATGGTGGAGCAGACCCAATAGGCTGAATTGTCTAATTGTCCTCCTGTGGTTATATGGTCTTGTTATCAAATGCCCTCTTAGGTAGGATCTGAAATGTTGACTTGTACAATGGTGGTATTGTGCTCTGTCTGTCCTGAGTTACTTCTGCCTATCACCTCCCCCTGGTGGGCATACTCCTCCTCTTTCTCCAGTGGTCCACTCTCCTCGCCAATCAGGTTCCTTCTTCAACCCTTCACCTCTCCCACTTATCACCTCCCAGTTTCTCAGTTCATCTCCCCTCCCCTCCCCACCCACCCACCTACCTTCCCTCTCACCTGGCCTCACCTATCAGCTTCCAGCATGTGCTCTATTTTCCCCTCTTCCCACTTCTGTATGTGTGTGTTATTCAATGTAGCTCTTACGAAATTTCATTGAGTTGTTTTGTACCAGTGGGCACACCCTTCCTAAATACTTGCATTTCATGTGATGTCATTGCTAAATCGGAATGAAATGAGAACATTGCCCTTTTACCTAAAGCAATCCACAACCATTATTTCATCATTGATGATTGGTCAGGAGTTGAAGCCAGTGAGCTGATCCACCGTGATCTAATTGAATGGGCAGATCAAGCCTGGGGGAACATTTGACCAAGCTACTAATTCCTTATGTTCTCATTGGTGGCAACACCAATTTCAGTTGACCATGACGAGGAGCTTCAGGACGACACAGAGTCAAAGTAAATTTATTATCAAAGTAGTAGTAGAGCAGTCACTTGAGTTCTCCTATTGGTGGGACTTTAGATAGCTGTAGAGGCCGATCTGGCATTCACGTATTCTGGAAGGGTGGATTCCCTTACTGAGAATGTGTAGGCGTGACTTTGCTTAATGTGGGGAGTCTGATGGACGGGCAGCCACCACACAGTCCTTGACAGATCGGGGTCAGGGTCCAGTCGCATGGAATGCAAGACGACTGGGGACCCTTCACTGCCGTTGTGATGTCATCATCATCTTCAGCCAGCTCCAGCATTGAGTTCTCGGTTGGATCGCTCTTTGCCTTGACCCTCCCCCTTGACCTTACCGCCATGGGTGACCCCACCAGGAGCTAAGCTCCAGACAGCATCCTCTCAGGAACTCTCAAAACTCTCTGCCACGACAAGGTGACGATCCTGGGAGAAGATTACCGAAGTATGTACATGTTACCATATACTACCTCGAGATTCCTTCTATTTATTTATTTAGAGATGCTGCATAGGACAGGCCTTTCCAAGCCAAAGAACAACACCAGCCAGCAATCTACTTATTTAACCTTAGCCTAATCACAGAACAATTTACAATGACCAATCAACCCGCTAGCTGGTACGTCTTTGGAATGTGGGAGGAAACCAAAGCATCCGGAGAAAACCCGAACGTTCATGGAGAGGAATGTACAAACTCCTTAGAGGAAAATAACAAATACAATAAAATTTATGGAAAAACCATACATAAATAAAGACTGAAGCACCAATATGGAAAAAAAAGACAAATTGGGGAAAGTTGCCTGGTCTATTTAATTTACCATTTTAAAAAAAAACAGCTTTCATAGCAGCTTGGAACAAAGTGCATACACGTGGGTGTTTGATATTTTATTTCAGAATCACTTTATTGCCAGTATGTGAAATGTACCAGAATTGATTGCGGTTTGGTACCTTGCATAAAATGCAGGACAATACCGGAACAGGGAACATAATAGCACCCAGCAGTTTACAAGACAATAGTGCCTGTGGCCACAGGCAGTCAACAATTAGCAGAAAGGTCATGTGCACCAATGCCAATAATCAAATTTAAATATGAATTGTGAACAGATTAATTATCAACAGAACAAGGAGAGCAAGAAAGACCATTTTAACGAATGTTGTGCAGGGACAGGTAGGATACTACACGTGAGTGAGTTTTGTTGAGAAGCTGGATAGCTACAGGAAAGAAGCTTTGCAGATGACGTGTAGTCCTGATGGTGATGGACTTGTAGCGTCTCCCTGACAGCAATTTGGTGAATGGGTGATTGCTAGGCTGGGGGGAGTCAGCAGTGATTTTCTTTTCAGCTGTTTATTTTTTTTTGCTCTGGTGATAAACTGTTCTTTTAATGTCTAGTATGATATAGCGTTTAGTGACATGCATTACAGTGCCAGCTGTAAAATTGTTTGGAGTTCGAATCTCACTGCTGTCCTTAAGGAGTTTGTATATTCTTCCGATAGAACATAGAAGAACATAGAATAGTACAGCACAGTACAGGCCCTTCGGCCCACAATGTTGTGCCGACCCTCAAACCCTGCCTCCCATATAAGCCCCCACCTTAGATTCCTCCATATACCTGTCTAGTAGTCTCTTAAACTTCACGAGTGTATCTGCCTCCACCACTGACTCAGGCAGTGCATTCCACGCACCAACCACTCTCTGAGTAAAAAACCTTCCTCTAATATCCCCCTTGAACTTCCCACCCCTTACCTTAAAGCCATGTCCTCTTGTATTGAGCAGCGGTGCCCTGGGGAAGAGCCGCTGGCGATCCACTCTATCTATTCCTCTTATTATCTTGTACACCTCTATCATGTCTCCTCTCATCCTCCTCCTCTCCAAAGAGTAAAGCCCTAGCTCCCTTAATCTCTGATCATAATGCATACTTTCTAAACCAGGCAGCATCCTGGTAAATCTCCTCTGTATCCTTTCCAATGCTTCCACATCCTTCCTATAGTGAAGTGACCAGAACTGGACACAGTACTCCAAGTGTGGCCTAACCAGAGTTTTATAGAGCTGCATCATTACATCGCGACTCTTAAACTCTATCCCTCAACTTATGAAAGCTAACACCCCATAAGCTTTCTTAACTACCCTATCCACCTGTGAGGCAACTTTCAGGGATCTGTGGACATGTACCCCGAGATCCCTCTGCTCCTCCACACTACCAAGAATCCTGCCATTTACTTTGTACTCTGCCTTGGAGTTTGTCCTTCCAAAGTGTACCACCTCACACTTCTCTGGGTTGAACTCCTTCTGCCACTTCTCAGCCCACTTCTGCATCCTATCAATGTCTCTCTGCAATCTTTGACAGTCCTCTACACTATCTACAACACCACCAACCTTTGTGTCGTCTGCAAACTTGCCAACCCACCCTTCTACCCCCACATCCAGGTCGTTAATAAAAATCACGAAAAGTAGAAGTCCCAGAACAGATCCTTGTGGGACACCACTAGTCACAATCCTCCAATCTGAATGTACTCCCTCCACCACCACCCTCTGCCTTCTGCAGGCAAGCCAATTCTGAATCCACCTGGCCAAACTTCCCTGGATTCCATGCCTTCTAACTTTCTGAATAAGCCTACCGTGTGGAACCTTGTCAAATGCCTTACTCAAATCCATATAGATCACATCCACTGCACTACCCTCATCTATATGCCTGGTCACCTCCTCAAAGAACTCTATCAGGCTTGTTAGACACGATCTGCCCTTCACAAAGCCATGCTGACTGTCCCTGATCAGACCATGATTCTCTAAATACCTATAGATCCTATCTCTAAGAATCTTTTCCAACAGCTTTCCCACCACAGACGTAAGGCTCACTGGTCTATAATTAACCGAACTATCCCTACTACCTTTTTTGAACAAGGGAACAACATTCGCCTCCCTCCAATCCTCCGGTACCATTCCAGTGGACAACAAGGACATAGAGATCCTAGCCAGAGGCTCAGCAATCTCTTCTCTTGCCTCGTGGAGCAGCCTGGGGAATATTCCGTCAGGCCCCGGGGACTTACCTGTCCTAATGTATTTTAACAACTCCAACACCTCCTCTCCCTTAACATCAGCATGCTCCAGAACATCAACCTCACTCATATTGTCCTCACCATCATCAAGTTCCCTCTCATTGGTGAATACCGAAGAGAAGTATTCATTGAGGACCTTGCTCACTTCCACAGCCTCCAGGCACATCTTCCCACCTTTATCTCTAATCGGTCCTACCTTCACTCCTGTCATCCTTTTTTTCTTCACATAATTGAAGAATGCCTTGGGGTTTTCCTTTACCCTACTCACCAAGGCCTTCTCATGCCCTCTTCTTGCTCTTCTCAGCCCCTTCTTAAGCTCCTTTCTTGCTTCCCTATATTCCTCAATAGACCCAGCTAATCCTTGCTTCCTAAACCTCATGTATGCTGCCTTCTTCCTCCTGACTAGATTTTCCACCTCACTTGTCACCCATGGTTCCTTCACCCTACCATTCTTTATCTTCCTCACCGGGACAAATTTATCCCTTACAAGAGATCTCTAAAGATCAACCACATGTCCATAGTACAATTCCTTGCAAAAACATCATCCCAATTCACACCCGCAAGTTCTAGCCTTATAGCCTCATAATTTGCCTTTCCCCAATTAAAATTTTTCCTGTCCTCTTTGATTCTATCCTTTTCCATGATAATTATAAAGGCCAGGGAGCGGTGGTCACTGTCCCCCCAATGACCAAGTGGGTTTCCTCCCACAGTCCAAAGACGCACAGTTAGTTGTTAGTGAGTTGTGGGCATGCAGTGATGGTGCCAGAAGTGTGGTGACATGATCAACCTGCCTAGAGCAGTCCTTGCTGATTTGACTTGATGCAAATGACACAGTGGTATGAGCCTCAAACATACTGCCAGGGGAGATATGATAGTGATGGTTAAGACACATGCACAGTATGTCACATGATGATTCTGGGCCTCTGCTCACTGGAATTCAGAAGAATGAAGAGGGAATTCTTTGAATGTTGAAGAGCCTCGATAGAGTGTATGCGGAGAGGATGGGAGAATCTAAGACCAGAAGACACAGCCTCAGAATAGAGGTGCTTCCTTTTAGAATGGAGACGAGGAGGAATTTTGTTAGCCTGTGAGTGGTGAATCTGTGGAATTTGTTGCCACAGGCGTCTGTGGAGGCCAAGCCATTGGGTATGGAAGTTGTCCTGTCCAAGACCGGAAGAAACTGCAGAAGATTGTGAACACGGCGCAGCACATCACACAAACCAATCTTTTGTCCTTGGACTCACACCGCACGCTGTCGGAGCAGTGCTGCCAGGATAATCAAGGACACGACCCACCCAGCCAACACACTTTTCGTCCCTCTTCCCTCTGGGAGAAGGCTCAGGAGCTTGAAGACTCGTACGGCCAGATTTGGGAACAGCTTCTTTCCAACTGTGATAAGACTGCTGAACGGATCCTGACCCGGATCTGGGCCGTACCCTCCAAACATCCGGACCTGCCTCTCGGTTTTTTTGCACTACCTTACTTTCCATTTTCTATTTTCTATTTATGATTTATAATTTAATTTTTTAATATTTACAATCGATTTGTACTCCAGGGAGCGGGAAGCGCAGAGTCAAATATCGCTGTGATGATTGTACGTTCTAGTATCAATTGTTTGGCGACAATAAAGTATAAAATATATCAAAGGCAGAGGTTGATATATTCTTGCATGAGGGAAATGGGAAGAAAGCGGGAGATTGGGGTTGAGAGGGGAAATGGAACAGCCGTGATGAAATGGTGGCGTAGACTAGATGGACCAGTGGCCTAGTTCTGCTGCTATATCTTATGGTGTGCTCGTGGAGGGATATGGATTGTGTGCACACAGATGGGATTAGTTTAGATTAACATTGTAGATGGTACTGACATGTTGGGCTGAAATGTGTTATACTGTCTTATGTCAATGTTCCAGTGGAAGGATGGTTGTATCTCATTGCAGTGGATTCTGGTTAACTGGGACACATTGGAACCAGTACAGTTTGCCCAATTAAATGGCTATCCCAATTATCCAAAGTTTCATGGAAATGGTTAAATGGGTTTAAATAAGACAAACTGCTGTTTAATTGGGTAATGATATATGTATTTAAATAAAATGCAGAACAAATTAGAACACTGCCACTGAGTATTGGTTCCCAATAGTTATTGGCAGATGAATTCATCCGGTGTACTCTGCTGTGTTCTTCTGACTGACTGTAAATGAACATTATCACTGCAGACATCTGGTGTAGATGATGGACTGCCTTCATTGCCTTTCTGCATGAAGTAGTGCCAAAAATCGCTGCTTTCTAATTTGGTGTCCGTTGGCCCAAATGAATAACCTAACACGAGCATATGTAACTGACGCTATTTAAAAACTGTTCACTCTAAGCATGGTGTAGTGTCTAATAACTACACAAGGGGTTCTCCCTCCTGGGGTGGAGGGTGTTGCACGGGGCAATACCTGAGCAGGTCCACGGATAACCTGTCTGCGTGCTCTTTCTGTGGATGGGGGTAGACAGTGTACCATGTCTCCATGGAGTACAAGACTTTGAAGCCCCTCTTTGAATATCTGAAGGGGCTGCTCCTCAAGTTTTGGCTATGCGTCAGCTTCACGCTCCTGGTTTATGGGCACCTAGTAAAGGGTGGAGGACGGGGGTGGGGGGGGGGGGGAGGGGCGGGAAATTTCCTGGTACGCCTGCTCTTGGGCCATCCGCAGGTTCCAGGCAGTGAGCAATCAAGGGCTCTGCCCGAGTCAACTTGCTGCCCCTCTTCTGGGGCTGCATTCGTGCCTGGGTGTCTTTGGAGAGGGAGCATGCAATAATTATGGGTCAGTGAGGGATTTCTGGGAACGGTGGGCCCCCTTAGGGAATTGTGTATATTATAGATGACTGAAAATTGTGTTTTAATTTGAACTCACTCACCCCCAACCTTTGTATGTCTTTTGCATAAATAATAATGGCCACACGAGTGCACGCAGCTGACGCTAGTTAGAAACTGGCAACGATCTCCTGTTCCAGTTAAGCAGGATTGTTCATTCATTCTTGGTTGCGGGAGGGGCAGGACTGGCAGCTTAATATTCCAGGGTTCCGATGTTTCATACGTGGTAGAGACAGAGGAATGAAGGGTGGGGGGCGGGTGCGGGTTGCATTGCTAGTCAGGGAAAATATTACAGCAGTGCTCAGGCAGGACAGATTAGAGGACTTGTCTACTGAGGCCATAGGGGTGGAACTGAGAAACAAGAGAAGTATGACCACATTAATGGGGTTGTATTGTAGACCACCCAATAGTCAGCGAGAATTGGAGGAGCAAATCTGCAGAGAGATAGCAGACAACTGCAGGAAACATAACCACAGCCTCCTCTAATGTAAAGATGAACCCACACTCAGGTTGGAGGAACAACACCTTATATTCCGTCTGGGTAGCCTCCAACCTGATGGCATGAACATTGACTTCTCTAACTTCCGCTAATGCCCCACCTCCCCCCGTACCCCATCCGTTATTTATTTATATACACACATTCTCTGTCTCTCTGTCTCTCTCTCTCTCTCTCTTTTTCCCTCTGACTATACCCCTTGCCCATCCTCTGGGTTCCCCCCCCCCCCTTTCCTTCTCCCTGGGCCTCCTGTCCCATGATCCTCTCATATCCCCTTTGCCAATCACCTGCCCAGCTCTTGGCTCCATCCCTCCCCCTCCTGTCTTCTCCTATCATTTTGGATCTCCCCCTCCCCCTCCCACTTTCAAATCTCTTACTAGCTCTTCCTTCAGTTAGTCCTGACGAAGGGTCTCGGCCCGAAACGTCAACTGTACCTCTTCCTAGAGATGCTGCCTGGCCTGCTGCGTTCACCGGCAACTTTGATGTGTGTTGCTTGAATTTCCAGCATCTGCAGAATTCCTCGTGTTTACGCAGGAAACATGAAGTTGTGATAGTAGGGGGTTTTAATTTTCCACTTATTGATTGAGATTCCCATACTGTTAAAGGTCTAGATGGGTTAGAGTTTGTAAAATGTGTTCAGGAAAGTTTTCTAAATCAATATATAGAGGTACCAACTAGAGAGGATGTAATATTGGATCTCCTATTAGGAACTGAGTTAGGACAGGTGATGGAAGTGTGTGTAGAGGAACACTTTGGTTCCAGTGATCATAACACCATTAGTTTCAACTTGATCATGGATAAAGTTAGATCTGGTCCTCGGGTTGAGGTTCTAAACTGGAAAAAGGCCAAATTTGAAGAAGTGAGAAAGGATCTAAAAAGCGTGGATTGGGACAGGTTGTTCTCTGGCAAAGATGTGATTGGTAAGTGGGAGGCCTTCAAAGGAGAAATTTTGAGAGTGCAGAGTTTGTATGTTCCTGTCAGGATTAAAGGCAAAGTGAATAAGAATAAGGAACCTTGGTTCTCAAGGGATATTGCAACTCTGATAAAGAAGAAGAGAGAGATGTATGACATGTATAGGAAACAGGGAGCAAATAAGGTGCTTAAGGAGTATAAAAAGTGCAAAAAAAAAACTTGAGAAAGAAATCAGGAGGGCTAAAAGAAGACATGAGGTTGCTCTCGCAGTCAAGGTGAAGGATAATCCAAAGAGCTTCTACAGGTATATTAAGAGCAAAAGGATAGTAAGGGATAAAATTGGTCCTCTCGAAGATCAGAGTAGTCGGCTATGTATGGAACCAAATGAAATGGGGGAGATCTTAAATGGGTTTTTTGCATCTGTATTTACTAAGGAAACTGGCATGGTATCAATGGAAATAAGGTAAACAAGTAGAATCATGGAACCTATACAGATTGAGGAGGAGGAGGTGCTTGCTATCTTGAGGCAAATCAGAGTAGATAAATCCCCAGGACCTGACAGTATTCCCTCGGACCTTGAAGGAGACTAGTGTTGAAATTGCAGGGGCCCTGGCAGATATCTACGGGTGAGGTGCCAGAGGATTGGAGGATAGCTTATGTTGTTCCATTGTTTAAAAAAAGGATCTAAAAGTAATCTGGGAAATTATAGGCCAGTAAGTTTGACGTCGGTAGTAGGTAAATTATTGGAAGGAATACTGAGAGATAGGATCTACAAGTATTTGGATAAACAGGGACTTACTAGGGAGAGTCAACATGGCTTTGTGCGTGATAGATCATGTTTAACTAATCTATTAGAGTTTTTCGAGGAGGTTACCAGGAAAGTGGATGAAGGAAAGGCAGTGGATGTTGTCTACATGGACTTCAGTAAGGCCTTTGACAAGGTCCCGCATGGGAGGTTAGTTAGGGAGATTCAGTTGCTAGGTATACATAGAGAGGTAGTACATTGGATTAGACATTGGCTCAATGGAAGAAGCCAGAGAGTGGTAGTGGAGGATTGCTTCTCTGAATGGAGGCCTGTGACTAGTGGTGTGCCACAGGGATCAGTGCTGGGTCCATTGTTATTTGTCATCTATATCAATGATCTGGATGATAATGTGGTAAATTGGATCAGCAAATTTGCTGATGATACAAAGATTGGAGGTGTAGTGGACAGTGAGGAAGGTTTTCAAAGCTTGCAGGGGGACTCGGACCAGCTGGAAAAATGGTCTGAAAAAATGGCAGATGGAGTTTAATACAGACAAGTGTGAGGTATTGCACTTTGGAAGGACAAACCAAGGTAGAACATAAAAGGTAAATGGTAAGACACTGAGGAGTGCAGTAGAACGGAGGGATCTGGGAATACAGATACAAAATTCCCTGAAAGTGGCGTCACAGATAGATAGGGTCGTAAAGAGAGCTTTTGGTGCATTGGCCTTTATAAATCAAAGTATTGAGTGTAAGAGCTGGAATGTTATGATGAGGTTGTATAAGGCATTGGTGAGGCCGAATTTGGAGTATTGTGTTCAGTTTTGGTCACCAAATTACAGGAAGGATATTAATAAGGTTGAAAGAGTGCAGAGAAGGTTTACAAGGATGTTGCTGGGACTTGAGAAACTCAGTTACAGAGAAAGGTTGAATAGGTTAGGACTTTATTCCCTGGAGCGTAGAAGAATGAGGGGAGATTTGATAGAGGTATATAAAATTATGATGGGTATAGATAGAGTGAATGCAAGCAGGCTTTTTCCACTGAGGCTAGGGGAGAAAAAAAGCCAGAGGACATGGGTTAAGGGTGAAGGGGGAAAAGTTTAAAGGGAACATTGGGTGGGGCTTCTTCACACAGAGAGTGGTGGGAGTGTGGAATGAGCTGCCAGATGAAGTGGTAAATGCGGGCTCACTTTTAACATTTAAGAAAAACTTGGACAGGTACATGGATGGGAGGTGTATGGAGGGATATGGTCCAGGTACAAGTCAGTGGGACTAGGCAGAAAAATGGTTCGGCACAGCCAAGAAGGGTCAAAAGGCCTGTTTCTGTGCTGTAATGTTCTATGGTTCTATTTGTTATGTGATGTGTCGTATGACGTGGGTGATCATGGTCTTTCCATGAACATGATTGTTCTTGACAAATTTTTTCTACAGAAGTGCTTTGCCATTGCCGCCTTCTGAACAGTGTCTTTACAAGACGAGTGACCCCAGCCATTGTCAATATTCTTCAGCAGCTGTCTGCCTGGCGTCAGTGGTCGCATAACCAGGACTTGTGGTATGCACCAGCTGCTCATACGGCCATCCATCACCTCCCATGGCGTCACATGGCCCTGATCAGATGGGGGGGGGCCTTAACAGGTGTTACACCTTGTCTGAGGCTAGCGGAGGGAAGGAGTGCCTTTAACCTCCTGTGGTAGAGGCGTATCTCCACCCCACCACCCAAATTAAGTGGCGTAGCATCCCAAATAAATTACGAGAATCCCAAATAAATGTTGAGATTGACACCTATTTTGTCTCAGTTTTTTCAGAGTTGTCTCAAATAAATGGCTGCCCCAATTAGCCAATGGCCCAAATACCCAGAATACACTGGATTCTGAAAGGTGGGCAAGGGTTGTGGCAAGCATATCTTTCTATTAATACTAGATACGTTAGGGCTTGGTTTTGAATGAAGAGTTTTTTTTCCTTGAAGAGGGTGATTGGAGTCTCCAATACACTGTCTGAGGAGTTGGAGGCAGAAGGTCTCACTGCATTTCAGAAGATTCTGGACTAGAACTGACAAGGTTAGGAGGTTGTGTAACACCCACATAAAATGCTGAAGGAGCCCGGCAGGTCAAGCAGCTTCTGTACAAAGGAAAGATTCGACATTTCGGGCCGAGACCCCTCATAGTGAAGGTGGGAGAAGCCAGAATTAGGATTGGGGGGGGGGGGGGTGGAGGAGAAGGACTACGAGCTGGAAGGTGTTATGTGAAGCCGGATGAGGGGGGGGAAGGGAGGGGGTTGAAGTGAGAAGCTGGGAGGTGATAGGGGGAAGTGGTAAAGGCCTCGAAGCAATCTGATAGGAGAGGACAGTGGACTGTGGGACAGAGGAAGGGAGGACAGGCATTGAGGGGGGGGAGGTGATGGGCAGGTGAGGTGAAGTGAAGGGATAAGAGGGGAGCAGAAGGGAGAAGGTTATGGACAATGCAGGCAGACAGGATTAGTGTGGATTAGTAGGCAGCAGTGAGCCTCTGCTGTGTGACAATCATTAATTTATCACTCATCTCAAGGCGGAGATTTTGGCAATTGGCTGCTAACCTTGACCTTGTTCACTTCCAGACTATCAAGGCTGAAAGTCTCCTATCAACGTGTCTTGTGAGAGTGGATGTGTACAGCTTTTAGGGTACATCGTAAATTGCTAATGACACACCCTTTGATAAGACAAGATGTTGCGTGCCAAAAATATTAGATTAGAGCCAGGGTGTTTTTTCTTTGGTAGTTGGGATCAGTCCAATAAATTTTAATCAGAATCAAATTTACTGGCATATGTTGTGAAATTTGTTGCTTGCAGCATTGCCTTGTAATACATAATAAAATGCTATAAGAAGTCGAATAACGTCACGTTCCACACAACCGAGAAAGCTCACCAACACTTCTGTTTTCTGAGGACAGCTGGGCTATGCACGTCCAGACGTGCGTCATTTGATGGATGTGCATTCGAGAGCACCCTATCAAGCTGTTCACCGCTTGGGATGGAAGCTTGCTCTGTGGTGCAGAGAAAGGGTACTCATCACCAGCTCAGCTCGCCTGCCATCGAGGGCTTGTATCTGGAAAGGTGTCAGAAAAAGGCAACTAACATCACTGAGGGTCCCGCCCCCACCCTATTCATGGACTGTTTGTCACACTCGCATCAGGCTATGTAGCATCCACGCCAGGGGACCAAACTCCCCAAATAAAAGCAACACACATCAAATTTGCTGGTGAACGCAGCAGGCCAGTCAGCATCTCTAGGAAGAGGTACAGTCGACGTTTCGGGCTGAGACCCTTCGTCAGGACTAACTGAAGGAAGAGCTAGTAAGAGATTTGAGAGGGGGAGGGGGAGATCCAAAATGATAGGAGAAGACAGGAGGGGGAGGGATGGAGCCGAGAGCTGGACAGGTGATTGGCAAAAGGGATACGAGAGGATCATGGCACAGGAGGCCCAGGGCGAAAGAAAAGGGGGATGGGGGGGGAAAAAACCCAGAGGATGGGCAAGGGGTATAGTCAGAGGGACAGAGGGAGAAAAAGGAGAGAGAGAGAAAGAATGTGTGTATATAAATAAATAAATAACAGATGGGGTAAGAGGGGGAGGTTGGGTATTAGCGGAAATTAGAGAAGTCAATGTTCATGCCATCAGGTTGGAGGCTACCCAGACTGAATATAAGGTGTTGTTTCTCCAACCTGAATGTGGCTTCATCTTTACAGTAGAGGAGGCCGTGGATAGACATATCAGAATGGGAATGGGATGTGGAATTAAAATGTGTGGCCACTGGGAGATCCTGTTTTCTCTGGCGGACAGAGCGTAGGTGTTCAGCGAAACGGTCTCCCAGTCTGCGTCAGGTCTCACCAATATATAGAAGGCCACACTGGGAGCACCGGACGCAGTATATCACCCCAGCCGACTCACAGGTGGAAGTGTCACCTCACCTGGAAGGACAGTCTGGGGCCCTGAATGGTAGTGAGGGAGGAAGTGTAAAGGCATGTGAGGCACTTGTTCCGCTTACAAGGATAAGTGCCAGGAGGGAGATCGGTGGGAAGGGATTGGGGGGGAACGAATGGACAAGGGAGTCGCGTAGGGAGCGATCCCTGTGGAAAGCAGAGAGAGGGCGGAAGGGAAAGACGTGCTTGGTGGTGGGATCCCATTGGAGGTGGCGGAAGATATGGAGAATTATATGTTGGATCCGGAGGCTGGTGGGGTGGTAGGTGAGGACAAGGGGAATCCTATTCCTAGTGGGGTGGCAGGAGGATGGGGTGAGAGCAGATGCGCGTGAAATGGGAGAGATGCTTTTGAGGGCAGAGTTGATGGTGGAGGAAGGGAAGCCCCTTTCTTTAAAAATGAGGACATCTCCTTCGTCCGGGAATGAAAGGCCTCATCCTGAGAGCAGATGTGGTGGAGGCAGAGGAATTGTGAGAAGGAGGTAGCATTTTTGCAAGAGACAGGGTCGGAAGAGGAATAATCCAGGTAGCTGTGAGAGTCTGTAGGCTTATAGTAGACATCAGTAGATAAGCTGTCTCCAGAGGTAGAGACAGAAAGATCAAGAAAGACGAGGGAGGTGTCGGAAATGGACCAGGTAAATTTGAGGGAAGGGTGAAAGTTGGAGGCAAAGTTAATGAAGTCAACGAGCTCAGCATGCATGTGGAAAGCAGCGCCAATGCAGTCGTCGATGTAGTGAAGGAAAAGTGGGGGAACGGATACCAGTATAGGCTTAGAACATGGACTGTTCCACAAAGCCAACATAAAGGCAGGCATAGCTGGAACCCATATGGGTGCCCATGGCTACACCTTTGGTTTGGAGGAAGTGGGAGGAGCCAAAGGAGAAATTATTAAGAGTAAGGACTAATTCCGCTAGACAGAGGAGAGTGGTGGTAGAGAAGAACTGGTTAGGTCTGAAATCCAAAAAGAAGCGGAGAGCTTTGAGACCTTCCTGGTGGGGGATGGAGGTATATAGGTACTTTCTAGCCCTTAGCTCTATCCTTCCCCCTCCTGTCTTCTCCTATTATTTTGGATCTCCCCCTCCCCCTCCCACTTTCAAATCTCTTACTATCTCTTCTTACAGTTAGACTTGACGAAGGGTCTTGGCCCAAAACGTCTACTGTGCTTCTTCCTATGGATGCTGTCTGGTCTGCTGTGTTCCACCAGCATTTTGAAGTATCGTACATGGGTTCAATGTCCAATTTGAAATCAGATGGCAGAGGGGAAGAAGCTGTTGCTAAAATGTTGAGTGTGTGTCTTCAGGCTCCTGTACCTCCTTCCTGAAGGTAGGAATGAGAAGAGGGCATGTCCTGGGTAATGGGGTCCTTAATGATAGAATAATTGAGAGGTTCTTTTGAAACTTGTTTTGGTGTAATGTGTAAAGGTTATATTTTTATTGTTCGTTGCCTTAGGCATGTGCTTTGGCCTTGAGCGGTATTGAACCCATTAGTTGATTTCTGTGTGTTATAGAAACATAGAAAATAGGTGCAGGAGTAGGCCATTCGGTCCTTCGAGCCTGCACCGCCATTTATTATGATCATGGCTGATCATCCAACTCAGAACCCCGCCCCAGCCTTCCCTCCATACCCCCCGACCCCCGTAGCCACAAGGGCCATATCTAACTCCCTCTTAAATATAGCCAATGAACTGGCCTCAACTGTTTCCTGTGGCAGAGAATTCCACAGATTCACCACTCTCTGTGTGAAGAAGTTTTTCCTAATCTCAGTCCTAAAAGGCTTCCCCTTTATCCTCAAACTGTGACCCCTCGTTCTGGACTTCCCCAACATCGGGAACAATCTTCCTGCATCTAGCCTGTCCAATCCCTTTAGGATCTTATACGTTTCAATCAGATCCCCCCCTCAATCTTCTAAATTCCAACGAGTACAAGCCCAGTTCATCCAGTCTTTCTTCATATGAAAGTCCTGCCATCCCAGGAATCAATCTGGTGAACCTTCTTTGTACTCCCTCTATGGCAAGGATGTCTTTCCTCAGATTAGGGGACCAAAACTGCACGCAATACTCCAGGTGTGGTCTCACCAAGGCCTTGTACAACTGCAGTAGTACCTCCCTGCTCCTGTACTTGAATCCTCTCACTATAAATGCCAGCATACCATTCGCCTTTTTCACCGCCTGCTGTACCTGCATGCCCACTTTCAATGACTGGTGTATAATGATACCCAGGTCTCGTTGCACCTCCCCTTTTCCTAATTGGCCACCATTCAGATAATAATCTGTTTTCCTATTTTTGCCACCAAAGTGGATAACTTCACATTTATTCACATTAAATTGCATCTGCCATGAATTTGCCCACTCACCCAACCTATCCAAGTCAGCCTGCATCCTCTTAGCATCCTCCTCACAGCTAACACTGCCACCCAGCTTTGTGTCATTCGCAAACTTGGAGATGCTGCATTTAATTCCCTCATCCAAGTCATTAATATATATTGTAAACAACTGGGGTCCCAGCACTGAGCCTTGCGGTACCCCACTAGTCACCGCCTGCCATTCTGAAAGGGTCCCGTTTATTCCCACTCTTTGCTTCCTGTCTGCTAACCAACTCTCCACCCACACCAGTACCTTACCCCCAATACCGTGTGCTTTAAGTTTGCACACTAATCTCCTGTGTGGGACCTTGTCAAAAGCCTTCTGAAAATCCAAATATACCACATCCACTGGTTCTCCCCTATCCACTCTACTAGTTACATCCTCAAAAAATTCTATGAGATTCGTCAGACAGGATTTTCCTTTCACAAATCCATGCTGACTTTGTCCGATCATTTCACCGCTTTCCAAATGTGCTGTTATCACCGCTTTCCAAATGTGCTGTTATCCCAAGCATGTAGAGGTATTAAACACACAAGATTCTGCAGATGCTGGAAATCCAGAATGACGTGCACAAAATGCTTTTCTGATGAAGGTTCTCAGCCCGAAATGTCGACTCTTTATTCCTCTCCATAGGTGCTGCCTGCCCTGCTCAGGTCCTGTGTGTGTGTGTGTGTGTGTGTGTGTGTGTGTGTGTGTGTGTTACTTTGTATAAAGAATAATCTTTCTAAGCCTTCAATAAGTGACTTCATATCATTTGTGACTCATAACCTCTTTAGCTGGTTGACATTAATTAGCAAGAAAAATGCACCAAGCTTCGGGGAAAATGAACCCGCTAAGGGGAACGTTGAAGGATTTGGCAAAACCAGCAGAAGTCACAAAAAAAATTTTTATTTTCATTGAGCTGCAACAACTAAACCAACTAAGTGAGTTGCTGTTAACTACCTGAGGGCACACAGGCTCACCCAGATATTGAATTTATTAATACTACTTGACTTGCATTGAGTATAATGTCTGCTGACGTGCGTATTGATCAAAATGTTCCAGTTATCTTCTGTTAATAGAACAAAGTTTATAGTAAATTTATTATCAAAGTACATACAGTATATGTCTCCATATACAACCCTGAGATTTGTTTACTTGTGGGTGTTCGCAAAAAAAATACAAAGAAACATGGCGGAATCAGTGAAAACCTACACACGCAGGCAGACAAGCAACCAATGTGCAAAAGACAAATTGTTCAAATACTAGAAGGAAAAACAAAGTAATAATTGATAAATAAGTAATAAATAATATCGAGAACAGGAGTTGTAGAGTCCTTGAAAGTGGGTTCATAGGTTGTGGAATCAGTTTAGTGTTGTGCTGAGCAAAGTTATCCACTCTGGTTCACGAACCTGATGGTTGAAGGGTAATAACTGTTCCTGAACCTGGTGGTGTGGGTCTTGTGGCTCCTGTAGCTCCGTTCTGATGGCAGCAGTGAGAAGAGGGCATGACGTAGATGGTGGATTCTTTGAAGAGACTTGAGATTTACATCCGAAATTGCCCTGAATTTTTTTTCCCAGCAAAGTTTCTGTACCTGTTTTGATGGTCGTCGTCTTAAGCCCAACAATCCTACTGGGGCATAGGCTGCCAACAGTCTTCAGTCCTGTGGCTTCCACTTTTACCGCATGACTTCATACGTCTTCATGGATGAGATATTTGGAGTTTCTGTTGGTGTATCCATAGCTCTGGGCTTTTACAGGATGGGGTTGTTAGCCACATGCCCAAATGTGCTCCGTTTGCAGCCTGGCTTGGGGCCATCCATGGCAGAGTTTGTTTTGATGGTGCATCAGCCTAAACGCACGTAATGTATTATAATGACAGACTTGTGAGAGCAGCTGACTCATGTGCTTTCTGAATCCTTTCCATGAATTATTGATTTCACACAAATCACAGTCCATCCCTCACGGTAGCCAAGATCGCTTAATGGTTAAAACTGTTTTATGTATCCGACATCGCTCTGAATTTTCCTTTCACACCAACATAACAAGGTGGGAAGTTTTGACTCTTCAAACACCGAGCTATGTATGTTGTTCAGTGGGTTGCTATGCCGACTGCCAAAATGGCATGCTCATGCTGGTTAACAGTTTGGACCAATCAGGTTTGAGTTTATTATCACTGATGTAGGTCATGAAATTTATTAGTTTGTGTTGCAAAACATAACGATTACTATAAGTTACAACAAGGAATATAAAAAGAGAACAAAATAGTGAAGCAGTGTTCATTGTTCATTCAGAAATCCGGTGGCAGAGGGGAAGAGGCTGTTCCTAAAATATTGAGTGTGTGTCTTCAGGCTGCTGTACCTCCTACCAGATGGTAGTGATGAGAAGAGGGCCAAACTGTAAGGCATAGAGCTCCAAACAAGTGTATGCGCTGCCCGAGGACCCTCATCATCTGGGACATGCCATCTTCTCACTACCACCACCAGAGATGAGGTACAGGAGCCTGAAGCCAGTTAACTTGTTCAGCATTTGTTTGTAATGTTGATTTTTTTTTCCCTAGAATTTTTATATCTGAATTTGAAATGGATCTAGGATTCATCACAGAAGCAGGTTCTGCGGCTCATCTGGTCCACTGATCCTGTTAATGAGTCCCATTTGCCTCCTATGTTTGGCCCATAAACTTTTTCTACCCACTTACCTGTCCTAGTGCTTTTTGAGTTAGTTTTAAACAGAATCAGAATCTGATTTAATATCACTGGTATATATTGTGAAATTTGTTCTTTCAGAGCAGAATTACATTGTAATGCATAATAAAAAAACACAATTACAATCTGGTTGTGTGTATGTATATGTGTATGTACGTGTGTGTATATATATATATATATATTTTTTTTTTTTTAAACAAGTAGTGCACAAGTGTTGGCGAGTGGCCAAGTGGTTAAGGCATTCATCTAGTGATTTGAAGGTCGCTAGTTCGAGCCTTGGCTGAGGTAGCGTGTTGTGTCCTTGAGCAAGGCACTTAATCACACGTTGCTCTGCGACGACACTGGTGCCAAGCTGTATGGGTCCTAATGCCCTTCCCTTGGACAACATCAGTGACGTGGAGAGGGGAGACTTGCAGCATGGGCAACTGCTGGTCTTCCATACAACCTTGCCCAGGCCTATGCCCTGGAAACCTTCCAAAGCGCAAATCCATGGTCTCATAAGACTAACGGATGCCTATATAAAAATGCACAAAGAAAGGGGAAAATTAGTGAGGTAGTGTTCAATAATTCATTGTCCATTCGGGAATCTGATGGCAGAGGGGAAGATGCTGTTCCTGTGTACTCAGGCTCCCCTATCTCTTGGTGGGAGCAATGAGAAGAGAGTACGTCCTGGGTGGTGGAGGTACTTAACAATGGGTACTGCCTTTTTTTGAGGCTTTGCCATTTAGAGATGCTCTCAGTGCTGGTGAGGCTAGTGGCCACGTTGGAGCTGGCTGAGTTTACAACTTTCTGCAGCCTTTTCCATTGCTGTGCAGTGGCCCCTCGGAAAAAGCTGCGAAGGTTGTAAATTCAGCCAGCTCCATCATGTCTTTAATGTGAGATTTTTTTTGTTTGAATGACATGCATTCTCTCTACCCCTTGTGTAATATGAATGAAAGTGTAAATCCTATTCTATTTTGTGATTTTTACATTTGCATTCAACAAGAAGTTGTGTTTTTTGATGTTGTGTTCATAAGTGGTATCTTGCTGATCAGAATATAATGGGTTAGTCCCATTAGGACTAACCATGGCTTTTCACTGCTAAACTGGTCAAAAAATTTCCCTTGGGAAAATGCCACCCTTACTAAGATTATGAGGAACTCACATGAGATGCTGGAGGAACTCAGCAGGTCAGGCAGCATCTATGGAAAGGGATGGAGAAGTCGACATTTGGGGCTGAGATCAGTAAATTCATCATAGTCCTGATGAAGGGTCTTGGCGCAAAACATCGACTGTTTATTCCTTTCCATAGATGGTGTATGTCCTGCTGAATTCCTCCAGCATTTTATTGTGTGTTGCTCTGCAAATGTAGGAAATCTGGAATCTCTTGTGTTTATAAATCTTTAATGTTGCTGTTGGTATTGTCTGTTTAAGCAACATTTTCTCCTTCCTAAGACTACAGATTGTTTCCCTTCCATTGCCTTAACAAAACTGTATCAGGAACATTTGTGTAATCATGTCTTAGTTCAGTGTGTAGGTTAAGTCATACGTAAGCAGGTGCCACACATGAAAACTTCCTGATGGATCACTTTCCCTTAGTGGGTGTCAGAGTGATGTAACAGGCAGTTCTGCCTTGTAGCTCTGGTGACTCCTGTCCAATCCTGTGCATACTTGGCTCGGTTCCCTCTAGCGACTTGTGGAATTTTGTACATTCTCCTGAATGCATAGGCTTCCCTCGGCTCCTGTGGTTCCGTCCCACATTGCACAGACATGCTGTTGGTAGGATCACTGTGCACTTGCTTCCAGTGTACGGAGGCAGCAGGAGAATCTCGATGGGCATCTGAGAGAGAGGGGAATTGCAAGGAAATAAGTGGGAAAGCAAGACTGATGGGATTGCTCTTGGGTACAGGGAGCCTTGGGCCCCTCCCCACCCCCCACCAGTTCACCACGTTAGGCTCCTGAGCCAGCGTGGATAAATTCACTCACTTTGACACTTGATCTGATTTCACAACCCCTATCCACTCACTTTCAAAGACTCTACAACTCGTCTTCTCAATATTATTTAAATGTTGAGTTGCACAATTTGTTATCTTTTGCCCATTGGTTGTTTGTTAGTCTTTGTTTACTGCATAGTTTTTCATAAATTCTATTTTATTTTTCTGTAAATGCTTGTGACAGGTAGCGTGTGGTGACATGTACATAGTTTGATAAGTTGCGATGCACTTAACACTTAACACGAGCAGCCTGTGTAATTGAAGCATACACACATTGCTTCCGTCCACTTGCAAGGCAGGCAGCTAACGTAATGGCAGTGGAGACACAAGTTCAATGTTCAGTTGTCGTTCAACCATACACGTCTACAACTAAATGAAACATTGACCGTAGACACTACAATTTGGATAGGCGCAGGTCGATGGGAGTAAACAGTTTTAACTGGTTCAGTACAGACTGGACGGGTCAAAGGACCTGTTTTTGTGCTTTATTTTTCTATGGCCCTGTTAAAATGATTGACTGTCATCATTGGACTTAAATTTCAAGGACAGATGTTTTTCCAAACCTTTTATCAGGACTGGAAAGGAAGGAGGAAGAATTCAGAAAATGGAAGTAGGGAAGGAGTACAGGTTGATAGGTGGTGGGTGTGACCAGGTGAAAGGGGAAGGTGGGTGGGAGGGGGCACGAGGGATGATGTCAGAACCTGTGAGGGGATTGGTAGAAGAGTTAAGTGGCTGAAACCTGGTTTGTTTTTTTTTAAAGAGGAGGGATTGAACAATCTTCTGTTTATAATGCTTTAATATTAAATATTTCCTTTTCATCAAGTTTATCATCTCGTATTTGGCAATTCCTATTGGGAAATTGCATTCTGAATAGAGTGTGTTTGTCATCTCCTCATTTAATATGATCACTTCTGCCAGAACATCTGGAGAGTTAACCTTTCTAGTTAATCCTCCACTAGAGACCTTGCTTCCTTTTCTATCTCTACTTCCCTTTGGGATTTCTGTGAATTACACAGTTTGTCACATTATGTGCCACTGGTAGATACGTGCCCACTCATGTAACCCGTCTGCAAGCACCTTCCATCCTACTTGTAGCTTGCTTTCCTACCTACTCTGTGTCATTAGCAAATATAGCAATGATGCCAAGACGCTTACTTAAATTATAGAAGAGTGAGACCCCAGCCCTGATCCCTATGGCGTACCACTTGTTACAGGGTTCAGGAACCGTTATTAATCTTCAGCCATCAGGCTCTTGAACCAAAGGGGATAACTTCACTCAACTTCACTCGCAACAACACTGAACTGTTCCCGCAACCTGTTGACTCACTGTCAAGGACTCTATCTCATGTTCTCGATATTTATTGCTTTTTTATTATTACTTTTTTTTATATTTGCACAGTTTGTTGTCTTTTGCACATTGGTTGTTTGTCCATCTTGTATGTGTTTTTTTTTATTGCTTCTGTTTGTATTTGTTGTGAATTGCCTGCAAGAAAATGGATTGTATATGGTGATATATGTACTTTCATAATAAAAATGTTTTGAAGAAAAAGAATCTCAGGGTGATTATAAGGTGACATATATGTATTGTGATAATTTTACTTTGAACTTTTGAATTTCAGTTGCCAACGTAAAATGTCCCATTTTTATCCATGTAAACGTACTACATTCCACACTGTTACTTTTCACTACCACTATGTGGCATCTTCTATCTTCTTGGTTCCATCACCGCTACTGGGGCATAGACCACCAACCGCAGCTCGCCAGAATCCTCTGTCCTGGGTCGTAGGTTGATCGTCCCTGTGGCTTCTACATTCACCACGCAACTTAATACATCCATGCAACGATCCTTCCTCTCTCAGGACGGAGGTCTTTAGAGCCTCCATTGGTGTTTCTGGCTTTTTATGGGTTGGGGTCGCTAGCCCTGTGTCCAACTCACCTCCTTTTGCAGCCTGGCTTGGGACCATTCATGTCTTCTCTAGGCATGCTATAATCTTTCAGTTTCTTGTTATCCATAGTGTTTCTACTTCAAACACTATTACATTTTGCAAATATAATTACCTTTTCATGATACCAAATTGACTTCTCCTAATTGCCTGGATTTTTGCTTTGACAGCTGGCTAAGCTGGGAGAGGGATTTGACCAGCTGTCAGGCACCTGCATTGGTTTCTGTTGATGGGCTTGTTCTGACTTTGCTGTAACGGGATTTGTGCAAGAAAAGCCTTTACCCTGTGATTAGTCATGGCTTAATCTATCGAATTTCCCTTGTCTGAACTGTACAACTGCAAGTGCAGAATGCGGCCAAGATGCTGTTGACCGGAAATTCCTCCACTTGTTTTAGTGTTTTTTTTTCCTAAGCGGCGTTGGACTCGTCTGAAACCTTTAGATGACTATTAAGCTTGGTTTTGACTGAAAGAAGAAGCTGTTATCAAGTGTCATTTGAGACGATGAGAAACTAACCGCCTCCCCCGTCTGGCATCAACAATCACTTGGGTCACATTTCTTCCCCATTCTGATATTTGGTCTTGACCATGTCTGCAAGCTTTTATGCATTGAATTTCTGCCACAGGATTGGCTGGTTAGATATTTGCATTAGCGAGCAGGTGTATAAGTGTACATAATAAAGTGGCCATTGACTGTATCTCTTTACACCCCCTCACCATCTGAGACTCAGCCAACATCATGTCAAATTCCAGGATTTCAGTTTCCTACAATCATTCCACAGTCAAAGTCACTTAGATCTCATTTCTTCCCCATTCTGATATTTGGTGTGAACAACAACTGAACCTCTTGACCATGTCGCCATGCTTGTGTGCATTGAGTTGCTGCCACCTGATTGGCTGATTAGATATTTACATTAACGAGTAGATGTGCAGGTGTACCAAGTAAAGTGGCTATCGGGTATATGTTCACTCTCCACATGAGACATTTGCCATTTAGTAAAAAGTTCGAGAATTTCACGTGTTGCCTTGTAGACCAGCAATGTGGCAGTACAAAATGACGAATTGAACTGTTTATTATTTGAGCTGTTTAAGATGCTTCTTGGACAAAATAGATGGCAGCAGTTTCTTGGCGCTGCTGTACAGCTCGAGTGACCCAGTTTGGTTCTGACCACAATTGTTGTCTGTGGTATATTTGCACACTCTCCCTGAGGTGGTTTGGCTTTCCTTTCGCTGACCTGGTTTTCTGCTGTGTTCTAATGACGTCGGTACTAATTGCCCCAAAAGTAGGTAGATATCAGTGGATTCGGAGAATTGAAGTGCTTGCGGACCAAAATAGGTTCCGAGCAATTTGGATTGGTGGGTATGTTCAAAGAGTCGGGGAAAGCGCAGTGGGCTGAACAAATGCATGTAACACCATCTCTAAATCCAGAAGGCATATAAAACCTTTGTGGTTACACAAAATTTCTGTTTCAGATGATTTTACACATTGCATTCGTTCAATTCAAAGTTCAATGTAAATTTTATTATCAAAGTACGTAAATGTCACCATATACAACCCTGAGATTCATTTTCTTGCAGGCATTCACAGAACAAAAAAACTATAGGATCAATTAAAGATTACACACAAAGACAAACATCCAATGTGCAAAAGACAGACTGTACAAATACACTTAATAATAAATAACACTGAGAACATGAGTTGTAGCGTCCTTGAAAATGAGTCTACAGGTTGTGGAACACACAAAAAATGCTGGAGGAACACAGCAGGCCAGGCAGTATCTATGGAAAAAAGTACAGTCGACGCTTCGGTCCGAGATCCTTCGGTAGGTTGTGGAATCAGTTCGCTGTTGAGGTGAGTGAAGTTATCCACTCCGGTTCAGGAGCCTGATGGTTGTACTTTTCCTGAACTTGGTGGTGTGGGACCTAAGGCTATGACCCAGTGGTGCTTTTATAATAAAAATAAATATGAATGCTGTGTGTTTCCAAATATCTAGCAAAGCTAGTCAGTGGAAGTACAGCGTGCACACGTTTGGTCTATAAGACGGTTGAGGGTTTAGGGAACGGAAAGGAAGGTGATGAGGCCAAAGGTCAGATCGGATTAGCCAATGACAGATCAGGCTTGAGAGCCATCTGGTATACTCCTCAACTTTTTGTCTTTACGCTCAGTGACCACTTTACTAAATACCTCTGCACCTAATAAAGTGGCCACTGAGTGTACGTCTGTGGTCTTCTGCTGCTGTAGCCCATCCTCTTCAAGGTTCGACGTGTTGTGCATTCAGAGATGCTCTTCTGCACACCTCTGTTGTAACATGTGGTTACGCGAGTCGCTGTTGCCTTCCTGTCAGCTTGAACCAATCTGGTCATTCTCCCGAACTTCTCATTAACAAGGCATTTTCGCCAACCGAATTGCCACTTGATTTTTTTTGGTTTGTTTTTCACACCATTCACTCTCAACTTTAGGGACCATTGTGCATGAAAATCCCTGAAGATCAGTTACAGGGATCACATTTCTTCCCCATTCTGATATTTGGTCTTGACCATGTCTGCATGCTTTTGTGCATTGAGTTGCTGCCCCATTATTGGCTGATTAGATATTTGCATTAATGAGCAGGTATACAGGTGTACATAGTTACATGAGCACTGAGTGTAGATTGTTATGAATAAGGATTGATTTTTTTTAGTATTAAGTCATCTAATAACAGCTGTTCTATTTGAACAGTGTTCTATTCTTGGAGTTGGACTCTGACCACCACAAAATAATGAGACATAGCTTTTGTTAGTGATATATGATTTAAGTCCAGTTTGACTGTTCTGGAGCAAGGCCTTTGGACCTCAGTTTAAACTAAAAATTCCCAGCCTTTGGGAAACGAGGAATAAAAAATTAAAAGTGCAATTGTCACGGTATTGAGTGAGGAAGAAGCATAAGGCATACGCTAATGACGCTATATTTAGTTTTGGAAAAAAATCTGAAGTTGCTTTGCTAAGAAAGATGGTTTGTGGTGAGTGAGGCCTACTGAGCAGCACTGAGAACGTCTGCAGTTTTGTATAGCCAGATACAGACGGGATTGTTAACACAGTGACAACGTTTGACAGACTGGGGAAGATAGCCTGTTCAGAGGAATATAAATGCAGAACCTGGGCTGCTTTCTCACAGGAGCAGAATTAGGCCATTTGGCCTGTCGAGTCTGTTGCGCCATTCCATCGTGGCTGATTTGTTTTTCCTCTGAACCTCTTTCTCTTGGCTTCTTCCCTTAACCTTTTACACCCTGACTAAGCAAGACCTGCTAACCTCCGCTTTTGATATGTGGCATTGAGTTCCACAGATTCACTACCCTCTGAATGAAGAAATCCCTCCTCATCTCTATTCTATAGGTTCACCCCTCTATTCTGAGGTGGTTCCTTCTGGTCCTAGACTCCCCCACTATAGGAAACAACCTCTTCACATCCACTCTGTCCAGGCCTTTCAATATTCAATAGGTTTCAATGAGATCTCTGCGCCTTATTCCTCTGAACTCCAGCAAGTGCAAGCTTGGAGCTATCAAATGCTCCTTGTGAATTAATTTCCCTTCCTGAAATCATTCTTGTGAACCACCTCTGGACCCTCTCCAAAGCCAGCACGTCTTTTTGATCAGGGCCCAAAACTGCTCAGAATACTCTAGATGCGGTCTGAACCAGTTTTATTAAAAATCATTTTATTTTAACTGAGATGTTTTACTAAGAAAACAGCAAGACTTCAGAAAGAGAAAACAATGCAATTAAAAGAGTGGTGGGGGGGGGGAACAGTAGCATAGCAATTAACATAATGCCTTGCACCCCCAGGAATTGGAAGATCAGGGTTCAATTCCTGCCACTGTCTGTAAGGAGGTTGGATTTTATATGTTTTGCCTGTGACCGCATGTGTTTCCACCGAGTGCTCTGGTTTCCTCCCAAAGTCCAAAGAAGGGCTAGCTGTGGGCATGCTATGTTGTCGCCAGAAACATGGCAGCATTTGGGACGTCCTCAAACTGTGTCAGCCATTGACACATCCTACATGTCACATATATGTTGATGTGCATCTGACAAATAAACCAAATCGATCTATTTAGGTCAGGAAGCACGTATAGGAGAAATGGTTAATGTTTCAGGTTGATATCCTTTAGCTGAATAGTGAAAGCATTCACCCCTTTCAATTTTTTTTTCGATTTGAGGAATATTTACAACTGATTATTATAGGAAAAGCCATCAGTAAATATGATTCCTCTCTTTTATAAGTAACCAGATCATGGGATGTGGGTATGCTATGCTTTTGCCTGTTCTCAGAGAAGATGGTGGTGTGTTTCCTTGTGAATGGAAGATGATTGTCTGTGTAGTGGTTTGATGCGACCCAGTGGCTTTTAGTCAGCCGAGGTCAGATGGGACCTGTGTTGGTGTGGAATCATAATTATGTTTAGCCCAGTCACATGCCGGTGATAATAAACCTGATTCTGATTCAGTCTGGATAAGGGCAGTTAATTGTTTTCAGCGATGAACCAGTTGGTTAGCAATAAGCATCATTTGTGAAATAATGTCATTATCTTCCTACCAGGCGATCTGCACTGCAGATTAGTGGCCTTGATGTCAAACACTTAAAATTTTGAGAGGAAATTTTTGTTTTTTTTAGTTTTCTAGCATCCATTTTCTTAACTTAAGTTGAATGAGCTGGGAAATCTGTGCTTCAGGTTGTTCCATCATTATCTCATAACATGCCAGAATCAGATTTGTCATCACGGACTTGTACGAAATATGTAGTTTTGCGATAGCACTGCAAAGGCATAAAATTACCATAAATCATAAAACTAGATCGTGCAGTGCAAAAAGGAATAACGCAGGTCAGGCAGCATCTATGGAAGTGAATAAACAGTTGACATTTTGAACTGAAACCCTTCTTTAGGACTGGAAAGGAAGGGGGAAGACACCAGAATAAAAGGGTGAGGGGAGGGGAATGAGGGTAACTAGGTGATAGGTGAAGCCAGGTCAGGAAGGGAAAGGTAAAGGACTGGAGAGGAAGGAATCAGATAGGAGAGGAGACTGGAAGGAGGAGACGACCCGGGGAGGTGATAGGCAGGTGAGAAGAGGTAAAAGTCCAGAGTGGGTAATTGAGGGGAAGGGGGAGAGAAATATTTTTACCGGAAGGAAAAATGGGTATTGCTCCTCCACCCTAAAAGGAGGCCTCATCTTGGCACAAGAGGAAGCCACAAGCTGATTTGTCGGAATGGGAATTGGTATTAAAATGTTTGGCCACTGGGAAGTTCCGTTTGTGGCGGCTGGAGCAGAGGTGCCTGACAAAGTGGCTGGGAATGCTGGTGAGGAGGGTAGCCGAGGCTCCGCTTCTTTTTCCACCCCTCCCCCCACCCCCTGGCAGCAGCCTTGCCGCTCCCTGCAGGGGCTGAGGAAGGGACTTCTGCTGCACCTCCTCAGGAATAATGAGGTGGTGTTCACGGGGTATTAAGGAATCCAATGGCGAAAGGGAAGTTGTTCCTGAATATTTGAATGTGATTCTTTGGCTGTTGTACATCGTTCTCCATGGTGGTAGCAAGAAGAGGGCATGTGCTGGAAGGTGAGGCGTTCTTGGTGATGGGTGCGGCCTTCTTGAAGATGCCCTTGATGGTGGAAAGGGTTGTGCCTGTGGTGGGACTGGCTTAGTCTATGACCCTCTGACAATTCTGAGCACTGGAGTCTCCATGCTGGGGAGTGATGTAACCAGTCAGAATGCTCTGCACTGTAAATCGATATAAATCATGAAGGAATGCCAGTGGTCTTCCTCGCTGGGAAAACTCCAGCACACCACCTTCATGGTTTCTATAGATGTATGGATCTCAACAAAATTCTCTGCGTCTACCTTCTCCAACTCCTAACTTGGTTGGCCGCTGGCATGCCTTCTTCATGAGAGCATCAATGTGCTAGTTCTAGGAGAGAGATGATGGATTGTTTCCTTGTCCTGCTCAACACTTCCCTCATTTTAACAAAGTTCAACGCAAATTTATTATCAAAGTACACATTATGTACAACCCTGGGATTAATTTTCTTGCAGGCATGCACAGTAAGTCCATGAGACGCAATAAAATCAATGGAAGACCGCACTCAACAGGACAAACAACCAATGTGTGAAAGACAAAAAACTGTGCAAATACAGAAAATAAAATAATAAAGAAATCAATATTAAAGATTCCTTGAAAATCAGTCCATAGATTGTGGGAACAGTTCAGTGATAGGGTGAGTGAAGTTATCTGGTTCAAGGGCCTGTTGGTTGCAAGATAATAACTGTTCCTGAACACCTTTTATTAGCATTTGGAAATGTAAAGTCTAAAATATCACATGCTTATCTCTGTCCCACAGCACAGAATTGATTCATGCTGCCACGTATCCCTTCATATTTGTAACTGTCTGATATCAACAGTCAGTTTAAATGTTGAATATGAGAAAGTACATAATTAAAACTTTAAAAAAAACTGTAATTATATTTACTGTTCCATTGGCTGTATATTCAAATGAAAAAAGTATTTTCTGTCCTTAATTTCAGTGTCTTTACTAAAGGAGGATCCTTTTACTCATGATATTGTGCTGGCCCAGAATACTGTACGACGATGTCCCTTCTGAACAGAGATGAGGAGGAATTTCTTTAGCCAGAAGGTGGTGAATGTGTGGAATTTGGTTATTTAAAGTGGAGGTTGATAGGTTCTTGATTAGTAGGAGTGTCAAACGTTACGGGGAGAGGGCAGGAGGATGGGGTTGGGAGGGAAAATAAATCAGCCAGTATCAAATAGCAGAGCAGATTTGATGAGCTACAGGGCCCAATTGTGCTCCTTTGACCTCGGAGGTTAAACTGTCCATAAGACAATCTAACCCTTCTTCCCCACATACCCCTCAACTTTTCTTTCATCCATGTGGCTATTTAAGTTTTTAAGTTCTTTTAAATGCCCCTAGTGTATCTGCCAGTGATGTGCCTGTACTGCCATCCTGGCATCGTGTTCCAGGCACCTATCACTCTCTGCCTATGTAAAAACAAAACTTGCCTCTGATGTTCCCTGATTCGTTCTTCCAAACGCCTTAAAGTTATGCCCCTTCCATATTGGCCATTTCTGCCCTGGGGGTAAAGACTCTGGCTTCCCACTCGATCTATGCCACAATTCTGATGTCTTATTCATTACGGTTCAGTTTCTATTGATAAATTGGGTCCTCATTACAGGAAGGACGTGGAAAGTTTAGAGAGGGTGTTGAGAAGGTTTGCAGGAAGGGTGTAGAGCATGCCTTATGAGGATGGGTTGAGTGAGCTAGTGTTTTTCTCTTTGGAGTGAAGGCGGATGCAAGGTGACTTGATAGAGGGGTACAAGATGATACGAGGCATTGGACAACCACCTCTCAATGTCAGAAAGACCAAGAAGTTAATTATTGACTTAAGGAGGAGGAAATTGGAGGTCTATGAGCCAGACCTCATTGGGGGATCAGAGGTGGAGAGAGTCAGCAACTTTAAATTCCTCGGTGTTATCATTTCACGGGATCTGTCCTGATCCCAGCACGTAAGTACAATGACGTAGACAGCATGACATCTGAAACTTCGACGAACTTCTATAGATGTGTGGTGGAGGCCGGTTGCATCAATGCCCTTGACTGGAAAATCCCTCAGAAAGTAATGGATGTGACCAGTTAAAGCCCTCCCCACCTTTGAGCACATCTAGATGGAATGATGTCACAAGAAAGGAGCATCCATCATCAGGGACCCCCAACACACAGGCCATACTCTCTTCTCACTTCTACCAGGTACAAAAGCCTCAGGTCTCACACCACGAGGTTTGGGAACAGTTATTACCTCTCAGCCATCAGGCTCTTGAACCGGAGGGGATAACTTAACTCACCACATCACTGAGCTGTTCCCACAACTTACGGACTCACTTTTAAGGACTCTACAGCTCATATTTTTGATATTTATTCATTATTAATATTTTTTTGAAGTTTTTTCCAATTGGTTGTTGTCTGCCCTGTTGGGTGCCATCTTTCATTGATTCTGTTGTGTTTGTATTTACTGTGTATGCCTGCAATAAAACAAATCTCAGTAGTACATGGTGACATATATGTACTTTGATAATAAAATTACTTTGAGTGGACAGACAGACATTTTCCAGGTGGAAATAGCTAATACAATGGGCCATGATTTTAAAGATATTTGGAGGAAAGGATAGGAGGGGATGTTGAAGGTAGATTTTTTTTGTTTATACAGTGAGTGGTAGGTAAGTGGACTGCCCTGCCGGTGGGTGGGGGTGGGTGGTAGATGTAGTTCCATCAGGGGCATTTCAGAGACTCTTAGAGAAGCACGCGGATGAAAAACAAATGGAGGGCTGTGTGGGAGGGGATGGTTTGAGTAGTTTAAAGGGTTGGCACAGCATTGTGGGCTGAAAGGCCTGTGCTGTTCTGTGGTGGTCTCTTTGTGATGTAGTACAGAGACAGTCTAGCGTTAGTAAGAAGTTGTGAGATCCATGATGTAATGATCACTGAGTATTTGACCTTGGAGTGAGCCTCTTGGCGGATTGCTTTTACTGATCATTGGACTGTTTTCAATTGCTGAGATAAGATTCGACTTTTGAGCTTCTGTGCAATTTGATAACAGTAAAACTGTTCTGCGCCTCCCAAACACACAGTCAGCGCTCATTTGGTGTGCTGTACACTCCTAAGCAAGTCCCTGATCTTGGTTCCTTGGAGAAGAATACATGGCAGAAAGGTAAGATTGGTTGGTTAGACTTGTGTATATACAAGTTGTAAGGGGCTAGTTTGAAAGCAACGAGTCCTCGTCAGTCAGAGCACTGAATATAAGGTTAAGAAGGAACTGTAAGACATCGGTGAGGCTGCACTTACCATTTTGCGCACTCCCTGTTAGAGGAACGGATGATATTTTCCCTATAACATGCTATGGACATTTCCTGTAACAGATGGGCAGTGCGACAGCGCAGTGGTTAGCGCAACGCTTTACAGTGCCGCTGATTGGGGATTGGGTGTCATTCTCCACTGCTGTCTGTAAGGAGTTTGGACATTTCCTGTGGCTGTGTGGGTTTCTTGGATTTACTGAGTATGCTCGTAGTAAGACGAATCTCAGGGTTGTATTTGGTGACATATGTGTACTTGTACTTTAAAATTTGAACTTGAGGGGCCTGAGTTACAAGGAAATGTTGCTCAGAATAGGACTGTATTCCCTGGAGATCGAGGGGGTGATCTGATGATGCTGACAAGATCACGAGGGGTGTGAGCGCAATCTTTTTCCCAGGGAAGCGGTGCTAAAAACAAGAGGGCAGGGGCTCAAGATCAGAGGTGAAAGATCAGAGGCATTGGGGAGGCCCCTGTCACATTCCTTCCTCTCCAGCCCTTTAACTTTCCCACCCACCTGACTTCACCTATCACCTTCTAGCTATCCCCCTTCCCCTCCTCCCTCCCAAAACTTTTTTTCCTGGTATCTTCCCCCTTCCTTTCCAATCCTGAAGACGAGTCTCAGCCTGAAATGTCAACTCTTTATTCAGTTCCATAAATGCTGCCTGACCTGCTGAGTTCCTTCAGTGCTGTGTGTGTGTGTGTGTGTGCACGTACACACTAGTAAGTGAGGTAATTTGACCAGACAGACGTGATCTCTTACACTCTTTAAATGCCCCCTCTTCCCACCCCTCAGATCTTCTATAGAATGCATTTCTTGGCAGAATTGTTGCAATGTTTCATTGGTGCTGGTAATTTGGACTCTAATATACTAAGAAAAGTGATATACAACAAAGATTTGATTATCCATTGCCTTTGATTACATTATTTCAAAGTTCAATGACCATGTACGATCATGAGATTCATTTTCTTGCCGGCATTCACAGCAAATGAAAGGAACACAATCAAGTTAATGGGGAAAAAAAACACACACAACAAAGGCGTACCAATGTTCAAAAGACAAACTGTACAAATATAAGAAGGGGGAAAAGAAACTAAATGACAATAAATAAGCAATAAGTATAGAGAGCGTGAGATGAAGAGTCCTTGAAAGTGAGTCCATCAGTGTGGGATCAGTTCAGTGATGGGGTGAGTGAAGTTATCCCCTCTGGTTTAAGAGCCTGATATTTGAGGGGTAATTACTGTTCCTGAACCTGGTGACATAGGTCCCAAGACTCCTGTACTACCTTCCTGTTGGCAGCAGTGAGAAGAGAGCATGGCCTGGATTGATGGGGTTCTTGATGAGGGATGCTTCTTTCCTGCGACAGGACTCCATGTAGATGTAGTCAGTGGTGGGGAGGGCTTTACTGGTGATGGACTGGACATGTACACTAGTTTTTATTGGTTTTTCCATTCAGGGGCATTGTTGTTTCCATACCAGACTGTGATGCAACCAGGCAATATACTCTCCACCACAGTCTACAGAAGCCAGTTGTCCAGTTTTGAACTTGCAGTATCTTGTTCATCTTCAACTGTAGTCGTGCTTTAGAATTTCTCCCACACTTGCCCTCTGTTCCAAGTTGTTTACAGTTTAGTAAGTCATTGCTTTAAAATTAGATGCTTGTAATCCTTTGAAGGTAACTGGTTCAAAGTTCACATTTATTTCAGCGTACTGCCTGATGCCTCTAATTTAACTGTTGCATCCTGTGGATTTCGTAATTCTGAAACAACTTCAGCAGTCTATTTTCAAACATTTTGCAATACAAATTGTTATCCTTGGTATAAGAGGAAAAGTTAGTGGATTGATCCCTTAAATATACACTTTGGCCACTTTATAGCTACCTCCTGTACCTAATAAAGTGGCCACTGAGGGCATGTTCATGGTCTTCTGCTGCTGTAGCCCATCCACTTCAAGTTTCGATGTGTTGTGTGTTCAGAGATGGTTTTCTCCACCTCACTGTTGTAACATGTGGCTATTTGAGTTACTGTCGCTTTCCTGTCAGTTTAAACCAGTCAGGCCATTCTCCTCTGACCTCTCTCATTAACAAGGCATTTTCACCTACAAAACTGATGCTCACTAGATGTTTTGTCTATTTTTTTTGCAACATCCTCTGTAAACTTTAGAGATTGGGCTTGAAAGTCCCAGGAGATCAGCAGTCTCTGAGATACTCAAACCACCCTGTCTGGCACCAATAATCATTCCATGATCAAAGTCACTCAGATCAATTTCGTCCCCTTTCTGATATTTGGTCTGAACAACTGAACCTCTTGACCATGTCTGCATGCTTTTATGCATTGAGTTACTGTCACATGATTGGCTGATTAGATATTTGCATTAACAAGCAGGTGTTCAGGTGTACCTAGTAAAGTGGATCTAATAAAGTCCCACCATGTGATTCACAAGTATTGTCCCTAGGTAAGACAGGCATGGTTTTACTTTGAAGGTAACTCAACTTGGACTGTCTACACGTCACAGAATGTGTTTTATCTTCAGTACTTCACAGGTAGCAGAATTTGTACCTCCATTCCCACCTTCAAAAGGCGATGCCTCAGTAAGGCCACACCTCACCCAGGTCATGCCTTGTTCTTATTGCTACCATCAGGGACGAGGTACAGGAGCCTGAAGGCGTGCACTCAACGACTTAGGAACAGCATGTTCCCCTCCACTGTCAGATTTCCGAATGGACAGTGAACCCATGAACATTACCTCAATATTTTGTTCTGCTTTCTTTTTGCACTACACATTTAGCTTTTTAAAATATATTTCTGATTGTAATTTAGTTTTTTTAAGTGTTATCTATTGCACTGTGCTACTACAGAAAAACAACAAATTTCATGACGTATGTCAGTGATATTAAACCTGATTCTGATTGTTGGGTACTCTACCTTGATAAAAGCCTTCAAGAAGCAGATTGGAATTGGTTTACTATTGTCACCTACCAATGCACAGTGAAACGCTTCTCTTCTATACTGCTCATACAGATGGGATCATTACACAGTACATTCAGATAGTAAAACAATAACAGAAGGCAGATTAAAGTGTGATGGATGCAGAGAAGTAAGGTGCAAGATCACAACGAGGTAAATCGAGACTCAGTTCATCTTGTTGTACTAGGGAGCTGTTCAATAGTCTTGGTGCAACGGGAAAGAAGCTGTCATTGAGCCTAGTGGTACATGTTTTCAGACCTTTGTGTCTTCTGCCTGATTGCGTGGAGAAGAGAATATCTGGGGTGGCTGGGGTCTTTGATTATGTTGGCTGCTTTACTGAGACAGTGAGAACTATAGACAATGTATGGCTGCCCCATTCCCATTCTGATATGTCTATCCACGGCCTCCTCTACTGTAAAGATGAAGCCACACTCAGGTTGGAGAAACAACACCTTATATTCCGACTGGGTAGCCTCCAGCCTGATGGCATGAGCATTGACTTCTCTAACTTCCGCTAATGCCCCACCTCCCCCTCGTACCCCATCCGTTATTTATTTATATACACACATTCCCCCTCCCCCTCCCCCTCCCCCTCCCCCTCCCCCTCCCCCTCCCCCTCCCCCTCCCCCTCCCCCTCCCCCTCCCCCTCCCCCTCCCCCTCCCCCTCCCCCCTCTCCTTTTTTTCCCTCTGTCCCTCTGACTATACCCCTTGCCCATCCTTTGGGTTTCCCCCCCTCCCCCTTTCCCTTCTCCCTGGGCCTCCTGTCCCATGATCCTCTCATATCCCCTTTGCCAATCACCTGTCCAGCTCTCGGCTCCATCCCTCCCCCTCCTGTCATCTCCTATCATTTTGGATCTCCCCCTCCCCCTCCCACTTTCAAATCTCTTACTATCTCTTCTTTCAGTTAATCCTGACGAAGGGTCTCGGCCCGAAACGTCGACTGTACCTCTTCCTAAAGATGCTGCCTGGCCTGCTGCGTTCACCAGCAACTCTGTGTGTTGTTTGTATAAACAATGTATGTTTGGGAGGCTGGTGTCCATGATATGTCCACAATTCTCTGCAGTTTCTTTCAGTCATGGGCAGAACATTGATTTCTCTAACTTCCGGTAACTTCTTCCCTTTCTCCCTCTCTTTTTTCCAGTCCCAATTCTGGATCCCCTCTTACCCCTTCTCACCTGCCTATCTCCCCCAGCCCCCATCCCCTCCTTCCCTTTTTTCCCATGGTCCTCACTCCTCACCTATTGGATCTCTCCACCTTCAGCCCTTTACCTTTTCCACCTATTATCTCCCAGTTTCTTTACTTTATCACCCACCCACCTACCTTCCCCCTCACCTGACTTCACCCATTACCTTGTGCTCCTTTCCCTCACCCCCCCCCCCCCATCTCCCTGCAAACCTTCTTGTTCTGGCTTCTTCCTCCTTTCTTTCCAGGCCCGATGAAGGGCCTCAGCCTGACACGTTGACTGTTTTTTTCCCTCCGTGGACGCGGCCTGACCTGCTGAGTTCCTCCAGCATGTTGCGTGCGTTACTTTTGTTAATATAACATTCGTTTTACTGTATTCATTAACTCACATCTTCCAGGTAAACTTCATTTATGAAAACACGGCAATTAATGCATATTTTATCAAGGTTGGGCCACCATGGTATGCGGTGAGCATATTTGGTATTTTGCACCACTTGCATGTTGCTGAACCTGATTTTTTTTCTTGTTGGGAAAAAATAATTTTCATTTTCCTCTTATCTGTAATAATCATCTAGCATGATCTGGTACAGCTGTTTTGTGTAGGTAAACCACAGTGTATCATTATTGCTGTTGTAATTATAGTAACCTGATTTTAAAACTTTCTCTGAACACTAATAGTTACAGTTCACCGTGGCATAACACTTTACGGTACCAGTGACCTGAGTTCAATTCCTGCCACTGCCTGTAAGAGGTTTGTTCGTTCACCTGTGACTGTGTGGGTTTACTCTGGGTGCTCCCACAGTCCAACGATGTACTGGACGGTAGGTTAATTGGTCATTTAAACTGTCCCGTGATTAGGCCAGGGTTAAATTGGGGGATTGCTGGGTGTCGTAGCTCAAAGGACCAGAAGGGCCCATTCCACACTGTATCTCAATAAATTTTGAGCAGACAGTGCTGACAAATTGAAATATTAACGAATTACAATGTCATTAGGTGCTCTAGTTGAAACTGCCTTGCATGAACTAGCTCTGTGACAAAGTGCATCATCTACATGTGCATTTCCCCAACAAACCTCGAGCAGCCCGCTGGTAAAGCACTCAACGAAGCCCTCGATAATCGGCTGTCATTTTCATTTAAGTATTTATTTTAAACTGGAGGTAGTGCAGTCGCTCGTCGATATGGTGTCCTGAGGGGTTATCCCCTTAAGGGAGAATGCCTGTGTGTGACTTCGTTTAGTGCAAGGAGCCTGATGCACGAGCAGCCACCGCATGGTCCTTGACAGATCGGGTCAGGGTCCAGTGACGTGGACTGCAAGGTGACCGGGAACCCTTCACTGCCATTGTGATGTGTCCGTCATCATCTGCCAGCTCCATCATTGAGCTCTTGGTTGGATCAAAATCAGGGTCTTTTGTCTGAAACCTCCAATCTGTCCTCGCTGACCTGGCCAGAAGCTCAGCTTCAAGTGGTGTCGTTCCTGGATCTCAGGAACTCGCCAGCCTCTCCACCATGCCAAGGTGATGACCCTCTGAAAAGTATTCTAAAACTAATAAACTTGTGGCTGCTTAAATTTCACAGACTCCAAACGTGGAGGATACTTTGGCTATTGCGCTTGTTTTGGGACTTTGATGGATTCAGATTCATTAATGTGTTTATCACTTGCACAGCGAAACGCGTTGTTTGTGTTAACAGACAAGGATGTGCTGAGGCAACCCGTAAAGTGCTGCCACACATCCCAGCGCTGTCAATAGGTCGGTGTCTTGCTCCCTTTCCCTCAGTCCTCCAGTTCTCCTTTGAGTGTTGTTATTCAGGAAAGCCTTCACTACAGGTTCAGTGTATTTCAGATCACATTTACTATTTTAAGCAAGAGGCTATTTTAAACATTTCAAATGAGTTAAGTTGTCATGTCCAGTGATGAGTGACCTTTTTGCCACAGGGAATACTTATCATCTCAAACACCCCCAACAGACCTGTTAAATTCTCATCTTCCATTCCCCAATCCAGCTCCCATCTCACCTCTTCTCTTCTCCTTATTTACCCGTCTCCTCCTTCTCTTTCTCCATGGTCTGCTGTCTATTAGATTCCTCCTTTAGCTCGTTGCCTCTTCTACCTATCATCCTCTCTTCCTCCACCCACCTACCTTCCCCTCCCATGGCTTCACCATTGCTTTGTTTTGTAACTCCTAAACATTGAACTAATTCAAAGGGAACCGAGAGTCGAGAGGTGTGAGACCATGAGACACAGGAGCAGAATTGGGCCACCTGGCCCATCAAGTCTGCTCTGCCATAAAAATCATGGCTGATCCTTTTTTTTTTTTGTATCTCCTCCTCAATCCCAGTTCCTGGTCTTCTCCCTGTCATCTTTGCTGCTATGTCCAATCAAGAACCTATTAACCTCTGCCCTAAATACACCCAACGACCTGGCCTCCACAGCGGCATGTGTCAACAAATTCCACGAATTCACCACCCTTTTGGCTAAAGAAATTTCTCCACATCTGTTTTGAAAGGGCGTCCTTCTATCCTGAGTCTGTTTGTTTTTTATTCTAAGTGGGGCGTGCACGTATCACGTGCTAGCATGATGACTTATGCATTTCGTGTATTTAAACACAAAAACCTGTAGTGAATTATTTAAACAATGCTTAATCTGCACCATATTTACAAGATGACTCAAATATTTCTGAAATATTAAATACACAACACCTATCACCTTCTAGCCTGTAACCCTTCCACTCCCTGCACTTTATCTTGGCATCTTTCCCTTATCAGTCCTGATGTTCGCCTGAAATGTTGACTGTTTAATCCCCGAGACTTGAAACATCAACTGTTTATTCCCCTCCATGGATGCTGCCTGACCTGCTGAGTTCTTCCAGCATTTTCCATGTGTTGCTCTGGATCTCCAGTATCTGCAGAATCTCCTGTTTAATATGAGCAGCTCCAAATGCTTTGTTTTGAGCTATATCAGTCTCTGACAACCAAAAACTCCTCATTTGTAGTAAATCACTTTTGTGTCCCCTTTAAAAGGTAGAGCTGTGAACTGAGGAAGCCATCAACATCAGCAAAAACTAAAATTGCGTTTCTTCATGGTCCTTGTTTTTATGTTCTGTCTGGCTCTGTCTAAACAACTTTCTCAATATATCCTACCATCTTTTTAATCTTTGGGTGTCACATCTGCTGACTCTATGCGTGTCTCACTCAGCAAATGAACCTTCAGACTGAACAGTCACTTGTGAATTCCATATTTGGCTGATGCTTTCTGGATTAGGCAAACTCTTGTCTGCGTGTGAAAATGAATCCCAGGCTTGTGCATGGTGACATATGTGTACTTTGATAATAAATTTACTTTGAACTTTTTGAAACTTGGTAACAGGACAGAGTTTCTATTAAATGGATTTTTTTTTCCAGCCTAATAAGGCACAGGTGTACATGTAAGCAACTTTTAAGTGTGTGAGCACAACACACACAAAATGTTGGAGGAACTCAGCAGATCGGGCAGCATCTATGGAGAGAAATAAACAGTTAATGTTTCAGGCCAAGACCCTTCTTTGGGACTGGAAAGGAAAGGAAAAGATGCTAGAATGAGAAGATAGGAGGGGAAGGAGGACAAGCTAGAAATAACGTGGACATGTTAATATAGAAACACTTACCACTTTCTATGAATAGTTCCCTATTATTACTTTCTCCTTAATACCTTCATCCATTTGAAGTGTTTCTAAACTGCTTCCTTTTTCTAGAGCCCTTTCCTCTTCTACTTGTTATCTCCCAGCTTCTTACTTCATCTCCCCCCCCCACCCCACCAGCTGATACTCCTCCACTCCCCCAACCTTAAACTGTCTTCTGTTCCCTTCCTTTCCAGTCTTGATGAAGGGTCTCAGCCGGAAGTGGCGACTCTGAATTCTTTTCCTACAAACTGCCTGAGCTGAGTTCCTCCAGCATTTTGTGTCTCTCTCTCCCCCGCCACCTCTCCCCCGCCACCTCTCTCCCCCGCCACCTCTCTCCCCCCCACCTCTCTCCCCCCCACACCACCTCTCTCTCCCCCCCCCCCGCCACCAGATATCTTGTGCCTCTAACATAAACCAGTATTACCTAAATCTTTAAGTACATAGAGATGTTGGTAGAGAAACATTTGGCACTGTCTGATCACAATGACTTCAGTTCTCTATGAATACCTCCGTTATTCCTTTTTCTAACACTTCCATCCATTGAGAGTGTTTCTGCCTTAACTGCCAACATTGAGAGTAATTTTTGTAACATCAGAGCCTGTGCGTTCTTCACTGCTTCTGTAAGCAGCAGCCTCACAGCTCCAGAGACCAGCGTTGGAACCCAACCTGGGGCACTCGCTGTAGAGTTTGCACGTTTACCCCGTTGCCTCCCACATTCTAATCCCTTCCTCTGGACAAGTACGTGGATGGGAAAAGTTAAGGGCCAAGCAATGTCCTTGGTATATTTTAAGAACATTTTGCCTTGTGTGGAGTTGACCTATCAGTGTTTAGTCCTTTCTCTAGTGTTATTAATTTTTAGCTTCTTTTTGATCAGCTTAAGACAACTTGGTCAGTATAGGTAAATTGAGCAGAAGGGCCTGTTTGTGGGCTGTACAACTCTGTGAACTGTGTATTTAATCTTCTTTAATGATATTGAATAAACTCTAATTAGTCCCATCTAATTCTTTCACAACATTAAATAGTTGAATCCTATCCACTTGGATATTACTCTTAAGTGAATATACCTATAGACAAACTTGCATTTCTTCTATGGTAGCAACCTCATAAATCTGTACTGCCTTTAAAACCTTCCCATTTATCCCAACTGCAATTCCTTTAGTGTAGGGCATTAGTTCATCATTACTAGTTTATTGTTTTTTTTTACGTCTTTTAAAAGCTAGAATTGCTTCACACTTTTTTTTTTTAAAAACACCTATTGACTGTGCACTTCCCATTAATATTCTATAAATCTTTGCATCTTCCACAGAATCCAGATCAGTTTTTGGTATATATTTTTAAAATCATTCTGCCTTGTGTGGAGTTGACCTATCAATTTTTAGTCCACTCTCCAATGTTGTTATTAATTTCTAACCTGCTTCTGATCAGCTTAAGAGCCACTATCCCTCTTTTACTGATTATCATTCGTAAAGATTTTGATTTTCAAAGGGATGTTTGAAATGGAAAGGTTTTGATTGGATATGAAGGAAGTGTATTTAGTGAGAATAGCACACAGGATATCCAACTTTAGTCATATTCTGTAGGGAACAGGACTTTCCCACCACAGAGGACATCTTCAAAAGATGATTCCTCAAGAAGGCAGCATCGGTCATCAAGGACCTTTGGCATCTAGGGCATTCTCTCTTCTTGTTGCTACCGTCAGAGAGGAGGTACAGGAGTCTGAAGATGCACACTGGACATTTTAGAACCAGCGTCTTCTGCTCCACCATCAGATTTTCTGATTGGTCAATGAATCATGAATGCTACTTCACTATTCCTCTTATTATTTTAATGGTAATTTTTAATGTATCGCACTGTACTTTGGGTGACAGGGTGGAGATGTGTCTCTACTAAAGGAGGCCTAAGGCACTCCTTCCCTCCACTAGCCTGCAAGTCACCCTCGAGCAAGGTGTAGCATCCACTTAGCCCCCCCCTGATCAGGGTCACGTGAAGCCCTGGGTGGGAGCAGGTGATGGATGGTCGTATGAGCAGCTGGTGCATATCACAAGTCCTGGTTGTGTGACCACTGACGCCAGGCAGACACTCTCTGAAGAGTATTGATAATGGCTGGGGTCACCCGCCTTGGAAAGACACTGCCCAGAAGAAGGCAATGGCAAGTCACTCCTGTAGGAAAAATTTACCAAGAGCAATCATGGTCATGAGGTCATGATTGCTTCCATCATATGACTCAGAACATGAAGATGCACTGTACTGTTGCCACAGATTTCAAAACATATGTCAGTAATAATAAGTCTGGTTCTCTTAGGGGATATTGGATAACGTAGGAGGTGTTACTACAATACCTTGGGCTTTGATTCTCTTAGCAGCAGAAGAGTCTAGGAGAACACGGAATACATTTATCTTCCCAAACATTGTGGCAGGTGTGGTGGAGAGCAAGTCCACACTCGTGCTGGGGTAAAATGCATTGAGAACAACTTGGTGTAGAGTTCAGTCGTCATATGAACTGGCAAGATAATGTCCCACTCTTTCGTGATTTCTAAGCCAGCAAGATAATTTGGAAATTCTATTCTCATCTTGGGTGACGTGTGAAGTTGAAGTCATCGCATTGGCTGCTGTTTGAAATCTACATCTGATACCTGGCCTAGATGAACGGAGTCTGGATGTACGTAGATGGTAGACCAAAATGTGTCAATTCCTGCCCACGATATGGTTATACTGTGCTCTCCCTCCCATGTTATTACTGGTGTTTACAAAAATGATGGGACTATTTTATTTTTTTAATATTTTCTGTTTGTTGTCTTTCGCACTCTGGTTAAATTCCCAAGATGGTGTGGTTGTTCATTAATTCTGTTTCTGGATTTATTGAGTATTCCAACAAGAAAATGAAGCTTAGGGTTGTCTATAGTGACATACATGTACTTTGATCATAACTTTTTACTTTGAACTACTGTTGTATGTTTCAGCTGTGTATAAAACTCAATTGCAGAATCATAGACTCATGTGGTTTCAAAACAGATTTAGCACACTACTAGTAATTGGACCTGTGAAATATAATAATGGACTAATGCATTTCGTCACACGTATTTTAAGTTGTGAGCAATTAGTCAGTCTTACGAAACAAACTTGATATTACTCATGCATTGGGTAAGGTTGCATCAATGAAGGCTCAGTTCAATCTGATTCCCAGCACGTCACATTGTACCCGAAGATAAACAATCTCAGCAATATCTGGGATAAACCAAGCATCTCAGTTAACCATAAGACATAGAGTCAGAGAGAAATACAGAACAGAAACAGGCCCTTCAGCTCATCAAGTCCATGTTGAAAGTATTTAAATTGCCCACTCCCATTGACCTGCACTGGGACCATAGCCCTCCATACCCCTACTATCCATGTACCTATCCAAACTTTTCTTAAAGGTTGAAATTGAGCTTGCATGCAACACTTGTGCTGGCAGCTCGTTCCGCATTCTCACGACCCTCTGAGTGAAGAAGATTCCGCTCATGTTCCCCTTAAACTTTTCACCTTTCACCCTTAATCCATGACCTCCAGTCCTAGTCCCACCCAACCTTAGTGGAAAAAGCCTGCTTGCATTTACCCTATCTATACCCCTCATAATTTTGTATACCTCTATCAACTCTCCTCTCAATCTTCTACCTTCTAAAGAATGCAGTCCTAACCTATTTAAATTTTCCTTATAACTCAGGTCCTCCAGACCTGGCAACATCCTTGTAAATTTTCTCTGTACTCTTTCAGTCTTATTTACATCTCTCCTGTAAGTAGATGACTGGAACTGCACACGATACTCCAAATTAGGCCTCACCAACGTCTTGTACAATTTCAACTTAACATCACAACTCATGAACTCAATACTTTGATTTATGAAGGCCAGTGTGCCAAAAACTTTCTTTACAACCCTAACGACCTGTGACACCACTTTCAACGAATTATGAACCTGTATTCCCAGATCTCTTTGTTCTACCACACTCCTCAGTGCCCTACCGTTCACTGTGTAAGACCTACCTTGGTTCATTCTATCAAAGTGCATTTTTCTGCCTTTTTTCCCAGCTGATGCAGATCCTTCTGCAAGCCATGATAGCCTTCCTTGCTGTCCACTACACCCCCAGTTCTTATCCCTGCGGCACACCATTGGTTACAGGCCTCCAGTCAGAGAGACCACCGTCTACTATCACTCTCTGGCTTCTTCCACAAAGCCAATGCCTAATCCAACATACTACTCATCCTGAATACCGGGCGACTGAACTTCCTTGACCAGCCTTCCAAGCGGGACCTTGTCAAATGTCTTGCTAAAGTCCATGCAGACAACAGCCACTGCCTTGCCTTCATCCATATAGAAGAACCAGACCATTCGGCCCATTGAGTCTGTTCCACCATCCTATTGTGACTGATTTATTATCCCTCTCAACCCCATTCTCCTGCCTTCTCCCCGTAACCTTTGATGCCCTGACTAATCAAGAATCTATCAACCTCTGCTTTAAATATACCCAGTGATTTGGCCTCCAGTAACTGTCTGTGGCAATGAATTCCATAGAGTCGCCACCTCTGGCTAAAGAAATGCCTCCTGATCTCTGTTCTAAAGGGACATCCTTGGACTGGAGAGCACAGCCTCAGAATACTAGACTCCCCCTCTACAGGAAACATCCTCTTCATGTCCACTCTGGACCTTTCAAAGTAACAGATCAGAGAAATTGGTTCTTGATCAACAGGTTGCATTCAAAGAGAAAGAGGGTGTGTGTTCATAGCATTTTCCTAATCCTTACTCTTGGAAATGAAACTGAAAATGCTATTTAGTTGTTGAATGCATTTAAACTATTCATCTCACAGACATTTCAATGCCAGACCACGGGTTATGCTTTAGTGCACATCATTAAGATCAAAACAGTCTTCCAGAATGAGGTTGATGATTGTGCTGTTGTGTCAATAATTCAAAGACCTGTACTAATGATGCAAGTTTGCATCTTATGCCAAATGTAGTGTCTTGAATATGGTTTAATAATTGTGCTGTTTTAATTCAAAGGTGCAAACTAAACTTATTATTGAAGTATGTGCACCATATACATCCTTGGGATTCATTTCCTTGTAGAGACCTACAGGAAAATAAAGAGATTGGAATCGGGTTTAATACCACTGGCATATGTTGTGTACTTTGCCGTCTATTTGGCAGCAGTACATGCAACACACAACGATCAAAAAATAATGTGAATTACAGTAAGCATTTTCACATCAAATGGCCAAATGAAGTAGTGCAAAATCAGAAACAAAAGCAAAGTAGTGAGATCCACCCAGAAATCTGATAGCGGACGGGAAGGAGCTGTTTCTGAATCGCTGAGTGTGTGCCTTCAGGCTTCTGTACCTTGTTCCTGACGGGGGCAACGGGAACACGGCATGTCCTGGGTGATGAATCCGCGGGAAACCACGCACAACAAAGACCGATCAACATCCAATGTGCGAAAGAGGACAAACTGTGCAAATAATTTTTAAAAAAATAAACAAATAGTACAGAGAAGACGAGATGCAGATTCCCTGAAGGTGAGTCTACAGACTGCTGAGTCACTTCAGCGCTGAGGCAAGTGAAGCTGGTCCAGGAGCCCGATGGCTGCAGGGTGATCAGCTGCTCCCGAACCTTGTGGCGTGGGACCCAAGACCCTTGCACCTCCTGCCCGATAGTAGTAGCGAGGAGACAGAGAGAGGGGACTGCATTTACAACTGCTTAGCTTTTCTTTTTCTGTAATGAAACGTGACCTAGTTCATCACAATTCTGAACTGATTCCACACTCACTTTCAAAACTCAAAGTAAATTTATTGTCAAAGTACTTATGTGTCATCTGAGATTCATTTTCTTGCAGGAATTTCAATTCTAACATCTATAGTCACTTGCCTTAGTTCTCTCTCACAATTATGTGGAGGAGATGTATGTGCACTCTGACCACTTTATTAGGTACCCTAATATTTGTATATGTCCGTGGTCTTCTGTAGCCCGTCCACTTCAAGGTTTGATGTATTGCACATTCAGAGGTGTTGTTCTGCACACTACTGTAATTTGTGGCTAATTGAGTTACTGTCACCTTCCTGTCAGCTTGAACCAGTCTGGCCATTCTCTTCAGACCTTTTCAATTAACAAGGCATTTTCACCCACAGAACTGCTGTTCGCTGAATTTGTTTTTTTTTGTTTTTCACACCATTCTCTGTAAACTCTAGAGATCAGCAGTTTCTGAGATACTCAAACCACCCCATCTGACACCAACGATCATTCCACGGTCAAAGCTGCCTGGATCGCAGTTCTTCCCCATTCTGATATTCAGGCTGAACAACAACTGAACCCCTTGACAATGTCGTTCGGTTTTAAGCATTGCGTTGCTGCCATAGGATTGGCTGATTAGATATTTGCATTAATGAGCAGGTGTTCCTAATAAAGTGGCCACCGAGGGTACATGTAACTGCTTACGCAGTTCGTTTTAATCATCTAACGTTAACAGAAAATGCACACACAAACGGTGGTCAGCAGGCCGGCTCTTGTGAAGGAACGTCTGTGAATGCTCTCCAACCAGAGACAATATATAGTGAGCTCACTGGAGAAATAAGCTTATGATTCCACCTCCGCTCAATGTCACAGTCAAAGTAAGTTATCAAAGTGCCTTGATAAAGTATTCAGCCCCTCTGTTCACATAAATGAGTATTATGACAAGGGATTTAGATTAATTTAACTGAATTTTTATTTGTGAATCACATTCACCTTTTTCCCCCCCACAGTACAGCCCCAAAAACAGGGAAACTTGTAAAGCATGAAAAACTAAAAATACAAAAATTGAGATGTCAGCAGGTCATAAGTATTCATCCCCCTTTGCTCAGTACTTCGTTGAACCACCTCTCCCAGCTCTTACAGCCAGCGGTCTTTTTGGATAAGTCTCTATTAGCTTTGAACAAGGTGATGGAGCAAGATTTACCCATTCCTTCTTACAGGATTGTTCAAGCTGTGCCCGTTTAGGTGGAGAGCAGCGGTGGATTAGCAGTCTTGAGGTCTTGCTAGCGATGTTCGATTGGGTTAAGGTCAGGACTCCGGGCCACTCAAGGGCACTTTTTTTTTACATTTGAAGCAAGTACAGGTTGTTCTGGGAGTGTGCTTTTGGTCGTTGTGCTGCTGAAAGACTAACTTCCTCCTGGTTTTTAGCCAGGATCTCTCTGAATTTAGCAGCATTCATCTTCTCATCATTCCTGACCAAATTTGAAAAGCATCTCCATAGCATGATACCTCCATCATACTTTACAGTCGGGATGGTGTTACCTGACTGTTGCACAGTATTCGATTTACGCCACACATGCCCCTTAGTGTTGAGGCCAAAAAATTCCACTTTAGTCTCATCCGACCACAAGACCTTCTTCCCCATCTTTACAGTACCTTCTAAAGTGGTGCTTTGCGAAACGTTTCCAGGCGAGGATATGCTTTTTTTTTCTTTAGCTGGTGCTTCTTCCTTGCTGCTCTTCCACAAATACCTTTTTGTGCAAGGTCTTGGAGATTAGGGAGCCAAGAACTTCATCTCCAGTTGCAGCCAATAACTTCTGCAGCTCACTCACAGTTGCCATCACAGTAGCCTCTCTTAGAAGTGCCGTTCTTCTCCAGAGACTAAGTTTAGAGGGGTGGCTGTGGTTTCATAGTTTTTTCACTTGGTCAGAATGGACTACACTGAGCTCCAAAGTATGTTCATTGTCTTTGAGATGACCCTGTATCCGTCCCCTTCTCTATTATCATTTCCCTGACTTGTCCTGAATGCTTTTTCATCTTCATTTTGGTTTGGTCTGTTGAAAATTTATTGAACTGCTGGACCTTGCAGAGAGAGGGGTCATTTATTCTTATTAATTGAAAACAGGTGATCCACCAATTTTCTACTTCAACAAATTGGGTGAGTTGGTAAAATAACATACTGTGTTGTACCTGAGGGACAAATAGCATAGTAATTAACATCAGGGATGAATACTTTTTCAGCCCCTCACAATTTTCGTTTTAAGTTTTTAGTAAATTCTTGACAGGATTTGGAATTTTCCTTTTGATTTGACATGTTGCACAATGTTTTGTAGATTAGCTCGTTAAATCCTCAACATATTTTAAATTTAGAAATGAGAACAGTAAAATGGGAAAATAGTTGTGGAGGTGGAATACTTTTTCAAGGCAATGTACATGTCGCCATAAACTACTCTGAGATTCATTTTCTTGCAAGCGTTTACAGGAAAATGAAGTACAATAGACTTCATGAAAAACTATAAATAACAAACACTGACAACTAACCAATGTGCAAAAAAGACAAATCATGCAAATACAGTGATAATAAATACCGAGAACATGAGGTGTCAAATGCTTCAGTGTGAATCTGAAGTCAGCTTAGGTTTGAGATGGGTGAAGTTATCCCAGGACTCTACAGCTTGTTCTCAGTATTATTTGTGTTTTATTTGCACTATTTGTGTTCTTTTATACTTGACTTTGCTCCTGTGTCTTGTGTTCTATGGACACTGTCAATACAGAAATGCAATTTTTGAAGCATAGGAAGATTTGTCCCTGATGTCACTTGTCAATTGCTAATTTTGCTTTCAGTGAATCGTTTGTTATTGGTATGATGTGCCGCTCCTATTTGTCTAATGAATTTAGGGAGCTTGTAATGGGGAAATGTTATATTTGTTAACACAGATATTGCAAAAGTCATCTGGAATATTTTCCACACAGATTAGTGGAAATGTAATCTATATGGAAAATTTTAAAAGAATGAAATCAAGTTTTAAGAAAAGAGTTGCCACTTCTTGTGAGTCATATCTAGCGGGTACAAAGTTATGAAATATAACTTTTTATAATCTGGAGTACATTTTTTTTACCTTCCCGTATGACTCTTATTTTTATCCTTTTGGCAGAGGTTCTTTTGTTCCACAGCCACGTTGTGGATGGGGTGTGTCTCTAGGCATGAGCCTACAAGAGTGGAAATTTGAGGCATGATTGCAACACCATTACTCAGAGCATCACGAGAACAGGAAGTTAGGAGCCGCCTCCTCAAACCTGCTCCCATCATTCATGGCTGATCTACATCTTCTCATGTGCGCCAGTCACCCCACCCAAAAAAATGTACTTTTTGTCTATTTATTTAGAGAGACAGCACGGAACAGGCCCCTCCAACCGAACGAGTGGCACCGCCTAGCGACCCACCTATTTAACCCTAGCCTATTCACAGGATAATTTACTATGACCAATTAACCTACTAACTGGTACGTCTTTGGAAACTGGAGCACCCGGAGGAAATCCACGTGCCCACAGCACAAACTTCTCACAGAGGACGCCGGGACTGAACTCTGGAATCCAATGTCCCGACCCGTAATAGCACCATGCCATCCACTTTGCTACCATGGCACCTAATTATGTTAAACAGTTATTCAGAATAGTAAACACAAGAGTTCTGGGTAATCATACTCCTCTTGCCTTTTATTCCCAAGTTTAAATCCCACCAAATTTTACAACATGTCTGTGTTTGTTAAATGAAATTAGCCTGTTAGGACATTGTACATTCCTTCTCTGAAATCAACCCTTTAATCTACTCTAACATCAATCTAACCCTCCCTTCCTACATAGCCTTCCATTTTTCTATCATCTGTATACCTAGCTAAGAGTTTCTTAAATGCCCCTAATGTTTTTTGCCTCTACCATCACCCATGGCAGTGTGTTCCACACACCCACCACTCCCTGTGTGAAGAACTTGCCTGTGACGAACTCCCCCATACTTTCCTCCAGTCACCTTAAAATCATGCCCCCTTGTATTAGCCATTTCCATCCTAGTGGGAGGGGAAAGTCTCTGGCTATCCACTTGATCTGTGCCTCTTGTATAGTACACCTCTATCAAGTCATCTCCTATCCTCGTCTCCAAAGAGAAATGTCCTAGCTCGCTCAACCTATCTTGTATGACTGAGGAGGAGGAGAAGATGGCGGCGCGACGCAGCGCACGCGGCCACTTCGGTGGTGATGTCTGTTATTTGTCAAGTAGGGGACCGTGCACAATTCTGATTTGATGGAGACAGACGCAAGAGTATGGAGGAACATTTGGAGAATCTTCTGAGATGCCCGCTTCGCTGCTGCTGTTACTGTGTGGTCCTGAATCTCTGGACGAGAAGGCCCCAAATCCTCGGCTTTGCTTGTTTTGGCGGCTGGGCGAGGTCGAAGGCGCTCAGCAGAGGATGGCGCTCGGGAGGCTGTATCGGAGGGGCTGGTCGGAGGCTCGAAGTTTTCGGATAGACGGACTCAGTGTCGGCTGTGGTTGGGTGCTTCCAATGCATTGGCAATTGTCGGTGCCTTGGAGGTTTATGGCAGGGAGTTTCTCCCTTTTGCCGCCTGCTATCAGGAACTCGGGACTTTGAGACTTTTTTTTACCATGCCCATAGTCTGTTCTTTATCAAATTATGGTATTGTTTTGCACTACTGTAACTATATGTTATAATTATGTGGTTCTGTCAGTGTCAGTCTTTGGTTTGTCCTGTTTTCTGTGATATCACTCTGGAGGAACGTTGTATCATTTCTTAATGCATGTATGCATTTCTATATGACAATAAACGAGGACTGAGTGTTCTCATAATCTAATCTAATCTTTATAAGATGTGCCCTCTAGACCAGACAGCATCCTGGTAAATCTCCTCTACTTCCTCTCCAAAGCTTCCATTTGCCTCCTATAATGACCAACCTTTTGGTCTGAATTATCTGTCCTGGTAATCTCACCTTAAAGTTTATGTGGCCCGGTTTGTTGCTTGGAAAGGATCGAATGTCCTCTGATATCTGAAGGGTGGTACTGTAGTGTGGTGGTTAGCACAAAGCCTTGCAGTACTAGTGGCCTGGGTTCATTCCCACCTCTGTCTGCAAGGAGTTTGTATGTTCTCCCCATGACTGTGTGGGTTTCCTCCGGGTACTCTGGTTTCCTCCCACAGTCCAAAGACTTGCCAGTTGGTAGGTTAATTGGTCATTGTAAATTGTCCAGTGATTAGGCTAGGGTTAAATCCAGGGATCGCTGGGTGGCGTGGCTCGAAGGGCTTATTCTGCACTCTATCTCAATGAATAGATATTGAGGTTTCTGTAATGGACACTGAGTTTAAGGTTACTTGAGCTACAGTCCAAATTATAACGGGAAGATTATCCTCAACTGGTGCCAGATGTCACAAAAATAAGAAAGGAATGCATAAACATGTCAAGGACTACTTTCTATGTGTGCTCACCAGCAAAGCTTGACAAAAGTGTACCAAGAATGTCTTTACTTGTGGAAATGAGTTGCTCTTTGCCTTTTGGAGGGAATAGAAAGTTTTGGGATACAGAAAATCGAGGTTGGTCATAGGTGAAGGGTGAAAGGTGTGATATTTAAGGAGAACCTGAAGGGAAACTTCTTCACACAGTGGGTGGCGAGAGTGTGGAACAAGCCGCCAGCAGATGTGGTGGATGAGGGTTGGATTGCAGCATTTAAAAGAAGCTTCGATAAGTACATAGATGGGAAGGGAATGGATGGCTCTGGTCCAGTTCTAGATCAACGAGACTAGGCACAGACTAGATGGGCTGAAAGGCCTGTTTCTGCGCTGTGGTTCTATAACTCCATAAAAACATAAGCCTTTTGCTTCTTTTTGCCAAATGATAGGTTGCATGGTAGCTGAACTGCTTGTATTTTTTCTGTTGTTTCTGTTTCAGGGAGCAAAGGCTATGCCTGATTTAATTTCAAAGACCAGGATGGAAAAGATTACAGATGGTGGGTGTGGATGAATGGAATCTAAAGCATTTTAGATTAGCAATTCTCTTTTTCAGGAAACTTGCCTTTTTACATTTTAAATCCTCTCTTCCAATCCTTTTGCAGCATCGGTGCAAGATGTGTGTAAGTGTGTGACGCCTGGTCATTTTGTTGTGATTTTATTATGTGATTACCCGAAATCTACAAGAACTTGAAGCTAGAACAAAGTTTTTGTTACTCAACCTTATCCCAAATTTTCCTTGCTTGCCTGCTTAGAAGTGGGGGGGATTCAATTGAGATGACCCAAAACACAGGAAATCTGAGGCTTGCAATTGTGTTTGTTTGGAAAATCCTTGGGCGGGGGGGAAGAAACTGCATTTGCTGGAAATCTGAAATGGAGAAAAGAAACAAAATGGAAATGGGAAGGATATGGCCGGCTATGTTCCAGGTGTGACTCAATGGGGCTAGGCATGGACTAGATGGGTCGAGGGGTCTGCTCCTGTCCTGTAGTGCTCCATGATTCTATAACTTCATAAATACATAAGCCTTTTGCATGCGTCTGGTAGCATATGTGGAGGGAGAAACAGTGTTTACATTTTGTGTCAAATTTCCTTCATTAGAACCAGTAGAGAGAGGAAATGTGTCAGCATCAATCACCAAGGACCCTGCCACCCAGGCCATGCTCACTTCTCATTACTGCCATCAGGCAGGAGGTACAGGAACCTCAGGTCCCACACCACCAGGTTCAGCAACAGATATTACCCTTCAACCAGCATGGATAACTTCACTCACCTTAACACTGAACTGATTCCACAACCTACGGACTCACTTTCGAGGACTCTACAACTTGTGTTCTCAGATTTATTAATTAACTTATTTGTACTTGCATGATTTGTCTACTGTTGCACATTGATAGTCTGTGTTTGTGTCATTTTTCATTGATTCTATTGTATTTTATTCTACTGTAAGTGCCTACAAGAAAATGAATCTCAGGGTTGTATATGATGATATACGTACTTTGATAATAATTTTGAAGTTTAAGTTTCCGTGAGAAGAGAGGGTATTCGTGGCGACGTCCTTCAGACAGTTCATGAAACTACTACTTTTACTACTTTCAAAGTGATTCTACTACGAAGCTGTGTGCGACTAGAACGTGTGATTTAAGTTTTGATGGTGTGTGTGTCTTTTTTTTTGAGCAATCTGGCACTTTGCTGTATCCAATGGTGTTCGGTGAGGTTTGGAACTGAGTGTGTGGCCTGAAGATGGGGCACAAGCTCATGATCAATTCCCTTTCTCGCTGATTAAGGTGTCAAACAAGATTGAAATCAATAAGGGTCAATGCCCTCTGCCTGCTTGTGACCGGTCTCTCCCTCCCTCTCACTCATTGGTGCCGGAGTCTTGAATCTTAGGCAAGATCTGATTGGTGTGGCTTGTTGATTGATTGTTTTTAAGAGGACTTTGCATTTCATGTTATGGGTTTCTGATTACTCCTTTTCTTATTGCGATGTTGATCAGGGCTGACTGGCTTTGTGCCCTGCAGTCAACAAACGACACAGCACTGAATTGAACTGAACTAAACTGAGCATTCCTAGACTGTTTCGAGGAATCTGTGGTTTGATGTTTCATATTCTGTATGCGATTCGCTTGCTTTTTTTGCTGTTTCTGCGATTGGTTCTCTTTATCGCGGGTTGGGTGTTTGATATTTTCTTTGAACGGGTTCCATGGTGTTTCGTGGCTATCTGTGGGAAGATAAATCTCAGAGTTGTATACCGCATACACTTAATTTTAAATCCTCCTGTGCATCAGGCAGCAACTTTGCTGTTTCTTTCAGTGTTCGTCTGTTTTACAAAGCTGAGTTGCTAGTTTGATGCTCAACCCAGCACAGGTGGAGCTCGTACAAGGAGCTGGCTGGATTTGAACCTGGGACTCCTCAACCCAAAGTTGGATGGATGCCAGTATATTACTAGGACAAACTGACTGCATACGTACTTCGGTACTTTCCATCTAATGGATGCCTCAAACCTTCCGTACTATTATTAAAATGAACTTAAACACAATTTTCCTAATGAGTAGCAGAACTAGTGTTAACCCCACTTTTAGTAATTATTGTTTCTTGTCAGTCTTGTGTGCTTTAGACACTGTTCATTACAGTACAGTTGGCCCTCCTTATCCGCAAGTTCCGCATGCGCGAATTCACCAACGCGAATCGAGAAAACCCGGAAGTGCTCTTCCAGCACTTCTTGTTCGAACATGTACAGACTTACTTTTCTTGTCGTTATTCCCTAAACAACACAGTATAACAACTATTTTACATAGCATTTATATTGTATTAGGTATTATAATTAATCTAAAGATGATTTAAAGTATATGGGAGGATGTGCATAGGTTATCGTGAATCAGGATCAAAAAGAAACTGGAAGTTCTCTTACTAAGCAAGTCGGAACAAGTACATCCGGTATTATTTAGCGTCAGTTGGTCAAACGTTTGTCTTAGTATATATTTTACCTTTTCTATGCAAATAAAACACTTAAGAAACGTATGTTTTTACGCCGGGCTTGGGAACGGAGATTCCTGAGTTCGATTCAGTGACAGACTGCTCCCGAGCACGCTGTCCATCTGTGCCGGGTTGATGTGGAGGATCAAAAACCCAAAACCCAATAATTAAACCACTGCGTTGCTTAGTAATAATCGTAGCTTTAATTGGGGCAGGGCTTTTCTCACTTTATCCTTTAAAATTGTTCCGATCGTTGACCGACTGTAGCCTAACGCTTTTCCAATGACCGATGGCATTTCACCTCCTTCTGATCACTATTATTTCCACTTTATCTTAAATCATGATCGTGATTATTTTTGTGAACAGAAACACTGCGGATTCAGAGCTCCGCCGCTGGGTCCTAATGTCCTCCACACTGAGACCGGTTAAATAAGATCCGGGGTTCTGCAGGGTCCGAAGGTCCACCGCATTTAGACAGGTTGAATAAGGGACTTGAGCATCCGCATTTTTTTGGTATCTGTGAGGGGTCCCGGAACCAATCCTTCGCGGATAAGGAGGGCCGACTGTACTGTGAAAGGTCATATTACATGTTCTTTATACTTTCAACTAGTAGACAAAGTTGGCTTCCAGACATGAATAAAAAGAACCTGTTCATTTTTTCTGTTGATGGCCTGTAATCCCATTTTCCTGCATGAGGTCTATTGTTTGGTGCCAGATGGGGTGGCTGAGTATCTCAGAAATTGCTGATCTCTTTGAGATTTTTTTTACGTACAACAGCCTCTAGAGTTTACAGAGAATCGTGCATAAAACCAAAAAAATCCAATGAGTGGCAGTTCTCCGGGTGAAAGCGCCTTGTTAATGAGAGTGGTTAGAGGAGAATGGCCAGACTAGTTCAAGCTGACAGGAAGGCAACAGTCACTCAACCACGTGTAACAACAGTGGTGTGCAAAAGAGCATCCTTAAATGCACATGTCGGGATCTGAGATGGATGGGCTGCAGGCAGCAGAACCCCACAAACACACTCAGTGGCCACTTTATTAGATACAGGAGGTACCACCATCTTCTTTCCTGAAGTTTCAATTTTCATTTCCACCTCTATGTCAGTCCAGCTGAATTGAAACCCTTGTATTTTCAACGTGAATTATTCCAGAGGGTAACTGAGTCTTTTTCATATGTATTCCAGCTAATTACTGCTCAATTTTTAAAAAAAATTTAAAACCTTTTCAATTTCTTTGCTTCAATCATTTAACACTGTCCGACACTGCAGTCCTGCTCAAAACATGAATGCATCTCCAAAATGTTAATCACTGAAGATATTGGAAATCTAAAATCAGTAACGTCTTGAGGTCAGGCAGCATGTGTGGGGGAAGAAAAGCAGTTAATGTCTCCAGATGGTTCTCCTTCACCCCACAGAGAAACCAGACCCGTGTTGCATCAATAGTGGAAAAGCCATCAACATGTCTCCCATGTTAGGATCTTGACAATGCCAGTGTAAGACCGATATAGTTTCTACTTGTGGTTCCCCTCTTACCCTCATCCCCCTCACCCCCACCCCACCACTCCCAGTCCCTCGGTATCCTTTATTAAGGACCCTCAGCATCCAGGCTAGGGAGGAGGTACGGGAGTCTGAACCTACTGAACGACGCATGAAGAGCTGCTTCCCCTTCACCATCAGATGTGTGGAGGGCTCACAGACCCCCGAACACTGCCTCACTATCTCTGTTGCTTTGAACTATATTCATAATTTATACAAACAAAAGGTTCTGCAGGTGCTGGACAGCCAGAGCAACACACACACGAAATGCTGGAGAAACTCGGCAGGTCAGGCAACACATTTGGAAGGGAATAAACAGTTGTCCTTTTGGGCTGAGACCCTATTTGTTTATAGTAATTTTGCTTTTGCACTGTATTACTAACACAACAAATTTAAATTAATCTAAGTCAGTGATCATAAATTTGATTCTAATTTTGTTCTCCTTCCTGCACATGGTTTCTTTTCGAACTTGGACATGAGCAGTTTTCCCGCAGAATTGTAAAACTACACACAAGACAAATTGTGAATGGTAATGTGAAACCTTTGACCATGACGGTCCTTAGTGGCTGTTTTTGCAAAGACTAGCCTGGGAATGGTCAGTGTAGCTGATGGGGTTGTACCAGCGAGTGAACGGTGACAAATGTTTGTCTGACAGGAGCAGACTGGCTAGAAAATGTATGGCGGTTCAGTAACAGTTGTGTGCGAATGAGAGGTGGTTTGGGGTTTGCAATATTTGATCTTACTGCAAGGGGGGATTGGGGAAAGCACTCTTGTTCTATGGGTGATCTCTGCATTGTGTTCTGGAGAAGAGCTTCTGATTCAGATCGCGTTTTTTTCACTGACTTATGTCATGAAATTTGTTCTTTTGTGGTAGCAGCAAGGTTTTTTTTAAAAAAGAGTTAAATAAGAAATATATATGAAACCACCCCGGTTTCCTTGGCTGCATAAATCTAGGGAAGACGATCTCCGGCCCTGCCAAACTCGTGAGATTGAGGTGTGCTCGACCCACCCCAGACCTCGGTTTGTGTGGCTGCTGTGTCATTTGCTACCCTGTTACAAATTAATGCCACGAAATAACAGACAGCACATCTCATAGGATTAAAAGAATTATATTTGTGAATTTTAACTAAAGGGTTAGTAAAGAATAACAAAAAGAAAAGGGCCCATTCTAATTAAACAATCAAATGTGCACAAGTTGGAGCTCATCTTGAACTTCTCGGTCACTTGCGCATTGGGTCCCTGGTTAACGTGAAAGCACACACCACCTTCTGGACGTCGCTCGCAATCCATCTGGAACGAACGGGTCTCCCACGGGATTGCATGCTACGACTGGTTCTCCCCAGCGTCTTCTCTCGAACAAAGGAAAACCTCAAGCTCAACCTTACTGTCCCTCCTGCTAATTGGTTGGCACACACTCCACATCGTCCCTTATCTTCAACAATAACCCAAACAGGCTGAAAGCAGAACAGCAGCGTTTCTTTCCAGAGCAGCAGTTCTGGAGAAGAGCTTCTGATTCAGATCTCGTTTATTATCACTGACATATGTCGTTAAATTTGTTCTTTTGAGGTAGCAGCAAGGTTTTTAAAAAAAAAAGTTAAATAAGAAATATATATATAAAAAATATAAACAGTGTTTAAAAGAAAGCAAAATAGTGTGGTAGTGTTCATGGACCAGTTAAAAACCTAACAGCAGAGGGGAAGACTCTAGGGTGCATCACAACCTGGTATGGAAGTTGTCCTGTCCAAGACTGGAAGAAGCTGCAGAAGATCATGAACACGGCGCAGCACATCACACAGACCAACCTTCCGGCCTTGGACTCACTTTACACCGCATGCTGTCGGAGCAGTGCTGCCAGGATAATCAAGGACACGACCCACCCAGCCAACACACTTTTCGTCCCTCTTCCCTCCGGGAGAAGGCTCAGGAGCTTGAAGACTCGTACGGCCAGATTTGGGAACAGCTTCTTTCCAACTGTGATAAGACTGCTGAACGGATCCTGACCTGGATCTGGGCCGTACCCTCCAAATATCCGGACCTGCCTCTCGGTTTTTTTGTACTATCTTACTTTCCATTTTCTATTTATGATTTATAATTAAAATTTTTAATATTTACTATCGATTTGTACTCCAGGGAGCGGGAAGCGCAGAATCAAATATTGCTGTGATGACTGTACGTTCTAGTATCAATTGTTTGGCGACAATAAAGTATAAAGTAAGACTCTGTTCCTAAATGTTGAGTGTGTGTCTTCAGGCTGCTGTCGGTCTCCTTATCGTGAGCAATGAGAAGAGGCATGTCCTGGGTGGTGAGATGATGGATGCTCTGTTGGAACATCACTCTTTGAGGATGTCCTCAATCGTGGAGAAGCCAGTGCCCATGGTGGGGTCTGGCTGGGTTTGCAACTCTCTGCAGTGTTTTTTTCCCAATCCAGTGCGTAGGCATCTCCATACCAGACGGTGATGCGACCAGTCATAATGCACTCAGCGGTACACCTGCAGAAATTTGCTAGAGCACTACAGCTGACAGCAGAGTTTGGGAGAATTTGTGTAAAGTCGGATTGTTGTAAATCAGGGAGTCCCTGTATTCAAATCTGGAAAGGATTAATAATGAAACTCGCACAGCGTGATTGGGTTAGCTGCCTCTTTAGATGCTGTCTTTAGACGCTGTCCTAATTTTATCTTCCTGATGACAGACAGTACTCATACCTAATTGGCCTGGTTAGATTATAATGGCTGCTCGCAGTTACCGCTTGTTATCCAAACCATTCATTGTTGGAATGGTGACAGGAGTCTTGTAGTAGCAAGTGGCTGGGATAAGGAGGGAGGTGAATAGCCCCTGTACCCTTCAGTAATGAAAATTGCCACAGCTGGGCATCAGTCTTGAAATGGCTGATGCTGAAGACAGTTTGGCTGAGGGGCCCCCCACCCCCCGTCGGTCACTGTCAACTATGGATGCTGCATTCCAGCTTTCTATGTGATGCGCAAACCCAGATAGTACAATATGGAGACCAAGCTGTTGCCCATGCAGCAGACTCCCCCCTCTTGACACGCTGATGAATCCAAAGGAATGGCATAAACTGATACAGTTTGGTGCCAGTGGTGTTGCAGGAGTTGTCAGTCAGCGTTGAACTCCATGTAGGACTGTCTTAGAGACTCCATCTCCGGATTTTCCCCCCGGGTTTACTCCCAAAGCCTCCTCCATGAGTGGGAGCAGCCGCAAGTCAGCGGAGGCTTGAGATCAGAGCTTTCCAATACATGGAAAAACTCAAGCTTCTTCCCCACTGCTGTCTGACTTCTGAGCTAGTCCCCTCTTTCATACCCCCATACCGATGGTGCTACAATGTTCCAGAACTTCTACCTCTTCTGCTGTTGTCACGGTAATACTTCATTTTACCTCAGTATGTACAACCGTGCTTTGCACCAAAGTTTAAAGTAAATTTCTTATAAAAGTATGTAGATGTATGCTACCTTGAGATTCCAATCCATTATTTTAGAGTTTGTCGCTCTATTGTTGTTTATTTTTAATCCAGTTTGCATTTTTACCACGTATACCCTTTACAGACAGCACAGCTATGTAACAGTTCGTGTATTTGCTTTATAGCACTCACCAATCTGTTCAGTTACTGCCATTGTCGGTAAGGAGTTTGTATTTTTGTCCCTTGACCATGTGGGTTGCCTTGGGTGCTCCAGTGTCCTCCACAATCCAAAGGCATTGGGGTTAGGGCTAGTAAATTGTGGGCATGCGGTGTTGGTGCCGGAAGTGTGGCGGGTTTGGGGTTATATGGGAGGCAGGGTTTGAGGGTCAGCACAACAGTGTGGGCCGAAAGGCCTGGACTGTGCTGTACCATTCTATGTTCTATTAACACTTGTGAGCTACCCAGCACAGTCCTCGCTGATTTGAAGCATTTCACTCTATGCTTTAAATAAAGTTAATCTAACTCTGTGAACTTTATTTTTGTTGTTCTTCTCCGTGCGGTGTGGTGCATCAGGAGGCAACCTTGTCGTTTCTTTAGCATTTCTTGGTTCTTAACGAGGCTGAGTTGCTAGCTTAACACTCAATGGTTGGAAAACGTGCAAAGATTCGAACCCAGGACCACTTGCCTCGAAGTCCGGTGCAGATGCCACTACACCACCGGCTGACAATGTGAGCTTTATGCCAGCAAGGAATTTCATTGTATCCTGGTGTGTATGACAGTAAACTAATCCAAAACAGAGGATAGGATAGGGGAGAATTTTAGTACTCTAAGAAAGTAGAGATCACATTAGCTGATTATTTAAAAAGTAATTCAGGTTGGGTACATAGTCATGGAAAACAGTAGCACAGAAACAAGCCCTTTGGCCCATCCAGTCTATGCCAAACCATTTAAGCAGCCTAGTCCCATTGATATAGTACCCCTTATCCAAAAAATCCAAAATTGGCAAACCTCCGAAATCCAAATTTTTTTTTGGAGTGCTGACGTGATGTCACAAATGGAAAATTCCACATGGGGTTGAAAAGACAGTTCTGAGAAGTGACCTCACATGTGTAACGAACAGAAGTTAATGAAAAACAGAAAACCACTGCACAAAGTGGAAAGATGACGATCTCGATCGTGTATTGAAAGAGTGGATCCGTCAGTATCGGAGTGAGCATGTGCCCCTTAACGGTATGCTGATCATGAAACAAGCAAAGATATATCACAACAGACTGAAAATTGAAGGTAATTGTGAATATTCAGCAGACTGGTTACAGAAATTTAAGAAAAGGCACGACATTAACTTTTTTTTAAAGATTTGTGGTGATAAAGTATCTGCTGATCACAAAGCAGCAGAGAAATTTATTGATGAGATTGCCAAGATCGTCGCCTGATCTTAAAAATCCAACACCACAACAAGTCTGTTTTTATACCTTACATAAAACCTTTAAAAAAAAGTTAATAAAAATAATGTACTGTAATCTTTTCATCAAGAGTTGGCGTAGCAGGTGGAGACTGAAAGCCTACAGTTGTTTATTGTTCAATAGTTGATTCAGGTATTCTCCCAATGTTGCTTTTGCCCTGCACTTATTATATTTTCATTATATTAACAAGTAATTTTTTTTACTCTTTAAGTACATATGTCTGATGAACAAGTGTAAGACAGAGTGGTTACCAGTAGCACATAAATTCAGAGTTTGGAATGATGGGGATCCCAAGCTATCTCATTATATATTGTGTTTTTTTTTGCCTGTTCCTTTTCTGTTTTGTTGTGTGAGCGGAGGATATTTGAGGGTTGATGTTCTGTTAGTTTTCTTTGTGCAGGGGTGGGGTTTTTTTTGGGGGTGTCGATGTTCTTCTGTTTTGTGTGTTGGGGGAGAGGGGTTTTGTGGCGGGGGTTTAATGATTGGGATGCTGTCTTTTTTTTGTATGGGGGGAGTGGGTTTGGTGTTTCTCTGAGTGACTTTCACATTCTTTCTTTGTTTCGTGGCTATCTGGAGAAGACAAATTTCAGAGTTGTATATGGATATATGCTTTGATAATAAATGAAGCTTTGAACCTTTGGAAATCTGAAACTCTTCCGGCCCCGAGCATTTTGGATAAGGAGTACTCAACTTGCAGTAGGATTTGGCTATTCAGCCTATTTACAGCCTGCTCTGCAGTGGATCATGTTTGATCCTCTTAATGACATACTCCCATAACCATTGCTGTCTTTGTCAAGAAATCTACAGCATATGTAAACAGACCCTTGCTCCTCTTCCCCCACACTACTTCCAGGCAACAGCTATTAAGTCTTGCTGATTGAGTAAGCACAGCTATAAAATGCTACTGTCACTAATTAACAAACTGCCAGCCCACATGTGCAGGTGTGCATGGGATCCACAACTTTGGCAAACTTTGTAATGCTGTCTAATTTAGAAAGTGTTTCCTTTGTTCAGTGATTGTGGCCCCTACTAAAAAGTCAAAGTACCACAATGTCTTTTATAGCTTCGTCCAAGATTCACGACGGTTTAGTGGCATTTCCAGGCAATGTTCCCTCTTTTTTTACAGCTGCACACACCTACCGTTGCTCTGAGCGGGAAATGTTTACACGTCCTGGAAACTGTGAGGCACTTCAATAAAACATCATATAAAGGAAATCTCCAGCAGTGCAGCAGCAAGGGCTGTGTGCGCAGGAGCATTTCTGTTGCTGCGCAGTCGCGCACCCACGCAGTTGAATGGGAACAGTTTCTCCAGTACAAAAGTGTAAAGGAGAACGAAATAATTGTTACTCCTGATCTGATGCAAGGCAAACAAAAAAACCACAGTAATAAAAGTAACAAATATAAATATACAAAGATAGCTTGCTAGTCCTGCGGAAGGGTTTCGGCCCGAAACGTGCGACTGTACTTTTTTCTATAGATGCTGCCTGGCCTGCTGAGTTCCTCCAGCATTTTGTGTGAGTTGCTTGGACTTCCAGCATCTGCAGATTTTCTCTTGTTTGTGATTTGAATACGTTGCCTGTATGTTCATGCTGTTAAATCTGCTCTCTGTTCCACTGTGTATCAAAGTTCAAAATAAATCTGTTATTCAAGTACGTTTATGTCGCCATATTCTGCCCCGAGATGCATTTTCTTGTAGGGATTCACAGTAGAACAAAGAATACAATAGAATCAATGAAAAACTGCGAAGATTGACAGACAAGCAATTTAGAAAAGAAGACAAGCTATGCAAATAGAAAACAAAATGATTAAAAATTAAATAAATAATACTGAGAACACGAGTGGTAGAGACCTTGAAAGTGAGTCCATAGGTTGTGTTGTCGCACATCAGTTCAGAGTTGAGGTGAGTGAAGTTATCCACGCTGGTTCAGGGACCTGATGTTTGAAGGGTAATAACGGCTCCTAAAGCTGGTGCTGTGGGCCCATTGCCAGTTTATTGCCCCTTTCTTGGTTGGTGTTGAGTGGGATTTGGTGCTGTTGTATATTTAGTGTTCAGATTTATTGAGCAGTTTTAGGCCCCTTAAGAAAAGATGTGCTGGTGTTGGAGAGGATCCAGAGAAAGTTAATGGAATCATCCTGGGAATGAAAGGGTTAAAGGCTCCGGACCTGTACTCGCTGGAGTTTAGAAGAATTGAGAGGTTTCGAACATTGAAAGGCCTGGGTAGACTCTATGTGGAAAGGATGTTCCCTGTAGTAGGGGGAGTCTAGGACCAGAGGGCACAGCTGCAGAATCAGAATTGGGTGTGATATCACTGACATGTTGTGAAATTTGTTGTTTTGTGACAGCAGTGCAGTGTAGTACATTTTCTAAAAATATAATTTAGAATCTAACTATAGTTATGAGAGATTGTGTATATATGTGTGTCTGTATATATAATATATATGCAATATGGGTGTGTGTATATAAAAAATGTTGTGCAAAAATAGTGAGTGAGTATATATGGGTTCATTGATGGTGGAGAGAAAGAAGCTGTCCCTAAAACGTAGAGTTGGGTCTTCAAGCTCCTCCTTGATGGCAGCAAAGATAAAAGCACCTGTCATGGTGAATACCGGCTTTTTTTGAGGCATCGCCTTTTGAAGATGTCCTTGATGCTGGGACGCTGGTGCCCGTGATGGAGCTGACTGAGTTTACAACTTTCTGCAGCTTTTTCCGATCTTGCGCAGTGACTCCCCCTCTCCATACCAGCTGGTGATGCCACCAGTTCGAGTATTCTCCACACACATCTGTAGAAATTTGCTAGGAGTGTTTGGTAACATACCAAATTAACTCCAAACTCCTAATGAAATATAGCAGCTCTTGTGCCTTCTTTGTAATTGCATCAGTATGTTGGGCCCAGGATAGCTGTTCAGGAGTTGGCCCCAGGAACGTGAACCTGTTCGCCCCTTCCCACTGCTGATCCCTCGATGCAGACTGGAGTGTGCTCTCCCATCTTCCTCTTCCTGATCTCCACAATCAATTCCTTGGTCTTAATGACGTTGAGTGCAAAGTAGTTGCCGTGACGCCACTCAACCACCTGATCTATCTCACTTCTGTACACCTCCTTGTCGCCAGAATAGAAGGACGTCCCTTTAGAACAGAGATGAGTTTTATTTTAACCAGAGTGTGTTGAATCTGTGGAATTCATTGCCTCCGATTGCTGTGGAGGCAGGTCATTGGGTATATTTAAAGCAGGGATTGATAAGATTATTGATTAATTAGGATGTCAGAGGTTGCGGGGTGAAGCAGGAGAATGGGGTTGAGAGGGATAATAAATCAGCCGTGATTGAAAGGTGAACAGACTCAATGGGCTGAATGGCCTAATTCTGCTCCTATGTCTTACGGTCTTACGGATTAGATCAGTGTGCAGGAAGGAGAGAACTTGACATTTGGCTTTCTCACTTCACGCACAACAATACTGGCCAGTGGAAATTGCTTATCAATACCACCCTGTGCTGTGAAATGCATTGTAGAAGAGCAGGTTCATCATACTTTGGCCTTGCTGTCAATGGCAAACCAGAAGTTAAATAGATTTTGAGGGATCGTGGGGGTCGAATCAGAAGTGTTACCACCCTCTCTTGTTTGAAAACTGGTTGGCCACAAAGGAAGAATGTGGTATCTGAGTATTCAAGATAGTCCGGTCCAGAACTTTTACCCCCTTTTATTGTTAAAGATGAAATGAATTTTCGGACTTCCGGGTCATCAAGGGAATGGCGGCATAAGGAAAAGGTCTCTCGACAAAAAAGAAGGTAAACTGCCCCATAATCGAATTTAGACAAATACTTAATATTGCATAACTATATTAATAAAAGGGGCAAGGATGATGTCTAAGAACAAGATTAAAAAGTCCGCTCCGAAGGCTGATAAGCATAAAGAGACGCAGCAAGGCGACGGGCCTAGCTCCCCCACGGCAAGCCAGGACGGAGATAATGAGGGGGAATCGGTGACTCTGTCCTTGATTCTCGGAGAGATTCGCGAGTTCCGACAAGATAACAGCAAACAGCTGGAAGATATTAAAGGAGAAATAGTAAAAACTAACTCGCGGATAGATGAAGCCGAAGCGAGGATTGTTGGAATTGAAGAGAAGCTACAAAACGCAGAGGAGGTGATAGCAGAAATGCTGAAGCTGCAAGACCAGCTCCAGTGGAAACTAATAGATCAAGAAGGCCGCTCGAGAAGGGAAAATGTGAGGATTTACGGAGTTCCCGAAGGAACTGAATGTAAACCCGGATTGATGATTCCCTTCGTGGAGAAGCTACTTAGAGAGAATCTTGATATACCGGCCACAAAAGATCTACAGATAGAAAGAGCTCACTGCGCGTTGGCACCACAGCCTCCAGCAGGCACCCAGCCCAGATCGATTCTGGTCAGATTTCTCAGTTACAGAACGAAGGAAGAGGTGCTTAAAAGGGCATGGCAAAAGAAAGGTTTCATGTGGAACAACTGTAAAATCAGTTTAGACCACGACTACGCACCAGGGATTCTTGCCAGACGGAAGGAATATACGGAAACATGGAGAGTCCTGAAGGAAAACAACATCAGATTCCAGACCCTGTATCCAGCTCGGCTGAGAGTCTTTTACGACGAAGGGACAAAAACTTACGCTATGGTGGAGGAGGCAACATTGGACCTGGCGGACCGGGGACTACCTATTAAAGTTATCACCCAACCGGAGTCGCTACTGGAGAGAATTCGGCAGAAGTCGTGGCAGTTAATGGGGCGAGGACGCTCCACTCGAACCAGAGTGTCAAACTACAAGGAAAAGCTGCAAATATTCAGACGTGAATGTACAGAGAACACAGATTAATTAAGAGAAATGACTGAAAAGAGTAAATCGGACTTAAAGGTAAAATGAAAACTGGTAACTGAAAATGAACTAGGCGGAATAACTTGAATGATAGCAATATGGTCGAGACATAAATAGGAGAAAATTCTCTATGATTATTCAAACTGCTGAGGGCCCTCTAACACAGGGTGAAGATAGAGGTTATCCCTCTGAACTGAGGCGGGTCGGTGCTCAGGCCTCACTGTGGGAAGTCGGGAAAAATTTTCAAATGTTACACGTTCAAAAATGTCTAGGGTGTGGTTATATGTCTTGGTTTACTGTTGAGAAGGGATTGCTTACTGTTTGGTTAGAAAAGGAGAGTGTTTTTTTCTACTAGAGAAAAATGCAAACTGAATTGGTAAAAATAATTTCCTATAATGTTAATGGGGTTTTGAATCCAATTAAAAGAAATAAGATTATGTCTAAATTGAAAAAAGAGAGGGCACAAATAGCTTTCCTCCAGGAAACACATATGAGCCAATCTGAACATGGAAAATTAAAAAGAATGGGCTTTAAGCATGTATTTTATTCATCATATAAATTGAGTCACAAAAGAGGGGTAGCTACTTTAATATCAAGTACTCTTAATTATGAACATATTTCAGAGACTAGAGACAAAGAAGGACGATTCGTAAAAATCACAGGAAGAATATAAGGTACAGAAATAACATTGCTGAATGTTTATGCTCCTCCAGGTTGTGAATGGTCATTTTATAGACACATTTTTGACCTAATGGTCAGTTCTCAAGGGGTAGTAATTTGTGGAGGGGATTTTAATATTAGATAAAATCCTATATTAGATTCTTCAAGAATAGTTACTCAGAATAAACCTCTGACTCGGAAAGTGAATTCATTGATGGAGGAGTTGGGAATTATAGATGTCTGGAGGGAATTACACCCTACTAGTAAAGATTATACATATTACTCTTTCCCTCATTCAGCCTATTCAAGGATAGACTATTTCTTTATCTTTAATACAGATAGACTCAGGATAAAAAACTGTAATATTGCAACAATTGATCTGCCGGATCATAGCCCAGTCTCTATGTCTCTAATCCTGGAAAGGAAAATGAGGAAAACACTATGGAGGCTAAACTCACATATACTCAATAACCCGAAAGTAATGGAGAGATTAAGGGGAGAAATCAAAGAATATCTAGACCTTAATGACACGGGAGAAACATCACCAGTGATCTTATGGGATACATTGAAAGCTGTACTGAGAGGGAAAACTATTTCCATTACCACTCACATGAAAAAAATCAATGCACAAAAATTAGCAGACCTTCAAGGAAAATTAAAACAACTTCAAGTTGTAGATAGCAACAAAAGTAATTCAAATCGAAAACAGGAAATTAGGAAATTGCAAAGTGAAATTGACGATATTTATACGTTGGAAACTCAAAGAAATTTTCTTTACCTGAGACAAAAGAATTATGAAGTAGGAGGTAAATCAGCTAGATTATTAGCATATAAATTACGAAAACAACAAGCGGACAATACAATTCATAAAATAAAGAATCCAAAGACAAGGCTTGTGGAGAGTACAATAGGGAAAATTCAAGAGAGTTTTGAAACATATTATCGAGAGCTGTACTCCCAACCCCGGGCCCCCAATGAGCCCTATATAGACAGTGTATTGAATTTTTTAGATCTACCTAAATTTACAGATTTACAAAATGAAAGTTTATTAGAACCAGTAACTGTCAAAGAACTGAACGTGGCCATCTCTAGGTTAAAGGCTGGAAAGTCCCCGGGTTCTGATGGGTTTACCTCAGAGTGGTACAAGTACCTGAAGACACAGTTAGCCCCATTACTACATAACACCTTTAATTGGATCTTGCAGAGAGGAGAAACTCCACCTTCCTGGAGAGAAGCGATTATTTCAGTTATTCCTAAAGAGGGTAAAGATAAACTAGAATGTGGCAATTATCGGCCAATTAGTGTTCTTAATTTAGATTACAAACTACTTACATCTATATTAGCGCGCAGATTGGAAAAGCTTTTACCTGGCCTAATCCACTTAGACCAGACTGGATTTATTCAACAAAGACAAACACAGGACAACATAAGGAGAACTCTGCACATATTAGAACAGGTTAATAAGAACGAGACAGAGACAATGGTAGTAGGATTGGACGCTGAGAAAGCTTTTGATTCAGTTAGTTGGGCATTCCTATACAGAGTGTTAGGAAGATTTGGCTTTCAAGAAAAGCTTATTAAAGTAATTCAGACTCTATATGACAGCCCTACAGCCCGAATTAAGATAAATGGGGACCTCTCTGACTCCTTCATCTTAGAGAGAGGCACTAGACAGAGATGCCCAATTTCTCCTCTCCTTTTTGCGCTATATATTGAACCGCTTGCCTAACTAATAAGACAGAGCGAAATCATAAAAGGTATCAAGGTGACAGGGATTGAACAGAAAGTGGCGTTATTCGCAGATGATGTTTTGGTCTATCTGAGAGAACCAGAAAAATCATTTATAGGATTGTTTACACTGTTGGATGACTTTGGGAAAATATCAGGTTATAAAATAAATGTAAAGAAAACGCAGGTTATGTCCCTAAATTATACACCATCCAAAAAATTGCAGGATACATATGATCTTAAGTGGGAAGCTAAATCATTAAAATATTTAGGAATAACCCTGCCGAAGGATCTTTCAACACTGTCACAGGTAAATTATGGGCCATTAATCTCAGAGATAAAAGCAGATATGCATAGATGGAATCTTATCCCCTTTTTAAGTTTAAATTCAAGGATAAATACTATAAAAATGAATATTCTTCCTCAGTTATTGTATCTTTTCCGTACTTTACCGGTGGAGGTGGATGATAATCAATTCAGGGAATGGGACAAATGGATTTCCCGCTTCATTTGGCAAGGAAAGAAACCTAGAATTCGATATAACACCTTACAGTTAGGGAAGGAAGGAGGAGGTATGGTTCTTCCTTGCCTGAGAAATTATTTTTATGCCTCACAGATAACCCCTCTGTTATATTGGTGTAATAGGGAATATAAGGCTAGATGGAAGGAAATAGAATTTGGATTAGTTGACAGTTTTCCTCTTCAGGCCTCAATAGCTGACAAAGGATTGATGGCCCAGTTGGAAAAATTTAAAATCGCTTGGATAAATCTTATGTTAAAAGTATGGCAGAAGGTGGTTAAGTCATGTGAAATTAATAACATGTTAAAACTCTTTAGATGGTGTGCATATGATACCGAATTCCTTCCCAACAGAGGAGATAAAAGATTTGAGCTATGGATAAAGATAGGTCTTACAATCTACCTCTCATTTATAGATAAAAGAGTATTACAAAGTTTCCAAATCCTGCAGGACAAACATGGACTAGAACATAATGACTTTTTTAGGTACCTTCAAGTATGAAACTATGTTAACCAGAGTTGTAGATATACAGACCTATCAACAGTAGAATTAGAATTTTTCAAGATTCTGAATTCGGCTTGCAGTTCAATACCTAGTAAATCAGTTTCTCGATTATATAATGCACTCTCCCATGCTAAAAATGTAAATACACTGTATATTAAAGAGAAGTGGGAGAAAGAAGCGGGGTTGGTACTTTCAGAGGAGGCTTGGGGGAAAATCTGCAGCTTTCAATGGTCCTCGACTAATTCTTTGACTTGGAGAGAACATTGTTGGAAAAACGTTATAAGGTACTTCAAGACCCCATATCAGGAAAAATATAAAGATACAAATGTGATGTGTTGGAGAAGGTGTGGCTCTAAGGAGGCAAATCATTTTCATATTTTTTGGGATTGCCCTAAATTAAGTCTATATTGGGAAGGTATTCATAGAACATTAGTTAAGGTACTTAGGTCCCAGATACCTCTGAACTTTGAGACGCTCTATTTGGGGCATGTATTGTTTCTTGAACAGAAGGAAGATATAAAGTTGCTGCAGGCCCTCTTAGCGGCAAGTAAGAAATCAATCACTAGGAAATGGCTAAATCCAATACCACCTACATTAGAAGATTGGTACGAAATTATCTTGGAAATATTTAAAATGGAAAAGTTGACTTACTCCCTGAGAACTCAAAGAAAAATTTTATCAAATCTGGAATAAATGGATTGAATATATAACCCCAATGCGAGCAGACTTTAGATGACTCTCCTAATGATTTATACTGCTCTTCTCATCAACACAGTAATATTGCTAACGTAAGCACCCCTAGTCTAAATGTTTGTTTTTTTTGTTTTCTTTTGGAAAATAGAGAATTAACACAAGTAAAGGGAAAGATTTGGGAAAGGGATAAAAAAAAATGAAAAAATTAAGTAAATAAGTACATAGGGATTGGATAATTATGTCTGTGGGCAGGAGCAAGCATGAACAAATTAGGATATAAACACCTACAATGGTTGATACATAGGCTTATATACAACACATTGGACCAGTGGAAATGGTCCAGAAGGGTTTTATGGAAACTATTATCACCATTTTTCGTAACAACTAATTCCATTACTTAGCCTAATAGGTTAGATTTACCACAGTACATAATTATCTATTTAAATGTTTATTTTCCTTTTATATCATCTCAATGTGTACTTAAGAATGTATAAATAATTGTAGTTTTATACATATAAAAAAATGGAAAAGGTTGTATGTGTGAAAAAAGTACATGATATTTGTGAAATTCTTATCCAAATAAAAATAAAATTTAAAAAAAAGATGAAATGAATTTTCTACTAGAGACGCAAAGGAGCATTAAAGGATTTGATAGGATTGAATTAAATTGACTTTATTGAGAAAGTTAACTAAAGGGATTTGTAGAATTCTGGAGCAAGGCTGTTTAAGAGCAGCATTCTGAGGTCTCTGTTGGTCAGGGTTGCCCATGGCTGTAGTGTCCTAGCTGTCTAGATACGCAAGCCTGGACAGTACAGTGTGGAGACCGAGCTGGTGCCATGTAGCAAACCCCTCCTCTCCATGCAGTTGATGAACCCAAAGAAATGGCAGAGGCTTGGCACCAGTAGTGGTGCAGACGGTGCCAACCAGCATCAAGCTCATCGTAGGACCACCATAGGGACTCCAGCTCTGGATTTCTCCCTTGGGGTTTACTCCCAAATCATTCCCCCATGAGTGGGTATAGGCACAAGGCAGCAGATGTTTGAGATCAGAGTTTTACTTCCAGATGAGGTGCTCAGCTAAGCCCCAACTGCCAGAAGTGACTCGTTTTAAGGTGCCAATTTGCCCGCCTTTGCCCCTTCTCCTCTCAATAGAAATGGTTCATCTGGGCTTAGTAGCTAAGTCACACTTGAAGGCCAGGAGCCGGACTTCTGCCTGGCCTGCTGAGTCCTCCAGCATTCTGTGTGTGTTAGCCGGACTTGTAGTCAGAGGCTGTTTGATGTGCATGTCATTTGGAGGCATTTAATAGGTAATGGGAGTTCATCCCCATTATCAACCCCCAGTAATAACAACCAATAGCAACATTGTAGCCTTGTTTTAGGAAGGATGTAGAAGATTTAGAAAGAGGTTTACCAGGATGCTGCCTGGATTAGAGAGCATGCTTTATGAAGATAGGTTGAGTGAGCTAGAGCCTTTCTCTTTGGTGCGAAAGAGCATGAGAGGTGACTTGACAAAGCTATACAAGAGGCTTAGATCATGTGGACAGAACTGCCTTTTTCCTAAGGCGGAAATAGCTAAAATGAGAAGGCAAAATTTTAAGGTGATCAGAGCTAAGTATGGGGGTGGGGGCTGGGGTTATGTCAGAGGTAGGTTTTTTTTTACACAGGGAGTGGTAAGTACATAGGATGCACTGCCAGGGGTAATGTTTGAGGTGGATACTTTAGGAACAATCTTGAAAAAAGCTACAGAAAGTTGTAAAATTGGTCAGCTCCTCCCTGGGTTCTAGACTCTAATGTCCAAGACATCTTCAAGGAGCGGTGCCTCAGAAAGGTGGCATACATTATTAAGAACCCCCCATCATCCTGGACATGCCCTCTTCCCATTGTTACCATCAGGAAGGAGGCACAGAAGCCTAAAGGCGGATTCTCTGCGATTCAGGAACAGCTTCTTCCCCTCTGCTATCCGATTCCAAAATGGACATTGAACCCATGAACTCTTCCTTGCTTTTATTATTTATGTTTTTGCACTATTTTTAATTTAACTATTTAATATATGTGTATGTATATTAAAAGCCAGAGGCTGTGTACAAGAAGGGCCAGAGTCGCCTCTACTTACTGAGGAGACTGAGGTCCTCTGGAGTATGCAGGCCTCTCCTTCACATGTTCTACCAGTCTGTGTCAACAATACAATCTTCTATGCGGTGGTGTGTTGGGCCAATGGCATCAACCTGGGTGATGCCAACAGGCTCAATAAACTGATTAGAGAGGCTGGCTCTGTTATAAGAGTCAAACTGGACACACTGGGGGCTGTGGTGGAACAAAGGACCCTTATGGAAAATCCTGGCAATTCTGGACAATGTTTCTCACCCTCTGCTTGCCACCTTGGCTGAACAGAGGAGCATTTTTAATAATAGATTAAGACAACTGTGCTGCTCCAAAGAGCGCCATATGAGGTCATTCTTACCCTCGGCCATTAGGCTCTACAGTGAGTCAACCTATAGCCAGGGATGTGGTGACCCCTCCTGTTAGACTGCTTGTGGCAACTTATTTTTTATTCTTCCTTCTCTTCTAATATTTATATCTGTGCACTTGTAATGCTACTGACACTGTAATTTCTTTTGGGATCAATAAAGTATCGATCTATATACTTTAATTGATGCAACACACATCAAAGTTGCTGGTGAACGCAGCAGGCCAGGCAGCATCTCTAGGAAGAGGTACAGTCGACGTTTCGGGCCGAGACCCTTCGTCAGGACTTTAATTGATGTACTTTATTTCTCTATATTATCATGTATTGCATTGTGCTGCTGCTGCATGGTTAGCAAGTTTCACGACAGATGCCACTGATATTAAATCTGATTCTGAACAATTGAGAGACTCTTGGGCACATGAATGAAAGAAAAATAGAGAGCTACATGGGAGGGAAGCATTAGGATAGGTTAAAAAGGTCGGCACAACATTGTGGGATGAAGGGCCACTGTGCTATGTTCTATGAGGGAGAACTCCTTTACATGTACCCAAGTGTGTGCTTCCAGAATTCTCCCCTCAATAATGATCTAAGGTGGCGCGTGAGTTAGTGATTACAAAATGTTCAGTTGTTAGACAAGGGTGTGAAGGGAGATTTTGAAAATAAGAAATAGGATGTAAGTAGCTATTGTGATCGGAGTTGTGAAACAGGTTGAGGCAGTCAGTGAAGTGTGTTCCCTTTTCAATTACCAATGTTCCTCAGTGCTTTTTGTGGATCAATACTGCCTGGGCATCAAGATCATTCACTCGGAACCAGAATTATCTTTAATGTCACTGGCACATATCGTGAAGTTTTGTTGTCTAGCAGCAGCGTTACAATGCAATACATAAAATATACTATAAACTACAATAAGAAATGTATATAAAAGTATTAAATTAATTGCAAAAAGAGAGCAAAAAAATTAGTGAGGTAGGTTCATTGTCCATTTTTAAAAATCTGATGGTGAAGCAGAAGAAGCTGTTCCCAAAACATTGAGTGTGTTTCTTCAGGCTCCTGTACTTCCACCTTGATGGTAGCAACGAGAAGAGGACATGTCCAGGGTGGTGGGGATCTTTAATGATGGATGCCACTTTTTTGAGGCATTGCCTTTTGAAGATGGCCTCTAGGTTGGAGAGGTTGGTGCTTGTCACTGAGTTTGCAAACCTGTGCAGTGGCCCCTCTGTACCGGACGGTGATGCAACCAGTTAGAATGGGTTCCCAACGTTTTATATGCCCTGGACCCCTACCATTAACTGAGGGGTACGTGGACCCCAGGTTGGGAATCCCTGAATTAGAATGTTCTCCCCTTTCTCTTGGAGTTTGGCTGATTGGTCCCATGTCTGAA